>NC_055992.1:140276279-141704411 GCF_018446385.1 Zingiber officinale
CAGTTGCAGAATTTTGTGGGAATGTGGAACTATGCAGGCTCACAGAGCAAGTTGTTTTTTCAGACCCATATAAGGTGGCTCAGTATAATCATTGGACTTCACCTCACCTTGACCATGACGCTGAGGCAATTCGTGATGATGACATCTTAAAAATTGAAGTAGCTGGACTGAAGTCCATGTACTGTGATATCTCAGCATTCATCTTTATCAGCTCTGTTTTTTAATAAAAAAATTATTCTACTTAGTATTAATTACATTTGTAGGTTCTGCGAGAGGGCACAAGCTCTGATTCATGGAGATCTTCATACTGGTTCTGTCATGGTGACTAATGATTCTACACAAGTCATTGATCCTGAATTTGCTTTTTATGGGCCTATGGGATTCGATATAGGAGCTTTCTTGGGAAACTTGATTTTGGCTTTCTTTTCTCAAGATGGTCATGCTAATAAAGACAATGACCGTGAGGTAATGACTGAGTTAACGATATTGCATTTTTGCACGGGGGAACTGAGCAAGCTTTTGAGTCTAGATTCTAGCATTTGGGAATTTTTTTTAGTTAATTAGTTGTTCTGAAATTTTTTTGGCTCTTCCTGTTGGAGTTTTAGCATGAAGAGAACTTTCTCAGACTTTCTTTAGCAAACAGATATGCACCTCAATTGTTCATTCTCATTCTCATCCTTTGTTAGAATACACCTTATGTATGTCTGATCCAGAGAAGTACCAAAGTCGCTGTACCGACCAATGTGTTCGTTATTCTGAAACAATGTGAAACCACTACAATGTGCCTTAAAGAGATTGACTCTTTCCATTTCATCCCTCTAAATAACATCACATATTTTTCTGATTCAACTGATACTACAATTTTCTTGTAGCCTTGTAGGCTGCTTATTGTGCTATCGAGACAAGAGTGTAACTATATTGTTGGAATATCATTCAATAAGTTCAGTTTTTTTTTTTCAATTCATAATATCATTCTCGCAGGCATATAAGAGGTGGATTTTGAAGATGCTAGAAGAAACTTGGAATCTTTTTCACCAGAAATTTGTTGCTCTCTGGAATGAGAACTTTGATGGGCATGGCGAGGCATATCTTGCAGATATTTTTAACAAACCTGAATTGCAACTCCTTGCACAGAAGAAGTACATGACTGATTTATTTCATGATTCTATCGGATTTGGTGCTGCTAAGATGATAAGGTACTTTTTCATCTGAAACTCTAAGCGATTGTATGCCTATTTTGGAATTTTGAGTCGACAATCCCTTCAATTGTGCGATAAACTCAAAATATTGGTTTACCAATTTATTAAAAATTTATCTGGATTAGTGAAATGAGAATTATAGCTAATCAAACTAAGGTGGCGTTTGGTTAAATGACTGGAATGACTATAGGTATGAGTTTGATAGTAAGATGAAATGGGAATGAGAATGGAAATGAAACCTACCTAGTTATGTGGGTTTGGTTGATTCCCATAAATGTAGAAATCATTCCCAAATTGTTATTCCCAAACCCACAATCCAAACACTATCTTTTATTATCATTCCATTCCCTCATTCCCAAACTCATCAACCAAACACCCCCTAAATGTGGGTATTACTTCAGAATTGTTTAAATGAAGATTAAGAATAAATAGTTGGAGACATGCATTGCTGTATTAGGTGTAAATATTAGTTTAACTATATATTTGAATTTATTTTGGACCAATCAAATGATACTTCTCATATTCTTGTAGGAAAAAAAAGAAGAAATGATTGATATTCAATCAACTATATTGATAGTATTATGAATTTGCTAAATTAAGGATGACAATAGGCGGGGTGCGATATTTTCTTCACTTCCCCCCTATACCATATAAGAAGTCAGGTGGGGCAAGCGGGGTGATGTGTGATTAAGGCAGGATGCGTTTATGAAGCATCCATCCACTCTACTAATATCACACATTCTCGAAATTATGATTGATATGAAAATTAAATCACACTGGAAAACTGAATATGCTTAGTTGCCTATCTGATTCTTCTTTAACTTCAGCAGAGAAATGGCTTCAGTTTTGGAACTCAATTTATGCTTTTGTGCTGACCTTTAACCGTTCATTGGGGTTGCAGGAGAATTGTTGGAGTAGCTCATGTTGAAGATTTTGAATCCATTGCCGATGGGAGCCAGAGGGCTCTCTGCGAGCGCCGTGCCTTAGATTGTGCCAAGAAACTTCTGAAGGAAAGGCGCAAATTTGAAAGCATCAGCCAAGTCATTTCAGTCATTGAGGAGATTTCAGCTCGCTAGGCAGTCGGAAAAATAGAGGAACTAGTAACCGCCATGAAATTGCATCAGAAGTGCATCTCTCCATGAACTGTTAAACTAAATTATGCTTTCAGAATGAGTCAGTAAGTGTTTAAACTGTGCGCTAATCTCTCTGTATTTTTAGCTGCTTTAAATCTCGTATGCATTTTGAACTTATCTTTTAAGTATTTTACTCGATTATTCTTCGACATGATCCTGCACACTATTGTGGGGAAAGCTAGTCTTTCTAACTTGAGAATGAAACTGACTTGATACCTCAGGTTTGCTGTGTCAAATTGCTCTATGAACCTTATATCGATAACTCTGGTTTTTGCAGCAGCAAATGGCTGGTACTCGTCGAAAATTGAAGTGAGGCATTGATGCTGAAGCTTTCTTATGCATCCTACCGAATAACTGGTTCGATGCTGGACTAGTTCATACTTCATAATTTGCACATGAGGGAGTCGAGCACACATGAAATAGGTGTATGGTTCAATCTCACATCAAAGAGTGAAGAAAGAGTAGTATACAGAGTACTCTCTTAGTAGAATGCCCAAGGATGAAAATTCTTAAGGTAATTAGATTGATAATATGATATACATATATTAGTTAGAATGGCGAAAAACAACATAAAGCAATGTTGAGTGTTATTTGTTGGAGGAGAAACTAATCATAGGTCTTGTTATTACTCATTACTGGGTTGATACTCCACGATAACGACCTCACTTTAGGTCAGCAGGTCATACATGCGTGATCCTACTTCAGGTCAACATACAACTTACCTGTGCACAAACTTTAGGATTAAAGGGGCGACCTGTCGCACCAGCTTGACACGTTGGCATCTCTAAGGGTTGATTTTTTGAACTAGATCGCTATGTTGGCACCTTTTGAAATTCTTCGAGTAGATGCCATCGTCTAGGTTAAGGATGGGCTCAGTTCCCTGAGCTCTCCTCAATTTCCTGAGCTCTCCTTTGATCTCCCCAAGCTCTCTACTCCGAACTCCCTATTCCGAACTCTTTAAGCTCTCCCTTTTGAGCTCATTAGGCTACAGGTTCTCTGAAGACAGCCATCATTGACCACAAGTGGATATGACTCAATTCCTACATGGTCCTTCCACTTTAAGGACTTAATGGATAGTAACGATCAAATGGTTGGTAGTAACGGAGGCGGTTAAAGTTAATGGTCATTAAGTTGGGATTACTAATTGAAATTGTTAAAAGATTCCCTAGAGATTGCACTTTGAAATTGTTAAAAGATTCCCTAGAGATTGCACCCCAGGTGCCCCTCCACGGCCCCTCCAAAGAAATGTGGAAGGATAGTAAATTATGGAACTGAGTGATCATTGTGACTCTTGAACGCGTTCAAGGTCTTGAACATGTTCAAGCAAATGTAGTGTGGGCCAACCCTTGGCTCGCCCATTCGTGTGTATTTTTTTTTAAATTTTATTTATTAAAAAATTATAAATTTTAAAAGTAGTGAGACGATTGAAATAGTAAAATTTTAAATATTATTTTTTAAAAATAGTAAAATTATTTTCTAAAAAGTAAGATTATTATTAAAAATAATAATAATATTTTAAATATTTTAAAATATATTTGTTTAATATAATATAATTTATGATAATTGAGTGGACTGTGGAATCAGAAATAAGTGTTAAAAAGAATGTGGATGAAAGAGATATGTTATTATAATGAGAATATGATAGTGAATCTTATATTTTTGGATGAGATGATGAATATTATAATAAAAGTGGGTTTGGATGTTCTAAGGAAATGAATCCTAGGAGATTCAAATCTGACTTCTGTATTATAATTCTATCATCTAAGTATCAATTCAACTATAGCCATGGAGACTTATACAAGTATCTTCAAATTTTAATACCTATAAATGCCGAGATACAATCTTTATATTGTGCTCGTGTTTTCACTAGACCATTAGTCACTTGAACATCAAAGGCCTTTGTTGTTGCCTCCGTGAGCAGGGTGCAGCAGCAAGACGATCAAGATGGATTCCTAAGGATGAATTCTCAATTGGGACATGCATGGAGACTTAATTTGAAGAAAAAATCTCGTGTCCGCACGATCCTACGATGATGGATGGCAGAGGTGGGCCGCCTACTTTCAGAACTAGTTGGATGTATAAGGTCTGGACACCTGGATAAAATAGAAATCAAGGGATTTTGTTGGATAACTTCAGTGCCATTTGACGTTTTCTTTAATGGCGCGCATATCCGACCACGCCGTGCAAGCAAGACTTCGTTTCCACCTCAACATCTACCCCGTTGACAGAGCTCTGCGTTATCACTTCCATATTGACATCCATGGAAAGGGACTAGCAATTTCCTTACATTATTAGCTAGAATAAATTTGCACTTTTGGGGGATGCAACAACGGAACATTCACTAATTGTTTGCATGAAAACAAATTAAGCTCATTTAGTAAGCCATTGTTCAAAATGATTTTAGTATAATGAGAAACCGTGTGTAGACCTTCCCTCTAATTGGTCTATCAGATAAATCTAGAACATAATTTATGCACATTCAAAAATTGACCTATAGTAATTTAAATTATGATCCTCTTACTATTATTTTAAGTCCTTTATTACTGTACCACATACGTAGGGGCAATCTTCCTTTCTCTTGATACAAGTAGCTTTGTAAATGAACCCGCATACATGAACAAACAAAGTTGATGTTTAGTTCTTAATTTTTTATTTAAATACATGAAAATTATATTAATTCATAAAATTTAAATTATTTATGATGTATTAAAAATAAATAATAATTAAATTTTATATATTAGATAATATTTAACTTAATGTATTTAAAAGGGCGACAACTCTATTAGTTGATCTAAATAAAAAACTAAGTTGAATTTGAGCTTGATAAAATTTGTAAGACGCTTATTCAACTCGGTTTGATTAGTTTACACTTGTAATCATAGTTTAAAATTTTGATCAAGTATCAAAGTTTTAATTAGTTTGTGACGGGAATGATATGATTTTAATATTATGTCCTACCAATATGATTTCGATATCTTTTTAAAATATAAAATATATTAATTAAAAATATTATTATAATATTTAATACTATTATTAGTAGATTAAACCATTTTAAAAAAATTATAATAGAGTAGAAATCAATTTAAGATTAACTAAAATTTAGACATAATCATTAGGATTAAGTATATTTAAATTAAATTGAATTTAATTTATTTTAATCTAAAGAGGGAATTTTTCCCCGTATATACCATGGATGAAAAAAAATATGAGGAGATAATAATTAAAGAAATTAACTGTTAAAAAATAAATAAATAAAATTTTTTAATAAAAAACTCAGGAGTAGTCTTATGTGGTCACTGTGGTGTCACATGGTCGCTTCGGTCTCGCTGGACCATAAGGTCTCATGTGAAGTCTCAATGTGGCCACAGAGCCTTTGGCGGCTAATAGGGCCTCGTGCAGAGTCTTATGGGGTCGTGCCGGTGTCAATGTCAATGTCATACCGATCGAAATGATAAATTTGACCCGCACCGCTCGATGTGCAGAGCATTGTGGGGTTGTGTCAATATCGGTGCTATCTTGGTCGGTGAACAAAATGATAAATTTCGTCCACTGGTAGAGAGTTTTTAAATCATATGCTTATAATGCGATTATATATATATATATATTATACGAGTAAAGATGCTGGTATTCATTGCATTAAGATGCTTCCTACGAGTTTAAATAAATAGCACAAGCCATGCACATTGTGCGTGCATGTATCAAAAGATATAGTGAGTTCATTAATTTATGAATGGAGATAATTAATATTAACGATAGTGCGTTGATTATACCCTTCATTGTTTCCTTAATTATTGATCCATAATTCAAGTTTTTTAGTATTCCTACTCTCCTAGGAATCACAAACGTGCTATCTTTTTTGGGTTTTTATTTTATTTTTTGACTGACCTTTTTGTGCATGGCAATCATGGTTTTGTCTAGTGTCGTTCTAGTAGGCCTACGAACTATTAAGACTATAATAACAAAGGATTAAAAAAGAAATAAATATCTCATTTTTTATTATCATTTTCATTAAAAAAAACGTATCTTTCTTTTATTAAAAAAATATTAAAATAGTTCTAGCAACTATGACAGATGCTATACGTCATATATATATATATATAATATAAAAGTGTTTCGAAATAAAAATATTTTGAGATAAAAAATCAAATCAAGCACGTTTTTGATAATTTTTATTAAAATTATTATACATATAAAAAAAATACTCTTTATTAATTTATTAAAATTATTTAAATTTAATTATACTCTTTTTTAATTTTAATTTAAATCCTTTCTTATTATTTTAAGGCTAAATAACTTTAAACCCCCTATGTTTTCCTCCCAAAAGCAGTTTGCCCCCCTATATTTAAAAAATGACACTTAGCCCCCCTATGTTTTAAATAAAAAAGGAAAAAAATAATAAATGACCAAAATAACCCTGCTATTTAATTGTTAAACAATGGCTAAATAACTTTAAACCCTTTTTATTTTTCATCCAAAAGTAGTTTCCCCATGTATTTAAAAAATGACACTTGGCCCCCTATGTTTTAAAGAAAAAAAGAAAAAAAATAGTAAATGATCAAAATAACTCTTTTACTATTCTAAATGTTAAAATTATTCTAACTGAAACATCCTTATTCAAGGTAGCCTTAGATTTTTAGACAAAAAGAAAAGTAAAAATAAAAAATCTCACATAATCGTTGAAAGTTTAATCTAACCAAACCTGATTGATATATAGGTCAAAAATTTCACTTGTTCCTAAAAAAACTCTCACAAAATTTATACATACACCAGTATAAACAATAGATAAGCAACAACTCTAAAAGAAATAACTATTCAAAAACTCATTCCACCGCCCTTACCAAATAAAAAAAATCAAAATTTTAAATTAATGAACCAAAAATAAATAAAGATGGAATAAAGTTCATAATTAAAAATCTCTTTCTCATTATCAAATGTGACATACAATAAAACAGCAATGAAGTATTGGTGTGACAAAATTACACCAATACAAAAATAAGGGTAACCTCATATTTCTAGAAATAAAAGAAATATAAAAATAAAAAATCTTGGATGGAAAATAAAAGGGGCTTAAAATTATTTAGCCATAATTTTAACACTTAAATAAAAGTAAGGGTTATTTTGATCATTTGTTATTTTTTTTCTTTTTTCTTTAAAATATAGGAGGGCTGAGTGTCATTTTTTAAATATAGGGGGGTAAACTGCTTTTGGATGGAAAATACATGGGGGTTGAAAGTTATTTAGCCTTATTTTAATTGCTGATCCATAATTCATATTTTATAGTGTTCCTTCTCTTAGGAATCATAAATCTACACAACGCGACGCTATCTTTATTTATTCATTTTGACTGATCAACCTTTCTGTGCATGGCAATCATAGTTTAGTCTAGTGTGGTTCTCGTTGGCCTACACATGATTAAGATTATAATAACGAGGATTAAAAAAATCTATTATTATTTTTGTTAAAAAATGTCTATTTTTTCTAAAATACAATAAAATAGTTCTAGAAACTTATGACACAAGGTCTACGTCAATTCAACTTTTATATATATATATATATATATATATATATATATATATATATATATATAGGACGCCTTTTTGCACCCCTCCCCTACGTCCGATCCTACTCCTATTTTAATTTTCTTCTATTTCTATCTTTTTTCCTTTATTTTTTTTAGTTTTGTCCCATATTCCTTTTCTATTTTTTTAAAGTTTTGTTTATTATTATTTGTTTTAATCAGTTTTTTAATTTTTTTTTATCAATTTTATTTTTAATAATTTTTTATTATATATTATAATCTTTATTTATTTTTAGTTATAGATTTTAAGAGTTATTATTTGTAATGATTAAAAAGATAACTATGTTTCAAAAAGAAAGAAGGGGAGACTGAGAGGGAGATAGCAGTGGAGGGAGGTGTGATTGAAGAGTGACTAAAAATGAAGTGTGAGAGAATAATTTAAAGGGAGAGATTCTGACATGTGTCAAGAGTTGAAGGGTAGGTAATTTAAGGGGAGGGAAGGTTCTGACATGTATCAAGCGTTGGAGGAGGTAATTTAAAGGAATATGGGTGTTTTGACATATGTCAAGGATTGAAGGGTGAGTAATTTAAAGAGAGTGATAAGTTTTGACATGTATCAAGAGTTGCAAGTGGGATAATTTAAAGGGATGAAAGATTTTGACATGTGTCAAGAGTTGGAAGGGGGTAATTTAAAGGAATGAGAAATTTTGACATGGGTAATTGACATGGGTAATTTAAAGAGAGTGATAAGTTCTGACATGTATCAAGAGTTGGAAGTGGGGTAATTTAAAGGGATGAAAGATTTTGATATGTATCAAGGGTTGGAAGGGGTAATTTAAAGGGATGAGAGATTTTGACATATGTCAAGGGTAGAAGGGGGGTAATTTAAAGGAAATGGAGGTTCTGATATATATTAAGAGTTAAAGATGCTCAATTTAAAGGGAGAGAGTGTTTTGAAAAAAATAAAAAAATAATAAACAAAATTGATTAAAAAATTAAATTAAATTAAATTTTAAAAATAATAATCAAAATTAATTAAAAAATAAAACTAAAGAAAAATTAAATAAAATTTAAAAATATATAAGTATTGATGAAAAAAATAATAAACTAAATTAATTAAAAAATAAAATTAAATAAAAATAAAAAATATATAAGTATTGATGAAAAAATAATAAATAAAATTAATTAAAAAAATAAAACTAAATAAAATTAAATAAAATTTAAAAAAATAAAGAAAAAAAGGATAAAATTGTCATTTGACGGGGAGAGAGAGAGAGAGGGGGGAGGGGAGAGGGGTGCGGTGTTAGACCGGGGGGAAGCAATTTACTATATATATATAGTACGGGTCAAAGACAGAGATAGTAGCTAACGTGGAGGTCAAAGTCAGGGCAATAAACGCCAGAGAACCAACGGGCTCACCAAACGTGGGTCAAGCGGAGGTCTACTACAATTTTCGATCGGGCATGAAGTGTCCGATCAGAGAAGGGCTGGTCCAAGTAGAAAGCCCGTAGAGCCAAGAGCACTATGGCAAGAACATCAGGTGCTCATCACGGAGCGGAGGAATGTTAAGATGACCAGAGTGCTCGTCTGGTCAGGCAGAAACAATCTATCGAACCAAGTCATTGCAGGGAAGCAACAGAGGTCTATCGAGCGGGGATCCCTAGCCGAGCTGCTACCCCGCTCGGCCAAACAGTGGGACCCCTCTCATATCTCTTGATATCCCTTTGGGAGATAATACCGCTAACAATGAGGCATGGTCAACAAGCAAATCGTACGACAAAAGTTTCTACTGTCTTGTCAGGGATTTGCATGTCCTGTTAAGGTATGGTGTTAGAGCTATTTTCCTGACATGTCCTTTCATAGGACAATTTGGGAAACGTACCCACGCCTTAAGGAGCGTGCACATCACTCACTGTAGTGCTATATAAAGGGGGTCCATGTACTGGCGGAGGCACACATTATTCATTATTCATGCCTATGTTTATTGTTGTTTTTCTTCCTTCCATTTTTTTGTGACCGACTTGAGCGTCGAAGGACCAATGCCAGGGACCCCTTCCCTGGCTCGGTATTGACATTTCTTGTATTGTAAAGCGGAGTGAGGTCTACACACGATCAACCCAAAAGCCACATCCCCAGCCAACCTTCTTCACGATTTTTGGACAGAATCATATTGGCACTGTCTGTGAAAACGTAGCCTACATCTGATACATAGAGATGGAGGACGTTGGGCGACTTACGACGGTGACATTGACAAAGGAGGAATTAGATATGTTGATACAAGCCCGAGCAGCAAAAATGGTGGAGCAACAATGGCAGCAGGCACTGGCTGAGCGCCAGGTACATGAGCCCGCGACATCAACAGCGGGGTCACAGGCTGGATATAGAGATCGAGCGGAACATATATTCGTTCGGGGGAAGAATAAGAAGTCGACCGACACTTATAGAGACGCGCCCAATGTGCCAATCCCCTTTCATCACGTGTTGTTCCAGAATCCATCAGAGGAGCAGTACCGAATGGACAAGAAACCAGGATCCTTATCGAATGACGCACCCATTTGGGATGCACACAAAAGGAAAGCACCAAGAAACGATGATTCATTCGAGCGGATCAAATGACAGTTCTCTCAGGGGATTCTGGATGTCCCCTTGCCTCGACATTACACCCCACTGACAATCTGGGAATTCAATGGAACGACCGATCCGGACGACCACTTAGCCAAGTTCGATAACGTGCCACAATTCATCAGTACACCAATGGAGTGAAGTGTCGAGTCTTCCTCACCAAACTTTTCGAATCAATGCAAGGCTAGTTTAGATGATTGTCGATTGGATCAATTCATAGCTTCAAAGATTTCTGAGCGGCATTCTTGCACCACTTCACTAGAAGTCGCCACTACCAGAAGACAAGTATTAATCTATTCACAGTGAAGCAGGGGCCCAAGTGTTGGTGCAGCGGGGCCGGCAAGAGGGGGTGAATTGCTTGAAAAAAAATAAAAGCCTTTCCCGTTCTTTGGACTTCAATTAACAGCAATTTCACAATTATAATAAATAGAAATGAGCAACTACTAAAATAAAAGAAGTCAACAGATTTACTTAGTTACAACCTAAGTGGTTGTTAATCCAAGGATAATGAAAGCACTAAGAGATCTCCTTCGTGTAGGCAGAGAAGTCTGTTACAATCGTTGAATGCTCAGATAGTTGCTAAGAAAAGATTACTAGAGTTGTTCTACATTTCCTAGCTCTAGGAGTATTTTTATAGCTCCTGGAAAATTTTATCCGGAGGTTGAAGGCACCTCCAACAAGCTAGAAGGCGCCTCCAGTGAGGCACCAAAGGATAAAGTTTTATTCTTTGGCAACGGTAAAATCAGTCTGGTTGAAGGTGCCTTCTATAGGGCTGGAAGACGTCTTCATACTGTTCATTGAAGGCGTCTTCTAGCCATGGAAGGCGCCTTCCACAATGAAGGTGCGGAGATGCATGGAGGCACCTCGGAGGCGCCTTCAACTCCCTTTGAAGACGCCTCCAGCAGTATTTCCAGCCTTCTTTTTGTTCTTCTGCTGCTCCGATCGCCTGGATGATCACTCTTATCTGGGATAGGGCTCACCCGAACCTATTTTCTGGCATTCTCCTCAAGTAGGCTTCCGTTCCGGCTTCTCGTCCCTTGGAACATCGTGCATGCCCTTCTCGTCCACCGGTGTACTCTTCCGCAGCACCTCATCCCTCGGATGCACCGAGCCATCGATTCCCTTCCCATGTCATCCTTCTCTCTAGCTGCATCTTCCGCTCAACTTCTTATGTTTTTAAGCTCCTGCATACTTAGACACAAGGATCAAACTCAACAAGACCTAACTTAACCTGGTTGATCACATCAAAACTACCACGAGGTTCTAACACCAAGGAGGCACTGAGGGCCTACATCAAGCTGTTCAACCAGGTGGTCATGGATATTCCATCGGTCTCCTCGGAGATATTGGTAAATGTCTTTGTCAGGGGCTTACCGAAGGGGAATTCTTTCGCTCCCTCATCTGGAGGCTTCCAAAAGATTTCGACCACCTACTTAGGCGGGCCACCGAAT
This sequence comes from Zingiber officinale, assembly GCF_018446385.1. Taxonomy (NCBI): domain Eukaryota; kingdom Viridiplantae; phylum Streptophyta; class Magnoliopsida; order Zingiberales; family Zingiberaceae; genus Zingiber; species Zingiber officinale. The sequence goes on from NC_055992.1 coordinate 140,288,203, forward strand.
ACATAAATGTGGAGGTAGCCTAGGTGGCACGAAGGAAGGAAGCACCTGTCGAGCATATTGCTCCCTCAAAATTACGGTCGACCACTAATCATCAACCACCGAAAGGCCTCCAATCAGGAGTAGCACAGCCACACCAGGAGCTAAGAACACATACCGTGTAGCATGTGGTGACAGGTCGACTCAAAGCTACAAAAGGCAAGACTTGGATGCCATTGTTTTGCTCGTTCTATCAATTGACCACGCATAACACCCGAGACTGTATGACTTAAGGCCGATTTCCAATCGACCGGCTCCTCCAAGATATCGTTGTCTCTCATCGACTCCCAAGTGATGACATCGATGTTGATCGGATGGGCAAAGAGAAGAAGACAGACTAACCGATGAACAGTGTCATCGTCAGCCTCAAAGAAGAAATAACACAAGTCCCGTCCAAGCTTCTGCTAAGTGGACTAGATCCTTAGCTAGGGAAGAGGAGAACCGAAGCAACGTCGCTCAAGACGAAATTGGAATAATTGGCGGTGGGCCGACCGACGGTGATTCCAACCGAGCAAGGAAGTTACACACTCGGCGACTAGAGATACATGTTGTTGGATGTAGCAAGGAGAAGGTCGAGGGACCTAAGATCAGCTTTGGCTTTCAAGATTTAGAGAGAGTGGAGATCCCTCATGATGATGCCTTGATCATATGGGCAGTAATAGCTAACTATAGTATTCACCGAACTTTTGTTGATACAGGTAGCTTGATGAGTATAATCTTTAAGAAGACATTCGATCATCTGCAAATCGACCAGAGCGAACTGCAGCTCATGATGACCCCACTCTATGGGTTTACAGGCAATGAAGAATTATCAATTGGCCAGGCTTGACTGGCTATATCGCTCCGAGAGGAACCTCTCAAGAGGACCAGGACTATAAATTTTATTGTGGTGGATGCGTCGTCTGCCTATAATGTCATATTGGGCCGACTGACCCTTAATGAGTTCCGAGCTGTCGTATCCACCTTCTGCTAGAAGATCAAGTTTCCTGTAGACAATGAGGTGGGTGAAGTTAAAAGTGACCAGTTGGCCGCTCGGCGGTGCTATGTCGAGATGGTCAAATCTGAAGCAAGGGTCGCGTGGAAGATCCCGCGCTTGGAAGTTAGCACCATCATGGAGGAGCCTCTCGCGCTAATCTATGAGAAAAAGGAGGAGGTCTAGATCCATCCTTGTCGGTCGGAAGCCACTACATTTGCTGTTTCCGACTTGACATATGAGAGGAAGGTAGAGCTGGACGCATGCCTTGGCGAAATCATGATGTGTTTGCCTGGTCGACATACTAGCTCCCAGGCATCTCTCCAAGCGTAGCTCAGCACGAGCTTCATGCCCAACGGACGCTCGACCGGCGAAACAAAGGAAGAGGGACTTCAGCTTGGAACAGAATTAGATTATCCGAGCAGAGATAGAAAAGTTGATGGAAGCTGACCACATCCGCGAGATACAATTTCTGAGTTGGTTGGCCAACGTCATGCTGGTCTCCAAGCCAGACAACAAGTGGTGAGTTTGCATCGACTTCTGTGATCTAAACAAGGCTTGCCCAAAAAACTTCTATCCCCTACCCTAGATAGACCAAATGGTGGACTCCATGGCGGGTTGCGAGCTGATCTGTATGCTTAACGCGTACCAAGGTTACCACCAAGTGTCTCTCACCCGGGAAGATCAAGAGAAGGTCAGCTTTATCATGGCCGATGGAACTTACTGCTACAATGTCATGTCGTTCAGATTAAAGAATGTCGACGCTACTTTTCAAAGATTGATGAACAAGGTATTGCGATGGTAGATCGACCATAACATGGAGGTATATGTCGATGATATCTTGATAAAATCTCTCCGAACCGCTGACCTTTCCACAGATATCGAAGAAATCTGCTAAACTTTGAGGGCATATGGAATCAAGTTAAATCCAAACAAGTGCATGTTCGGAGTAAGGAGTGGCCGCTTCTTGGGATATATTGTCACTAAATAGGGGATCGAGGCGAATCCCAGCAAGGTGAAGGCACTGCAGGACATGCCACACCCCACAACTTGAAGGATGCTCAATGGCTGACCGGACAGATCACTACATTATCAAGATTCATCTCCAAATTGTCCAACTGGAGTCACCCGTTCTTCAAAATACTACGTCGAGCGACGAAGTTGCAGTGGGACGTGGAGTGCGACAAGGCGCTGGAGGAGCTCAAGGAGTACCTTACCTCCTTACCTGTATTGGTAAAATCAAATGTCAGCGAATCGCTCTTGATTTATTTGTCTTCCACAGAGCATGCGGTTGGCTCGACGTTGGTGTAGTAAAACAACCCTGAGCAACAACCTGCATATTTTATAAGTCATATTAAAAGATGCAGAATCCTGCTACACCAATCTCGAAAAATTGACATACACACTAGTACTCGCTGCTTAGAGACTCCGACCATATTTTCTATCAAATTCGATCATGGTGATGACCAATAGCGGGAAGATTCCTCCTTAACCTAGAAGCATCTGAACGGCTGATCAAATGGATTACCGAGCTGAGCGAGTTTGACATACAATATCAACCGCGGATGACGATCAAAGCATAGGTCTTAACTGATTTTCTTATCGAGGTCCAAAACACCGAGCCGAAAGCGACTTGGAAGATCTATGTAGATGGTTTATCCACCCACCAATTGTTCGTATGGAGGATTATCGAGCTATGAATACGAAACTGAATATGAGGCCATGATAGTCGACTTGCAGGCAACTCGGCATGTAGGAGTCACAAGAGTCCTCATCTACTCGGATTCTCAACTGGCGGCGCAGTAGCTACTAGGCACCTTTGAGATAAGTAACGTCTAACTCAAGTTATACGCCGAAGCTTTCAAAAAGTTGAAGGCCGGTTTTTAAGAAGTGATTATCCAGAAGATCCCCCAATCGGACAATCAGACCACTAACAAGCTGGCTAAGTTAGCCAGTTCATTATCACTGATCGTGATAGATCAGTCGATCGAACAAGTCTGACTGGTGGCACACATCGATAAGATAGACGGAATAACCTTCTCGAGCGATTGAAGGACACTACTGATAGAGTTCCTCCGATCGGGCATCACACCAGCCAATCAGAAGGAAACTCGCTTATTGAAAAAGAGGGTCGGGTGGTTCACCACTATTGGGGATCAACTATATGAAAAAGCTTTCTCAAGGCCGCTGCTCAAGTGTTCGAATTGGAGGACGTTGAATACATCTTGCAAGAGGTTCATCAAGGCTCCTGCGGAAGTCACCTGGGTGGAAGATCACTGTCTCAAAAGATCCTGTTGACGGGATACTTTTGGCCCACATTGCAAGATCACACCACTCGGACAGTGGCCATTTACTTGTCGTGTCAAAAGTATCATAACGTCCTACACCGACCCACCGAGGAGATGAGGGACAGTGGGGCATGAACATCGTTGGACTGTTTCTCACCAGGCAACGAAGATTTTTTCTTGTGGCAGTAGATTATTTTTTAAAATTGGTGGAGGCGGAGCCACTGACCAAGATAACCGAGCATATGGTCATCAAATTTACAGAAAAATATCTCGTGTCGGTTCGACATCCCTCGTCGACTCGTCTCGGACAACGGAAGACAGTTCATAGGATGGAGGCTCAAGTAGTAGTGCGAAGGCTATGACATTACATAGACTTTCACCTTAGTGGCTACCCTCAGAGTAACGACCAGGTGGAAGTCACCAACAGGGAAATCCTCAGAGGATTACTGGCTTGGCTCGATCACACTGGAAGTAGCTGGGTCGATGAACTCCCCAGTGTATTGTGGGCCCATCACACCACACCACACCAAGAGAGGCAACCAGCATAACCCCATTCCATCTAGTATATTGAGGTGAAGCAGTAGTTCCAGTGGAAGTCGGAGTAGAGTCCGACCGGGTGCAGCTCTACGACGATGGAAACGCCGAACAGAGACTCATGAAACTCAACTTGGTAGATAAAGTCTAGGATAAGGTCGTTGTTCGGCTCATAGCGTACAAGCAACGCATGAAGCAGAGCTACAACCGGAGGGTAATTCCAAGGTCATTCTAGGTCAACGACTTGGTATGGAAAAGAGTGAAGCTGATCGACGATGTCACTAAGTTAGATGCCCCGTGGGGAGGACCCTATAAAGTCATCCAAAAGCTCCGCTCAGGAGATTACTATTTGTAAGATGAAGATAGAAGAAAGCTCGAGCGGTCCTGGAGCGCAAACCACCTCCAGCCCTATAGGATTAGGTGAGAGGTGTATGGTTAAATTTATATACACTTGTATAAACATACATCCTGTTGACGAATCAATAGTTGCGCGACAACTATAAACTCCTGTCAATAAATCAACAGTTGAGCGATGACTATAAACTCTTGTATACAAAATTAGCAATCAGGCGGCGACTATAAACCCTTGTCTACAAAATCAATAGTTGAGCAGTGACTATAAACCCATGTCTATGAAATCAACAGTCGAGTGATAACTATAAACCCTTATCTACTAATTCAAAAGTCGACTAGTAACTACAAACTCTTAAGTCAGAGAACATCAACAACCGAGTGGTAGTTATAAACCCTATAGTCTACGTCAACTAAAGTCGAGCGAAAACTATAAACCTTAGATACGAAATGGTCTACTAAAGCCGAGCGGCAGGTATAAATTCGAGAACAAAATTAATTGAGAGTCGAGCAACGACTATAAACATTGGTTATATGGCCAATTGGTAGAAAATATTCTCGCTCACAAAAGTAAAGAGGTCGTTCAACATACACTGAAATAGGCGATCGGATGGCTCGTCAACTAGTTACATTGACAAGCGGAGGTACAAGAATGCATACTTAGAAAATTTTTATAAAACGCTATAAGGTGGCCAAGAGGCTAGACAACCCCACTAGGCCGAACGACGATGTATGGAAGAACACTTGCAAAATTTAACAAAAGGAGGAAGCGTCGAACAGGTGTTCATTCATTAACACTTAGAAAAAATTTTTACAGAACATCTGGAGAGAGCACAAAAGGTGGCCTGCGAAACAGAGAGGAGGGATACTCGAGATAGTCGAGCACGTCATCCGGCAATGACTCGATCAGCTTTTCTCTATTTATCAACTGTTGGAGGGTTCCATTGGTGCCAAAATTGAAGAGGTCAAGCGCCCGATTAGTGAGCCGGTCGTTGAAGGGGTCCGAACGGAGATAATCACGCTTGAAAACTTCAAACCGGTCGGGCTTTACATCTTGGTCAATTTTGAAGGCCGCTCAAAACACCTCCAGCTCGGCCTTCAGTGAAGTCAACTCGACATCCTTGGCGTCGAGCTGAAGCTTAGTAGCCACTTGATCTTCCTATCAACTCTCTCGCTCGGTGACCAAAGCAACCTTAGCCTCCTTCAAATTTTGTTGAGCCACTCAATTCATGAGACTTGCTCGACACTCTGGGTTCGCTCAACTTGAAGCTATTCAAAGCTCATCTCCAGATTGACCTTCAATTGAGCCACCTCGCTAGTCAGCTACTCCAAACGCACCGGGGAAGCATTTGATGGGTCGCTCGGAACGTCCAACTGTTGGAATTCATGCTCCAAAAAAACTAACCTTTGGCACATGGCCAAGCTCTTGACCCAGAACTGCAATAGCGATAAGTTAGTAAGTGCCGAGAGAGAAATAAGAAAAAAAAAATACAAGAGAGATATATGTACTCTAGTGGTCTTCTGAGTATAACTATCCATGAGGTCCCCTAGGGAAATAGTTGGCACGGGCCCTAGAATCAGCCAAGACTTGTGCCAGCGGTCCTTGAACCCTGATATGGTGTTCCGGGGAACTGGGATCGGCATCGTCTGGGTGGCGCCACTCATCTTGGAATAGAAGGCTCGGAAGTCGCTTGGCGTGTGGACTTGGGAATCAGGAATGGCCGGATAGTAGATACCTATGTGGTTGGCAAGGAGGAGTGAGGAGGCATATACACAGCAGGCGGCACACATATAGTCCTAGAAGATAACCCGGACGGAGAAGGTATCCGGTCAGATGACACAGAAGTAGGAATCGAGACGGCCACCTTCTCGGGAAAGGCAAGTGATGAAGTCTCACACCGCTCGGAGGAAGGGCGTGAACCGGTACGGGCGGGGGTTTGCAAGGAAGAAGTGGCTAAGCGGTAAGAAGCTTCCCCGCGGTGCCTCTTGCATCGTATTAGAGGTTTGCCAAATGTGGTTGACCCTGAGGGCACCACAATCGGTATCATTGAAGGTTGATCAAAAGGAAGGTCAGTTGTGGCAGTCGCGGCATCGCCAGCCGCTGTCTGACTTGCTCTAGCCTTGCTGGCCATCACATGGCTCCCTCCCACTTTGCTGGTCAAATCATCAGATTGCTCGACCGACTGTAGGCCACTACTCTATAGCGCAGCAATGCCCGCGACGTTAATCTCCACGTCCGCGGGCTTGCTCTTGCTGCACAGACATTCCCTCAGCATAATTTGAGCTGCAAAAAAAAAGAAGAAAAAATCAGTTAGATTCAAAGATGAGGATAAGATAGAGCATACCTAGGGTCATGGGTAGTCGAGTGCGGATCTGGCTCAGCCCGAACATGTAAAGGACACTCTCCAACAATATCCAATGGATGTGATACTTCTGACCAGCTAAACTGGAGGCTGCCTGGAGATAGTCTGATCGGCTTTGATATCTCCCTAGAGATGGAGGTTGCGTCCCTTCCATCTACCAGCCGGTCGGGAAGTCTGACCGAGCGTGAAAGTGAACGAAAAAATAGTGCTCTCTCTGGTGCTTATTGGAGGTCGACTTTTTTTCAAAAAAGACAGAGCCCACTTGGGCTTGGAACAAAAAGATCCCTGGCTCAAATAATTTGGGATAGTAAAAGTAGTGGAATACTCAGGGGACTAAGGGGATGTCGTGTAGATGGAATAACACGACCACCCCGTACAATAACCTAAAGGAATTAGGCACCAATTGGTGCAGGGATATATGGAAGTATTTACACATGGCTGAGAATAAAGGATAAACGGGGAACCGAAGACCAGTGCAAAATTGATCCTTGAAAAAGGGTAAAAAACCATCGGGAGGTGAATGAGGCCAGTCATAGGCTGAAGGTATAGCAATTTGATAATCAAAGGGGAAACAATACGTGAGCTTCAGCTGGTCAATTTTATCACTGTTGAACTTGGACTCGGTTGAGTTATACCACAATCCGAGGACGGAAGCAGGAAGTTGAGGAGAAGAGGCCATAGAAAATAGAAATGGAGGAAGACCAACGACGCGAGTAGAAAGGAAAGGAAAGCTTACTGTGGAAGATCGTCGACAATGAAGAAGAAGAAGGAAAGCGGCGGAGTGTGTGTGCAAGGAAGGAAACACAAGGAAATGAGAAGATGACGGCGAGTAAATAAGGGTTTATAAATCCCTCGGGCGAGTGCTCCGAGCCGTTCGATCGAGGGTTGTAGAAAACAGGGTCGAAATCCGATCGTTGAATTCAAAAAGGTGCCTGTCACACCAACCGCGGATATCCACCTGTCACATTAAGTGTGTGGCGGCAGGGGTTGGGACGTGTGGTGGTTGGCGATAGGGAAGCATTAATAGAGCTTAATTAAAAGACATGGGTGGCGCGCACATCCATAACGACTAGTGATTTGCACAGTCTCCTAGAAATTGAGATGACATCAACAACTATTACAAGGTGCTCGTCCAAGAAAGCGACGAGATGTGAAAAAATCGCTAAGTGTTACTGCCAACCACCCCGATCGACACAGATTTCTAACTATATGATAGCCAAGCGGCAACTCAAAACACAGGCTTGTGAAGTTAGATACGAGTGGCAGCTACACACTCAGGATAGTAAGATGAAGCATAAAAACAACTAAGAAGATTATATAATCCGATTGGAAGCTCGAGAAAAGAGAGTGCCCAAGCAAGAGGTCACCAAAGACACTATATGTCCAGTTAGTCCGACTTACAGCCTCCTTCGACTAGACTTGAGGGGAAGGCTTGTGATGCGGTGATAAAAGGGGGCCCACCAAGTGTGGTCAAAGGCGAAGATAGCAGCCAACGTGGAGGTCAAAGTCAAGGCAATTAACGCCAGAGAACCAATGGACTCACCAAAGGTGGGTTGAGCTGAGGTTTACTGCAGTTGTCGATCGAGCATGAAGTGCCCAATCAGCGTAGGGCTGGTCCAAGCAAAATGCCCATATAGCCAAGAGCACTACGATAACAACATCAGGTGCTCATCATGGAGAGGAGGAATGTTAAGATGATCAGAGCGCTCCTCCAGTTAGGCAGAAACAATCTACCAAATCAAGTCATTGCAAGGAAGCAACAGAGGTCTATCGAACGGGGATCCCCGGCCGAGCAGCTACCCTGCTCGGCCAAACAATGGGACCACTATCATATCTTTTGATATCTTTTTGGGAGATAATGCAGCTGACAACAAGGCTTCCCTGCGCTGATATCCTTTTGGAAGATAATGCAGATAGATTTTGGATTCCTTGTTAAAAGTCTATGATAAAAGTTTAAGATATTATTTCCCTGCGCTGCTATACGAGCTATTTCTTATGGAAATTTGACCTTGTAGGCTTCCCATGCAACTCTAGTTATATCACCTAAGTAATTTTCTCTTATACGTATCATGGCTTCACCCGTTTCTATATCAAGTTCATGTCTGGCTTGGTAATCTCTTCTAACAGAGATAATCCACTGTTCTAAATAGGAATCATGCATCTGGGGGTCGTCACACTCATCTATATTTAAAAATACTAAATTTTTTTCAAAATAAGCAATTTTTAGTGGCCTTCTTTTCCCTATAGTTAGAAGTAAGGGATTATTATTTGTATATGGAGTTATTTCTGTTCTTGGTGGATGGACATGTCCATAATCCATAGTTCTCATAGAACTTTCTGCATATTGGATTATTGGTGGTCTGGACGTGATAGATATAATAGTAGATTTTGCTGGGTTCATGAGGTTTAATTCATTGTAAAAGTGCTCTTGTTGATTTTTCAATCATAAGATTCAGCCTTTCTTCTCTTCCATCTGGAAGATGAAGTGGTTAGGTTCTATAATGATGATAGAGTGATGTAGTAAAGGATAATATTCCTTAATTGTATAATCTCTTAGGATTTAGGGAATTAAGTTGTTCATTTGAAAAAGTTAAGTTTCTTTCTCTCATTTATCATATCTTTAAGTACATAAGTAGAAATACTACAGATCTTTAAGTACATAAGTAGAAATACTATATCATCTGGTCATGATATTATCTAACCAGGAAGTCATATTTGACTCCGTTTGTTTTCTTATTGTCTGTGAGGGACCTGTGAATAGTTCAGTTTGTGTTCATGGTAGATTCCTGGTGTTGAGTAGTATGTTAAGAAAGAATAAGTTTTGGGTTATCTACTTAGGATAATATTTCCTATAGATAGTTTGTTTAAGTCTTTTGTTAAAGTTTATATACTTTCTCTCCCCTTGGCAACTTTAATGGTTTTCTGAATTTGTGTTTCAACTTGAAATAGTTTATTTTCTAGTAATTATATTTCATTCTTCATCTAAGTATAATTCCCAATCATTATCAAATATTTACTGTTTCTTCTCAAATTCCTCAAGTTCAGTTATTTCTTTTGAGGTTAAATAAGTTGTCATTTCTATGGGCATGTATAAGAATTTATTTAAATCATAAAAAAACCTTTGTTGTGTCTCTTGTTGGAACATGTAATTTATATCATTGTTAGTTAATTGTAGTTGTTTCTTTCCCTGTTGTTGCAATATTTGCCTACTTCTGTAAGTTCAATTTCTAGGAAAGTTTCATCCTCTATTTATTCTATACATATATTAGAGCTTAGAGTTTAAAATTTAGGATTTAGTCTTCAAAGTTTACACCCTGTTTGGAATCCTATGGAATTGAATTCCTATGGTAATTGAAATTCAATTCCATAGTTTGGAATGAATTTTTGAGATTGATTTGATATGGAATTCAATTCCAATTCCATTCAAAATGTGAATAGTAAATCAGACCTCAAATGGTCAGATTTGGATAGGGATTTACCATGAACAACTAAAATTTCTTAATTGCCCTTTTAACTTAAAACTCTTTTTCCCATCTGCCGACTCTCTTATTTTCTCCTGCCTTTCTCCCGTGCGCCTTTTCTCCTTGTGTAGAAAACTTCTCCTTGCACCGTTTCTCCCGTGTGTCACCTTCTTCATACTGTGTCTTAACTGTGCGATCCCTTCTTCCAATTCTCTAATACTTAACTTGATTATTAAATGATTAGTTATGAGGATAAAATGGTAAATGTATAAGAATGGAATTCAATTCAAATAGATTCCAAATTAAGGAATTCAATTCAATTCTATTATTCACTAATCCATTCCAAACATAGGAATTGAATTCAATTCCTGCCAGAATTCAATTCCTAATGGAATTCAATTCAATTCCTTCACTTAAGTTGTTTCCAAACAGGGTGTTAAGGTTTGGATTATAATATTAAAGCTAAAGAAATTTAAAAAATATAAAAAAAATACATATGGTGTTCACAAAGTGAATAAAATAAGATAAGTAGGATATCAAGACTCTATATATATATAGATCATATCAAACCCACGCACCCCGACTCATTTCTGGATACTCCAACTTACTCAATCGCACAGGCACTTTGCGCACGACTAGTGTACAACATATCAGTTCTAATATGTTGCACACTCTATTTGTGCGTGCCTGTGGGTGACTAAGTGGGATTCCGAACGTCCAGATCACTTTTGATGTCCCAAGTGTTCGAAATTGACTCAGGGCATGCAGAAATGATCCAGACACTTGGAATCTCACTCAGTCACCCATAGACACACACAAGTATAGTATATTAGAACTTTATATATCTATATATACACATACTACGTGGGCCCCCCTCTGTCGTGACGCATGCATGCTAGGTGAGAATGAAAGACACCCATATATATATATATATATATATATATATTAAATTTTATTAAAATTATTTTAAATTGATTAAAATCACTTTCACGTGATTATGTATTGATGAGAGTTTTGATACCAGACTATCCTTGTATTACAACAACTACTACATTAGTATTGAAATACAAGTATTTTTAGATGAAAAATCAAATAGGGACACTACTTTGATATACATGTTTGTTTTGACGAAAATGATATAGTCCTGATATATTTTTTGATAAATCAGTCCAATTTTACTCTATATTGTAATAGATGCCATAATTACACTAAAATAAACATATTTTTTAGTTGAAACATTAAATATGGAACTAGTTTGACATTTTTTTTGGACAAAAATAGGCATCAACAAACTAATTTGATCATCTCAAAAAATGTTCTTATTTTACCACAGTTAAAAACAACTATATAAAATAAGTGTTAAAATAAATTAATTAGTTCAACTTAAATAAAACTATTATACATATCAAAAATACTCTTTATTAATTTATTTAAATTCTTTAAATTTAATTAAAATCACAAGTTCGTCGAAGCCACATTGAAATTATGTAATAAATATGACAAACTGTTATAATAATTTTGAAGTGATTTTAAATAAGTTAAAATGATTTTGATGTTCAATAATTTCACAAAGTTGATAAAAATATACTTTAATTCAATAATTAAGATCCTGAGTTTGAGTCACAGTACTATTTTGATTTTATTTTTTTTATTAATTTGACGAAAATGATAACTACGGATGTCCTTTCGACGAAAACGATAATGTGCGCAACAGCCCTTTTGATTTTTGTCAAAAATAAAAAATAAATTATAAATAATAAAACATACGCAAAGTTTGTTGTCCTCTTGGCAAAAGTGATAAAACAGATGAGCATGCAGGCATACATATCTCTGTTGCATTGTGGTGCACACTTTTTTATCAGATTGAAATTCTCTTTTCTTTTCTTTTCTTTTCTTTTCTTTTCTTTTTCATTTCAGTGTTGCATGCATATTCCTAGTGACACCTAGGGCTAGCTGCTCTCTAGTGCCTGATGCTTCTTGTTTAATAGAGGAGAAGGAGGAGAAGGAGACGACATCCAGTGAGCAATGTCCTTGTGGCAATAATTAACATGTATAATTAAGATAACATTCTTAGTGCTGCTTGTCCAGACTGATAATCTAATGATCGATAATGCAGGGATAGATAGATCATTAGCAAATGCCTACCTCACAAATCATGAATGTGACATTATCTTTGACCATGCACGCACTCGTAATTAAGAGGTCGAGATAAATAGATAGATAGATAGATAAATAAATAGATATACTTGTTTGTTTGTTTGATGATTCAAGCTGTTACGTTTGACTGATGAGACATATGATTTGAAATTCATGCATTTACGATAATCAAGTTAAGTTAGAGTGGCTTAGCTTTTGGCTTTAAGCTTTCACTGAGAGATATTAAGTATTAAAGAACTCATCATTAGTGATGTCTTACCAAATATTTATGCTATCATCTCAATTATGAAGTTTTAGTTGGCAGACAATTGAAAGGACTTTTTTTATTATTATTATAATTATTATTATCATCATCATCAAAACAGTGCTCATCTTTAAAAATATATTAAAAGGGCATTTTGTATTTTGAAAAATCCTTATCAAATGTTATAGTAACTTTAGTGAAAATTAATTACTTCAATTGAAGCAACTTTGAGTAGATTGTGGCGCACGCCTTTTTATTATGTGGTAATTTTATTAACTTGGATAGTTACACCATCCACAATTAAGAGTAAGTTAACCTCCACGAGTCTATCAGGGATTAGCTCCTTCAAATGCCTAGGTATTCCTGATCGGGCAACATAACGGTTACACACGACTAAACATGACACTTGAATTGATACACTAACGGCTCGGCTTACTTCCTAGCTAGCTGAGGGGTGCTCTCTCTTAAGTTGGAAAATTAGAGCTAGTCAGGATAGTCTTATGGCTATTGAGTGCTTCTAGCTGTCTATCCCGCTGATCAGTGGCGGATCTAGTGGGGAGGGGGGGTGTGTTTGAGCACCCCCTTGTTCTCGGAAAATTCTACCAGTATGTTGTAGTCCGAGGGACAGTGAGAAGAAAAACAAGTTCCAGCTCCCTTCTTTGAGCACCCTCTTTCTTTTTTATCTGGATCCACCACTGCCGCCGATCCTCAATGGCGTGATAGACGTACAAGTTATATTCTATCTACAAAACTTTTGTGTAGACATTCAAGTATCCTCCTATCTTTTGGGTCACTATTAGTCTTTCAAAGAAGGAAAGAGATTATATACTACGAGATTTGCATGCCTAGAATTTAGCATTGTTGACTAAAGCCTTATATATGTTTATGTAAAAAGTATCCTGAATGTCTTACATGATCAGCCACACAGTCATCTGTAAAAAGATAAATCAGGAAATAGAGCATGTCACCACATGGGAGGATATTTCTGTCGACTTCATCGAGAATTGACCCTTGTCTATTTTTACAAATCTACTATGTGGTCACCAACTCAATTATACCTTAGGAGCATTGACTAGTTAGTCAATAAAGCCGTAATCTAGTCAGTATTCTTTCGCCTTTGACTAGAGCCTTATGAAACATACTAGAGAAGGACATGCTATATATGAGTACAATGGATTCATTACATGTATCTAAGCAGATATATAAGATAAATGGACATGACAAGTGAACACATTAGACTCGTCGCTTATTAAGTGGCGGCTAGGACACTTAGGATGTGCTTGGTTGGAGGGAATGGAAATGAGGAATGGGAAAGGGATTGAAAGTTAGTGTTTGGAATGTTAATATTTGGAATGGGAATGGTGGGGCCCACGGATTCAAACCCCCAAATATGGGGTTTGGCCATTACCAAGTAAAATGGGGGGAATGAGAATGGTGGGGTCCACGGATTCAAAACTCCTCATTCCCATTCTTACTTCAATGAATCCCATTCCTAATCCCATTCCCTTCCACAAACCAAGCACCCCCTTAGTATACCTCATCTTGGCGAGTCACCACATATGCATATACCTTCTTTCAGTTTAGACTACAATGGTTTGGAGGCCGAGCATTATACCCAAGTATAACTTTTTGTTATGACTATACTAGACTTTATGTGTCATGCAAGACTTGCCCCCTATCAATGTCAACGTGAAAATGAGACCTACCTAGGATCATCTCTTCTTCAGTTGCTCAGTCAGTCAGGTCTTGTGGACTAGGAGATGAACATTGCTAGATGGATTTTATACAAGTCTTCAAAAGGGATACTAGAGGCTCGGGATATATTATTGTAAAGATGAGAATTTTGACTATGCCATGTATATTTCATTCGACAACTTAAGATCCGTTGTAATTTTGATAGAGATATGCTGAATCGATCTTGACTAGATGTTTATAATAATTCAAACGCATGCATGTGTTTAAATCTTTGAACTTCTAGATGGTATTTTCTTACTTGGTTCCTAATATAATTTTACTTGTTCAAAAAAAGTTAATCGAAATATAATAAAGATGATAAGCTTGCTATGCCCTAGAAAAGTTAATAATAAATTGGATAAACGCACCAAAGATGATAAAGTTCAAGGAGAGTAAGTGCTTTATCATCCGTGCAAAGGTTAAGCGTCGTACATAGAGTTGGGCCTTTACCTAGTTTTGTCCTTTTTCACATTTTATAGTACACTAGAAAGTTCACAAGGCAATTAGGCACTTTATTTTTTAGAAAATAAAAATTAATAATAATAATAATAATATCCCAATATATTTCTCGTTTAAAAAATATTCTTATGCTAACGTTGTTGCTAAACATGGTAGAATTTGTTAAAGTAAGCCAACTCAACATAATCATATATATCAAAATGCTTTTTTATATATCGACTCCATCAAATTTTCTTAAACTTAATTAAAATCATTTCAACTCTACAAAAATCACTTAAAAACTACCTATATGTCATAGTTGCTACAACAACTATGTCATACAATATAATGGCAAATATCCCTCACCTCTCCTCTGCTAATCCCTCTATAAATAGCACTCGAGACTTGAGACTCCATGCACCGAGCAAGCTCCAACCATCTGCTACTTTCTCCTTTCTTCCAACCTCCCTCCAAACAGACAGAGAGAGAGAGCTAGAGAAGATGCTGGTTATTACTATTGCACACCCTCTGCGTACGCTGGTCGGCCTCTTAGGTGAACTAATTAATTCACACACCTTCTTCTCTTCTTTTTCCTCTTCATCTTACCTACGAGGGCGTCGATCGAGCTTCATCGATTTTTGCTGTGTGCAGGCAATCTTCTGTCGGCCATGGTGGTGCTGGCTCCGGTTCCGACGTTTTACAGGATCTGCAAGAAGAAGTCGACCGAGTCATTCGACTCGGTGCCGTACGTGGTGGGGCTGTTCAGCGCAACCATGTGGGTGTACTACGGCCTCCTCACCGCCGACGTTCTCCTGCTCACCATCAACATTGGCGTCTGCGTAGTCGAAGTTATTTACCTCGCCATTTTCATTGTTTACGCTGCGCCAAAATCTCGGGTAATTCATCCTTTTCCTCGATAAATAACAACAACAACAACAATAATAATTGTTAAATTTTCCGACTGTGATTTTATCATAGCTCCACCTACAAAGTTGCTCCAAGACAAAACGGTTTGACTAATTAAAGCAAGGTCAAACCTTCTTGGATGCGCAACTAATTTAGTCAAAACTATTGCAAGGATGGTGCTATTTTGACTTTAATTAGATTAATCAAAGCTGCTCTATTTTAAAATATTTTTGTATAAAGTAGTTTCAACGTAGTGTTAGTTTGTACAAAGCAACGCTATCTTGAAAATGCTTTGTACAAAGTTGCTCCAAGTTGAAACAGTTTGAACTAAAGCTCCTCAAGTGTGCACGCGACGCTCAGCATATCAATTCTGTATTAAATTATAAATAGAGTGTTGCTCTAATATAGTCTCTCTTTTAATGATATATATAAAAAAAATTGCTTGATTTTCTACCTATTTCTTATTTTCCTTTGGATCATCTAAAAATTAAGGGAGTTTGATCGTTAAACTACTGACTGAATTCTTAATTGTATCTTGTTGTTTAGAGGTTAAGGCAATAATTGTGAACGAGGTTACTGACGTGATTTCTCTTCCATTTGGTTGGGTTTGCTATTAAATGTCTTCTTTTCTCGGTTCAGGCATATACGACGAAGTTGATACTGTCGATCAACTTGGGAATATTCGGTTGTCTAGTTCTCGTCAGCAACTTATTTATCAAGCCAAGTAAACGAGCTCAGATTACAGGAGGGATCTGTGCTTCTTTCGCCGTCGCCGTCTTTGTAGCTCCTCTCAATATCATAGTAAGCAAGCATTCCCATTCTTAATCACTGAGTGAGTGAATGAAGCATAACAATATATATATATATATATATAATTATTATAGCGTATAACTGTTATAGCATTGTAATAAACCATGCTAATCATTTGATTGTGATTCCATCTCTTCTTTCAGAGGCTGGTGATAAAAACTAAAAGCGTGGAGTTCATGCCATTTACACTATCCTTCTTCCTCACGCTGTCCGCGGTCGCATGGTTCAGCTATGGCCTTCTTCTCCGAGACCTATTCGTAGCGGTGCAGTATTAAACTTATCTACTCTCTACTCTAGTAGAAGAGTATCTGAATTTCATCATCGTCTGATTTTCTTTTCTCCAGGTACCAAATGTTTTTGGATTCACTTTGGGAGTCACTCAGATTATCATATACTTGGTCTACATGAACTATCACAAGGAGGGTGCGGCGCCTGCCGACTTGGAGCTCCCTGTGAAGGATACCGAAAATGGAGACCAAGTGTAGCACCGAGAGGAGCGGGATGATCTTCAGCCAATGCCATGCATAAGAAATTCTTCAGTTTACTTAGAGTTGTGTGTTCTAGTGGAATGTAATAATAAGTGCTTTATTGTAGCAACAACAAAGCATACTGTGGTGTTGTGGTTGTAACTCTTGATTTATTATTATTAGTAGTAGTAATCTTATTATTTAAAAAAAGGTGATTAGTTTCTGGTTGGATGTTTAGGGTTTGATTAGTGATTAGCACTGCAAAACTCACATAAAATGTCAGTACTGCAGAATAAGTGGGGTGGAGTGATTCTCCAAGAAGAATATGGAATGATATTCAGAAATAGAAAAGCTTCCATTTTGTCCCATTGTTTCTTCTTTATGTTGGAATATCAAAAGTTTGTTTTTAAATCACCATTACATCTTATGAAGGATTGTTGACTGGGTTTAGGGGTGTAATGTAAATGAGTCGAGTCGCTCGCGAGCGGCTCGGTCAAAGCTCGACTCGAGCTCGGAGTTGTTTAATATTCGAACCGATCTCAAGCCCATTTAATACTGACTCGAAGGCTCGTCGAGCCTATTCGAGCTCGGCTAATTTAATATTTAAATATTTAAAATAATTATTACTTTAATATTAAGTAATAAGTTGAGGAGGTGTTTGTAGTTAGCGCGCTTCATAAGATTGTTACAGGTTGAAAGTTCGAATCCCAGCTCAAATTTAGAAACTTGAGCTCAAGCTTAGACTCTTTAATTTACACAAGCACAGCTAGCTTGATTTTTTTTCCACGAGTTGAATTTAATTTAAACTTGACTTACACTTGTTTTGGTTCATATGTTCATAAACACTTGTTTTGAACTTTTATATTTTTAAATTTATTTAATTGATTAATGAGTTTGATATTATAAATTTATTTACTCATTTTCAGATTTTTTTTTTTTATTTACAATAAGAGATTTGTTGATGAACATTTTTTGTGAATATTTCACAATCTCTATTTATTAATATTAATAAACTAAACACAAATATTAAAATTTATTACTGCGTTGTTTAATCTTATTCATTTAATTGACATGGTGCATATTAAAATTTAATTTTATTAAATCTCAATTAATCTCGATATAAATTTATTAAAATTATAATTAAAATTTCCAGAATACAATATCTTGACAACAACCTTTCCACATGCATTATCAATCCATAACTATTCCAAAAAATTCGACCAAGATAACAAATATAAAATTCCAACAATGCAATTATCCAGGTGATGGCCATCATATCTAAGAGGTTGGTTCAATCTTTTTTGTTAGTTAAAATTGAAGCACAAGGAACAAAAAGTTAAAACCTCCTCTATTCCGAATTTAGCCAGACTAATCCTAAAAAAAAATGACTTTCTCCCTAGTCAAAGACAGGGTAAATTCAAAACACGGCTTATAACACACTCAAAAGCTAGCCTTTAATATTCATCCTATTTAGATTCGAAACCTTGTCCTCTTTTAATGTTCCTCTAAGTATTTTACCACTGTACCACACCCACGACGGCATCTACAGGTCCTTCGTAGATATGAGATATGACGACTTGTTTTTCATAAATGAATCTGAAATTGTCAGGTTTAATAGAGAATGAATGGGTTTTTTTGACCAAAAATCCCATTTTTAATGGATTAACAGCTTATGAATCCTACAGTGGAGCTTTATAGTTGTTTGATCAGTTAAAAGCAAATTGACATAAACCATCAGATCCCATTTTCAATGAACACTAAGATGCCATAAGCCTTCTCTAGCTAACATTCAGTAAAGTTTAGTTTGCATCTGACAAACTAGTTAAAAACAAACCAAACTGATTAATCAAAACGCAGCTCCTCTGACATGTTGCAGAGAGCTCGCATTGTGTTACTGGCGACATCCAGAAGTTGCAAGTATTCATCCGCTCCATCAATTAAGCACTGAGAAGTTATCAAGCGTTTTACTTCCACAACAAAGATATATTGTTGATATGAATTACTGCACTAGTCTATCGATGAATGACGGCAATAAATTGCATGAAAAGAATATTTGCAAAGGGTATGATGTAAAAAGATGCTCATTAAAGGTAGGCTTATTGACAATACTCCTAGTTCTATCACTCAAAACTATATTATCAAACATATGATTTATCACATAGGTATACTGATTAGATATTATTTTTCGTCTTAAATCCCACCAAAATGATTGTTTAGGGAATATATGATAATATTTTTTGGATGTCAATAAAAAAAATTCAAGTTCACCTTCCTCCAATAATTTTTTTCAATAGCTTATTAAATAAACATCAGCATTATTAATCATATGGACTAAGGTAGTTCTGAGAAATGTGTGTTTCATCTCTTATTCTTCACTCAAAAATTTCCATGATGTTACTCATCAACTTCTTTCAAAATAGAGGTATTCATTCTTGACCCTGGCTCTAGCTTGGACCTCGGTTGGGGAAAAATTAGCTAGAGTATTAAGAAGAGAAAAGTTCAGCCGAGTTGAAATAAACCAAACTGCTTAAAGCTTAAGGCATTGGAAAATCTAGTGAGTCAAGGTTGATTGACACTAGGCAATGGATGAAGTCTAGGAGAATTGGTCTCTAGGCATTGAAAATGCTAGAGAATTGATCTCTAGGCATTGAAAGTCACAAAAATTGGTCTCTAGGCATTGTAAGTCCTAGAGATTGATCTCTAGGCACGGCAAGTCGTAGTAGGTTAAAGTCAAGGATGAAGTCTTGAGAAAACGACGTCAACTTACAAGGGAGTTCCAAAGGCATAGGATCTTTTGGCACGATAATATTTCAACTTAGACTTGTTAGAATCAGATAGTGCAGTCAACGAATGGAACACTCAAAACCCAAAACCTAAAGTCATCTGTTTGGGATGTTTGTGGTCTGGAGTGGTTGGCTAATGTGGAATTCAGTCGACTGATAGAGCAATCAAATAACCAACTCAGACTAGAATGCCAATGAATAGAATTTATATTTGGTAACCAATTGATTGTGCATTAGATTGATGCATGACTAGTCGACTGGTGACCAGTCGACTAATGCAATAGGAAAAAGGAGCCGTTGTCGAAAAGATTTGCAACAATAGTAGGCTAACAGGAAGAAGCTTAGGGTTTTTCAGCCTAGCTCTTGGAGCTTTTTGTAGACGATTCTTAAATGAATGCAGGAGAAAAAAAGAAAGCAAACAAGCAAAGAGAAAAATGCAATTATTCTAATCTTTCATTTTGTTTCTTGTTTGTTTAGCTCATCTTTATATTCCTCTTGTATTGTTGTAACAACAAGTATGGTATTGGAAGAGATTTACTTCTATAAGAGTTCTAAGGAGAAAGATAGAGGTCTAGCAGGAGTAATTTACCAACGGATCATAGCTGAGGAGTAAGAGTCCAAGGGCAGACTATCAATCCATCCATGTAAAGCACATGTGTTTGTATTGTTATGCTTGTGTTTGTGTTTAAGTTATTATTTTGTATTCTGTTGTCCAACAGCCTGGACTAATATCTTTATCTACATCACGTTTGGGATTTGATGTGATAGATTGCTTCTAAGTAATCTCTTAGGTCAGCCTTTGCATATTAAGGTACTTTATGCTGTGAAAAACTCTGCTGTCAATCATGCTTTTATAACAACAATAGTAAAGATTCATAAGATAGAAGCAGAAAGTCTAACCTTATCTGCTTCACCAAATTTCTTGCAGATTCTTGCCTTCTGTTCATCGGATATGTCATCACCATTAACTATCACCTCTAACAACTGTTATAACCAAAAATGCATAAGAAAGAATGATTGAATAGTGTTGCTAATAGGAAAATGATGATTTACCTGATAAAGCATTTGGGAGACTGGATATCCCTCTTCTATAATATTGTTAACCTCTTTGTTAGCAACATCAAAATTGCCAGATCTACATGCTCTAAACAGTGCCTCAACTGATTCATGAGGGATAACCTAAGCCATGACAGAAGAAAGTGGAAGCTAATCACAGAGATATCAAGATCAATCATCTATGGGTCAAAGAAAATATTCTGTTCTCAAGTGTAACATCATTGCTTTAGGTCAACTATATAAACACGATACATGAAACTACTGTGTGAATGAACAATGATGCAATGAAAAATAGTGCTCAACACAGCACTACAGAGAAATCTATAAATTCACCCTAGCCATCCGTCCAACCAATGACAAGATAGAAATGTTTACTGACATCAATGATCCAGCAGTAGATTATCCAAGTATCGGCACAGTTGAGACTTATCGTTCTATGATAGGAGCAATACACAACACTCGGTGCATAGGCAAATCACTATTGTGTCATCCATGCTTGCATGGTGCCTTTGTTATCAAATAAGATTTTAATGGCTCATCGTCACTGGCTAAAAGCCTATTTACCTTTGAAACTATTATGATGACCAAACATATACCCATGTTGTAGTTGTCTCTAGATTTACAAGTGGGAAGGAGCACAAGACCATAAGGTACCCAAAGAAGGGAACCACTTGCCGATAGAGAAGGATGTGTGATCATAGACTTAAGATGCTAGTGTGTTTGTCTTTTAGTATCTGCTTGGTGACTATGTTTAGTGTTATGGTGATTATTAAGTGAATTGAATCATAGTACGTGAATTTGAGATCATGCTATGCTAACTTGGTGTTGGTGTTTTCTTACGTTTGGTTATGTGAATTGAAGTTTAACTTGTCTTTGGATGTCTTTTCTTTGGTTAGGATAGGAACGTTTGCCTATAAATCTGTTTGTATAGTTTAGTTGGGTTGTTAACTTTTTCTTAAATTGTTATGTCGAGTCTATTTTTTTATTGTGGTGAAGCATGGCAAATCTATTCTTTCCATATCGTATGGGTTGTTTTGAGTGTTCTTTAGGTGAGTAAATTGCTGTAGATGCCTTTTAGTGTCATAGACGGCTATAAAAAGTATAAAGGGCAATGTCTTGAATTTATTACTCTAAGTGAATATAGCCTTGGGTCAAAATTTAAACTGTCTATGAGCATTAAAACAATCACCTAAAGCTTAAGTTGGTAAAATATATATTTCTCTTCTGCAATTTATAAGTTGATAAAGTTATAAGGATTAATTTCCATGATAATCTGTTCTACATATGTTTATTAGATCCTTGAATTGATATATTAACAAGCTAGGTTTTACATATGTTAGAACTTGCTTAAGGAAAACTAGGGACCAGATAAGGTTACATTTTTATATATACATATAGTTGACACATACGTAAAAAGGTTACCTATGACTTGAAGAACCTAAAAAATCAATCACAAAACATTATCCTAGCTAAAACAGAGACATGCATCGATAAGGAAATTGGTACAATAGAATGATTTATAACACCAAGACCTAGAAACTTGATTAAGAATATATCTTAGCAAGGTTTGAGGTATTGTTTTATGTTGAGATATCAATCCTTAAAGGAGCAAAGCATGCTGATTGTTTCAAGCCTGGTGTCTGTTTCAACAAAAGATTTGAAATGACGGAATGCAATGTGTTAGTTGATGAATGGTAGTCCCTCAATGAAAGATGTGGTGCTTGTCAACTCTTGCCACATATAGCCTAGCCTCACTAGTAGCAACCTCTTTCACAGGTGGAACAAGATGTTTTATCCATGATGATTGGTACAAAACATTTTTTAAACTAAGCATCTAAAAATACTAGAACAGCTTCCCATTTATATTGATTATCTTAAAGTAAGTTATAGTGGAAGACTGGAAGTTTCTGTTTGGCTGTAATCGTTCTAAATAAAAGAATTGCAATAACCACAATTTGTTAGTAATAAAAAAGGCAACCTTCTGCACAGCCCAAAGTTAACAAATGAAAGTATAATACCCCTGAAACACTAATTAGGTCTTTGGCAGAAATGGACGACCCAAACAATCGTGCTGCACTCTGGAAGAAACAAAACAAACATAAGTGCATTCTGGGAAAAAATAAACATAGAAAGAAACTAATAAAATGTTAGCCAGCGATCCAATGTAATCAACACCACCAAACCCCCTTTCTCATCTTTAATATGATCACAAACAATACAAAGAAAAGAATGGAAGAATATACGAGTTGTATTAAAAATAAATAAATAAAATCAAAAGCAAGGCCCAGAGAAGTGAGAGAACACCTGCAGGTATGTGATAGCACGGCGAAGATCCCCTTGAGAGATTAAGCTCAATGCAGAAATAGCCTGGTCAGTTTGCTAAGCATATAAGCAAGCAAAACCTTCCAGCAGAACAATTAGGTAACAAGAAAACTCAACTAAAAGTTTGCAGACCTCAGAATCAAGAGTCAAGCCTTCTTCACTACTAATGTGCAAGATACGACTACTCATAATATCCTCAGAAAGAGGCTTGAACCTGAATTTTGCACATCTAGAAGCTAGCGGTTCTATAATCCTATATTCAGATAAAGAGAAATCAATCAACTATTATACAGAACCCAAGTTAGCAGACAAAACAAGATTTAAGAACCAACCTGCTGATATAATTGCATATAAAGAAGAACCTAGTAACTTTTGAGTAAGTCTCCATGGTACGTCTCAAGGCATTCTATATCAGACATATTTAGCATATTCAAAAACTCAAAACTGAGCATTTATATTGGTATTACAAGAGAATCAAGCATAGAAGAATAAATGAAATATTCAACCTGTGCATCTTCTGTCATTGAATCAGCTTCATCAAGTATAATGATTTTGAAAGGTGGACATGGATATCTGTTAACATGACAAAATAATAGTAAAAGAAACCAACAAACAGATTTTGCATTACACAGAAAATAGAGATTAAAAAATAAAACCAAATGATTGAATAATCAATCCAACAGGGCCAATGAAGATAGAGAGCAAAATTGCAAAATTCTCATGTTACCTTATGAGCAATTCATCTTCATCGTTGAGTATGTAGTATATGTTTGTCCCAACTATTCAACAGCATATATGAATCTTATCCCGCCATTGAATTTATGCAAGGTAATATGACTAGTTATAATTAAAATTAAATAAATTACTTTTAACATATTAGCTAATATTTTCTTTGATCTACCTCTTAAACCTTCCACTATAATAGAGTCAACTATTCTTGCTATTGAATCTATTGATTGTCTTTGAGCAAGTTCATACTATCTCAATATATTTTTCTTATTCTATCATTTATTGGAGTTACATCTCATTACTCTTAAATATAAGTATTTTTATATTTTATCCTTTCTAGCAATTCTACATATTCATCTTAGTAGTGTTATCTTTACTCCATTACCTTTTTTGCATATGTTGTTTCCTAATAACTCAACACTTCAGTTCATAAAATATGGCATCACTTCAATTCATAAAGTATGGTGGGTTGTAGCAAGATTTAAAAAGTGTTCCATAATGAAGTTTCAATATTTGGCCAGAAAAGTATCGTTTTGGCACCATGTTGGCACAACACTTAGCACGCTTCAGAATACATCTCTAAGTGTGTCGAGATGAATTTAGATGACCTTTAATTCTCTTTCACTTGTCTCACTTAGCTTATTTGTTCCTAAAATTAAGACTATAGTAACTAGATAATCAATTAAATTTAA
Organism: Zingiber officinale; assembly: GCF_018446385.1. Classification (NCBI taxonomy): domain Eukaryota; kingdom Viridiplantae; phylum Streptophyta; class Magnoliopsida; order Zingiberales; family Zingiberaceae; genus Zingiber; species Zingiber officinale. Next base: position 140,312,547 of record NC_055992.1, read on the forward strand.
GTTTTACCATACCATAATACTTAATACGCTTTGTAATGCATTGAAATATGTGGAAACAATTTAAAATGTGATTTCCTTTTTCATTTAGATTTTCTACTTTTACCAAAATTATATCAATTAGATAATTGAATTAAAAATAATTTAATTCATTTTTTACTTTAATGTGCATCCCAATAAATCTATATAAATTTTACTCATATTTTTCCAACTTAACTCATTTAATTTAAAAAATTAAATCAAATTATAATTTTAGAAAACCAAGCTACAAAAGAATATAATTACTAGAAGTGTGTCAAGTGTCAACACCATATAAGATTGGCATCAGTGACATTGAAGAGATTACCTTTGTTGATTGTCAAACAATAACATATTTTGGTATTTTATTGGAATAGATACATTTCGATCATGATCTCAACAAGGCATGAGATTTCAAATCATATATTCTTTTGCTATAATCTTAGAGAATTTTCATTTTAACCTAAGGAATCATGGCAATCGCAAAAGACTTTAGAGGCTTCTTTCCATTTTGACCACTCGATCTCTATCTCATTCTCCTCTCAACAACATATTTTAGAAGTTTCATAATATTAAGACTCATGAACTTGATACCTCCATAATTAAAACATTGTATGAAGGTTTCAAGTGTCCAACCGTGTCAATTGACATGAACATAAGTTAGTGTTCTATTTGTCAATCGGCATGGGAAGTCTGGCATAGAAAGCTTTCCGAAGAAAAACATTGTATGAATGAGATAAGCAAAGAACTAGAAGAGTAGAAATTGAGAATGAAGGAGAAGTGAAAGGGAAAACCTTACCGGCAGAGATATGCACAATGAAATTAAAGTTGTGGGCACTATGAATGGTGGTCGCAGTGACTATTGCTAGCAGTGGGCATGTAGCCACTACAAGAGGAAGTGGGCTGGTGCAAAAGTCATGAGACGAGGGAGGCAACAGGCAGATGGTGCGGAAGTCACAAGAGGAAGGGGAAAAGTCACAAAGGGGAGAAAAATAAACTTTATATATAATTATAAAAGTTTCTAAACCTAATAAAATACAATTCACATAATTATATACAAAAATTTTGGTTTAATTTTAAATATAGCAAAACAAATACAAATTGAGGTTTGAACTCACCTGATCCTAATCACCTATCTACTTGATGAGCTCCATAAAAATCTAAAATTAATTCTACTTAACTATAATACTTAAAAGATTAATTTCATTAACTTAATTATTTATTTTAAAAAAATAATAATACAAAATTTAAATAGAATAAATTTAAATATATTATTTTCCATCCTTCAATTTTTAAAAATTTGAATCATTTTATTTTTAGTCTTCCTAATAATTATAGTTAATAAAAACTAAATTAAATTAAATAAAAGAATTTTAAATCATTTCACTAATTCAAAATTTTTATTTAGGTTTTTATAAAAAAATATAAAAGGTGATATCTAACTCGATTAAATGCTCATAAATAAATTTTAAACATAATTACTTATTTCAAACAAAATTACATCATCAACAATGAATGCTTCTCGAGCTTAGCTTTCAAATTTGAAAATACTCTAAAAATTTAAAAGTAAAGAATGTTATGCTTAGAGAGAACGGGAGAAGTCTCATTTGTTCCATCATTTACCTCTAAAAATTGAAAAAAAAAATTATAAATACAAACTATTATGAAGTGAAAGAAATATAACCCAAGTTAAAATTAAAGATTACAAACATATTTAATTATAAAAAATGAGATAATCAAATTGATAGACAAAATAACAAATATGGGTTAATAATATAAGCAATTAGTAACTTAACAATTAATTAAAATTTACATATATTAAGTAAGATTAATTATGTTATTATTAAAAATTCAATTAAATAAGTACTAAATCATATTGGCATGGTACAATACTATACCAAAACCTATTATTCGTTCCAATTAAAGACCCTGACACACCTCAAAATTTTAAACCTTGCATTCTATATTAGTTATTTTCATAGATAGATAATAAAAAAAAATCAAAATTTCTTCAAACATCTTAAATCTTAAAATTTATTGAATAACATAATTAACCAAATCATTCCTTAATCTACTAATCCTTCCAAACGTTAATGAGAATATCATCTAGACATACACTTTTACTTACATTTATTTTTTCTTTAAAACTTATTTAACCTCACTTGATTTAAAATAATATGAAAATCTATCATTTCTAAGTATTCTATAATTTCAATCTTCAAAACCAAATTATCTGTAGAATGCTTCTACAGCTTCTATCGATAATTGATTTTTCATCTTATATACATTTAATATTGACTAAGATTCTACCTTTTTTCCTAACTTTTGTGTTATTCTATAGATGTCTTTCACTGTACTCTCAGTTCTAAACTATCATAAAGCATATTGAATGCTTTAATTATGGCATTTTAGTCATAGTTTAAGTTAATTTATACAAGTCAAGTTATCTCTAGTCTTATAATTTGTCAATCTATAAATCAACTTCTTTAACTAATAGTCTCTTTACCTCTTACACCCCCAGCAATCCCTTATATGTTTTACTTCTTCCATTAGACTATCCAAGATTGGAGAATAAATGTAGTTGCATCTTAAACTAGGTTTCAAAATTTCGAGTCATGTTGGAGCTTCAATTCTCAACTAAAATGATACAATTTTGGAACCATATCGTGTCGTGCTAATATGATTTTAATATTTTTTTTTAATTGTGTATATCACTTTAAAAATATTTTATTAATATTTGATTAATATAGATGCTCACTATTGATGTCATATTTCAAGTGTTGACAGTTGACTTTATGTTTTTGATATTATCTCCTACGATATTTGATGCCTACTAAATTTTTACAAAAGTTATTAGTAAGGTATAAATTTTAAAAAATTACTTTTATTATTATTGCAAATAATAAAATGGTCTTAATCAATTGAACTTTTATTGTAAAACATTGAGTTTGAGGACTTCCATATAGAGGCCATGAATATTGATCTTCAATTTCAAATTGTCCCAAATTTTGTGTTTTTATGACTATGGATTTTGCTTATTTTATCTAGATGTTAGTGAATCCAAATAATCACAACTTCAAATTATTCATATAATCTTTTATATTTCAAGAATATGTGTCATCTAAATCTGGTTCAAAAATGTAGAGAACATTAGATTTCATATGAAAGTATGAAGATTTTGACTTGCTCATATAATGTATACTAATACGGATGTATCGGAGGGGCCCCATAGGGATTAGGGAGATTGAGGGAGAGAATTTTGGTCATTCCATTGTGCATCCTTTTTTCGGATCTTTGGGCTTGGACAAAAAAAGGGGAGGGGCTTCGTGGTTTTAGCCGCCACTACCGCCACGCAAACCGACGCAACCTTCGACGTGTTCGACGTCGACCACATCCAATGCCGGCAACCACTTGCTCTCACGCATGAGGCCTGACGCATGCCACCGAATCCTCCTTCCTCTTTCTCATGCAGAGGAGCCACCATCATGCTGCACCGCCCCCTCTTGTGCCACCTCGTCACAGCCTCCGCGTGGCCCTACTACAACAATCGCGTCCTCATAGGAACGCCAACAGCCTCTTGATGCCACCACAGTTGCTTCTCATGCACACCGCCGCCTCAGGCACACTGCCACCTCGCCCTATCTCCTTGCTCCCTCACACGCGCAAGATGCTATAGACCAAAGACGATCTCCCCTACTGCACACACCACCCTCTCTCTCTCTCTCTCTCTCTCTCTCCTACGACCAGGTCGTCGCTGATGGGTACTCGCCGCCTCCCTCGTCGCTAGTTGATCTCTGCTACCACTTCAACCGGCCGCTGCATGAGGGCTCATGAGTCGCCCCCTCTTCCACATCTCCGCTGGCATCTGAGTAGGGTTCCGTCCTCTCTCTCTCAATGCTCGCGCTAGGTCGCTGCCACCTCTAGAGGTCATCGCCTCCAACGGCCGCCTCCAGGCACCCTCTCCCTCTCCATGCCAACGCCACAGCCCACCACCTCTCTTGCTACCTCACCGCAGGCCATCTCCGACATAGATCCGACCATCTCTGGCCTCCGAGCCCCTGCTGTCATTATTCTCCAATCTGACTTGTCTTAAGCCTTCGCATTGTTCCTGTGTTCCAGCCTGTGTCGCTGATGTGTTCCGGCCTGCGTGTCGTTGTTATGTTCCGGCCTGCATGTCGTGTTCCAACATGCGAGCCACTGTTATGGTCCAACCTACGAGCCACTGTTATGCTCCGGCCCTCCGCTCCCTAGATCCAACTCCTCATCCGGCTCACATTCATTTACTCCTCCGGGTCACGACGACTCAATCAGCGTTACGGCTAGCTCATCGATCTACCAGAAGGCACCCCCCGGGTCAGGGTACATTCCTCATGCTTATTCTTCACGCATTTGATTACTTACTATTTATCTTTCTCCTTACATATTTTTGGACCTGCCTCGAGCATCGGAGTGCTAGGAACCGAGGCAACCCGATTGCTGTTGGCAGGTAGCGTTGACTAGAGGCCTTCTAACGACTTGGTCAACCCAAATGACAGCTCACCCCCTTTCTTCCTCCGGGTCATGACGATTCGGTCAACATTTCAGCCACACTACCAGCGGTCCACCCTTCTTAGCTTCAAGACAGGATCAAATTTGGCATCGTCGGTGGGAACCTCTCCGTCTGATTTGGATCTTAAAGATGGATGACGTTAGAAAGCTCTGCCATCATCATGGTCTCAGAGGATTTCGACGATTACATTATATTCTCCTCACTCCACGGGTATTCGGGAGTCGAAAGATTGAATCGAATCCTCAATTGGTCAATAGGTTAGTGTTTCTATTATGTTCTCCTCCCGACTCCACGGGTATTCGAGAGTCAAGGGACCAAGGCGGATTCTCAACCGCTCGGTACGGCTTGATCAGGTACGCACGAGCTCTGCTCCCTCTTTATGGCCACAGGATTTGCTATAGCTCCCTGATAAGAGAGTAAAGGCATAGTTCCATGATCAGAGACTAGGACCCTAGATCCTTGATCAAACACTAGGGGCACAGCTCCCCGATCAGATACTAGGGACACAGCTCCCCTTTGATCAGACACCAGAGGCACAGCTCCCCGATCAGATACTAGGGACACAACCCCCCTTTGATCAGACACCAGAGACACAACTCTCTAATCAGACACTAGGGGCACAGCTCCTAGATCAGAGACTAGCGGTACAGCTTCCCGATCAGGATTTATGGGCCTCGCTCTCTGATTACGGGCTAGGGGCCTCACTCTTCGATCAAGGACTAGGGGTTCAACTCCCCGATCAGGTGTGCCAGGGGTTCTGGTCCCTCGTATTGCTACAGGCTCCGCATCCACTAATATCAGGACTCTACCTCCCCCGTTCGAGGTTGAGCTATCGCCATCAGTCTCGAACCGGAGTATCACCACTAGTCTCGAATCGAAGTAACGTCACTGATCTCGGACCGAAGTATCTCCAATGGTCTCGGACCATAGTATCTCCATTGGTCTCGGACTGAAGTATCGCCACTGATCTCGGACTAGAGTATCGCTATCGGTATGTCCTTTTCGTCGAGGTCGAGCTATCTCCATTGGTCTCAAACTAAAGTATCTCCACCGATCTCGTACCGAAGTATTGCCACTAGTTTTATACTAGAGTATCTCTATCAGTATGTCCTCTTCAAGGCTCAACCTCCCCCGTTCGGGGTCAAGCTATCTCCATTGATCTCAGACTAGAGTATCTCCACCGGTCTTGGACCGGAGTATCGCCACTAGTCTCGGACCAGAATGTCTCTATTGGTATGTCCTCTTTAGGGCTAAACCTCCCCTGTTCAAGGTTGAGCTATCTCCACTGGGTTTGGACTAGGGTATCGCCACCGGTCTTTGACCGGAGTATCTCCACTGGTCTCGGACCAAAGTATCATCACTTGTCTCGGATCAGAGTATCCCACGGGCTCCACGCCCTTTGATCTCGCGGGCTCTGTACTCGCTTGGCTCGCGGGCTTGGCTCGCGGGCTTCGTGCCCGCTTGGCTCATGGGCTTCATGCCTGCTCAATTCACGGGATCCACCCCGTCCAGCTCATGGGTTTCGCTCTCGTTCGCTTTCGATCTCATGGGCTCCGCGCCCACTCGGAGCACAGGCTCTGTGCCCTTCAATCTCTCGAGATCCGCTCCCACTCGACTCACGAGCTCCATTGTCGTTCGCCTTTGATCTCACAAGTTCCATCCCCCGCTCGACTCACGGGCTCCACACCCACTCTGTTCAAGAGATCCGCTCCCGCTCAGCTCACGAGTTTCGCTCCTGTTCGCCTTCGATTTCATGGGCTCCGCACTAGCTCAATTCACAGGATCCGCTCCCGCTCGGCTCATGGGTTTCACTCCCATTCGCCTTTGATTTCACGATCTCCACACCCGCTCGGCATTCTCTCTGCATCCGCCCGCCCATTCGCTTAGCATCCACTCGGCGCTACCCGACCATCATCTCGGCATCGCTCGACCACCGCCTCAGCATTCTCTTTGTTGCCCAATCGGCATTCTCTCGGTCGCCCGCTCGGTACTACCCGCCCGTCCGCTTGACATTCACTTTTCATCGCTCGGCTACCCACTCGACATTCTCTTAGTTGCTCGCTCAACATCGGCTCAGTGATACGCTCAGCACCTCGCCTTGCTGCTAGGTCGGCACTCGCTGCTCGGACGCTAGCCACATGCGTCGCTCCGTGGGCACGTGCCTTGCCCACCGCTTTGCTCAACACTTGTCTTACTGTCGCTCTACTCGGCACTCGTCTTACTCGCCGCTTCGTCCAACACTCGCCTAAATCACCGCTCACATAGCACTATTCGCATATCGCCGCTTGCCCGACATTCCTCATACATTATCATTCGTTCGGTATTACTCACAAATCACCATTCGCTCGACACTGCTTGCAAATCTCCACATGCTCGACACTCATCTCAAATCCTCAATCGCTCAAACTCATCGCTCGCTCGGCACCGCTATCGTCGCTCGCTCGGCCTCACCATAACCACTCGCTCAATGTTATACGACAAGCTATTCAGGGCGATTCAACCTTTACGACAGGTTGTCTAGTAAGTCAGACTCGCGCCTCCTTTGACTAGACTTGAAGAAAGGCTTGCGATACAGATGTACCAGAAGGGCCCCACGGGGATTAGGGAGAATGAGGGAGGACATATTAGTCATTCCATGCATCCTCTTTTTAGGTCTTTAAGCTTGGAAGAAAAAAGGGGAAGGGCTTTGTGGTTTCAGCTGCCACCACCGCCACGCAAGCTGACACCACCTTCACCACCTCCGACGTCGACCACATCCAATGTCGGCGGCCCCTCGCTCTCACACATGAGGCCTGACGCACGCCATCAGATCCTCCCTCTTTCTAATGCAGAGGAGCTGCCATCACACTGCGCCACCCCCTCTCACACCACCTCTTTGTCCAACGCCGCCTCGTCGACTGCCTCGTCGCAGCCTCCGCATGGCCCCCGCACAACAGCCGCATCCTCGTAAGAACACCGACAGCCTCTTGCCGCCGCCATGCACGTCGCCTCTCATGCATACCACCGCCTTAGGCACACTGTCGCCTCGCATCGTCTCCTTGCTCCCTCACACGCGCAAGACGCAGTAGACCGGAGACAATCTCCCCTGCTACACGCGCCACCCACCCTCTCTCTCTCTCTCTCTCTCTCTCTCTCTCTCTCTCCCAAGCCGCCACCAGTGGCTACTCACCGTCTCCCTTGTTGCTTGTCGGTCTCCGCTACCGTTTCAACTAGCCACTTCCACGACGGCTCATGCGTCGCCGCCGTCTTCCACACCTCCGTCAGTGCCCGAGTAGGGCTCTGTCCTCTCTCTCTCAGTGCTCGCGCCAAGTCGCTGCCACCTCCAACGGCCGCCTCCAAACACCCTCTCCCTCTCCATGCCAACACCATTGCCACCTCCAGCAGCCGCCTCCGGTCACCCTCTCCCTCTCCATGCCAACACCACAGACCACCACCTGTCTTGCTGCCTCACTGCAGGCTGTCTCCGGCGTAGATCCAACCATCTCCGGCGTAGTTCCGCACTGTCGTCTGCCTCTGATGTTAATCGAGCCTTCGGGCCCCTACTGCCATTATTCTCCGATCTGACCTGTATCCGGCCTTCGCGTCGTTTATGTGTTCCGGCCTGTGTGTCGTGTCGTTGCTATGTTCCAGCCTGCGTGTTGTGTTCCAACTTGTGTGCCAACGCCACATTCCGGCCTATGAATCACTGTTATGGTCCGACCTACGAGCCACTGTTATGCTCTGGTACTCGGCTCCCCAATTCCAATTTCTACTCTTTTGGGTCATGACGACTCGATCAGCGTTACGACTAGCTCACCGATCAACCAAAGGTCATCCCTCTAGGCCAGGGTACATTCCCCATGCTTATTCATGTATTTCATTACTCTACTATTTATATTACTCCTTATATATTTTTTGGACCTGCCTCGAGCATCAGAGTGCCAGGAAGCGGGGCAACCCGGTCGTTGTTTGCAGACAGCATTGATAGAAGGTCTTCTGACGACTTGGTCAACGCAGATGACAGCTCACACCCCTTTCTCCCTCCGAGTCATGACGGTTCGATCAACATTCCAACCACACCATCAACGGTCCACCCTTCTCAACTTCCGGACGGAATCATATACGTTATAAACATATATATAATTCATACATTGTGTGTGTGATACATTGTGTATGTGTGTGTATAATTCCTAAACGAATATAAATGTGTGCTTACTTTATATGTTTCTTTTGTTTTTGAAAAAGAAAAATCTATGGTGTACTTGATTTTATATTAATTTTATACAAGGTTCAAAATGTTAAGCCTTACTAGAGTTTCCGCCTTCGACTATAACGATACTATTTCGGTATCGTGCTAATAGTTTGATGCAACATGTCAGTGACCAATTGGAAATTGAAGGAGAAAAGAGAGGAAGTAGAGGAATGAGACATTGTCCATGTTGAGTGGTATCAAATTTCAGTAATTTATCATAATGATATGTTTCATCCATATCACTTGACATGACATAAGATTTTAAAACATGGTTTATATAAATTTTCAACTATTGAATAATTTAAAATTGTTAAATATAAGCAAATAAATATATTTGTCTTTCGAAAAAAAATTGATATATCACTAACTTGAATTAAAATTTATACAAAAAAAAATTGGATAAGTTTAGTAACTGCTTAACATATTACCTTGCTAATACTAAAAGGAGTGTTGTACATCAAACAGAATTGAGTTCTTCCAACATAGATCAACCCCATAGTTTTGGAACACCTAAATCAAATAATTATCGTAAGGCATTTGGAATTGATATTGATTTCTCCACATCCACCGGCATGTCTCAATTCATCACTAAGAATTGTACTTGCACTTAGATGGGTACTAGTGAAATTGGAACTAATACACAAGGATAAACAAATGTTCGGACCTCTGATATGATGGATCACCGTATGATGCATCAGAACTATAATAAAAAGTTGAGAGTATTGAGAGAACGATGAACTTCGATTAAAATCAATCTCAACTAAACTCTTTGATATACAACAATAATCACAAGCTTCCTTTTGTCTATGACACTTATATCAACGTTGATACTTACTCTTAATACCTCTAACACTACGATCATCATCCTAGGTTGCATGTTTAACCCTGCTCACATCCATCTCTAAGGCACAAGTGTTAGTTGAGGAAACATAAGAATGGCATATAATGAATAATTTTATCTAAATTATCACAAAATTTCCTTTTTATTATATATTATATCCTAGTTGAGTGGCATAAGCACTTCTAATTTTTAGTATCTCGTTTCTTTTAAATCAATTTTATCAAAATAATTCTATCACTGAATCTCTTAGCTATCTTATCCTTGTAATCCTTATCCAACACGAGACCCAGTCCATTTTTATTGTAATGTCTCCAATGTACAGAATTTTGCAACTAGCATTACCTATTTTCTTGCAATTTCTCCAACCTACTTTGTTTCAAATAAATTATGTTAAGTTTTACCCTTGCAGCTTCTGTTAATTGTAGTCATTTACCCAAAAGTGTGCCTAAATTCCAAGTTACTAACCTAATCTAATTACCCATTCTTTAATTTCTTAAAAAGAAATTGAATAATCAAATTTGAGAGCTAAAAATTAAGACAGAGGACTATATTTATCATGTTTTCTTAATGAGAAAAATGTTGTGTACCCTTGATGAGATCCTGAACCCACAGCAACAGCAGCAAAAGATTTGATCTTTGTTCGCACAACATTAATTCCTCGATCATCGCTAGCATTGAGTTCTAAAACTCTTGATTTGTAAAGTTCTGGCCTATTGACAGCATAGAAGAAAAAGGGGTAGCTTTAGATAATTCATGCAAATGTAAAAAAAATCATGCTGGTATCAACGTAAATAAACATTAGAGACTTCTGACAAGTAGATTCAAGAACTAGAGTTGAAATGATTATCTTGAGAATTCTCTATGACTCACGCCTAGAGGCTAGAGCTTGACATAGCATTCACTCTTGATGTATCAAAATTCAAGGAAGAGAATACGCTTCACCAAGTATAATAAAAGCAACATAATTGATGTATTCCCAGCATGATAGATTGATTACAGAGAGGTAAAAGTACATAAATCCTACACGAACTATACCCTAATTTCAAATAAGTACACAAACTTTAAAGAGTGGGCAAACACAGTATGCACTGACTCACTACAAAGCGTATAAAGATTTGCAAAGATATATGCGGAAGCATATTCAATCAATATTGAAAATATTTATATATTTATATTGATAATAATGACTAACACCTATGAATAAAATATATTACACAATGCATTCAATTCATATCTTGACATAGAAAAAGTGTATGCCAATCATACAATGCCCAATGAATATAACAACCAATATCAATCGATAATATAGAATAGATCATATATACGAGTAGTATGCATATGAATATGATTGATATCTAAAGTGTCCATCACTTGCATTAAAAAAAAACAAGTGTTTAAGTTAAACCTTAAAACAACTTCATTAGTCATATGAAGATTCACAAATTTTGCCCCTCCTTTTCTGGTGTAAGGGTTCATGGAGCTACCTTTCGAAACTAAACATAATGTATCAAAATTTACTGTTAGGATGTGATCTCTGATTAATCAAGACGATGCTAAAACAAGTAGTTAAAGGGCTATCCTAGTAACCATAAGAGAACAATCAAGGGGGGGATGTAGATCAAGTAACCAGGCACCTCTGTGAAGGAGCATGCAAGAAAATGTGAGGAGATTGTAACTACCCAAATAGTTGGTGGGCGATGGCGAGTGCAGTGGTGGTCTTCCCTGTGCCGGGTGGGCCGTAGAAGAGCATGTGAGGGCACTGTATTTAAAAAAAAAACACTCTGAATCAAATCAAAAATGGTTTTTTTCCTCTCGCAGTATAAAGAAAATAAAAGGTCGTGGGAAGAGTTCTCACGCTAGCAGTCTCTAGGGTGTTGGTGAGGACTCGGACGACCTCATCCTGGTGGGCGACATCCTTCACCTGCTTCGGCCGGCTGCGTTAACGGAGCGTTAGCAACACGGCCAGTAGGGGTTCAATAACAAGAGCGAAGGGGGCAAGATAGGAGAAGAGAAGAGAGGAGAGAGTCGTACTACTTCTCCACCCATGGCTGCGAGCTCGGGAGAAGTGGTGCCATATCGCTTTCGCCAGGAGCTAAAGGGCTTGCGACGACGGCAGGGGTTTTACGCCTTCATGATTTGGTCGGACCCAAAATGGTCACCACTGAAATTATAACAATGAAAAAGCCATAAATCATGTTCTAGTAATTTTCCCTAAACACCCTGATGTTATAATGCAGCCCTAGGCTAGGCGAGGTTGGTCATGATGTAATAGAATTGTTCGGGAAAAATATCTTTCTCATTTTCAATTTTTGACTATATAATTCTCATTTTTATTATTGACTGTACAATTAAAGTACTTTTCGATTTAACTTAATAATCGGTTGAAAAATTTTATAAAACTGGATCGATCACCTTCAGGGCTCGTCAATAAAACTAACTAAATTCATTATTTTTTTCATTTTCATTATTAACCATCCTATCCACAATTAAGTTATGATCTTCATTTGCTTCCAATTCAACTTGTGGCTCCTTTGATTCATTAATTTGAGCTGGTACAATCATACCCTAAATGGTTAGATACTAGTCAATTAGTACCTTGACTTTGACAACATCTAAGGTCGAGTTTGTTTAAGTTAGCATCTACCTATATCCCTTGTTATATAGGTCATTCTACTCGCATATCTGTAGAGTCTTTCCAAACTATAAGGTTTTCTCTCATCAAACTTATTGTCTCTCAAATGGATTGAACGATACCCTCATGTCATCCTTCACACCTTCGTTTATATAGTGCATCTCCTTGGCTCGGCCTTGCTTCAATGCTCCTCATTCGGTTGTTCTTTAGATGCTCTCGTCATCCCTTTCCAATCTTTATGGACCTCAAGCAATTGAACCATCAACCACCTTAGACATGTCGAGCATCACACACATATCAATTATAACAACAAATCTAACTTAAACTATGATGTGGTAAACCGGGAAGGGCCCTCCAATGGGGAAGTAGGGGTCAACAAATCGGTATAAGTGTGGGTTAAATTCCTAGAGGGGTTGAAAGGTTGTGCAGCTGACCTTGTAGGACCTCCTTCTCCCGATCAATCCTGCCAATCGGATAGGACTCCTAAGGGCCTCACTCCCGATTCTGCCAAACTCCTTCTGATCGATCATGTTGATCGAACAGGCCCTCTAACAGCCCCACTCCCCACTTCGTTGGAACTCCTTCTCTCGATCGGTCCTACCGATCGGACAGATCCTCTAAGGGCCCCACTCCTAGCTCTATTGGACCTCCTCCCACTCTCGGCTCTGTTGGAACTCCTTCTCGATCGGTCCTACTGATCGGATAGACCTTCTAAGGGCCCCACTTCTGGCTCTACTGAACCTCCTTCTCCTGATCGGTCTTGTTGATCGGATAGACCTTTTAAGGGTGCCACCCCTGACTCTATTGTGTCTCTTTCTCTCGATCAGTCCTGCTGATCGAATAGAGCCTTTAAGGCTCCACTCCTGACTCTGTCGGACTTCTTCTCTTGATTGGTAGGATCGATCGGACAAGCCCCCCTAAGGGCCCACTCTCGGCTCTATTGGACCTCCTTCTCTCGATCGATCTTGCTGATAGGACATACCCTCTAAATGCCCCACTCTTGGCTTTATCAGACCATCTTATCCCAATCAGCTTCATTGATCAGACAGACCCTTTAAAGGCCCCACTCCCGACTCTGCCAGACTCACATGGGACTCTACTCTCCATTACCTCCTAATCGGCTCTTTGTCGATAAGATTGGTCATAAAAGGTCTCACACTAGCTTGTTGGGTTCTCTTGGGACTTTATGCCCTTCTCAGGGAATATTATCGCAGCCCATTTAGGCCTCATAAAAGAGTAGGCTCTCTGCGAAGGGCCCATCTTTTGATTAGACAGCCCAATAGGTCTCTTGACCCATGAGCCCACCTCACCATTAATATAGCATATGAGCTTGTCAGAAAAGCGGAGGATAGTATCCGTGTATAGATACGTAGTGATCTTGTTTAAAATAAGATAAGATAGTGTGCTGGGTAGATGGCTTCGATGTTGACCATGAGAAGATTTTTAACTAGAAGTAGAGGGTGTTGAATGATCTTGTTTATTAAAAAAGAGTGTAGAGGTAAAAAAATCTCAGTGACCGGGCTAGAAAGGGGTCCCCGGCACAGGCACTCCAATGCTCAAGTTAAACAAGTGGTCGAGAGGAAAGGAATGCAATGAATAGTAGTAATAAATAGTGGACTCTGAATGTGTAATCTTGAATACATGTGCCTTTAGGAAGAGACTCTTTTTATAGTGTTAGTTTCCCTGTGTGCACAAACATTGATGCATTTTCAAAAAAGGACCGATCATTCTTACATTTCGATACCTTTCCAAAAATGGATCCACTATTTCTATGCCTGGCAAGATAGAAGTTTCTAACGTACAACTTGAACACGAAATATTCCCTTGATTCTTTAACAACCGTTACACAAAATGCCAAGAAAGAATGTTAGGTCGATTGATGTGCCATTAATATATTTTGATGGTAGGTCGACTGAGTCATCTCTATCGCCTGATCAGACCTCGTTTGTGAACATGGTTGGGTCAGTTAAGGAATGAGGACCCTCTCGAGGACTCGGTGTTCTCTCAGCCAAAGAGTCTGATCTGGTCATATGCCTAGCATATCCGATCAAACCCAAAGGACTCAGCTCTAAAGGACATTAATATAGTTTGGGTTTCCATCCATCTTGAGGGACTTGAGATCCTGCCAGGCCAATGGTCTAATCGGCTACACCACTCTGGCGATATATGTGACCATGTAACCCCGAATGTGGGCTCGGGATCTTATCGGACCATATGTCCGATCAGCTAGACCATCTGTTCGATCAACTAGACTATCTGGTCGAGACATGTGACAATATTAATCCCGAGTGTTGACCGCTCTTTAACTTTGACTACCACCTCATGCGACTCTCTTGACTTTGGGATGCCCCACCTAGGGGTGCAAACGAGCCGAATCGAGCCGAATAATATAAAAATATTAATATTCGAATTCGAACTCGAAATATATATATAATGTTCGAATTCGATTCGAAGCTCGAAAATACTAATAACTTTAGCTCGAATTCGATTCGAAATAGGATTCGAGCTCGAATTCGATTTGAATATTAATTCGAGCAGAATCGAACTTTTAACTAGAAATGTCTTAAGTTCGAGTTCGATTCGAATTATTCGAATATAAATTTTGTGATATTCAAACTAAAATTATGTGCAATACAATAAAAATAAAACCACAAAACAAATACACAACAGTTTCATAACATGAATAAAATACAAATACAAAACAGAATAAAAGTTACACAACACATAACATATACAAAATAAAAATAAAGTCTAAACAAGTAAACAACATATAACATATACACTTATACTGACAACAGTTTCATAACATGAACAAAATACAAATACAAAACAGAATAAAAGCTACACAACACATAACATATACAAAATAAAAATAAAGTCTAAATAAGTAAACAACATATAACATATACACTTATACACAATAAAATTACAAAAAAGAATGAGATTAGTCATTAAAGTAGAATAATGGCCAAAATGAGATAATCATGATACACATATCAAATCCCAATTCTCAAGTCTCACTCCAGAAGCTCATAACATAGACAAATAGAAGTTTAACTCAACACATACAAAGTTGAGTTAAAATGAGATTAATGGCCAAAAAACAACTAATTACGAAGCCTCCTCTTGATGCATCCCAAACTCTCAAATCCAGACTCCAGAAGATCTCCATTTCCACTACAATCCAAAGCTACACATTCATGCTTCTATTCCAAAGCTCTTCATCCTTCTTTCATTCCAGAAGCTCTCCATTCCTCTTACTGCATCCAAAGTTCACCTGCCATTGCATTTTCATGTTACACAAAATAATACAAAGACTTTAGAAAATAAAAAAGCTTTATACTTCCACGATTCCAGGCTTCCATCTTTTCAATCTGTGCATAATTCAAAAATAAAATATATAAATGATTAAATAAGTTAGCAAACTCAAAATATAAAATGCTAAAAATTAAATCTATATCTCAATCCGTGACATAACCATTCACCTTCTAATTATCAACTTTATTTATAGGTAAATCAATTATCAAATGTTGTTTTTCAACCTACAATAATAATGATAAAATGTATCATTTATTTTTAAATTTATTTTCTGATTAGAAGCAAAAAAAAAACATAAACAAAATATTTTAACATCATACCTTAGACTTTTTAGTCACTCCATGTCGCTTTCGACACCAATCTCCATCGCACATCAACATTTATACTGTTGTAGGAGCTAAAGAAGCACGATACTTGTCAATAACACGACCTCCTGCACTAAAAGTTGCCTCTGAAGCTACTGTAGAAATGGGTATTGCTAATATATATCTAGCCAAAGTTGACAACACTAGAAATTTGTATGTATTGAGCTTCCACCAACCAAGAGCATCGAATGCATCATTTGGATTATGCCTATGACACCCTTCCTCTAGATACACATCCAGCTCAAATTTTTCAGGTTGTACCATTTCAATTTCTTTTAAATAAGAAGAGAATTCAGTCCATCCAGAAGAAAACGTAGTATGTTCTCTATTACTTTGAATTACAGTGTTGCTATCTTGAGATTCAGAGTTGCTTTTTTATCCTTGAAGCTTTTCAATAGCAGTATCTGAATATTCCTTATAAATTGCATACAAAAGCCTTTGGACCTCTTTAATATTACTTTCTGCTTCAAATGAGTTATAAAGTTTAGGAAAAGTGAATTCAAGTACTCGCATTTTGCATCTTGGATCCAAAACTGAACCAACAGCCATTAATAAATTGCATTCACCCCAATATTTATCAAACTTTTCCTTCATTTTTTACACCATTTTTCTAATAAACTCTTCTTCATCACAAGATTACTTTTACTCGATAGACTTCATTTAGAAAAAGATTGGCAGTAGGATATTCACTTCCAGAAATAATTTTGGTTGCTTCATAGAATACTTTCAAAATTTTAAATACTTTATGCAATTTCTCCCAATCATCTTCTGTTGGACAATGAGTATAGCTAGGTTCCCGATCTTTAAATCTTGAAAAAAACTTCTTTAAAAGCAATTGTTGTTCTCAACATCTCATAAGTTGAATTCCATCTTGTCTTACAATCATCAACCAATTTTCTTTCTTGTAACTTCAATTGTTTCACAATTTCAGCAAATTGAATGAGTCTAGCATCTATTCTTCTAATGAAATCTACACTCTGACGAATTACATGAATAATATCCTTAATTTCATTGAGGTCATCCTGAGCTATAAGATTTAAAATATGTGCACAACACCGAACATGGAATAATTTCCCCCCACAAATCAGATTTGTATTAATTTTCAAGAAATCTTGCTTCATATATTTAATTGCAGCATCATTAGCACTTGCATTATCAACGGAAACAGTATATATCTTATTTTCAATTTCCCATGCCCTTGCACACTTTAGCATGGTATCTGAAATTTGAGGACCACCACGAGGAGGAGGAATATGAAAAAAATTAAGAACGCGTTTATTCAATTTCCATGAAGAGTCAATCCAATGACCAGTGATAACCATATACTCTATTTTTTGATTTTTTGACTTCCATAAATCTGTCGTGAGGTTGATCTTTGTTACATTTTTCAACAAACCATGTAATTTTTTTTCTCAACTTCATATATTGCAAAACAACTATTTTTTGATGTTGTTCGTGATATACGGGTCCACTCAGGCATTCCACGTCTACAAAACATATTAAAACCTTCTTCTTCTAATAATGTAAATGGATGTGCATGCATTAGGATCCATGTGGCAGCTGCTTCTTTCATTCGTTCCATACAAAATTTCCCATCAACTAATAAAGGTGACATAGTTGTTTCAACACTTTCGAAGCCTAACAATAGTTGTTGTTGTTTGAGTTTATCTTCAAGTTTCTTTTTAGACTCCAAGTGTTTAGTACAGTGATCCAAGTGTCATTTTAAGTGTGTTGTAGTACCTGACTTTATTTTTGCAAGGAATAGATTACAATGTTTACACTTGTACTTATCACCTTTTGGATCCTCAACCTCAATCATGTCTAACCATACTAGAGACCTTTTTTGTTTCTTTGACTTGTGAAGCAAATTACCATCCTCAATCAAATTATTAGTTACACTATCCCCTTTATCTATGATTTATTCTGGGATTTCATTTGAATTTAATGAAGCTTGAATAGCTGAATTTGTTGCTGGAGCAGAATCAACCATCTTCTTTGAAAATCAAAAGAGAAAGTATAACTAAAAAATATTAATAATGAAATAAATTATTCAAAGTATCCTAAATCCTAATCAACATATCTTCAAGAATAAAGCATAAATTACACAAATAACTTGCATGGAAATATTACTGTATTTAAATGTGCAAAATTGTAACTCTAAAGTTATCAAAATCAACAATCATTGCATTAAAAATCAATATTTAACTACTGTTTCTTCAAGAAAAAAAAACAAACAGAAAGATTAAGAAAAAAAAATAATTCCTTCCAAAAAATGATAAAAAAACAACTATGAAAAGGGTTGAATCCATTATGTACTTCAAAGAAAAATAGAGATTGAGGGAAAAAAAGACATACATCTTAGGTTTTTCCAAGCAAAAGTACACTGGGTGAAGAGAGCTTCCGTGTGGACTTTGGCAAGAGCAGTGAGAGCAAAAAAGGTTGTGCTTGATCTTCCAACAGAGGGGGAGGCAGCAGAGCCACCAGGAGTTCTCGACACCGGTAACGTAGAAGAGGCAGTAGGCACGAGCAGTGAGAGTAAGAGAAGTTGCGCTTGATCTTCTAGCAAAGGGGAAGGGGAGGCAGTAGAGCCATCAGAATCTCTCGAGTCTCGACTCTCGACGTCGATAACGCAGGAGAAGTAGTCCCCCAACGCCTTCTCCTTCTCTAACACCAACTCTAGATCCTAAGCACTTGAAGCACAATCGTTGGACAAGAACCCTAGCTACCTTCCGCCGACAGTCTTCGCACTTGTTTTGTGGAAAAGATTAGGGTTCGTCGGTTTGTAAAAGGATTAGGTTATAATATAAATATGAACTATTATCCGTTAACCCATAATCCATTAACCCACAATTTGTTAACCCATTAAGCATGATTGCAAAATCGTTACTCATCAGATTCAAAGTTTTAAAACCATTACAATACATTTATTGAATAACATATTAGAAAATAATAAAATTATACAAAAGCTCGCGAGCGGCTTGCGAATATTCGAACAAAATGTTATAGATTTGAATTCGGCTCGAAACCTTATCGAACATGTTCGAGTTCGGCTCGAATTCGATAAATTCGAATACGAATCAAATATCTTTTGAGCCGGCTCGAAAAGCTCGCGAGCCGGCTCGATTTGTTTGCAGCCCTAGCCCCACCTTATTCACTGCATCACATAGTGTACCCGCCCCATACCTATGATGTGACTACTAAATACAATATAATCATGGTGATGGGACATATTATCTGACAATAGAATAATATCTCATTAAATGTGGGGAATGTGAGAGATATTATAAAAGGGGTTCTTCTTTACTGGTGCAGGTATATAGATGCACACCCATATACTTGTTCTCATTTTCTCCTATTTTTGTGCCATCTCTGCCTTTTGACTTGATCATTGGAGCAGCCGCACCAGGGACCTCTTGTCCTGCTTACAGATGATTTCCTTCCCTCTTCTTTGTTGCTATCCATAGGAAATTCTCGGGGTTCCTCAGCCAGGTGATTCCCAAAGTTCTTTTAGCAAGTCAACTTTCATGCCACATCACCGGTGGTCCAATCTCCAACGCTTCCTAACGGGATCAAACTATTTGCTGAACTCATTAAAATAATTATTGTATAAATGTAGAAAGGGATGAATGTTCTAACATATAACTTTATTTTTATTTTTTATAAATTGAAATTTGTTGACCTTCATGTGTTGGAACATTGATGTTGGGAGGGGTAGAACTTTCTTCCTATCCATAGCTAGAATAGGAAGATAATGTGGATAACTCATCTTTAGTGACTTTAGATGTCGATGCTTCTTGTTGGTTTTGTGAGTTCTGGTAGGCTGGCTAGAGGGAGTGAATAACCCTGAAAAGAAAATTAAAATCAATCTCTTACTTTTTAAACAGAGCAAGGATACAATATTAATTAAAATAAACAACTAACATAAAAGCAATAACTTAAAAAGTAAGAAGACTTAAAATATACTTGGTTATAATTTAGGTGGTTGTTAATCTAAGACGATTGAAAAAACTCACTAAAAGACTCCTTCGTTGAAGGCGGAATAGCCTCTTACACACTTTGAAAGCTAAGGAATTGCTACAGAAATTAATACCATTGTTGTTGTTTAATTCCTAACTCTATGGGACTTTTTATAGCCTCTCGGGAGAACGTTACCATTGGCTGACTTGGCTCAGAGGCTCCTCCAGTGTGGATAAAATTTTATCCTAAATATAATAATCTGCCAATGACTCTGCTTGACGGGAGGTGCTTCGGTTGAATGGAGGCGCCTCGGCTACTATTCATCCGAGGTGTCTCAGATCAACTAAGGCGCCCTCGCGTTCCACAGATTAGAGACGCCTCTAGTTGCCCCGAGGTGCCTCGACTCCTTTGCTCGGCAGCTTCAATAAATAAGCATCTAAGGCACCTCTAAATAGCTGAGGCGCCTCAGGTTTTCAAGTCAACCTTTGAGTTCACCTCTTTCACTCTCCTGCTCACTTGGGTGATATTTCGATCGACCGGAGTTGAGCTCACTTGAACCCAACTTCATATTTTTTCCTCAAGAAGGTTTCCTCCCAGCTTCTCGTCCCTCGAACACCGCATACATTATTCTTGTCTACCGGTGCACTCTTCCCTAGCTTTTCATCTCTCAGATGCACCGAGCTTGTTAATTCATTTCCTTTGTCATCCTTCTCTCTCGCCACATTTTTTGCTCTACTTCTTATATTTCTATGTTCCTGCACACTTAAGACACAAGGCATCAAAAGATGCAGGACCTAAGTTAACTTGGTTAATCACAGCAAAATCAACCTGGGGGACTTATAAGTTTGATGTAATGACCTTTTTTCTTCCTCCCTCTTAAAAGAAGTGTTGGTTCCTTGATTTTCACTTCAGGGTGATGAGTATCTCTTAAGCTCCAAATATTTCCTCTCTTAAACCAATGGGCCTTTTTTCTTAGGCTCTTCCTTTTAAATGAGTAAGGGGTTTGTTAGACAATCTTGTTGTCAAGCAATATATGAGATATTCTGAATTAAAAATTACAATAAATTTAACTCCAAACTTATCTGTTAGATAACCTAAGTTGATAATCTTAAGCTACCGACAAAAAGGATGATCTGTCCTAAGATGAATGAGACCTCACATGCTAACTACCAAGTGCTTCTCGAGTCCGAGCGGGAAGCTAACTGACAAGTGGTCGAGTATTTATTGTTGTATTTGATGTGCATTGTGAGTGTGCAGGATACATGTACAACAAGGAAAGTCCAAGTGTGATCTTGGCAAAAGAGGAAAGTCCAAGGATGAGTCTTAGCGGTGTAAGTCTAAACATATAGTCTTGGCAACGTAAGTCCAAGTGTGACTTGGCAATGGGCGAAATCCCGGAGGTGAGGAGCCTCTTGGCAAAGGAAGACCCGATAATATGGACAAGGCCGAAGGAAGCTCCAGAAGGCAAGATGTGAAGGATGGGAAGACATCTGAGGGACACGAGGTTGATGGAGGAGGCTAAAAGACTAGGTTTAGGTTGGTCGGGCGAGAATGAGTACTGAGTGATTGTGCCCAGAGAAAAATATTATGTGTTTAGAATTTACTGTAGCAGTACTGTAGCGACAATGTAACAGTACTGTTGCGACACTGTAGCAGAACTATAACAGTCGACTGGAACACTATAGCAGTCGACTGGTAGCCGATCGTTGGGTAACGGTCGACTTCACTTAAAGGATCAGTCGACTGGTGCATATACCAGTCGACTGGTGCATATACCAGTCGACTGGTAGCGGGAAAACAACTAAGTGTTTTTCTCTCAAGCTCTATTTAATAGAGCTCGAGGTGCTTGGGCATGATTGCTAAATAGAGGTGGTTAACTCCTATTAGTAGTCTTCTAAAGCCTTCAAGCTCTTCTTGTGATCTAAGAGTGTTTGGATCAAGGTTGTGGTGAGGTTTCTCCACCGAGAAGGAGGTTTGAGCTAGCCGGAGGTTTTCGGGGAGTCATCCACCGACGGATTGGGATCACCCACCTTACGGACAGCCGTAGAGTAGGAGCCCTAATCTCCGAACCACGTAAACGCCTTGTGTTACGGTTTGTTTTGGTTTATTATCTTTCCTTATTATTTATAGGATTTAGTTTTCTTCTTGTTAGTTTGTATTTTGTTTTCTACTGCGTACTAACAAGTGCAAGAAGTAATGATTTGGGTAAGACGCTATTCACCCCCTCTAGCGAACGTCAAGGTCCCAACAAGTGGTATCAGAGCTACGTGAGCTCTTATTGGACTAATCGCCAAGAGAGCGGCTAGAGGAAGAAGATAGAGTCGGAGAGACCTCTCGGATGGGACATCCAAATTCCACCTCCATACGAGCGCGAGGACTTCGACTATTGAAGGAAGCGCATTGAGATGTAGTTCAAAATGAATTGGAACCAATGGATTGCGTTGGAGGAATCGTTTAAAGCTTCAATGGACAAGAAGGGAAAGCGTCTTCGACGTCGATATTGGACCGAAGAGCAAAGGGAGCAATCAAAGACGGACAAGGAGGTAACTAGAATTTTAATTAATTTATTACCTCCTAATGCGATATTGAATGCAGGTGAATACGAGAACGCAAGCGACCTTTGGAAAAAGATAATTGCGCTTCATGAGAGTCCTACATAAATCCAAGAAAAGGAGGAGCCCAAGGAGAATGACTCATTGGTCTAAGAAGAGAAAGACCAATCGGATGTTGACACGTGTTCAACATTCGAGGAGAAGAAGGAAGATGAGAAGGTATCATCCACATCATTAAGGGAGGAAGAAGTGGAACTGTTCACATCTTCAAGTGAAGATGAAGAAGAGCAATCCAAGGAAAAGGAGATCTTGGAAGCTCAACCTCCACCTCAACTACCAAGAAGAGCGAGAAGAATCATATCAAATGTTTTGAGTGTGGTAAGATGAGACACTACAAAAGTAGGTGTCCTTCGCTCAAGAAGGTAAAGGAGGTAATCCCAAAACCTAGTAAAATTGCTTTAAGAACTAATATGGGTTGTAGGGATGGAGTCAAGGAGAAGAAGCATATTCGATACTTCACATGTGGTGAGTGGGGGCACTATCACACAAAGTACCCAAGAAGAGGAGAGCTCAAGAAATTGGCGCACTTAAAGAAGTGGGAGAAGAAGAGAGCTTCAAGGGTAAGGGAGGTAAACCCTAACTTGAATTCAATTTCAAATTCAAATTCCTCCATGCATGTTAGAAATAATATGAATTATTTGTCCATGCATATTTATGGTTTTAGATATAATGATAGGAATAGGGTTAATGTAGGTGATAATCCTAAAAAATCATTTTCAAATGATATACCTAAAAGGAAACAATTTATCATGCCTAAGGAGAAGAAGGTGGTTGAGAACCTAGGCATTAATCCCAAGAAGGGGAGACACATGTCTAGGAAGGGTAGGTCTAGTAATATCCCTAATGGACATGTTGATTCTAAGGTTAGAACCCTAGAATTGGAAAATTAAGTCTTGAAGGCAAAGCTTGAGGAAATGAAGAAAGTCCTAGAGAGGTTCATTATTGGACCTAAAGGACTTGACATGTATTTGAGTGGTCAAAGACCCAAAAATGTCAAATTAGGTTTCTCCAAGACCAAAAGGAGGTCAAGTGTTAAGGTAACATATGACATTGGTAAGGAAGGTGTGACCAAGGACAAGGGAGAGTCATCCAAGGCCAATAAAAAGGAATATGTTAGGGTGGAATATAATTATGACAAGGATGAGGTGCCCAAGGTGAAGGACAAGAAGAAACTAACCAAAGATAAGGTGTCTAAAGTTAAGAAGGTGAGTTTTGTAGGCCAAGTGTCACCCGAGGTGCACCGAAGTGGCCAGCCATAATGGATGAGTCACCTAGGGAGGTGGATAAGATTAAGAGCTCAAGGAAGAGCTCAAAGAGTATTTGGGGCATATGATAAATGATCTCAAGTGAACCAATATGTGCCAAAGGGATTAGAGATGGATTTGAGTCTCTACTGTAGTTGGTTGGCACAATTAAGTTAATTTTCATGCATGAAAATATGATATTGGGGTCATATTACATGAAAATTAGTTTTTGATATATAGATACCATATAAACCCATGCTAGAGAAGTATTGTGGTTTAGTATGGGCAGATACATCAAGAGGAAGCCAAAACTAGGACTTTAGGTCAAAGATTCATTTGAACCATTTAGATAGTTTTGAATTTTATGTCATTATTGAGATCTGTGATAAATATATTTTTGTATATATTTTTTCCAAATAGACAAGGTTAAAATATACTTCTCCACAAAATTTGAGAATTTTTAGAGGTTTATGGAATTTCTGGTGCATTTCTGAAGTTGGCCAGAAAAGATTGATTTTTTTAAAAATAGGGTACCAATCGACTGGTAACAGTGTTTTTGAGCACAGAATGTCTCTGTAAGCTCATTTTAATGAGGGCAGCCAACTAGTAACAGTGTAATTCGAACACAGAGGGCTCTGTGAGTTGAAATCGAAGGGGACAGTCGACTGGTACCTAGTGCAGTCGACTGATATCAGGCTAGAAATGTTTTTTAACATTAAAAAGTGACCAAAAGGATTATAAACATGTATGTGATCTTATGAGGGATTAATACATAATGTTTATGACCATTAGAGGTCAAAGAGTCCAATAATTAGGAGATTGTTGGAGCTCTTTTTTATGTATGGCAAAGGGGGAGAAGTCGAGGTTTAAGTGGGAAACCTACACACCTTTGTAAGAAATCCTAACTCAAGGGGGAGCTTAGGTGAAGAGGGGGGGGGGGGGGGATTGCTCATTTATTAGCAAAGGGGGAGAAATTTATCTTTGCAGGAAATCCTAGCTCAAGGGGGAGCTTAGGTTAAGGGAGAGCCTAGAGATTAGGTTCCATTAGTTATGCATGAGTTGATTTACATATTTATTTGCATTGTTATTGCATTTATGTTTCCCTAACTTAAACAGGTTACCAAAAATTAAAAAGGGGGAGATTGTTGGAGTAATCTAGGTGCCCTAGGTTTTGATGTTTGGACAAAGGTTTAAGTTAGGTTTATTATTGTATTTGATATGCATTGTGAGTGCGCAGTATACATGTACAATAAGGAAAGTCTAAGTGTGATCTTGGCAAGGGAGGAAAGTCCAAGGATGAGTCTTAGCGGTGTAAGTCTAAGCATGTAGTCTTAGCAACGTAAGTCCGAGTGTGACTTGGCAATAGATGAAGTCCCAGAGGTGATGAGCCTCTTGGCAAAGGAAGACCCGACAATATGGACAAGGTCGAAGGAAGCTCCAGAAGGCAAGACCTGAAGAACGGGGAGACATCTGAGGGACGCGAGGCTGATGGAGGAGGCTAGAAGGCTAGAAGGCTAGGTATGTTAGAGTTTATACTAAAAGTCTAGATTCTTGTAAATATTTATTTTGAAATAAAGAATCATATTGGTCAAATGTCTACATTTATATGCTAAGTGTAGTTGTTCAATTAATTTATATTGTAGATAACATGGTGTGTGGTGTCACACACAGAAGATCATGTTATTAGTTCCTTATAAATTATAAATAGTAGCTCACGACTAAGATGAATAAGAATAAATCATTGGAATAGTCATAGTATAATTTGGTATTAGTTTATCTTAATTATAAAATTACATTAGTACACTCTGAGTGTATTGAGCAGGACCATTTGAGGTAGTTTTTTTTATACTGACTCTTTAAAAGAATAAAACATCTGTTATTATGGAAGTGTGTACTCTTAATCATGATATAATAACAAACACATATACTTAATATTTATTTCTTTAATTTATCAAATGGTGTGATTTAGTTCGATAAATCAATAGATCCGAAAAGTTAGAAAATGATATTATTTATATGTTGTGTTGTTGATTATAGAATGAAACTGTGTCCTAGTAATTTAGGTTGATGATGTCCCCTTGAGGAGCTCATAAGGATTGTTATGCAAACCCTGCAGGTGGACTTAGTCCGGCATGACGATAAGATTGAGTGGTACTACTCTCGGAGCTAGATATTAATTAAGTGAGTTGTTAGTAACTCATTTAATTAGTGGACATTCGATATCTTAAACACAGGGAGATTAACATACTCATGATAAGAAGGAACCCAAAATGTAATTTGGAATTGGTGCGATAGTTCAATGATAACTCTTTAGTGGTATGAGTTATTATTGATGAACTTGAGTTGAGTGTTCGGGGCGAACACGGGAAGGTCAAGTTCATCGAGAGACCATAACCAATTCCTCCTCTCGGTCCCTATTATAGCCTATTATATGAAGCCTTATATCCACCCAAAGCCTAGTCTCTTAGCCCATGCTAGGGGTCAACCCCTATCTTTGCTTGGAGCCCAAGCAAGGGGTCGGCCAAGCCTTGCTTGGTGCCCAAGCAAGGGGCCGACCAAGTGTGAAAGGGAAGAGGGATTTTATTAAAAATAAAATTTTGATAAAATCTTTCCTTTTATGTTTTCATTCACATGGTTTTAAAAGAGAGTTTTAAATTTTAAAATCTTTCCTTTTATAGATTTTCTACAAAGGATTAAAAGAGAGATTAGATATCTTTCCTTATTTGTAGTTATCTATAATGTGAAAGAAAGATTTTAATTTTTTGACAAAATTTTCCTTTTTTGTAACTATGATATAAAAGGAGTTTTATTTTTAAATCTTATCTTTTATAGATATCCATAAAAGGATTTAAAAGAGAGAGATTTTAATTTATAAAACATTCCTCTTATAGCTAACCACAAAAGAGATATTTTAAAAGAGAGATTTTAATTTTTGTTTAAAATCTTTCCTTATTTGGTTTCACAAGAGGTGGCCGGCCAATATAGAGTAATTAAAGGAAGTTTTATTTTTGTTATAAAACTTTCCTTTTTTGGATTCACCAAGGATTACAAAAGAGAGGGGGAGGGTGCCTTCATGAGACAACTCTATTCTATTATTCCTCTCTCTTTCTTTTGGTGACCGACCCTCTCTCTTTCTCTCTTCTCCTTTGATTTCCACTTTGTGGCCAGCAACATCTATTCTTCTAGGAGTCTTGGTGGCCGGTTACTAGGAGGAGAAGAAGAGAAACGAGGCTCTCTTGTCTAGATCCCTTTGGTGGCCGAAGCTTGGAGAAAGAGAAGACGGCTTAGGTGGATTTCTTCTTGGTAGATCGTCGCTCACACGACGTCCAAGAGAAGGAGAGGAATATAATAGAAGATCAAGAGGTTTTTTGTTTACAAAGAAAGGTATAACTAGTTGTCTTGTTCCGCATCATACTAGTTTTTCTTTGTATGAATTTTGAAATACTAAACACAAGCGACTAAAGATTCTAGGCAATCGATTTTATGTTTTGATTTTGTGTTTCTTTTATTTTTTGAACTTGTGATTCGATTGTTCTTAGTGGTTAGACCTAGGGTTACTATAAGGAGATTAAATATTGAATTTCATTGAAAGACTTTGTCTAGGAAGTGGTGGATGATCTCATACCCAAGAAGGCCTAATGTCTCGCCATATTTAACTTGGAAGCCAATCTCTGAAATAAATATTTAATCAAATTTGTAACATAGGTGGATTTGGATTAATAATGTTAAGCATCGTTTGCGATCCAAGTCTAAACCTCTAAGAACAGATAAATTGAATTTGGAATCAATAATGTTAAGTTCTATTTGCGATTCCAAATTTAATTCTAAAGAACACAATAGGTTGTTAGGAAATGTTCAAGACTTGTACAACATTTTTGTACAGGGAAACTGGTACGATATTCCGAGTAGCAACCAACAAGGTCTAGGTTGGTCAGGCGAGGACGAGTGCTGAGTGATTGTACCTAGATAAAAATACTATGTGTTTAGGATTCACTGTAGCATTACTGCAGCGACACTGCAGCAGTACTGTTGCGACACTGTAGCAGTCGACTGGTATACTGTAGTAGTCGACTGGTAGCCGACCATTGGGTAACGGTCGACTTCACTTAAAGGACCAGTCGATTGGTGCATGCACCAGTCGACTGGTAGCGGGAAAACAACTAAGTGTTTTTCTCTCAAGCTCTATTTAATAGAGCTCGAGGTGCTTGGGCATGATTGACTAAATAGAGGTGGTTAACTCCTATTAGTAGTCTTCTAAAGCCTTCAAGCTCTTCTTGTGATCTAAGAGTGTTTGGATCAAGGTTGTGGTGAGGTTTCTCCACCGAGAAGGAGGTTTGAGCTAGCCGGAGGTTTTCGGGGAGTCATCCACCGACGGATTGGGATCACCCACCTTACGGACAGCCGTAGAGTAGGAGCCCTAATCTCCGAACCACGTAAACGCCTTGTGTTACGGTTTGTTTTGGTTTATTATCTTTCCTTATTATTTATAGGATTTAGTTTTCTTCTTATTAGTTTGTATTTTGTTTTCCGCTACGTACTAACAATTGTAGGAAGTGACGATTTGGGTGAGACGCTATTCACCCCCTCTAGTGGACGTCAAGGTCCCAACATTTGCTTCCCGAGTCCGAGTGGGAAGCCATGTTAGAGTTAGGATGTCACCCCGACTACCGAGGCTGAGCGAATTAAGCGCTAAGTCAAGATGTTAAACTGCCCGAGCGGGTTATCGAGTTGGGACGTTGAGTGCTAGATTGTTGAATGCCGAGTATCAAAGTAGTTGAGTCTAAATGGGTCATCAAGTGCTTGGGAATGAAGTCACAGTACTCATGAGGATGTTTGGTCGGTCGAGAATTAATGCAAAGTTCTCAAGAAATTATCTCGAGTTCGAGTGAGTTTCCTAGTGCTCAGAAATAGATAATTCCACTGGAAAAAAATGTCCTATAGTATATCATAGTTAGAAATTAAATCATGAGTACTTGAGAGATTATATAGATGCCTTACTATTGTGCACACCATAGCCATGACATAATCTAATCTCTAGTTGACTGATAACTTAAAGGAGTTAATTGAAATCAATTCAAAACTATGGTTCAAGCTTATATATGATTACTTGGACAACTATGAAAGGAGGTGCATGGAAATAAAAAAAAAATATTGAATAAGATAACACCGAATCTAGAATGTTCAATTTAATTCTATGAAAATATTTTTATTGGCCGTAAAGATAAATCGAGAAGTGCTCATGATGGATAACTCAGAAGTCCACATATTTACATATCCCATTTAGAAGAAAAATTCTTACAAATACTTCATAGTTAGAAATTAAAAAATTCCACACTTTTCTACTACACCGTAGTATGAGACAATTATCCTATAATAAAACTCTCATTATCGGACTTCTCCGATGTAAATTTGTATTTATTAATTATTTATTATTTGATTTTGAGCTAAGAACTATACTTCTAAGCTCTATATTTTGTTGCAAAACTTTTCTATGCATTTTTTTTAATCATATTGTAAAAGTTTTTTTTTAAAAAAGGTTTCTTCGTTTGGAAAGGTTTTGTTAAAAGAGAAAGTTTGTGACTTTTGAAGGTTGACCTTCCTTACAGATGATAGACCGCATGGTAAAAATTTAGAAACTCAGTTATAAGAGCCGAGCCATCTTTTTATTATTACATCTACATTTTCCATTTCAAATTGATTTGCTTAATTTGTTGTGCTCAACTTTCTTTAAAACCTTTGTTTTTTCTTATTGTGTTTTTCACTCTCTCCTCTAGCACTAAACTCAATCAGTTAATGTTTAGGACATGATTAAACTAACGCATCCATCCGAAATTATAGGGATGAAAGAGAGTCGCTGGCTCCTCTCAGCAAAGAGAGGGGATCCCTAATTTGCATGCAATGAGCATTACAAGTAGTCATGTGATGTGTAATCCATCAAACAAGCGAGGCAAGGTCATTTATGACTATCATCAATAAGGCTACGAGCGGGTGTTAACGAGGTGCCCTCATAGGTGTAGTTGTGTTAACACGCAGATTAAGGATGTAAATGAGTTGAATCGAGTTGAATAGTATTAGACTCGAGTTCAACTGGTTTAAGTTATATTTGAGCTCGAGCTCGACTCATTTTAAGGTTCGTTTTAGAACTCGTTTTTTTAACTCGTTTTAGAGTTCATTTTTTGGCTTGTTTTAAGACTCGTTTTAAGGAACGTTTTTTGGCTCGTGAGCCTACAAACGAATATGTTCGCAAGCTCACGAGCCGAATATCCTTAAGCTCGAACTCGACTCGATAAAACTGTCGAGTTCGAGCTCGGCTCGATAAGATAAATGAACGAACTCGAATGAGGTTTTTATTGAATCGAGCTCCGAATAACTCGCGAACCGTTTGATTCATTTACATCCCTAACTCAGATGGTAGGTTTATATCACAGGATCGAGTAAGGTTCAAATTTTCAAGGATTTATTTCCCTACGAACAAGTTATAGGATACCATTCAATACCCATAATTTATCTTTTTTCTATAAGATCTTAAGACAGTCAGTGAAAGTCCTCGTGATGTACTTTCTCCGTGTTGGTCCTGGGACGTCAGGACGGGTTGACGAGGGAGCTGGGGGTGAACGTATTCACCTTTTGTCACCATAAGACAGTTAGTGAAAATCCCTGGGGCCATAATATCACAGTAGGATATTCAGGTTGTCTCTCATATACCCGAAATTCGAATTGGAATTTTTCTTTCAAATTGGGAGGGGGGTGGGGGGGGGGGGGGCGTAATCAAAGGATGCTGAACTTCTAGTCACGTGTACTTTTAGATTTATCTTGATGATCGATGAAAATTTTCGTGGGATTGGACTGATTATTTTAAGGATAGTCAATAAGACTAATTGAGAATTTTTTATTATTATTATTTAACGAAGGAGTGTCTGAAATAAATATTTGCATCTTTTTACATCACAAGTGTAACTATAGATGTCAATAATTGAACAACGATGTCTAGGCATGTAATTATAATGATGCTTAAATAATACGTTGACGAGCAACAAATAGTAAACGTGAGTGACAAATAAATTGAATTAATTTTTTTCATCTCATTATGATAATAATAACAACAATTAAATTTTTATCC
This sequence comes from Zingiber officinale, assembly GCF_018446385.1. Lineage (NCBI taxonomy): Eukaryota > Viridiplantae > Streptophyta > Magnoliopsida > Zingiberales > Zingiberaceae > Zingiber > Zingiber officinale. The sequence goes on from NC_055992.1 coordinate 140,343,431, forward strand.
TACGGACTCTAAACCTTTTCTTAAATTATTTAGCACTATATATCTTTATTTATATTTATTTTTGTAAAATTAATATATGTATTGTCATAATTTTACACCAGCTAATTAAGATATTTATTAATCAACAAAATACTTATTTATAACATCTTAAATGCATCTTTTACCTTTTGTTTCTGGAATGAGAAAGAAAAAGAATAGAAAAAAATCCATAAGAAAAAGGTAAAAACAAAATAAAAAATAACAAATGGAAAAAAATATAATTGTGGCCTCGCGTGGAAATAAAACATGTATAGAGTTGGGAACGAGGAAATTCTTTTCTGCCGATGGAGACTAAAAAATGATTAAAAAAAACATATTAACTGATGAATTCATAAATCAGTTTATCCATTAAGTAAATAAAAAAAGGAAAATAATTCATCTTTTTTACGAATTCGTAAATAAAAATAAATTCATCATGAACTCTTTTCTTTTTTTTTTTTTCATAATTTTTATTTTCGTTCGTCCAATAGAGTTTTCTGTCAATTGAACAAAACCGCTTTTTTACTCTCATGATTTTTTTCCTTTTTCATTAAAAAATTTATAATTACAACCCTGCTATCATAAATAAATTAAGAGAAAATAGAGAAAATGAGGGTAATTAAGTCAAAAATAAGCCACGTCCTCGAGTCCTCCCTCCCATGCTCGTCTATTTACGTCTGCTATCTATATAAACGGTGCGCTAGCCACTACGCTCCGTACGCTGCAAGCTTAGTCCAAAAGAAGAGTGTCTAGGAAGCAAGCAAGAACCCTAGAAAGCTTCCCATCGGCGCTGCAACGAACATCCCCCTCTCGTTCGTACGCCTCCGATCTCTCTTCCTACCATGTTAATAGAAAATCTATCTTCCTTTTTGATCGACTATTACCTCCAACGTTTGCCTTTTTTTGATCCTAATGTTTTAGTATCGTTTGACTCATCGAGTTTGCGCTCATTGTTACGGTCATTGAAGGCAAGCCCGATGGCGAACCGCGGAGTTCTCTAATCGATGTTGTTTCTCTGTGTGCCTTTCTGATGCCCTGGTCTCGATTTAGATAACATGATTTTGTGTGTACTTTTTTATTCATTTGTACAGCACTTGTTACGGGGAGTGTCTCTTATGGTATTTTGTTCCAGGCGATCAAAACATGCTTAAAAGTTGGAGGCTAAGCAAAATAATTAATGTGAATACAGTTTTTTATTTTCCATATCTAACTAGAAATTGGTATCCCTTGTTATGCGTTCTTGCTTTATAATAGTTAAATTCAGGATATTGTATTTTAATCTCAATGTGTTAAGGTCTTGTATGGGACAACCCTTTTTTTATTTTATTTTATTTTAACATTGCTGCTGACTCCCTATTAACCCAGTATGGAAATCGACTTTTTGTCAAATTATTCCCCAACGTCAAGATTACAAATGTTCTTTTAATATAATGAAGAGCCAAAAGAAATCCCATTCTTATTATATAAATTTTAGGTTTAAGTGAATTATAATGTTGTTTCTTTTACTCGACTATGCAGAAATAGCATCATGGAGGAGGGTAGCAATGAGGCACTTTGGTCATTAGCAAAACTAAATGATTTCAGGAGCAGCAGCATGTTCAACTTGCCAAATCAAACAAGACCAGCACCAGATCAATTTGTAGGAAGTGGAACATGTCCTTTTTCTCAGATTTTTCTCTCTTCAGAGGTGCATTGTATGCAGATATATTCAAATCTTGCTAACCAACTTTATGCTCCAAGCCCAAGACCACTTTATGTGGTTCCCCCTGTGGATGTTCCAAAAGGTGATGTTTTGCCCATTTCTAGAATGGATGCTGCTAAAACATACTATAGCTTTGGATCATGCAACACCCTTTGTCATTCAAAATTCTCCACAAATCCTCCTCTGAATCAACTGGGAAACTCATCCATCAGTGGAATCAGTTCTTCTGCAGTCAACTGGCCCTCTCCCATCATCAGCAATATGGATGGTGAATCTGCAAGTAACTTTGATAAAACATTGTCTCTTGTTCAAAATGCTGAGGCCAGCATGAGTGCCATAGTTCCTCTGGTAAGATGTTTTGTTGCTTTACAGCCTTGTTTTGCTTGATGTATTGAAATAAAAAGGGTTCAAAGAAGCACTTTGTACCAATTTTCCTATCTAATGCAAGTTGCCATAGAAGAAATGTTATCACAGCAACAAAGTTAGAAAAGCAACACAAAACAGTGAATTTCAACTATTTGGGGTTTGTTATCACCTCGCCTAAGATATCCTTACTCTCATAAGCCTGTGTATAAGACATAAAATTGTAATTGCTTCCCTCTAACATACATAGTTGTCTCATTTTCTTTTAGTTGAGTCAACATGTTTTAGGAGTGAAACAAATTGCACACCAACTATCTGTCTATACAATTGTGTAATCACATATGCGATTTCAACAGAGTAAGGCTTCAACAGAAGAGGACTCTGGTGGAGGAGAGAATGCCATTGAGACTCATTCTAAGGAAAAGGCTCACTCAACAGAAGCTAGAGCTAGAGCTGCTACAAATAGCAGGGTATTGTTCTCTGCACAAAATTAGGAAATTTATTCCTTTGGACGTGCACTTGTACATCAAATTATGCTAAGTAATACAGGTCATGGAACCATGGCAACCTGAAACTGCAAATTTGAATCACACAAACATCTTTTTACTTGCAATTGAAATACATCAACCTTCCTGAACTTCCTTTTTCCAAAAATGAAGTTGATGAAATGATGCTGGAATATCTTGCTAAGTTTAACTAAGATATTAGATCATCCGATTGTTTCCAGGTTGGCTGTCCATTCAGATTGCCTGCTTGGTAGGTTCATTGCTTGAATTGATGGATTGATTTCAACATGTTATGAAACTTGACTTGGCTTCATGAGCCCTTAACCTCTTCTCTTGATGAAAAATCTTATAAATATGGTACTGACAGCTCCGCAAAGCCAGGATTGCTGAAGGAATTAAAGCATTGCAAGATAGCCTGCCTTTCTCTGACCAGGTGAGATAAGTTAGAATTATTGTGCAACTTGTGTTTCATTGATACTGCTTGCATGTATTTGTGTTGGAGCCTTATGCTTGGATGTGCATATGTGTACAAGCAGACTTTACTGTTTAAGATTAATATCCAGCATTTGGAAGTGTTTTATGATGTATTAGTAATCTCATATTTTTACATATTCTGTTTCCTGTGTGCGTCAGTGTGTCTGATATTACATGGTGCTTAAATATTTATTTTACTTTGTTTCTCTTTATTTTGTATTTGTTTCTCTGATGTACAAAGTTTTACAGCTCCCTGCTGATTGCCTATTTGGATTTTACTTTTCTCAGTCCAACAAATACTTTTTACACTTAGAATTAATGGAAATTTACAGAAAAAGATTGACATTCAAGAACTATGAAGTTTAGATAGATTTATACATTTCTTTCGACAATCAAGGGAAGCCTTACCTTTACCTCATATAGGATACGAATGAAAGTGTGTTGGATGACGTGATTGACTATATAAAGTTTTTGAAGCTTCAGCTTAAGGTTTGTATTTTCTCTCTATTTTGGTTTAAAATTTCTGGTTAGTGGATTACTTGCTTTTCTATTTTAGAATTTCTGATTTGTGGATTTCATTGTTTTAGTTCATTAATGATGTGCCATATCTTTAAAGTTTCTGATAAACAGCTGTATGATTATGTACTTCAAGGTAGTATTTTTGCATATACTTATTTCATGCATTCTTGAGATGAGCTTATTCCTATAGTTTTGTTATCTTTAAACTTATATTGCATCTTTTTGATGTTGTAGGATACATCTCTTTGAATTTTATGAGAATTGAACACAGAAAAATATATTTGAAGTCTGGTAGTTCAATTGGTGCTTAAAACCTACACTATGAAATTTTCCTCATTAGCAATTCAACATAGTTACTGATAACCACTGAAATAGGTTGAGGCATGATGATGTAACCATAATTGCTTAAAGTTCAATCTGCCTAAGACTTTATTCTCAACACTTATGCAACAACTTCAACAAAATTTGGTCGAAGGAGAGACTGCCACATGGCATGTTCTTGGAAGTTGGAACAAGAAGTGTCAATAAAAGGTAGAGCGAGCACCAACTGGAGAATGATCTGGATTTTAATTGGACCAGCTTAGCTAGAATAAACACCTTTTATCCTAATAAAGGAATGAACAAAATCAATTGCAAGAGTTTAAATTTTCAAATGAACACCTTTTTATTGTGATTAGTATAGTTTTAGGAATTCTGTTTCTCAAATGAACACCTTCTATCACGAAGAATCTGGGAAAAGACAACAGTCCAGAAATTCCACCAAACCAGCAAATTTCAGAAAATTGCTAGTTAAAATACCTTTATATGTTTGGACTCTTCAACTACCTCACCACACTGGTGTCAGACACCAGAACTCTGCTAGATTTTTAAGAAATCTCCACATACGACACTCAGATTGGCACTAGTGTTAGATGCTCATACCCAAATCTGAGGAACATAGGTCAAAACAATGCCATAATATTGATGTAAAATTACTAGGACAAAGTACATGCTTACAGAAACCATTACAATTCTACTAATTCCATCCAAACTTTGTGGTCAATTTTTTTATTAAAACATTCCAGTTCTTCTCTCAAAGAAAAGATACCTGCTTCACGCCTTACCATCCTCCATTGAATTAACAAAAATTACTCCTCTTGTTATCTTAGTAAACACAATCATATAGAGGCCATAAAAAATCCTCCTATTTCCAAGTGTCTCCCCTCACTTGCTCTTTTCTTTGTCACTTGCACAAGCTACAATCCCTATTGTTCCTAGCGAGCTCTTGTTCATTATTCTTATGATATCACATGTGTACCAATTGTTGCATTGTCTTTCCCTTTCACAACTATAATACACATATCTCTAATCATCCTTTCCTTCTACTTTCATCCTCTTATACTGTACTTTCCTTAATTCCTACACTAGGTCGTTAGAACTTTAGAGTAGACTCATCTTCTCCCCACAACCACCTTTATGTTATTGTCGTTCATGTGGTTAAAACGTTAGCAAAAGGTTTCACCTTTGTGCGAGACTGCAACCATCATAAACAGTCTTTGACATTCTCAAACACTATTTTATTCATCTTAAGTAAAGAAAAGGATATATGTAAGAATTCAGATATGCTTAGATAACTAACATCTCCTTTAAACACAGTTAGGTATGTTGCTTCACCCTAATTTATTTCCATAACAAAAATTTGAGGCCCACATGAGGTTACTCTTATTAACTTTAGTTTGCTTGTGAAATTAACTGATCTTTCATAACAAATCTAATCTCAAATATTCTGTACTGGAGGTTTTTTCCCCAGTTTAAGGGGTATAGTGTTTTACCAACATTTGGTACACTTTGATACACATTGAAATGTCAAGATGAATTTAGATGAGTTTTACTCATTTGATACCCTTTCACTTAGTGAAAGTTTATTTACTTTTAAAAATAAGACTAGCAATGAAATGGTCATTTGAATTAAAATTTTGTTCTCAACACTTGATGCACTTTGACATATATTAATACAGATAAAATGAATATATATGGATTTAAATGATTTAAAGCTTTTCCATTTAGATTTTTTACTCAAGACTAAATTAATTAGATAATTGAATTAAAAATGATCATTGTTATTTTTTTATTATGTCTGTCAAGTTGAATTTATCCAAAATATGCTCATATATTCTTCTACATAACTTGCTTACTTTTAGAGAGAAGATCATAGCAATTAAATGACTTACTTTTAGAAAGAAGACTATATCAATTAAATAATCATTTGAATTAGAATTTTGGTGAAATAAGTTAAAAAGAAGTTACCTAAATTCATTTTGATATGTGCCGAAACCCTGAGTACGACATGCTATTATACTTCAATAATTTACTACAATTATCTTTCAACTTTCCTATCCGATGCAACATAAGATATTAAACTATGATTTGCAAAACAAATTATTTAAATAATTATTTTTTATTTCTCATTTGACTATTTTTTATTATGTCGGAGGCTTATATATGACAGGGTGTTGACAACCCTTAGATAGGATTATTAGAGGGGGAAGGGTGAATAGTGCACTGACAAGTTAGAACTTTTCTTTCTCTTGTTGTGCTTTTAGTAAGGACAAACACACATAATAAACATGTAAATAAACATTAAACACATACCACATGATATGATTTAACGTGGTTCACAGCCATTCACAGCCGACAGGTTTGCAACGTCCATGGTCTTATGCACACAAAGTCCACTATCTTTCTCCCCTCTTCAATAAAATGTCGAAAGTGGAGAAACCTCTTACAATAGCAATTGTTACAGCAAGTAATACAAGGCAATAAGTAAAAACATTTAGAGCTTAGGTACGATGAGAATGAGATTTCTTTTTTGTTCGTTTTGTTGTTTCCGCCTGAGCTTTCTGGTCCCATTTATAGACCTACACAAAGTGCATTGTTGTCACGAGCTTGTTGACATGTTAAAGTTTTGATTGATCAGAAGCCCTTCCAGTTAACCACATGGGGCTGACTTCTTCTGTCAGTTTCATCCATGAAGGAGTCTCGCTTATCTGATCATATTGACATGGCACGATCTGGTCGACTGGATGCCCTTTCAAGTCAACTAATCATCCGGTCAATCTAGATCTTTGATCACTTGTTCCCATCTAGATCACGTCCCACATAATTCTTCTGGTCGACTGAATGCCATTTCGGTCGATCGATATCTGGATCTGGTCTAGATCACGTTGTTGATTGGGTCGACTCCAATTATGGTTACCAAAAAATAGACTAGGTTGATTGAAGTTCTAGTCGATCGGATAATCCTTCAGGTTGCCCAAAACTTTGACTCTAGCCTATTAAGATTGAGTTCACCTAAGTTGAGTTCTACCTGTCGCCCAAATATAGGTTCACTCAACTCATCTCACAATAATATACCTAGGTAATCTTCCATCCAACTTTTCGTCCTGCGGATGCTTTAGCCTTTTGGCTCACTCGTGCTTCCTTTTCGCTTTACTAGTATACTCTTCTGTTAAGTATCTCGTCTCTCGAATGCACCGAACTCATTAGCTCCCTTCTCGTACTATCCTTCTTGCTTGCTTGCGTCTTCTGCTCTAGTTGGACTTGCCTTCGATATTTCTTGCCCTTCGGTCTCTCAAGTGACCTATACCACCCTTTTCCGAGCTTCCATGAACCCTGAGTCATTTTGTAACCTTGTGTATATTCCTAAGTCCAAGCACGCTTAGACACATACATTAGATAACACGCAAGGTTGAATTTTAATCTATTACCTAACATCAAACTGGTGGTCAAACCACTCGAGCACTAACAATATATGGTGTCGCTATTTGGAAATTTGATTATTTTTTCCTCAACACAGTAACAAATTTTAAGGGCTTTTATCTTCTTGGTGTTTATCTTGTTCCTTGTACGAGGGGTAATCATGGACTTCATGTAGCATATTGTATGTTCCCCTCCATGCCTCGATAAACCTTTCTTTTTTGAATTTATATATGATATCATTCTTTAGCCACATGATTATTGCCCTATCAATGATGATCTTACCCTCATAATGTATTCATTCAGATTTCTTATGAAATTGCAATGCTCTGGCACATCTGAAACATGACATGTATCATGTATGGAAAGTGAGTGTGCTTGGGAATTATCATTAACTTTCTTAGACAAAATGGAGTATCATGACAATCTTATGAGGACACTAGAGATTTCATGTCAATTGCTTAATGCTACAACAATTGCAGGTTGAGCCCTGGCTACTTGGTGTGAAGAATTTTAATTATTGCATTTGAATCTCATCTACTAGGTGGCACATAGGATGTTTCAAATATTCTTTTGAATAATGTTACCAAAGTGTGACTCATAGTTCCTGGACGACAAGAGCTCCTCCTCTCCTTAATTTTAATAGAGAAATTGCGTAAAATTCTTATTGGTGGTATTGTCGTCTTACACAATTAGGAGTCAATTTCCCTCCTATGCACCATGAAAATTAAGAAACATAAACAATGAAAAAACCCTTAATTTATTAAGCTCTTATTCTTCAATGTAAATCCCACAATAATTTGAACCTTAATCTAGATTTGACAAATCTAGATACTATGACTTAGTGTGATTTAAATTTAAGATTTCTACCCATTAGTTATATTGGTGTGATTTAATACTCAAGCACATAGTGTTGATTTGATATAGATTCAAGATTAAATACCTTAAAAAGAAAGTGATCAAGATCCCAAATTTCCCAATCACATTTGGTTGACATTGATAAAAGAAAATACCATACATTGTTTGAAGTGTTGATCTAAATAGTTGAATAAATCATTTGGGTTGGGTTTCAATGTTCGAGCAATATGTTTGAATGACATTTGATGATTGGAGATGGTGTGCCAAGTAGGTCAAGATTGATTGCGGATACTTGACATTGGAAGAACTCCAAATGAGTCATGGTTGATAAGAAGTCAAATGGGTTATGATTGGTTAGAAATTTAGTAGATAGAAAGTCCAAGTGGGTCAGGTAGACTAAATACTTGGCATTGGAGAAGTCTAACGATGAGTTAGCATAGAGAAGTCCGAGTAGATCAAAAGGTGATTGGATGTTTAGTTGTGGAAGTCCTAATAGGTTATGGTCGCGGTGGACTGAATGTTAGGTAAGTGAGTGAAGTATACTCACGTCGATGAGGATTGAATGCTTGGTGGTGGTGATGTTCTAACAACTCAAGGGTGACTGGTGAAGTCCCAAGGAGTGAATTCTAGGTATTGAAAGTTCTGATGAGTTAAGGGTGACTTGAGGTTGGGTAAGTGGAAGTTTTGATAGATCGAAGTCGGTTGGATACCGGGGAGTTTCTAGGCAAAATAAGTCATAGTAGGTTAAGGTCAACTGAATATTAGGCAAGGATGAAGTGACTTGTACTAGGTAGACGAGGGAGTTCTAGAGATATGAGGTTTCTTGGCAGGACACGGATTTAGCCTTTGTGCAGCTGGAATTCAAGTGTTAATTGATGGGTGAAATGGAACAATCGATTGATGAACTCAAAGTTATGAAGTTTTGGTTTGGTCAGATTTAAGGTTACAATAGTGAACTAATGGTGCATTCGACTAAAGGGATCTACTAAAGAACCCAAAACCACAAAAATGCTTTAGGATTTGTGGTTTAGAGCAGTCGACTGATTTGGATAGCAATTGAGTGGAGGAGTCAACTGGTCAGCCGATTGAGGGTAAAGCAGAAGCAAACAACAAGAATTGCCTCCGTTGAGGTCACTAGTCAAATAGAAGCGAGCAATAGGAATGTTTTTTGTTGATCAACCAACTGAAATTGATGAAGTAGTTGATTGATGTCAAAACAAGAAACAAATAATGAGTTTTTGCGAAGATAAGTCAAGCTGCAATATTCAGACTTGACTGGATCTCACGCTCTAATCGATTGATGGGTAGCAATTTAGTCTGATCAATGGCTTCTAGGATGAACAGAAGCCTCAGAAAAGAGGTTTTGTGGAGGTGTTCTACACAACAATTATGATTTATTGTAGGGAGAATGCTGTTGCATTCCAGGGCTACTGTGAACAATCCAAGGCAAGCAAAGGTAAGATTTCATTTATGAAAAGGTTATGTACTTGTATCATTTTATTATTTCTTGTACGTGTATCTTTCTTTGCATTATTATAAAAATATGATATTGTAAGAGGTTTCTCTGTTTCTTCTGTAAGGTATTCTAAGAGGAGAAAGGATATCAGTGATTCTAGGAATGATCCATCAACATATCATAAGTTTGTAGAGTAGGAATTGGAGTTTCAAACCACATAAATTGGTTTGATGCTTGTTTGATTGTGTTCGTGTTATGATTTGTATTTCTGTGCACTAACATCTTGTGGACAAGCATGATCTAATAATGAAATGATAAACATCTGTCATCCCCTCTAGCTAAAGCATCTGATCAAAGAGTAATAACGTTAGTGTTCAAGTGTCCGTGTGTTCAAGTGTGCTCATTTGTGATCAGTTGACTGTGCCAAAATATATATGCAATGAAAATAATAATAGGTAAATGACAACACTAATAAAAAAGAATATAATGTGGTTCAAAAACACTACTATTCTATGACCTATGATGAGTTTGATGTATTACCTCCGAAAGTTAACTAATATTACCCATTTACTAGAGGTAATAGGGCAATCCTCTGCAACTCTCAATTGCCCTCAGTCTTATAAAGGACGTAAATGAAAGACCATGGAAAAATAAATTACCAAGAGCTTGAGTTGACTCATTCAATTTTGTTTATCTAAGATCTACACTAGATCATTTTGAGCATAGGGGAAAAAAATATATTATGCAGGCCTAATGCCCAAAATACTTCAAGATCTTATAAAACAAAGGTATTCCAATTATCTTCAATTGATTAAATTATCACACTTCTAGGGTGTAATTTCCACTTATCAAGATCCACTTGGAGACAATATACTAATAGAAAACCAAGAATCATACAAATAATCACTAGGATAAACAAGAAATTGTAACAAAAATATAACAATAACCAAAACCTTTATCCCACTAAGTGAAGTCATGAACCCATGCTGATTTGTATAAAATCAAAAACCCAAAAAAGCTCAATCTTATCAATTTGACTGCAAGCTAATCTACAAATCATCTTGCACCTTGATAAAATGCAGGATTTCAGTCAGTATTCACAGGTAGGGTAGAATTCCAAAAATAGAGAAAGAAAAGTTTTCTTGAGCTTGATGCTTTTATACAATGTAGTATGTCAGCAACAGTACACTTAGTAGGCATTAATCCCCTAGTTACAATTGATGCCCAATTTCAAACAAAGCATCAGATCTACAACACCCTAAGAGGAAAGGAGAGGATAGAGATCTGGAATCCCACCTTCTGGTTTAAGGATTACGGTTTCCATCAGTAGTCTTGCCCAGAGAGAAAGGAAGTAGGAAATCTTTGATCGTAGAGGATAAAGGGCTTGACTCTGTCTGACGGTGGAATTTGGAGCACAATTGTGAGCTGCTCTCCAATTTTTCAGCATCTGACACATATGGATAGCTGTTTTGAATGATGAAAAGGTTATGGACGAAGCTGTGAGGTCTCAATCGATTTTATATCTTAAGAAGAGGATGGGGCGTAGTGTTCACTTGATTGAATGACCATGAGATATTGAGAGGAGACAATCAGCTTTTGATTTCTAGAGTCGATAATGATTTTGATAGGAGCAAGTTATGGGTGTTTTTTTAAAATATATTTAAATGACATTATAATCTCATCGTAACAAGTAACATCCTAGACAGATTTTTTACGATATTTTGAGTTACTTGGTGAAACCTAAAAGGTTAAAATGAATATTGTATTAGAGTAAAGGTGATATCGCTCACCCCAAGTGGTCCCACGGCAAGCAATAAATCACGGGGGCATTTTTCCCTAACGCAACGGCCTTTTGCATGGTGAAGGTCAGCCATCCAACGAGGTATTTTATATCTGTTGAAAATTGACCTGAAGATCTATTGGAGCAAACACCCATCCCGGTACCAACTCTGTCAATCGATGACGGCCTAAAATGAATATTGTCGAGGGTACATTTAGTGGTAGTTAAGGGACTAATGAAACATTAATCGGATTCTTATAAAATGTATGCTTGTTTATACTAAAGGCATTTTTTTGTTTTTCTAAACCAAGGCTTTAGAGTTCATGTTCATGCTCTTTTGGATTCTGAATCGAAATGTTTATATTCTTTTCAAGTAAACGCTGAGGTCATCAAGTTTGAATGTTTTCTATGTCGATATATGGCAGGTGCTGAGCCAGAACAAGTTAAATGGGGAAGCTGAAAAGTACCCTTTTGTTTATGTTGAGGTGCTACATTACTTCTGGGTTGTTAGTCCATTAATATGTCAACTGTTTATCCTCCTTTTCACTCTTGTACAGTTGAGAAATTTTTTAGCACAATTAATCTAAGTTTTCTTCTATCCTCTTGGAAGTACTGGTAGATTATAGGTTCATTTGCAAAGCTTTTCTTGACAGATCAAAAAAATTCATGTGCAAAAGTCATTTTGTCCATGACACAACTTCAGTTATAATTAACTTGAAATTTTTTAACATCATCTCTTGGGATGCAAAACTAATATGAGAATATCTTTGAAAAGGATAGAGTTTTGCTGCTGTTTTATTGGGCTATTTGCCTTATTCAAAGTGTTCCATGAACCCTTGTTACTCTGCTAGTTTAATGTTGATTCATCGATCCATATGCATAATTATGCATGCATGTCTAGCAGTTACTAAGATGCCTTCTGGCATCTATACTATGCACATTTTTCTTCTTCTTTTGGACTGTTCTATTCACACATTGTTGGCAGGAAAGAAATCACAAATTAAGGTTAAATGAGAAAACAGTGCCTAGATGCATCTAATCAACCAGCGGTCTTTTGTCTGTCTATTTTGATAGCAACATATCAGTGTTTGTCATATCTACTTTGCTATTTTCTTGGATAACTTATAACTTCTAATAACTTATTTCTATTTGCTTGCAGTTAAAGAAATTAACATTTATTTTTCTAACATGCTTAATATTTTCATAACTGTATGACATGATAGTTTACTTTGAAGATCCTTTTCCCCTTTCATCATTGTGAATTGCATCCACGATATCTGGAATACGATGTTGTGGAATCTTAACTTTGTTCATACTGTCATTCGTATTGCATCTGAAAGGTTTAATATACCAGAACTGAAAAAGCTTTTGGTTATTCTGCAGGGCTACGGACACTACTTGCTCCATGAGAACTTATCTGGTGAACCACTAGAAGAAATGATGGGGCATCTGATTGAGTCGAACATGCCGGCATCACTAGATCTTCTCGGAAGCAAGGGTCTAGTTGTCTTGCCCACTGTTCTGGCAAACTCCCTTCCTCAGATGGATTAGAAGCCAGGGAACACAACATCGAGTTACAATGACACTCTTGAGCATACAAAATTTTGATGGCTCTAAAGTTTGTACTAGTTAAACTACAATGGAAGCGTAACTTCCAAATTGTTAGGGAGACTATACACATGCATGGAGTGTTTGATAATTAGGGGTGTTAAATTTAGAGGTTTAAGCGATGTTTTATGCCTGTGACCATGAAATGTTGGTACATCTCTTCTAGCATTTGACGATATACGCTTTTCATTAGGTCTTGTTTCTTAAAGCAAGTGGGAAGATGGCTATTTGAATAGATGGATGCGAAGGATCGACTGACAAAAAAAAATGAAAATGAAAGGTGCCTTTTTTCATCTAAGGCATTTAAAAAAAATTAAATTAATACAATGTTTCATCCATAAACAACTCTTTTTTAAAGTTATGCTTAAATTTTGGTAGAAAATATTGGAAGAAGTTAACAATTGTAGGATACTAATGGTGGAGATAATAACTTTTCATTTCTTCTTATTTGTTATATGTAATGCTTTGATACCCCTAGTAATGTCCTCCGACTCATCGAGCTCATTCGACATGGCTTATCTCCACATCAGCAGACTTATCAGTAAACCTGACACACATGGCATCCACCCAGGTAAGCTTCCAAGCGGCACACTTAGTCCAACTCATGATTTTGTTTTAAGTAATTTGATTAATCCTCTACCTCAAAGGATTGAGCTGTAAAAAAAACTGATCAATTTGTATATATTGCATCCTTAATATTCCTTCATCTGAGGATTAATATACTTAATTGATGGACCAAATCTAACATATGAACTAAAGCTAATACTTTTGGCAAATGAAAGATTCTAAATAGAGATCTCCTGATCTCTGTCTCTCTCTCTTTTGACACAAATAAGATTCCGACCCAACTTCTTGAGCTTTGATACATGCTAAGTTCAAAATTTTAGTTGTTAGGAAAGAGATGAAACTATGTAAACACAAAAAAAACATATGAAGCTCCTGTCAATGTAAGATCCTGAGGAAGAGTTGGTTCACATTAGATCTATTGTATGCAGTCTTACATTACAGTTTGCAAGAAATCATTTCTACAACTTGAACCTATAACCTCAATGTCACATGGTGACAATTTTCCATTACGCCCGGACTCCCCTTCAAAGGGATGAATCTAGTCGATAATCCTTTTTGTTTACAAGAGACCAAAATCCTCAAAAAAAAAAAAAAACTTATAATTTAGACTTCTTTCATATTTTATCCATATGACAAAAACACTGAAGAGCCTATTGAGGCAGTAGCTAACAAGAACAGATCGTATGCAAGCGAGATCTATGTCATTAAGGTAAGTTCAACCAAAACGATATAAAATCTCAACCTGAAATGGGTAGTCTTAGTTCAAAGATAACATCTTTCCTGATAATCTTCTTGTGTATGTGGAGCAATTTCCAAATACAAATCAGAATCTGTATGGTCTAGGTCTTACTTGCTTAGAGGGCGATTCAACATCTGCGATTTTAACAGCAATGAACCTGCCATCAAGAAACTGGAGGAGAAGGGCTCAAAATTAGTTTTAAAAATTAGTATTTCTGAGAGACCATAGTCAAGTTCTAAAAAAGATAACTACTTTCCCATCCATCTCGTTCACAGCCATTAGGGCCTCTTGTTCGCGAGCAAACCAAATATATGCAAGTCCTAGAGACTGTTTTGAGGTTTTGCTTGTTATTATCTTTACTGCAAAAGCAATGTAATGGTTAGATGGCTTTCCAAATTAGTACCTCTAAAACTTCAAACAAAAGTTGATGCCGGTTTACCTTTGCTAATCTTACCAAAGGATGAAAATGTCTTTGCCAAAAACCCCTCCGATGTGGAACGAGATAGTCCTGCATTATCATTTAAAATGACAAAATAATGGGCAAGTTGTCAAAGTAAACAGTCATGTGAGTGAGAGGAAGGACCGGAAAATATTGAGGAAGAAACCTACAAGGGAACCATATTATGGTAGAATATCAACATAGTACTTTCATGCCCCAGTTAGGCGGATATGAGACTGACAAATACGACATTAGTTAAGGAAGAGGAAGACCAAAGAAAACTCGGTTAACAGAAATAAAATATAATAAAATTCATTTAAATATAGATGAAGATATAATAGGAGATCAAACCCAATAGTGCAGAGATCCATAAAGCCGACCTGTTGTTGTAACAACTACTGATAATTTTGTATAAAACACATGCAAATACTATCAACTCTGTAAGCCCCTGAGTATAGTAGCAATTTCTCATTTAAGCTTATAGAGTTGTGTTATTAATGAACAAGTTATCATGTGAGATAAAATTGGAATGTCAAAATTTGCCTGGCTTAAGGTTTGACATCTCTATTAAAACTTAAGGTCCAATACATAATCCAAAATTATCCCTTATAGATAGAATGTGATATTAATGGTGGCTACATCATCACACATGTAGCCCATTCCAACACCTAACAATGCCTGAATTTAGGTTCATTCTACCACCAATTGTCACAAACAACTTGAATAAAAGAACACATTTAAATGATCAAGTTCAACCGTTACCAAAAAATGTTCAAGCTTAAAATAATAGCAGTTCACTCGTCTATGCTTAACATCAAAAGGGCATCCCATTTAAAGGAATCACCATTCTTTTTTATTTTATGATAAAAAGACACCCTATTTATGTAAACTACCGAAAATACCCCTTTCAACCTTCTTAGACCGGTGTATTCTCATCCACTCGCTCAAATAAACCTAAATCTATCCTCGTCCGATTTAAGACCTGTCCAATCAAAGAAAAGATGCCCAAATATTATTGCAACCCATTGATTTCCAACAAAGCAGCAAGCATTGCTTCATCTCTGTCGCCACTAGACTTCTCTAGTGATGAATTTATAGTAGTTTAGGATCATTTAACAATTTTAAGCATAGCTACTACACGAACCTAAAATGTTAATGGAAAAGGATGGCATATATTGACTCCAAAGTGTTCAAGAAACACATACGAACTCTTGTTTGTAAATTTACAGCTGTTTAGGACTATGTAAGAGTTTTGAATAAATCTTCTACACGTAGCTAAATTGCTCTAAATTGAAAAAAAACAAAGTCAGATATCTACTTCAGATGGTCCAAGGAACACATAACAGTGTGTTTCTCAATAATCGTTTTGTTTTTTCAAAATTGTTACATGACCCTCAACTGCTTTAAAATGAAAAATAAAGGCATATATTGACTCCTACATATGAGTATTTGTTTATAATTAGAATAGCTTCAAGCTAGATAGCAATATTGTTAAACTTTTCCACAAGGTCCTAACCTACTTTAAAATGAAATATATTGACTTCAAAGGGTCCAATTAATGCATAGGATTGTTTGTTTGTGAATATAGACTAGTTTAGGTCAATGTAGCAGTTTTTTGAACAAAAGTCCTTTACATGGCCTTAAACTACTTTAAATTATAAAAAGAAGTCATTTATCAACTCTAGAGGCTCTAGTGAACTGATAGGAGTTTAGGGTTGTTTAAAAGTTTTAAGGCAACTACATTTCCTAATCTGTGCAAGTTTCAAGTATATGATCCTTTTATTATTACATATATTATATAAATTTAATAACAAATTTTTATTTCTGCAGTGCAAGATGACTTTAAGTTTTTTACAGACAACATATTCCCATGAGGGCTCCATAAGAATTGCATCATGTGATTATATAAACAAATTACAATGAATTGTGGAATGGTTTTGTGTTTGGCAGTAGGGATTGTCCTAGTCAATCTCACAAGGCTAGACATTGCACTATTGTCATGACTACTATTTATTTGACTTTCACTTTTAGTGTTTCACCTGTATACTATGAACACTTGATTGCACCACCACCAAAACTACCATTTGCTTGAGAGAAACCTATTCAAGTGCAATTTCTTCGTCATGTTTGATACTAGAACTACCATTTCCTTTGCCAATTCCATCTTCTAAGAGTTCACACCTCCAAGAATTTGGTCCATTAATAGTTCACACCTACAAGACTTCAAACTTCAAATACCTCTTGAACTTTCACTTTATATCTCTAGGACTTCCATCTACCAAGAGTTCACTTCTATGGGACTTCCATCTGTAGGAGTTCCTTTCACCAAGGCTTTCATCTACTAAGAGTTCCTTTCTCCAAAACTTCCATAGCTAAAACCTAAACATTTTAGACTTCCATCTGTAGGAGTTCATTTCACCAAGGCTTTCATCTACTAGGAGTTCATTTCTCCAAAACTTCCATTGCCAAAACCTAAACATTTCGAACTTCCATCTGTAGGAGTTCATTTCACCAAGGCTTCATCTACTACAAGTTCATTTCTCCAAAACTTCCATTGCCAAAACCTAAACATTTTGGACTTCCACCTGTCACGAGTTCACATCTCTGGAACTTTTATTTGTTGAGAGTTCCTATGGGACTTTCATCAACTCACTTCTCCAGAACTTCCATATGTCAAAAGTTCACTTCTCCGAAATCTCTTACCAGCCAAATTAGTCAAAACTGCACCTGCAATTACAATCAAAATCCTGCATCTGAACACTTGACATAAATGAGAATAACAAATTTGTCTAACAAAAAATATCAATTTTTCTAACTTAATATGGTTTTGTCAACCAGATCAAAATCAACCCAACTCAAGTATGTACCCACCCCTTAAGTCAAACTTCCTAGAGATTGATTGCATTGACATCAACTATATAAGCCCCACCTTATTTAACATTCATTACATGAGTTTTATTCCTTTATTGAACTCTATAGAAAACTAAATAACTAATAATATTCAAATCAACTAAATCACTTGATCACATTAATTACAAATTTCTTTAGTCTTCCTTTACCTCTCAAACTCTTAACTCTAATTCATTCACTTCATCAAATTCATGAATCTCTTTTAAACATCTTTTCTCTTGTATTATTTATTGGTACCTTAAGGTAATTTATCCTAAATAGTAATGTTCTTTTACCCTTTCTAGTAATCCCACACTATTATGCCCAACACAACTTAAATGGGTCTAAGAATATATTAAATTTAATTAAACCATAAATTCATAACTTAAAAAATTGAAAGGAACTCCTTCCCTATAATTATATGGAGAGAAAAGAAGTGAGGGAGGAGAGGAGATAAAAAGGAAAACAAAAAAAAAAGAAAGAAAGAAAAAGAGAGGACAAAAAGGAAGTATTTTTCTTGCATGGTGTTATTTTCCTCCATCTAATATCCTTGGTGCATTTCCATTAGAAGAGAATATTCATGACATTGTTTTATCTCTATCATTTTAGTTTGGTTAGTTTACAAATATGAGTAACCTCGTCGAAAGTTATAATTTCTCTCTCACATAATAGACTCTTCTCTTTGGCCTCTTAATTTTTCATTCTTTCATGTAGAACGGTTTTCTATGTAATTCCTGGTGTATCATAGCGTTCCCGTCTAATTGCAGAGTGTGCATACATAATTCCTAATCCAAATAGTTTGAGTTGTTGTCCTTTTTTTTTTTTTTTTTTTTTGCTTATGAGACAATATGTCGAACATGATGAGTGCGACTTTGCGGTTGTTTTTGAATCCACAGTTGCTATGCCGACGAAACATGTGATATTCGAGACAACATCCAGAGAGAAACAGACCTTTGATGAAGATCCTAGACGAAGGCGATGGAGCTTCCTGGGAAATCGCTAAGTCAGAGGCGGAGCATCCGCAAGTTGGTAGGGCGGGCTTATTGCGGCCGTTTCCATGAGGCTGAAGCGAAGTGGACAGCGAGCGCAACGGCCGAGGGCGCAGGAATCGCGTTGGCTGGGGAGCCGGCGAAGGATTGCCAGAGATGCGCGATTGCAGAAGCGAGGAAGAGGATGGTGTGAGCAGAGACATGGCGAAATTCTTCTCCGTCGTCGTTAATAAATGCAAAATTTAACAAAATCCAGAAATGTATTAGGAACGCTGTTTACTTTGGAAGTTACAGGCGTTTACTTGTGAAAAAAAAAAAAATGAAGGTGAAGCTCATGCTAGACTTAAGAAATTGATCACCAGATTAGTAATCGGATTAGTAATCATTGGGCAGATCCTATCAACCCGGGTTAAAAGAATATGAAAAATATTATGAGTTTTAATATTGGCATGATGATTTATTTTTTAATAGAATATAAAAATAAAGTCGTGATGAATTAGACTTAAAATGAATAATATTATATCATTATAGAAATATATAAATCAATTTTTTTATCCAAATAAATAACATAGAGTTATGATTCAAATCAAATATCATATTATGTGAGATTGAATAAAGTTATGGGAGACTCGAAGCATCAAGAGAGTTTAATTGTATTCCAACAAAGTGACAAAAAAAAAATAAATAAAATAAAAATTCTAAATTATTTTTTTTATACAAGTGTTTAGATTGGTTTGACCTTACATTTTGTATTGTTGATGCTTGCATCTTATAAATTTTATGATGATATCGTCATAGACAGGGTTATCTTGGGCGGTAGCCCATCCCTACTTATGATTATTCTTGTTATCATTCTTGGTGGTAAAAGACGAATACGTTTGCTCCCGACGTCTCCGTCAATCTATCCCAGGATTAATACGAAGGAGATAAATCACGGACAACTACTAACTTATGGAATCAAGCACTTTTGGAATCTTGATTCCATAAGTCGTCATAGACAGAGCTAGCTATCCTGGCGGTAGCCCAACCCTACTAAAGATTATTCTCGCCATTGTTCTTGATTCCATCTTGAGGGCCGTAGAGGCAGAATGGAAGACTGTAATATATAGCTGAGAGGAAGCTCTGTTGAGGTAACCGAGTTGACATTTACAAATCGACAGGACCTCTTTGAACAAATCCTTGTGAGGATAGCTTCTAGCTAAATAAAACCCATCGCCAGATCAAAGAAAAGCCAGATAAAACCCATCGCCAGATCAAAGAAAAGCCAGGAACAAGAAAATAAGGAACCAAAAGATAGATTAGAAGAAAGATGTCATCTTGTTTGTTTTTGGATCTGGAAGTAAAATTCATCTCTGGTCAACTTCTCTCACAGATTTAAGGAAAATGAGATGATAAATGGACCGAAAGAGAAAATCTAGGATTTTTATTTGAAGACATAAAATTAGATCTGGAAATCTCTACGTCGGTTTCGATGACTAAGTGGGCGAAAAATAAGGAATGGAGTTAGAGGAGACATCTAACCTCAGCGTGCTTGCGTGCGTGACTTATATCGGTCCATATTAAATAAAAAATAACGGACAATATTAAACTCTGACATTTTGTAATATATTATATGTATGTTCTACTATATCTTTTATCATATCAAAAATTAAAAATCCAATTCCTTTTAAAAATTCCTTTCTATTATCATAAATTTTTCCGACAATTTTTTTTTTATAAATTCGCTGTCCATTTACTTATTTTTATTTATACTTTTCACTTATCTTGATGTAAAAGTTCATTTACTCTATATGATATTAATTAATATTTTATTTTAATATTTATAATTATATTAGTATTTTATTATATAAAATAATAATTCGATAAAAATAAATAAATATTTAATAAAAATATAAATAAAAAATTTAAAAATATTAAATAAGGCATCGAGCCCTTTGTGTCTGCTGTCCTCACACATACCTCAAGAAATAGCATAAATTCTCTGTATTTTTTTTTTAAAAAAATATACTAGTTTCAATATTTTAGGAATGATTTATAAAAAAAATTATAAATTTTGTCTATATTACGAGAATGGGTTTATAATAAGGGTTATAACATAAACTTTATACTATAAACTCCATTACAAATCTGGGTGGGGTTCACGAAGAAGCATTTATAACGATTCACGGAGGAGCTGATTCAATATTTACCGACGGAATTCACCGACAGAATTCAAATTCCGTCGATAAATGTGATTAAAATTAGGGCAAGCGATCTCAGTTTCCTCTCCCTGCGAACAAATCTTTCTCGTGATATCCTCTCCGCATCCTCGGCGATCGGCAACTGGTGATCTCCGCGTCCTCCGCGATTAGCAGCCTCGTGTCCTCCTCTCTCATTGTCGGCGATCAACAATCGACGACTCAAGTATGCTCATCTCCTCCTTCTCTTTTGTTTCATGCGCACGCCGGTCGCAGCAGGGCCTGCTGGCGGCCGGATGGCTGCCGACCGCCGCAAGGGGCCTGCTAGCGGCCGGCCGACCACTGCAGGGGCCTGCTAGCGGCCGGCCGACCACCGCAGGGGCCTGCTCCCCAAGGGCGTGCTCCCTAGGCGACTGCTCCGCCGGTGCCTGCTCCCCAGGCGACTGCTCCGCCGACGCCTGCTCCGGCGGCGCCTGCTCCCCAGGCGCATGCTCGCGGCAGCCAGCCGCTACAGGCGACTGCTCGCGGCTGGCCACAGGCCCCTACTCACGGTTGGCCGCAGACCCCTGCTCGCGGTTGGTCGCAGGCCCCTGCTCGCGGCTGGCCGCAAGCCCCTACTCGCGATTGTCCACAGGCCCCTGCTTAGTTTATTATATGTATTGTTATTTCATTTAATGAACATTTAAGCAACAATATATGTTTATTAGAAAAGTCTAAGTTTATAATGATTCTTTAAGCAAAAACATGATATTCTAAGTTTGTAATGATACCGCAAGCAATACCTTTATATTATAAGTTTATCATTCATTTGCTTTAGTGTAGAGGAGAATTTTGGTAATATGATACGAAGATCATGAGATGAAACTGAGCTCAAAATGCTTTATTTAAACTTATTTCAAGTGATACTGTTAGGACTAAAAGTAGCTAGAGGGGGGGGGGGGGTGAATAGCTCGTCGCGTTCGCTCGTTGCTCGGCGTTGCTTGTTCCTTCAAAGATGTGCAGCGGAAATACAAAGAAACAATCACACAACGCTAACACGGTTGGTTTACTTGGTATCCACCTCACAAGAGGTGACTAATCCAAGGATCCACACCAACACGCACACCCTCCACTAAATAAAACTCTCCTTTATGGTAATTACCAAGGGCGGAGAAGCCCTACAAGACTCAATACAAGAAGAGAGGGAAAGGATACAAGAAATACAAGCTTACAAGCTTACAATGAGTATAAACCCTAACCCTAGCTTCTCTTCTTGGCTTTGATTCGCCTCTTGACTTGGAAAACTTCCAAGATCCTTCAAGAACTGGCGATCTGAGCTTTGTTAGTGCTGTGGAGGAGCTGGCGAGAGATCTGGAGTGAATCGGAGAAGAGATGCTGCAGCCAACGCACGCCTGCAGCTCAAATACGACGCAACGGTCGGATCCCGATCGATTCGAATATTCCCAATCGATCGGGGAGGCTTTGGATCGATCCACGGATCGATCCAGAGCGCCTCTGTGCTCTGGAAAAATGCCTGGATCGATCCACGGATCGATCCAGCGCTTATCGCGCGAAGCAGCCGCGTCCCAATCGATCCACTGATCGATTGGAACATCTGGATCGATCCACGGATTGATCCAGAGGCTCTCTGTTCGCTTAGGAGAAGCCTGGATCGATCCACTGATCGATCCAGCTCCTGGATCGATCCACTGATCGATCCAGCTCCTGGATCGATCCACTGATCGATCCAACACTTGGTTTTTGCCCAAAACCAAGTTCCAAGCTTCTCAAACCAACATCCGGTCAACCTTGACCTGTTGGTACATCATGCCTAGCATCTGGTCACTCCTTTGACCTGCTAGGACTTCCCACCAAGTGTCTGGTCAATCCCTTTGACCCACTTAGACTTTTCTATTCATGCCAAGTATCTGGTCACTCCCTTGACCTACTTGGACTTCCATCGATGTCCGGTCAATCCTTTGACCTATCTCAGATTTCCTCGTGCCAAGTATCCAACAATCCTTTGACCTACTTGGACTTCCCAACACCGGATGTCCGATCATCCTCGATCCATCTGGATTTTCCCTGCCCGGCTTCACTCACGGGACTTTCACCTAGCTTCACTCACTAGGGTTTTCCATCCGCCTAGCTTCACTCACTAGGGCTTTCACCGGCTTTACTCACCGGGACTTTCACCTAGCTTCACTCACTAGGGTTTTCCTTACCGGCTTCACTCACGGGACTTTCACCCAGCTTCACTCACTAGGGTTTTCACCGGTTTCACTCACTGGACTTTCACCTAGCTTCACTCACTAGGATTTTCACCTGGTTTCACTCACCAGACTTTCACCTAGCTTCACTCACTGGGACTTTCACCCAGCTTCACTCACTAGGGTTTTCCTTGCTGCCTCAGACTTTTCCCTGTCAAGTATCCGGTCAACCTTGACCTACTTGACTCTTCTTCAATCAATTTCTTATTGTCAAACATCTAAACTCAAACCAAGACTCAGCTTGGTCACCCAGGTCAACCTTGACCTGAGGGATGTTGCACCAACAATCTCCCCTTTTTTGATGTTTGACAATACCACAATAGCACTTACAATACCACATGTAAGTTAGGCTAATCCTATAGCCTCAATCTTCATGCCACTAGGTAATGAACATATAAATTAAGCTCTTCATTCTCCCCCTACGAGGGCACACTCCCTCTAGGTAATGAAAGCCTAACTTACACCCATTCATAGGTCCTTTCATTCTCCCCCTATTCGCACACATCAACCCATCTTTGGGCACACATCAACCCATGCCCCAATTTTGGGTACACATCAACAAATCCATTTGTTGACGACTCTCCCCCTGAAGAGTTACTCATCATTGTTCACAACATCACTCGTTGTGATCAACACGATAATGAAGGTCCCATACCCTTCATTTATCCTTAACTTCTCCCTCAATGTAGACAAATACCCAACCTTGAGCATTATCTAACCACTTGAGTTTCCACTTGAAATAATGAGGATATCCACTCCCCATTTCAAGTTCAAAAAGCTCATACATGAGCATTTTCTTTACGGAAGGTTGACCACCTTCCTAGGT
The DNA here is from genome assembly GCF_018446385.1 of Zingiber officinale. NCBI lineage: Eukaryota > Viridiplantae > Streptophyta > Magnoliopsida > Zingiberales > Zingiberaceae > Zingiber > Zingiber officinale. The sequence continues at coordinate 140,367,325 of NC_055992.1, forward strand.
TCATGAAAAGTAATTTTTCATGTCTTTAAAGAGTCCTTCCCCCTAAAGACATGGTGGTGACTTCTGTCATTGCACCAACAATGACTTGGAATCCCTAAACCTTTAGGAAACCCAAATTTAGAAGTTTTGAGGTTAAAATACTCAAAATTTGAAACAAACCTCAACCTAAACTTCAATGAAGCCTTCCTTAACCAATCCATCCTTATTTTCACATGAAAACACCCTTTGTATGTATACAAATGTATTTTAGGGGTTTGGAATGGTTACCTAGACTCAAAGAGGTTCAAAGATGCTGAAATCAAGCCTTCCCAGCCAAAATCAGCAACTTGGATCGATTGGAGTTGGGTTCCAATCGATTGAACCTTTCTGAATCGATCCACTGATCGATTCAGACTACCTGGATCGATCGGCTGATCGATCCAGCGAGCTTCTGCTCGCGGGACTTGTTTTCTGAATCGATCCACGGATCGATTCAGGCACTTCAATCGATCCATGGATCGATCGGAACTCGATAGTTGCTGAAATTCCATTTCAGTCAACTTCGAAACCCCTAGAAAATTCTACAAAATCCAAAATCATGAAATTTCGTGTAGACATTATTTAGGGCATACTTAATCATGGAAAAATAGCTTTCTATGAAAATACATCATATTTTCAAAGATTGACACAAACTTGAAAACTTGCAAAAACTTTAGTGTTTTTCTTCAAGTTTGTGTCTAACTATTCAATGGTGATTACTATCAAAAGATAGCCTTCACCAAGGTTTTCCAAAACATTTTAAAAACATTTTCAAAACCAATATCCCATCATGTTCCTTGGGCATAATGCACATGACTTGTACATTAGCTTTCCCAATGATGGGAAAACACATAACTATGTGTTTTGATGAACCTAAAACTCAAAAGAATGCACTAAATCAACATCTTGAGTTTTGTTCATCTTCCTAACATCTCACTTGTATCTAATGTACACTAAAACACGGACAAGTCACCTTATAGTCCTTGTGAGATGTGGGATTTTGATTTTTCCCTAATCTAGGGATCATGCATATCTATCTAGGCATTCTAGAGATATTAGACATCCACCTAGGATGTCACTTGTCAATAATTGTTGTTAAATGTCATTCGTCCTTAATTACAAGGAATTAAACTTAATGCATGATTATGCTATGACATACATCAAAATGAAATAATTTTCAAAAGAAAAATATTCTATAACTACATGATGTATGAATGTCATGACATGATATTTTTAGATTTTTCATAATAAAACATGAATGCAAAACTAGACATGATGTCATGGCATATGATGGGCAAACAATCATGGCAAGATTTAGCATAAATAAAATATACCTAGATTACCTATCTAAATATCCTTAATCACTTAGCTAAACTCAAAATATACCATTTGTTTTAACTTAAAACGATTAAACCTAGATTGCCCTAACTACTTCAAAGAAATGCCAAAACCTAAATTGACATTTCTTATTTCTCTTGATTTGTTTATGCCACTTAAAAATAAACATGTCCTCAAATGTTGGCATATTCCATTTTTCCTCAAGAGTGATCACATAGATCAAGGCCCAGATTGCCTTAAATTTCTAAGAGAATACCAAAATCCCAACTTGGTATTGCTCTAGGTTTTCCCAATTTATGCCATTTTAAGATAAAATTAATTTTTCACCATTAGGCACATTTTACTCTTTCAAGGAGTAAATAATAATTCAATTTCATTTTCAAAGGTTAACAAAAACCTTGAAAATGCTCATTGAGTGTCAATTTCTTCATGATTGGGTTAACTACCCTTTCACTTAGAGTTGACACTCTCTAACCCATTTATGGGGTAGAGAAAATGCTCCTAGGAACCCAACACCTATTGGTGCTCCTTGGATGCTCTAGGTATTCACTAGGGATAACTTCCCTAGATACCTTCCTAGTGACCTTGTTGGGCTTCTTAGAAGCCATGGTCACACTTTCTAGGTCAACTCTAGGGATAACCTCCCTTGTGACCTTGTTTGTGACTTTCTTAGACTTCTTAGAAGTCTTAGTCACATTTATTGCAAAAATACTCTTAGGGATGACTTCCCTTGTATCTTTGACTTGACCTCTAGACTTAGGGTTTGTTCCATAGCTATATGGAACCCTATGATAACTAGGCACATCCTTTTTAGCTTTGGGTTTGTATCCCAAACCTCTATAGCCATTGGATGACCTTTGTGCTCCTAGCCCTAGGTATTGCTCATTTTGCCCTTTAAGGATATTCTCCATCCTTTTTAGGGTCTTTTCTAGTTTGTCAAGTCTTGACCTCAAGACTTGATTTTCTATCATTAAATCCTTAGGTTTTGGTCCATGAGCATTTTTGATCTTGGGCATGTGTCTATTTTCCTTAGTGTTCCCGCCCAAGTGTCTATCTACCTTCCTAACCTTAGGTTGGGTAGTTTTGGCATGTAGGGCCACATGTTTTTCCTTAAAGCCCTCATGCTTTCTATTCTTATGGTAAATTGCATTAAAATGATAAAAGTTAGAACTATCATGCTTTTCACCATAATGTAAGGGGGTAGGCTCAATAAAAGATACCTTCTTCTTTACCTTGGAGGCTGACTAGTGCCTCATTGAGCCTTGACCATCTTCTTCACCCTGAGGCCTTGACAACGACAATGACCCATTTGATTGCAAGAGAAGCATATAATATGCTCCTTGCTCTTCTTTGTGTTGGGGATGATCTCCTTGGGCTTCGCCTTGCCCTTTTGTGCCACTTGGCCCTTCTTCTTGGCCAATTTAGGGCACTTGCTCTTGTAGTGCCCATGTTCCCTACACTCAAAGCATATAATATGATTTTTATTTTTAATTGAAATATTTATACCTTTGCTTGTAGGGGTGGCATCTTTTCCTTTGGATCCGGAGGTAGAAGCTTCCTCTTGATCCGATCTTGATTCTCCTCCATTTGATTTTTCTTGACTCGTGGAGGTAGAAGCTTCTTCAATCTCTTCATCTCTTGACCCGGATATAGAAGCTTCTCCTTCTTCTTGATCCGGCGTCACCAAGGATTGCTCCCCCTCAATCCTAGAGGTGAAGGCTTCATCATCTTGAATATGAAACAAGGAGTATGCTCCCTCCTTGTTCCCTTCGTTGCATTCCCTTGAGGATGAAGCTTCTTGGATTTCCTCTTCTTCGGAGGTTGAGCATCTCTCAACCTCGGAGCCCTCCTCTTGGTCTTGCTCCAAAGAGTCACCCTCTCTGGATACTTCTTGCTCTTGTACAGTGGAGGGGATCTCTTCATGAAGCTTGGCCAATTTGCTCCATAATTCCTTTGCATCTTCAAATTCTCCAATTTTGCAAAGGATGGTGCTTGGCAATAAATTGACCAAAAGCTTGGTCACTTTTTCATTGGCCTCGCACCTCTGGACTTGCTCTTGGTTCCACTTGCTCCTCTTGAGAACTTTACCCTTTGAATTTCTTGGAGTCTTGAAACCTTCTATTAGAGCAAACCATTGCTCTATCTCCATCATAAGAAAATTTTCGATTCTTGATTTCCAAGAATCGAAACTCGTAGAAGTGTATGGTGGAGCCATCCTTGTGTCAAATCCAAGTCCATCTTGGAATTGCATCTTGAAGTTGAGCTTGATAAAGTCTTGAACTTGAAGAATTTGCTCCAACTTCTTCACCCTCTAGCTTTTCTTGTTACGCTTGACCCTTCCGGTGATGATTCCGGTGAAGAGCAGCCTAGCTCCGATACCACTTGTTAGGACCAAAAGTAGCTAGAGGGGGGGGGGGGGGGGAATAGCTCATCGCGTTTGCTCGTTGCTCGGCGTTCCTTGTTCCTTCAAAGATGTGCAGCGGAAGTACAAAGAAACAATCACACAACGCTAACACGGTTGGTTTACTTGGTATCCACCTCACAAGAGGTGACTAATCCAAGGATCCACACCAACACACACACCCTCCACTAAATAAAACTCTCCTTTATGGTAACTACCAAGGGCGGAGAAGCCCTACAAGACTCAATACAAGAAGAGAGGGAAAGGATACAAGAAATACAAGCTTACAAGCTTACAATGAGTATAAACCCTAACCCTAGCTTCTCTTCTTGGCTTTGATCCGCCTCTTGACTTGGAAAACTTCCAAGATCCTTCAAGAACTGGCGATCTGAGCTTTGTTAGTGCTGTGGAGGAGCTGGCGAGAGATCTGGAGTGAATCGGAGAAGAGATGCTGCAGCCAACGCACGCCTGCAGCTCAAATACGACGCAACGGTCGGATCCCGATCGATTCGAATATTCCCAATCGATCGGGGAGGCTTTGGATCGATCCACGGATCGATCCAGAGCGCCTCTGTGCTATGGAAAAACGCCTGGATCGATCCACGGATCGATCCAGCGCTTATCGCGCGAAGCAGCCGCGTCCCAATCGATCCACTAATCGATTGGAACATCTGGATCGATCCACGGATCGATCCAGAGGCTCTCTGTTCGCTTAGGAGAAGCTTGGATCGATCCACTGATCGATCCAGCTCCTGGATCGATCCACTGATCGATCCAACACTTGGTTTTTGCCCAAAACCAAGTTCCAAGCTTCTCAAACCAACATCCGGTCAACCTTGACCTGTTGGTACATCATGCCTAGCATCTGGTCACTCCTTTGACCTGCTAGGACTTCCCACCAAGTGTCTGGTTAATCCCTTTGACCCACTTAGACTTTTCTATTCATGCCAAGTATCTGGTCACTCCCTTGACCTACTTGGACTTCCATCAGATGTCTGGTCAATCCCTTTGACCTATCTGTATTTCCTCGTGCCAAGTATCCAGTCAATCCTTTGACCTACTTGGACTTCCCAACACCAGATGTCTGATCATCCTTGATCCATCTGGATTTTCCCTTGCCTGGCTTCACTCACCAGGACTTTCACCTAGCTTCACTCACTAGGGTTTTCCATCTGCCTAGCTTCACTCACTAGGGCTTTCACCTGGCTTTACTCACCAGGACTTTCACCTAGCTTCACTCACTAGGGTTTTCCTTCTGCCTGGCTTCACTCACCAGGACTTTCACCTAGCTTCACTCACTAGGGTTTTCACCTGGTTTCACTCACCAGGACTTCACCTAGCTTCACTCACTAGGATTTTCACCTGGTTTCACTCACCAGGACTTTCACCTAGCTTCACTCACTAGGACTTTCACCTAGCTTCACTTACTAGGGTTTTCCTTCTGCCTGGCTTCACTCACCAGGACTTCCCTGTCAAGTATCCGGTCAACCTTGACCTACTTGACTCTTCTTCAATCAATTTCTTATTGTCAAACATCTAAACTCAAACCAAGACTCAGCTTGGTCACCCAGGTCAACCTTGACCTGAGGGATGTTGCACCCGGATGGCTGCCGACCGCCGCAAGGGGCCTGCTAGCGGTCGGCCGACCACTGCAGGGGCCTGCTAGCGGCCGGCCGACCACCGCAGGGGCCTGCTCCCCAAGGGCGTGCTCCCTAGGCGACTGCTCCGCCGGTGCCTGCTCCCCAGGCGACTGCTCCGCCGGCGCCTGCTCCCCAGGCGCATGCTCGCGGCAGCCAGCCGCTACAGGCGACTGCTCGCGGCTGGCCACAGGCCCCTACTCACGGTTGGCCGCAGACCCCTGCTCGCGGTTGGTCGCAGGCCCCTGCTCGCGGCTGGCCGCAAGCCCCTACTCGCGACTGTCCACAGGCCCCTGCTTAGTTTATTATATGTATTGTTATTTCATTTAATGAACATTTAAGCAACAATATATGTTTATTAGAAAAGTCTAAGTTTATAATGATTCTTTAAGCAAAAACATGATATTCTAAGTTTGTAATGATACCGCAAGCAATACCTTTATATTATAAGTTTATCATTCATTTGCTTTAGTGTAGAGGAGAATTTTGGTAATATGATACGAAGATCATGAGATGAAACTGAGCTCAAAATGCTTTATTTAAACTTATTTCAAGTGATACAAGTTTAATAATGTTTCAAATTATATTTTTCATTAGGCAATAATGTATATGAACAAAGCTTGGATGTACAATCGATTAGAAAATAGATTTCTCAGAGCTGATTTTATTGCTGAAGTTGAACAGTTTGTGAATTTGCTAAAAGTCATCCAGAATGTATGAATGGTGTCGAATTACGGTGTCCGTGCAATCATAAAAAAAAGTCGAAATAGAGCTTTTCGTGATGAGGATACCGTAAAAATACATCTATGTAGAAATGGTTTTGTGCCACATTTCTACAATTGATACTGTTACGAAGAATCTTATTTATATGAACCAATTGGACCTTTTGGTGGTTTGTCATCTGGGACAATTGTTACCGCTCATGAAGCATCAACTAATATTGATATTATAATGCAATCAATGGTTAATGATGCGATGAATGCAGTTGATTATTCCAATATAGATGAAATACCAACACCTGAATATCAATAACTATATGAGATGTTAAAGGCTAGTGAAAGAGAAGTGTGGGAAGACATTCCTTCCGGTCATTCTCAACTATCAGCTACTGCAAGATTATTGAATATGAAAGTAGAACATCATTTTTCTGAAAGATGTTACGATGACATCTGTCAATTGATGTCAGAGTTGCTCCCTGCTGATAACATAATGACTGATAGCTTCTATGAAATAAAGAAATTGATCAGAGGTTTAGGTTTGCCTGTAGAGAAGATTGATTGTTATATAAACAACTGTATGATATTTTGGAATGAAGGCACCGATTTGAATGAATGTAAAATCTGTACTCACCCTCGTTTTAAGCATCATCTTCGCATACCAAGGAAGAAGAGGAAAAATATTGCTTAGAAAGTGATGTATTATTTTCTGTTAACTGCTAGACTTCAACGCTTGTATTCATCTACAGCTACAACTTGTCTCATGATGTGACATCATGAGCATGAGCATGAGCACGAAAGAGATATAAAGTGTCATCCTTGTGATTCTCCTGCATGGAAACATCTTGATACTGTATTTCCTTCCTTTGCAATGGAACCACGTAATGTGAGATTGAGACTTTCTGCAGATGGATTTCAACCATTTGGTTAGTCAGGACAACAATATTTATCTTGGCTAGTTATATTAACACCGTACAACTTACCACCATGGATGTGCATGAAAGATAAATTTATGTTCCTTACCGTGTTTATTCCTGGTCCAACAAATCCCAAAGATAAGATAGATATTTTCTTGCAACTTTTAATTGCCGAGCTGAATGAATTATGGAATGTAGGGTCGATGACTTATGATGTTGCAAGTAAAACTAATTTTACATTGCATATTGCCTTATTATGGACGATCAGTGATTTTCCAGCATACTCAATGTTGTTAGGATGAAGTACGACTAGTAAATTAGCATGCCCACATTGCATGACGGAGTCCGATGCATTTTCATTACCTTGTAGCGGGAAGGTATCTTGGTTTGATAATCACCGTAAATTTTTACCAGTTGATAATCCTTTTAGGCGAAATAAGAAAAATTTTCTAAAGAATGTTGTAGTCAGAAAATATCCTCCAACAGTCCATGCTTCAGGTGAAGAAACCATTGAATAAATAGATAGTTATGGATTTCTCCCAGTATCTCAACTTAATTCTGATGAGATAAATAAATATCTTATTAGGATGTGCAAGTGCAGTTGGAAAAAGGAGCATTTTGGCTCCTGCATAAGTCACTCGAGTGACAGATCACTAGGCCGAAAGATCCTGTTAACGGGATATTTTTGGCTCACATTGCAGGATGACGCCACTCAGACAGTAGTCATCTGCTTATCATGTCAAAAATATCATAGCATACCGCACCGACCCACCGAAGAGATGAAGACATCCACAGTGTCTTGTCTGTTTGACCAATGGGGAATGGACATCGTTGGACCGTTTTCTATAGTGACCGGGCAACGAAGATTTCTACTCGTTGAAGTAGATTATTTTTCAAAGTGGGTGGAGGTCGAAATGCTAGCCAAAATAACCGAGCACATGATCATCAAATTTATATGGCAGAATATCTTATGTCGGTTCAGCATCTCTCGCCAGATCGTCTAGGATAACGGAAGATAGTTCGCCGAATGGAGACTCAAAGAGTGGTGCGAAGGCTATGACATTGCGCAGACTTTCACCTTAGTGACCTATCCTTAGAGCAACAGCCAGGCGGAAGCCACCAACCAGAAAATCCTCAGAGAATTATAGGCTCGACTCGACTACGCTAGAGGCAGCTGGGTCGATGAACTCCCTAGCGTCTTGTGGGCTCATCACACCACATTAAGAGAGGCGACCGACGTTACATCGTTCCGTCTTGTGTACGGAGGTGAAGCAGTGGTTCTAGTGGAAGTCGGAGTAGAGTCTGATCGGATCGGGTGCAGCTCTACGACGATGGAAACGTCGAGCGAAAATTCATGGAGCTCGACCTGGTAGACGAAGCATGGGATAAAGAAGTTGTCTGGCTCATGGCGTACAGGCAGAGTATGAAGTAGAACTACAACCGGAGGGTGATCCCAAAGTCATTCCAGGTCGGTGACCTAGTGTGGAAAAGAGTGAAGCTGGTTGGCGACGTCACCAAGCTAGAGGCCCCATGGGGAGGACCTTATAAAGTCATCCAAAAGCTATGCTCGGGAGCTTACTACCTGCAGGACGAGGACGGGAGAAGGCTTGAACGGGCTTAGAGAGTGAACCATCTCCAACCCTATAGGGTTGGGTGAGAGGTGCATGATTAAATCTAGAAAAAATTATATTAATGTATGTCCTGTAAATGCAAGTGAACAATGAATAAAATTCACAAGTGTCCCAGACTCTTGCACCGATTAGGCAAGTTAAAAGTCAAGCGGTGACTATAAACCCTAGTTTATATCAACAGTCGAGTGGCGACTATAAACCCTAGTCTATGTGAACAGTTTAGCGGTGACTATAAACCCTAGTTTACGTCAAAAGTCGAGCGATGATTATAAACCCTAATTTTCGTCAACAGTCGAGCGGTGACTATAAACCCTAGTCTACGTCAATAGTCGAACGACAATTATAATTTATAAACCCTTGTCTACGTCAATAGTCAAGCGGCGACTATAAACCCTTGTTTTCATCAACAGTCGAGCAACGACTATAAACTCTTGTTTACGTTAACAGTCGAGTGGCGGCTATAAACTCAAGTCTACGCCAACAACAATCGAGTGGTAGCTATAAACTCGAGTCTACGACATCAACAGTCGAGCAACGGCTATAAACCCGAGCCTACAACTATACAAGTCGAGAATACACCTAATAAGAAGTTAAGCTGCGGCTAGAAGTAGCAGTCTTTTGCTAAAATATAGTTGTTCGACCATGTTGAGGTGATCACTCGAATAGCTCAGCGACCAGTTACATCGACGATCGGGATGACGGGGAATTATACTTAGAAAATTTTCGTAAAACGCTAAGTGGTACACAACCCCACTTGAGCGGAATGACGATGTATTCATTAATACTTGCAAAATTTGATGGAAGAAAGATGCATCGGACGGGCGATCATTCATTAATACTTAGAAAATTTTTACACAACATCTAGAGGGGGTACGAAAGGAGGTCTGCGAAGTAGAGAGGGAAGGTCACTCGAGATAATCCAGCACGTCGTCTGGCAGCGACTCGGTCAGTTTCTCCCGATTGATGATCTTGTTGGTCACTATGGTAGGGAGATAACCGCCATCCTTTAGCTGGTTGAGGGTCCCATTAATGCCGAAATTGAAGAGGAGCACTCGGTTCATGAGCCAATCGTTGAAGGGGTTCGAGCAGAGATAATCACGCTTGAAAACCTCGAACCGGCCGGTCTCCCCCTCTTGATAAATCTTTAAGGCTGATCTGGATACCTCTGACTCAGTCCTTAACGAGGCCAGCTCTGTATCCTTGGCAGCGAGCTGGACCTACACCGCAGCTTACTCAGCCAATCTGCTCTCCCGCTCGACACTCAGAGCTGCCTCAGCCTCCTTCAGATTCTAAGTCAAGATCCGAGCTTCTTTGTTCTTAATATCCAGGTCCTTAATGGTTGGGAGTTTCCTGGCATTGACGAAATTGATCTTTGACTCAAAGGAGCTGGCCTGCTTGTTGAGCTTCGCCAATTGCAAAGCATGCTCGACACTCTTGCTCCTCTCTGCTTGCAGCAGCTCAGAGCTCTTCTGCAGATCAACCTTTAGCTGAGTTGCCTTGGCGGTCAGTTGTGTTGGTGCAATATTCCCTAGGTCAAGGTTGACCTAGTTGACTAAGCTTGAGAAAGCTCAAGCTTGAGTCTTGATGTTTGGGGTTCGATGTTTGACAATACATGGAGATTGTAGGTGCAATCGTTCATTTGGGAAGATTATTGGTACAATTCTCCTCTGGTCAAGATTGACCAGTTAGATGTGAAGAAGAGTCAAGTAGGTCAAAACTGACTGGATACTTGACTGAGAAGTCCTGGTGAGTGAAGCCATGCAGTTGGAAAATCTTGGTGAGTGAAGCCAGGTGAAAGACCTAGTGAGTGAAGCTAGGTAGAGGAGGAGTTCTGGTGAGTGAAGCCAGACAGCTGGAAAATCCTGGTGAGTGAAGCCAGGTGAAAGACCTAGTGAGTGAAGCTAGGCAGTATGAAAATCCTAATGAGTGAAGCTAGGTGAAAGTCCTGGTGAGTGAAGCTAGGCAGATGGGAAGTCCTAGTGAGTGAAGCTAGGCAGAAGGGAAGTCCTGGTGAGTGAAGTCAGGCACGTGGAAATCCAGGTGGGTCAAGGTTGATCGGACACCTGGTATTGAGAAGTCCAAGTAGGTCAAATGTTTGATCGGATACTTGCACGAGGAGAAAAGTCCAAGTGGGTCAAAGGGATTGACCGGACACTTGATGAGGAAGTCTTAGCAGGTCGAGGATGACCGGATGCTAGGCATAATGTTCCAACAGGTCATGGTTGACCGGATGTTGGTTTTAGGGGCTTTGGACGTGATTTAGCAAGTCACGAGTGAGTCCAATTGATCAACCGATCGATTGACTCATGCCAATCGATCGGTTGATCGATTGGGTGAGTCCCGCAACAATTACTTCCTCTTAATTGATCGGTGAATCGATTGGGAAGGAATCAGCGTTGCACAGAACACCTCCCAATCGATCACCCGATCGATTGGGAGTCTCCAATTGATCGAGTGATCAATTGAGAGGCAGGAAATCGCGTGAGAACCCTGAATCGATCGAGCAATCGATTCAGGCGATTTCCAGAGAGCACAGAGGCGCTCTGGATCGATCGACCGATCGATCCAAAGTCTCCCCAATCGATTGGGATCCGACCGTTGGGGATGGATAAAGCCGTTGCGAGCATTTTCTTCAGAGACCTTCGCCCGATTCTTCTCAGATACACAATGATTTGTCCATAGAGCTCACTGCCAGATCTTGAAGCTTCTTGGAGCAAGGTGTTCTTGCACTTCTAAGGTTAAGAGGCGTTCCAAACAAGAAGGGGAAGCTAGTTAGGGTTTACTGTGTAAAATCTTGTAAGGTTTACTTGTATTTTGCTTCTTCTTTTCTTCTTGTTGTTGTGTGAGTTTGTACAAGGTTTCTCCACCTCCGGCTGCGACCGAGAAGGAGTGTTTTCATAGTGGAGAGTGCGTATCGTGTGTGGATCCTTGAATTAGTCACCTCTTCTTGAGGTGGATACCAAGTAAATCCTTTGCGTAAGCGTTGTATTTTTATTTCTTGTATTTTCCGCTACCTATCATCACCAAGAAGCAAGACAACGAGCGCACGACGAGCTCTTCACCCCCCTCCCCTCTAGCACATTTTGATCCTAACAAGTTATTCAAATTGAGCACAGGAGGCCTCAGAGACGCTGCTCGAGGTGCGAATCTGCTGGACTTCGTGCTTCAAAAAAGTTAGCCTTTGGCATATGGCCGGACTCTCGACCCAGTACTATGGTGGCAGAAATATTGTAAGTACTGAGCAGGAACTTTCAAGTAAATCTAGAAGTAATATACATACCCTAGTGGTCATCCGGGTGTGGCTGTCCGCAGGCTCCTCCAGGGAAATGACCACCGCGTGGGCCCTAACATTGACCCACACCTGTGCTAGTGACCCTTGGATTTGAATTTGGTGCTCGGGGGAAAGAGTCTCGGCGTCATCCGATTGATGCGATTCAACACTAGGCAAGTGGATGATAGTTGTTATGTGTCTTTGGCCGCTCGGACCAGAGGGCTCAGAAGTCGCTTTGTCCGTGGACTTGGACACCGGAGATGGCCAAATGGTGGATACTTGTGCGGCTGGGGGAGGAGTGTAGTGCCATGAACATGATGGGCGGCACACAAATAGTCCCCGACGGTAGCTCGGTTAAAGAAGGCGTCTGGTCGGATGATATGGATGTAGGGATCGGGATGCTCGCCTGCTCGGGAAGGGCGGGTGATAAAGTTTCATCCGACTTCGAGGAGAGGCGCGAGCCGGTATGTGCGGGGGTCTGCAAGGCGAAAGTGGTTGATCAGGAGGAAGCTTCCCTGTGATACCTCTTGCATCATATTAGAGGCTCGCCTGATGTGGCCGACTCTTAGGGCACCGCCATCGGCAACATAGAAGGCCATTATGGAGGAAGGTCTGTTGTAGCAGCCACAACATCGCTACCTGTCATCTGGCTTGCTCCACCCTCGCTGGCCGGCGCGTGTGCCCCCCCAGCCTCGTTGAGCGGATCGTCGGAGTGGGTGATCCACTATAAGCCACGACTTTTCAGCTCAGCCACACTCGCAGTATTGATTTTGACGTCCGAAAGCCTGCTTTTACTGCTTAGGCACACCCTCAGCATGATTTGGGCTGCAAGAAGGAAGAAAAATCAGTCAGATTCAAAGATTAGGAGAAGAAAGAACATACCAAGGCTAGATGGCGACCGCGTTCGGATCGGGCTCAATCCGAACAAGTAAAGGACACTCTCCAATAGTAACTGGTGGATGTGATACTTCTGATTGGCCAGACTGGCGGCTGCCTAGAGATAGTCCGACCGACTTCGGTATCTGCTCAGCGACAGAGGCTTCATCACTTCCATCTGCCAGCTGGTCAAGAAGTTTGGCTGAACAGAAAAGAGGACGAAAAAATAGTGCTCTCTCCAGTGCTTATTGGAGGAAGACATCTTATCAAAAAAAGACGGAGCCAACTCGGGCTTAAAATAGAAAGGTCCTCGGCTTGGACAATTTGAGATAATAAAAATAATAAAATACCCGAGATGTTAGGGGAATGTCATGCAGACGGAACACCATGACCATCCCGCACAACAATATAAAGGAGTTCGATACTAATTGATGTAGGGAGATGTGGAAATATTTACAGATGACAGAAAAGAAAGGATGAATAGGAAATTGAAGACCGGCACAAAACTGGTCCTTAAAAAAGGGCAGGAAGCTAGCTAGAGGATCATGGGGCTGGACATAGGCAGAGGGAATGACTATCTGATAGTCATAGGGGAAATGGTAGGTGGACCTCATCTGATCTATCTCATCTCTGTTGAATTTCAACTCGGTAGAAGTATACCAGAGCCTGGCGATGGACACAAGAGGTTACAGAGAATCGACCATCGAAAACAAAGAAATCGAGAAGAAACGATGCACAGATTCGACGAAGGAAAGAAAGAAGAACCTTACTGAGAAAGGTCGCCGACGAAGATGAGGAGGAGAAGCATCACAGAGCGTGCTTGAAAACGAAAATGAAAGCGCAAGGCAATGTGAAGGAGACAGTGAGCAAATGAGGTTTTATAAACCTCACGACCAATTGCTTCGAGCCGTCCAATCAAGGGTTGCACAAAACTAGGATAAGATCTAGCCATAGAATTTGAAAAGATGTCTGTAACATCATCAGTCGATATCTGCCTGTCATGTCTAGCATGCGGTGGCAGTGAGGGGGACATGTGGCAGTCAGCTATCGCAAGATATTAATGGGACTTAATTAAAAGACATGGTCACGTGCTCGACCATAATGATCAAAGATTTGCACAGTCTTCCAGAAATTTAGATGACGTCAACCACTATGAAAGGACGCTCATCCGAGAAAGCGCAGAGAAATGGAAAAATTTACTAAGTGTTGTTGTCAACTGTGCCGATTGGCTTCGCAGAGAAAGGAATGGCCGGTTGGCGAATGAGATCTCCGAGTTAGCAAAAAAACTTCGACGCTCATTATAGTCGAACGACGCTTAGGCTCAAGCTAATAAAATATGGCCGAACGACAATTAGAAGATATGACCCGACCGACAGCCAAAGCACAGAGAGTGTCCGAGCGACGGAAGGTCACCTGAAGCACTAGTTGTCTAGTCAGTTGGATTTACATCCTCTTTTGACTAGACTTGAGGGAAAGGATTGTGATGAGGTGATGAAGGGGGCCCACTAAGTGCGGGTCAAAGGACGGAGATAGCAGCCGACGTGGAGGTCAAAGTCAAGGAGGCCAGCGCCAGAGAACCAACAGGCTTGCCAAAGGGGAGGCCGAGCGGAGTTCTCCTGTAGTGGTCGAGCGGAGCTCTCCTATAGTGGTCGAGCGGAGTTTTCCTGCATTGGCTGAGCGGAGCTCTCCTGCAGTGTTCAAGAGGAGTTCTCCTGCACTGGCCGAGCGGAGCTATGTTGCAGTTGTCAGCGAAGACTGGTCTAAATAGAACGCTCGTGTAGCCAAGATCATCAGACGCTCATCACAGAGCAAAGGACCATTGGGATGACCGAATCGTTAGTCCGATCAAGAGGAAACAAGGTAACAAGTCGAGTCATTGTGGGGAAGAGTAACCGAGTCCGTCCGAGCGGAGGAGTTCCCAGCTAAGCGGCTATCCCGTTTGGCTGAGCAGAGGGATCATTTATGTATCTCTTAATATCCTTCTGGGAGATAGTGCCCTAACACAAGGTATGATCAACAGGCGGATCATACGGTTGAAGCTTCTACTGTCTTGTCAGGAATATGCATGTCTTGTTAAGATATGGTGCTAGAGGTACTTTCCTGATAGGTCCTTTCATAGGATAAATTGGGGAACGTGTCCATGTCTCGAGGAACGTGCACGTCACCCACTAGGGTACTATATAAAGGGGGTCCATGTACCAGCAAAGGTATGTATTATTGACTATTCACGCTTGTGTTTGCTGTTGCTCTGTTTTCTTCTCTCTTTCCAGTGACTGACTTGAGCATCGAATGGCCAATGCCGGGGACCCCTTCCCTGGCTCGGCACTGACGTTTCTTGTGTTGCAGAGTGGAGCAAAGTCTACATCCAATCAACGCAGCAACCACATCCCAGCTAACCATCTTCCTGATTTTTGGACAAGATCAACTGGAGTTAGGCGCATGGTAGAGTAAACTCTAGGTCGTCAGTTCCTGAGAATCAACCCCTAGTTATTATACCAGAGATATCATGCACCCACCGTCTGCACTACGTCCTAGAGACTCGTAATGAATTATTATGATTCATATAAAAAGTTGATTTGGATTGGTCGTTCCGACTGACCAATAAGATATGAACTTAAAATTGAACAAACATGATAAAGAATTACAGTAAAATAACAAAGATGGTAAAATGGAATCTTAAGAATGAAAGCTCTTAGTCTAGCCATTTATCAGAGTACTTGACTGTACACATAGATTGTGGTTGTGCGTTGTAGCTCTTGGTTAGTCTTGATTTGCGCAGCGATGGTTTATTGTCGCAGTTCACCAGTGTGGGATTTTAGCCCATATGTTAGATAACGTATGACATTATTATACTGTGAGAATACTAGTTCTAGTAATTTACTTTTTAGTTGATTTATCAGAGTTGAATTATCATATTATAATATATATATGTTGATACTCACATGATATCTCCTCGATACGGATAGTTGGCTAGTAGTGGTGTTGCCACTATAAAATCTGAGGGTTAATTTTAGCCTAGTAGTCGGGTGTCTGCTCTTCTCCATGATTAAATTATTTTTTACTATCGTGTTATACTTAAATGATTTGTGATACAGGTGTTTGCTCTACCCCATGATTTGTGATATGACTACCGATTCTAAATTTTAATATAAAAATGAATTTTATATATATACATGTATAAATGAAAAACTCTAAGTAAAACTTAAAAGTTGTAATTCGATATTATAATTTATTCATATCTTTTTTTATTACCCAATTAGTCATTTTGACTTACTGGCTCCCTTTGATCTCTAGTTTTGTAGGCACAGGCCCAATGTTGATATTATAGTTAATTTCAGTTTGTATAGAGTTCCTGATCTCAACATACTGATTTATAGTTTATTTGATTTTATTTTATTGTATTTATATTTTATTTCATGTCTTTTTATCGGTATAGTTTTGTTGTCTATGAATTCCTGGTTATTCTGTCCAGGTGGTTCGTAAGGTTTTTGTTATTAAACTATCACTAAGTGGGATATCGGGAATTATAACCCGGGGCATACAATCTTTTCCAAACTTGGCATATATTTGAAGCTTCTTGGTTAGCCATGTTGCACGGAGCTACCTCCCGAGGGCACACTGTCTCAGCTCAGGTACCTCTGTATTGAAAGTGCAAGCGCCATAACAGTCATTGGGTCTCAATTTCTCGGATCGAGAAGCTCTGTATTTCCCAAACTTGAAGCACTCCGATTTGAAGACATACCCAAATGGGAGGGGTGGACATCCACTGGAACACCTCTTGCAGTGAAGTTGTTTCCAAGTCTCAGGGATTGTATTATTATCAACTGTCCAAAGCTAAGAGCTCTTGCTGACGGCCTCCACCGAGCCCCCAACCTCAACCGACTGGGCTTGAGCCAAACATATGAGGTAGGTGAAATCGACAACCTCACCTTGGCTTACAGGCTTGAGGTCAGAAATGGCAGAGGGTTGAAGAAGATGTCCAACATCCTGTCATTAAGAATTCTTGGGGTGGTTGACTGTCCCAACTTGGAGTGCATGGGGAATGTCGGCAAGCTGCAGCATTTGGACTTGATATGTTCAGAGGAAACGGAGCAGCTCCCGCAGTGGGTGCCTGGCTTGATCGAGCAGCATAACAACAACCATGAAGCTATTTTACCATTTACCACTTCTAAATGGTCGAATAGAAGCCTCATTTATCGATATTTTGTTCTTTTTAAATAGTTCCTTCACTGTATAATTCCTGAGAAACAAGTAATTCAGACTTCATTTATGTTTTTTTTTTCTTTTTAGTAACTAATTGTATAGTTGGATCTGATCATAAGGAGGCCAGATGAAAATTTGAGCAACATGCTGCTGAAGTTCTGCAATTTGGGTTATTGTGCATAACAAAAGTGATTCTAGTTAATGAGGGGTTTGCAGTGATTTAAGATTTGATCTAATTGTTTAGTTTTTAAGAGATGATTGTCATTTTAATGAGAAAAAAATTTAATTTTTGCCTTAACTAATCAAGCTTCCCTCGATCTTTCGACTCTTTCGATGGTGAAAAAGTTAATCACTACTTACTATGTCAACTAGTAGCTTTTTTCTTTTACAAAATAGGCTTCAGAACTGCTTCTAGAAAATAACACCCGATACATGAAGCTTCCAAATTACAAAACATTTGAAGGGGTATTCACTTTCAACATGGACGAACATTTTGCTTCGAGATGAATTATAAACACCTCGGACCATCTGTCGTTGCTGCCAACACGCTAAAGAATTACTCTTTCTAGATTGTGGCTCTCAGAATGAGCAGAAAGACAAGATCATAATTGAATCTCTCCATCCCTTCCTTGTCTCTTTCGGCTTTAGAACTTTTTCGAACTTCACACAATACTAATGTTAGTTCTATTCTGATTTCAAAAGAAATGACTTCCTCTCGGACAAAGGGAATATTATCTCACAGATATTACCAATTTTACCTTGATCATACAAGTTATTCTTAACAACCAATTCCTCCTGCTGCAATGGGGACTTACGTAAAAAAGCCCTCCATTTGCTTTCGCGAGGTTTTGCATCTCCGCTGACTGCCTGTATACTGTCCTTCAGCGCCGCAACACTAGCTTTAGCTTCATTTAGTTTCCTCTTCCAGCTTATGTAGTCTTCCCACTTGAAAGTCTGCTAGTTCAACCTCAATAAGTATCCATTAGCAATCAAAGTGACCATAATTCAGGCGGAGTTGAAGTAGAGAAGAGTCGCACCTCGTTTGTTGTGGTGTTAGTCAGGCAGAGATGTGCGTGGTAGCCAAAGAATCCAGCCAGCAGCAATGAAAGTATTATCAGGAATACAATCAGAAGTATTTGGGTATTATACGAACCGAGCAACCACTAGAAGATTCCGTTTATCAGATTGCAGAAATGTGAGAAATCAATTTGAAACATACGAAAAATGGAAAAGTAGTTCATCCTACCTGCACTAGATGTGGAGATAAGCTAGAAATGGAATGTTCAACGCCATAATAAACTGATAGAATAAGAGGAGAAATCACTTGACAAACAAAAAAATAGTTGCTCCAACGGAAAATGGATTAAACAATGATATTTACCAGTTAATATGTATATTATCTCGTGTTCTTTCAGTTGACCAGCAAGAATTAACACGAGGACAAATGCACCATATATACAAATAATGAAGTGCCTGCCAAGAAGATTACGGAATTCAGGAGTACAAAACCCACATATGGCATTAGATTAAATAAAATTAGCAACTTGTAATTTTAGTGCTGCATAGACTTGGCTAGTGCCACAATGGTTAAAACATTTCTATAATAATATGCTCATAATAAGAGACAACATGCAAACAAAGATTATCGTTCTGTGTTTATTCCCACTATTTCCTTCATTGAGATATATGCCACACTACATCACTAGTTATATTTAAATTAATTAAATTGTTTTTTATTATACTGATCGGTGGTTTCTTTGGTCTTGCACTACTACTTTCACTTTTCACCTTTCATTCTAATAGATTTAACTTCTTCACAAAAGAATTTATTGATCTTCATTGAATATGCTCATACCATCGCAACCTATCTTCTCTAATTGCAACTTCAACTGTAGTGGCAAATGCTCTCGAATATCAGTATTTTCTAAGTTGCTTGTTTTATCAAGAAATTGGCACCCAATAGGGCTTATAGCCAAGAATGGTCAAAATTGGTCTAGAACCTGGTCTTCATTAGCAATGATCCTTGTCTTACTCATAAAAGAAGCCTCTCGCTATCAAATAGAGCAGGCTATTCATGGAATTCTCCCCATAGAAAATCTGTCCTATACTCTGAACCTTCAACTAAGCTTTCTTCCTAATAACTCCATACATCTATCTTGATACTCTCATTTCTAATTACAGTAACTTTGTGCACATGTTGCTTTCTAACAGATCAACGCTTCAATCAACCGAATGATGGTTATCCCACAATCCTATAAATTTCCCCTTTTTATCCTATTAAAGACATCATCTTCAATTTCCTCTGAATTTCATGCATCCATTCTTTATCCTATTAATGATATTATCATCAATTTCACCCTTGCTGTCGGATACTAAGTAAATACTTCTAATGTAGAAAGGGAACTTAGAGCTTCAAACAAAAAATGAAAACCAAATTTGAAGTCATTCTAAAGTGATAAACCAGTAAAATATTAATATTATGATTCTAACACCAGGCAAAGGTTTGGAAATAAGTAAATTTAAGCTAAGGCATAAAAAGTTCAAAGTTGTTTTAAAACAAATGGAAGAATAAAGTTAACATTTTCACAAGTAAATAGCTCAGACATAAATTCAGAAAGAAGCTGGGGTACAACTAATCTTAATTATCTTTGCAGATTCACATTAAACTGATTGGGAACTCCAGTAAAAACTTTCAAGTGATGAACCAACATTGATAGAAAAACGAATCAAAGATGAATACTGCCCAGATGCCCATCTCAATCTGTCCTGTGTTAAAAAGAATAGTTTCAGATTTGACAGCTTCTACCAGTCACTTATTACCTAAAAGATGGAAGAGAGACAAGTTTCTATGAAGCATTGTCTCAGGCTCATCCATTGAACCCAGTTGGACAAGGAAAATAAAACCAAAAATTTAATTTTTCAGTTTTTCACACACACTGCCATCCAACAAATGGAATATAGACTAGAAAAAAAATAGCCTACAAAATGCAGAATTTGCCAACATCGCTACATTATGCAACATATTTCACTTGCCACAAGAACTATAATTTGCCAAGAAAAAATATCATTGGATAATGCAATAAGACAATAGAAGAAATTTAAGATGATTATCTGCAAATTTAATTTGCATAAAAGATTAGTTTGTAAAGGAAAGCATACAAAAAATCTGAAATATTTCCAATTTATCAGGTTAATACTGACCAGAGAAGGAAGGCCATGAAGTAGCGGGTGTTTTTCTCCCCAATGCAATTATTCTATATTCCAAATAAACTATGTTAGAAGATATTATTACTGCAATAAAAAATTATAGTTCAAATGATATCAAATTAGTGTATCAAGTATTAGAATACAAAGACTACAACTAGAAGATACAAAAAAAACCTAACCATCCAACCGCAATGGTGATCAAATCGGGCAACACACCTATTGCATACACTACAATGCTTAGATCTAGCAGGTCTGCATTTGGGCACAACTCAAATCAGATAAGAAAATAAAGGGTGCAAAGAAATTGCAATCACGTAATAGGAAAAAAAAACATAATCACACTTTTGGATCCTGCAAGTCCCACATTGTTTCTCCTCGTATATTATATTATCATATGGATATACAGAGACATATTTGGAAACATTATCAGCTGTCACAGTTCCTGGATCTGAAAAGCTAGTCAAGATAAAAAGAATAACTCCGACACCTACAGCAACAATGCCCATGTACCTGCAAATTATAATTTCTTCATATGAAAATATCAAATTACTCTAAGATTCAAACTAATTGCAAAATAACACAGATCTTACCAGTGCAGTTCACTGACATAGTAACCAGGAATATATCTGAAGGATGATCTTCCAAACATGAAGTATGTCACACAAACAATAGAAAGATAGAATATCTGCAGATAGCACTATGATATTCACTATAACAGAAAATTAGAAAGCAAAAGCAATAACAAAAAGAGCTAAGAAAACCCAAAATAAAACCATACAAAGATGTAAAGCTCCTTTTTTTATCAATATGACAACATATCGATAGATGCCCAGGTCGGGTTGTTCACAACAAATAACTTATATGTGCAAAATATTTTCCTAGGGAGACTTTTAATAAAATCAATTATTTTATAATGGGAAGACATTTTACCTTTCTTCCCTTCCCGTGGGGACTGTCAACTGTGACAATTCACAGTCCTCGGTCAGCCAACCAGGACAACAGACTAACCGTCATCAGCCAGAAAGGGACTCTTGGTGGCCAATTGACAAGAACTATCATCAGCCTGTTGACCATGACTATCTTTAGCAAGCCAACGGGGACAATCAGCAGTCAGTGGCCAACTAGTCAGTGAAGATGCTTGTAGTCGTTTGTCTATAGACAGGGACAATAGGCAATCACCAGTTGCTTGGCAGGGACAATCAACAATCTACAGATGGCCAATGGGTTCATTTGGGATTCAAGAAAGGGTAGAGGCAGTGGAGAGTGGATTACTTTGGTGGAGAAAATAACTTCTGCTCATTTCAAAGGAGTCATTTTCCCTTAAAATACTTTATATTTTTTGTTGACCAACAAAATGTTTTGTGTTGTTTGAATTAATAAATGCAATATGAAAACTTATTATATCACTAGACATTATATAATAATCATTACTTAGTACAATTTCCATCCCAGTATTATACAAAGTAGAGTTGGTTTGGTAGATAGAAGAAAATAAGACATTTAATTTAGTTAGTTGACAAACATCATCATAAATATAACTAAATATAGAAGGAATCATGATAAGTGATTTTTAAATTTTTAAGTTGACATCTTACATTAGTAAATCATGACGCTTGTTTTGTTTAGTTTCCTTCTTTGGTTTCTTTTGATGATATGAATGAGTTAAAATTAGAGGACTCTAAGTCATGTTCAGTATCAAGTCAATTAGCCTCTAAAGAGGTCAAGTCAACAAAAGGTTTATTTAAGATTAGGCTGTTAAGAGACTCATCTAAGGTATCTTTGAAAGACTCTTCTAGATTGTCATTAGAAAGTTGTTTTACTAAGGTGGAGTTATGAGAAGGTTTATTTAACCACAACTCTTTCATTTTAGTTAAAAGTTCATAGATTGTAAGAGAATTAATATCTTCTGGTGATGTCTGCGAGTTCAATTCACTTAAGGAAACTTGTTTTATTTTTATATTTGTTAACAATCATTAATTAATGTTTAGTGAGACATCTTTTTATTAATTACCCTTTTATTTCATGTCAATGTGTGATGGGTTCTTCTTCGTCTTGATCTCTAATGTTTTGGACACATCGCCAATAATTTTTAACAGCTCCACTAAGTGTGAATTTCATAAATCATACTCGTTTAGCTGAGGTAATGTTAAATAAAATAATTTTCAATGTCATCTAACCAATCAAGAAATACATTGGGTTTGTACTTTCTTCAAATA
Organism: Zingiber officinale; assembly: GCF_018446385.1. Lineage (NCBI taxonomy): Eukaryota > Viridiplantae > Streptophyta > Magnoliopsida > Zingiberales > Zingiberaceae > Zingiber > Zingiber officinale. The sequence goes on from NC_055992.1 coordinate 140,389,756, forward strand.
TAGGAGCATTTGTCCTAACATGTGATTTACAAAAATAATGAGATTCTTCTGTAGATATGGGACGATGCGATTGTAATTTTGTATACATGTCATTCCTAAATTTAATAGTGTATGAAAAATTTTAGTTCACCGACGTTCCTAAAGTTTAATCTTGCATATATTGGTATGGTGATTTCTCTCACCAAGTTAATTCAAATATTGAAAAGTAATGATAACTAATAAAATAATGTGATAAATTAAATAAGATGTAAAAGAATATGACAAATTGCTAACATTCAAATGAAATATTAAACTAATGATGATATTTTTTTTACGGTTGATGACAAAACTAAATAAGAAATATATTTTTTGATGGATGATAATTAACTAAATAGGAAATATTTTTTGATGGATGATGATTAAATTAAATAAGAAATATTCTTTTATGTATAATAGCCAAACTAAAGAGGAAAAAATGATGATATTTTTTTTATGAATAAGGTAATGATATGTATGAAATTACGAGAAAAATTAAATAAATGCGAGTAATTTAAAATTATCAACTAAATAAATACAAATTAATTTTTAGGAAGAGGAATTGTGTTTGTACCAAGATGGTGCAAGATTCATTGATGTTGAAGTTGCCCGAGTTTTGAGTTGGACCAATGGAGGAAGATAGCCAATTTTCTCTTTGTTGGATCCAGAAGATAATATATTTTCTCGTAGATAAGAATGTAAAAGCTCAATTAAATCTTTTTAGAGATCTTGTTGGCTTTTGTTTGTGGATATGCACACTGTGCGAAGCATATCAAACTCATTTTCTTTTTTTTTAATTATCTTTTTAAGATTTTGAATTTAAAAAAATAAATATTTCCTTATATAAATCTCTAATACAAAAATATATCCCCTAAACATATTACAATACTCCGTAAATACTTAAATTTATTTTATTTTTAATTTTTTTTTTACTAAATACTATAACCCAATTGGGAAATCTGAACCCTAGAGGTAAAATCTTTAAAAAAAAAAATAGCTTGAAAATTATAATCCAATTGGGAAGCATGAACCTTAGAAATAAAATCATAAAAAAATATTTTAATTAATTTTTTAATTCAAAATTTTTTAAAAAATAAAAAAAATAAATAATTAATTATTTTTTTCAAATTTTGAATTAAAAAAAATCAATATTTCCTTATATAAATCCCTAATACATTAATATATCCCCTAAATACATTACAATTCTCCGTAAATACTTAAATTTATTTTATTTTTAATTTTTTTTTACTAAACACCATAATCCAATTGGAAAGCCGGAACTCTAGAGATAAAATCTTTAAAAAAAATAGCTTGAAAATTATAACCTAATTAGGAAGTATGAACCCTAGAAATAAAATTTTAAAAGAATATTTTAATTATTTTTTTAATTCAATTTTTTTTTAAAAAAAAAAAACTGATATGCTGCGCGCGCACAGTCGCGTATTGTAGCATCGCGCAGCATATCATATTCGTGTATATATATATATATATATATATATATATATAGGATTTTGTTATGTTGCACACTTTATGATATCCACCCCGTGAGAACCTAATGTAATTTTTTTTTAGAGGTTAGGGTATAGTATTTAAGCTAAAGAAACAGTGTTCGCCTAGGCGGTTGTGCGGCAGCAGGCCGCGCAGAAACCTGCGAGGCGGAAGACCTAGGCGATCCTCGGCGAGCTTCAGCGGCCATCATGGGCTTCGGCGGGCCTAGGCATATTAAGCATATTAAAAGCGTTTTTTAGGTATTTGCCGAGGCGCTTCGTTTCTTTGATTGTCGACTCTTTGTCTTCTCTGTTCGCGGCGTGCTTCCAGTAAGTTTTTATTTTTTTGTTTCTGTTAATTATGTTTTTTGTTTCTCGATTCGTCGTCGCGGCAACTCTTCGGCAACGTCTGACGCATCGCAAGGCGTCAGACGTCGCTTGAAGCGTCGCCGGACGCGCCGTACGCGTCCGGCGAAGTCCAGCGTTGCTTCGAGCAACGTTGGTAGCGTCGCGATGCTTCTAGCTGGAAGCAACGCCGGACTTCGCCAGACGCACCGGACTCGTTCGACGAAGCTTCCGGCAGCGTCAGAGGCCTCCCGCGAGGCACCGGTGGCGTCCGCGTCGTCGCGTGACAAAGACGGCGTTTTTTTTTATTTTTTTAGATTTAATAAATTAAAACAATTCCTAATGCGGATAATTTCAATAATAGGGTTGGGTTCATAAAGCCTAATAAAATTACGATTCCAATTAAATATATTTATAATTTACTTTTTTTATAATAAATATTATTAATTTACATAAAACAAATTTAAATATATAAAATTCAAATAAACATTATTAATTTATATAATCAGATTTAAATATATAAATAATATATTTAATTTTTTAAAATAAATAATATTAAATATTAATTTATATAACAGATTTAAAAAATTATAATAAATATTATCATTTATCAGATTTAAAAATATAAAAAATATTTAAAATTTTAAAAAATATAATACATATTATTAATTTATATAAATCATATTTATAAATTTTATATATTATTAATTTATATTAATCAGATTTATAAATATTAAAATTATATTAAAATTTTAAAATTTTTAATAAATATTATTAATTTATATAAATCAGTTTTAAAAATATGAAAATTAAATTAAAAATTTAAAAATTCCAATAAATAGTATTAATTTATAAATATTAAAACAGATTTAAAAATATAAAAAATATATTTAAAATTTAATTTATTTAAACAAATATCTAATAAATTTTATTAATTAGATTAAGATATAAAAAAAATATTCTTAGACTTGTTAATGACTTAATGTTATATTTCATTATTTTGTATAGTATGGTATAATTAAATTTTATTATCATGTTATATCTTGTTATATATAATTTTTCGAGTTACCAATGGCAAGCAATCCATCTTCGACAGCATCTGTCACTCAACCCAAATCCGGGATTCTTAGAAGAAAGTCAAATGACATCGAATGGGAGTTTGGGATATTGATTGATCCTAAGAACCTCGACAAAATTAAATGTAAGTTATGTGGAAAAACAATGTCAGGGGGAGTGTATAGGATAAAGGAGCACATTAGAAATATACCTGGAAATGTATCTGGTTGTCGAAAAGCATCTCAAGAAGACAAAAATAAGTGCAAACAGGCTATTTTAGAAGGGAGGAACAGAAAGAACAAAATAATGGAAGAACAAAGTTGTAGAACAGAGGTGTCTATTTCTCTAGACGAAGAAGATCTTGAAATTGAAGGGATTGATAGAATTAAAAAACCTCTTCCACTTGGCCCCATGGATAGATATGCATTTGCAATTACTCCAGAAAATGCAGGCTCCAGTGGAAGTAAAGTGCTTCGCAAAAAAAATATAAATGAGGCTCTTTTCAAAGAGAGAACTCAACAAGTTCAACAATATGTTGGGAGATGGGTTTACGAAAATATTTTCATTCAATGTTGTTGATAATGATAGCTTCAAGCAACTAATGGAGGTAATGGGTCAATTTGAACCAGGATTCAAGCCTCCAACTCAATATCAACTTAGAGAGCCACTATTGAAAGCCGAAGTTGAAAGAGCAAAACAATTGTTGAAGAAACATGAAGAAGAATGGGCAAAGAATGGATGCTCTATCATGACAGATGCATGGAGTGATAGAAAAAGAAGAAACATCTTAAATTTGTGTGTTAATTGCGAGGGTACTATATTTTTAGAGTCTAAGGAGTCTTCAGATGAGGTGCATACAGCTGAACTTATTTTTGAGTATGTTGACAAGTGTGTTGAATAAGTAGAAGCTCAGAATATTGTTCAGATTATAACAGACAATTCCACCAACAATATGGCTGCAGCTAAATTGATGAGAGAAAAGTGACCTAGGATTTTTTGGAGTTTATGTGCAACTCACATGGTTAATCTCATGCTTAAAAGTATTGACAAACTTCCACGATATAAAAAAGTTACCATTTTCATTTATGCTCACCATAAGACTTTGTCATTGATGAGAAGTTTCACGAAGAAGAGAGACATAGTTCGACGAGGAGTTACCAGATTTGCATCAAATTTCCTCACATTGCAAAGTTTGATTGAAAAAAAAGCTAGTTTAGGGGCCATGTTTACAAATGATATGCGGGAGAAATGTAAATGGTCAAAAATAAACAAAGGAAAATTGGCTTACTCTACAGTGATACATGAGTTTTTGAAATGGTGTGACACTTTGTTTGAAAATATTTGCTCCTTTGGTAAGAGTTCTTCGATTGGTAAATGGAGATAGAAAGCCATCGATAGGGTTTCTATATGGGGAGCTTCTTCAAGCTAAAGAAGATATCAAGGTGGCTCTGAACAACGTGGAATCAAATTATCAGCCTATCATAGCCATTATTGAGTCAAAAATGAAGGATAGACTTGATACATCATTGCATACCACTATTTTTTTTTGTTGAATCCTTATTTTTACTATAAAGATAGTTCCATTGCTCTTTATGAGGAGGTCGCGACGGGGATTTTTGAATGCATGGAAACTTTGCATGTCAATGAGTTAGATCTACAAGATACAATTATTAACAAAGAATTTCCAAAATATAGAGATAAGACGAGTTATTTGGAAAAACATTGACAGCAAAAGCATGTGAAAAAATTGATGATATATTTGATCCATGTGCATGGTGGAGTACATACGGTGTTCACACACCTAACTTGCTAAGGGTGGCATTGAGGATACTTTCATAAACTACAAGTTCATCTGGGTGTGAAAGAAATTGGAGTACATTTGAAGGAGTAAGTTTTAAACTTTCAGTCTTTAATTAAATTAGCTATAATTTTTAACGTCTATACTCTATATTCAGGTACTAACTATAATATTTACTTCTCTGTTTTTTTTAGATTCATACAAAGAAAATAAATAGGTTGGATGTCAACAGGTTGATCAATCTAGTATTTGTTCAATTTAATGCTAGATTGTTGAACAAACAAAAAAGAGAAAAAGAATGGAATGTAAATGTCCTTCTTAAAAAATATGCTTCAAATGCACAAGGTTGGATTGTGGATGGTGGGGAAGATGAAGAAGTTGAACTGGAGCATTTATTGGTCGTCTAAGTATATGTTCGTACCATCTTAAACGTGTTTCTCGGAATTTTTCCTCAATAGATGCAACTCCCACTTTCTCTCTAATGCTCTCATTTCTTATTTTGTCCATCTTCGTATGTCCACACATCCACCTTAACATCCTCATCTCTGCAACTCTCATCTTCTGCTCATGTGCTCGAGTCATAGCCCAACATTCAGCTCTATATAACATAGCAAGTCTAACTGCGGTTTTATAGAACTTACCTTTAAATTTAAGAGGTACTTTACGGTCACATAAAACACTCGACGCTCCCCTCCATTTCACTCATCCTGCTTGTATTCTATGTAAGACATCTCTCTCAATCCCTTCATCATTTTATAAAAATGATCCTAAATATTTAAATCTCTCGATTCCGGGCAATTCGTCCTCTCCTATCTTAACAATTGTTTCATTACTTCTAATATTGCTAAACTTAAATTCCATATATTCTGTCTTTAATCTACTAAACTTAAAACCTTTCCCTTCTAGTGTTTCCCTCCAAGATTCTAGCTTAGCATTTACTCCTTCATGTGTCTCATCTACCAAAATAATATCATCTGCAAACAACATGCACCACGGTACTGTGTCTTGAATGTGCGCAGTGAGTTCGTCCAAAAATGTTAATTATCATATTATAAAAAAATCTAATTTATTGTAGTTGTGCCAACCTTGAATATTTTCCATTCTTGAAAATTTTTCAATTTATTATATTTTTGTCCTGGATAAGCCAATCTAAAATTTATCTTCAATTTATTTTCTTTAAAATTATTTTCTATTCTCCTATCTTTGTTTCCTTATCTGCATCAGATATATCTAAATTAGTTAGCATCTTTTATATATGATGATATTTCAAAAAACATACAGATATATCTAAATTAGTTAGGAAAAGAAGGTTAGTGTATTTAAGAACCTGAGACTGTTGCTTCTTGTTAGAACTTGAAGCCTTCAGAGATCAGTTATGTGGTTGTATAATTCATATTAGTGGTTCAAGTATTAGAAAGATCAAAAATTGATGTTCTTGTCGCTAGTTGCAAACTGAACCTGAAAGGATTACTTTCTCAGCCTCATGGTACTCATGGCACTTTTGCTAATGGTTATTTAAGATCATTTCGTATGTGTCCGTATATCATTCAAACTATAATATACAAGATATCCTTTTATCCAATACCGATGAATCAATGAAATAGGAAGTGGCTAATCTAAGACACATTTGGGAAAGGGCTAAGCAAGGATTGTAATCTCAAGCCAAGTCGGATTTCTCAGTCCCTGGCCAGTTCAAAATAGTACCATCAGTGACGTATCAATGTTGGAGGTGTGCCAAAGAGAAGGGAAAAGGAGAGGAGGAAGAATTCTAATGTTGATGTTTGAGGAAGAGGAAGAAGAGGACAAGAAGACAAGAACTTACCTATAATAGCTAAGATTTTGGTGCAAGGAGTTGACATAGGAGGAGGTGATGCAAGAGGAAGAAAAGTAGGAGGCTAGAACTTGGACTAGCTAGTCTTAGTATGATTTCAGCACAGAGGAGCTGATATGGAAGGAGGAGGATTCAGTGCCCTGCCAGATCATAATGCGACAGTGATGATGCTTGCAAGACGACAAAGGTTCTAAGGTTCTTGTTAGACAAATGAGGTTGATGAAATGCCAAGGTGAGTGTTGGTCTGTTCGGCTATACTTAAAATAGTATAGCTAAGTGATCTTATTGCTATTACCCATAAACAATCAAATTTGTAATACAGCAAAGCGATCTCACTGCTATAACCAACAGAGGGCTTAATGACAGACAAATTTCCTAGGACTTGGTGTATTTGCATGAGAATAACTCCACGAGGTTTATTTAAAAAATGTATTAATCATAATTGTGTTGTTTATAGTTTCTTTAAGTGTTTATTTCAACAAAGAAAAATCATACCAAGGGAGGAGCTAAAGAAAATTTTGGCAGAAATTAGCTTAAGAGCTAGAGGTTAGCAATAAAAAGGTTCCATGTTGGTTTATAATTGAGGCTTAATAAAAAAGTAATAATACAATGCATGACACTGAAGCTAAATTGGTATTTGAAAATGAAAATGAATTTGTAGGTATGCTTTGTTGATGACTTTTTTATGTCAATACTTTCAAATGTTTACCCAACATGATGTTCATACTCAAGGGCGAGAGATATAGGACTGTCTGCTTAGACAGAGCACAAGCTATTTAAACAAATAATATAATAAACGCTATAAAATCTATGAGTTTTGATGAATACTGGAACCTTGGCACATATCTCAACACATATCTCGATTGGATAGCTAACACTTAAAAATTATTTTGATTTATAAAATAACCTCTAGTGAGATTTGTCGATCACAAATTTATTGGAACCGCAAGAAATTTTAGCAAAGTGTTCAAGATCACTATTATATATAGCACAAAAAAAACATCACATTATGACATGAGATAAAATGAGAACCGACTCAAAAATATGTTCCACCATATTTTAAAAATTAACACATTATAAATTTTTAAAAGAGAAACACTCATCCTTAAGTGAATCAAATTCAAAGACAATATCTAAAGCCTTTACTTAACCTACAATCATTGAGTTTTTAATTAAACCTAAAGAGTTTAAAAATCCTCTAATAACTTAACCATACAAACTCCTTTAATGAGCCCATCTATGAGCCCCTTGATGATACAATCTTAAACAAACCTGTAACATTGTTGTGGTTGACGATAGGACCGTATAGAGAGTGAATAGACAATGACATAAAAACAAAACTATTACAAAATAAAAAAATTAGAACTCGAAGAACATTCATGTGTGGATGTTGTCTCACTTGAGTATTTAATCGCATGAATTTCACATGGGTATTTGTGCACCCATACCATGCAAGCAGACTCAAAAGCTTTTATAGAAAAGGCTCCAGCAGCAAGTTTTCTAGCACCTCCAATGAATTGAAACAACCTTTAGTCAACAAATCAGGCAGTTCTAATCGTTGCGTAGCCAACAATCTTCTTTTGGCTAGTTGACTAGAGAATCATTCCAATTGACCCATCAACGCAGTCCAATTGACTGGAATGCACTCCAATCAGTTGGAACTCAAATAAAAATATTATGTTCTCCAAACAGAATTTCCAATTGACTCCTGAGTCGATTAAGCACTCTAGTTGTTTAAGACTTACCACGAGTCTACTAAATGAGATGCTAACTTCACTCGGCTTGACCCCTCCTGAGCCTAGACAAAGCACGGAATTGAGATTAACCACCAACTACAACCTGGAATCTATTGTTCCTTAGTTGAAGGCTCCCTACAAGCAACCAAGTAGTCACTATTCAATTTACCCACATCATCTCATGATAATGTTGCTTAAAAGCATAGACTGCAATATTATTTCACTTGTAGTCTCTCATAGCTCGCATGCCATGTCTTCAACGTTAATGATATTTTTTTCACTTGAGTTCACCTAATGTTCAATCCTCAGTACCTCATGTACACCAATCATTTAAGTGTGCTCCAATGTGAAATCCTTTGTTGCTCACCTACAGAGTTTAGCTTTGTCACACTACCCTACATTATGCCTTGATCAAAATTTTCAATCCCTTAAATGTTCCACACTATCCTTTGTGATCACTTACAAGCTCACCTTTTTATAGGTCATCAAAACTATTGAATCAATCGCATTTTTAAGAGGTAGAGAAAATCTCATAAAAGTATATCTTATCAAGATACAAATGTCAATTAAAGCAAAGGAGAGAAGAATACCAAGAGCTTATAGAGAAAACTTACATAACCCTTTAAATGTTGTTTTCCTTGAGCACTTGAACACAAAAATGTTACCAGAGAAATTGTGCACCGATACCAAGCCAACCACCAATTGATCATTTCTAGTCCTTTCATAGATCTTTTAGCCGCTCAAATGGAGAAATCTTCCAATCTAATGCTCGTCAGTGTTGTTCGCTGGTAGAATTTATAGTTGACTCCTGAGTCCATTGACCACTCCAATTGACTAAGGTTCACCTCCAGTTGAGAGAATTTATACAAAGATCCCGACTTTACTTGGATTATACGCTTGTAAGCCTACACAAAACTTAGAGAGCTTGATCACCAACTACAATCTAAAACTATTATTCCTTGGTTGAAGCCTCTCTAGAAGCCACCAAGTAGTCCCTTCCTAATTTATACGTCATCTCTCGACGACGATACCAAAAACCAAAAAGCATAAAGCCCGAGATTATATTTACTCATAATTTGTGACAATCCATATTACTCTCAGGTCTTCAACCTTTTAGATGATTTATGTTGACCTTGAGTTCACATTGTATTGAACGCAACAAACCTTGTAAGCTTGCTCCAACTTGTCAATTAAGTTGCTTTGGAGTATGCCTCGTAGAAATTTATCAAACAAGCAGTCCATGCATTTTGTCCTATAGTCCACCCTGCCAAGAACTTTCAATCTCTTGAATGTTTTATATCAACCTTCATTGATCACCTCAGTCAACCTCATTACGGACTTTGAAGCCATCGAACATCAATTCAACTGACTTAACTACATCAACTCACAAGCTCTACAAGATCCATGTGCACTCTACCAAATCCCTAAAAATTCGATACACACATCAACACCATAGACAAAACTAACTTAAACCCTTTGTCAAATACACCAAAACAACTCAATAAAACCTAACCAATTGGAAACATCATTAAACCAACAAAACCAATTAACTTAACCCCTTAAATTATACCGTGTTCATGTTATCCAAAGAAACTAAAAGAAAAAAACAAACAAAACAAGCACAATGACACAAAACAGAATGCAAGACAATCATTTGATAATCAATAATACAATTAAAACTTTCATTGGTATGTGTCATTTTATAGTTGTTCATGACTCAAAAACTTATCACGCACACTAATGAGTTAGTGTCCTTAGCTACTACTTATCATCACACTGAAATTTCTTCTGTGTTAATACAAGAGGCACATGGCGAGACTAGGAGCAAAATTGTACTAAAAAAAATTATTATAAACTATTTAATGAGATGATAGATTATCATTCTTGCATTCGCAAATTCAAATTGATCCTGATCATTTACTTTACGAGCATTCACATCGAAGCTCTTTAGTTATATTGTGAGAAAAAATTATGTTATTTTCCCAACTTATTTAACACTAATTTAATTTTCAACTATGGGGATAAGTTGACTTATTAGGAGAATTTTGAGCCTCCATCCTAGATGCTGACTTTATCATAGGTTATACTTGCATAGGATCATATTTAGCATTATCACTTTTATACCCGGTGACTACTATGCACGTGTGGTCATCCTAAATAGACTGAGGCATTTTCTAATTTGATAGAAAGGCAATCAAACCTGATGGAAATAAAGGGAAAGGCCCAAGGAGAAATAAAATGCATTAATTTCTTACTCATTAAAAGGATCATCTAAGATGATAAATATTTTAACGTACTTAAAGCACAAGAGTCGTGTAATACTATTGTTGCTCCTTAGACATTTAAAAGGACAACCTAATTGAAGACACTCATAACTAGTCTAGAGTTAAGTTTTCTTGGGTTAAGGAGAATGATAAAACAAGGAAATTTAAATTTAAATTTTATTTTGAATTAATTGGGAATTGAATAATTTTAAGTATCGTGTAGTTTCATATCTTTTACTTTAGTAAAAGTTTAATGGATATTTTTTAATTTATTAGAAGTTTAATTGAGTTATTGTACTCCCAAATTATGGACATTTATTTCCTAGCGTGTTTAGAGTCAAGTCTATACAAGTAGTGTTGTTTCAATATATTTTTCACCTTCAAAGTAATACTTTTTGTCTCAATTCTGTGTCAATTTAGGGTTTCATCTTGGTGCTACATCAAAAATGAGTTTCAATCATGATAACATGTTTATGTTGGTGCAATCATGCTCCAAGTGGTCGTATTCAACCAACATGTTTTGATGTGTTTCGCAGAGTTTTAAGTTAGGTTTTTGCCAATGTTATTGATGTGTGCATGGAGTTTGCAGGAACTTGATAATATGCACATTAAGCTTGTGGAACTTTTGGCTCAAAGTGGTCAATGCGATGTTGACTTGGCGTGACTAAGTTGGTTTAGCTCAAGGTTCAAGAGGTCTACTGGAGTTCAGAGTGGATCATATGAGACATTCAAGGGACCGTAGGACGAGGAGATTAAAGTTAGTCCGATAGTTTTAACAGAAGTTGCAAGAGGCGGACTTTATTGGTGAAAGTGAAGGATGACAAGTGGAGCAGTTTTTAGGCTTTGTGCATCAGAGACTAAATGAAGACAAGGTTATTCGTCAATGACTTTTATCTTTATTCGACTCTATAAGAATCCAGTCGACTCATTATGTTCATACCCATGCAATCAACTCAATTTGCCTATATAGCAGACATATTTTATCCAACAGTCCCAATCAATCAAAGACCAAGTCTAAAGCTCAAGCATTGTATTCTAGTTGTCTAAGCAATCAACTCAGCATCCCAGCCGATTGAGACAACCATGACTCATTATCATTTTTTCCTAAACTTATTCCTTGTAAACCCTCATAGTCCTCTAAGATCGAGCTCATACTTAGACTATGACCACGAACTCATGTTCCCTTGTTGAAGGCTCTCAGTGAAGCCAATATAACTGAAATCATGAACCCAAAGATTACAAGTCACAATCTCTCACAACCCACTATCTTCCAGTTGTCATCGCTTTACATTTCCATGAGTTCACCTTCGGTTAGGTCCTTTAGTCTCTCTGATACACTAAGCACAAAAACTGCTTCACTTTCACCAATAAAGTCCACCTCTTACAATTTTTGCCAAAACTATAGAACTAGCTTCAATCTCCTCGTCCTACAAGGCTACAATTCCTTGACTGTCTTGTATCATCCTCTCTGAACTCTAGCATACCTCTTAAACCTTAATGAGTCGACTGAATTGATTGGGATGCTGAGTTGATTGCTTAAACAACTAGAATATTGTGCTCAAGCTTAGACTTGGTCTTTGATTGATTGGAGTCAACTGTTGGACAAAATAACTATATAGGTTAATTGAGACGACTACATGGGTATCAACATAATGAGTCGACTACATGGGTATCAGCATAAAGAGTCGACCGGATCCTGATAGAGTCAAATAAAGATAAAAGTCATTGGCGATTAACCTTATCTTCTTATCCAAACCAATCGACTAGAAGAGTTATCAATCAACTAGATGCAAGACTTGGTCGACTGAATATTAGTGTTAGGTGATAAGGTTATCTTATTTGACAAACAGAAAACTATTGAACAGTTGAGTCGACTAATTCAAACTAGAAGCTATCCAAATGAAATATCATCCTTTGTTTGAATGCACCCTTGTTTACTATAAATAGGGGTGCAAAGGAAACCTGAATGCACAACTCAGACAGCAGCTATTCCTTCTCTCTACTCATTCTTAGGCTTCTAGTGCTACATTTGTAATATCTTCTCTGTGCTTTCATTTCATATTTGTAAGAAGATATTCTATACAAGGTTTCTCCATCTCTCTCATGGAGTCTCTTTTATAGTGAGAATTTCGAACTTGATCCACGTAATGGATTGCTAGGTGGTTCCAAATTCGTCTACCGATCCACTTTTCTTTAATCCTTCGTCCACTCAAAATCAGGCAGAAATTTATTTCCTTCCATCTCGCACTCCATATGCACTCTCACATCTAGGTGCTCATGTTGATCAGCAGTCACACAGAGACCAGCAACCTTGCAGCGAGGCCGTGATCTGGCGACAAGGTGACAGCGGCCTCACTGTGAGAGGCCTCGTGAGATCAAGCTTCATGGTGAGGAGTGCTGGCCTCATGGCGAGCAGACAGCCTCGCAGCAAGATTGAGACCTCATGGCGAGGCATTGACAGCCTCGCCGCAAGAGGGTTCGCAAGGCCAAGCCTTGCAGCCTTGCCACGAAAGGGCACGTGAGGCCAAGCCTCACATCCTCACCACGAGATGCCTTGCCACAATCATGGTGGCAAGAGACAAATTCAAGACTTATGCTTCTTCCCTTTTCCTTTCCCTTGTTACTTTCCAGCAAAGCTGATCCTTTGATTATATTTTTCATTTCTGTCAAGGATATATTTCCACCGTTGATTCCTTTTCCTCCTCGATTCATCCGTAGGATAAACAAAGCAGTAATCTTTGTACTTTGGCTTTGCAAGAGAAAGCAATTGTATTTTTCAGATCAAACTATTCATCCAACGTTCTGACATAAGACAATCAAACCATCCAAAAGTTTAGACCTTAATTTTCCTCCCACCATCTACTATGAAAGTTGATCAAGCATTAAAGTAAGCTTCATTAGTTACAATACATCAACACCTACTAATGGAAATAGAGATAGTCACAGGAAGATCATGTCATATGTATAAGTTCCCCTCCCTCCTTTGACACCTTCCACCAGTTTTTTTTTGCTTTGCTTCTTTTTTTAATTCTGCTTTCTTTTTTTAGCCCCCTACTTTGTTGGATCTAATAACAATGATAATTGGGGATCACATTATTGTATAAAAACTAACATGCTGCATGCAATGAAAACAAAACAATTTCAGCTAATTTGCCAATAAAGAGTTTGTTGAATTAAAAACAAATTCAGTTAGCTTTGGGTGAGACCAACTGATGGGAACTTATAGTTCAAATTACTTAAGCTCTATAAAAACAAAATCAATATTGCAAGGTCCCATAGTTTATCTTAATTTGGGAAAATTAGAAAAAAGAAAGATTGGAACAATAGCTCAAACAAATAATCAAAATTATGTTAAATATGCACAAAATACAAACAAAATAAAGTGCAAACTGAGAAAGTCAAATGAATATGATGAATCATATGCCATTTTTTATGGATGAAATAGAGAATCACTGCATTAATCACTTTAAGGTCTAGTTCTCCACACCAAATCAATAGGAATATTTAACACTTTGTGGCAAAGGAATATTCTTGAATGAATCAGCAAACAATGTAGTAGTCCACTGATTAGAGAACCACAACCAGATGGTATGTGAAAATGGAGCACTTATGCATATGTATTTAACAGAACATAAAGGAGAAGGTAAGAGCTAAATTTCAAAATTTATTTCATGAGGTAAAAAACAGAAGAAAAGAGATCATTACTTGTAAAACAGGATTTGGCCGATCGCAACAATAATGCTCAACTGCAAGAACACAATTTTTGCCCTTAGAGCCAAATACAGCTACCACAAACCGCCTGGGTAAAACAAGTGGGAGATAATTAACTCAAAGGATGAATATAGGAAAAGTAGAGGAAAAAAAGTCAAGGATCTTCTTTAACATAGTAACACAAGTTAATGAACATACAGAATTATTTGCAAATTTCCTATGTATAAACAGTTTACTTAATTAGTAACTATTGACCCAAATTTAACACAATGGAAACACATCTACAAATTAGAAAAAATATAAAAAGATGTCTATCTTCAGAAACTTATAATATGACAGAGTGACTGCAAATTAATGAAAAAAACAGTTAGTGATCTAAAAAATTTTTAAGAAAAAAAAAACATGATTGAGAAAAGATACAACCGTACATACCATGAGTCTCCAAATTTTGAATTAACTACAGAGCTGAGCGTTTGAAATGAATGGTAATAGTTTTGTCAATAAAGCTCCATATAATTATGCAGAAAAAATTGGTTAGGCAAAACTATAAGGGTTTCTTAAATGGTTTTCAATCAATTACAAGCATTTTTTTTGTTATTAAAGGACATACCTTTATTTTTTTTCCAAAATTATTATTAATTGGGAAGATCAGTCTTTTCAATGGTAAACTTTTGGGGAAATGATAAACAAATTAGATTGGATGGAGTTTTGAAGAGGTGAAATAGATCACTTGCTAATTTAAGTCTTAAGGTACAGTAAATTACCCATGTATAACTTGATTGGTCCTACATGCAAAAAATGTTCAAAAGCCAACCAAGAAAGATTGTAGCCCACATAACATATCAACTACAAATCATCAACCTTTCATATTCACACTTATTAGTTATGATTCATTGGTTCTTTTGAGCGCCTGTCCAACCCTACATATTTGCTCTCAATTAAAGGTCATTCCCTGCATCGAAGAAAGTGAAAACGAAAACATAATATAGTATCTGTACTTTGACTTTCAAACTCACAGTAAATTCTATCTAACGAACAATTCCTGGAACAATTTCCATAAATAATCTTTCCAGGTAGGTTCCAAAATGGCTCAAATTTATATGAAGTTACAGCAAGAAGATCCAATTCCCAAGTCGTCATATACAAGAACATTGTTAAAAAACTTGACACCTGCTGATCAACAAGCGTCTGCGTGATGTCACACGATTAACAGATCACGATAGACTTAAAGTACCAACTCTTGCGCTCCCAGAAATTAAACTTATTCCAAACCCCCAACAAGTGAAGCAAGAATCAGCGCTACCACACCCCAGATGACAAAGTCATTAGACTCGTACTCACCTCTTCAACTTCAAGCCACATCTGACTGTTAAAAAATTGGAGCAGAAGAACCTACAGAAGCAATCAGCTAAAGGAAGGTTGTTAAGGGGAGGAGGCTCACAGGAAGTAGTCATAAGCGCCGAAAGTTAGGAAGTAGTTAATTTTCTCGACGAAGGTGCCGCGGAAGATGGGCCAGTGTCCGCAGAGGAACGAGACCACCACCAGCGTCGTCACCACTCCGTGAACCACCAGCGCCCATTGCACCTCCATGCTCCCCGTCCTTGGCCGCCTCCTCTCGATTCGCCTTTTCGGCGATCACTCCAGATCGAGCGAGCGGCGACGCCGGCTGACGAACGAAATTAATTAGGGAAGGAGCGAGGAGGCGTCCAAGGTCCACCATATTCTTTTCTTTGCTTCGCTACTAACATGCGCAGAAGCCGAAAAATAATAATTAAAAAATAAAAATCTTTAGAAATTTTATATCAGCTTCTGATAAATAAAAATATAAAGAAACTACTTTTAGAATAATTTTTAAAACAAAATATTATTGTGCATAATGTAAAATATTTGGAGAAAAGACGGGGAGAAAAGATGGGATAAAAGTCAAAACGATATCGTAAATTATATAAATTGACACCCTAAAAAAAATAATAAAAAAACTCTCCATCAAGAGTTTTAAAATATAAATTATTTTTTATGTATAGCTCAGTTGGTTAGAGCACCCGTTTAGTAAGCGGGAGGTCTTGAGTTCAACTCTCAATGAAAGCATAATTTATTTATTTGTCTTTTTGCAAGCAAATCATCTTTTTAAAATTATCCTTTATACAATATTATTATAATAGTTACCGATAGCTACTACAATGCATAACAATTACTCAGTAATTTTTTTATTTGCCTTTTTACGAGCGAATCATCTTTTTTAAAATTATCCTTTATACAATATTATTGTAATAGTTACTGATAGCTACTACAACATATAACAGTTACTCAATAGCTCTTACAATGTGTAATAATTATTGAGTAGATGTTATAATATTATTCCTTATTTCAGAGTTATGGTAGCTGTTACGACTAGCTAATTATAACATGTAGAAGTTACTTAATAATTGTTACAATCTGTAAGTTAATAAGTAACTGTTACAGTAGTTTTAAAATAATTTTGATGAACATTAAATAATTTTTGATCAAGTTGGTAAAAAGTATTTTGATATAATAGTATGCATATAGAATTTAATATTTTAAAATTTAAGGTTTAACCACAATGTATAAAAAGCTATTTGGTAGTTGTTATAGTATGTAGAAGCTACTCGGTAGCTGCTATAGTGTATAAATTATTTGGTAGCTACTATAAGTGAAAATCAACTATTTCAAAGTTTAGAATTTAGAGTTCAAGATGTTAAGATTTGTGATTTAGCCACAATGTGTAGAAGTTGTAGGATCGGTGCACACGTGAGGGGAGGAGGGGGGAGGGTAAATCATGTGATTTTAAAAATATTTTTTTCGGTTTTATAAAAGCAAAGGGTGCAGCGAAATAAAACAAACTAAGTAAGAAAACAACATACATTCGATTTTACTTAGTTTGGAGCCTTCGACCACTCCTACTCCAAGACTCATGTCCTTCAAACCTTTCTGATGGGTAATTCACTAATCAATCATTTTTTACAAAATATGAATTGGTAACAATGTTGCTTGTAATATACATGAAACACAAGATTAAAACATGTAACAACTCACAGTGATCTCCCGAGACGAACTTAGTCACTACTTGATGTTGGAAGAGCGATCACGAATGAAACCGGAAAGCCCTTCGAGTTTCACGAACCAAATCCCTTTTGTCTGAATGTTTTCCTTTGCCCATCGTCACCTCCACTGTGCACACACTGATCACCCTTTCCTTTTTTTCGATTGCTCTTGGATGCATCATTATATAAACTGAGTGAGGAAGACGAAGGGGAAGGGGTGCCCCTTCGTCTCCTTGACGTTTGCAGCAATGAGGGAGACGAAAGGGAAGCGGCGCCCCTTCGTCTCCTCAACGTCCAATATCTCCCACTTGTCCAAGTCAATCAATAAATGTTATATGGTCACAAAGATCATGTAAGCTATATAAACTACAAGATGATCATGTCATAAGGCTAAAGTAAAATATTAATTAGTCACAAAGACCAAATAAATCACATAGACTTTATGATGATCAGGTCACAAAGACCAGAGCGCCAATTAATTAGTCACAAAGATCATATAAGAACATTCATTCCATATATTAGGGAAAATGGTTCGTGCGACAACAAGCACATTGAGCATTCATTACTAAGAAGATTATTATATGTTACATAGTTGCTCTATAGAACGAATCAGATACATCAAAAACTTATCTTTACCCAAAATTAAATTATTTACATCAATATAAACATCTCTAACCCTCATAATGACTATTATGTCAAGAGCATGTTCAACATCTCCAATCAATACAATTATTCACAATTATATTTTATATACTGAACTAAAACTGTAACTAGTACTAGTGAATAAATGTCACAGATGTAAATCAATCTTAATCTTCTTTTTTAGCTAGAATATATTCATTCTAATCAGTCGCTTTCCTAGTTATGCTCCATAGATGGAATCACCCATAGTCAATAGAAAACACACTAAGGTAGTAGACACTGATCAGAACTTCAAATAGACAGCTAAATAGTCACTTATGATAAGATTTGAGATTAACTTATAATCTCAAGAGTCTCACATAGTAGAGACGAAGGGATCCATTCTTCTACTACCATTCTTGTCACCATAGCACACGTGGTATAAATAACATGCTACGATATTATTCTCTTTACTAAAAAAAGTGCATGTTTTTTCTAAAATTTAACATCATACAAATTTCGATCTAGATATACCTAATGTCTAATCTTGAATTCAACATATGAATTCCAATATGACCTTAAACAGATTTAGTAAATTGTGAGTTCATTTACTCTGATCATTACATAAATGATCTCATCTTGACACAATTATCAAGACGACATTAACTTATGAGTATGTCTCTATTCACAGCTACATAAACTGTCTCATAAGTAACGGTCTTACCTATATTTATACTTAATAAATAGAGATGATTGTCCATGTGAGTGGACCAATCTTAATATGCTAACATGCTTATCGAGCCTTTTATTCGAATGTAACAAAGACATATACACTGAATATATTATGATATTTTCATTTATCAAAATGTATTTATAATAAGTTACATTATTCGAAGTACCAAATACTTCATATATCCTTGAAATGACTCTTTAGTCAATGACTTAGTAACATGATCGACAAGTATATTTTGTGTAGGGATGTACTCAAGAATTATCTTTTTCTTGTCAACAATATCTCTTACAAAATTATACTTAATTTCTATATACTTGTCTTTGCTGTGATATTTGAGTTCCTTGGAAAAAGCTATAACAGCTTAACTATCACAGTACACTGTAACATGACTCTCACTGTTCTCAGCAATCTTCAGATGCTTTAAGAACTTTCTTAGCCAGACAGCCTCTACACAGTCACTGCATAAGTCACATACTTAGCTTCCATTGTCGACAAGGCTACACAAGCCTGCTTCTTGCTGTTTCATGAGATGACGTCACGATTCAGCAAGAAGGTATAGCCATATGTGAATTTTTTTTTCATCAAGGTCTCCTGCCCAATCTGCATCTGTGTAGCCACTTAGGCTTATATATGATCCTTGGAAATAGAGACACTTCCTCTGAAATATCTAAATATCCTCTTCACCACTTTTCAGTATCTCGATCTTTCGTTTGACTGGAAATGATTAACTAAGCCAACAACATAGGTTATATCAGGACGAGTACACAACATAGTGTACATTAAACTACCTATAGCGCTGACATATGATTTTTTTCTTCATTTTGGCTATTTCCTTAGGAGTATTGAGATACATACTTTTGTTCAAAATAGTATCCCTCACTATAAGTGTCTGCTTAATGTTGCAATCTAACATATTGAAGTGTTGTAGCATCTTAGTGACATAAGCTTCTTGAGACAAACCCAAAAGCCTTTTTGATCAATCTTTAATGATCTTCACTCCTAAGATGTACTCTGCTTCTTCCATATCTATTATATCAAATTGTGATGAAAGTCAGGATTTAACTTCTATCACACACTTTATGTCACTTCCAACTATTAGCATATTATCAACATATAATGATAAAATGATAAACTTTCCTTGTTTCTTTCTTAGGTAAACACAATGATCCTCATTGATCATTTCAAAACTATAAGATAAAATGACTTTATTAAATCTTATGTTCGATTGTCTTGACGCTTGGTTCAACTCATATATAGACTTCTTAAGTCTACATAATCTATTTTCTTAGTCTTCAGCAATATAGCCTTCTGACTGTGCCATATAGATTTCTTCATCAATATTACCATTAAGGAAAGTTATTTTTTACATCCATATGATGTAATTCCATGTCAAATTATGTTACTATAGCTAGGATGACACATATTGACACAAACTTCAATGCCTCTTCAAAATCAATACCCTCCAGTTAGGTATATCCTTTTGCAACTAAATGAGTCTTGTATCAATTAATCTAACCATCTGTTTTCCTCTTTATCTTGAGAATCCACTTATTTCCAATAGCCCTTCGGCACTGAGGAAGATTGACTAAATCCCAAACTTGATTCTTTCTCATTGACTTCATCTCCTCATCCATTTTAATTTTTATTTTTATTTCTTACTGAGCTTCTCAAAGCTTCCTTAACTATCTGAGGTTCTACATCGTCAACTGAGAGAATCATCAATGCCTCATTCTCAATGTTGAACCTTCTCCGAGGAATAATCTGACGACTACTTCTTCGTAGGTTAGACTATTGAGAAACTAACTCATTCAATGGTAAATTACTCCCACTATATTGACTAGATTCAGACATCTCCTGATTTGTTGATAAAGGAACATTATTCTCCTCCTCTATCTCATATAGAGGAATGGTCTTATCGACTTTACCTTATGTTGGGAATTCAGTTTCAAGAAAAGTAGCATCTCTTGACTCTATTTGAGAGATGATTCCATCTTGTCGCTCACCAATGAAAATATATTCCTTAGAAGTCTCAGAATACCTTATAAAGATACACTTCTTACCTCTTGGTAATAATTTTTTATATTCGTGAGTCTTATCATGAACGTAGGCAGCTGACCCCCAAGGTCTTAAATTACTCAAATTTGGCTTTCTGCCTGTCCAACATTCATATGGGGTAGATAAATTGACTTTGAAGACACTTTGTTAAGTATATAGACTGCAACTAATAATGCATCTCCCCAATAGGAGATTGGCAAATTAGTCTGCATCATCATAAACCTAACTATTTCAAGAAGGGTCCTATTTCTTCTTTCAACAACTCCATTTCACTATGGGGTTCTAGGAATATTTAACCGTCTAATAATCCCATTCATATTACACATTGTCTTAAACTGATCAGACAAATATTCATCTCCATGGTTAGTGCGCAAGGTTTTAATCTTGTGTTCCAATTGATTCTCAACTTCGTTCAAGTAATGAATGAAGCAATCTAATGTTTCAGATTTATGAGAAATCAAATACACATGACCAAAACATATGAAGTAATCAATAAATGCAATGAAATAAGAACTTCCATTTCTAGCATTCATATTCATTGGACTACAAATATCCGAATGAATTAATTGCAATGGTGATTCAGCCCTAATAGCCTTACCAAATGGTTTCCTAGTCATCTTTCCATCAAGCCAATACTCACATATAGACAAGTTAATCTTAGCTTGAGTGCCTAAAAGGCTCTCCTTAGCTAATCTATTCATTCATTCTTGTCCTATATGTCCTAGTCTAGTATGCCAAATTTCATCATTAACATCAACATTACTAGTAAGAGAAATATTTGAAAAATAACCATCATTATTATTTGGTTCTACATCAAGAACCATAAAACTATTTGTTATATAACCATGCCCAATTAACAGAAAGTTAATTCGAAGTTCCACCCAACAACTATAAAAATTTACACAATAACCTAAATCAAGAAGACAAGTGATGAAAACTAGATTCCGTCGAATCTTAGGAGCATAAAGGACATTATGTAGAAACAAGGTTCATCCACCACGTAGGTTGAGCTTACAAGTGCCAATTCCTTTGACTTCAATTCTTGCACTGTTCCCACATATATCCATTTATTGCTAGCTGATACTTAACGGTACTCCACATATGTAGCTTGATCATGAGCTACATGGTTCGTTACTCCTGAATCTATAATCCACAAAGGATAAGAATAAGCTAACAACACTATACTTGCAACATGATGCTCATGGAAAGAAGATAGAGATGGATCTACCTTTTTAAGCTCGGTATAATCCCGAGCAAAATGACCCTTTTTACCACAATTGTAGCAAGTTAACTTGCTCTTAGGTCTTTGTCCGTATCTCTTTCCTTTTTTCTTGATTTGGTTTTTCGCAACAACATAAATAGTCTCATTTTCTTTTTCCTTTCCTTTCTTAAACCATTTTTCTTATTCTTGGAACCAGAACCTTCAGCTACAAAAGCTTGACCAGAAATCTTTACAAATTCAATCCTCTCCGCCTCAAGTTCAACATGACATGAGATATCAGTGAAAGTCTTGATACTTTCATTATGAGTCAAATTTTGTTTCATCGTTTCTCAAGAATCAAGAAGGGAACAGATAACTGCCTGAATATGTTGTTCATTGGTTAACTCATGACTGACAACTTTTAAGTCTCAAGTTATGTTACCCATCTCCCTGAGATATTGGGTCATGGTAACATTCGAGCATTTTTTACAGCTATCAAACGTGATTGTTAGTTGACGGAGCTTACTCAGACTTACTCCATTGTACTTCTCTTTAAGGGCTACCCAGACAGCATGAACCGATGGTAATGGCTCATACTCAAATACTAGATCATCCATCATTGAACTAATCAATATTCCCTTAGCAGTGGAGTCCTTCCTTTTCCATGCCTCATAGACATCAAGGTCACATCTGTGTTGTGTTGTGGAACCATCAGCCGGTTCGTCCATGAATTGATTTACAACCTCTAGAACTTCTTGTTCCTCAAGAACGTATTGTATCTTGAGGTGCCATATTTTGTAGTTATTCTCATATAATTTTTCTCCTTTATTGAGTTCAACTATGATATTTTTAGTTGCTATAATCTATATAAATAAACACATTATTTATTATTTCAGTATAATTTATATGCATGTAATTAATTATTGACTCACTGTAAATTAGAATTAATTTATAAAATCCTATGTTTCCACTCATCATTTGTATGTGTCAATCCAATCAACATTGATCAATTATATTACACATATCCCATCAAATAAACTAATCATTTTCATATGAACTAATCATATATTAAAATGAACTAATCATTTTCACATGAACTAATTATTAAATATGAACAAATCATATATTAAAATGAACTAATTATTTTTATATGAACTAATTATATATTAAAATGAACTAATCATTTTCACATGAACTAATCATTTTCACATGAACTAATCATTGAATTGAACATGAACGAATCATGAAATGAACGAATCATTTTCAAGTTTGTTAACACATAACATAAATTTTCATAACATAACTCTATTCATACATAACGACAGAAATTATTACATGACTCAATAACTAAATGGGCTAATACTGTTCATACATAACGACAGTAAACAGAACACTAATAAACTAGATAGGCTAATACCACTCCCACTAGGACAAATATTAGTGCAACGACCAATATTATCCCTATCAACTTGGACTCATTTGGGATAATCTCAGATAGAGCAGCTTCAGGATTCTCCATCAGATCCATTTCTGGATCTTCCTCGAACATTTCCTGGTCCTCTTCAGACACTTAAGGATTTTCTTCACTCATATGGTGAAGTAGTTCTTCACACAGTTCTGAATATATGACGCGTCCTTCATGATGCCCCCATACATAGTTTGTTATGACCCTAGGATACTCTAGTGATGAAAGCATCAAAACCCAGATCCTATAACTGTCCAGGACTGGGAACTTTTCTTTCTCAAGTTTCTAAAATACTCTATCAAGCCGTCCAACATGCTCGTCGACTCCATAAGCAGAGTTATACTCTATCTCCTAAATCTCCTCCTGGAGCTGGTTTCACCACACTTTGCGATAAGTCAATGTGGTAATTTTCTGTGCCATCTGAAAAATTAAAATTAAATCCGTTAGTAAAAAACTGACTAACCAGTATAAAATCAGTTTAATTCAATTCATACAGGCATAGAACCATCATTATAAATCAAGAAAAATAAATCTTCTCGATTTTCAGGAGTTTAAGTTGACTGACCCATTGGACCGGTCGATTAGGAATCCGGATCCTAAGTTTAGTCCATTGTCCTTGTTAGAACTAATCTAATTTGGACAGGGATTTCTAACCTATATTCTATTATTGTTTAAATCCATTTAAGTTAATCTTAGACTTATTGATCAAACTTAGGTCCATTTGATCAATCCAAGGCCCATTGAATTAAGTCCGACCGATTAGAACAAATCTAATCTTTTTTTTTTATCAAATCTAACATAATAGAACTAATATGATCATATTTGATCAACCCAACTTGTGTAATCAAATTACCCCAATTAATTCAATAATAAATTAATTTGGTTAAACCAACCAATGATTTGAATCAGATCTAGGTATTATTGAATCAAACTGGTCTGATTAAAGTAACCAATAGTTTGAACCAGACCTGAGTTTAATTGGACAAGTTGGTCTAGTTCAATTTTCAATTAATTGAACCATAAATTAATTAAATATGTATTTATTAATTAATAATATATTTCTATATACATTTAATTAATTAATAAATATATTTAATTAAATTTTAAACATGAAAGACACTATTCAATCATGGTTTGTTCAAGTTTTTTTTTTTTTACTTTTAATCGATTGAAGCAATCGATTAAAATGCCTTGAATCAAATCGATTGATTTAATCGATTAAGAATTCAATCAATTAAATTTTAAAATAGTGTTTTTGATGATGAACAGTAATTAATACTGTTTATCATCATTTAATGGATTACTTAGATCGATTAAAAATCTATTTAATCGATTATAGCTATGCTTGAATCGATTACACCAATCGACTACACAAATTTGCTGTGCTTCGTTAATTTAATCGATTATTGATTAAGATCTATTTTAATCAATTAATCTTCTTCTTCTCTTCTCTGTCATGACCGCGACACTCTCTTCTTTTGCCACGACGAACGCGATTGTCGCGATTGTCGATTGTTGGCCTCCTAACGTGGTCGTCGGTATTCTCCGGCCATGGAAGCCGATATCCAACAACCTCCCAGGGCTCGACAACTATAGCAGATCGCGACCTAGTCGCGATCTTGCTTGGCGATGATGGTAGGGAGATTTTTATTTCGACGAAGAGACAAATTTCATGCTTAGGCATCGCTCTGATACCATTATTGCCTCTAATATGCATGAAATGCAAGATTAAAACATGTAACAACTCATAGTGATCTCCCGAAATGAACTTGATCACTACTTAACGTCGGAAGAGCGATCACGAATGAAACCGAAAAACCCTTCAAGTTTCACGAGCCAAATCCCTTTCGTCCGGATGCTCTTCTTTGCCCACCGTGACCTCCACTATACACACACTGATTATCCTCTCCTTTTTTTTTAATTTCTCTTGGACGCATCATTATATCAGCTGAGTGGAGAAGATGAAGGGGAAGGGATGCCCCTACGTCTCCTTGACGTTTGTAGCAATGAGGGAGACGAAAGGGAAGTGACGCCCCTTCGTCTCCTCAATGTCCGACAAGCAAAACTACCAGCTTTAGAATAAGAAGTGCAGTAAAGAAAACAAGAGTAATAGTAAGTAACAACTACACATTACCAAAGTCTAGGTTCATTTGAGCACGTAGCGGCGTCATGTTGTTCTTGCATCGTTGAGGCTTGAAATGCAATAATATAGCAAAGTTAGAGTAGCAGAATAGTCGTAGGAGTGCGTATCAGGGATGTCTCTTTGTTGCTAGTCGAGTAGGCCTTTTAAGCAGTGTTGAGGGCACCTCCAGCTGCAAGAGTTATCCCCTCAGTTTTAGACTCGATAAACCTCACAAATTGTGATTTCTATCCACTAGAGGGTGCCTTCCAGGGACTCCAAAGTGCCTCCGTACCAAGCTCCAGGGTGCCTCTAGCCACATGGGAGAAGTCTCCGCACCTTTCCATGTGGGGTCTTCAGCCAAGGCATCCGAGGAGCCTTAAACAGCGCAGGAGGTGCCTCGACCAATGTTCACCCTAATTATTCTTTGTGCATTTCAACTCCTACAAAATACTTTAGTCTAAATACCAAAAATACCATACAAAATAACGTTAGCACATTTATAAAAATTTTATTAGTTAGATCTTGTGTTCCTAAGATTAAGATCTAGTCATGGTTTCAGTTTAGGCTTCCAAAATAAACCTAAACTAGACCAGCACCTACAACCCCACTTGGACTCGTCCTCGCTGGATCACTCTCCTTCAGTGACTTACCTCACTTATCACTTGCAGCCAATTGACTTGCCTCTTGACCCACCAAGTCTTCCCACCAATCGTCAGGTCCACATACCCAACTAGATTTCGGCTAGCTGTCAGATGTCTGAATCTAGTCAACCGAGTGGGAGTAATTTGCCACTGAATGAGTCAGTTTCTCAACAGTCTAACCTTCGAAGAAGTAGTCATCAGATTATTCCTCGGAGAAGGTTTGATATTGAGAATGAGACATTAATGGTTCTCCCAGTTGATGATGAGGAACCTCGAACAGTTGAGGAAGCTTTGAGATGCTTAGTTAGAAAAGAATGGAAAATTGCAATGGATGAATAAATGGAGTCAATGAGAAAAAATCATATTTGGGATTTAGTCGATCTTCCTCTGGGCCGAAGGGCTATTGGGAATAAGTGGATTCTCAAAGTAAAGAGGAAAGCAGATGGATCGATTAATTGATACAAAGCTCGATTAATTGCAAAAGGATATACCCAAATGGAGGGTATTGACTTTGAAGAGACATTCTTCCCAGTTGTGAAATTTGTGTCAATACGTGTCATCCTAGCTATAGTAGCACAATATGACATGGAATTACATCAGATGGATGTAAAAACAGCTTTCCTTAATTGTAATCTTGATGAAGAAATCTATATGGTACAACCAGAAGGTTATGTTGTTGAAGGCCAAGAGAAAAGAGTATATAGACTTAGGAAGTCTATATATAGGCTAAAGCAAGCGTCAAGACAATGGAACATAAGATTCAATGAAGTCATTTTGTCTTATGGTTTCGAAATAATCAATGAGGATCATTGTGTTTACATAAGAAAGGAAAAAAGGAAAGTTTGTCATTTTATCATTATATGTTGATGATATGCTAATAGTTGGAAGCGACATAAAGTGTGTGATAGAAGTCAAAAGTTGACTTTCATCACAATTTGACATAATAGATATGGGAGAAACAGAGTACATCTTAGGAGTGAAGATCGTTAGAGACCGATCAAAAAAGTTTTTGGGTTTGTCTCAAGTAGCTTATATCACTAAGATGCTACAGTATTTCAATATGTCAGATTGCAACTTTGAACAGACGCCTATAGCGAAAGGTACTATCTTGGGCAAAAGTATGTATCCTAAGACTCTTGAGGAAATAGCCAAAATGAAGAAGAAACCATATGCCAGTGCTATTGGTAGTTTAATGTACACTATGTTGTGTACTCGTCCTGATATAAGCTATAGTGTTGGTTTAGTTAGTCGTTTCCAGTTAAACCTAGGATCGAGACACTGAAAAGTGATAAAGAGGATATTTAAATACCTCAAAAGGACAATAGATTATGTATCTGTTTATTTTAAGGATCTAAGATGAGCTTGAGTGGCTACACAAATGCAGATTGGGCAGAAGACCTTGATGATAGAAAATCCACATCAGGCTATACATTTTTGCTAAATGGTGGCACCATCTCATGGAATAACAAGAAGTAGGCTTATGTAACATTGTCGACATTGGAAGCTATGTGGCTTGCACATCAGTTGTGCAATAATCTGTCTAGTTGAAAAAGGTTCATAAAGCATTTGAAAATTGTTGAGGATAGTGGGAGTCCTGTTACAGTGTACTGTAACGGATAAGCTGAGGATCCCAAATATCACAACAAAGGCAAGCATATAGAATTAAGTATAATTTTGTAAGGGATATTGTGGACAACAAAATGATAATTCTTGAGTATATCCCTACACGTACTATGCTTGCAGATCATTTTACTAAGTCATTGACTAAAGAGTCATTTCTGTTAGGACCTTCGGACGCGGCTAGAGAGGAGGGGTGTGAATAGCCGACCCCAAATTCATGTTTCTTCTTACAATTTTAGTTAGTGCAGCAGAAATAAAAGATAGAAACGAAACAGGAGAATATCAAACCTCAAACGCGACGATATGACGAGGTTCGGAGATGATACTCCTACTCCTCGGCGTGTCCGTAAGGTGGAGGAATCCTATCAATCCGTCGGTGGATGAGACCCCGGAAAATCGGCTAATAAAAACTCCTTCTGGGTGGAGAAACCTCGCCACAATCTCTCTTGCAACAACAAGATCGGAGTACAAAGATAAAGCAAGAAGCCAAGAACAATATGAATGTAAAAACACTAGTTTGCTTACCTTCTCGTCGACTGGTGACGAAGCAACCACTTCACGGATGCCAACAACAGCAGCAACTGATCAGTTGGAGTCCAGCCGAGGGAAGCTCACACGAAGCTTCAGCAGTGGAGAGCTCAACAAAGCTCAGATCGCAGGAGCAAGAAGAAGTCAACCTTCCTGTAGAGGCCCTCCACCTCTTGTCTTATATGAACCTGCGAAGAAGAAGACACAGACACAAAAATCTAGTCGTTGTGACTCAACGGCTAGACCTGGACCGATCAGGCTCCACCCTGATCGATCCAGGACGGATCTGATCGGTCAGGGGACCGATCAGGCCCTAGGCTGATCGGTCCCCAGACCGATCCCAACTCTCACAGAGAGTTGGTTGCAGAGCCCTGATCAGTCAATGGACCGTGGATCGGTCCACATACCGATCCCTCCTATTCCTTCTCCCAATCTGTTTGGTTACTGATCGGTCACCAGACCGATCAGATGACCCACAGTGAGAATCAGTGTATCACTGGATAGGTCAGCAGACCGATCCAGATACCCATAGTATCACTGGATCGGTCAGCAGACCGATCCAATTTCCCAGCCTTAAACCCTAAAGCCTTCCTGATCTAGAGAACGAGCTACCGAGCCCTCTCTAACCTAGTCCGGAGAACGAGCTACCGAGCCCTCTCCGACTTCCATGTCCGGTCCAGAGAATGAGCTACTGAGCCCTCTCTGACCTAGTCCAGAGAACGAGCTACCGAGCCCTCTCCAACTTCGTCCGGTCCAGAGAACGAGCTTCCGAGCCCTCTCTGACCTAGTCCGAAGAACGAGCTACCGAGCCCTCTCCGACTCCATCCAGTCCAGAGAACGAGCTACCGAGCCCTCTCTGATCTAGTCCGGAGAACGAGCTACCGAGCCCTCTTCGACTCCATCTAGTCCAGAGAACGAGCTACCGAGCCCTCTCTGACCTAATCCGGAGAACTTGCTACCGAGCCCTCTCTGACCTAGTCCAGAGAACGAGCTACCGAACCCTCTCCGACTCCATCCAGTCCAGAGAACGAGCTACCGAGCCCTCTCCGACCTCCCATGCCAAGCTTCCATACTTGGACTTTTCTCCGTGCCCAGCTCCCTGCTTGGACTTTTCCCGTGCCAAGCTCCTTGCTTGGACTTTTTCGTGCCAAGTCTCCATACTTGGACTTTTCTCGTGCCAAGCTCCCTACTTGGACTTTTCCGTGCCAAGTCTCCATACTTGGACTTTTCTCGAATCAGGTCAACTCAAGTCGGGTCAACCAGGTCAACCTTGACCAAAGGTTGCACCCACAATCCCCCAAGTTCCTATTCTTGTCAAACATCAAAATATAACTTCTCTATTCTTGTCAAACATCAAAATATACCTCGAGTCGGGTCAACTCGAGTCGGGTCACCCAGGTCAACCTTGACCTAAGGTTGCACCAACAATCTCCCCCTTTTTGATGTTTGACAAAAACCATAATCAAGTTAGGTTAACCCGATAACCTAACTTAGGTTTTCCAATAATTCTCCAATGTTCTTCCTTGAACATTCTCCCCAAACTCCAATGTTCTTCCTTAAACATTCTCTGGACATTCTCCCCCTTTTTGACACACATCAAAAGGAGTGAATCAAGGTCAAGAGTTTCTTCATAATAAAAGTCTCATACCTTTCATTGAAACCCTTAATTTCCCCCTTGATACTAAAATCAACAATCAACTTAGTGATAATCACTTATAAAAAAAACTTGACGAGCAAAAATTCCCCCTAAAAGTCAACTCCCCCTTGACCATTAGGAAAACTCCCCCTAAAGGTCAACTCCTCCTTGATCATTGCACCAACAATGTCTTGGAGAGTTTCAACCCTTTAGAAATCTAAAGCACCAACTTCCATAGCTGAAATTTCAGACAACAGTCGAAAACCAGCATTTTGGCACGCTCTGATCGGTCACCAGACCGATCAGAATCTTCTCTGATCGGTCCACAATTCTCTGATAAAAATTTCTGATTTTTCTCCCGAAATTCAGAAACCCCTAAAAAATTACAGAAAATTCCAAAAATTATAAAATTTTGAGAATACATTCCTCATAACATATATTATCATGGAAAAATAGTTTTCTATGAAAATAACTCCCATTTTTTAATCTTGATGCAAAGTTCGAAAGACTTTGAAATATCTCAAGGTTAATCCATCTTTGTATCAACTTGCTCAATGATGAATGCTATCACTAGAAAAGCTTCATCAAGGTTTTTCAAATCAATTTTGAAATGATCTTAAACCATTCAATTTAGGACCACAATCTTAGGGCTAAATGTACATGACTTGTACACAAGTTTTTCCTATGATCCTCAAATTCGAATTAGGCTCATCTAGGTACAAGAACTATGCACCTTGATCCTAACTCATAATCCTAATATCTCACATACATCTAAGGTGTATCAAACACATCCAAGTCAATTTTGATGTGAGATATGGGTTTAGGTCATCTTAAGCTAAGTTCTCATGCATTTTCTAAACAACAATTTGATCTCCATATCAAATTGTGTTTCTATCCTTAAATCAAATTAATTGATCATAAATGCAAGAGATGATGACATGGCATAAAATAATATCATGAGTGGAAACATGTGCCAATGTCATGATGTCATGTCATCAAGTATGAAACTTAAATAAGGCATGACATATAACTAACCTAAGCATTATCATGACATTTCAAATGATAATAAAATAAATATGATGTCATGACATGACATATGACAAACAATGTATGGCAAATAACATATAAAGGTATAGAAAATACCTAATTCTAGCCTTAGTTGCCATTTTTGATAATTTTGATCATTTTACCATAAATTCTATATTCCTAAGTGTAATAGACCTAAAATCATATACTAAAGATTTTTAGATCACTATGTGTCAATTAGATTGACCCTAGAAAACTCCTCAAATGTGGTTGGCACATCCTAATCACCTTAGGAATAATTTTTAATTTCATTTTCAAGGCTTGATTACACCTTGAAAATTCCTAAAATGCCACCTTTTACCATGAGTAGGTTAACTACCTATCCAATTAAGGTTGGCACACCCTAAACCATCTAGCGTGAAGGAATCACGCTCCTAGGAACCCAATACCTATTTGAGCTCATTGGGTTCACTAAATATTCACTAGGGATGACTTCCCTAGCAACCCTCCTAATGACCCTCCTAGGCTTTAACGCCTTGGTCATTTGGGACTCATCAAGATCAACTCTAGGGATGACTCCCCTTGTGACCTTGGTGATGGTCTTCCTAGCCCTAGGTCTTGTTTCATAATCGAATTGAACATTATAATAAGTGGGCTTGACCACTTGAGACTTAGGTTTGTGACCCAAACCTCTCATGTCCTTGGGCTTTGGTTTTTGACCCTTAGACCCTAGAGTTGACTTCTCTAATTTTTTAAGAGCCTTTTCTAAAGTGTCAAGTCTTGACCTCAAGACTTGATTTTCCTTCTTTAATACCTCAAGCTTTAATTTGTCATTTTTCTTTGAGGTATTCCTAGGCATATGTCTAGTTGTTTTGGGATTCCTATCTAGGTTTTCCTTAACCTGAGATGAGTTAATTCTAGGGTTGGCATTTCTAGTATTGTCCTTATCTAGGCTAACATGTTTGGCACCTAAGCACATGTATCAGTTTCTATGGTTATCATGCTTATCATTATTGACAATTGCAATAAAGCTACTAGCATGTGTCTTATTAGAATTGCAAGAGTGTGCCTTAAAGGGTACCTTAAGGTTTGCCTTAGCTCCCCCCATAGATGTGTTTGGTCTCTTGTCCTTGTGAGGTTGCCTCCCCCTCGGACATTGGCTCCTATAATGTCCCCTTTGCTTGCATTGGAAGCACACCACGTGCTCCTTGTCCTTGCGTATCGGGACTCCGGCTTCCTTGACCTTTGGCGCCGGTGGAGTCTTCCTAATCCTCTTTGGACATTTACTCTTGTAATGCCCATAATCCCTACACTCAAAGCACATTATATGTAATTTACTTAAGATTAAGTTGCTTCAGTTACTTAGGGTTGAGGATGGATATAAACTCTCTCCTTCATCCCTTCCGGAGGTAGAGACTTCTTCTTCTTGTTCCAATCTTGAAGAAGAACTCTCCTCCTCTTCTTCCTTAGATGTTGAGTAGCCCTCAACTTTTAATTCCATATCTCCATGATGTGAGCTACTTGGCTCACTTGACTCCTTTTCATGACTTGAATTTGAGCTCTCCTCATGGAACTTAGCCAAGTTGTTCCACAACTCCTTGGCATTGTTGTATCCACCTATCTTACACAAGATATCATTAGGTAATGAAAATTCAAAGATTTTCGTTACCTCGTCGTTGATTATGGATCGGTGGATTTGTTCCTTCGTCCACTTCTTCTTCTCGAGAGGTTCTCCTTCTTTATCCACCAGAGGAATAAAACCTTCTCGTACACAATTCCAATTTACTAGGTTAGTCATAAGAAAATACTTCATTCTTACCTTCCAATACGCGAAGTCGTCGCGATCATAGAAGGGTGGAATCGTGACGTCTTCTCCAAGTCGATCCATTCTTTAGCTTGTGCTCCCCCGGGTGTTAATCCGACGAAGAGCAACCTCGCTCTGATACCACTTGTTAGGACCTTCGGACGCGGCTAGAGAGGGGGGGTGTGAATAGACGACCCCAAATTCACGTTTCTTCCTACAATTTTAGTTAGCGCAGTGGAAATAAAAGATAGAAACGAAACAGGAGAATATCAAACCTCAAATGCGACGATATAACGAGGTTCGGAGATGATACTCCTACTCCTCGGCGTGTCCGTTGTTGGTTGCTACTCGGAAAACCTAGAGGTTTCACTGTACAAAAATTTTGTACAAAGGTCTGAACCTTTTCCTAGCTACCATGTGTTCTTTTAAATTAAATTTTGGATCGCCTGCGGAACTTAACACGTTTGATCCAAAACTTAATCTATTTGTTCTTTTAGGTTTTGACTTGGATCTCCTGCGGAACTTTACACGTTTGATCCAAATCACCTAAGTTATTAATTCCATTAAATATTAATTTTCAAAATTGGTTCCCAGTACTGACATGGCGAGGCACATGGCCTTCTTGGATATGGGAGCAACCACCACCGACTAGACAAAACCTTTTAAGGAAAGCTAATATTTAATTTCCTAAAATAACTTTAGGTCAACCAAAAAGAACAATCAAATCACAAGGAAAAGAAAAACAAAAGAACACTATATCGAAAATAAATTCGAAACACTAGAATCGTATGCCTCTTGTATTTAGTATTATTTCTAAAAATTACTAGTTATACCTTTTAGAAAAACCTCTTGATCTTCTACCGTATTCCTCTTCTAACCTCGGACGTTGTGTGGGCAACGATCTTCCGAGATGAGAACCACCTTTCCACCTTCCTTCTTTCTTCTAGATTTCGGCCACAATAAACTCCTCCAAGGATGAAGAATTTCGGCCACCACCAATGCTCCAAGGGATGCTAGAGACGAGGCTTGCTTTCTCTCCTTCTTCTCCTTCCTTAATCCGGCCACAAACAAAAGCTCCACCAAGAGATAAGTTTCGGCCAACAAGAGGAGAGGAGAGAAATAGGGCCGGCCACCAAAACCAAAGAGGAGAGGAAAGAAAAAGAATAGAAGTTCACCTCTTGAAGGCTCCTCTACCTCCTCTTTTATAATCCTTGGTTTTGGCAAATAAGGAAATTTTAATAAAAACTTCCTTAATTCTTTTACCATGAAAAGGAAAATTTTATTTAATTAAAAATAATTTTTCTTCTCACAATTATAATGGCCGACCACACCTATTCTCCAAGCAAATAAAAATTTTAAACACAAATTAAAACTTCCTTATTTGCTTCCGGAAATTTTATAAAAAATTTCTCCAATAATTTTAATCCCTTCATGATTGGTAAAAAGGAAATTTTATAAATTAAATCTTTCTTTAAACATGTGGATAATTTTCGGAAAGTTATCTCTATAAA
Source organism: Zingiber officinale (assembly GCF_018446385.1). Lineage (NCBI taxonomy): Eukaryota > Viridiplantae > Streptophyta > Magnoliopsida > Zingiberales > Zingiberaceae > Zingiber > Zingiber officinale. The sequence continues at coordinate 140,424,024 of NC_055992.1, forward strand.
TTAAAATCTCTTTTCAATCTACAAATAAGGAAAGATATCAAATCATTTCTTAATCTTTTGTAGAAACTAATAAAAGAGAATTATTAATTTTTAAACTTTCTTTTAAATCATGAACATGGTTAAAAGGGAAAATTTTTACCAAAATTAAAATCAACCTTTTAATCTACAAATAAGGAAAGAGATTTAGCTCTTCTCTTAATCTTTTGTAGAATCTTATAAAAGGAAAGATTTAAATTTTTAAACTCTCTTTTAAATCATGTTATCCACATAAGAAAATTTTAAAAAATAAAAACCTTTTATTTTAATTTGGGCCGGCCACCTTGAAGCACCCATGAACCAAACTTTGGCCGGCCCTAGCTTGGTCTCCAAGCTAGCTTGGCCGGCCCCTATGGGATGGGTAAGAAGGTGGGTATAGGTGGGTATAGTACTCTATAATTAAGAGGCTACGATAGGGACCGAGAGGAGGAATTGGTTTTGGTCTCCCGATGAAATCAAGTATCCCGTGTTCGCCCCGAACACACAACTTAATTTCATCAATAATAATTCATTCCACTAAAGAACTATTATTGAACTACCGCACCAATCCCAAATTACATTTTGGGCTCCTTCTTATTATGAGTGTGTCAGTCTCCCTGTGTTTAAGATAACAAATGTCCACTAATTAAGTAAGTTACTGACAACTCACTTAATTAATATCTAGCTCCAAGAGTAGTACCACTCAACTTCATCATCATGTCGGACTAAGTCCACCTGCAGGGTTTAACATGACAATCCTTATGAGCTCCTCTTGGGGACATTCTCAACCTAGATTACTAGGACACAGTTTCCTTCTATAATCAACAACACACACTATAAGTGATATCATTTCCCAACTTATCGGGCTTATTGATTCATCGAACTAAATCTCACCCATTGATAAATTAAAGAAATAAATATCAAATATATGTGCTTGTTATTATATTAGAATTAAGAGCACACACTTCCATAATAACTGAGGTATTTGTTCCTTTATAAAGTCAGTATAAAAGAAACGACCTCTAATGGTCCTACTCAATACACTCTTAGTGTACTAGTGTAATTATATAGTTAAGATAAACTAACACCTAATTACACTACGACCTTCCAATGGTTTGTTCCTTTCCATCATGGTCGTGAGCTACTGTTTATAATTTATAAGGTACTGATAACATGATCCTTTGTGTGTGACACCACACACCATATTATTTACAATATAAATTAATTGAACAACTACATTTATCATAAATGTAGTCATTTGACCAATGTGATTCTTATTTCTAGATAAATGTTTATACCAAAAGCTAGGCTTTTAGTATACATCTTAACAATCTCCCACTTATACTAAAAGACTAAGCTGCTATATCTGCTGCCATACATCTGATTCCCAACCCTTCAACATGCCCCTCAAAAGCTCTTGCGTTAAGGACCTTAGTGAAAGGATCTATAGGTCATCACTTGATGTAATCTAGGCGGCAACAACTTTTCCTCGTTTATACGATTTCTCGTATTGGGTGGTACTTGAGCTCTATTGTGTTTACTTGCCTTATAGACTTATGGTTTCTTCGAGTTTGCTACTGCACCAATATTATTACAATAAATTGTAATAATCTTTGGACAAACCAGAAATCATATCTAAGTCTATCTTGAGGTTATTGAGTCATTCAACTTTTATGGCCACCTCAAAGGCTTGCCATATACTAAGCTTCTATGGTGGAGTTTAGAAAAACACCTATGCTTATCACTCTTCCATAGTTGTGACTTTACCTCCTAAAGTAAACACAAAACCCCGAGGTTGACTTATTATTGTCCCTATCCAATTGGAAGTCAAAATCCATGCAACCCACAAGAACCAAATTAACTGCCTTATGAGCTAGCATATAATCTCTAGTGCCTCTAAGGTACTTCAATATATGCTTTACTGCAGTCCACTGTCCTTGTCCAGGGTTACTTTGATATCTGCTAACTATGCCCTTGGCAAAACAGATTTCTAACATAGCATACATTAGGCTTCCGACAGCCGAAGCATAAAGAACTGTCTTTATTTCCTTTATCTCCTTTGATGTCTACAGAGACATATCTTTAGATAAAGTTACTCCATCCTGAAAAGGTAAGAAACCTTTCTTGGAGTTTTGCATGCTTAAAACGAGCAAGGATTTTTCCGATATATGAAGCTTGGGATAAGTAAAATATTCTTTTCTTGCGATCCCTTATTACTTTGATCTCAAGAATATATACATTCTACCAAGTCCTTTATATCGAATTATTTGGACAACCATACCCCTACTTCTGACAACATTTTGATATTGTTTCCAACTACCAAAAATACTATCTATGTATAGTACAAGAAATATCACCACGTTTCCATCACACCTTTTGTATACACAAGACTTATCCGTTTACTCAATAAATCCATAGATCTGGATTACTTTGATAAACCGGATATTCCAAGACCTTGAAGCTTTGCCTTAGTCCATAGACTGACTGAGCTTGCACACAAGATGCTCTTAGCCCTTTGCAATGAACCCTTCTGGTTGCTTTATATGGATGCTTTCTTCAAGACTTCCATTAAGGAATGCTGTCTTGACATCCACTTGCCAAATAGATAAAAGAATCCGGATAGACTTAAGCATGGCTACCAGTGAAAAAGTTTCCTTTTTCATCTAGCCTTGCTTTTGAAAGTTTCTACCTTCCTGTCTATCCCTCTTTTCATATTATAGACCTTTTTACACCCAAAGGCTTTTACACCATTTGGTGTTTCTACAAGCTTCCAGATTTTATTAGAATACATATATTCTAATTCTGTTATTCATTACTCTTTGCTAAGATGTTGCATCTTTATCTTGGAGTGTTTCGTCATATGTCCGGAGATCAGGTTCATGTCCTCCAGGGATCGAGTCCAAAAACTCTCCGAAAACATGATGCCTAACAACCCTCCCACTACGACAAGGCACTTTCTGCAATTGTGTATCATTTGTGATACGTGTTGCAGTTTCCTTGTGGTATCTCATCTTGTACAGTTGGTACTAGATTAGACATGTCTTTTATTATTTCCTTAAGAACAAATTTATTATGGGCACATGGTTTATTACATAGTCCTTTTCTAAAAATCGGTCATTGATGCTAACAATGACCTTCTGATTTTTAAGACTATAAACCTACTTTCATTTCTCTAGGATAACCCACAAACAAGTGAATTCCTGTCCAACTTATCATTGTCTCTCTTCTGCATATGTGCTGGACTACCCGAATCCGAATATGCTTCGAAATAGGCTTACGCCTATTCAGCAATTCTATATGAGTAGAGAGTTCTGTCTTTGGAAGGTACTATATTCATTTCCGTTTCTAGAGTATATCCTTAAAATGATTTTGGTAATATTCTAAATAACTCATCAATTTACTTATTTCCATAAGAGTCTTATACCTTCCTTTTTCTACACCATTCTGTTGGGGTATACCAGGTGCAGTTAGTTGGGATTGAATCCCTACTTCTGATAAGTGACTCCTAAATTCTCCCAAGAGGTACTTGCCACTACGATCTTACCATAGTGACTTTTACTTTAACATTTCTCCGCATTAGCCTTGTACTCTTTGAACTAATCAAAGTACTTAGTCTTGCGGTACATTAAGTAAATTTATTTGTATCTTGAATAGTTGTCTATAAAATAGACAAAATATTCAATACTACCTCTTGTCTGGATAGTCATAGGATCACCAATTTCAACATATCTTTGACTCCACACCCCTTAGACTTAAAAGCTTCTTGGTTATTTTTCCTTCCAAGTAAGACTCGTAGGTTGGAAAGATTTCCACTACTAATGAACCCAAAAGTTCATCAGCTACCAATGAATCCTACTCAAGTTAATATAACCTAGCCTTAGATGCCAAAGATATAATTTGTTCATTTCCGAAGGTTACTTTCTCTTAAAGTTAGAAGATGTGTTACTAATTTCCATTTGTTGCATCATGAGAGTTATTGGATTTATAAATTGCCAACCAACGTACCAGAACAGATAACTTCCCTCTTTTTCTTAATAACAACTTTGTTATTAAAAGAGACAGAATATCAAGTTCTTTGAATAGTTTAGAAACTGAAAACTAGTTCTTTCTAAACTTGGTGCGTAAAGACAATTACTCAAAATTCCATGTTTTATTCTTATCAAAAGATAAACATCTCCCACTGCAACAACTACCATTTTTATAGTAGTGCTCATGTGGACGGTGTTTTAATTTCCATTTAGTTGTCGGGTTTCCTGGAACCCTGCAATGAATTGCGGACATGATTAATGGCATCTGTATCTACACTCCAGGTTCTGGTAGATAACACCACTAAACATGTTTCAACTAATGAATTAAATACACCTATATTGTTCTTAATTCTAAGAAGACAGTCTACCTTAATGTCCAAGTCCTATTTCCAATCATTACAATTGGGACTACTAAGTCTTTCTTATAGTATGACTACTAGGGGATTGACAAACATTTTAAATCCTAAGAATCACAAAAATACTTGGTCAAGATCAACTCCTTAAAAATCCCCATGAATTTTGTATGCCACGATAGTGTGGACGTATACAAAATCGAAGAGAAGATTTTATTCATTAATTTTATTATCTCGTCAACTTTACTTTATGACGAATAAAATTAATAGTTAATCTGTCTTTGATCAAATATTTGGTCAAAAACTTTTGAATTTAAAAAATATTGATTCCTCAAACAATATTATTTAAATTCACCAACACCTCAAACACCGTGAATTTTGTATGCCACGTTAGTGTGGACGTATACAAATTCAACATTTGTAAAAGGAGGGTTTTAACCCATTAATTTTATTATCTTGTCAACCTAACTTTTTTACAAATAAAATTAATAGTTGGTATCATTTGGTCACACAAACAATAGCAGTGACTCCGATGGGGAGGATACTATTAGATGTGTCTAAGTGTATACCATTACTTGACACTAAGTCCATTAATAAGATTATGCCCCTTCCGTTGGGGAAGATCACACGCTCTTAATTAACTTCCTATAGTCATCCAAAAATGGAAGTCTGTTCTAGTGATCCACAAACAAGCTCATCCGTTATGGAGGAAGGCACTCAGAGCCAATGCGCAAGCTTGTTTGCATCACTTACAAACCAGTAATGGAGACCATGGGATTTACTTAAAAATCCCTCTTCCACTTAGTTATTTATAAATGAGGAATTTTAACTATGCTAGCCTACTAAATATGTAAACTAACATGCACACACAGCACAATATAAAAGCAATAAATAGAAAATCTAATTTTCAACTATTATGGCTTTTATCTCTAGTTGTCCTCCGTGTGTTGTCATCCCAAGCTGCTGCCATATTTGGCCACTGCCACCGGGTCTAGCTGTCGCATCCATCTTGCTCCTAGTTCTGCTGCGCCTCTGGTCCTTAGAAGGTTCCACGCTTTGCAAGATTCGATCCGCGACATAAATAGAATTTTACATTTTGATCCTATATTCCTCGAAGGAATGTACATGTAAACTAGATCGAACATAAAATAAAATTTACATCCATTGATCCTATATTCCATAAAAGGAATGTACATGTAACTAGATCAAAAAATAAAATCCTAATAAAACTAAATACAGCTCCTGCTGTATTTTATAATACAATCATGCACACACAATAAAATGCCCTTGACATGTCCAAGGGTCCAATCACACACATAATAACTATAAGCCATAATAGTTGGATCCTGCATCCACAAAGTTAGCACATCCTACTATTAACCTGCCTAAATTATGTATGACATGTGCATAATTAAACTAATACCAAATACAGAGGCAAAACCCTAGCTCGATACCTTGTTGGTTGCTACTCGGAAAACCTAGAGGTTCCACTGTACAAAAATTTTGTACAAAGGTCTGAACCTTTTCCTAGCTACCATGTGTTCTTTTAAATTAAATTTTGGATCGCCTGCGGAACTTAACACGTTTGATCCAAAACTTAATCTATTTATTCTTTTAGGTTTTGACTTGGATATCCTGCGGAACTTTACACGTTTGATCCAAATCACCTAAGTTATTAATTCCATTAAATATTAATTTCCAAAATTGGTTCCCAGTACTGACGTGGCGAGGCACATGGCCTTCTTGGATATGGGAGCAACCACCACCGACTAGACAAAACCTTTTAAGGAAAGCTAATATTTAATTTCCTAAAATAACTTTAGGTCAACCAAAAAGAACAATCAAATCACAAGGAAAAGAAAAATAAAAGAACACTATATCGAAAACAAATTCGAAACACTAGAATCGTATGCCTCTTGTATTTAGTATTATTTCCAAAAATAACTAGTATGATGCGGAAAGAAAAATTACTAGTTATACCTTTTAGAAAAACCTCTTGATCTTCTACCGTATTCCTCTTCTAACCTCGGACGTTGTGTGGGCAACGATCTTCCGAGATGAGAACCACCTTTCCACCTTCCTTCTTTCTTCTAGATTTCGGCCACAATAAACTCCTCCAAGGATGAAGAATTTCGGCCACCGCCAATGCTCCAAGGGATGCTAGAGACGAGGCTTGCTTTCTCTCCTTCTTCTCCTTCCTTGATCCGGCCATAAACAAAAGCTCCACCAAGAGATAAGTTTCGGCCAACAAGAGGAGAGGAGAGAAATAGGGTCGGCCACCAAAACCAAAGAGGAGAGGAAAGAAAAAGAATAGAAGTTCACCTCTTGAAGGCTCCTCTACCTCCTCTTTTATAATCCTTGGTTTTGACAAATAAGGAAATTTTAATAAAAACTTCCTTAATTCTTTTGCCATGAAAAGGAAAAATTTATTTAATTAAAAATAATTTTTCTTCTCACAATTATAATGGCCGGCCACACCTATTCTCCAAGCAAATAAAAATTTTAAACACAAATTAAAACTTCCTTATTTGCTTCCGGAAATTTTATAAAAAATTTCTCCAATAATTTTAATCCCTTCATGATTGGTAAAAAGGAAATTTTATAAATTAAATCTTTCTTTAAACATGTGGATAATTTCCGGAAAGTTATCTCTATAAATTAAAATCTCTTTTCAATCTACAAATAAGGAAAGATATCAAATCTTTTCTTAATCTTTTGTAGAAACTAATAAAAGAGAATTATTAATTTTTAAACTTTCTTTTAAATCATGAACATGGTTAAAAGGGAAAGTTTTTACCAAAATTAAAATCAACCTTTTAATCTACAAATAAGGAAAGAGATTTAGCTCTTCTCTTAATCTTTTGTAGAATCTTATAAAAGGAAAGATTTAAATTTTTAAACTCTCTTTTAAATCATGTTATCCACATAAGAAAATTTTAAAAAATAAAAAACCTTTTATTTTAATTTGGGCCGGCCACACCAAGCTTGAACCCAAGCTAGAGCCGGCCACCTTGAAGCACCCATGAACCAAACTTTGGCGACCAAGCTAGCTTGGCCGGCCCCTATGGGATGGGTAAGAAGGTGGGTATAGGTGGGTATAGTACTCTATAATTAAGAGGCTACGATAGGGACCGAGAGGAGGAATTGGTTTTGGTCTCCCGATGAAATCAAGTATCCCGTGTTCGCCCCGAACACACAACTTAATTTCATCAATAATAATTCATTCCACTAAAGAACTATTATTGAACTACCGCACCAATCCCAAATTACATTTTGGGCTCCTTCTTATTATGAGTGTGTCAGTCTCCCTGTGTTTAAGATAACAAATGTCCACTAATTAAGTAAGTTACTGACAACTCACTTAATTAATATCTAGCTCCAAGAGTAGTACCACTCAACTTCATCATCATGTCGGACTAAGTCCACCTGCAGGGTTTAACATGACAATCCTTATGAGCTCCTCTTGGGGACATTCTCAACCTAGATTACTAGGACACGGTTCCTTCTATAATCAACAACACACACTATAAGTGATATCATTTCCCAACTTATCGGGCTTATTGATTCATCGAACTAAATCTCACCCATTGATAAATTAAAGAAATAAATATCAAATATATGTGCTTGTTATTATATTAGAATTAAGAGCACACACTTCCATAATAACTGAGGTATTTGTTCCTTTATAAAGTCAGTATAAAAGAAACGACCTCTAATGGTCCTACTCAATACACTCTTAGTGTACTAGTGTAATTATATAGTTAAGATAAACTAACACCTAATTACACTACGACCTTCCAATGGTTTGTTCCTTTCCATCATGGTCGTGAGCTACTGTTTATAATTTATAAGGTACTGATAACATGATCCTTTGTGTGTGACACCACACACCATATTATTTACAATATAAATTAATTGAACAACTACATTTATCATAAATGTAGTCATTTGACCAATGTGATTCTTATTTCTAGATAAATGTTTATACCAAAAGCTAGGCTTTTAGTATACATCCTAACAGTCTGTAAGGTGGACGAATCCTATCAATCCGTCGGTGGATGAGACCCCGGAAAATCGGCTAATAAAAACTCCTTCTGGGTGGAGAAACCTCGCCACAATCTCTCTTGCAATAGCAAGATCGGAGTACAAAGATAAAGCAAGAAGCCAAGAACAATTTGAATGTAAAAACACTAGTTTGCTTGCCTTCTCGTCGACTGGTGATGAAGCAACCACTTCACGGATGCCAACAACAGAAGCACCTGATCAGTTGGAGTCCAGCCGAGGGAAGCTCACACGAAGCTTCAGCAGTGGAGAGCTTAACAAAGCTCAGATCGCAGGAGCAAGAAGAAGTCAACCTTCTTGTAGAGGCCCTCCACCTCTTGTTTTATATGAACCTGCGAAGAAGAAGACACAGACACAGAAATCTAGCCATTGTGACTCAACGGCTAGACCTGGACCGATCAGGCTCCACCCTGATCGATCCAGGACGGATCTAATCGGTCAGGGGACCGATCAGGCCATAGGTGGATCGGTCCACAGACCGATCCCTCCTATTCCTTCTCCCAATCTGTTTGGTTATTGATCGGTCACCAGACCGATCAGATGACCCACAGTGAGAATCAGTGTATCACTGGATCGGTCAGCAGACCGATCCAGATACCCATAGTATCACTGGATCGGTCAGCAGACCGATCCAATTTCCCAGCCTTAAACCCTAAAGCCTTCCTGATTTAGAGAACGAGCTACCGAGCCCTCTCTAACCTAGTCCGGAGAACGAGCTACCGAGCCCTCTCTGACCTAGTCCAGAGAACGAGCTACCGAGCCCTCTCCAACTTCGTCCGGTCCAGAGAACGAGCTTCCGAGCCCTCTCTGACCTAGTCCAGAGAACGAGCTACCGTGCCCTCTCCGACTCCATCCAGTCCAGAGAACGAGCTACCGAGCCCTCTCTGACCTAGTCCGGAGAACGAGCTACCGAGGCCTCTCCGACTCCATCCAGTCCAGAGAACGAGCTACCGAGCCCTCTCTGACCTAGTCCGGAGAACGAGCTACCGAGCCCTCTCCGACTCTATCCAGTCCAGAGAACGAGCTACTGAGCCCTCTCCGACCTCCCATGCCAAGCTTCCATACTTGGACTTTTCCCCGTGCCAACGAGCTACCGAGCCCTCTCTGACCTAGTCCAGAGAACGAGCTACCGAGCCCTCTCCGACTCCATCCAGTCCAGAGAACGAGCTACCGAGCCCTCTCCGATCTCCCATGCCAAGCTTCCATACTTGGACTTTTCTCCGTGCCCAGCTCCCTGCTTGGACTTTTCCCGTGCCAAGCTCCCTGCTTGGACTTTTCCGTGCCAAGTCTCCATACTTGGACTTTTCCCGTGCTAAGCTCCCTGCTTGGACTTTTCCGTGCCAAGTCTCCATACTTGGACTTTTCCCGTGCCAAGCTCCCTGCTTGGACTTTTCCATGTCAAGTCTCCATACTTGGACTTTTCCCGAATCAGGTCAACTCAAGTCGAGTCAACTAGGTCAACCTTGACCAAAGGTTGCACCCACAATCCCCCAAGTTCCTATTATTGTCAAACATCAAAATATAACTTCTCTATTCTTGTCAAAAATCAAAATATATCTCAAGTCAGGTCAACTCGAGTCGGGTCACCCAGGTCAACCTTGACCTAAGGTTACACCAACAATTTCATGGGTATGTGAAGTCTTTGGGACTTCGAAAAATGTAACTAATTGTAAAGACATTTTGATAAATGAAAAATGTCATGATCTATTCAGTGTATATGTCTTTGTTACATTCAAATAAAAGTCTCAATAAACATGTTGGCATATTGAGATTGGTCCACTCACATGGACAATCATCTCTATTTGTTAAGTACAAATAGAGGTAAGACTGTTGCTTATGGGACAGCTTATGTAGCTATGAATAGAGACATACCTATAAGTTAAGGTCGCCTTGATAATTGTGTCAAGATGAGATCATTTGTATAATGATTGGAGTAAATGCACCCATCATTTACTGAATCTGCTCAAAGGCCAGATTAGAATTCATATGTTGAATTGAGGATTAGACATTAGGTATGTCTAGATCAAAATCTGTACGATGTTAAATTTGAAAAAAAACATGCTCTCTTTTTAATAAAGAGAATAACATCGTAGCATGTGATTCATACCACATGTGTTATGGCGACAAGAAGGGTAGTAGGAGAATGGATCCCTTCTTCTCTACTATGTGAGACCCTTGAGATTATAAGTTAATCTCAATCTTTCCCTAAGTGACTATTTAGCTGTCTACTTGAAGTTTTGATCAGTGTATGCTACTTTAGCATGTTTCCTATTGGCTATGGATGATTAGGTATATGGAGCATAACTAGGAAAGCGACTTATTAGAATGAATAGATTCTAGCTAAAAAGGAAGATTAAGATTGATTTACATTTGTGACATTTATTCACTGGTACCAGTTATATTTTTAGTTCAGTACATGAAATGTAATTGTGAATAATTTGTTTGATTGTAGATGTTGAACATGCTCTTGACATATAGCAATATGAGGGATCAGAGATGTTCATAATTATGTAAATAATTTAATCTGGGGTAAAGGTAAGTCATTTATATCTCTGATTCGTTCTATGGACATTTATGTCTCTGATTCATTCTATGGAGCAGCTAAGTAAGGTGTGACAATCTTCTTAGCAGTTGAATGCTCAATGTGCTTGCTGTCGCATGAACCATTTTCCCTAATGTATGGAATGGATGTTCTTATTTGGTCTTTGTGACTAATTAATTTTGCTCTGGTCTTCGTGACTTGATCCTCATAAAGTCTACGTGACTTATTTGGTCTTTGTGACTAATTTTGCTCTGGTCTTCGTGACATGATCACCTTGTAGTCTATGTAACTGACATGGTCTATGTGAACATATAATCTTATGGATTGACTTGGACGAGTGAGAGATGTTGGGCGTTACAAGAGACAAAGAGGGTCGTCTCTTTCGTTGCTGCAAACGCCAAGGAGACGAAGGGGCGTCCTTTCCTCTTCGTCTTCCTCGACCTTCCTATAAAAGGAGCATCCAAGCAATCAGAAAAGGGTAGCAGAAGGTTTGCGGAGGTGATCAGAGAGCGCAGCGAAGTTGTGAGGTGATCAACGAGCGATAGAGAGCGTCCAGAGGCTGGGATTTGGTTCGTGAAATAGTTCAAGGAGGTTTCGTGTGGTGATCTTCTCGGCGACAGCAGCAGCGACGTCTTTGACAATAACTTCAACGAGATCATCAGGAGATCCATGTAAGTCATTTACAATTTGTTTTCCGATTGTATTTCATGCTATCCAAACCGACATGTGCGACCATGTGTTTTGATGTTTAGGCAAAGAGTTTAAGTTAGGTTCACTCTTGTATTTGATATGTGTATTTGAGTTGTGCAGGTTTACAGGATATACATATGACTCGGCTTAATGACTTCAGGTCCGGTGAAGGATGGAACATCCGAGGGATAATGGACAAGGCAACAAGGACAAGGGTCGAGGGAAGCGACTTCGATGTATATGCAAAGGATGACATTGGGAACGAGACGCGGGCTTGAATGCAGCCGAGGGACAAGAGCCAAAGGAAGTAGACTTGAAGGTAAGAGGTCAAGGCTGCAAGGAAGAGTCAAGTGAGTCATAAGGGTGAGTGTCCGAGTACTGAGAGACTGTACTTGGGGTACTAGTCGACTGATGGAAATAGTAGTCGACTGGTACAGTCGACTGAAAGCAAACAGAATACTTCTGTTCGCTAGGTCACTGTGGAGCAGTCGACTGGTACTTTTACCAGTTGAATGGTATCGAGTTGTTGAGTTGTAACGGTCGAATCTTCACAGAGGGCAGTCGATTGACACTTTCACCAATCGACTGGTAGACGGAGTTTTCCAACACGTGGCCTATATAACCAATGTTTGGAAGCTTGGTTAAAATTGACGAAATAAAGGTGGTTAACCCCTATTAGTAGTCTACCAGTGCCCTAGCTTCTCAAGAGTTCTTGTGAGAGTTGTGGTGAGATTTCTCCACCCACAAAGAGCTACATAAGCTAGCCAGAGATCTTCCGGGGAGTAATCCACCGACGGATCAGGATCGTTCACCTTACGGACAACCATGGAGTAGGAGCCTTATCTCTAAACCACGTTAAACAACGTGTAGTGGTTTGCTCATTCTTGTCTTTATTGTCTTTAACTTTTGTATTCATATTCGTATTTATTTTTGTATTATTTCGCTACGCAACTAACGAATACGTAGGAAGCAGTTGATTTGGGGTGCACGACTATTCAACCCCCCTTCTAGCCAACCATAAGATCTCCAACAATGACTTGGCCATGTCGGCCATTAGAAAACCGATTCCGTCTCATTTTCTTCTTGTCACAACTTAAAGGGAAACATATCTGTATCAGAGAATATAAATTAGTCAGGCTGCTAGATGCTCCTCCATCAGGTACCCTTTTGATTTTTTTTTTTGAAAAAGAGAGTGTCATTTTGATGATTTACTTAATTTAGGACACCTATTTAATTTTTTCTCAAAAAAATATTAGGAAACTAAATTTGAAATGTAGATGAGATTAATTCTTAGAGGGGAAAATTCAAAATGAAGTTCTTTAAAAATATTGGACGAACATCTTTTTTGGAAAAAATTATTAGAGAAGTGCCCTTACTCTCCAAAATGTCTTACAATGTCTTTACCCATCATTGAGGAACCAACTCCCATTGAGACTGTTGAGCTTAAACATTGTGCACTTTGGGGTTATGTTGCAATTGTTATTGGAGGAGTCATTGAAGATATGGTGGTAGAGGGAAAATGATGAAGGAATCATTGAGACTAGTGTGTGGGGATTTTGATGAGGGAGGATGAGAAAGAAAACACATCTCCCTGAAGGAGGAAAGGTGTGTTGGTGCAATCATATCAAAGTGGTCGAGTTTGATCAATTATTTTTCATATGTTTGTAAAAAATTTAAATTAGACTATATTTTATTTGCTAATGAAGTTTGACAAATATGCAAATGAATAATACTTATTGTAAGTGTAGTGGATGGAGAAATTCAAGTAAGTCAAAATTAATTGGATACTTAGAGTTTGTACAATCATACTCCAAGTGGTTAAGCTCAACAAGGGATGGTTGGTGAGATTATTAACACAATCATACCCAAGTGGTCAAGATCAATCAAAGTGTTCAATTGTTTGGTTAAAGGCTTATGTTTGGCCTTAAGCTTTTAAGTTAGGTTAATATGGTTTGCTAAATAGGTCAAGGTTGACTAAATACTTAACGATTGGAAAAATAAAAAACATGTGTTAGAATCAGAGAAGTCCAACCAATATTATCAAGTTGACTTAGAAATTAGAAAAATCCAAGTGAAGAACCAAATACTTGATAGATGATAGACTAAGCAAGTCAAAGTTCATCAGATACTTAGTAAGTGAAAGTCTTGACAAATCAAGATTGATTAGGTTCCTTGCAAGTGGAAGGTCTAACATGTTAAGGTTAACCGAGTATTATGTAAGTCAAAGTTTGGTAGGTCAAGATGTTTAGAAAATGGAAGTTAAAGTTGACTAGATACCAAGCTAATGACGAAGTCTCAAAGGTAAGCCCTTTTGGAAAGGAAGTCCTGAAGGCAATGCCTCTTAGCAAGATAAAGATATCTCAAAGGTAAGGTCTCTTGGCAAGATATGGATGTCTTGGAATCTCAACCTTTTTATAAGGATATCTATGTGATATAATAGTCTATATATCCAATTGAATGCATGAATTGATAAAAAACAAACTGTAAACACTTACTATGATCTGCGAAGATGAATCCCGTTCTTTATGCTCATCGTCAAAAGAGCAATTACAAAAACAAAGAGCTCTTCAATGGTCACAAACCAAATCCCAAAACTATACTTGGGTGTTCCTCTTTTGAAGATAAGTAGGATGATATCTCTCATGCACTCTAGCACTTGGACGCAACATATATAAAGAAACAAGTGAGGTATGTAGGCAGCTTTTATAACTGCTCACACCTCCCACTTCTCTCATATCCAACATCTCTCACTCATCCAAGTCAATCCACAAAGATCATATAAGGATTTAGTCACAAAGATCATATCAGAACATCCAATCCATACTAAAGCACACTGAGCAATCTAAGCTAAGAAAGTTGTTACACCTTACTTAGCTGCTCTCGTAATGACACTTAGTCACTTTCATAATGGTACATAGTCTTTCTCTTGATGATACATATCTGTTATCCAGGAAACATCCAATCTCCCGGTGGCACATAATCATTATCTTGGAGATATCCATATCTTGCTATTTATCCAGATTAAATAATCTTCATTTATATCAATATGAACATTTCTAATCCCTCATAATGACTATTATGTCAAGAGTATGTTTCATATTCAAATATTCACAATCATTTCTATACATAACAGAAATAGGTCGACCAGTGAATAACATCAAAAGATGTAAATCTATTTAATCTTCTTTTTTAACTAGAATTTATTTATTCTAATTAGTTATTTTCCTAGTTATGCTCCATAGATTGAATCATCCATCGCCATAGGAAACATGCTAAAGTAGCAGTCACTAATTAAAACTTTAAGTAAACAGTTAAATAGTCACTTAGGATAAAATTGAGATTAACTTATAATCTTAAGGTCTTATATATTACAGAAACAAGAATTCATTCTCCTACTATCCTTATTGTCACAATAGCACATGTGGTATGAATCATATGTTACTATATTATTCTATTTACTAAAAAGAGCATATGTTTTCCTCAAATTTAATATCATACAAATTTTGATCTAAACATACCTACTGTCTAATCCTGAATTCAATTCATGAATTCAAATCTAACTTCCGACAGGTTCAGTAAATAATGAATTAATTTACTTTAATCATTATTAGCACATCTTATCTTGACACAATTATCAAGGCGACCTTAACTTATGGGTATGTCTCTGTTCATAGCTACATAAGTTGTCCTATAAGTAATGGTCTTATTTATATTTATACTTAACAAATAGGGATGATTATCCATCTGAGTGGACCAATCTCAACTTACCAACATGCTTACTGAGACTTTATCCAAATATAACAAAGACATTTACATATACACTGAATAGATCATGACATTTCATATATCCAATTATCTTTACAAATTATTACATTTTACGAAGTCCTAAAGACTTCACATATCCTTGAAATGACTCTTTAGTTAATGACTTAGTAAAAGGATATATAAGCATAGCATATGTGGGGACATACTCAAAAATTATCTTTTTCTTGTCAACAATATCTCTTACAAAATTATACTTAATTTCTATTGATTTCCTTTACTGTGATATTTAGGATCCTTGGAAAAAACTATACTAACTTAACTATCACAGTTCATTGTAACAAGACTCTCATTGTCCTCAACAATCTTCAGATATTTTAAGAACCTTCTCAACTAGACAGCTTTTTACACAGTCGCTACACAAGTCACATACTCAGCTTCCATTATCAATAGCACTACACAAGTCTGTTTCTTGTTATTCCATAAGATGACGCCACCATTCAGCAAGAAGGTATAGCATGATGTAGATTTATATCATCCAGGTCCCCAGCCTAATCTGCATCTAAATCACCTTTCAGACTCATATATGATCCTTGAAAATAAAGATAATAATCTATTATCGCCTTCAGATATCTAAATATCATTTTTACTACCTTTTAGTGTCTTAGTCCTGGGTTTAACTGGAAGTGACTAACTAAGCCAATAACATAGTTGATATCGAGATGTGTACACAACATAGTGTACATCAAACTATCAATATCACTGACATATGATTTTTATTCATCTTGGCTATTTTCTAAGGAGTTTTGGGACTTATACTCTTGCTCAAAATAGTACATTTTATAATTGGTGTATGTTTTATGCTGCAATTAGACATACTAAAATGATGTAACATCTTATTTGTATAAAACTTTTATGACAGATCTAAAAGTCTTTTAGAACGATCTCTAATGATCTTTACCCCTAAGATGCACTCAGCTTCTCCCATATCCATCAGATCATATTGTGATGATAGCCACTTCTTGACTTTATTCATATACCCTATATCATTTCTAGCTATCAGTATATCATCAACATATAATGATAAAATAACATATTTTTTCCCTTTTAAGGAAAACACAATGATCCTCATTGATCATCTCGAAACCATAAGATAAAATAACTTCGTTAAATCTTATGTTCCATTATCTTGACACTTGCTTTAGCTCATATATAGACTTTTTAAGTCTATATACTTTCTCCTCTTGGCCTTCAACAATGAAATCTTCTAGCTGAACCATATAGATTTCCTTGTCAATCTCGTCATTAAGAAAAATGATTTTTTACATTTATTTGATATAATTCCAAGTCATAATATGCCATAAAGGCTAAAATAACTCGTATTGACATAAATTTCACTATGGGAGAAAATGTCTCTTCAAAATCAATACCCTCCAGTTACGTAAATCTTTTTGCAACCAAATGAGATTTGTATTTGTTAATCGATCCATCAACTTTCCTCTTTATTTGAGAATCCACTTATTCCCAATAGCCCTTCGACCAGGAGGAAGATCGACTAAGTCCCAAACATAATTTTGATTTATAGACTCTATCTCTTCAACCATTGCAGCTTTCCACTTTTCTTTAACTCTACATTCCAATGCTTCCTCAATATATTGAGGTTCATCATCGTCAACTGAGAGTGTCATCAATGTCATTCTCAATTTTAAACCTCTTCTTAGGTTTGATTTTACAAATACTTCTTCGTAAGTTGGGCTATTAAGAAGTCAATTCATAACTTGGTAAATCACTCTCACTCGGTTGACTAGACTCAAGCATCCCTTTTAATACCTCTCTTATCGATAATATCTCATCCTCCTCAAAAAGAGGAACACTTTTATCAACATCACCTCTGGTTGGGAAATTTATTTTAAGAAAAGTTGTATCTCTTGAATATATTTTGGAGATGGTTTTATTTAGTTGTTCACCTATGAAAATATAACCTTTGAATGTCTCATAATATCTAATAAAGATACATTTCTTACCCCTATGTCTCAGTTTTTTATACTTGTGAGAACTATCATGAACATAAGCAGTTGACCCACAAGGCCTCATATTATTCAAATTTTCTACCTGTCTAACGTTCATATAGAGTAGATGGAACTAACTTTGAAGGCATTTGTTAAGTATATATGCCACAGTTAATAATGCATCTCCCTAATAAGAGATCGACAAATTAGCCTGTCATCATAGACCTAACTATTTCAAGAAGAGTCCTATTTATTCTTTTAGCTACCTCATTTTATTGTGGAGTTCCAAGGATTGTCAACCATCTAATAATCCCTCTATCATTACACATTGTCTTGAACATATCAGACAAATATTTCTCCCATGGTAAGTGCGTAAAGTCTTAACCTTAGGTTTCGTTTGATTCCCAACATCATTCATATAACGAATGAAGCAATCTAATGCTTCAGATTTATGAGAAATCAAATACACATGACTGAAACAAGAGAAATCATCAATGAATGTAATAAAATATGAAACTCCACGTCTAACCTTCACATTCAGTAGAACACAAATATCCGAATGAATTAATTACAATACTGATATAACCCTAATAGCCTTACCAAAAGGTTTCTTAGTTGCTTTTCCAACAAGACAATACTCACATATAGATAAATGAATCTTAGTATGAGTGCCCAATAGACCTTCTCTTACCAATCGATTCATATGTTCTTGTCCTATGTGTCCTAATCTAGAATGTCAAATCTCATCAGTTATACCTGCATCACTAGTTAGAGCAATGTTTGAAAAATAACCCTCAATAATACAATTAACAACTAGTTCTATATTAAGAACCATAAAACTATTTGTTAAAAAATCATATCCGATTGACACTGAATTAATTTTAAGTTCAACACATCAACTGTAAAAATTAATACAATACCCTAAATCAAGAAGACATATAATAGAAATAAGATTCCGTCAAATTTCAGAAGCATACAGGATATCATGTAAAAATAAAACACTACCACCACAAAGGTTGAATTTGCAAGTGTCGACTCCTTTGACTTCAACTTTTGCATTATTTCCTACATAGATCCATTTGTTACCAGATGGTACCGGATGGTACTCTACAAATGTAACTCACTCCCGAGCTACATGAATGGTTGCTCCCGAATTTATAATCTATAAAGGATAATAATTAGCTAACAACACTGAACTAGTTGAAAATGCTCACGAAAAAAAGACATATTTGGATTTAACTTTTCAACTCAGTGCACTCTTGAGCGAAGTGACCCTTCTTGACACAATTATAGCAAGTCATTTTGCTTTTAGGTTTCTCACAAGTCTTCTTTCCTTTCTTCTTGATTAAGCCCTGTCCCACAGTAGCAGCTTCTTTCTTCTTTCCCTTCCCCTTCTTGAACCATTTCTTTTTCTTAGATCTAGATGATCCAATAGAACTGACAATCACATAGGGTAGTCTAGAAATTCTTGCGAATTCAACTATCACTGTCTCCAATTCTACATGGCGTGAGACGTCAGTGAAAGTCTTGATACTCTCACCGTGAGTTGGGGTTTACATCATGGTCTCCTAAGAATCTGAAAGGAAATGAATAACTACTTGAACTTATTGTTTATTAGTCAACTCATGATGAATAGTTTTAAGCTCTTGAATCATGTTCAACATCTTCCTGAGGTATTGAACCATCAAAACATTTGGGCGCTTCGTATAGTTGTCAAACTTGATCGTCAGCTGTCGAAGCTTGCTTAGACTTATTCCATTGTATTTCTCCTTAAGGGCTACACAGACTGCATGAGTCATAAGATACAATTCATACTAAAAAACTAGGTCATCTATCATTGAACTAATCAATATGCTTTTTGCAGTGGAGCCATTTTTCTTCCATGTCTTGTAGGCATCAAGATCTTGTCTGTTTTATATAGTAGGATCATCTACAAGTTCTACCATAACCTGATTTACAACCTCTAAAATCTCTTGTTCCTCAAATACATACTATATCTTGAAGTATCTGATCTTATAGTTATCCACATTAAGTTTTTCTCCCTTGTTGAGTTCAACTATAATGTTCTTGGTTGTCATAATATATCATAAATGAATAAATTATTTGGTTATTCAGTGTATGTAGTATGTATGTAATAGCTTATCAACTCAATATAAATCTGATTTGATTTACAAAATTAAGTGATAACTATATTTCCATTCATCATTTATATCTATCAATTCGACTGACATTTATTGATTATATGACATACACCCCATCTAATGAACTTAATCATTAGTCAATCATGATTTTCATTTAATATAAATAAATAAACTAATCATTTATTATTATACTCATAACGAACTAATCAAAGAGTATATCACATCATATTATTATGCATCAGGTGGTGTAATCAGCATAAGTGAACATATGAATGAACATATCATTAAGATAAACATCCTACATATTGCTAACATATAACAAACTCATATAAACTAACTGGACTAATGTATTCATACACAATGACAGTAATAATAATAGAACTCTAATAAACTAGATAAGTTAACATCACTCCCACTAGGATAGACACTAGTGTAGTGGTTAATATTATCCCAACCTAGACACATTTAAGGCAATCTCAGGTAGGAGAGCTTTAGGATTCTCTATTGGATCCACAATCAAATGCTCTTCTAGATCTTCCTCAAACTTTTCAAGGTTCTCTTCAGACTCTTCAAGATCCTCTTGATTCACATGATGAATTAGTTTCATACATAACTCTGAATATGAGATGCACCCTTCATGGTGCCCCCATACATAGTCTGTTATCACTTTAGGATCCGACAATAAACACATCAAAACTCAAATCCTATAATTGTCCAGAACTAGAAACTCTTTCCGCTCGAGTTTCCAAAATAATATATCAATTTATTCAATATGTCCACTGACTCCATAAATTGAGTTATACTATATCTCCTGAATTTCCTCCCGCAGCTGGTTCCGTCGCACTTCGCAATGAGTCAAGGTGGTAATTATCTGTGCCATATGAAAAATTAAAATTAAATAAGTCAGTACATAACCAACTAACTAATACAAAACTGGTGTAATTCAATTTATACAGATATAGAACCAACATTATTAATCAATAAAAA
Organism: Zingiber officinale; assembly: GCF_018446385.1. Taxonomy (NCBI): domain Eukaryota; kingdom Viridiplantae; phylum Streptophyta; class Magnoliopsida; order Zingiberales; family Zingiberaceae; genus Zingiber; species Zingiber officinale. The sequence continues at coordinate 140,444,613 of NC_055992.1, forward strand.
AAATCTTCTCGATATTCAAGAATGACCCAATTTATTCAATCTGGTTTGATTGAATCAAATTGATCTGATTAACCCAACTAATAATTTAAATTAGACAGGGTCTAACTGGACCAAACTAGATCTGATTAAATATGACCCATCAAAATAAATCCGGCCCAATTATGAATTAAATCTAACCCCATCCATAATTAATTGAAAATTTAAAACACAATATTTAATTTTCAATTATTTGAACCGTGAATCAATTGGAAAACAATACTTTCAATTAATTCCAATTAATATGTCAGGGCAAAAAACTTTTTTATTCACCAATAACAACGTTTCGTTGCCACTAAACAAACTATTGCTCAGTTTTTATGGAGGAACAGAAAAGAACAAATATTGTTCTTCTTCTTTGCTACGATGCTCTACTCCACTGCGACGAACGTAGTCATCGACTACCAATTGTCGGCTAAACGAGGAAGTTATCGGAACTTTCCAGCAACAGATGTCGGTCCTTGGTGGCCTCTACAATCTCTAGCTACCACGATTAATGCAGTTGTCGGCAAAAGTTCTGTCACCGACCATCGATGTAGTCACCAGCACTCGCCGGCCATGGAGGTTGATCGCCAACCACCCGACGTGGTTATCGATGGCCGCAACAATTAATTTTTATTAATGGTACTTTTTCATTTCCTTAAGGACAAGTAGGAATTTCTTAAGATCATGTCGTGAATCAAACATGATTTTTGAAATTTTAAAGTGCACAATATTAATAAAAATGGACATGATGTATGTATGAACAAGTTTGCTATGTTAATTTTTATTTCATTCATAACCAATATTAAATGAATGCATGATTACTATTAGCACCATTTTCATATTACCATATTTAACGATGTCAATGGTAAGTTTCCCTGTTGTTGCCATAACAGTCACAGGTAATTCATAGAGCATTTTTGGTTATAGAAATGATGCAATTGCCATCAAATTTGCAGATAAAATTATCAAATAAAAAACATGCATCGATGTAACAGAATTCCTATGTGATAGTAATCGAACATATATATCAAATCTATGCTCTCACAATAACATGATTGTCCATCATGCATTCAACAGGTGCTCGGTATCAATATTCGATTGAATGCATGAATTGATAAAAATCAAACTGTAAATACCTACTGTGATCTGCGAAGATGAAACCTGTTCTTTGTGTTTGCCTTCGGAAGAGCAATTATAAAAACAAAGAACTCTTCAATAGTCACAAATCAAATTCTAAAACTGTACTTGGATGTTCCTCTTTTGAAGATAAGCAGGATCATATCTTTCATGCACTCTTGCACTTGGACGCAACGTATATAAAAAAACAAGTGAGGTATATTGGCAGTTTTTGTAATTGCCCACACCTCCCACTTCTCCCATGTCCAACGCTATAGGTGATCTTTGGGTAGACCTTAACATAGCTGATGACTCAACCTTAGAATTGATCTTAATGTATAATCCAATCAATTGAAGGTTTGATTTAGTCAACTAGATAGTCGATTCAAGCTAAACAAAATATTTCTCTTTGTGGGTTAATCGACTAAGTAGCTGAATTGGGCAAGTTCATTTGACTAGACAATCAACTATTTTTCTTACCAAAAGTTGAAAGAAAATTGTTGATCTAACAAATGTTGGTAGGTGCCTTTAAATGGTCTATGAGCTACAACAAATTAGTGGATTAGGAGTAGTAGTTTCCATTGCTCTAGGGCAGTCAACTAGAAGTAGATGGTGTTGAAATAGATGATCCATTGGCAGATTGAAAGTTGGAGCAATCACAAAAATAGTTGACTGGTTAAAGGGGCAATTACTTGACCTTAAAGCAGAATATCAATTGTTAACAAAAATTGAAGGTTACAAGGAACTAAAGGAACCTTTTCAAGTATAATGAAATGAAGTGAAAGCAAGTGAAAAAGTTTTGATAACAGCTCCATACTTGTTTTTGCTTGCCTCAAAACTTTTTGATATGTTAAAAAGAATTGACATTGGAAACCCACTAAGCTATTTTGAGAAAAACATTTATTGCCCTTCTTAATATATCTCGATTAAAGTTCTAACAACTTCTGTCATAACCCTTTTGCAAATTGATATGCTCATAGCAAGAACACTTGATATGTGTGATATTCAGTCTTATCGTTTATTGTGAACTCATCCTTTTACTTCTTAGTCCATCAATGTTCTTACAATTCCTTTCCATCCATGACTTTGGGTATCTTAAAATCATGTTTTATAAGAAGTATAATTTTAAATTTTATTTAAAAAAATACCTCCATCCTCTCTTTCTAAATTGAGAATTATTTTTTAAATATTGATGAGTGGATGCTCATTCCATCAACCTCAAAATAGATTACTCAGCCGATAGTTAATCCTTCTACCCATTATTCTCTCTGATATCACTTGTTAACTTTAGAAGACTGTAACTCTTTTATCACCTGGTTGCTGGAAAAGTGGATAAGCGTTTTCAAAACATCTCGGCTCTAATGTCACTTGTTGGTTCAAATGGTGAGAGTAAGGTAATGCAAGCGTTAGAAGAGATGGAGGTGAATATCATGTCTACAAATGAAAATAACCTTCTCTCTAGTTGCAATCCCAGCAAGGTCACAAAAACAGATTAGCAACAAAAAAAAAAAAAAAACATAAACAAATGCACAAGCATACCACACAATCAGATCGGCGATGCAACATGGTTCAACAACCCTCCAACTCCTAATTCATGGCCTATGATCTTTTAGGGGAGAAAGCTTTTACAAGACTGTCAATAGCAGTACAAGGGACATACAATTGAAAACAAGAAATTCCACAGCAGAATAGTACAATAATATAAATAATTAGGTCAGTTATTGTTGTTGCTCATAGTTTCTAGACCCCTTTAATTAGATACCTCTTGCCATGAAATGCTTCATTAACATAATCTTGCCAATGTGGCACCTATCAATCAATTGTTCGTCATCATCAAACGATTGATACGATTGGTTCTTCTTGCATGATTACTTCATCTCGGGTTCATCAATTGATCTATAATCAACCATCAATCGACTATCCTTGACATAATCCCATAGATGGTAATTAACTCTTATGATTCTTTAAATAATACCTAGATTAATTGATTGATCAGTCATTCGATTCACTCGAAACATGATATAGAATGTTTCTTAGACGAGTACACCAATAAATTGTGCTATCAGTCAACTGTTCATAGGCAATCAGTCGACTTAACAATCAGTTGTCCTCAATTAACTATCTTAGTCGATTGATAATTTGACTCCAATCCATCTAAGATCAAGTCTTCCTAAGTTGAGTTCTATCCAACCAAAGTATAATTTTACTCAACTCTTAGCTCACCAATAACTGCCTTCTGCCATGAGACCTCCCATCCAGTTTTTCATCCTTCAAATACACTAATTCCTCTATCTACCTCCTTCATGTCATCCTTCACAATCTATTTTCATAATGTATTTCCTATAAGCTTCCACGAAGTTTCTCATCCCTTGAATGTTTTGAGTCCTTCAATTCTCTTCCCATGTTATCCCTTTCACTTCTCTACCTCTGATGCTCCTTGTCCTTAGGTGTCTCATACCCTTCTTCGATCTTCCTCAAATCTTTAACTACCAAATGCTCCATGTGTATATACCTAAGTCTCTTCACATTTAAACATACGAATCAAACACAAAGAAGCAAGGTCTAACTTAAATCATTTACCCAAATATTAAAACTCCATGATTGCACCATATCACTTTGGGACTAAAATTTTCAACATAGTAGAAGTTCACTAAAATTATGGCTGAGAGATCAAATGGAAGTCAACTATGTTTTTCTTTTGAAAGCTCTCGACTATGCATGGATTCTAGTCAACTGGCACAATATTGAAAAGGCTAAAATGGATTTTCAGCCCAAGAATATGTCCATGAGACTTGGTATTTATGCATAAATCAAGTTAAGAATTTGAAAACAAGTAGAGGTCATTGTAAATATCTTGTGCATAAGATAATTATTGAAAGATAATTCATGCATAAATACATGTCACCCCGATATTTCTCCCCGACAATGGTATAGCAAATAGAATACTTTCTCAATTTTTTAGATATCTAAAGATTGAATCCAATTAATTAATGAATTTTTTTTAATGTATAATTAACTTAAGAATATTAAATTGATCAGTCGTTCACTGCGAATACTTCCCGATTTATTCTAGTGGCCGATGAAAAATTTTCATGACATTGAACTGATCATCTTAAAATTAATCGGTATAAATTAAATATCTAATTTTAATTAAAAAGATAAAGGAAAGAACTAAAAATAGAAGAACCTAATTTAAAATCAGAGGGACAAAAAAGTGAAAAGATTTTGAGAACTTTATTCATATTATATAATTATTTTTAGCTTTATCAACTTAAATTTATTATCAAACTCTAAAAATAAATTTATTATTGATTCAATCATATCTCATGTATTACCAGTATATTTAATATGTGTTTAAATGTACAGCAACTTATAGCAAACTCAAAGCCTCACAAGCTCTTCGTTGGTGCTATTGGCTTGTCGAAGAATTTTAACTTGGAGGAAGAAAACTCATAATTTAACTCGGGAGGAAAAAAAAAGTCATTCCACCTGCCTAATTTCACGAGGACAAAAAATTACCAAAATTCATCAAAGAACATTTAAATGATCCTCCCTCTTATTTTACATCAAATAACTCGGAGAATCAAATCTCAACTCTCGTACAATCACTCTAATGCAATCCATTCTTTCTTGGTTCATCTCTCAGGGTAAGGCATTAGGGAAAGCACATAAAACTACATTAGAGGTTTCAATGAATTACAAAAAGTCTAAGAACAAGATTCTTCGATGTCCAAAAACTTGAACACGTTAGAACAGGACACGAGGATTAGATAATAAACATCTCTGAAATGATACAACCAAGCAAAACATCAAACAAGAGAGCAGCAGAATAGATCCATCCTTAGTTTCTCGGAATTAAGTGACATTTAATAAGATCACCGCTTCCTACTTTGTGATAGAACTCACTTGGCCATCATGATTTTAACAAACTCATCATAGTTGATCTGACCATCGCCATCTACATCAGCCTCACGAATCATCTCGTCAACTTCCTCATCTGTGAGCTTTTCTCCGAGGTTGGTCATCACATGGCGAAGCTCAGCAGCAGATATGAAGCCATTCTGATCCTTGTCAAACACTCTGAATGCCTCCTTCAACTCTTCCTCTGAATCTGTATCCTTCATTTTCCGGGCCATCAAGTTAAGAAACTCGGGGAAGTCAATTGTCCCATTTCCATCAGCATCAACTTCGTTGATCATGTCTTGCAGCTCAGCTTCTGTAGGGTTCTGACCCAAAGAACGCATCACAGTTCCGAGCTCCTTGGTCGTGATACAACCTGGACAGATTCCATGAATGTGTGAGACCGCACTGTAACCTACAGAACATAATGGAACTCTCTTCTGCAACAGTCAGTAGCTTAAGGCAATTTCATTCCAAACTATGATACATAGTTTGCATCGGGCCAACAATTAGAAAGGATTTTCTCCGAAAACATCAAAATGGATTCCATCCAATACAACCTTCATGCCTTACAGTACATTTTTTTTGTGTTGTGCCAAAAATAACATTATCAATGATCAATCTTAAAATCCTTAAAAAGAAAAAATCCAGAAAATGCTGCCAACACTTAGATACCCATATTGGTACCATACTACCAATAGAACAAGAATCTTATTCCTCAACTCACAGAAACATGAATCACAATGAAGCCTAAATAAATTGAAGTTAACTAAACCATCACAACAGCAAATATAGTTTACCAAGTGATTTTGTGCCCATAAGCAGTTCTACCACATAATCTATTGCTGTAAAGAAAATACAAATGCACATTCACAAGATCTAATTATATAAGAAGTTAGGTCAATGAATTTCAACCCTGCATGCAAAGAAGCACCATTATCAACATAGAATCAAACATACATCATAGAAACATAATCTGTACCAGGGAACACAAGGTGAAAGTGAATATAACTTCATAAAAAAATTCCATCAAGTTTGTTGCGTTCTCACATTTATCTTCACATTTTGCATGAAGAAAAAGAGAAAAAACAATAACTTCACCCGACAAATATTCAATCTTTGAGTCGCAGGAGTTAGTGGTATGAGATAGTAACTAAAGAAAGTAAGAATGCTAATATTAAGTGTTTTCCAACTTGTTAACCTGCTTTAAAGTAATCCTGTCTGGTTTACATCACACATCTTTCATCATGCATGCTAATAATTAATTAAAAAAGTTGTATACGACTGCGATTTACAAGTGTTATCCATGATTATATTACTTTAGGATTCGGTTGTTACAATCTCCTCCCATTCTGCCATCTTTCCCTTAAGGGTGATTCTTTTAACCTATATGCAAGCAGAATTCTTTCAATTATTCTCCACTAGGCAATTATAATGCACCTAAAAAGGAACCTGGAATGCTACTCTTTCTCAAGTCATTTTTGCTACAAATTAACAATGAGTTGCAGTTATTCCATATACTTGGTATGTGCATGCCTGAAAGATCAATTGCTAAATAATTGAAAATTTGATTGAATATAAATATATCTACAACCATGTTAATTATTTGAAAAGGGCTTTGTTGTATGGTGGAGAAGAATTCCCATAATAGTAGAGGCAATATATGTCTGTGTACTTTCTCTCAGACCATGAGATAGGTCTGCAGTTGGGTTCCAACTTGTTGACATATTCATGACCTAAAAACTGGTGGGGTGTCAGTATGGTGACGAGGATCATGTTCCCTTTAGAATCTCCCTTTGGTTGCCAAGGCACTCTCTGGGTGGTATATACACCACTTCTGATAGCATCCTATCCAATTTCCTATTATTGGTCACCGACTCAATAATGGTCAGTCATCGAGTTACCTCTTGCACACCTCTTCGCATAAACTTATCCCTTTGAAAAAGAGTTAAGGTTGAAGTGAAGGCTATATATAGCATCTTTCCTAAAGACAATATTGCCATTCTCATGTGCTTATGGTTAATTGACAATGACCTCCCAAGATACAACAACACTCAAAAAAGGAGCACTCCAAAATTTCAAATCCCGAAAAACCTTCCAAACCTTGGAACTCTTTAGAGTGGAAAGGGAGAAAAGAAAACTCAAAAGGATAATTTACACTATTAAGTATATTAAGGAAGAGAAGAGGGATCTATTTATAGGTGAAGAGTATTCCAAGGGGTGAAAGTTATTAATTGAATTAATTAATCAATTTGTTTTTTTCCAGCAGCGATAACTATATTTTAATTAATTGATTAGTTCTGCCGCACAAACATTAATTCAATAATTAATTGATTAATCTTTTTAATTAATCAATTAATTGTGCTGCTGCGCTATATAAATTAATTAATTATTGATTACAGCCAGCCGACGCATCAATTAATTCACCAATTAATTGATCAATAAATTATCTACTAATTAATCATTTAATTGACTAATTAATTCTCAAAGATTAATTGAGAATAATTGATCAATCCTTTTTGCAGTGGGAAAAATCCAATTTTCACCCCTTAATAGTCCCAAGTGAATTAACACCCGAGAGTTAACACTTTCAATCCAATCATACAAGACCAACCCTTCGTTAATTTCTCATCCATTTAAGAAATTAATTTACATCAATCTGCTCATAAAACAATTGTCTTTGTTACTATTTGACTTATTGGTTACAAAAATCAAAATTTCAACAATCCCCCGTGTGAATCGAAATTATAAATAAGTTTCAAGTCTTAAAAAAGATTCACTAGAAAACTATTGGATCAAGAGAGATAGCTTATAGCTTTGAATATTACTATAATGAAATATGATCGAATTTACTTTGCTGGAACTATATTTTGAATTGTGCAGCCGTCAGTGTAAACCAAGACAATCATATCCGCACAATAGCCCTCAGGCTTTTGTCGCTTCATTATTGTGTACGTTTTGGCCATAGACAATGCTTCAGAATTCATAAGTTCTTACAGTTTTAAAGATGCTTTCACTTAGCACTCATATAGGCGATCTCCTTTCAATAGTATCGTGCAATAGCCCATTATACCCTATGTCTATGTGATACAATATAAGAATTATTAAAGGCCTGCTGCTCGCCTTTATGTTCCTAAGAATGAATTGGAGTTATTACTCCTAACTAAGTGCCTCGAATTTGCGATGTTGTCCCTTTTGAAACGTGATCTTGGGATCTCGGCCAACATGGTCACTAATAGATTCATATGTTGGTTTTTGGCCCATTCCCTTAGACGTGCAGTATATTTGATCTCTTGTTAGACCTTTTTAATTAGAAGATTTGCATATTTGATGAAAAATCTCATCATTAAAGATCTACTGCTTACATAATATTAAGTCTTCGACGAATATGACAAGACGTACCATTTCACACTTGTGTCCTCTCATAGATTCGAGGCTATTGCAGTGAATTATAACTACTAGCACGATGCATATTTATCGAATATGCAGTGAACTCTTTTAGCCCCAATTTTGGTATTCATACCTTAGTCGAACACCACCGCATTCCCACATTTATTGATTCCATGAAAAGGTTATTGACCTTTTTATGACTTGTCGAGAGTTTCATCTCTATCTCAAGGGAATTGTGGTTTGTCAAGTGAACATTTTTCTCCCATAATTTCTAGGACAATCCCAAAACTTATTAACAAAGCATTTATCATCTTCTTAGCATACGAATCTTGCATTCCACAACACCACTAACGTGAGTTGGATACATCGATGAATGTTGCTCTTCTTTGAGAAAAAAAAATCCTTAAATAGTACCATGTATTCTCTTCTTCAATCACTATAGATAATTTTACCTATTTGATTTTTTCAACCACATTTCTAACAATTCAAGGGCCTCAATCTTACTTCTCAGCAAGTCTCTCTAGCTCCTTTAATAATCAATGACAATTAAAGGCAAAGGATGTAATGCCTTTGGTAAAGTTCCCCTTGCATAATACAAGCTGCATTTCTAACACATCCTCATTTGGCCTTTTGATCGGTCCACACCAAAAGCTACAATCGTCTGATCAAAGTGTTGTTCAAGATTGCATCTTTTCTTGAGAATCGCTTAATCTAGAGAGCATATATTCCTTGGTCTTCTGATTTCACTGAGCCAAAGCTATATATACGTCTGATCGGAATGCTAACTAGGGTTGGACTTGTACTCAAGGAACGCTCAAGCTAACATGCATCCCTTGTGTTTTTTTATCAAGCCAAACTATGGCCCTTCAATCAAAGTGTTGATCAAGATGCTTTAATTCTCGAGAACCATCTTCAGTTGTGCAATTGAATAGGGTCACGTCTGATCGGCGAGTGATGTTTGTGCCAAGGAAGAATCTTTGTGCATTGACTAGGGTCATATTCGATCACCATTCACTACAAGACTAGAGAGGATTTTATCATATATTGAGCTTGTAAACCAAAGTGAGTTCATTACCCGTTGGGCACGAGAGCTAAGGTTGCACAATTGCTCGTTTGACCCTATGCCAAGGATGTGCCCTTTAATGAACCGGTGCAAGAGGAAAACCCTTTTGGCTTCGACATAAGGGGAGTGATACTAGATCTCTTGGTCCATTGCAACATATGTGATGCAATCAACTTATCCATCATTTATCTTATGTTAACTCAAGTTTAGCTTTTATCCAAGTGACCCAAGCTCCCATTTGAAACCTCTTGTTAGCCCTCTTTTTGGATACTTTAAAGTCACCATGATCTGCTTTGTGTTTTTAGTCTACCAACCCCCCACAAAACCTTCATCATCATTGTTACACTATACCCATTGTATAGTTTATCATCCAGCCCTTTGAGGGCATGTTTTTTGCATATAAAATCTCTATTTTCCATGTGATCAACTCTCCCTTTGCTTGAGGCTCATCTTTAGATGTGCTAGCTGTATCTTCCAATAGTAACCCAGCAAGGTATATTTTTCTTTAAACAATACAACATCCTTTACTACCACCGCTTTGAAGTCGATTCCAGAGATCTTCTGAGGTTTCTTTTCAATAAGAGTGAGACCCATGATTGACATAACCGAAATATCATTGTAAGATTATTGGTAGACTTTATCTCAATCCATGAAATAGGTCCAATAGTTTAGGTCTGGGAAGTCAATTTGTTGACATATGAACGACTCAAACTGGTGGGGTATAAGTATGGCGACAAAGAGCATGCCCCTTTTAGAATCTCGATACACCCCTTTGGTTGTTGAGGCACCCCTTCCAATATTATTATCTCCAATTTACTATTATCAATCAACAACTCAATTATGGCGGTCGTCGAGTTATCTTTTCGTATATCGGCACACCTCTTCGGTAAACTTATTCCTTTGGATAAAAGTTTAAAGGTCGAGCTGAAGACTATGCCTTCTTGCCTTAGGACAATATTGCCTTGCCCAAATGCTTATAGTTGATTGTCAATCGAATTGGAATATGAGCACTCTAAATTTTAAATCTCAATAAACTTGTAAAGCCTTAGAACTCTTTATCAATAAAGGGAGAAAAAAGAGCCCAAGAGAAAAATTAACATCTTGAGTGTTGGGTATATTGAGCAAGAGAAGATGAATCTATTTATTGTAGCAAAATGTGATTACACTTACCCCAAGCGCCCCTCATAGCCCGTCCCCAGGTTATGTAAAGGGAGGTAAAACACGGGGTCAACATATAGCCGACCGCCAAGTTGACTAGTGGGTGTGAGGTTTTTTTTTCCGAGGGCATGCGCCCGCAGGAATTGATCTCTTGTCCTATTATAGCAAGTTTACCACCCTCTAACCAACTGGACATCTCGTGGGGACAAGATGAATCTATTTATATTTATAAGAGTGAAGGGTAATCAAAGGAGTGAAAGAATCATTAATTAAATTAATTAATCAATTATTTTTTAATTTTCTTTTCAACAACTATTGTTGTATTTTAATTAATTGATCAATTATACAACATGCATTAATTCAATAATTAATTGATTAATATTTTTTTTTATTGGCGGAGCCCTCGTGCACCGAGTTGTCCTTTAATCAATTAATTCTTCTATCATACCATATACATTGATGAATCGGCTACAAGCCTACAACCAAAGATGCATGCACATGAGGTGTTGCTACCATGAGGTCCGGGGTTCAAATCTCGACAGAGCCGAGATAAAATACCTCACTTATGTGCTAGTCACTATTCCAAAGGCTAGTAGCCGCCCATGATTTACCTCCTCCGTGTTGGCCTTGGGACGGGTTGGCGGGGGCGCTGGGGGCGAGCGTATTCGTCTTTTTGCCACCATGAATTAATTCATCAACTAATTGATTAATATTTTAATTAATCAATTGATCTACTAATTAATCAATTAAACTTTTAATTAATCAGTTATTTTTTAATGGTTAAGTTTGAATAATTAATTAATTATTTTTGCAACCAAATCTCGAAAATTAGTTCTGATTTCTTAATTAATTTTCACCCTGAATGTTCCCATGCAAATTGACACTCTCAAGTTAACGTTTATATATCCGCATCTATGTGTGCAAGCAAACACTTTCAATCTGATCATACTAGACCAACCCTTCATAAAGTTTACACCGGTCTACTAGCAAAGCAGCCGCCCTTGTCCATATTTGACTTATTGGTTATGAAAATCAATTTTCCAATAATATATTCTTTAAAGAGGGTGTTCTATATACACGCCTCAAAGTCTGAGACTTTTATAACATGGAAAAAAAATACTGCAATGGAAAATATAGCACAAACAACTAAATAATGTGAGATTCAGTTTCTAAAACTTCCAGCTTCATATTGTAGTAACGTTGCTCTGGCTTTGTTAGATTTTTAAAACAAAGATGTTTCATACCCCTTGTAAAGAATTCACAATAGTAAATGATGTTATTCAGATCCTTAGCATACAAACAAAACTAATGTGCGACTCAGCTCCTCAACCTCCCAGCTTTTTAACCTTCCAGCTTCATATTGTAGTAATCTTGCTTTTACTTTGTTAAATTATTAAAACAATGATGTTCCCATTGGAAAGAACTCACAATAGTAAATGATGTTGCCAGATCCTTATCCTATAAATCTACAATACCAACATCAAATATAGAACATTCGCAAAATTCTTTACACATCTTATAGATACACGATAGTCTACACTCACCACTGAACTAGCCTTCAAGCAGCATCCTGCATACTGATTGGAAGTTTGACCAACTACCTAAAGAAGCGTATTAAAAGAATAGGCTAAAACGATCGGCTGCCAAATAGGATCTCCAGGATATTGAAAAAACAGGACATTCCCAAAAAAAAAAAATTCCTTTACGAACTCAAGAATTGTACCCACCAGTGCTAACTCCATAGTTATTACCCCTGAAGACCGACTACAATCTCCAGAAATATGTTCATTGCACACTTATAACTTAGTTCAATTAATGTTAACAAAAATGTACCACGTTTCATTTTTTGCGAACAAAATCACAACCCCAGTTTTAGCAACTGATTTGCTAAATCGTCTCTTGGAAATTTTATTTACAAGAATGTATCAACAAATTGGAAGATCAATGGTAAATTACTATTCAGACTTGCTCGCACTTAGGATGAGTGAAAAAGATCATCTTTTTTCAGTTATCGATGCGAACCTATAGTTGTGATTCGGGGGCTAAAATAGATCTGACTATAACCAAATACCGACAAAATCAAAAAGGGTCATCAAGGCAAGATGTGCCGCAGATCTAGAAACAAAGAAGGTGGAGAAACAAACTGGATCAAAGTGAAACATACCATCGCCATCCTTGTCAAACAAACTGAAGGCCTCCTTGAACTCAGCGATCTGGTCGTCGGTGAGCTGCTCCGCCATGGCTTCTACGTCACAACAAAGAAACGGAAAGAGAAAGACCTGAAATAAAGACAAGGAAAAATACAAGAAAAAGAGGAGGAGGCGCGATCGCGATTTCACCGGCGAGGAATGGCACCCGCTTGCACACTCACGCCCCTAAAAGTCCCTGCGCATTCATGGAGGAGATGTTAAATGTCCATTTTAGCCCCCGATTTGGTAAAGGCAGTCAGGCATTAATCAAACGGTCTGGATGCGGCCAGTGAAAAGAGTACAAGTCGTTTGTTCCAAGGTTGGGGTGGTACATGAATCACACATTTATAAATAAACTTGTTGTTCAATTTAATAAATTTATTTTAATAATAAAAATATAGAAAGTAAATAAATTTAATACTAATAAATAATATAAATTAATTTTAAATAAAAAAATCAAAATTAAAATTAAAATTTAATAAAATTCTTAATAAATAAATTTAAATAAACTCTATAAATTAAATAAATAATCCAATTCAACTTAACTCATTTATACTCCAACTAATTTTAACACATAGATGACTAGCACTACATGTCATTTAAATATTAACAATCTTTGAGTGTCGATTCTAGTTATAGAAAAAGATAAATATAGATACATAGACTTAGATATATAATGCGATAAATTTTAAATCGTCAATTTTTTAAAATTGATCTTTAATTATTATGTTAGAAATATCATGGCCGCCTGTACTATGCTTTAGGGACGTTACCTGTCACTTAAAGCTATCATGGTTGATGTATCTTTTCTATCCCAGTTATCTTCCTCTCTTTTTTCATATATTTTTATTTTCACATCAAAAATTCTATAGCTCCTCATGGTCGTTGACGTCGGACCTGGGCTAAACCCGGATAGACCATAAGAGGTGGCTCTGCCTGGTACAAAATGGTATCGTTTTAATGATCAATACAGATAATAAAAGATAAATCATGCATGAGTATTAAACGTTAGTACAGATAATAAAAGATGGGACCAAGCCCAACACCATTAACTTATAACAAAACAGCCTCCTTGCTGCCAAATCCATCGTGATACATTGCATGAGGCCACTGCATGCCTGGGCTCACATCCCTCCAAAGCTACTTTGGCTAAATGCTCAGACCCAACAGATACCATCCTCGCATCTGTTCATGACAATCCATGTCGGTCTCCTCGTCGACTTGTGCCTAGATAGCCTCGAACGTTGTCACAATTCCTGCTCGTACTCCCAACAGGGTGGATCAAAAGAGCAGCACCTTAAAATTCAAGTTTGCCTGATCGATTTGTGCCGGACATCCCTGCATGCTGCCGCATCCCTGCATGCTGCCGCTATTCTTGTTGCTACTCGGCATGCCCTACTGGAGCAGCGCCGCCAATCCTTATACCCAATCGTACCATCCAGTTTAAAGGCTAAATTTTAATCAAGTTAGAACGATAACTAAATCTAGCTACAATAATATTGAAACAGGTCCTTTGGATTATGATATTTGTCATCCAAATATTTATGATTCGATTCATATCTCTAATATAGTCATCTCAATAATCAATGAGACTAATTAAAATTATCATTTACAAAGATTCTATATTTATTTTACAATAACATTGAAACAATAATAATTTCAGTATAAAACATATATTTAACTGTTTAAACTTTTTAAAAATAAAAAATGTTTTTATGAAAATAATAATTGAGGGCATTTTTGATTTGAGCAAAAAATAATAATTGAGGACATATATCATTAAAATCAAAACAACGTATCCATCTCGGCTCAACTTATTATTATTATTATTATTATTATTATTATTTTATATATATATATATATATATATATATATATATATATATACTGTTACACAATTAGTTACAATAGTATCTTTAGGATGATCGATGTGAGTTAATTTTAAATGGATTATAACTAATTAATATGCTTAATTAATGGGTATAGATTAGAGAAAAGTATAAATTCCATATCGTAGCCAATTATAACGGTTTTGATTCGCATTTGCTATAATAACGTTGAAGTTAAAAATATTCTTAAAAATAAAAAAAATGAAATTAACGCTATTTCGATAATAAATAAAAAATATACTCAATTTATATATATATATATATATATATATATATATATATATATATATATATATATATATATATATATATATATATATATATCTACTGTTACACAATTAGTTACAATAGTATCTTTAGGATGATCGATATGTGAGTTAATTTTAAATGGATTATAACTAATTAATATGCTTAATTAATGGGTATAGATTAGAGAAAAGCATAAATTCCATATCGTAGCCAATTAAAACGGTTTTGATTCGCATTTGCTATAATAACGTTGAAGTTAAAAAAATTCTTAAAAATAAAAAAAATGAAATTAACGCTATTTCGATAATAAATAAAAAATATACTCACTTTTGATTAAAAATAAAATCCTCCTGATTTGTATTTATATTTTTAGTATAAATATCAACCTTTTAAAATAATTTACTAAAATTTAAACGTATTGGATATATTTTATACGGCAATTTATCAAAAGGCGTTGCTTGCATTTTGTATTTACCAACAGAAGCATCTTAGGTTCGTATTTACCAAAAGGCGTAGTTTAACAAATTCAATTCTCATATTACCCTTCTGGTTACCTGACAATCACCTTTTTCAGTCATCATTTTCCAAGCATCCAAGGCACAAATCGAATTGAAAATTAATTTGTGGTTCGGATGCACGTCATCTCACCATCTCACTCCCTCCATCTCTCTGCGTGGTTTTATAAACATAAAAGAAATATGAACCCTGCGCTTGCCACTACTGCTCGTGCTGGTTGACGGGATTGTAATAGACCAGTTAGGTTTTTGGGATATTGGCGTAAGAGTTTAAAGAGGAGACCAAAGGACAACTGTAATTAAAAACGTCAGCCGAGAAGGAGAAATTTCTTGCAAGAGGGAAATTAGTAGACAAATACATTTAAAGATTTAGACATGTATGTATAGATTTATTACTGTAAATTAGGGTAGTGATAGTAAATAAAAATTATAGTATTATAGCAAAGGGTGGTGGAAAAAATGGTTGCTATGGTTTATTTAGGTTGTGTGGTGAATAAATATTCAACAACACCTGCAATATGATGTAATAGAATACTTAATCGGTTTAAGTCTTGTTAGTTTCTGAGGTTGATAGTTAAGTTTGGCTAACCATTTTTTATTTAGGGTTTAGGGTTTAGTCAGTGGTGATCCTAGTTTACAAGAATTGTCTACTTCAGTAGGGGCCTGATATCATTGATATCAGGCCCAACGCGATCTTTGGTTAAAAGTTTACTTTTACATCATATAGATCTTTTCCTCGCTCAACCCTTCCTATTACATCACTTGATTATGTAGTTGAAAATTGACTTAATTAGTTTGGAATTTATTTATCAGGGGCGATCATATAACCGAAGAAATTCTCTTTGAGATATGGAATACACTTGATACAAATTCAAACATTGGAAATGGAGCTAATGTAGAAGTATCCAGAATAAATATTCCATCATCTTCACAGTATAGTTGTGTGCCTAACACAAATAGAAATAGAAGAAGTAATTTCATATTTGATCTAAATGAAGAAACTAGTATTCAAGAAGATAAGGTTCTGAATCCCTGTACAACACTTGCTGATTACTTTGAGCCTACTTGGAGTGAGGAGGAAGGGTATTATAACCGAATTGGAGAGGAATTGCAATGTAATACAGATATACAAGAATTCTTAGCTGATGATATACAGATTGAACAATATGAATTATCTCCAAAGCAGTACAGTGACTTAGAAGAGGAGTTCACAATAGCTGATGATCCATATATTATAAATTCTCGATTGCTCTAAAGGCCAATTGAAGAGGAAATAGATGAGCATGAATTTTTTGTTGGACAGATTTTTCTTTCTCGACAAGAGTTCAAGAATGCACTTGTGAAACATGTCATGGTTAAACATATGAGATATAACCCAGTTGACACTCGAAAAATTAAAGTAAAAGTCGTCTGCTTCAATCAACCGTGTAAATGGAGAGTTGTTGCCCGAGGGGATGTAGAGTTCATTGTTATGAAATATATAAAGGAACACCAATGTGGCACCATTAGGGAAAGTGCTAATCATCAAGCATGCTCTTCATCCTTTGTAGCTTCTTTTGTTGAAGAGCAATTTCTTGCTAATGAACAATACAAGCCAAATATGATTATAGCAGATATAAAATCTAGGTTTGGAGTGACCATATCATACAGAAAAGCATACATAGCTCGAGAGAAAGCGATGAAGAAAGTCGTTGGAGATTATGACCAAGCATATAGAGATCTTCCATTATATCTGCGTGAGTTAAGAGTCAGGGATCCTGAAACATATGCGGCACTACACAAGAATGGGGATAATCAGTTCCAACGCTGTTTTTGGGGTTTTGGAGCTTGTAGAAGAGTATTCAGGTCTTATCTTCACAAATTGATTGGAATTGTTGCCACACACCTAAGAGGCAAATATCCGGGTGTGTTGTTGATGACTACATCAATTGATGCTAATGACAATGTCCTCCCAGTAGCCTTTGGAATTGCTGAAGTTGAATGTGGGTCTGCATGAGAGTGATTTTTGGATCATACGAAGAGATTCTTTGATGTTGATCCAGAGTCAATGAGTATAGTATCAGATAGACATCGCGACATTATATCAGCAGTTAGAAAAGTCTACCCTACCGCCCATCATGTTTTTTGTTGCCACCACATGTCTTGCAATATGGTAACAAATACTGGCAGTAGGTCAGATTTAGGCTTATTTTGGGCAGCAGCTCGAGCAAACACAACACTCCAATTTGATCTCATAATGCAGTCCATGCTTGAAAAACATCCAGATGCTCATAAGTGACTTCAAAACATTGACCCTAAAAGATGGGCTAATGCACACTTTAGTGGCAAAAGATACACAATGCTAACAATCAATTGTGTAGAGAGTTTAAATACTTTGTTTAAGGAGACATGTAAACTTCCCATAAACAGGTTAATTGATAGTACCAGAAGAAAGGTTGCTCAATGGTTCTATAACCATAGGGAGGAAGTGTTGGTGCGGGAAGCATCCGACGATTGAACCTAAGTTTTGATAATGGCAAAGGATTCAAAGTTAAGGTGCTTTGTTTTCTGACAGCGTTTGCTGAGTGTTTCAGGGAAGCCCTAACTGCGGTTAGGCAAGGTAAAACCCTAGGGGGTGGTAACCCTAGGTCATAGGGGGTGGTAACCCTATGCGGAAAGCCTTGGCAGGTCGATGGCTTCAGGCAAAAGTCCTAGGGGGTGGTAACCCTAGGTGGAAAGTCCTGGTGTCGCGAACCAGGTGAAAGTCTGAACTGGCCGATGAAGCGGATGTTCAGCAGAAAGTCCGGGAGCATCGAGTGCCGAGCAAAAGTCCAGTCGATCTGGAGGATCGTACTGGCAACAGGTAAAATCTCCTGAGTGGAGTAGGTGAGGACGCGTTCCCCGTAGAGGGAACAGTAGGCGGAAGGAAATCCGAAGTCAGACCCGGACAGTCCGGAGACTGTCATAATTTCATATTCATACTATTATTTTGTGTTAACTTTGTGTTGCAGGTATCTTTTGGATTAACATACTTGCAGGTACCAAAAACACAAAGAAGAACTCAGATGAACAGTGTCCGAGGCGCCTCCATGGAGCTTGAAGGCGCCTCGGGTGCGAGCCAGGAAAAGGCCAGCGCAGCAAACTGGAGGCGCCTTGAAAGGAGTTCAAGGCGCCTTGGACCGGAGGTTGAAGGCGCCTTGGATAGGCTGAAGGCGCCTTGAACCAGATAGAGTTCGACCAGGTCAGTGCTGATCCACGCGGGTGACTCGGCTCGTTCAAGGCGCCTTAATGAACAGTATAAGGCGCCTTGAACCCCCTTTATAAGGGGTCTCGACCAGCAGCTTCAGATATCTTCTTCCAAGTGATTCAAGTGCTACGTGCTGCTCCAAACGACGTTCCGAAGTGCTGCTACTTGTGCCCGACGACCAGGAGCTCCGAATCTTCATTTCTTTGTCGTTGGTATAATTATTTACTGTCGTTTATTGTACTTCAACTTGTAATCGCTTATCGAGCTTATAGTTGTTGCCCACCGGAAGCGATCAAGGATCGCGGGCCTTCGAGTAGGAGTCGCCTTAGGCTCCGAACGAAGTAAACGACCGTGTCTCTGTGTTTATGTTCATTTACATTTTCCGCTGCTTTAATTACTCTACGAACGTTTTACGATTCCGATAATCGAACGAAATAGCCGCGAGCGCTATTCACCCCCCCTCTAGCGCGTCTCGATCCAACAATTGGTATCAGAGCGGGGTCGTTTTGAATTGGTGCAACCACCTTTCAAAACAAATTTTTTCGCAGTTTTTTTCGTTTTCGGAGTCGAATTAGAATTTAGCCTTATAGCTATATTCTAATTTCTGTTTCCCTCGAATCGACTTTTGCTCGAAGTAGGTGCAACACCACTCGAGTTCGTCTTTATTATTCTTTATTCCAGCACTACTAATCCAAGACTCAGTCTTGGAACATATTTTGTTGTTTTCTTTTGTTACATATTATAAATGGCCCAACAAGAGGGTTTCAGCACTGTACGTCCTCCGCTATTCTCCGGAGAGGATTTTGGCTACTGGAAGGGAAGAATGGAAACGTATCTAAAGATACAATTCGAAACGTGGATGATCATAAAGACGGGACTGAAACTGCCAATCGATGACGACGGCAAAACTACACCCTGCGAGAAGTGGGACGCCTCTTTAATAAAAAAGGTTGAAGCCGACGCCAAAGCTACCTGCACCCTCCAGTGTGGTCTTACCAAGGAAGAACTCAACAGAGTTGGCCCGTTCTCCTCTGCAAAGGAGCTCTGGGAAAAGCTCATCGAACTCCATGAAGGCACTGACGACACCAAGGTAAGTAAAAGAGATCTTTTGCTTAATAAATTATATAATCTAAAAATGCAGGAAGGCGAAACAGCGAGCTCTCTTCACGCGAGAATACAAGATATCCTTAACTCTCTTCACGGAATTGGCCAAAAGATAGAAAATCGGGACGTGATAAGGTATGCCCTAAACTCGTTTCCAAGGAATACATTGTGGGCATCAATGGTAGATGCCTACAAAGTTTCCAAGGATTTATCTTCTTTAAAACTAGATGAACTTTTTAGTGAATTTGAACTTCATGAGCAGACTAATGCACAGCCTACCGAGAAAGGTATTGCGCTGGTACAAGCCGAACCCGGAACCAAGACCACGACGAGAACCGAACCAGCATCAGAAGCTGAACCAGATTCTGACGATGAAGAAGGTGACATTACAACCGAGCTGGTAAACCTCGTGAAGAAGCTCTACAAGACGAAAGGATTCGACAAAAGAGATCTAAAGAAGGCAGTAAAATCAAAGGAAGGCCCACAAAATACAAAGATGAAGTTTGAAGTTACATGCTACGGGTGTAACCAAAAAGGGCACATCAAATCCAACTGCCCTAACCTGAAGGAGGTCAAAAAGCAAAGAAGGAAAAAGGTCCTTAAGGCAACATGGGACGAATCTTCATCGGAGGACGACGACGACGAGCTCGAACAAACGAGTCTACTTGCATTAATGGCCCGGGACCAAGTCGTCGAATACGGATGCGAGAGCGAGTCTGAGGCCGAGTCCGAGCAAAGCCACGGATCCGTATCCGTTTCCGAAGGAACAGACCCCACTGTAAGTATTTCCCGGTTGAATACTTTAGTTAGCTATTTATTGCGCAAATTAGCTAAGTCAAACCTGAAAGTTAAGTCACTTCTAAAGGAAGTAAGTGTCCTTAAAGAAGTGGCTAACACCAAACCTTTACCTGACCAGAGTCAGACTGAATTACCAACTCAAGTTCAAAAACTTGAGAAAGAAAATTCAAGTCTAACAAATCAGGTTAAAAATTTAGAAAATACCTTAGAACGGTTTACTTTGGGCTCCAAGAATTTGGACTTGATTCTTGGGACACAAAGAGCCGTCTACAACAGAACTGGGCTGTGATACAAAAGTAAATATAGATCTTATTTATCATTAATAAACAAACAAAGTGTTAAATCAGTCCAAGCATGGGTCTCCAAGTCTAACTTGGTCAATCAAGTTGGACTTGGCCAATACTGGGTTCCGAAGGATCAAATACACTATCTCGATAGACCATATCGAGGCCATGATCCAGGGGGAGCAAGAAGAAAAACAATCCTAAAAATTAAAAAAAAAAAATAAATTAAAATTCAAATTAAAATTCAAATTCAAATTAAAATTAAATTCAAAATTAAAATTAAAATTAAAATTAAAATTAAAATTAAATTCAAAATTAAAATTAAAATTAAATTCAAAATTAAAATTAAAATTAAAATTAAATTCAAAATTAAAATTAAATTCAAAATTAAAATTAAAATTAAATTCAAATTAAATTCAAAATTTGAAATTCAAATTAAATTCAAATTAAATTCAAAATTTGAAATTAAAACTCAATATGGAGGATCCAGACTCACTGGCACCCCCAACTAAATTACCCGGCAGGGTAGCTGAACCTAATCTACCCAAAATGGGTAAAAACAAGAGTAGATCACCCGGCAGGGCAATTAAGGTTAGATTAAAACGGACTAAGGTTAACTTGAACCACAGTACTGGTGAAGTTTTTTGGATGATAGTACGTTAGGGAAGCTTGGGCATCGCATGTCTAGGAAGATATGGCTTCGACCTGGTGCATTTGGCCAAGTGGAACTGACCGAAGCTACCCTTAAATGGATCCTAACTAGTTAGACCAAGGTTTAGTACTAAGCTCAATGGGTAGGACTATTTGGAAAACCTCGAAGGCATGGTTACTTTAATGAGTTCCTTGTGACTCACCATAACCCAGAAGTTTATCCAAAGAATGCTTACTTGTTGAACCCAAAGCTAAACCTAAATCTAACACAAAGTTAACCCAAACCTTAAAATTGAATTATAATTCATCTCACAACAATTATAGGATTCCCTGATTGAAAATCTAGGTCGGGTGAGATGATTAAGAAATTTTAAAAACTTAAATTTCAAAACTTAAACTTCAAAATTATTTTAAACTTAAATTTCAAAATTATTTAAACTTAAATTTCAAGATTATTTTAAAAACTTAAATTTCAAAATTATTTTAAAAACTTAAATTTCAAAATTATTTTAAACTTAAATTTCAAAATTATTTTAAACATAAATTTCAAAATTATTTTAAAACTTAAATTTCAAAATTATTTTAAACTTAAATTTCAAAATTATTTTAAACTTAAATTTCAAAATTATTTTTAAATTTCAAAATTATTTTAAAACTTAAATTTCAAAATTATTTTAAACTTAAATTTCAAAATTATTTTAAAAACTTAAATTTCAAAATTATTTTAAAAACTTAAATTTCAAAATTATTTTAAACTTAAATTTCAAAATTATTTAAACTTAAATTTCAAAATTATTTTAAAAAACTTAAACTTCAAAATTATTTTAAACTTAAATTTCAAAATTATTTTAAAAACTTAAATTTCAAAATTATTTTAAGAACTTAAACTTCAAAATTATTTTAAACTTAAATTTCAAAATTATTTGAAAAAAAAAAACTTAAATTTCAAAATTATTTTAAAAACTTAAATTTCAAAATTATTTAAAACTTAAATTTCAAAATTATTTTAAACTTAAATTTCAAAATTATTTTAAAAACTTAAATTTCAAAATTATTTAAAACTTAAATTTCAAAATTATTTTAAACTTAAATTTCAAAATTATTTTTAAATTTCAAAATTATTTAAAACTTAAATTTCAAAATTATTTTAAACTTAAATTTCAAAATTATTTTAAACTTAAATTTCAAAATTATTTTAAAACTTAAATTTCAAAATTATTTTAAACTTAAATTTCA
Organism: Zingiber officinale; assembly: GCF_018446385.1. Lineage (NCBI taxonomy): Eukaryota > Viridiplantae > Streptophyta > Magnoliopsida > Zingiberales > Zingiberaceae > Zingiber > Zingiber officinale. Next base: position 140,467,402 of record NC_055992.1, read on the forward strand.
AAATTATTTTAAAACTTAAATTTCAAAATTATTTTAAACTTAAATTTCAAAATTATTTAAACTTAAATTTCAAAATTATTTTAAAAACTTAAATTTCAAAATTATTTTAAACTTAAATTTCAAAATTATTTTAAACTTAAATTTCAAAATTATTTTAAAAACTTAAATTTCAAAATTATTTTAAAAACTTAAATTTCAAAATTATTTTAAAAACTTAAATTTCAAAATTATTTTAAACTTAAATTTCAAAATTATTTAAACTTAAATTTCAAAATTATTTTAAAAACTTAAATTTCAAAATTATTCAAAACTCTTTCAAAAATTTATCTCTAACAAGTTTACTTCAATTTAACTATCGTGAAATCCATTAAAACAATTCAACCACTTACTATGTAGGAATTGGATCAATGGATGTTGGATAGTGGCTGCTCCAGACACATGACTGGAGATAAATTGAAGTTTACTAAACTAACGTACAAGAACTTAGGATCAGTTGCATTCGGTAACGAAGGTCAACTTAAGGTAATCGGAAGAGGTAATATCGAACTCAACTCCGATTTTATTATTCGAAAAGTCCTTTTAGTTGAAAATTTCAAGTTTAATTTATTAAGTATAAGTCAATTGTGTGATAGCGGATACTTAGTAACTTTTGACAAAACCAGGTGTTTAGTTAAAAACATTGAAAATCCTGAAATCTTACTTAAGGGACTTAGGATAAATAATATGTATTCAATTAATCTACCGACATCCTCAAAAAGGTGTTTTCTAACACAAGAAGAGGAAACTGATTTGTGGCACAGAAGATTGTGTCACACTCACACTAGACTCATTTCAAAAATGAGTCATAATGGTTTGGTTAAAGGTTTACCAAAACTAAAATTCATTGAAAATTCTATCTGTAATGCGTGTCAACAGGGAAAACAAACTAAGTCAACACACAAATCAACAAATCTTGAAAGAACCAACTCCTTACTTGAGCTCCTTCACCTTGACCTATTTGATTCACATGGAGCTAAGTCACTAAGCAAGAACCAGTATTGCTTAGTAATAATCGATGACTACTCTAGATTTTCATGGGTAAAATTCCTAAAAACTAAAGATGAAACCTATGAAATATTTAGTAACTTTTGTAAATTAATAGAAAATGAAAAAGATACTAAAATTAAAAGAATAAGAAGTGATCACGGAGGGGAATTTGAAAATCATAAATTTACCCAATTTTGTAAAATAAATGGTTATCAACATGAATTTTCATGTCCTAGAACCCCTCAACAAAATGGTCTGGTGGAACGTAAAAATAGAACTCTACAAGAAGCCGCAAGAACCATGTTAAATGAATATAATTTAAATCACCAATTTTGGGCAGAAGCAATAAATACTGCAAATCATATTCAAAATCGAATCTTGATCAACAAATTTCACAAGAAAACCCCTTATGAACTATATTATCATAAAATTCCTAACTTAAATTATTTAAAAGTATTTGGATGTAAAGTTCACATTTTAAATACTAAAGATTATTTAAGAAAATTCACACCCAAATCTAACAAAGGAATATTTTTAGGATATTCCTCAAACAGTCGAGCCTATAGAGTCTACAATCAAAACACCCTAAAAGTTGAAGAAACAACTAATTTAATATTTGATGAAGAATATAATCTACCAAATGAGAATGTTGAAGTTGACCCAAGAAATATAGAAGATGATGAAATTCAACCAAATCTTAATATACCAGAGGAACCAGCCCCTGACCCACTTATTAGACCAACTAGGGTCAGTACCTCTCACCCATCTGATCAAATTTTGGGTGATCCAAATCTAGGGGTAAGAACTAGATCCTCCTATAGAATTCACAGTCAGATTGCCCTAATTTCTAAAATCGAACCAAAAACAATAGAAGAAGCACTACCTGACCCGGACTGGATCATAGCTATGCAGGAAGAGTTAGCCCAATTTGAGAGAAATCAAGTCTGGGAACTTGTATCTAAACCCTCAAATAAATCAATAATCGATACAAAATGGGTATTTAGAAACAAGCTAGATGATCAAGGTGAAATAATTAGAAATAAGGCTAGGCTTGTAGCTAAAGGATTCAGCCAAGTTGAAGGTTTGGACTATGATGAAACCTATGCCCTAGTAGCTAGACTCGAATCCATTAGAATGTTGTTAGCCTATGCAGCAAACAAAGGATTTAAACTATACCAAATGGATGTCAAGTCAGCATTCTTAAATGGATTTATTAAGGAGGAAGTATATGTAAGCCAACCCCAAGGATTTGAGGACTTAGGATATCCTAATCATGTATTTAGGTTAAAAAAGGCCTTGTACGGACTTAAACAAGCCCCTAGGGCATGGTATGAACGATTGTCAAATCACTTAATATCCAAAGGTTTCAACCAAGGTCAAATAGATCCAACTCTATTTGTAAAAACTATAGACAAAGACATCTTCATAGCTCAAATCTATGTTGATGATATAATTTTTGGATCAAATAACTCTAAATTTTTAAAAGAATTCACTAAATTAATGGAAAATGAATTCGAAATGAGTATGGTTGGTGAACTTAATTTTTTCTTAGGCTTACAAATAAAACAAACTAAAGATGGAATATATATTTATCAAACTAAATATGCAAAGGAATTAATTAAAAAATTTTGCATGGAAAATTCAAAAATAATAAATACACCAATGGCAACCAACATTAACATAGACTCTGACCCTGAAGGAAAACCAGTAGATCCAAAGTACTATAGGAGTGCCATAGGAAGCTTGCTTTACCTAACTGCAAGCCGACCCGACATATTATTTGCGGTTGGTATGTGCGCAAGATACCAATCTTGTGCAAAAGAGTCACATTTAACCTATGTTAAAAGAATACTTAGGTACATTAAAGGTACTCTAAATATAGGACTCTGGTACCCTAGAACTTGCACCTTTGACCTTCTTGGCTATTCTGACTCGGATTACGCCGGATGCAAGTTAGATAGAAAAAGCACAAGTGGTAGTTGTCAATTTCTAGGACAATGCCTAGTAAGTTGGTCAAGTAGAAAGCAACATTGTGTTGCTTTATCTACCACTGAAGCTGAATATATAGCCTTAGGTGAATGCACATCTCAATTGCTTTGGATGATGCACACTCTTAAAGACTATCAACTGAACTATCATAACACAAAAATCTCAATTGATAATATAAGTTCCATAAATTTAACAAAAAACCCAATTCATCACTCAAGGACTAAACATATAGAAGTGAAGCACCATTTTGTAAGGGATCATGTAGCTAAGGGTGATATTATACTCAACTATGTTGAGTCAAAATCAAATCTAGCTGACATCTTCACAAAACCCTTACCTGAACTTGAGTTCAGCTCACTTAGAAGACAAATAGGAATGTGTTGGGTAGAATAGACAATTTTTTTTATTGGTTATCATTTGCTTTTAAAAATTCTAGGAAAAACAATTTTCAAAACTCCAATTTTGTTAGATTTTTAAAATTTGGATTTAGCCTAGGTTTCCCCTAGATATCATGTACCCCTAGATTAAAGCCAGAGCATCTCACAATCACCTAGGTATACCTTGCTTGTGTCTTGAAAAACTTAGAAAGGCGTGAGATGCATAGGGTATTGCCTGGACTCAAGAATGCTTATATCTGTGCATCAATATGAGTCTGGGCGTTAAATATGCAATAAACATTAATCAAGTTAAGTTCTCCAGTTCTAGTCAAGTCTACCTGGATCAAATTAACTCAACTTGACTAACCATGTGAAAGCTATTGCCCTCTAGGCAATCAGCAAGTAGCTAAAGGTTAGACAATTGGGAAAAGTGTGTTTCAATTTTTTTAAGCATGATTGTACTTTAAGGTTCTAATCAAATTACTTTACCTGATTATTGCAAAGCTCTGATACTTAATCAAATTAAATTCAGTAATTTAATTTGGCTCATGCTTGGACTAGAAAACAATCTACTGCTACTCCCTGTGTCCTAAAACTAAATATTTTTTATATATCAAAGTTTCTTCAAAATGCATATTCAAAACTTAATTACAGTTTTTCAAAACTTGTCCATGTAATTGAGTATTCAAATATTTTCAAACTGGTCAACTTTTTATAACGTTTTAAAGTTTTCAAGTGACCTCATATTTTATAACTCCTAAGCAAATCCCTTTATTGAAAATTCAAATACTCATATTTTCAAACTTAGTTAGTTTTAAGACTATTTTAACTAAACGTAGTTAGATTGTACTCTAAACTTAGCTATTTGACAAAATATTTTCTCAATACAAATCATTTCGAAGCTAAATATATAGCTAAGTATTTTCAAATTTGGCAATCTAAGAAGAAAATGTGTTGTTATCCTTCTTTGAAAATTTTCCTTCAGAAAAATACAAATCCACTGTCAAAATGGTTTGTTTTTGATATATGGCAAAGGGGGAGAGTAGGTAAATTAAAGTTAAAAGAAAATTCAAAGTATTTAATAAAAGGAGGGCTTTTATTAAGGGGGAGTCTAATATTACCAAGTTAAAAGTTTCCAGCTTAACTGTTATTGCACTTGAAGTTTATTTACTTAAGCTTGGTTAACTTTATGCATATGTTGTTTTTTTTCTCTTAACTTTGAATTACGTATTGCCATAATCAAAAAGGGGGAGATTGTTGGTGCGGGAAGCATCCGACAATCGAACCTAAGTTTTGATAATGGCAAAGGATTCAAAGTTAAGGTGCTTTGTTTTCTGACAGCGTTTGCTGAGTGTTTCAGGGAAGCCCTAACTGCGGTTAGGCAAGGTAAAACCCTAGGGGGTGGTAACCCTAGGTCATAGGGGGTGGTAACCCTATGCGGAAAGCCTTGGCAGGTCGATGGCTTCAGGCAAAAGTCCTAGGGGGTGGTAACCCTAGGTGGAAAGTCCTGGTGTCGCGAACCAGGTGAAAGTCTGGAATGGCCGGGAAGCGGATGTTCAGAGAAAGTCCGGAGCATCGAGTGCTGAGCAAAAGTCCAGTCTGGAGGATCGCAAAATCTCCTGAGTGGAGTAGGTGAGGACGCGTTCCCCGTAGAGGGAACAGTAGGCGTCGGGTCGACCTAGGGTTTCCGGCTGGAAATCCGAAGTCAGACCCGGACAGTCCGGAGACTGTCATAATTTCATATTCATACTATTATTTTGTGTTAACTTTGTGTTGCAGGTATCTTTTGGATTAACATACTTGCAGGTACCAAAAACACAAAGAAGAACTCGGATGAACAGTGTCCGAGGCGCCTCCATGGAGCTTGGAGGCGCCTCGAGTGCGAGCCAGGAAAAGGCCAGCGCAGCAAACTGGAGGCACCTTGAAAGGAGTTCAAGGCGCCTTGGACCGGAGGTTGAAGGCGCCTTGGATAGGCTGAAGGCGCCTTGAACCAGATAGAGTTCGACCAGGTCAGTGCTGATCCACGCGGGTGACTCGGCTCGTTCAAGGCGCCTTAATGAACAGTATAAGGCGCCTTGAACCCCCTTTATAAGGGGTCTCGACCAGCAGCTTCAGATATCTTCTTCCAAGTGATTCAAGTGCTACGTGCTGCTCCAAACGACGTTCCGAAGTGCTGCTACTTGTGCCCGACGACCAGGAGCTCCGAATCTTCATTTCTTTGTCGTTGGTATAATTATTTACTGTCGTTTATTGTACTTCAACTTGTAATCGCTTATCGAGCTTATAGTTGTTGCCCACCGGAAGCGATCAAGGATCGCGGGCCTTCGAGTAGGAGTCGCCTTAGGCTCCGAACGAAGTAAACGACCGTGTCTCTGTGTTTGTGTTCATTTACATTTTCCGCTGCTTTAATTACTCTACGAACGTTTTACGATTCCGATAATCGAACGAAATAGCCGCGAGCGCTATTCACCCCCCCTCTAGCGCGTCTCGATCCAACAGGAAGTGTCGAAATGGTATATTGCGTTGACACCTCATGCTGCCAAAGAAATGGAATCAAGGAGGGAGAAAGCTAGACGATATAAAGTCCACCCCTACTCTCAATCTGAAATGGGAGTAGAGACATGGGGCGCTTCATACATTGTTGATTTGGAGAGAAAATATTATAACTGCGGGGAGTTTTAAATTTCAGGATTGCCTTGCTCACATGCAATTGCTGTCATCATTCACCGGAACATGGATACACTCTCATATTGTGAACATTATTTTCATTCACAGAATTGGAATGTGACATACATGGATCGTATTTACCCCTGTAGAAGTAAGGAATTTTGGCCTAGGGGAGTAAACAACATTATAGTTCTATGTCCCATTAGCCTTGTGTAGCCGGATAGGCGAAAAAATGCAAGGATCGAGTCGAAACATAATGGGAAGGTAAAAGTCAAATGTAGCAGGTGCAAACAACTGGACCATAATCGGAGGACCTGTAGAATGCCGCCGGCCCCTGGTTCTTGACTTAATTGTAAATTGGATGAGTTGATCCATATGTTTTGTATGCAGTACATACATAGGAATGTAAGAAAAATAGTTTTGGAAAGGGATGTTTCTGTTATATCGTTTTATGTATTATTTATTTTATGATACAGTGTTATTGTAGGTATGAGAAGTGTAAATCATCACCTGCAAGGCAGAATTAATACTTCACACCATATCTCTATTGGGTAAAAAAAAAACGCGATACCAGTTGTGAATATTCAGAATTATAATAGGTTTAATATCTCTCTACATTTTAATTTAACAAGAAGGGGTTTGTAATTTCAAAGTCATGTAAATATGTCTTGAAATTTAAATGAGGCAAAACTCAGACAAAGGGATTATAGTCATCCTTGAAAAATAAGATCGGACAGAGGTTCTCGGTCATTGAAAAAGAAAACAGGACACTGTTGTTAGAGTGTATACTAAAAGTCTAGCTTTTGTATAAACATTTATTTAGAAATAAAGAATCACAATGGTCAAAAACCTACATTTATTTGTTAAGTGTGGTTGTTCAATTAATTAATATTGTAGATAACATGGTGTGTAGTGTCACACACAGAAGATCATGTTATCAATTCTTTATAAATTATAAACAATTGCTCACGACTAAGATGGAAAGGAACAAACCATTGGAATAGTCGTAGTGTAATTAGGTATTAGTTTATCTTGACTAATAAATTACACTAGTACACTCTAAGTGTATTGAGTAGGACCATTTTAGGTAAGTTCTTTTTATACTGACTTGATAAAAGAACTAGACCTTAGTTATTATGGAAGTGTGTACTATTAATCCTAATATAATAACAAACACATATATTTAATATTTATTTCTTTAATTTATCAATGGGTGAGATTTAGTTTGATAAATCAATAGACCCGATAAGTTGGGAAATGATATTACTTATAGTGTGTGTTGTTGATTATAGAAGGAAACTGTGTCCTAGTAATCTAGGTTGAGAATGACCCCAAGAGGAGCTCATAAGGATTGTCATGTTATACCCTGCAGGTGGACTTAGTCCGACATGACGATGAGGTTGAGTGGTACTACTCTTGGACTAAGATATTAATTAAGTGAGTTGTCAGTAACTCATTTAATTAGTAGTCATTTGATATCTTAAACACAAGGAGACTAACACACTCATAATAAGAAGGAGCCCAAAATGTAATTTGGGATTGATGCAGTAGTTCAATAATAGTTCTTTAGTGGTATGAATTATTATTGATGAAATTAAGTTATGTGTTCTGGGCGAACACGGGAAGTTTAATTTCATCGGGAGACCAAAACCAATTCCTCCCCTCGGTCCCTATCGTAGCCTCTTGTATATAGAGATTTATACCCACTTCTTACCCACCTTTATACCCATCCTATTGGGTCGGCCAAGCAAGCTTGGAACCTAAGCTTGGGCCGACCAAGTAAATAGGATGAGTTGAGTTGGTGTGGCCGGCCCTAGCTTGAACCCAAGCTTGGAGTGGCCGACCACATCATATTAAAAAGGGATTTTTATTAAAATTATTTCTTATATGGATATCATGGTTTTAAAAGAGAGTTTAAAATTTAAATCTTTCCTTTTATAGCTTTCTACAAAGGATTAAGAAAAGATTTGAAATCTTTCCTTATTTGTAGATTAAAAGGTGGATTTTAATTTTAAGAAAACTTTTCTTTTTTAACCATGTCCATGATTTAAAAGAGAGTTTAAAAATTAAATATTTCTTTTATAAAGCTTCTATAAAAGATTAAGAAAAGATTTGATGTCTTTCCTTATTTGTAGATTAAAAGAGATTTTTAATTTTTAGAGATAACTTTCTTTTTATCCACATGCTTAAAAGAAAGATTTTAATTTATAAAAATTCCTTTTTATAAACCACCATGAAGGGAAAAATTATTGGAGAAATTTTTTTATAAATTTCTGGAAATAAATTAGGAAGTTTTAATTCTTGTGTTAATTAAAACTCTCCTTATTTTGGGGATTTAAGTGGCCGACCATTACAATTGTGAAAAGGATTTTAATTTTAATTAATTAAAATTTCCTTTTCATGGCAAAGTAATAAGGAAGTTTTTATTTAAATTTTCCTTATTTGCCAAGACCAAGGATTATAAAAGAGGGGGTAGAGGTGCCTTCATGAGGGCTAACTCTATTTTATTTTTCCTCTCCCTCTTTTTCTCCTTGGTGTGGTCGGCCCTAGAGGTTTTCCCTCTCCTCTTATCTTCTTCTTTAGTGGTCGGTTTCATCTTCTCTTGGAGCTCTTGTTGATGGTCGGTTCTAGCTAGGAGAAGAAGAAGAGTTTTGTTTCTAGCATCCCTTGGAGTTTGGTGGTGGTGGCCGGACCTCTACTTCTCTTGGAGAATTGTGGTGGCCGAATCTTGCTTGGAGAAGAAGGTGGCTTAGGTGGATTCTCATCTCGGAAGATTGTTGCCCACACAACGTCCGAGATTAGAAGAGGAATACGGTAGAAGATCAAGAAGTTATTTTTGCTTACAAATAAAGGTATAACTAGTAATTGTTTTCCGCATCATACTAGTTTTCTTTGTATAGTTATTTTTGGAAATACTAAACACAAGAGGCATATGATTCTAGAGTTTTCGGATTTGTTTTGAATTTGTGTTTCTTTTGTTTTATTTTCCGAATTTGTGATTCGATTGTTCTTTTTGGTTAACCTAGAGTTATTTAAGGAAATTAAATATTAGCTTTCCTTAAAAGGTTTTGTCTATGCGGTGGCGGTTGCTCCCATATCCAAGAAGGTCATGTGCCTGGCCATGCAGTTCTGGAAGCTAATTTTGGAAATTAATATTTAATTAAATTAATAACATAGGTGGATTTGAATCAATAGTGTTAAGTTTCGCTTGCGATTCAAATCTAAACCATTAAGAACAGATAAGTTAAATTTGGAATCAATGATGTTAAGTTCCGTCTGCGATTCCTAATTTAACTTCTAAAGAACACAATAGGTTATTTAAGGAAAGGTTCGACACTTGTACAAAATTTTTGTACAGTGGAACTGATATGATTTTCCTAGGACAAACCAACAACTGTTCCGTGCCAACTGGCACGGAGGCATAATTTCTAATCCATGGTGTATAAATTCTGTTTGACACCATATATACCATCTCCCCACCAAGACCTTCACAGAGAACTTAATTGCAAGTAAATCCAAGTAGGGGAGGATCATCAGTGGGTTTTGGTCAAAATTCACTGATGGACCTAGACACCTCTGATTGTACCCATTTCAATTCGAGTGGGATTTTGAAATTCCAAGGACTCCATCTGTGCTAGCCAATCATGGTTTAAAGCTCTATAGGTGTGGTGGCAAGTGTTGAAAAAAAAATCAGGCACCGTTGGGCCTGAAATGCTTGAATATCAGGCCTAACGTGGGCCTGATATGAGAGCATATCAGGCCCAACGTGGGGCCTGATATTAAATCCTTTCTTAAAAATTGATACTATCTCCCCCTTTCTATAAACTCAAAATGTGCTACCATGCTCCTTATCAAAAAATAAAAAAAAATAAAATTAGAAGGTGCTACCATAGGGTTTAAGTCTATAGCATGGCCATAAGTGGAATATGTGTCAATTGGCACGGAGCCATACCTTCTAATCCATGGTGTATAAATTCTGTTTGACACTATATATACCATCTCTCCACTAAGACCTTCATAGGGGACTTGATTTCAGGTAAATCTAAGTAGGGGAGGGTCATCAGTGGGTTTTGGTCAAAATCCACTGATGGACCTAGACACCTCTGATTGTACCCATTTCAGTTCGAATGGGATTATGGAATTCCAAGGACTCCATCTGTGCTAGCAAATTATGGTTTAAAACTCCATAGGTGTGGTGGAAAGTGTTGGAAAAAAAAATCAGGCACCGTTGGCCCTGATATGCTTGAATATCAGACCCAACGTGGGCCTAATATGAGAATATATTAGGCCCAATGTGGGCCTGATATGAGAGCATATCAGGCCCAACGTCGGGCATGATATTAAATCCTTTCTTAAAAATTGATACTATCTCCCCCTTTCTATAAACTCAAATTGTGCTACCATGCTCCTTATCAAAAAATAAAAAACATTAAAATTAGAAGGTGTTACTATAGGGTTTAAGTCTATAGCATGGCCATAAGTGGAATATGTGCCAACTGGCACAGAGGCATAACTTCTACTCCATGGCATATAAATTATGTTTGACACCATATATACCATCTCCCCACCAAGACCTTCACAGGGAACTTGATTTCAGGTTAATCCAAGTAGGGGAGGGCCATCAGTTGGTTTTGGTCAAAACCTACTGATGAACCTAGACACCTCTGATTGTACCCATTTCAGTTCGAGTGAGATTCTGGAATTCCAAGGACTCCATCTGTGCTAGTCAATCATGGTTTAAAGCTCCATAGGTGTGGTGGCAAGCGTTGGAAAAAAAAAATCAAGCACCATTGGGCCTGATATGCTTGAATATCAGGCCCAATGTGGACCTGATATGAGAGCATATCAGGCCCAACGTGGGGCCTGATATTAAATCCTTTCTTAAAAATTGATACTATCTCCCCCTTTCTATAAACTCAAAATGTGTTACCATGTTCCTTATCAAAAAATCAAAAAAATAAAATTAGAAGGTGCTACCATAGGGTTTAATTCTATAGCATGGCCATAAGTGGAATATGTGCCAACTGACATGGAGGCATAACTTCTACTCCATGGTGTATAAATTTTGTTTGACACCATATATACCATCTCCCCACCAAGACCTTCACAGGGAACTTGATTTCAGGTAAATCCAAGTAGGGGAGGGTCAACAGTGGATTTTGGTCAAAACTCACTGATGGACCTAGACACCTCTGATTGTACCCATTTCAGTTCGAATGAGATTCTAGAATTCCAAGGACTCCATCTATGCCAGCCAATCATGGTTTAAAGTTCCATAGGTGCAGTGGCAAGTGTTAAAAAAAAAAATCAGGCAACGTTGGGCCTGATATGAGAGCATATCAGGCCCAACGTGGGGCCTGATATTAAATCCTTTCTTAAAAATTGATACTATCTCCCCCTTTCTCTAAACTCAAAATGTACTACCATGCTCCTTATCAAAAAATCAAAAAAAATAAAATTAGAAGGTGCTACCATAGGGTTTAATTCTATAGCATGGCCATAAGTGGAATATGTGCCAACTGGCACGGAGGCATAACTTCTACTCCATGGTGTATAAATTTTGTTTGACACCATATATACCATCTCCCTACCGAGACCTTCACACTGAACTTGATTTCAGGTAAATCCAAGTAGGGGAGGGTCATCAGTGGATTTTGGTTAAAACTCACTGATGGACCTAAACACCTCTGATTGTACCCATTTCAGTTCGAATGGGATTCTGGAATTCCGAGGACTCTATTTATGCTAGCCAATCATGGTTTAAAGTTCCATAGGTGTGGTGGCAAGTGTTGGAAAAAAAAATCAGCCAGCGTTGTGCCTGTTATGCTTGAATATCAGGCCCAACGTGGGCCTGATATGAGAGCATATCAGGCCCAATGTGGGGCCTGATATTAAATTCTTTCTTAAAAATTGATACTACCCCCCTTTCTGTAAACTCAAAATGTGCTACCATGCTCCTTATAAAAAAAATCAAAAAAATAAAATTAGAAGGTGCTACCATAGGGTTTAAGTCTAAGCATGGTCATAAGTGGAATATGTGTCAACTGGCACAGAGGCATACCTTCTACTCCATGGTGTATAAATTCTGTTTGACACCATATATACCATCTCCCCACCAAGACCTTAACAGGGAACTTGATTTCAGGTAAATCCAAGTAGGGGAGGGCCATTAGTGGATTTTGGTCAAAACTCACTGATGGACCTAGACACCTATGATTGTACCCATTTTAGTTCGAGTGGGATTCTAGAATTTCAAGGACTCGATCGGTGATAGCCAATCATGGTTTAAAGCTCCATAGGTGTGGTGGCAAGTGTTGGGAAAAAAATCAGGTAGCATTGGGCCTGGTATGGTATCATTTTTTAAAAATTAATACTGTCTTCCCCTTTCTATAAACTTAAAATGTGTTACCATGCTCCTTATCAAAAAAGAAATTAAAATAAAATAAATTGATTCACCATAATTTTAATTTACACAAACAGTAAATCATTACAAGAATAGTATATTACAATTGTTCAGTATCTACAGTTTAAAGTTTTTGTCAGACATGATTTTATGTCTTAGTCTAAATCTATAAGCTCTCATATCAGCTTGTACAAAGTCTGTAGATCTCTAGAACATCAAACTCTCTGCATAGCGCATTATAAAAAAAGCACAATCCAACCTACAAAACAAAAGCACAATCCATCATAAAAAAGTCAAATCCAATTATTATGGAACATACACAAATACTTACGATTTGCTTTGTGTGGGGCCATTAACTTGAAACATTTTATACTCTCTCCCGGAGAAATGTGCTAAACCTTTATGTCATATGTGATAGTATGACCAGTTTAACTCCTTAAAAAACAACACCTACAAATATCAAACCATAGTAATTAATACATAACCAATGATTATTGGATATAAGAAATTTGTTACTTACAGTTTGATTAAAAACAACAGTGTAATTTTCTGTGGTGCCAAGAGAGTTATAATGAATTATTTGACCTTCCTCCAGGTCCATGACCATTAGATGCCAATGATCATCTTGGTTATTTAGAGGACAGAAAATATATCTAATGTCCTTGCCCTCATCAGTTTTTGCAGTTTGTTTCAATGCATCCACGTGCATCATTCCAAACAAGTCCTATGCAAATAATATAGCTATTTAGGTGACTGCATCCAATATATATTATAAACAATTTACAATGAGATAAGGGACATACTCGGAATCCAACCCCACAAAATATGGATGGGTGGTACGGTGAGTTAGAGTTTTTGGCTTCAGTAGCAAGAATATTCCAATAAACATTTATGAAATCCCCATTGGTGTATTGCGTCCAATCAAATATTGTCATAAAAGATTGCATATCTAAAGAGAAATTATCATTTATCCATACTCGGAATCCACCGTATTTAATAAATTAAAAGTATAATAAATATCATTAAACTCCAATAATAATCCTTCGTTAACATGTGGTTTAAGTATTTAGGCTGGCAACTACATGACCTTAACTGACTGAGCTTCAATAATGCATCGGCTATCACACCATCTTTACTCTTTTTAAAAAATGTCTTCGCTTGCTGAGATAATTAAAATACTACTATGTCATTAAGGATTATAAAATAACAACTTACCTACTCTCGATCGTACCTTCAATATTTTGGTTTTGACCTTGTTAAGTTCATGACATTTATTTTCTATTTGTGATGAACTTGTATCTTCGGTCTTTAATGATGCAGGAGCATATGGTTCGACAGTAAGAACAAGCTGTTTGCCTTTTTTTTGTACATTCGGATATCAATATTCTCTGAGTTTTCTTTCTTTTGGGGCCTACCCGAAAATTAGTTGGAAGTCTAGGCAGATTATGGTCTATGCCTTCTAATGCTCTTGGCTCCCCTGATATGCTACTTTGTATGACTTGTTGGAGCTCTTTAATCTTATTTTCGGCATCGACGATGATTTTGTCTTTTACATTTAAAATTCTGTTATCCGCGTCAGAATTTATAGTGTCAGCCTTGGTGTCACTCGTATCCCGTTCCTTACGCAGTTCACTTATTTGTTGATCCTTTTCTTTAAGCATAGATTCCATATCAGCAATCACAATATCCTTTGCTGCTACTAGACTATCCTTTTCTTCCATCACCGTTGCCAGGTTTTTATTAGCTTCCTCTAAACTTTTAGTAGCTTTATGTAATTCTTGCTTTAAACTTTCAATTTTTTCTCCCTTTTCCTTGCACAAAATACAATCTACCATATCGTCATACTGCAGTAGACCTTCTTCGACTTGTTGTAAAGATCCTTGGGCAACCAACTCAAGAGACTCAGTTGGCTGAGCCCGGTTTGGTAGTAAATCCAACTCTGATTCTGTCGGAATTAAATCTACTAAAATTTTATCTGCAATTACACGGTCTATCATTTTTTTGACTGTGTCAACATGATAGTTAGGCCACCTCCACTGTAGTATTCTTGGTAATTTTTATGGATGGTCTGGATCAATAATGCTGATGTGCTCACACACCCATACCTACAATATGGTTATAAAAATAATTCATAATCTTTACAAATATCGTGATATATATGTAATCGGACTTATAGCCAAAATATTTGGAAATCCCTTGAGCAAGGGGGCCTCGGGCGTTGCATCAGCAACCTGTGGTTTTGGTCTTAATGCAAGCTCCAAGCTAATGGAGTCTAATTGTTGAGCCATGAAACTGTATACTGCATTGCACCAGTTAAACCTAGCTAAGTTGTCAAAATCATCTACACAGTCAATTAGGGAGGACACAGGTATTCTGAGAACACTGCTATTACCACAAAACAGAATAGTTGCAAAAAAATACAGGATATACAACTGACAGTACAACTTGTCATTTGATCTCGACTTCCTAATCAGTTTCTCCAAATGTTTGGCAGAACAATCCGAATCTCAGAAAAAATCCATGTACAGTGTGCTGGAAGCCTCATGAAAATTGAGACGAACTATCTCTCCATTGTCGGGTAGGCCAAGAATCAGTCCCACATCTACCTTTGTAAATTTGAGCTTCTTCCCATGGAAGATAAAGTTTTTTTCCTCATGATCCCAATTATCAAACATATTTTGTACCTAAGCTCTTACAAAAGAACTATCAGGGAGGTTGAGGATCCATGAAAAAGGTGTGCCTCAAATCTTCTGTTCTTGTTCTGCAGTCGGGTTAACAGAAGAGATAAATTTTCTGAAGTGACAAATGGTACTTTTCCAGTTCATTCTTTTAGTTCTTTCTTTGTTGACATAACTTGGATAATTTGGTCGATCAGCACTCACACTTGTCGACGCTTCTTTTGTTGAGGTTGTGAACCTAGCTACTGTATAACCACACCCAGAAAAATAACTCTTAGATCCCGTAATAACGACTACGCTCTTATTCTAACATGGCCATAACAGTAACACAAACCCTAGGTTAAACTGTTATAGAGAAAATAACTAAATGAGCAACTGAGCTACGTACGAAACTGATTCTTGAATGCCGGTGAAGGTAGAGTCACGCCTCGAACGGAGTTGCGTAGAATGGCTTCGAGAAGAAGATGATGACCGAAGCAGGAGAGTGTGCGCTTTTGCAGATTGAAACTTGGGTCTGATATCCTATTATTTTATTTTAAATTTAATCGACTTGATTTATTTGTAAGATTAATTATTATTATTTTGAAATAATACTCTTTAATATCAGGCCACACGTTGGGCCTGATATGCTATCAGGCCCAACGTGTGGCCTGATATTCAAGCATATCAAGCCTAATGCTGCCTGATTTTTTTCCCCAACACTTGCCACCACACCTATGGAGCTTTAAACCATGATTTTCTAGCACAGATGGAGTCTTTAGAATTCTAGAATCTCACTCGAACTGAAATGAGTACAATCAGAGGTGTCTAGGTCCATCAATGGGTTTTAACCAAAACCCACTGATGGCCCTCCCCTACTTGGATTTACCTGAAATCAAGTCCCCTGTGAAGGTCTTGGTGGGGAGATGGTATATATGGTGTCAAACAGAATTTATACACCATGGATTAGAAGGTATGACTTCGTGCTAGTTAGCACATATTCCACTTATGGTTATGCTATAAACTTAAACCCTATGGTAGCACCTTCTAATTTTATTTTTTTTTTGATTTTTTGATAAGGAGCATAGTAGCACATTTTGAGTTTATAGAAAGGGGGAGATAATATCAATTTTTAAGAAAGGATTTAATATCAGGCCCCACGTTGGGCCTGATATTCAAGCATATCAGGCCCAACACTGCCTAAATTTTTTTCCAACACTTGCCACCACACCTATGGAGCTTTAAACCATGATTGGCTATCACCGATGGAGTCCTTGAAATTCTAGAATCTCACTCGAACTAAAATGGGTACAATCAGAGGTGTCTAGGTCCATCAGTGAGTTTTGACCAAAATCCACTGATAACCCTCCCCTACTTGGATTTACCTGAAATCAAGTTCTCTGTTAAGGTCTTGGTGGGGAGATGGTATATATGGTGTCAAACAGAATTTATACACCATGGAGTAGAAGTTATACCTCCGTGCCAGTTGGCACATATTCCACTTATGACCATGCTACAGACTTAAACCCTATGATAGCACATTCTAATTTTATTTTTTTGATTTTTTTTATAAGGAGCATGGTAGCACATTTTGAGTTTATAGAAAGGGGGAGATAGTATCAATTTTTAAGAAAGGATTTAATATCAGGCCCCACATTGGGCTTGATATGCTCTCATATTAGGCCCACGTTGGGCCTGATATTCAAGCATATCAGGTCCAACGCTGCTTGATTTTTTTTCCAACACTTGCCACCATACCTATGGAGCTTTAAACCATGATTGGCTATCACTGATGGAGTCCTTGAAATTCTAGAATCTCACTCGAACTAAAATGGGTACAATCAGAGGTGTCTAGGTCCATCAGTGAGTTTTGACCAAAACCTACTGATGACTCTCCCCTACTTAGATTTACCTGAAATCAAGTTCTCTGTTAAGGTCTTGGTGGGAAGATGGTATATATGATGTCAAACAGAATTTATACACCATGGAGTAGAAGTTATGCCTCTGTGCCAGTTGGCACATATTCCACTTATGGCCATGCTATAGACTTAAACCCTATGGTAGCACCTTCTAATTTTATTTTTTTGATTTTTTGATAAGGAGAATGGTAGCACATTTTGAGTTTATAGAAAGGGGGAGATAGTATCAATTTTTAAGAAAGGATCTAATATCAAGCCCCACGTTGGGCCTGATATGCTCTCATATCAGGCCCACGTTGGGCCTGATATTCAAGCATATCAGGTCCAACGCTGCCTGATTTTTTTTCCAACACTTGCCACCACACCTATGGAGCTTTAAACCATGATTGGCTAGCACAGATGGAGTCCTTGGAATTCCAGAATCTCATTCGAACTGAAATGGGTAGAATTAGAGGTGTCTAGGTCTATCAGTGGGTTTTGACCATAACCCACTGATAGCCCTCCCCTACTTGGATTTAGTTGAAATCAAGTTCCCTGTGAAGGTATTGTTGGGGAGATTGTATATATGGTGTCAAACAAAATTTATACACCATAGAGTAGAAGTTATGTCTCCGTGCCAGTTGACACATATTCCATTTATGGCCATGCTATATAATTAAACCCTATGGTAGCACCTTCTAATTTTATTTTTTTGAATTTTTAATAAGGAGTATGGTAGCACATTTTGAGTTTATAGAAAGGGGGAGATAGTATCAATTTTTAAGAAAGGATTTAATATCAGGCCCCACGTTGGGCCTGATATGCTCTCATATCAGGCCCACGTTGGGCCTGATATTCACGCATATTATGCCCAATGCTGCCTGACTTTTTTTCCCAACACTTGCCACCACACCTATGGAGCTTTAAACCATGATTTGCTAGCACAGATGGAGTCCTTGAATTCCAGAATCCCACTCAAACTGAAATGGGTAGAATCAGAGGTGTATAGGTCCATCAGTGGGTTTTGACCAAAATCCACTAATGACCCTCCCCTACTTGGAATATCTGAAATCAAGTTTCCTGTGAAGGTCTTGATGGGGAGATGATATATATGGTGTCAAGCAGAATTTATACACCATGGATTAGAAGTTATGCCTCCGTGCCAGTTGGCACATATTCCACTTATGGTCATGCTATAGACTTAAACCCTATGGTAGCACCTTCTAATTTTATTTTTTTGATTTTTTGATAACGAGCATGGTAGCACAATTTGAGTTTATAGAAAGGGGGAGATAGTATCAATTTTTAAGAAAGGATTTAATATCAGGCCCCACGTTGGGCTTGATATGCTCTCATACCAGGCCCACGTTCAGCCTGATATTCAAGCATATCAGGCCCAATGGTGTCTGATTTTTTTTTCCAACACTTGTCCCCTTTGAAGGTTTTGGTGGGGAGATGATATATATGGTATCAAACAGAATTTATACGCCATGGATTAGAAGCTATGGCTTCGTGCCAGTTGGCACAGAACAATGCATCTCTTTTCTTTTCAGATTTCCATGCCTAATGTAAAGATCGATGCAACCATTGTACACTTGAAACCTAGTGTTGTACCTATCCTACTGGGATTTCTGAAAATTCATTTGGAAAGGTATATATGGTCTCAAAACATAGTTATAAATCCTTGGTAAGAAGTTCTTTGTCCGTATCATTTGGAACACCATGTGTTTCTTGTAGTTTCCGAACTAAGAACCAATTTTTTTTTCTCGTAACTTAGTTACTTTGGTGTTCTATAATTACATGCCTAATTCAAATTTCAAGGCCTACCTTGTGCTCTTGAAACCGAGTGTTAGTCCGAGCCTATTTGATTTTCTAAACAATCCCAACCGTTACCATGTTTTTAGTTTTGACAAGATAGATATGGTGTGCAGTACAACTTATATACATTATCTCTCTTTTCATTGATAAGCACCAGCATCGTAATTTGGATGTCACAGGATATTGTGACTTATATTTGACTAATCACTATGTAATATAATTAATATTCCAGTGGCAGTTTATACTCTTCTCATATAATACATAACACTGTATTAAACAACAAAGACTACATACAAACATATAAAACTACCTACACTACGTAATTTCATTTACATTCTCTACAAGTTTTTGCCTTACAAGACTATGGATATTTAATCCAATGTTTTAAAAAAAATTATCCCTCAAAATTGATACCATTACATCAATTCTAATCTTTTTCATGTCTCCTTGTGTGAAGTCCATCTTCATATCGTATAGGAGACATCAAATGTATTGCATCACAAAGAAGCCACAGTCAACGTTGTAAATAACAACACTATTTTAATGGTCAATATTTGTTATCAATATGTTCTATTCACACTCTGTGCTCGACTTACTTGGCTTGTTGTTGTGGATATTCTATTGTGCGAGACGCCCATTTATCGAACGGATAATATCTTTCAAATTTTGAATCAATAGTAGCAATGTGGTCACGACTATAGAGTTTAAAATCTGATACCTGTAAGATTGAACATGAAATTTACATTTTCTATCAACTAGCATTTGTATTAGAATACAAACATACACATGAATATTGGATGCTCACCGCTGCTTCAAATTCATATTTGTATTTACTTCCACTTACTAGAGAATTGTACCGATTTAACGTCATTGACTTGGTGTCCACCATCAGCAAGTGGAAGCGTGCAATATCACTGCACAAAGGTATAAAAATATACCTAATCTCTTTATCTCCTCTATCTATCTTTATCAGGTGCTGGAAGGCAAACTTACTTGACGATTTCATTAATGACTACAAATATAAAAAGTCATACATACATAACCAAGTAATAAAATGAATTCTAATTTTTACTATTCTCAAATAAATTCCTTACTGTGAAGAATGTTGAACAATATATAGACTTGTTGTATATCCTTCCAGATGAGATTGTCCTCCTAAATAGAATTTTACAATACGTGTCGATTACATCCCCTCTTGTTAACATTTCTCCATTCACACCAGATAACAGGGAATACACATTTAAATCAAAGGATGACCCCTCTTAAACTAAATCATTTGTAGCCCTACATATTAAACAAATCAACGATTATTTTTATAAAATTAATTTTGAGAACCATACATCAATTATGTAATTAGAGAAGCATATAATTGTCTTGACTGATCAACTATGTAATTCACATACTTTAGTTTCTCCAACGCTTTTAACAAGAACGCCGCCTCTTGGTCTTGTTTTTTTTCTTGGAAGTTTTAAAATGCTTCTTCACATACTATGTGCATAAACATAAAAGGAATTTAGATAATCTATTAAATCTAACCAATTAAAATGAAATTTACAGATATCATCTTACAGAAATGGCTTGTTTCCTCATTTTGTCATATTTGCCAAACATATTTGTATCCTTCTCTGCCTTTTCATCAAATTTGTCTTCCATCAATTCTACAATATCTTTTTCTTCTTCCATTTCATCCACATCAATTTTTCCTTTCCCCTTCCCCGCAACATCAGGTTCTTTTACAACTTTTTTCCCTTCTCCTAGACTTGAAACTTTCTTCGCAGACTCACTTATATGTATATTTCTACGCTACCTCTTAGGTAAAGTTTTAAGCCACAATGGACTATCAATTGGAGTATCCCTGTAATCATAGCGACTTCTGTCACATCCTCTCCTCTTTCTTGTTGTAACACCTACAGGTTCAAATTGAGGATCATCTACAGGCTCGCTATATTGAGATTCCATGCCTTTATTTTCAACTATTTTAAGTAATTATTTCACTCTCTCATTCAATTGCATGTTCTCCCTTGTTAGCTCTTTAATTCTGTTACCTTGAATCATGCAATTACAACACCCCTTATTAATTTGGCTTCCTTCAGCGACTTCAATTTATGATGTCTCCATTGCATGTGAACTGTCATCAAAGCCAACAAGGTTCTCAAACAATGAATTTTCATATTGGGTTGGGATTAGGTCTATGACAACCTGTAAGAATATTAAAACACATATTAAAACAAGAGTTTTTAACTAAACTATAGTCAAAGTATTTAAAATTTACCTCTTCAGAGGGGACTTGATCAAACAATTCCCTCACCTTACTAATATGTGAAGGAATATTCCTCCACTTATTTATTCTTACTCCTTTTATTTTGTATGATTTTTGGATTGGAACATGCTCCAAAAACCATGTCTGATTCACCATCACAAGTGTTAACTATTGATAAATATCCGCAAAATATTAATAAATTTCACATAAATTATAAACTTACTGTCAAAAGACCAGCAAACCCCTTTAGGTAAGGGAGGTTAGTGTTAGAATGTTTTGTCGCAGTTGATAAAAATATGTCCCCAATCTTAGGTAATTGTGGAGCCATAAATTTATGGATGACTTCAATCCAGTTGAATCTAGCAAGATTCTCAAAATCATCTACTATATCTATGAGACATAAAGGGACCTTAAATGTACTAGAAGAAAATAAGACACAAACAAATATATATAAAATATAGAATTTACAAAATAATAAAACATCATCTTCTCCTTCAACGCGATTGTCATAAAATTTAAGTAACTCCTTAATTCTTGATCCAGTAGCTTCTTTTTTGCTTGAGAAGTATGTTAGAAAGAGGTCACTAGATACTTTAGTAGAATTCATCGGAATTGAAGCTCCTCGGTCTGCAATACCAAGCAGCAATAAAACGTCTCTTCTTGTGAAGCCAACCGGAACCCCTGACCAAATTAAATGATTATTTGACTTCTACGAACAAATACAAAAGTATTAGGAACACCGTGGACATGATACGATGTCATATCAAGTACACGTTAGACCTGCTATTGTATCATATCAGACCCACGTTGGGCCTGATATGGCATCGTATCAGACCCAACGTTGGCCTTGATATGATATCATATCAGTCCCACGTTTAGCAAAAGATTTAATTTTACCATACAATTACTTTGTGATTAAAATACGAAATTATATATTGTACCTGAGAATCTAAAAGTTTGACTACTTGAATCCCAATTTTGAAATATATTGACCAAAATCCCACGGATGTGCTGCATATCTTGTATGTCCAAAAAAAATACTAAAAGGTGATTGTTTTATCAGCGCTATGTGCCGGTCATGTAAAATAACAGACCCTTGATGTGTTCCTTTCTTCGTGGATATTTGAAAATTTTTTTTAAAGTAACCTAGGACACTGTTCCAATGCAGTTTCTGTCCAATATCAACTGAACCCTACAATTTATACAAATTAAAAAATCTAAATCATACTCGTTGAGCTTCTCAAAATCACAGAGTTTGTAACTTTATACCTTTACAACTAATTGATGTGGAGAGGATAATGATACATCCGATCGGCTTCTTTGCGCTATTATGAGACGAGATGATTCACATAAACCCTAGAACCCTTCCCTAGTTCCTCGTGAATAGTCCTATTTTTAAGCACCAAAATGCTTGATGTCGCCGCTTGAGAAAGACTCGACGTCACTGACCTAGGGTTTCACAAGAGGGAGGATTTCTCCACAGAATTGGAGCTGCACTCGCAGTGTTACGAACAACACCGAGCCATGCACGATTTGGAGGGAGGTAGAAAAACGATCGAAATTATTTTTTTTAAATCAAAGTCAAAAAGTAGTTCGGATGTCTGAGAAATGACGACTGAATAGAGGACATTGACGAGAGGGGTATATTGGATATTACATATCATTTATATGTACCTTTTGATAAATACAAAATGATGATACGTTTTTTTGATAAATACACTAGCACGTACGCAGTTTGGTAAATTGTCCTATTTTATACAACACTTCTTTGACAAGCTACTGTCCTCTTTCCGTCTCGATCGTCTTCCGTCTCATTCGTCCAAGCCGTTTTTCGCCTTCGATGCGACTGCAGCTTTAGCTACAAATTCCTTTGCGCTTGCTGCTTTCATGGCGGCGCTGCCGCCGGCCGCCGTCTCCTATTCCTCCTCCACTCCTCTTACTCATTTCCTTCTGCGTTTTCTCGACGGTCATTTTGCGACCCCGGCCGACCTCCGGAAGCTCCCCTCCCTCTCCGACCTGCTCGATCGGGAATGCCGCGACCTCGATCTGGACTTGCGTACTCTCCTAGGGGACAAACTGTCCTCTGTCGCTTCCGCGTGGGTCTCCCGCTCCCAAGAGACGAAAATAATTCTACGCCAGGGCGATGGTTTCATCCCTTATTCCATTCCAGGTTTGATGCTCTAAACCTTGATCTTGATTCCGTCGTTTACTTTTTCTAGGAGCCTTGTTGATGTGGGTTTTGGATTTAGCTTCATCTAGGAGGATGCTAGAGGTGGACATACCATTAATTGTGAAGGAAGTCTCTTGTATCGAGACGATTCGCCTCTACGCTGGTAAGGTTTGACTAATTCAATCAAGAAATTGAATTACTGCGTTGATTTTTTGTGTTCTCAAAGGGATGATTTACCTAAAATGATGACTAAATACTGTATAAAAAACTATGAAACTTGTATTAATTGATTAAGAAAGAATTCTTACTTATCCTGATTTTTCTCTAGAATTATGAGGTAATGCATTATTTAGGTAATTTTTTTTATTTGTTTTATGCCTGTAAACAATCACATGAATCCCTGCATCAATGTGATAAAGTTATTCTGTAATACACTATCATGAGGAATGAATACTAGTTTTTTACTCAGCTATGTTATTTCCATAGTTATGAATCCTTATATCCTTTTGCATTACTTTTTTGTGGCTTCAAGATTCTTTCCCAGTCTAGATTGTCACTGATCTTGGTTATCAGCGGTTCAAGTGTGAATCTTACTAAAAAGTGCCCACACTTTCCCTGAACTGCTAACATTTCTAGTTCTGTTAATTAGTAAGTTTTTTTTGTATTTCACTAAATATATGATCAGACTGAGCATTTTTTTAGATTTTAAAACTTTTATGGATAAGTGAAACTTAGTTTTGTTTGGAGGAAAGTTGAACAGGGAAAGTCTTGAGCATGGATCAAGTCTCAAAATCTTGAGTCGTGCTAGAGTTTTGGACTTTGATTGGAATGAAACTGCTTTGGTATTGTGTTGATGTTTCGACGTATGACGCTAGTGGAGACTTAGAGGTGAAGGTGGAAGGAGATGAAAAAAAGAAGACCATCTAGAAGGATACAATGTTGATCTATGCTGAGTAGTATCGAGTTTTGATAATTTATAGGAACAATAAGTTCTGATATTACAGAGTAATTTAGACTTGTGAAACTTCTTTTTGAAGTTGTTGAGGACCGTAGTGTGGTGTGACGTTAGTTGAGCACTTGAGTTCATCATGACATTCCATTTTCCTATTATATAAATATGCCTCCTACTTTTGCAGAATTGTCTCTCCAGTTGGAAGCTCTTGTGGGTGAGCTGGAAGATACATCAGTAGCTATAATCAGCCAGGCTAGAGGAGATTTTTCATTTTCAAACCTTGGAAGGGCATCAACTCCTATAGTAGGTGTACAACAAGCACCATGTGTTTTCATTTCCTTATCTCTCAAACTGTTTAAGTGTGCATTACTTCATGCAGCAACTAGTGAATAATAATGTTTGAATTTATCTTGTTCGTCAAGATAGAGTTAATTCTTTGTATTCTCATCTTTAAGTTGCAGGACATGGCAGAGAAGCATGAAAAGCTGCTGAATGCTGTTAAAACTGTAACTTCAATTGAGGATAAATTAGGATTTATTTCAAGTCAAAGGCCACAATGGGCTCATCTTATGATGACAGTTGATTCTAGAGTAGAGAAGGCTTTAGCAATTTTGAAGCCACAGGCTTTGTCAGATCATCGCGCTATACTTGCCTCACTTGGATGGCCACCATCCCTGTCATCTTCTAATGTAGAGAAGGAGAAATCCTATGAAACTCCAAACCCCCTTTCTCTGATGCACGGAGAAAAGAAAGATGTGTATTCTCAAAGTTTTCTCATACTATGCACTTTGCAACAACTGTTCATTCAACGAGAAGAGCGAAAATTAAATCCTCTAGAATACTATCAAAGGTACAAATGTACAAATTGCAGTGATTTTTCTAGATCTTCTCACCTTGGCAGTGGTCTTTGGTCAGTAGATGAATTAGTGCACCCAATTGCTTCAAGAATGGAGCATCATTTTCACAGATGGTCTAATCAACCAAAGTTTATCTTTGCTCTTGTTTACAAAATAACTCGGGATTTTATGGATGGAGTAGATCATGTTTTGCAACCTTTAGTAGATAAAGCAAGATGTATGGGTTCTAGTGTTAGAGAAGCTTGGGTAGCAGCAATGGTTAAAATTCTTATAGACTATCTAGAGAAAGAAGCTTTTCCTGTTCTTGTTGAGAGATATGAAATTAGAGATGGAATCTTGTTGGCAGATGCATCATGGCTTCACCTAGTTGACCTTATGATTACTTTTGATAAGAGAATGCGAGCGCTTGCAATTTCAGGAATGCCATGTGTGGAATCATTTCTTGAGCTTCAAGGAATGTCTTTGTCATTATCAATTTTCTCAGTTTTTGTAGAACATTCAGATTGGCTTCATATATGGGCTGAAATAGAGCTCGATGATGCGAATGAGAAACTAAATCCTGAGTTGGAAAGTCAAAAAAGTTGGTCTATCAGTACTCATCAGCAAGCTCTCTCCCAGTTGGAAGAAGCTGAGTTGTTCCTTCTTTCAAACACTGAAGATTTCAAAGCACCTCCTATTGCTGATTCTGTAGTTAAAATTGCATGGAATATGGTAGAGAGGGCTTTTCTTCTGCCAACGAAGATGATGAAAGTTCAGTTCATCAGGTCTTCTATGATAGTATTCTTAAATAATTTTTTTTATATCTTGGTTCAACGTTGTCATAATGGAGGATCATATGGTGCCAATATGGATGTTGATGCTATGCTACGATTGGCTGGTTCCATAAATGCTGCTCGATATCTTGTGTCTGTTCTTAGACAGTGGAGTGAAGATTTTAGGTTCTTGGAGATGAGTCAATGTGATCCCAAGAATGAAGATCAAACTGGTTCCTTCTTAAAAGATGAAACCATGCGCTTAATTAAGCTTGATACTGATTTTCTTGAGATGGCAATGTCCTCTATTTTACTGCAGTTTGATGATCTCTGTCGGGATTATATTGATTACATTGAACAGTGGGGAAGAGAGCAACTTGATCTGCAGGAATTGGTTGTGGATGAGCAGAGTCTATGCATATCATCAAGTTTTGTACGAGCATTAGACATGCTGAAAGACCACCTCTATGTCTTGAGGCTGAATCTTAATTCTATGGATTTTCTAGACCTGTGGAGAAGCATTGCTGATGGGCTTGACCACTTCATTTTCAATAGCATCACTCTCAGCGTTGTTAAGTTTACTGATATAGGAGTGAATCAGTACAAATATGATATGAGAGCACTCATTCAGATTTTCAGTGCATTTTGTTCTAAGCCTGAATCTTTCTTTCTGCGCGTGCATGAATCTATGAAGCTGCTGACCCTAGACAAAAAGGATGTGGCAAATGTGCTCAATATGGTGCCAGAAAATGGTAAGAGAAAGGAATTGTTCTTGCAGAGCAAAGGAGTGTTTCATGTAAATATAGATCAAGCTAAAACGATATTGAGAAAGAAGACTTTCTGATTCTAAATTGGAGGCTAAAAAATACGTGTCAATATCCGTTTTGACTTAGATTATCTTTCAATTGTTTTTTTTCGCAACTGTTACATGCCATCCTTCAAGATGTAGATATCAAATGCTCACACACAGGCATATGCTAATCGTGGAAGTTCATTTGCATGAAGCTGCATAAAAGAATATCAATTTCCTGGAAACCAACTACAAGAATGAACAAGGTACTAACCGATTCCTACTTTTGAGTTTTTTTTTTTTTTTCGTTTTTTTAATTGTTTTGGTTGTTGTGCACAATTCCATAAAATTGGGTTTGTTTCTAATTATTATGTTTGGGTCACATGTGGAATCTTATTGGAAAGTAGCGACCGAGTTCAATCATGAGATGATGGGTATTTAGGCCTTCCTGTCGTATAGTTATCCTTTACATTAAGCAAAGATGTCTCCTATATTTATCAAGGTTAACAAATGTCTTTCCGAGCATAGGATTTGAAAATGACTGCACCAAACTGTGCACAGCTCATTATGTTGGAGATGGATTTAATGTCTCCTTACCTCTTCTTAGTAAATGGAAAGATAGGAATAAGAGTCTCCTTCGGTTCATAGAATGAAATTGGCATGAAAACTATTCATATATTTAGGTTTCCTGAAATGTTATAGGTAATAGGTAACAAATAGTTTCAAAAGAAAAAAACTTGATGTAAACATTACAAGATAAAAATAAGTCGAGCTATTAAGATTGCACCACTTTTGCTCAGGCATGGCAAGTTTTGACATGTGTGGACCTAAATCATTAAGTGAGTGTTCATGATGAAAAAGGTGTCAAATATGTTTGATATAACAATCTTTAACTGCACATCAAAATATTAAATGAAAAATAATCGAAACCATGAAATTAGTTATTTGAATTCTAGTACAAGTTTGAAGACAAGACCCAACAATACCTAATGACATATGATCAACTGTATTATACTAAATATATGAGTTAGTGAGGTTTTTACTATATAATTAAATGGCCAGTGGTCCTCACGAGATGGGCAAATGGTCATTGCATTGGGTATTATCATCAAGAGGTCTGGAGATCAATTTCTAACAGTGAAATGCTTGTCAGGTTCCTGTCCTCCTACAATGGTCACTGTTTAGAGACAAAGTCATTCATCATTTATAGGGATGACAATGGGGTGGATTCGGGTTGGGTTCGGGCCGGGTTTGGCCAATCCTAGAACCCGTCCCGTCAGAAAAAAAAAT
The DNA here is from genome assembly GCF_018446385.1 of Zingiber officinale. NCBI lineage: Eukaryota > Viridiplantae > Streptophyta > Magnoliopsida > Zingiberales > Zingiberaceae > Zingiber > Zingiber officinale. The sequence continues at coordinate 140,495,308 of NC_055992.1, forward strand.
AAACCTGAATCTGAACCCGTCCTGCCTACTTTTTCAACCCGCTCCGCTCAAAATTTGATTAGTTCGGGTCAGGTTGGACCTACCAACCCGCTAAGCTATATATAATAATAATAATAATAATAATACGGGGTGGGTTCATTAAAATCCGTAATCCGCCCAGAACCCGCATCTAAACCCGGTCAACGGATTTAAACTCGCACCGTAACTCGTTTGACTGGGTTTAAATCCGCCCCGAACGGGATAGGTTTAATACGATGTCAGATTTAAACTCGACCCATTGTCATCTCTAATCATTTATCTCTCTACAAATGATAGTGGAATTGATCGTGTGGGACGCTCGAGTGTGGAGCGCTCGGGTAAGCATATTGTTGGTCCCTCTAGAGGCCGGCAAGAGGGGATGTGTTGAATAACCCTACAAAAAATTAAAAGCAAATCCTTCTTGGACTTCTTAAACTAACACTTGCATAAATAAATAAGAGTAATAAACTAAAAGAAGAGACACAAGAGTTTACTTGGTTACAATCGGAGAGGTTGTTAATCCAAGGAGAATGAATCACAATATATATCTCCTTTCAGGCGGAGAAACTTCTTACAACATTCAAGCACAGAAAAATAAGAAGCTAAACTAATAATGAAAGTATACAAGTGTTGTAATCAGAATTGCTTGTCTTGTTGAGCTTTTTAGACCAAAGTTATATTTATAGCAGACTTTCGCTCCGGCTTCTCGTCCCTCGGAATCGTCGCGTGCTTCCTTCTCGTCCGCCAGCGTACTCATCCGTAGCTCTTCGTCTCTCGGACGCACCGAGTCCATCGACTCTCTTCTGTGCCAACCTTTTCGCCAGCTACGTCTCTTGCTCCTCGAGCAATCTTCCGCTTCGGCTTCTCGTCCTTCGGAAACATCGCACGTTTCCTTCTTGCCCGTCGGTGTACTCTTCCGCAGCGCCTCATCCTTCGGACGTACCGAGCCCGTCAGCTCTCTTTTGTGCCGACCTTCTCGCTAGCTGCGTCTCTTGCTCTTTGAGCAATCTTCCGCTCTGGCTTCTCATTCCTCGGAAATATCGCACGCTTCATTCTCGTCCGCCGGCGTATTCTTTCGCAGTGTCTCGTCCCTCAGACGCACCGAGTCCGTCGGCTCTCTCTTGTACCGTTCTTCTTGCTAGTTGCGTCTTCCGTTCGATTTTCTGTACTCCTAAGTTGACAATATTTTGCCATTGGATGTTCCAGCATACGTGGTAAGTTAAATGGTAAATTTTTGAAACTAATAATATGGATCAGTCATCTGTATTGGCTTTGGTAGCTGGAAGCTATAATAACGTGCCTTAGATATATAGATTTATCTTCATCCCATCATGTGTAATCTTGGCTGCCCTGTTTTGAATCCCGGTAAAATCAAGGGGAAAAAGTCCTTTTCGCAATGATTAATTATAATTTTTCAATTTACTTTCTTATAGATAATCGTGGACTGATCGTATAAGACTGTTGGGATAACGAATTTCATCATTTGCCACCATTGGTTGCCTTGTATCACTGTGGTTATCATATTTCTAATTCTGCCAATTTAGATTGTGATTAGTCAAGTGCCAAAGCTAGTTGGGATGATTTTCTTTTAGATTCTTGTCCTAGGTGATTTTGCTTATATCCTTTTGACGCTGGAGAGCTAATTAAATTTTATCTCAATTTCAATAATGTAAAAAAGGAAATGAACATTACCACCAAAGGAAATTTCATAATAAATAGAAATTAATAAAATAAGATAGATAATTCTCGACCCCTTAATATCATAAATACTAAAAAAATTAAATACTATAAAAAATAAAAATTATTAAACATAGTAAAATGACTTCGGCAAGGATTTAAAGGGTGAAATTTGAACTTGAAGATTGACAGTAATGAATTTGATAATAAATGTAGATTTTTTAATTCTATACGTCTAATCGTTGACGGACCTTGATTCGTGGACCTTGATTATGAATCCTTAAGTGAAAGGTATATCCTCCGAAAAATTAAGTCCTATGTTTACTTCTCTTTTTCTTTATCCTGTGCCTTCGGGGCTAGGTACTCGTGGTTCGATCTCCATTTATGATGAATTTATAGGATTTTTCTTCCAAATGGGACACGCAATTGAAGGATGTTGGACTTCTTGATCGTCCGTCGTAAGTATTTTTTAATTTATCCTGATGATTGATGAAAAAATTCTATAGAGTCGCACCGATCATCAGGGCTAGTCAGATTAATTGGATTTATTTATTTTCCCTTATCCTGTAATAATTCAACCCTGTTTTTTCTAATGACCTAAGGGAAGTTTTATTTTCATATTTTCTACAACATTATATACCCAGGTTTAAACTTTTATTCTATTTGGTTAAATACAAAATTGAAATGGCTGATGTTAGTCAAAAGTGGATCTCTCTCCCTAGAATATAAGTTCAAAACTCAACTTTGAGATATTCCTAAAATGAGTATTTCACTTTAATTACAATTCAAATACAACCTCCCGGAGTAAGGTAAAATATTTTACCTTTTATCTTTACCAAGATAGGTACTTGGCAAGGTTCGTCTCAAGTTTTCTTAATATAAGTCACTCTAAAACCTTTTACCTTGAATTATTCTAAATCGTTCACCGGGTTGGTGTCGTTGATAATTGTATAAGTATTTACTCTAATAAATTTTAGGATCGATTTTTAATGAGTATAAAATGTCTTATTGGATATCTGATTTTTTTCTTGTAAAAGTTATTGTACTAGGATAAAATGTCTCCCATGATTTATCTATCTATATCTTATTAGGGGCTGACAATACTAAATCGCTTGAGGTGAACGATATTATCTTTTATTCAAATTGAATGATTCTCAACACGCCTTGAGAGGATAGAGTTGTTTCATTGGGCTATAGTCGATTTTCACGAAGTTAATTCCCTTGAGTTTTAAATGCCCTCTCACATAAGAGGTTGTTCGGTATTGTAATTTACCTCTTTTTATTTTGCTATGGGCCGACGATGAGGGATTGGTATCGTGATTTATTTCCCTTTATTTTACTGTGACGCTGACAATGAGGGGATCGATATCATCATTTACTTTTTTTTCATCTCACTAGCAAAATTGCTTCTGCTTCATTGAATCATTTTAAACATTTTAAAGATGGATTCCCTTAAAGTATAATATACTTTTTCCTTACTAAACTAAAGACATTCTTGAGTTCAGAGGATCAATCTAAACTTTTAACCTGGTTTATGATGCTGTACTTGGTTCATAGGTAGTAGGAAGATAAATTATGAAATTAGTTTATAATGGATATGTTGAAGTATGAGAGTAGTTTTTTACCCTAGATATATAATTCTAAACATGCTAACTAATTGCACAATCAATCTCATTTATGGTATTTTGATGAGACATCTTTTTTTTTGATGTTTTTAAAAAATATTTTTTTGACATTTAAAAAAAAGTTCTTATAATTTTTTCCTTATAATTTCTGCTTTATTACTTTGAATCAATAAAAAAAATTGTTGTTAATTAATTCTACAAAAATTAAATTATCTATAAAAAGTCATGCTTTTAAAAATATAACATTAGATGATGAAATGTAAAGAAGAAATTAAGATATTAGTTTACATCTACTTCATTTTTGCTTAATTATTACATTAAATGAAAATATATTAAAATAATATAAAATTTTATAGGATTTAGATTATTTAAATAATATTATAAATTATCTAAGAAAGTTAAAATAAAATGGAAACTTTAATAAACAAGGATTTGCATTCATCATGGCCATCAATATTATCGGGCTATATTATCCTTTTATCAAAAAAAAAAATAAAGATATTGCACTTATTCTATTTACGAGAAGAAAGTATTGCAATTAACAATAAAACTATAATCACCAAGAAAAAACACAAACAACAACATCATACCACTTGAATCGGGTAACAAAATTTCAATTTAATTATTCCAATCAGACTAATTCGGTTAGATTTACTTTGAAGTTTAGTTTTTTTTTTTAAAAAACAACTATGGGTTATTTTAGTTAAATCAAATCAGTTTTGAATTTTTAAAATCATTTAAATTGATTTTTTTATTAAATAATAAAAAATAAAAATATATTATGATTTTTTTATTAAATTGATTAAGTTTTTATTAAAAAATTTTAATATTTTAAAAATCAATTAATTTGAATTATTATTTTTTAAAATCAGTTTGTTCAATTTTAATAAGTAAAAATGGATCAGTTCAATTGGTTGAAATTTTCTAAATGAGTTTGATTTTAATAAATCTAATTTGGTAACCAATTGAATGAAATCGAATAGTGTAAAATATTGTTATTCAAATTTTAACTTGAAACTATATATAATATTTGAATTTGATTTGAAGTGTAAAACTGTAAATAATTTTGGTTGTTAACTTGAGTTACATTTGAATTATTGAACGATAGCCTAAAATGATTCGAATTTTAATTCAAATTAAGCTTATGAAAAATATATTAAACATATTTAACTTCAGATCGAATTCAATAACTTTAAATACAAATTAAATATCTTTTAATCAGGTTAAAAAAATTGATAATTTAAGTTAATCTCATTGATTATTCTTGGGATGATCGATCCGATCCTACAGAAATTACCCCCTGATTACAAGGATAAATTAGAAAGTGCACGCAGTGGTCAACTCAAAAATCTAGTATATTTTGATTATGTCTTTTGTTTAAAAGAAAATTTTTTATAAATATCTTATAGTTAGAATTTGAATAATGGATACTGAACAACAACTTGAATATTTTACCGTGATAAAAAACGAGAAGTGTCTCCTCAAATTGTCACCCTATCTCTCAGCACCCTTTCCTCAACACACGTCGACCGGTCATTGGCAAACAGGCAAGCCATGTCCTGCCATACCCATATCACCATGGGCCTCGATAAAGCTCAGCCCCAAGCTCCTATGGCACTGGAAAGAAAGTGCACAAGTCTTGTTGAGTCTCGCTTATCCATGGCACTGCCAATTTCTTCCTTCGCACTCTGCAATCCCAAGGCCAGGTTCAGAGCACCACTTCATCCTTCCCTTCTTTACTCTCATTCCTTGCTTGCTTTACATAATCAATGGCAGGGTAGAGCTTCCCCACGGCGCATCGGGGTCGAATAGCAGCAATTCAAGGCCGCCCACTCGTCTGCGAGCCACTAAAGGAGTGTCCAGCGTCTGCCAGCCTCTGCCCCCGGATAGACCTCTATGGTTCCCCGGGAGCTCGCCTCCTGAGTGGCTCGATGGAAGGTAACCTCCAACTGCTTCGACCTCATAGCGTTTGGAACACTGATCGTGATTTACGTGTCGAATTGTTGTAGTTTGCCGGGGGACTTCGGTTTTGATCCTCTTGGACTGGGTGAGTGTAGTCCTTGTCGTGCATGTGTTTGGTGAAATGCCTCAGTTACTGAAAGAAGTTAGGAGTGTCTTCGAGATTTGCAGGATCGGACCCTGAACTGCTCCGGTGGTTTGCGCAGGCTGAACTGATGCACAGCCGGTGGGCAATGCTGGCGGTGGCCGGCATTCTCATCCCCGAGTGCCTCGAGAAGCTGGGGTTTATCGATAACTTCTCGTGGTATGATGCTGGGGCGCAGCAGTACTTTGCTGATTCATGGACATTGTTTGCGGTCCAAATGGTTCTGATGGGGTGGGCTGAGGGGAGAAGGTGGGCTGACTACCTCAATCCTGGCTGCGTCGACATCGAACCCAAGTACCCGAACCGGAAGAATCCGAAACCTGATGTGGGATATCCCGGTGGACTGTGGTTTGATTTTATGATGTGGGGGCGCGGGTCGCCGGAGCCGGTGATGGTGCTGAGGACTAAGGAAATTAAGAATGGCAGATTGGCAATGCTGGCTTTCGTGGGCTTCTGGTTCCAAGCCATTTATACTGGGGAAGGGCCCCTGGAGAATCTCATGGCTCACATTGCTGATCCTGGTCATTGCAACATCTTCTCGGTAATTCATTAGTGCCTTTATCTACTACTTAATGCCATTCATCCTGCTAAATAAGCAAGAACACACAATTTCAGACCATCGAGCCATATCCATATGTCACAGTTGCATCTGGAGTGTTCCAAACTGCATCTCTCTCATTTTGGGATTTTCCGGAATCCCCTAAGCTTCTCTAATCTTGTAGAATACTCCGCACGAGTGTCGAGTGTAGTAGAAGGGTGTCTAGAATTCTCCATTAGAAATACCTTTAATAATGTTCTAGAGACTTAAATCTCCACCATAGAATTCCTTAGAGCTTAGTCACTCATTCTTAGGTTGAGTATTGTAAATAGGCTAGCCCCTTCATTTGTAGATCATTCAAGTTTGTGTCCAACTATCATTAAACGATACCTTACCCTCTCAAGCTTTTCTGAGTCCTTTGGTTATTTGACTTAGGCTTACTTAATGTCTTACAAGGAAGAACGTCTGAGTGTCGCACGGTGCTAGTATCTAAAGAATTGTGAAGTCCAATCCAAGTATATCTTCCTATGTCTATATATATTGCTTGTGCTACTTATTTCGTGTTGAATTGTTTCTCTTAATGCCATTCATCCTGCTATATAAGCAAGAAACACACAATTGCATACCATTGAGCTGGCCGTAATCTCTAGCAGGTTCCAGAGCATTCCAAACTTCATCTCTATCATTCGAGATTTTCTAGAATACCCCAAGCTTCTCTAATCTTATAGAAAACTCTACATAAGTATAGTAGGGGAGTGCCTAGAATTCTTCATTAGAAATTGAGACTTAATCTCCACAGTAGGATTCTTTAGATCTTAGCCATTTATTCTTAGGTTAAATACTATAAATAGATTAACTCTATTTGTTTGTAGATCATTCACGTTTGTATGTATTGTAAATCATTTAGCAGTACCTTAGCCTCCCTAGTTTTTTTTTAAGTCCTTTGCCTGTTTGAGTTACACTTAGCATCTTACAAGGTAGAATGTCTTAGTGTTGCACGGCACTAGTATATAAAGAATTCAACATGTTACACAACTTGTGAAGTCCAATCTATCAAAGTATGCTCGTGCAACTTATTTGTTGTTGAATTCTTTCTCTCAGCATCTCACAGTTGTGACATCCGTCTATGTTTTAGAAAAGCATTTATATTTTTGTCGAAAATGACTGCTCAGTTCTCACCACTTTATCTTGTGTGCGCAGGCATTCACATCTCTTTGACATCCTTTTATGGGCAACTCAGTGACTGAATACTTGATCTCCTGAGGGAAAAAGGTCTGATTCTATACGATATATTCGAGCCAGTATAGGAAATGCCTGTGAGATTTCCTTGGAATTACTCACATGAGCTGATTGATCTCTTGGAAATGCTCCATCTTTATGCCATTGTCTGGTCACAAATCAAAGAACGATATTGCTCTATATAATACTAAACATATGAAGCATAGTCATACTTTTGCTCCTTCATATCCAACATTTATTCATGTTCAAAGGATTTTCTATACATATAGAATGCAGAAAATCAAAACAAACTTGAAGCACATATATCATATCTCTCCACACGTGTGACCAACTTCGCTTAGCTTCTGGTCAATACTGTTGTTGAAAATATTGAACTTGTACCAATGCCTTCTGAGCCACATAAGGTTGAGCATCATTTAGTTTCCACCACTAGACTCATACAACAATAGTATCATCTTAAATTCGTCCTTGGGAGTTTTTCCACCACTAGACACACATAAGAGAGAAAAACCAAAAGACTCGAGATTTTAGAACCCCAAACTTCCATAGTATTTAAGTCTGATAATAGAAGTCCAACTAGCTAATGTGTGAGTCCTTGGAAGTAGCCTTTACAAAGAGGTTGTTATTAACATATTTCATGAGCATATAGCAACAATATCATTAACTCCAGAAAATTCAAATAGGTAGGTTAGTAAAATGATGAATTCTAGGGGAAATATTGGGTTAGCTTGCCTCAAATCTTTCGCACATTTGAATCAAGCACCAACTTAGCCATTAACCTAAACAACCGATTTAGGAATCAAAACAATAAAAGCATAATTTAGTTGGTTCTGAGCAATGCTGAAGTGAGGAATTCAGTGATATATTCATTTGAAACAGGAGTCTTAATTTTGCCTAACTTCCCTAGTGTAGCCTCATTTTATGGAAGTGTAAAGGGTCTGGCTATTTCTGCTAAAGAAGTATCCTCCTTGTACAGCTCAACCTTAAATAAGTTTTTATCCAGACCAATGATATTTTTGAAGTGATTGGTAAAAACTTCCACAATTGCTTCCTCATCAGTAACAGTTTGGGTTATCAAAATTCAGATATTATGTGCTAGTCGATTCCTCCCCTGTGCTACTTTATGAAAGCAATTGGTATTCTCATCAGCCTCTCCGACCCATAGAAACTTGGCTCTTTGCAACCAATGTAAAGTCTAACGTTGAGTATGCTATCGAGTCTAGAATCTTAGTTCCTTTTTTTTCTCTATCATATCATTATCTGAAAGGTTTCTGATTTTGCTAGCTTCTTTAAGCTCTTAAAGAGTTTCCTTTACCAAGTCCTCGTCTAATGCTTCTCTTTGTGGTCTAGTTTTAGAATTAACACCTCTCCAAGTATTTGACATAATATCAGAAAAAAAGATGCTCACGTTTAACCCGACTCATTCTAGAAGTAGATGACCTTCCCCTCTTGGTTTGTTTACCAAATAAATCCAGAGCACAATTTATACTAACTCAGAAGTCATTCTCTAAGATATTCGGCAAATGTCCCTTGTTTCCTAACCTGAAAATGGCTTTACTACTATCGAATATTCCCATAACAGGCAATCTCTTATTTGAGGCTGGATCAACCATCTATTGAATAACCCACAACCCTTTCTACTGCAAATGCAGTTAATGCTTTCATGATCTCTTCAAAGCAGTTCCTTTATGCACTGCTGAATAAGACTACTTACTCAAGTGTACTGAATCGCGCTAGTCTCAAAAGTTTGAGCGGAGCTGGGAATTGGACGTGGCATAGGAATCTGAAGGTTGATCCATGCCTTCGGATTAAGAGCAAATCCAGCCAGCTTATTTGCTATTCCTAAGGAACATCCGATCTTTGATGCTGTCTCCTCACCGTTGGATCGCGGATTTGACAAGGCCCACGAATGCCGCACGTCATTGGATCTGGAATTTTTACAACTTGGAGACGTCTCTTGTCTTCGAATTGAATGAAAAGACGGTTTATAAGGGTCGACCATTATTATCCTCCTCCCATCATTTATGCTTTACTCCAAAGTGGGACGAGGAATGGAAAGAAATTTACAATGGCAAACTATCATGTTGAAGCATACATAGGACGCAACAACGTCGCTGGCGATGTAAGAAGTAGGGAGCTGGAAGCGCTGAAGAATCTGTGCAAATAGAGTTCCTAGGAGGCGACCCCGGCCCTTAGATCATTCAGAAATCGTCTATTTTAACAGTGAAATACTCAACAGGTAGGATTTTGAAGAAGCAGGAGCGTAGAGGTAAGGAGAGATACCGAACCTGTTGTTGGATACAAGTTATGTGAATGAAGATGAGATGGAAGAGAAAAGAGGTGTCATTGGGAATGAGATTTTAGTCCCATATTAAGGGTTTCATGACATGTTGGTTGGTTTATATTGATTCACATGTATTAAAAATGTGAACAAATGCATGGAGAGGAGTTTTCTTTCATATGTGAGTGAGTTTGGGTTGTATTGAATCATATTGACCCGTGTGCAGATATGGCCTGTTATCAAATATGATTTTTAAAAAACAGCACCAACTTATGGTGTTGGTACTGATTTTGTACAAATCAACACCAATGGTTCATTTGTGTTGGTTTGTACAAAGTGTTGATTTGTTGGTGCTGGTTTGTTAGTGTTGGATTTTACAAACAAACATCAACTTTGGTGCCCTTTTGCTCAAATGACCAAATCCCAATACAACTTTTAAATTTAATAAAATAATAAATAATTTATAAAAAATATATTAGGTATTTTGGTATATACCAAAATACTAATAAATGATAAATTTTATATCGATATCAATACTATAAATTTCAGTACTGTATAATAACGTACGAAATTTTTAAGTATACCAAAATTTTGGTATACAAATAAATATCAGTACGATGTATCAAAATTTTTGAGATTTTTTACTCGAGATTGGGAATCGGAATTTGTTTGTTGCCACACACATGTAAATTTTTAAAATCTACATTTGTTACCTATAATCGTTAATTTTTTTTTGCCTAAATTCCACCGTTTATACCCTCATCTGAGCCTTTACATATTTTATTATTATTTTTAGTAATTTTTATTTTTATGGTATTTAGAATATTTTTGATATTTCTAGTAATTTGGGTCTAATTAGTTTATAACAACGTTCTGTTTTATTAATTTTAATTTCTGTAAAATGACCTGTTATCAAATATGATTTTTAAAAATCAACACCAACTTATGGTGTTGGTACTGATTTTGTACAAATCAACACCAATGGTTCATTTGTGTTGGTTTGTACAAAGTGTTGATTTGTTGGTGCTGGTTTGTTAGTGTTGGATTTTACAAACCAACATCAACCTTGGTGCCCTTTTGCTCAAATGACCAAATTCCAATACAACTTTTAAATTTAATAAAATAATAAATAATTTATAAAAAATATATTAGGTATTTTTGGTATATACCAAAATACTAATAAATGATAAATTTTATACCGATATCAATACTGAAAATTTCAGTACTATATAATAACGTACGAAATTTTTAAGTATACCAAAATTTTGGTATACAAATAAATATCAGTACGATATATCAAAATTTTTGAGATTTTTTACTCGAGACTGGGAATCGGAATTTGTTTGTTGCCACACACATGTAAATTTTTAAAATCTACATTTGTTACCCATAATCATCAATTTTTTTTTGCCTAAATTCTACTGTTTATACCCTCAACTGAGCCTTTACATATTTTATTATTATTTTTAGTAATTTTTATTTTTATGGTATTTAGAATATTTTTGGTATTTCTGGTAATTATGGGTCTAATTAGTTTATAACAACGTTCTGTTTTATTAATTTTAATTTCTGTAAAATGATTTCCTTTTCTGGAATGATCTCTTTCTTTCTTTATAAGATTAGAATTGAGGTCCGGATTTCTTCCCTTTCTTTGTCTTAGAATATAGAGTTTATATAATAAACATTTGTCTAATTGTATGAGAATTAATCTCTCTTTTGTTAATTAAGTTTCACTTTCTATTAAATCCGACTAGTTTTCCTTTTTTTTTTTTTTTTTTTTTTTTTTGTCATTCTGGCTTCTTGAGTTTCCAATCTCTCCTATCGTTATCTCGTAGGTTAATTGCTATCATGTTTTTGCCCTGAAATGATGACTGGAAGAATGCTCAAGCTGTAAATATCACATTTTTCTGAGAATGGTCCACCGTCGCTGTACTCCGAAGCAATGTAGCAGACGGTGCCCCTCACGCTGGGGGACGCTTCGTTGAAGACAATAGGAGAGAGCGGGGACAAAGAAGAAAGAGATTAAACGAAGGAGGGAGCTCATCATCTCTCAGGATAAAAGGAGGCTCCTTTTTCCCTCCCTCTTTTCCTCTGTGCTCGATTGTGAAGAAGCTAGGGGCAGGCAGGGGAAGAGCAAGCAAATCTTGACATTGCACGGGTGGTGTGGAGGAGATTCTCTCGCCGCCCACTTCCGTTTTATTTCAAGGGGATTAAAAATAGTGGCGAAAGTAATTAACTGATGGATTGGAAATCTATCCATCCATTATTTTTTTTTACATTTAACAGGATAAAAGATCTCAATTTTTATGTAATCCGTCTTTTTCTTCATCTACGTTTCCAAGTAAATTGACTATTAGGGACGATAATTTTCTCTAAATTCAATATCTGACCTGAATAAAAAAAGTATGAAGAAACTATCAATATTCGATATATATATATATATATATATAATATATATATATATATATATATATATATATATATATATATATGATGTTGATAAAAGATGGCTACTAACCTTAGACAGTTAAATAGCGCATGGAAAGAGACAGACATCTGACTACTAGTCGGGATTTAGTAATTGTCTATCTCTAGAGGACTACTTTTATTGAATGATGATAGTATAATTATATTATACAAATGAATATCTAATCTCTGATAAATATAAGGATAAATGATATGAAATTTGATCTAAATATCATACATTACCATTCTATTATCATTTTGCTCTTCGCTTTCATCATGCCTCCTTCCTAATTCTCCCCCTGCACTTATCTCTCCCTCTAAATTTGTCCCCTTCCTTTTTCATTGTTAGCATTGATGACCTCTAGGGCAATGATCGAGCCTTCATTAATGTTCTTCTTAGGTCAAACAAGTTAGTCTTCATCCCAATCTATTATTAAATGATGTGTTTAAAAGATTGTACGAGCTTCCTTTTGGATTTTTCCTTACACGTAAGGGTTTGAGAAGATAACCTTTTTTTAAGAAATAAAAAATAAATAAATAGGCATGTAAAACAAAATGAATGCGTTTAGGCTTGCAACTTGCCAGCTAGGTTGGCTAATCTACAAATGAATTGCCACTTGCTTCTCTAATGGCGCCTTTATCCGCATGCATGGAGTCCTCATGTAAAATACCGGAAAAATAGGAAATATTAATAAGGGATTTTTCTGGAATTTTTGGAAATTTTTCGGGTATTTTTCGGAGCTCGTACGGACGAGTTAACGGGGACAAAAACGGGGGCCGGGAAAAGCCTGTTTAGGTTACCCCGTTTAAGCGAGGAAATATTTATATTTACATTTCCTTATTCTTTTATATTTCTTAATTTTCTTTTCTCTACCCTGCCGAAACCTCTCGAGCGGCGATTCCTTCCCACGCGCACCCGAGCCCGCCGGTTTGCCCTAACCGCCGGCCCCGGCGGTTTCTTCCTCGCCGGCGTTTGATCCTCTTCTCTCTGCGTCTTCTCCACTGCCGACGCCGAGCCTCAGCCACAAGAGCTCCGGCGGCTTCGCTCTCTGTCCTAGCCGACCCCTTCATTGCCGGCGATCTTCCCTGAGCCGAGCATCACGCCGGCAGCCGACCTATTGCCTTTGCCCTAGCTTGGATCGCGAGCTTCTCCGCCGCTGAGATCAGGAACGCGCCGGCGACGCTTGAGCGACCACCGACGAGTCTCCTTTCTTTCTCCTTGCGCTCATGAGGTGCCGCCGGTCACTGGAAAACCAGCGCCGTCGCCGTGCCCTAGCAGTGGTCGTTGAGGTAGCTGTTCGACCCTAATATTTGCTTTGGATATCTGGTTTGTTTGTGGTGTTGACCTTTTGATTTCATTTCGATCCGATGATGGCAGTAGATAGCGCTGTTTAGGTGGATCTGGGAATTTGGGTGTGTGGGTTGCTCTTTGGTCCAGCATCCACTCCTTTTGGCAGTAGATCAGTGTTCACGACTGTGAATTGAGGTAAGTGTAGGGATTTGATACGTGTTGTAGATAATGGATTAATTTAGGTGTGATTTGATTACATGATCATATGTAGTAATTTTGCTACGTGATGTGATGAATTAGGTTTATGTATAGAATTGGATTGGTATTGAATTTAATCCATTGCTTGTTTTGTTACATGGGATCAATTCCATTTCTAAGGAAGGATAAGGTTATTAAATAGGTTTGGAGATTTTATTTAGTTATATAGCTAAATACATTATCTGTTTGATAACACAGGACTTTGACGCGAGACGGTATCTCGACGTTGGATTGGACATTTCTTATTTGGAGGCGGGTACTTTTGACTTTTGTTGTCTTTGATATGCTTAGTAATGGAATTAACATGTTTCATTAATTATGTTTCTTATCTATATCGGTTAATCACTACCCAAATCTTACATGCTTGATTGATTGATTGGTTTTGCATCTCAGGTATATTTTTACCTGTTTATACATGCTTATAGGGGTAGTGATATGCCATGCTTGACCATGTTCAGGACCTAGGTTTTTATACCTTCTGTGTACCTTTGATTCGATATGATTCGTTGACCTAAGGTGCACTTTTCTATATATATGGATTAGGTCAGGATGTTTATATGGTTATTGCCATGCATCATTTGCATGATTGCATGCTGTGCGATAGTCCGCTCCATTATTGTTGAGCACATCGCCAGTTACATGGATCTGCACACACCACCACTCATGGGTTAGTGGTCGATTCAGGCAGAGTGTGTTGCAGCAGGGACTCTGTTAGGCACCGTTGGTCCGCTCATGGGTAGTGTGACACAACGAGTTATCCGACAGGGATTCCTCCCCGTCATCGTGTACTTGAGAGCATTGCGCTCCCCCATCTATGATTTGGGGTAGGAGGATAGGTGTACTCCGACAGCATCCCGTCCACTCGGTCACTCATCAGGAGTAGTGACGACAGAGTGCACGGTTGTCACACCCTACCCACTCGGCCTCACTTTGGTATGAGATGATCGATGGCGTCGGGGGTGACCGGACGGATCATTGGCATCATATGCATGATGCATTTATTGCTGTGTTTGCTGCTTTGCATTTATATGCTGCATATTGTTTGGATGCCTATGTTTGACATGCATCAGTTCTTCTATACCCTTGGATTGTTTGACCTTATACTCAGGACCTGGTTAGTACAGCATTCTCCTGTTTACTTCAGATGCATATTTATATCTTTCTTATAGCAGGAGACTGTACGCATGATTAGTGTTAGGTGTTATTTCTTTACTTTGCATATCAATTGTACCTGCTGAGTGTTGGACTCACCCCGCCTCCATTGTTGATATTTTCAGGTTGATGCTGTCAGGAGAGAGTTCCAGTTGCTGGTCCCTGCAGACCTCGAGGATAGGATTTGGTTTCCGTTTTGGTTTCTTTTCTGTTCTAGACTATTTAAAACTTGTTAGGTTTTAGATTTATTCCACCTATGGACGTTGTATGGATTTTATGATGTCGATGAAATTGGATTTGGTTTTATTCTACTACATGCCTGCCTGAACGGCAGAAGAGGTAAGAAAAATCGGATTTGGGCTTTACGAGTAGTTGAGTAGGGTGGATTTCGAGTCAGAGTATTATTACTGCGTGGTTGTGTCAGCCAGAGGCTGAATATATATATAAACTGCGTGGTGATTGATTTTATTTATTGTTATGATTCCAGCCGCCTGTGGCTGAGTATTTAGTGCTTGTAGAAATTTTTGATTGTCCGTCGTACAGGGGAGATGCTGCCGAAATTTCTTCGGACGGGGACTCCTCCGGGGCGTGACAATTTAGTGGTATCGGAGCGTTATACGATCTTTTGTTTCGTATTTTGGATTTTGATTTATCCGATACCAATTTATTGGTATCGAGGCGATTATGGATACACGCTTTTGGTTTCGGAGATTTATCGGATCTGGGTTGTTGGTATTCGGATATTTGGGTTAGCCGGTTTGCGAGTCAAACCGGGCATTATCGATTTTCGATATGGTTAGGTTTCGGATCGTTTTGGATTTATTTGGATTTCCGATGATATCGTTCGGAATTTTGAGGTCAAATTGGGACCTGGACAGCGACGGAACATCTCCAGACGGCAAATAGGTATGTTGTTATTTTGTGTTGGTTATATTGGTATTGATATCTGTAATTTAATTTAACAGATATGAGACGATCTACTCGTATTGCTGCGAGACGTGGTGCTGGTCGACCACGTGCGAGGACCACGGGATCTCTGGATATGCCAGAGATGCCCATTGTTAGTGAGCCTGTCAGTCAGGGACAGACTCAGGATGCAGCGGGAGCATCGGGCTCTCAAATCCCGATAGCTCCTGTAGAGATACCTACTTTGGCCACACCGACGGTATCCACGCCTACCCTGTTTACAGTACCATCAGGAGTACCATTGGTGTACCCGACGTCTGCTCCAGCGCAGCCTACGGTGTATTCAGGACCACCGCCACTTGGACCTACAGTGTACCCGACACCAGTGGCACCTGTACCTCCAGTGCCTACAGTAGCAGCAGCTGTTCCACATCCGGTACCTTTTCCTACCGTACCTCCAGTTGCCACCACGTTTGTTCCCCAGGCAGTACCACCGACGGCTTATGCTCCGGTATATACAGTAGCACCGGGAGTTCCTCCTCCGGTCTATTCTGCGGTACCACCTGTAGTATCAGCTCCAGTGTTTCCGCCAGTTCCTGCAGCCGTCCCGACACAGCTCACTGATATTGTCGCTGCACGAGCTAGGATTCCAGCACTGGCTGAGTCGATGAAGACTCGTTTCACTCTTTTCCGCGGAGATCTCGATCCGAGTATGGCTCTGTCATGGATAGAGACTATGGAGCAGACTTTCTTCTATATGGCTTGCTCCGAGTGGGAGAAAGCAGAGCTGGCTGCTTATCATTTACGGGATGAAGCAAATGCCTGGTGGGTTACTCAGCGTTCTATTATTGGTGAGCGCAACGTCACATGGACCAGGTTCAGAGAGGCTTTTGAGAGCCGTTTCTTTCCACTGTCCTATCAGATGTCTCGCCGACAGGATTTTATGAGTCTGAGGCAGAATAACCGCTCAGTGACCGAGTATAATACAGAATTCCTCCGGTTGGCTCAGTTTTGTCCAGAGTTAGTTGCGGAGGACAGAACTCGCATGATGCAGTTTATACAGGGATTGGATGGTTATCTGCATGTACAGCTTGCCGGATTAGGGATTACATCTTACTCTGATGCATTGAATCGAGCTTTGATGATAGAGTTAGCTCGGCAGACAGCATATCCGGACAGGAAAAGAAAGCATACGGGTCAGACATCAGGGCAGGTCCAGCAGACTCAGGCGACAGGACAGCCTCAGAGTAGTCGCAGACAGTCAGGTCAGAGTTCTTCTGGGGCGTCTCGTAGGCCTCAGAAATCAGGGCGGTCTTCTTCAGGACGTTCCCGGTTTTCTCAGCAGAACCACCTTCCTGATACTCATTGTTTGATGTGGATCCAGATCACCTCACCCAGCTTGCTCTGGGACGATCGGTTTGCTTTTATTGCAAGCCAGGCACCGAGCCGATTGTCGGTGAAGGCTCGACACGGCTCCGGAGGTCAGTCGAGGGGACAGTCTAGTCGATCGAGGCATATCGAGGAGGCGGCACAATCTTCACAGCGTCGGAGGCGGCTCCTCCGCGGCATTTGGCATGCTTGGGCAGAGTACTCCAGTTAGCACCCAGTTTTGCTCCAGGACCTTATTATCCGACTCGTGACTCGGTCTCGGCCGGTACCTGATGTCGATCACCTTCCTCTCGGTCTTATCGGCACATAGCCCAGATGGCGAGCTTACCGCCCGGCAAGATTACCACCTCCTCCTCCGCCAGACGAGGGTGTTCACTATTACCGAGGATGCGCAGCGAGCCGACGGATCCGTTTTCCGCGGTATGATTTCCATTTATGCATTTTCCGCTGATATATTGATTGATACTGGTAGTTCGCATTCTTTTATATCCCGTACCTTTATGCGGGAGATTGGTAGATTACCTACTGTTAGACTGCAACGATTGACCGTCTCCCTACCGTCTGGTGATACTTTGGACGTCACCCAGGAGGTCAGAGGTTGCCCGTTAGACTTTGGCAACATGATACTTATGGTAGATCTTCTAGTATTGGAGATGGTCGAGTTTGATATCATTCTTGGCATGGATTGATTGTCAGTATATCATGCTACCGTTGATTGCCAGACGAGGGTGGTCACCTTCTGGCCTCCGAACCAATCCTCGTGGGATTTCACTGGCATCAGAGATGACGGCATATCGATCATTTCGGCGATTCAGGCTCAGAAGCTGTTGTCACATGGCTGTCAGGGTTTTCTGTTATCTTTGATCAGTACTGAGGACAGTAGTAGTTCGCAGCTCTCCGAGGTTCCTGTGGTCCGGGAGTACCCAGATGTATTTCCAGAGGAGCTGCCAGGTTTGCCTCCTAGAAGGCAAGTCGAGTTCGCTATTGAGCTGATTCCGGGGACCGCACCGACATCGAAAGCTCCTTATCGTATGGCACCAAAAGAGTTGAGCGAGTGAAGGTTCAACTCCAGGAGCTTTTAGACAGGGGATTTATTCGCCCTAGTGTTTCACCATGGGGTTCTCCAGTTCTATTTGTCAAGAAGAAAGACGGCACCATGAGATTATGTATTGACTACAGGCAGCTGAATTCAGTGACCGTCAGAAATAAATATCCATTACCACGGATTGAGGATTTGTTTGATCAGCTCAGAGGTACTTCAGTGTATTCTAAGATTGATCTGCGATCCGGATATCATCGATTGAGTCGAGATTCGATATCCGAAGATGCGACTTTCCGTACGGATCGGTCATTATGAGTTTTGGTAATGTCATTTGGGCTTACCAATGCTCCAGCGGTGTTTATGGATTTGATGAACCGCATCTTTCTGGAGTATCTGGATCGGTTTGTTATCGTTTTCATTGATGACATATTGGTCTACTCTCGTTCGAGGAGGAGCATGCACGATCTTCGCGATCTTAGAGATTCTTGACGACATCACCGACGCGAAGTTCAAAGTGTGCATTCGGCTATCCTCGATTGGGTTTCGGGACACGTGGTTTCTAGCGAGGTATTTGATTGATCCTCGAAGATCGAGGTCACACCGGTTGGGAGCACCAAGTCGATTCGAGAGATCCGCATGATTTTCGGTTTGGCGGATATTACCGACGTTTTGTCGAGGGTTTTTCGCGTATTGCTATGCCACTGACATGTCTTACCAGGAAAGGCGTGAAGTTCATATGGTCCGAGGATTGCGAGACCAGCTTTCAGGAGCTGAAGCGGAGATTAGTGTCGGCTCCAGTTTTGGTTTTACCTTCTGGAGAGGATGGATTTGTACTTTACACCGACGCGTCTCTTCAGGGTTTGGGCGCTGTTCTGATGCAGCACGGCAGAGTAGTCTCTTATGCTTCTCGTCAGCTGAAGGAGCATGAGAAGAACTACCCAGTTCATGACTTGGAGTTAGCTGCCATCATCTTTGCTCTGAAGCTTTGGCGTCATCATTTATACGGTATCACATTTGAGATTCTCACTGATCATAAGAGTCTCAAATATATTTTCACTCAGAAGGAGCTTAATCTTCGACAGAGGAGATGGATGGAGTTCCTGAAGGACTACGATTGTACCATTAGCTATCACCCGGGGAAAGCTAATGTGGTTGCAGATGCACTCAGCAGGAAGTCCAGAGGGACTTTGGCTTGCCACCGGACTTCAGTCACGGACTTGATTCAGAGTTTCTCGGAGTTAGATCTTGAGGAGCAGGGACCGACAGAGCAGGGTATTCTGGTTACCATGGTTGCTCAGTCGTCGATCAGGACGAGGATCCGAGAGGCACAGGCTAGTGATCAGCATTTGCAGTTTATTAGCAGTCAGATAGCTTCCGGGCAGCAGACCGAATTTACACGAGACGAGGAGGGTATCATATACTTCCGAGGCAGATTATGCGTACCTCAGTCTCATCCGGTCTTACAGGAGTTATTACAGGAGGCACACCGTTCTCGATTTGCGATCCATCCAGGCGGGACCCGCATGTATCGAGACTTGAGGCGTTCCTACTGGTGGAACGGCATGAAGAAGGACATCGCGGATTTCGTAGCTAGATGTCTTGTTTGTCAGCAGGTGAAGGCTGAACACCAGAGACCTGCAGGGTTACTTCAGCGGATTCCTATTCCTGAGTGGAAGTGGGATCACATTACCATGGACTTTGTGGTAGGGTTGCCGAGGACACGACGAGGCCATGACGCGATTTGGGTAATCGTTGATCGATTAACCAAGTCCGCGCACTTTTTAGCGATTCGGAGGACTGATCCCCTGGATCGATTAGCAGATTTGTATTGCCGAGAGATTATCAGACTACATGGCGTTCCATTGAGTATCATTTCGGATAGAGATCCACGGTTTACGTCTCGTTTCTGGCAGAGTCTGCAGCAGGCCTTGGGCACACAGCTCCGTTTCAGTACAGCCTTCCATCCACAGACAGATGGACAGTCAGAGCGGACCATTCAGACTTTAGAGGACCTGCTGAGATCATGTGTTATGGATTTCGGAGGCAGTTGGGAGGACCATCTGCCATTGGTAGAGTTTGCCTACAACAACAGCTTCCATTCGGCTATCCAGATGGCACCGTTTGAGGCGTTGTATGGTAGACCTTGTCGGACACCCGTCCTCTGGGATGAGGTTGGAGAGGCTCAGTTGTTGGGACCTCATAGAGTTCAGCAGGATGCAGAGTTGGTCCGTACTATCAGACGGAGGATGTCAGAGGCGCAGGATCGCCAGAAGAGTTATGCTGATCGGAGACGCAGACCACTAGAGTTCTCTGTTGGCGACCATGTATTTCTGCGAGTTTCACCCACGAAAGGGGTGAAGAGATTTGGCCTCAGAGGTAAGCTGGCTCCGCGATACATTGGTCCTTTCGAGATCTTGGAGAGGATCGGAGCAGTAGCTTACCGACTGGCACTACCACCGTCCCTGTCAGGCGTTCACGATGTATTTCACGTATCCATGCTGAGGAGATACGTGCCTGATCCGACACATGTGCTGGCAGATATTCCAGTTCCAGTTCAGCCTGACATTACCTATGAGGAGGTTCCGGTACGGATTCTCGAACAAGACCATCCGGCTGGTTAAAGTCGGATGGCAGCATCATTCGGACGAGGAGGCTACTTGGGAGCTCGAGGACACTATCCGAGCTCGATATCCCCATCTTTTCACTTGAGGTATGTGATTTATTTACCGTTCAGCATTTATACTCTATATCTGTTGTTAGTACTTGCTGATGGTAGATAACGAAATTTGGGGACCAAATTTTTATTAGTGGGGGAGAATGTAAAATACCGGAAATAGGCAAATATGGATAAGGGAATTTTCCGAAATTTTTGGACATTTTTCGGGAATTTTTCGGAGCTCGTACGGACGAGTTGACTGGGATAAAAACGGGGTCCGGAAAAAGCCTGTTTAGGTTACCCCGTTTAAGCGAGGAAATATTTATATTTACATTTCCTTATTCTTTTATATTTCTTAATTTTCTTTTCTCTACCCCGCCGAAACCTCTCGAGCGGCGATTCCTTCCCACGCGCACCCGAGCCCGCCGGTTTGCCCTAACCGCCGGCCCCGGCGGTTTCTTCCTCGCCGGCGTTTGATCAAGAGCCAAACCCCTCTTCTCTCTGCGCCTTCTCCACCCGACAGCACCGCCGGGTGCTCTTCCTCCTCCCTGAGCCACGCGCCGCCGCCACCCCTGCCGACGCCGTGCCCTAGCCGAGCACTGCCGACGTCGTGTCCTAGCCGACCGCTTCATTGCCGGCGATCTTCCCTGAGCCGAGCATCACGCCGGCAGCCGACCTATTGCCTTTGCCCTAGCTTGGATCGCGAGCTTCTCCGCCGCTGAGATCAGGAACGCGCCGGCGACGCTTGAGCGACCACCGACGAGTCTCCTTTCTTTCTCCTTGCGCTCATGAGGTGCCGCCGGTCACTGGAAAACCAGCGCCGTCGCCGTGCCCTAGCAATGGTCGTTGAGGTAGCTGTTCGACCCTAATATTTGCTTTGGATATCTGGTTTGTTTGTGGTGTTGACCTTTTGATTTCATTTCGATCCGATGATGGCAGTAGATAGCGCTGTTTAGGTGGATCTGGGAATTTGGGTGTGTGGGCTGCTCTTTGGTCCAGCATCCACTCCTTTTGGCAGTAGATCAGTGTTCACGACTGTGAATTGAGGTAAGTGTAGGGATTTGATACGTGTTGTAGATAATGGATTAATTTAGGTGTGATTTGATTACATGATCATATGTAGTAATTTTGCTACGTGATGTGATGAATTAGGTTTATGTATAGAATTGGATTGGTATTGAATTTAATCCATTGCTTGTTTTGTTACATGGGATCAATTCCATTTCTAAGGAAGGATAAGGTTATTAAATAGGTTTGGAGATTTTTATTTAGTTATATAGCTAAATACATTATCTGTTTGATAACACAGGACTTTGACGCGAGACGGTATCTCGACGTTGGATTGGACATTTCTTATTTGGAGGCGGGTACTTTTGACTTTTGTTGTCTTTGATATGCTTAGTAATGGAATTAACATGTTTCATTAATTATGTTTCTTATCTATATCGGTTAATCACTACCCAAATCTTACATGCTTGATTGATTGATTGGTTTTGCATCTCAGGTATATTTTTACCTGTTTATACATGCTTATAGGGGTAGTGATATGCCATGCTTGACCATGTTCAGGACCTAGGTTTTTATACCTTCTGTGTACCTTGATTTGATATGATTCTTTGACCTAGGGTGCACATTTCTATATATATGGATTAGGTCAGGATGTTTATATGGTTATTGCCATGCATCATTTGCATGATTGCATCGTTGTGCGATAATCCGCTCCATTATTCTTGAGCACATCGCCGCTACATGGATTCGCACACACCACCACTCATGGGTTAGTGGTCGATTCAGCCTGAGTGTGTTGCAGGGACTCTGTTAGGCACCGTTGGTCCGCTCATGGGTAGTGTGACACTGAGGAGTTATCCGACAGGTCCTCCCCGTCTTTGTATTAGGAGTTGAGAGCATTGCGCTCCCCATCTATGATTTGGGGTAGGAGGATAGGTGTACTCCGACAGCATCCCGTCCACTCGGTCACTCATCAGGAGTAGTGACGACAGAGTGCACGGTTGTCACAGCCCTACCCACTCGGCCTCACTTTGGTATGAGATGATCGACTGGCGTCAGGGGTGACCAGGACGCATCATTGGCATCATATGCATGATGCATTTATTGCTTGTGTTTGTGGTTGCTGCATTTATATGCTGCATATTGTTTGGATGCCTATGTTTGACATGCATACAGGATTCCTATACCACTCGGACTGTTTGACCTTATACTCAGGACCTGGTTAGTACAGCATTCTCCTGTTTACTTCAGATGCATATTTATATCTTTCTTATATCAGGAGACTGTACGCATGATTAGTGTTAGGTGTTATTTCTTTACTTTGCATATCAATTGTACCTGCTGAGTGTTGGACTCACCCCGCCTCCATTGTTGATATTTTCAGGTTGATGCTGTCAGGAGAGAGTTCCAGTTGCTGGTCCCTGCAGACCTCGAGGATAGGATTTGGTTTCCGTTTTGGTTTCTTTTCTGTTCTAGACTATTTAAAACTTGTTAGGTTTTAGATTTATTCCACCTATGGACGTTGTATGGATTTTATGATGTCGATGAAATTGGATTTGGTTTTATTCTACTACATGCCTGCCTGAACGGCAGAAGAGGTAAGAAAAATCGGATTTGGGCTTTACGAGTGTAGTTGAGTAGGGTGGATTTCGAGTCAGAGTATTATTACTGCGTGGTTGTGTCAGCCAGAGGCTGAATATATATATAAACTGCGTGGTGATTGATTTTATTTATTGTTATGATTTTAGCCGCCTGTGGCTGAGTATTTAGTGCTTGTAGAAATTTTTGATTGTCCGTCGTACAGGGGAGATGCTGCCGAAATTTTCTCGGACAGGGACTCCTCTGGGGGCGTGACACCTCATCTACTGTATATAAACAGTTATGGTCAGGCTTAATCATTTCTTACCAGATATATCTATTGGATCGAAAAAAATTTAGATATCTCCATAATAATGATATGATATTGTCCACTTTTGAACCTAAGCTCTCATGATTTTGTATTTTCAATATGGGACTATGTTTGCAACCTTGCAACCCCAACAATCCCCCTCTCAAACAAAGGACCTCTTTTCTCTTATAAACCTATGATCTTTCCCATGTATTTTCAATATGGGACTATGTTTGCAACCTTGCAACCCCAACAATCCCCCCCTCAAACAAAGGACCATAGCCTTCCCACGTCCGATCCTCGACCCACCAGGTCTTCCTGCCCCTCGGTCCACCCGACCTACTAGGACTTTCCTGCCTGGTGTCTGGTCCTCTTGATCCGAACATAGGAGCCCCCACTTTCTTTGTTCGATGTCAATATTGTACCCACATGACTCAATCAGACCATAGCTCTTGTGCACAGTCGGCGGTTAAACCTTCTGGCAGTCCGGGCTCTGATACCAATTATTGGATCGAAAAGAATTTAGATATCTCCACAATGATATAATATTGTCCACTTTGAGCCTAAGCCCTCATGGTTTTGCTCTTGGGCTCTACCCAAAAGGCCTCATGCCAATGGAGACATCTTTTCTCTTATAAACCCATGATCTTTCCCATGTATTTTCAATATGGGACTATGTTTGCAACCTTGTAACCCCAACAATATCTAGTCCTAAATGAATCAAGCGTTCGTGAATAAACTTTGTGTTCGACTTGATAAGAGCTTGTTTATGTTCGTTCACTATACATACGATTAAATAAAGAAATAAGCTTGAACAGCTCGTTAAGTCAAACAAACAAGCTTGAACACATATGTGTTCAACTCGTTAACGTTCGTGAACAATGTTCGTGAACAACGTTCGTGAACAATGTTCGTGAACAACGTTCGTGAACAATGTTCGTGAACAATGTTCGTGAACCATATTTATTAATAAAACTCTTTTCAATATGTTAAATAAATAATAAAAAATAAAATAAAATAAATAAATTTAAATTATCAATCTTAATAACTAATCAAACAATTAAAACTTTCAAACAATCAAATAAGTTTGAATTGAGAGCTTGATAACATCTAAACGAACCAAGCTCAAACTAAGCTCAAGCCAAGCTCGAACCAAACTCAAGCCAAGCTTGAATTGAGAGCTTGATAACATCTAAACAAATCAAGTTCAAACCAAGCTAAAGTCAAGCTCGAACCAACCTCAAGCTAAACTTGAATTGAGAGCTTGATAACATCTAAACGAACCAAACTCAAGTCAAGCTTCAAACAAGCTCAAGTTCATAAAAAATAAACTAAGCCAACCTTGAATACTCATTTCAAAAGCTTGGTTCATTTTAAGCTCGGCTCGGCTCGACTCAATTATCTTATTAAATAAGTTTAAACATCCCAAAATTCAACTTGACTTAGCTTGTTTACAACCCTAGGTATATCATACTAATCGAATCATTCATGATATTGAGCCGTCAATGGTAAACTTTTAGCGCGGCTAAGCCGAATTAATCAGATCCCAATAATTATTTACCTAATTATTAACAAACAAACAAAAAAACAGTACAATAGAGCTGTACTTCATGGAATTCAATCTTTTCTTCTCGGTCTAACTTCTGCATCTCCTTGCCAATTAAGATGGCTTCCTAGCAGCTTCTTTCTCTGATCCATCAATGATTTCGAACTATATATATATATACAGAGAGAGAGATAGATAGATCCCAGAGAACAAGTTGATTTATAGCTAGAGATCAGAGATTCACGATGGAGCAGCTCGAAGGAGCCACGTTCGACCTGAGATCTCTGCTCGGCAGCGAGGACCGAGACTTCCTCATCCGCAGCAATGGCGATCAGGTTCGTTCAATTCTTCCCATCCATCTGCAATAATATAATTGTTCCTAATTACTACCCGCCTAGCTAATTCGTTGAGCTGGCCTTTTTGATCATCTGACTGCAGGTCAAGATCAGCAGTCTCCAAGGCAAAGTCGTAGGGCTTCTGTTCTCGTCTTCCGGGGCTCCCATGCTGTGCGAGTGGTTCATCCCGTTGCTGGCGCAGGTTTACAAAGAGCTTTCCGTCTGGAACGCCGACTTCGAGATCGTTGTGGTCCCTTGCGAAATGGGCGAAGAGTACTTCACCGCCTACTTCTCTGATACGCCGATGCCATGGCTTGCGGTTCCTTTCTCGGGGGCGGACTTGGGCGAGCCCTTCGGCGGCTTGAGCCTGCCGTCGCTGGTGGTGCTGGATGCGAATGGGAAAGTGGCGACGACGAAGGGCGTGGATTTGGCGAACAGGTACAGGGGAGCCGCGTATCCTTTCACGGAGGAGAGGGTTCGGGAGCTGGAGGCGGAGGAGGAGGCGATGCTGCAGAATCCGACGCTCGAAAACATGCTTATTTCAGGCCCCATAGATTTTGTGCTCTCCGGTGATGGGAATAAGGTTTTTATTCTTCGACTTCTTCTGGCCATAAGTTTAATTTCTTAAAGTCACTTTCATATATGGGAACTTCAAGGAAAGACTGTGGCCATCTACTTCACTATGTTAGCTTCCGTTTCAAATGATCCTGTCGCGCAACAACTTCTCGACATGCACATGAAACTGAAAGAAATCGGAGAGGAATTCGAAGTTGTGGTGGTTTCGACAGACACAGACACGGAGTGGCAACCTTTCGATCAAGGTCTCGCAGGCACGGCATGGCTTGCAGTGCCCTATCAATCCAGCACCAGCGCAAAACTAGTAATCAACTTCTGTGATGACACACTTGTTATAATCGGACCTGACGGGAAGCTCCTTTGCCGCGGTGTTTCTGATGTCGTCGAATATCACGGGATCGATGCCTATCCGTTCTCGCCCGAGAAGTTAGAAGAACTTGCCCAACTTGACAAGGCAAAAATTGAATCTCAAACTCTGGAATCACTACTCGTCTCAGGGGAGCTCGATTATGTCCTCGGAAAGGATGGTCTTAAGGTAAAACTCGAACCTAAACTATCGGTTATTCTCGTTCAAGATAAATCGTATAACAATGTCGTGTGCTTATTTGATGGAATAGGTTCCTGTTACCGAACTTGTTGGCATGAACGTACTTTTCTACTTCTCCAAGAAGGATGGGGCTTTCGCTGAATTGCTGCCCGTTTTGATCAAAGCCTATCGCAACATCAAGGAGAGGGGCAATTCCTTTGAGATCATTTTTGTCTCCGAAGACACGGATGAGGAGTCTTTCGAGGACCGGTACGGTCAAATGCCATGGCTCGCGCTCCCCTTTGGTGATGCGAGGAAGAAGACTTTGACAATGGCATTCAATAAGCCAAGTGATTCAGATCTTGTCGTCGTTGGTCCGAATGGGGAGACTGTCGCGACGCGCGCGAGTGGCCTGGTCTGCAGTTATGGCGCAGCGGCCTTTCCTTTCACCAAACAGAGGGAAGAGGTCGAGTTGGAGGAGGTGGCCAATGGTTGGCCTGAGAGGATCAACTTCTACCATTATGGCGATTATGAACTCGTAAAGATCTACGACGACAATTTCTATTTTTGTGACAAATGCCTCTTGGATGGAGCTGGTTGGCAATACTGGAATGAAGATCATTTCAGAGTGCACCCGCGGTGCGCGTTGCCTGAGAATGAAGAGATGAATGGCACGTATGAAGAAGATGCCGGCGGAGAAGGAGAGGAACAAGTTGAGTGACACACATCAGTGGTTGAGCTGGGGCAGTCCTTTTATGGAACTAGTTTTCTATTGTTTTCTGTCAATTGTTTGTTGTTACGAAGCTATTTGGCAATCGTCTCTAGTTGCCTCTTGAGCTTTCATTTGGTTAAATATGCCTCATATGTTTGAATTTCCTAGCTTCTTGATCCAAACCGCTCGAGATCATCTTATATTTACAAGAGAACAGATCCACCTTTACGAAAGAACATCAAACTAGGTCGGGAAAGAATAATTTCATCTTAGTGGTTACACGAAGATTAGCTAAGTTCCAAGAACCATCTTTGTGAGATATCTCTACTACAAATTAAGCGATAGTAGTTGTATAGTGATGCGCCTTAAATTTTAAATTCTAAATCTAAAAGAATATCAAACTAAGTCGGGCAAGAATAGTTTTATCTTAGTTGCTACATGAGGATTAGCTAAATTCCAAGAACCATCTTTGTGAGAGACATCTCCACTACAAATTAAGCAATGGTAGTTGCATAGTGATGCACCCTAAACCCTAAACCCTAAACCCTAAACCCAAACGAACATCAAATTAGGTCGGGCAAGAATAGTTTCATCTTAGTTGCTACACGAGGATTAGCTAAGTTCCAACTTACAAGGACCTTCTTCGTGAGACACATCTCCACTACAAATAAAACGGTAGTAGTTGCATAGTGATACACCCTACATTCTAAACCCAAACGAACATCAAGCTAGGTTGGGTATGAATAGTATCGTCTTAGTTGTTACACGAAGATTAGCCAAGTTCCAAGAACCATTTTTGTGAAATATCTCCACTACAAATTAAGCAATGGTAGTTGCATATTGATGCGTTAGAAATTCACCTCCATGCTAGATGTTGAAGCAGATGTCCTTTACTATTTTGTAACATTTTGGAGTCGATGAGTTCCAAATTTTATTAACATTTGAATCAATAGTCACTTTAGCTGATAGTGCCTTTAGTAACTGATATAAATACACTCATCTTTTATAGTACTTTCATATTCCTAATAACAAACAATTCATAAGAAACTCTTATCTTAGACTTAGTTCATCTCCCTCTTGGTTAATTACTCATCTTCTGTAATCCAATATCGAAACACCCCACCACAAAAGTAGTCACTGATAGGATTTAACCAATTTTATCTAAAAATGACTTAGTATCCTAATCAAAACCAACAACATTCTCTACGATACAACTACTCAACTAGTAAACATGAATGATGTGAATCATAACTCAAAATCAACAAACCACGAATGCAAATTTTCATGACAAAAAAAGTATTATACGGTTGGTGCACTAGAGGGGAGGAGGTGAATAAGCACAAACATGTAAAAACAATTCTTTTAAATCCTTAGTCCAACTCCACGACCTATTAATTTGTTTGATGAGTCTCACGAAGATGGTTAAATCTTGTATAGAAATATATTACTTTTCTCTTTACAGAAGAATAGGGATTAAATCACAAGAAGAAGTAACATAAAAATAACCTTTCTAGAGAAGAAACTCTTTCTAGTTTGTTGAGAGCAAATCAAAGCATTAAAATGCAATTAGATGATGAGGAGTTAAACCATATAAGTTGATTACTTTGAGTATGAGTTGTATTTGCTTGTGCAATCAAGCCCCAAGTGGGTGGGTTTGATTATAAGGTTTTGATGGGTCTAACAAAGAATTGTGTATCAACCATGTAAGTGTATACTATCAGAAACAACTATAAGAGGTGGAGAAACTTTTTATAAGCTCAAAAGAATTACAATGAATTACAAGAAAGCTTGGGGACAGAGAGAAACTCTAAAAAGACTTAATCAACCTTATTTTCCCTAGTCTCAAAGACTTCACTAAGCTCCCCTTTTATAGCCTTCAATCCTCTAACATCTTTCATTGTTTGTTGCTCAATAGTTGATTAGTCTATTGTCATTAGTCAATTGGTCCTTGCGATTTGATTGTTATCGTGCAACAACTTCTCCTTCCTTCTTTCAACTAGTGCAAATAGTATCTTGAATTGACTACCAATCAACTAAACCAATAGGCTCATTCTTTTTCCTAGCTCGTTTAGTATTATCAAATGGGTGT
Organism: Zingiber officinale; assembly: GCF_018446385.1. Taxonomy (NCBI): domain Eukaryota; kingdom Viridiplantae; phylum Streptophyta; class Magnoliopsida; order Zingiberales; family Zingiberaceae; genus Zingiber; species Zingiber officinale. The sequence continues at coordinate 140,524,630 of NC_055992.1, forward strand.
GGCAGTGTGGGCTAGTCCGTTAAAAATCCATCATATGATGGGGTAGGATGGTCCAGACCAACCATCCTGGCAAGCTAGAAAATCCACAATCCAATTCAACTCAAAGCGGGTTATCAGTAAGGAGGGTTAGCTCGCAAGCCTACTAAAAAATTTAAAATATATATACAAATAATTTTTAAAAATTTTAAAGTTTGAATTGTAGATTAGATAGGTCAAACCTATGAGCCTATTGAATTTTCTATTTTAGTTTTAATTTTTTATAAAAAAAATTCTCAATCTGTAGGCTAATCCAATCACGTCACAAGGTAGCCCACATATGCCCACAACCCGCATGAGTCATCTCATCTGGATCCACCTTAAAATGGGTTGATGAAATTTTAATCTAATCTATTTAAATTATTTGACAGGAAGGGTCAACCCGATAAACCCAACTCAAATTCACGATTCTAAGCTTGTCAAACCTAGTCGACCAGTCACATGTTCCTCTAGTCGATTGGATATCACAACTGCTTCAAATCACCAACCCAATTTTGATTTATATCACATCATCATTTTTACAACAATTAGATGAATACTATCATTCGTACAAATATATATATGATGTTCTATATTTGAAAGTTTTAAAACTTTACTAAATTTGTGAAGAATGCTAAAATGGGTTATAAATGGTCGGAGGCCGAAATCAGCCCAATTATGAGGGGTTTGAGGAAGCCTAAGATTCTTGAAGGAGCAAGGTAAGTATGGAGCTCGATCGGAAGGACTCTGCGTATGAAGTTCGAATGAGGCCTTGAGCGAAGTGCCTATCGAGCACTTAGGATGCTGAGTTAGGGTGTTAGATTACTGAGCACTTGGGATGCTAAATCAAGGTGCTCGTGATGCGAGTACTCAGGATGTCGAGTTCTCAAGAGTCCAGACAAAGTTGGGAACTAGATTGACGCAGCATGCATTAGGTATGCTTCCATGAATTGTTGATGGGGAGGGGAGCCACATAGGTTGACTTGAATCACACAGCGAAGTCAATTCAAATCTGATTCAAGAACCTTGGAAGTTTTAAGTGGAGCACATTAGTCCTCATGGCGTAACATAGACGGTGGGCGCATGACATGTCTGGCGTAATGACCATGGGTCAATTCTTAGAAACTGACGACCTGAGATTTGTCCCATCATGTGTCTGACGTCTGTGTATCTGCATGTATCTCCCTCCATATTCGTGGGGTCGGCACTAGAGAGGTTGTTAATATAGCAGATCTACATTTTTTAAGTGGGGGTACATTAGAATACCATGTTAAAGTTATCCTCTAATTTGAATTTCATTGCCTGCATTGTCACCGTGCACCATATTGTCATTAGAGAGTTGCTTTTCGCACCGCTCTAACATGCCCCCCTCAGTTCCACCTCAAATTTTTACGGTTATACCTTTATCCGTTTTCTTTTTGTTTTTTTTTTATTTTTTATTTATTGGTTTTGTTTTTTTAATCAGTTTGTTTAATTTTTATCAATTTTATTTTTCTTTTTGAATAATTTTTTATTATATGCTTGTAATCTTTTGTTTTTTTTTTACTTGTAGATTTTAGGAGTTATTATTTATAAAAATTTAAAAAAGTATAAAAATATGGATCAAAATAAAAATTATATATATATATCAAACTAGTAAAAATACTAACAATTAATAGTAAACATATTTATAGTTCAAAAATAAATATTTTTTTCAAATGAAGAGTGCATGTAATAATACATTAAAAAAATAAAAATATATAAAAAAGAAATTTTAATCAATATTACCTCCAAATTTTGCTCTCGGCGCGTTTAGTAGTGTACCTATTACTTCGTACCATAAATGAACACGTGTCCTATAATGAGTGACTCATTCTTTAGTTTCGTACGATGAATGTTGCCACTACCATATTGGAATGGGAGATATAGGGTAATGAGAGTGTAAGAAAACTTGCACGAAGTGATTGGCAACATGGACAATAGCTATTTCTTGACGCTTTTGGTTTAGAATTGGAGGAATTCTTAATGGCAAGTGAGTAAAACGACTCCAACATTCTCACCAAATGTATGCAGTACGAGATTGTACCTTGATGCGATGACAATTCCCAAAGGCATAGAGTTCATCCAATACATTTATGGTGTCCACGACTCAAACCAATTCAATGAGAATAATATATTGACTACTAAATTTCAATTTGGATAAAGTTGATCATATATATCCTTATTTTGTTGAATCTCTTTTATAAGCTTGAATCATACTTGAAACCAAACTTCTTCACCATACCCAATTAGTGCAGCTATTGTCCTGAATCTACAATGACAGTTAGGTTGAACGTTAACAGTGTGAGAAATATAACGCTACAGAGGCATAGGTAATTTCTCAATATAAGTATTATAGATGGGTGAAACTGGAGAGTGATCATAGGTCGTTTAAGTATTGCGAACCTTCGACCCTTTTCCACGTCTTCCTCTCCCTCGAGATGTTGCAGTCAATTGAGAGACCCTAGATCCTGAAGTGGATGCATCTGTAAAAGAAGGTATGTGACATCTACTTTGCTCATCTCTACCTATAGGTCGACTTCTATGTTCTGTGTTGTACGAAGGGACTCGAATTGTACTTTGAGATGAATCTATTATATTAAAAAACTTATCTATCATATGCTCTCGCATATGGAGATCTATCTCATCTAATATCTCAACAACGTGGGATGTCTTGTTGGGTCGTGCTCCCTTATCATTAAATCGATGCACGTGCATAAACAATCTCCTCCAATGAGCGTTGATACTCTGTAACAGAATTGGAATGAAAAAGTAATGGCAATGTACAAGATCGTGCTCGCATGACAATCCCTATACAATTTTGATAGAATAGTTGCATCTGTCAGCTAGTTGGTGAGATGTTTCCTTAATGTATTTTAGCTGACTAGAAATCAACTTCATTGTCTCTAATGAAATTTGACACCTTATTTGACTGAAAATGTCATCATGTAAATGTTGATGGCTTGGAATGTTGAGAGATCTCTCGAACGACTTCTTAATATCCCCGAACTGAATTCTCAACATCTTATGTATTTTTCTAAAAGATGTTTGTAGGGATGACATGGTATTTCCCAAATATAACTTCAGTCTCGCATATGTAGACTCTGCCCTGTAATAAAAAAATGTATTATGTTTTAATAATGAAAACAATTGAAATAGTACAATAATGAACAAAATTAAAATAATAAAGTTATAACATATATGTATCAACCCATGCTGAAACAAACCACTCTTTGTAAGGGTGTAACTATGTCTCCCAAAAGTAATTTATAACACCCTCAAATCATCGATGCTCCTCGCACATGATATCCCACTTCTGCTGGTAAGACTATTATGTCAATGAATTAATGAGTGAGCGCCATGAAGCATAAAAACATTGTCACTCCAGACCAAGCATAGGGGCACATTTCTTCAGTACGCATTGGTTTATGTGTCAAATACAAAGGATGTGACATGCATTGGGAAAACATGTTTCAATGACATTAATAAGTGTCAAATCCCGATCTGAAACAAACACCAATGGAAACGATGCATTCTTTTTAACCATCCAGTTCTTTAAGATACCTAATGCCCATGTTAGTTGCTCTATCCTCTCATTACTAAGATATGTGAACATAAGTCAGTAAGTTTACATTGTGGATGTGATACCTATAACCTCCAATAGTGGTATCCAATATTCATTGGTCTTATATGTGACATCAATGATCAACACAGACGAAAAGTTGACAGACAACTCTAGACTTTTTGGATGAACCCAAAGAATATTTGTGATTTCGTTAGTGTCTGGATTTGTACGGTAATTATGGAGATACTCTTTCTTGATTAATTGCTCCAAGACATACTGAATAGAATTTAAGCTGCCTCATTTAGTGGATTTATTTGTGAAAATGGTATTGTAAATACTTTTGATCCTCGTAGTTTTTGACAGGTCTCTTTCCTTCAAAATACTAAGAATTTCATGAGGTGTGATGTTGTTGGCCATGTCAAGCACAGATTCGTTCTATATTGGTTTTAACCTACATGGGTACTCATGGCCATGCTATTGGTTTCTTCATATGACCTTTCGATTCCTTATCCGATTTCTTATGCTCCTTATGACGATTACCTCCAGAATTTATAGTTTATTTTTCTTTTCCTTTGTTATTGATCCTCTTTTGCTTCTTATTTGTACTTTGAGAACCAGACGCTAACTGAACACTCTCAGATGTCTTAATCTTCAGTTTCCACTCCTCTTGTATGCATTGAGCAATGAGCTCATTCAATATCCACTTTTCCTTTTGAGTATTATACGATATCTTAAAAAGAGTGAACCATGCAGGTTAAGAGATCAAGACGAAATGTACTAACATATTCTCAAATATATCAAGTTTTAACGGTTTTATACTTGTCGCTATATTAGGCATCTCTATAATGTACTCCCTTATGTTTCCTTTAGTACTATATCGCATGGTTACCAACTCCCTTAAGAAGTTTTGCAGTCTCGACCTTTCATTTGAGGTGAATTGGTTTGCTAGTTGGTTAAGGAAACTCCTAGCATCTTCTCCCTTTGTTATTAAGTCCTTTATTAGTGCTGGTTTAGAAAGCCTCATGATACTCAAGCACATGTGATTAGATTTTTCCCATAGTTGAAATTCAGCTCTCTGCTCTATAGTGCTAGAACTCTAAGTCCATGCAACCTATGACTATGATCACCCATTCTTTTCATTCAGTAAAATTTGAACCAGTTAATATTGGGATATTATTAATAATAACAGTTACATATTACACTGAAATTAAAAGAGTGTGGATTATATAAGCTCATGTTTTAATTAAAGTCAAGAACATGAATAAAATTATGCAAATGAAATGTTAAATGCATATAAATGGGCTTTTTATAAGATACCAAATACAATATTACATTTTACTCTATGGACTAAAATATAATGTGTTAGCGGTACTCTCCAATATAACTCAAAATTTAATCAACCACACAATGTACATTTTGTTGGTCCCTTGGCGGCTGGCAAGTTAGGGTGAATTGTCCCGAGAAAATAAAAATAATATCTTTATCGACTTTACAACTTTGAATAAGACAAACACTTTACTAAAATAATTTAAAATGAATAAAATAAGTACAAGACAAAAGGATTTACTTTATTTGCAACCAGGGAAGTTGCTAATCCAAGGCAAATAAAGTTTAACTAATCAACTCCTTCTTCAACACAGGTCAGAGATGGAGAAGCCTCGTACAGAACATTGAACACACAGACAAATGAAGAACAAAGCGAAAGAAATCGAATACAGAAGTGTTGTTCTGACTACTAAGATCAGAGCTGTATTTATAGCCTTACTTAGGGCGCCTGAGTGTGGATAAAACTTTATCCACGATGCAACGGATTGCAACTGCTCAATCTGGATAAATTTCTTTGGTTCGGGCACCTAGAACAGCTCCAGGCACTCGGATCGCCTTCGCATAGGGGCGCCTCACCAAGGTGCCCCAGTTGGACCAAAACCGGTCCGGGCGCCGGACCATAGTTAACTCCTCATTGACTTTCTGCTCGGATCTTCTGTTCCGGCTCTGCTCGCTTGAGTGATTTCGGCCATCCAGAATCAGGTTCACCCGAACCCATTTTTCGGCTTTCTCGAGCAACCTTCCGTTCCAGCTTCTAGTTCCTCAGAAACGTCGTGCGCCTCCATCTCGTCTGCCAACATACTCTTCCGCAGCACCTTATGCCTTGGGCGCACCAAGCCTGTCAACTCTCTCCCGTGACGTCCTTCTCGTTAGCTGCGTCTTTCACTCGACTTCCTGTGCTCCTAAGTTCCTGCACACTTATACACAAGACATAAAAAAAATAACAAGGCCTAACTTTAACTTGGTTGATCACATTAAAACTACCATGGGGTACTTACACATTCCTTTGGACCGTCTCATTGTACGCATAATATGATATTTTATATAAGTTATATATTAGTCCATAGCTCACAATAACTTTAATCAGCCACATAATATGTCTTCCTTTGGGCCAACATATTTTGTGCATGATCTGAATAAAATAATATTATGTTCCATAGTTGTAAGCTACCTTGAGCATATATCTGGCATAAAAGTAACATTTCTTTGGCTAATTACTCTTAACATAGATATACATCTACTAACACAAAATGCATTAAACCTACCTAAGGTGTCTTCCTTTAAGCCAACACAATAGTTTAACTTAGTAGTGTACATAGACCCAAGAAAATACTAGGAACTTTAGTCGAATAGATAATTACTTAATCATCCTTAATAACTCAAAATTAGGTTTATTAATCAAATGATACCATATGACAATTGATTGGTTTTATCCAATCAATTATCATAATTAATTTGAAAGCTTACTGTATGTAATTACATGATATATATATATATATATATATATATATATATATATATATATATATATATATATATATATATATATATATATATATATATATATATATATATATATATATATATATATATATATATATATATATATATATATATATATTGTTAATTTTAATGCATTATGCTTGATGATGATTCTTTAATGGTTTTAATTGATTATAAAACATTCTAATCAATTGATTAAGCTTTTATTCGATTACTCAAGACTTTTAATCAATTGGAAATAATTTTGTGGTGAGTTTAAAGACTTTTAATCAATTGGAAATAATTTTGTGGTGAGTTTAAAGTTGTTAATCGATTGGAAAAAATTTTCAATCGATCAAGATAACTTTAATCAATTGACCAATCAATTTCAATCATTTCTATTACGATTTTAGTCTATTAATCAATTAGAAAAAATTCTTAATTAATTGATAGTAAAATTTTATCGCCACTCAAGGCTTTTAATTGATTGACAAAATTACCAATCGATTGGTAGCCTCAATCAATTGATTTGATTGATCATAAATTAATCTTTTATTCGATCTCATCGTCTCGATCGATTGGTAAAATTCACCAATCGATTGGTGTCAACTGAATTGATTGGATCAATCGATTCCCATCGATTTTGTTTGCTATTTTTGCTTGGCAATCGATTGCCCAACCAAGAAAATCGAGTCATCGCAATATGACCTAAAATTAGGTTAATTACGGTGGTTCTTCCCAAAGATGGCGACGGTTCACCACTGCTCTTCATGAAATACACGAATATCATTGAAGATCAAGCCTTTCCTAGGTTTTTCTTATCAAAAAATTTTGACGATCAAACATGGTTCATACCAAAAAAAAAACTTTATCTAGCATGAACAAAATAAATCGAAGAAAACCCAAAATTGTATTGCCATAAAATCGAAGAAATAAAGCCTTTGCTCTTATACCAATTGATAGAACTTGAGTTTTCTTCTAACCTCATGAATTCTAGGAATGAAATAAGAACTCTAATAGAGAAAACATAAGACATGATCTATTTTCATTGAAAACATGACACAAGAAAATAAATACATAATCTGTAAATTATGAAGAACTTGAATGTAGTGGAATTGTCATTATTCTTCGTGTAGTGCTCGTTAATTTGACGATCTTGCGGAGGAAGAAGGAGAAGAAGGTTAGTCTTTTGAAGGAGTTACAGTTGACAACATCGAAAGCTCTCTCGTCAATGGGGGAATAAGGACTCTGTCAAAATTACCCCAATCCTATGGAGACCAACCCATTATATAGTGTGCATCCATTATTAGTCCATAAATGATAATAGATGTAGGTAGTAGGATTTACACATATGAGGTCAACATCCAATAACCCAATATCGAATAACCTTAAGTTAGATCATTTAACGAGTTTCAGTATCATAAGTCTTAAATCACATGTGAGTCCACCTTAAGAGATATTAAATCCAACATAAACACCCCACCACAAAAGTAGTAACTGATAGGATTTAACCAATTTTATCCAAAAACAACTAAGTATCCTAAATAAAATCAACAACATTCTCTAATATACAACTACTCAACTAGCAAAAGTGAATGATACAAATCATAATTCAAAATCAACAAACCACGAATGAAAATCTTCATGACCAAAAACGTGTTACGATTAGTGCACTAGAGGAGGGAAAGTGAATAAGCACAAACATGTAAAACAATTCCTTTTGATTTATTCTTGCAAATGCAAGTTCAAATAATTTGTTATCTTAATAATTAATCAATACACAACAAACCAATGCTAACATTGCGAATTTCCCTTAGCCCTTGATTGCTTTACCTCTCTTAGTCATTGATCCACTATGATGTTGCCTTTGTCGCGCTTAATCCCTAGCTATCAATGAGATTTGACTGTGCATGTACCTTATGGATCATAGAGTTCACATGGCCACCTCTTCTCACATTATGTCACATAAAAGGTCAATTGTTAACCCTTCTCACTATCTCTCCCCTATGAAACTATAACATCTCAAGTTCCATAGGTAGAATTATTTGGAGGATAGATGCACCTTCCGTGGCTTAGTGGAGGAGACGTAAAAGTATGTGTTCTTCATTTACTAGCCAGTTAGTTGTAGACTAGGATCAAGTGATGGCTAGACATGTGATACGAGATGAGCACGTACAAGAGAATGCTGAGAGTCTTCATGCTTCACTATCGGGGACTAGCAGTTTGGTGAAGGCTCAACACCCTGTCATATCATCCATGATTCACCTTGTTTACCAGGCAAGGAACATGAACATATTTGAGAAAGTAGAAGTGGTATTCAAGAAAATACAAGTACATATATAATATTCCTAAATATCTACTCAGAACACTTTGTCAGACATGAGTTTCAATCTTGAGATATCATTGTACATTTTACTACTTTCTATACATATTTATTGTTCAAAAAAAAATTCTCAAATTTCATTTATCACTGCTATGAAAAACATTGGATCTAGTTAGAGAATTTCCTATGTCAAGATCTCTATTGCTAGACTTATGCGTATATGAGACTGCCCAATTTTTTTTTTTTTTTGTAATCTAGGTATCTAACTCTTGTGATTCAACTAATCCTGAAAATGATCGATTCGACCCCATAAAAATTTTTCACCTGCCATTAAGGTATTTCTAAGAAGTATAGGTGGGCACGGAGGAAACCCAACATCGCTAAAGGTTCGAACTTCGCAAACATTCGGAAAAGTTCTACGTGAGATTCGAACCCTCGCTATATGGAAAAGAGCCTGGGGGCAAGATTGTCCAACTCTTGCTAAGTAGGCTAGATAAGAGGTAAACTTTCATCATAGAATTCATTGATTGTCCTCATTCTTGAACCGAGGTAAATAATATCGCTCCCTATTTTTTCCCAGCTCAGATCCTTTTACGGACCAGAGAAGAAGCCACTTGTATATATTGATGGAGAGTCATGGCTCCCATCTATAAAATAGGTGGGGGTCATAATTTCCTATCAATACATGTAAATGATTCTCCCCTAATGCACAAAAAAACAGGTCAGAGGATCTACCTTCACTTTTTCCACCTCCCCTTTTCCTTCTCATGTTTCCTCTCCTTCCCTACCAATTATTTCTTCTTCATGTAAATAGAGTCTAAATGGGCCGGAGGCCCAAATCAAACCCCTGGAACTTGACTACTTAGCCAGCCTTCTCTTCCCCGTTTCCACGGCTATAAATATCCACCATTTCCCTCCTCCTCGTCGATGCGATTTCTTCCCCCATTTTTTTCTCCTCAATCCCTTCCTCTCGTGAGACCTAACATCCTCTAATCGGACGGTTTTTATTGAGCTTATGCAGCGGAATCGACCTCTGCGATCGGAGAAATTAACAACGAGCACTTCGCTTGCAGCGGAGGCTGCCGCCAGAGATGGGTCTGCGGCCGGGAGGTTCTGGATCGCCTGCCAGGAGGAGGCGGTGTTCGCGTTGTATACTCCTTTTATGGTGTGCCTGGCGGCGGGGAAGCTGGGTCTAGACGTCTTCCGCAACTACATTGCCCAGAATGCGCGCTTGCTAAAGGCCTTCGCTCAAGCGTGAGTGTAAATATTCTTCGGCGCTTGTGTTTTATTGATGGTTTTATCTCCGATTAGCAGTCGCAAATCGAAATTTTCTACTCTCTTGCATTTTGTATGTGTGTGTCTGTGTGTCTGTGTGTTTGATTCCTGCATTGGGTTAAACATTTCTTGTTTGATTCTTTTTCTGAATTTGTATAGCTACCAGATGGCGGAAGGATATGCGGATGACGATGAATCCAAGGCTGTATTCAAACAATTGAGGATTTCTGTTCTTAAAAGACTTACAATGAATGATTCAGTATCCCGAGTAAGATCTTGAGTATTCTTTTCATTGATCACATTCATATCATATATTTTCTTAAATCCTTTTTGTAGTCATTGCATTGACGAATGCTTTTTTCTTTGTTTTACATATGGTTCGCTGAGATGAATGCTAATAGGCGAGTTAATTTTTTTAAAATCGATGCATGTTGAGTTATGAAGAAATTCTCTTTGTTTGTATTAGTCATGTTAGTAATCTGCGATTTGTGTGAGGGGAAGGGAAGTCAATTTGTAAAGTAGTGATTGATTTGGATTGCTTAAAAGTCAAGTGGTTTCTAAATTCATGCTTTTCAAGAGACAAACATGGACAAGAATATTGAGTTCGGATTTTTAGAGTGGACTACAGTTTATTGCTAATACAATTATATTTTCCAATGGGCTCACTTTCAGTTATTTGTACCTTTTATTTTACTCTTTTGTAGTTCTTTTTGTTCTTGTTCACTTTCAAATTTCAAAGGACTACATGTTATCAATCTAGAATTTATTAAGAGAGATCTTCTTTTTTTGGTAGGATAGATTGGGATATCTGCTAAACAGGGTGAACAAAACTAATCTTGGCTGGGACTTTTGGTTTTGCAATATTTTAGCATCTACATATCTTGTATTAAGAAGGGGAACCTTGGCGCAATTGTAATGTTGTTGCTGTGTGACCTGGAGATCATGGATTCGAGTCGCATAAACAACCTCTTGCAATGTGGGGTAAGATTGTGTACAATAGACCCTATGTTGTCCGAACCCCAAATTGGCAGGAGTTTAATGCACTGAGCTGCCCTTACATATACTTGTATTTAGGAATATGCATTTGATGTCATACCTGTGTTTTGGTTGAATTATTTCTGCCAAACAGAGTGAACCAAACTGATCTTGGCTGGGTTTATTGGTTTTTGCAATATTTTAGCATGTAAGTATACTTGTATTTAAGAATATGTGTTTGATGTCATATCTGTGCTGTTGAAACTCATATCTACACAAGAGTCACCACCCAGTTATATAACAAAAGATAATGCTAGGGTTGGAGAAGTGTTTTTAATTTGATGTTGGTAGAAATTAAACCTTCTCTTCAAAAACATATTCCGCTGTTCTTTCAGTCGTTACTTTTAGTCGTTAAATTGTTTTGACATGCATGCTCCCCTTGCTCAGACTTCGATTGAGAATTTGAAATTATAAGTGCATTTTTGTAGATGGTTCATTCACCAATCTTTGAGAATTGGGATCAGCTGATGCTACTGATACCTCTTTATTTAGCTTTAGTTTGTTGTTCCCGACTCTGGGCTTGAAAAGTATTGATCAAATGGACAGTGGACAACAAAATAGCTGGCAATTGATAGCAGTATAACACCTTAGTCTCCATTTAAATTGACATGCCTAGCCTCTTAACTGTAATGGATATGCACTTATCTTTTATGTGTTAACCAATATTCCCACTCTCTTCCTGTTAGCATATGTTAATACCCCTGCTTATAAAGTTAGTTAAAAGAACTAGCTGTGCAGGAATGGGGAATTGCCACCAGACAAGAGGTAATTCCCAATTCTGCAACACTGAAGTATACTGAATTCCTGCTTGAAACTGCTGCTGGAAAAATTGAAGGGGGGAAAGGTTCTCTTTTAATAGACACTCCCTTTGAGAAGACCAGAATTACAGCATATACAGTTGGTGCTATGACTCCTTTCACCAGACTTGTTGCTTATTTAGCCAAAGAACTTCATTTCCATTTGAAACACAAAGGAAATGATCATCCGTGCAAGAAATGGATCGACATATATGCCTCTGCAAGTTTTGAGGTATCTTGGTATTATAATGATGGTTGTTATTTGTCTTGTTTTTTGTAATCTTTTATTTTCTCTCCCTTCGCAGGCATCTGCTGTGCAAATAGAACAGTTGTTAGATAAACTGAGTGTTTCACTGACGAGTGAGGAACTTGCAATTGTTGAAAAGCTTTACCGTCAAGCTATGAAACATGAAATTGAATTCTACAGTTCTCTTCCAATTGTCCAACCTGCATTGGTTCCATTGCTGAAAGTGCATGATCTGACTCACCACCTGGTTATCTTTTCTGATTTTGACTTGACATGCACTGTGATTGATTCTTCTGCTACGCTAGCAGAGATTTCTATCTCAATTTCATCCAGGGCCAGTCCAAGTGGAACTGATGATGATAATCAGAATGCTCAGGTGTCATCATCTGATGTGAGGACTGCCTGGGATGCTATTGCGAAGCTGTATACTGAGGAATTTGGGCAATGTATTAAAAGCATAGTTCCATCAGAACAGGGTAGCTTTATTATAACTATGCTAAATTCAACTTCAGTTCAGTAACTGAAGATTATTGTGAAAATCTACGTACCACCATTATGTGCTGTTATTCTGACGCATCTTTTTCGGTTTATTCAGATGCAGCTAAGACATTAGATTATGAAAGCCTATACAATAACCTTGAGCAGATTTCCGTCTTTGAAAAAAGAGCAAATTCTAGGGTTATAGAGTCAGGGTTGCTAAAAGGAATAAGCTTAGAAGACATAAAAAGAGTTGGGGAGCTTTTGGTCCTCCAAGATGGCTGTAAAGATTTTTTCCAGGAGTCTGTAAAGATGAAAGAAAAATTCAATGCTGATTTTCATATACTGTCATGTTGTTGGTGTGCAGATCTTATGAGATCAGCCTTCTCCTCAGGTAAATATTCCGTTGCTCTTTTTTTTTTTTTTTTTTTTTTTTTTCTCTTCCCCTTTTGAATTCCATTTCTTATCGTTTGTGTTTCATTTTTTTTCTACCACAAAAAAATAGTGTCCTAAGAAATTATCTCATATATGTTTTCTTCCTTCATAATGTAACCAGTAGCTGGTTTCAATTACTAAATTCCAGGTTTCAAAATGTAAACAGGGAAAATGATCTCCCCAAGGTAACTCTGATGGTGGATCAGTAATCTCTAATTTGTTTTATTCCGTAATTTACACAAAAATTTAGAAAAATAAGCTATGACGGAAAGTTTAAAATGAAATTTGTAAAAATATACGACATGCAGCATTAGTCCACACGTTCCATGCAATAATAGTAAATTGTTCTTTTGTTCTCATTCAAGTTTTTGAAACTTACACGAGTTACCTTTTGTCTCATGAAAAGTATGTCTTAGCAATTTTTTAAGTCGATTTGTCCTCCATTTATCATTTATTTCTGTTAATATGCCAATATTATTCCAAATATAACAGTTGCCATTAGCATCAGCTACTCATTGTTGAGTTAAAGCTCAACGTTTTTATTTTCTTGTCAATTTGGAGAGTTCAAACTTAAGCTCGATGACTAACATGCTTAATCTGAATCTGTCATCATTCAGTTGGTTGTTTGAATGCTTTGAACATACACTCTAATGAGTTCATCTACGAGGAATCAATTTCAACAGGAGAATTTGTGAGGACAATTGAGTCCCCCACGGACAATGTTGAGACATTCAGAAACATATTAGCCAACCTTGGTAGCAGTAAACAGCCTTTGTCCGTCTTCATCGGAGATTCAATTGGTGACTTGCTGTGCTTGCTGGAAGCGGATGTTGGAATCATCATCGGTTCTAATTCAAGCTTGAGGAAAGTTGGGGAGCAATTTGGTGTATCTTTTGTTCCACTTTATTCTGGTCTGATAAAGAAACAAAGTGAAGTCGCTGGTGAGGACTCCCTTGTTTGGAAGGGACTATCCGGTGTTCTCTACACAGCATCGAGCTGGACTGAGATTCATGCCTTTCTTTTTGGGGCCTAAGTTTTTTTTCTCCAGATGGCTCCTCCTTTCAACTTGAATGAAAAGGGAGTTCATGCAGAGGCCTTTCATCATGCTCAGGTAACACTTAGTTTTCAAAATTAGTTACTCCTGCGTTACAAATTTTGTCGGTGTCTTCGAGGTCTCTCCCTCTTTTTACAAAATTAGTTACTGATGGAAGGTTTTGTTTCTGTTGTTTCATTATGTGCAGGCAACTTTTTTTATTCGCCGTGCATCCTCTCTAACATCTCTTACAAAACTACGACACTCACAAATGTTCATTTTTCTTTTAAGATTAGGATCAACTTTACACAGTGTACATTTTTTTTTCTTTTTAATTGTTTTTGTAAATACTGATATTGTTTGATATAATAATGATGAATGCGTACATATAGTTGATCTGCAAGCATACTTCATTTCAGTAGCTTGCAATTTGTCCCTTTTGATTGAAGCATCCCAACCCCGTCATTTCCTTTCATTTGAATCCAATTCTCCGAGTTGTCATCTGCAACTTTCTCTTGGGACATACATGATGAATCCACTTACTACAATTCATAGGTTGTTGTAGCTACAGTATAGTACAGTTTACTATAGCTATTTGGTTCGACCATAAATTAGGTTGAACCAAAGATTATGCTTATATCTTGCTTGTGTTCTTTGATTAGAATAAGTGTTATAGTAAAAGATAGATTACTTTCATCTCAGGTGTTTTTCATAATTCGTCTACATATTATGTGAAAGAAGATAAATTACGAGATCAATTTATAGCCGATTGTCAAATGGGTAGGGGGTGGGAAGAGTTTTACCCTTAGGGCCTATGCCATCGAAAATTAATCTCTGTCTCATTATAGTAAATCTTCCACCTTATAGCCAACTAAGCCCCCTAGAGACAATAAGCTTTCCTTGTGATCTATATCTCCATGGTTCCCAAATTCCAGGCAATATTATTCTATTATGTTTTTCCATCTGTCTATTTTCTTTTGATTATATATATATATATATATATATATATATATATATATATAAAAAGAAGGGGAACTTTGGCACGACAATAATTATTGTGTGACTTGGAGGTCACATGTTCAAATTGTGAAGATGATCGTTTACAATGCAGGATAAAATTGTTTATAATAGACTTAATATAACCCGACCCTTTTCTATTGCATTGAGGGCATTTGGTACACCATATTAGTCTTTGATAAAATATTGTACAATACTTAATAAGGATTTATAAATAGATAGTATTACAATCTAAGAAGCCTAAATTAGGTAGTTATGTAAATTTTAGGAGAAAAAGTTACAGAGCTTCTACCTTGAGTGAGCTACATCCATCTCAAGTGAGCGAGCCTCATTCCTTAAGAAGTTAATGATATATAAAGCAGAAGCAGACAATTTTGAGGGATCTTTTAAATTTGTTTTAGCAAGAGTTAAAGCTCAAAATGTAAATCATGGATCATTGTTAGTAATTTCCAAACAAAAGAACAAGGCATCACATGGCTATGCCAAACACTCTAAATGGAGTCCCACTAAACCACAAAAAAAAATAGAAGGATAGTAGGGAACTAGATTTTTAAAAATGATCTTGAAATTCTAGAGAGTATTTTGAAATAGGGTAACTTTGATGGGGTAATTTCGAAACACTTAGATTTTGAGTTTCTTAGTCAGAAGTCGATTTGTCTTCCCATACTAGTCAACTACTATCATAATTGTGACCATGAGTTTGTCTAAATTAGTATTTATCCTCGTCCATGTATATGCATCACTCTACTCACATCTCTCATAGAGTCTTTCCAAGCTTTAAAGTTTTCTCATGTATTAACTTGTTCAACCTGTGGCTCACTTCTCATGTCATTTTTCACATCTTCATTTATGTTGTTTATCTCCTCGACCCTCAAACCAACCTATATACTTGGTAGATTTTACACAATTTCACTTACATATCAAGTATAGATGACTAAATTTTTAATTAATAAATTTTGTATCAAGCTCAACTAACGACGTCATTGTTATTATAAAATATGTTAAATTTTGACCTGACACATAAATTTCTCTCTCTATTTTTAATATATTATAAATAATTTAAGATTATAAATTACTAATTTTGTATGTATTCAATTAATATAATCAAAAAACTAAATTTATAATTAAAATTAACACAGTCCATAAATATTATTCAACACATTTACTTATATATATATTTATTTATTATTAAACAAATATAAATAAATTATATGGATCTCCAAACACCAAATTTACATTTACAGCCCTACTCTGCTGAGTAGTGAGCCCTAAGCTGGATGCCGCAGGAAGGAACCTACTTAGTACTTCCAAACAATGTTGACGTTTGAGTTTCTAAGTCTCCTTTGGCTTCAGGCAGAAGCAAACATTATTATTATTATTATTATTATTATTATTATTATTATTATTATTAATAAGAAGTTTGGGACTCGTCGAGCGTGAAAGTGGATCCAGAAGAGTGGCAGCAGGCCGGAAAAATGAACGACAGAGGCGAGCAGAGGCCTTACGAGCCACTGCAGCCATAGCCATGCATGCAGCCACACACCGATCGACCACTCTCCCCATCCACACCAACCACTTCTTCTCCTTTCTCTGCCTCTTCCTCTTCCTCTTCCTCTCCCTCTCTATAACTATAAATTTAATTTATTATAATAATAATGGCCTGCAGCATATGACCACCGCCCCTCCCACCCAAACACCTAAAAGCTTCTTCAGAGAATCCTCATCCCTAGCTCTCTCTCCCCCTTCCTTTCTCTCATCTTCTATCCCTCGCTCCCTTTCCCACCTTCACACTCAAATCCCTCCTCCTTGTTCTTGCTATGGATCAACCTACCGATCGACCTCCAATACAACAGTGCCATCCCACCCCTGACACTAGTAGTGACACCATCACCGCCACCACCACCACCGCCAGCTCTGGCCGCAGGGGAAAGGGAGGGCCGGAGAACGGCAAGTTCAGGTACCGCGGCGTGCGGCAGCGGAGCTGGGGAAAGTGGGTCGCCGAGATCCGCGAACCGAGAAAGAGGACGCGCAGATGGCTCGGCACCTTCGCCACTGCGGAAGACGCGGCCAAGGCTTACGACCGCGCCGCCCTCATCCTCTACGGCCCCCGCGCACAGCTCAACCTCCAAACGTCTTCTTCTTCTTCTTCTTCGGGATCCCATCAATCCGCCGCCTCTGCCTCCTGCTCCTCCTCGTCCTCTACTCTCCGGCCGATCCTTCCGCGACCCTCTGCCTTCCCTTTCCCCGTTAATCCCCCGCCGGTCAACCTCGCAGCCGCTGCGTACGCGGCCTACCCGCCGCAATTCCTCTACGCCAACATGACCGACAGCACCGTCATGGCGCCAGCGGCGGAGTCTGCGGCGGCAGCGGCGGCGCCATCCATCTGGCAGCAGGCGGCGAACGAGGAGATCAGCTCGCTGGCGGGGTCGGTGGGCTCGAGCCTGTCTCTCTCGTGCCCGCCGGCGATGACCGCCGCGGACAGCTCCGGATCGGCGCCGCTAGAGTCGCCGCCGTTGTGGGGCTACGACGACTACGACGCGGCAGCGTCTTGCCAACTGTGGAATGACGACGACCCATTCTTCTTCGATATCTGATCATCAGTTAGGGTTTAATTAGTTTCCCGCATTAAACAAAAAACCAAAAAAAGAGAAGAAAATCATGCATGCTATATTCTTCGATTGTATTGCCACTTTTTGATAGATTCTTCTTGATCATATATCATTTGTTCCGGATCGTGATTGTGTAAATAAATTAACAGATTTCATGGCTATAATCGTGTTCTTCGTGAATGCTATTTCAAGGCTAATTTTCGTTGGATCTCTTTATGGATCTATAAAACTTTGAAACATTTCAAATAATCTGATTTGATAGTATAAATTGAGAAGTGGATTTTTAAACTTCTAAAGACTTGAGAAAATTTAAAGTCTAAGACTGTGATATGAACCCAACCTATCAATAACTTTTAAATTTCTGAATGGTATAGGTTAGTTTCCTTCTGATAGACCTAGAAAATTATGAATTATTTTAAATTAAAATCAATTTACTTCTTAAAATCTCTTTAATGTATTCACACTCTCAAACCTGAATACGATAATATAAATTGAGAATAATATATTTTTGAAAACTTACAAAGATTCTAAGATGCACAAACGCAAATTAAACCCACATGATTATTATTTCGTAGAAAGGAAGGATACGGTGGAAATATACTATGTATTTTTAGAATTCTGAAGGTCAATTACACAAAATAGATAATATTGGAATCTGCATACATGATTCAGTAAAATACTTTTTTTTCAAAAAATTATTAAGCTAGCAAACTCATATCTTTTATTTTTTTTACTTTTATTTTTTTTTTCAACTTGAATGACTGTAGAGATAAGAACAGAAATGGGCACTACAGTTTACATGTCAAAGCAAAAGCTTAAACAGTGTGCATAGCATCATGGAACTGCAGGTAGGTACATTAGGGTTCAGGGTCATATTCAGGAATCAAACTGCATGAGAAGTAGGATTTAAGATTTAGGGTTTAAAATTTAAGAAATTAGATTCCAAAAAATTATACGAATGAAAATAAGTTTGTAATGAATTGGATGCTCGTAAATAAGTCTGATATTTGACTCGATAAAGTTTATTTATATCTATTCAATAGGTTTATCGATTTAACACTTAACTAAATCTGCATTTAAATTTATACTAAAAGCGTCCGAACTCACAGGTTAGGCATTTTGAATGTTGCTCGTCAGGATTTAATTAACTTCAATTTTTTTAGTATTATTTGGACTTTGATTTTGCCTGAGCATAACTCATGCACACTTATTGTAGATCTATATGAATGAAAATAAGTTTGCAAATAAGTTTGATATTCGATAAAGCTTGTTTATATAGGTTCAATAAACTTCAAAAGATTAAACACTTAACTAAATCTGTATTTATATTTATATTAATATTAAAAGCATTTGCACTCCCAGATTATTCTACCTAACTGTGTAAATTCAGAGTACAACTTATGCACATTTATTATATGTCTATATGGGTGAAAATAAGTTTATAAATGAATTGGAAGTTCATAAATAAATTTGGTATTTGACTCGATAAAACTTTTATATGAGTTCAATAGGCTTAAAAAGACTAAACACTTAACTTATCTTTTTTATTTATTTATATGGACTTAGATTATGAGTGTTTTAAGAATTATATGGATGGAAATAAGTATAGTTATAAATGAATCGGATATGTTTTGAATAAGTTTGATATTTCACAATATATAAAATAAATAAGTTTGAATACTAATAAATTTGTTTAGTTAATAACAAAGTTTATAAATAATTTATGAATAAATTTAGATAAAATTTTATTTTATTTTTTATTTAAATACCTAATAATAGGTTAAAAGTAAAAGAAAATATAAGTTAATTTAATGAATTTGATAAATCTTTAACTAATTTATAAGGAGTACAACGATCTTATTTGAACTCGATGAAAAGGTAGAGCTCGGCTCGAACTCTATAAACTTTTTAATAAACAAAATTGAACAAACTCAATGAACAAATAAATAAACTTCAACACATGTCTCTTTATCTCTCTATTATGGATATTAAAATTTCTCAATATCAATACATAAACATAATTTTTAAATTTTTATAAAGTAAATATTTCTTGATGCGTGAAAAATAAAATGAGTTGCTTGTGAAACCAAGAATTATATATATATTTTTACATTTAGGCATTTTTGAAATTTTATTAATTAGTAAATCCCTCAATCATTTATTTTTAGAAGAGTTGGTCGTTGTCGCTTATTACTATAGATATATGGATTAGGGTAGATCCGACCATGATTTGGAACTAATGATTCGACAGTTCAGAATCATTAGTTTTATAGTTCTTGAAAAGTTGACCCTTAACCTTAACTATCCAATATTATTATGGTTCATGGTTCATAATTGTCGGTTCATGATTCACCATAGTTCACCACAATTCAAGATTATTATTGCTTAAAAAATATTATATATATATATATAAAGGACTCACACTTATTTAAATTACTTACGTATCTTCTTAAGGTATAGGAGAATCAAAGCTCACATAGTTAACTTACATTTATACCCTTTTTATCTTAGGAAGTGACATTATTACTCACTTTAATTTTCTGTTCATGTAGTGTTCATTCCTTCAATATCAAAGTCATCTACTTAATTCCTTCCATTCACTCTTTATTTTGGGATCTCCAATATCATTTGCCAAATCATATAAAGCATATTTTATTTGTACAGTTTGCTCCTTTATAGGTTTAACACTCTCAATATAACTTTCCCAAAGTGTTTGTGATAATGACTTAATTGTCAAACCCTTCACATGATCTTTGAATATCTTTCATCACTTTGTTGAAGAGGAGAACAATGTATAGATCTATTGAATCACTCCAAAAAATGTCATAACCTTAAGACAACAATTTGTCATATCACATAATGGTAAATTAAGACTATGACAATCATAAGAAGTATAAAAAGCCCTGAGATTCATTATAAGTAATCCTTCTTGTACACCTTTATGTCTCCCTTTCATATTAGATCTTTTATCATAACCTTACTCCTAATATCATCAATATCGAGCTCAAGATTGACTGAAGTATTTTTAAGATGTATAAAAGGCTCAAGTCCTGAAGTACCATCAATCTCTAAAAATTGCACTCAATATTCTTCTACTTTTGTAAAACTTTTTGAATCTATGACAATGGATATTTGCTCATTGTGACTAATATCAAGAGTACCATCTAATATGATTGAAAAATATTTTGCATGTCTAACCTTTACAAGTAGTATTTTTCTTATCTCACTTGCAAGCATTTGTATCAACTCATTCTGAATTCTATAACCGAGATATGTACTATAATTCTCATGGTCTTTAATCCGCCAGATGTGCTCTTTCATTATTGAATCAAACTTTGTAATCATTTTGATCATATTAGGAACACACCATTGTTTTCAAGAGAAAGCTTTTCACAACTTCCTCGAAATGCCAAGTTATTTTTTGTCAATCGTTGAACAACTATGATTATCGTCTGTAACACTTATTTACAATGTTCTTTTTCTTTATTAAGTTATACTTGTATGCCTACATCAATCACTTTATTTGTTCTCAATTTTCTTTCCAATTCAAGTCAATTCATCATACATTCCATATGCTCTTTGTTGGGAATACAATTAAAGTCTCACATTGAAAATATATAAAAAGATTATGAGTTTATAAGATAAAGATATTTCCATAGTATAAGACTGTGGGTAGAGCCCAAAAATAAATCTATGAGAGCTTAGTATCAAAGTGGACAATATCATATCATCGTGGAGATATGTGAATTCTTTTGACCCTAACAAGTGGTATCAGAGTTATGGTCTAGATTGAGTCGTGTGGGTGGAATAGTGGCCTTAAACGAAGGTGGTGGGGATCCAGAGGAATGAACTTTAAGTGAAAAGTTCAAACAAGTCAAAGGTGGCCAGATGCTTGGCGAAAATATTAGGGAGTAAATCCTGTAGGATACTTGGTGACCGGTTAGAGGGGGTGAATAGTCCTGCAAAGAAAAACGAACCTTCCTCGTGCTTTATAGCTTAATAATAATCAACACTTGCATAAAAGAATAAGATACTTAAATAAAGAAAGGAAGAGGCACAAATGATTTACTTGGTTACAACCGGAGAGGTTGTTAATTCAAGGAAATTGAACACTCACTAAACTCTCCTTCAAGCGAAGAAGCCTCTTTACAGCAATTAAAGCACTAGATTACAAAATAGAACTGAATAGGAATCAATCGCAAGTGTTGTTCTAAACCATTGGGACCAGGATTGTATTTACTGTTGGGACCGAAAAGTAGCTAGAGGGGGGGGGGGGGGTGAATAGCTCGTCGCGTGCTTCTTGGTTGACGTTGCTTGTTTCTTCGAAGATGTACAGCGGAAAATACAGAAATAAAAGCATACAACGCTAACACGGTTGGTTTACTTGGTATCCACCTCACAAGAGGTGACTAGTCCAAGGATCCACACCTACTCACGCACCCTCCACTAATAAAACTCTCCTTTATGGTAATTACCAAAGGCGGAGAAGCCCTACAATGACTCTCAATACAAGAAAAAAGGGAAAGGTAATGAGATACAAGCTTACAATGAGTGCAGAAACCCTAACCCTAGCTTTCTTCCTTGTCTTTGATCCGCCTCTTGACTTGGAAAACCTCCAAGATCCTTCAAGAGCTGGCGATCTGAGCTTTGAGAGCGCTGTGGAGAAGCTGGCGAGAGATCTGATATGAAAACCATGAAGAGATGCTGCAGCCATCGCACGCCTGCAGCTCAAATACGACGCAACGGTCGGATCCCGATCGATTCGAAAGTTCCCAATCGATCGGGGAGGCTTTGGATCGATCCACGGATCGATCCAGAGCGCCTCTGTGCTCTGGGAGAACACCTGGATCGATCCACGGATCGATTCAGCGCTTATCGCGTGAACCAGCAGCGTCCCAATCGATCGGTTGATCGATTGGGACCTTTGGATCGATCCACTGATCGATCCAGAGGCTCTCTGTTCGTTGGGAAAGGCCTGGATCGATCCACTGATCGATCCAGAGGCTTTCTGTTCGCTGGGAAAAGCCTGGATCGATCCACTGATCGATCCAGCCCTTTGGTTTTTGCCCAAAACCAAGTCCCAAGCCTCTCAAACCAACATTCGGTCAACCTTGACCTATTGGTATATCATGCCTAGCATCTGGTCACTCCCTTGACCTACCAGGACTCCCCACTAAGTGTTCGGTCAATCTCTTTGACCCACTTGGACTTTTCTCTTCGTGCCAAGTATCCGGTCACTTCCTTGACCTACTTGGACTTCCACCAGATGTCTGGTCAATCTTGACCCATCTGGATTCCCCCGTGCCTGGCTTCACTCACCAGGACTTTCTTCTGCCTGGCTTCACTCACCAGGACTTCCAATCTGCTAGCTTTTAGATACTAGGACTTTCTTCTGCCTGGCTTCACTCACCAGGACTTCCAATCTGCCTAGCTTCACTCACTAGGACTTTCTTCTGCCTGGCTTCACTCACCAGGTCTTTCACTCTGCCTAGCTTCACTCACTAGGACTTTCTTCTGCCTGGCTTCACTCACCAGGTCTTTCACTCTGCCTAGCTTCACTCACTAGGACTTTCTTCTGCCTGGCTTCACTCACCAGGTCTTTCACCTAGCTTCACTCACTAGGATTTTCTCCTGGCTTCACTCACCAGGATTTTCTTCTGCCTAACATCCCAGTTAGGACTTCCCAGTCAAGTATCCGGTCATCCTTGACCAACTTGACTCTTCTTCAATCAGCCTTGCATTGTCAAACATCGAAACCCAAACCAAGACTCAAGCTTGGTCAACCAGGTCAACCTTGACCTGAAGGATGTTGCACCAACAATCTCCCCCTTTTTGATGTTTGACAATACCACATGTAAGTTAGGCTAATCTCATAGCCTAAACCCTCTTCATGCCACTAGGTAATGAATACATAAGTTAAGCCCTTCATTTTCCCCCTAAGAAAGCAAACTCCCTCTAGGTAATGAAAGCCTAACTTACTCCCTTTCATTCTCCCCCTATTGGCACACATCAAACCAAGCCCCATTTTTGGGCACACATCAACAAACTCACTTGTTGAAAACTCTCCCCCTGAAGAGTTGGTCATCGTTGTTCACAACTTCATTCGTTGTGATCAACACGATAATGAAGGTCCCATACCCTTCATTATCCTTAACCCTACATTCTCCCCCAATGTAGGCAAATGCCCATCCTTGAGCATTATCCACTCGAAACCACTTTAACAATGAGGATATCCATTCCCCGTTAAAGTTCAAATGCTCAACCTTGAGCATGTTCTTAACGGAAGGTTAACCACCTTCCAAGGTTCATGAAAAATAATTTTCATGTCTTTAAAGAGTACCTCCCCCTAAAGACATGGTGTCAACTTCTGTCATTGCACCAACAATGACTTGGAATCCCTAAACTTTAGGAAACCCAATTTTTGAAGTTTTAAGATTCAAATATTCAAAATTTGAAACAAACCTCAACCTAAACTTCAACTTAGCCTTCCTTAACCAATCCATCCTTGTTTTCCACACGAAAACACCCTTTTTATGTATACAAATGTATTTTCAGGGGTTTGGAATGGTTACCTAGACTAAAATAGGTTCAAAGATGCTGAAACTAAGCTTTCCCAGTCAAAATAAGCATCTTCGATCGATTGGAGTTGGGTTCCAATCGATTGAACCCTGATGAATCGATCCACTGATCGATTCAGTGTTCTTGGATCGATCGACTGATCGATCCAGCGAGCTTCTGCTCGTTAGAATTGCCTTCTGAATCGATCCAATGATCGATTCAGACACTCCAATCGATCCATGGATCGATCGGAGCTCTGATAGTTGCTGAATTTCAAATTCAGCCAACTTCAGAAACCCCTAGAAAATTCTACAACAATCCAAAAATCATGAAATTTCGTATAGACATTATTTAGGGCATTCTTTATCATGGAAAAATAGTTTTCTATGAAAATACATCTTATTTTCAAAGATTGACACAAACTTGAGAACTTTCAAAAGCTTTAGTGTTTTCTTTACGTTTGTGTCTAACTATTCAATGGTGATTACTATCAAAAGATAGCCTTCACCAAGGTTTTCCAAAATTATTTTAAAACCATTTTCAAAACCAATATCCCACCATATTCCTTGGGCTTAATGCACATTACTTGTACATTAGCTTTCCCAATGATGGGAAAACACATAACTATGTGTTTTGATGAACCTAAAACTCAAAAGAATGCACTAAATCAATATCTTGAGTTTTGTTCATCTTCCTAACATCTCACTTGTATCTATTGTGAACAAAACACATACAAGTCATCTTATAGGTCTTTGTGAGATGTAAAATTTGGTTTTACCCTATTCTAGGGATCATGCATATCTATCTAGACATTTTAGAGATATCAGACATCCACCTAGGATGTCACTTGTTAATAAGTGTTGTTAAATGTCATTTGTCCTTAATTACAAGGAATTAAACTCAATGTATGATTATGTTATGGCATACATCACAAGGAAATAATTTTCAAAAGAAAATATCCTATAACTACATGATGTATGAATGTCATGACATGGTATTTTTGAATTTTTCATAATAAAACATGAATACAAAAATAGACATGATGTCATGGCATATGATGGGCAAACAATCATGGCAAGGTTTAGTATAAATAAAATATACCTATATTTCCTTTTTAAGTATCCTTAACCACTTAGCTAACTCAAAATATACCACTTGTTTTAACTTAAAACGTTAAACCTAGATTGCCCTTAAGTGCTTCAAGAAAATGTCAAAACCTAAATTTGCATTTCTAATTCTCTTGATTAACTTATGCCAATTTAAATTAAGCTTATTCCTCAAATGTTGGCATATTTCATTCTTCCTCAAAAGTAACCCTTTAAAATTAAGGCTTAGCTTTGCCTTAATATCCCTACGAGAATACCAAACTCCCAACATGGTATTTCCCTAGGTTTTTCCTTAACTTGTGCCAATTTAAGATAAGATCAATATTTTCTCACTTTGGCACATTTTACTCTTCCAAGGAGTAAACATAAATCCATTTCATTTTCAAAGGTTAACAAAAACCTTGAAAATGCTCCTTGAGTGTCAATTTCTTCATGATTGGGTTAACTACCCTTTCACTTAGAGTTGACATTCTCTAACCCATTTATGGGGTAGAGAAAATGCTCCTAGGAACCCAACACCTATTGGTGCTCCTTGGATGCTCTAGGTATTCACTAGGGATAACTTCCCTAGATACCTTCCTAGTGACCTTGTTTGGCTTCTTAGAAACCTTGGTCACCTTTTCTAGGTCAATTCTAGGGATTTCTTCCCTTGTGACCTTCTTTGTGACTTTCTTGGACTTCTTAGAAGTCTTAGTCACATTTGTTGCAAAAATACTCTTAGGGATGACCTTCCTTGTATTTTTGACTTGACAACTAAACCTAGGGTTGGTTCCATAGCTATATGGAACCCTATGGTAAGAGGGCACATCCTTCTTAGCCTTGGGTTTGTATCTCAAACCTCTATGGCCATTTGATGACCTTTGTGCTCCTAGACCTAGGCTATGCTCTTTTTGCCCTTTTAGGATATTTTCCATCCTTTTTAGGGTCTTTTCCATTTTATCAAGCCTTGACCTCAAGACTTGATTTTCTATCATTAAATCCTTAGATTTTGAATTTTTATTACATCCATGAGCATTTTTGTTTCTAGGCTTGTAGCTAAAATCCTTAGAGTTCTTGCCTAGACTTTTACCTACATTCCTAGCCTTAGGTGTAGTAGTTTTAGCATGAAAAACTATATGTTTTTCCTTAATGCTATCATGCTTCCTATTTTCATGGTAAATAGCATTAAAATGATAAAAATTAGAACTATCATGTTTTTTTACCATAATGTAAAAGGGTAGGCTCAATGAATGTTACCTTCTTCTTTACCTTGGAGGCTCCCCCTTTAATTGAGCTCCCTCCTTGAGCCTTGACCATCTTCTTCCCCTTAGGGCATTGACTTCGGTAATGCCCTTTTTGTTGGCACAAGAAACACACAATGTGCTCCTTGCTCTTCTTTGTTCCGGGGATGGTCTCCTTGGGCTTCTCCTTGCCCTTGGGTGCCACTTGGCCCTTCTTCTTGACCAATTTAGGGCATTTACTTTTGTAATGCCCTTTTTTCCTACATTCAAAGCACATAATATGATTTTTATTTTTAATTGAAATGTTTATACCTTCTTATGTAGGGGTGGCGCTTTCTCCTCCATGTGATGTGGATGTAGAGGCTTCCTCTTGATCCGATAGTGATGCTCCTCCATTTGATTTTTCTTGACTTGTGGAGGTGGAAGCTTCTTCATCCTCTTCTCTTCTTGACCCGGATGTAGACGATTCTTCTTGCTCTTGATCCTGTGTCAATGAAGATTGCTCCCCCTCAATCCTAGAGGTGGAGGCTTCATCATCTTGTACATGGAACAAGGAGTATGCTCCCTTCTTGTTCTCTTCATTGAACTCCCTTGAAGATGAAGCTTCTCCTTGGACTTCTTCTTCGGAGGTTGAGCATCTCTCAACATCGGAGTCCTCCTCTTGATCTCGCTCCAATGAGTTGCCCTCTTTGGATTCCTCTTGATTCGGTACAGTGGAAGGTTCTTCATGGATTGTTGCCAATTTGCTCCAAAGCTCCTTGGCATCGTTGAATTCTCCGATTTGAGCCAAAATGTGACTAGGCAATAAGTTGACCAAAAGCTTGGTCACTTTATCATTTGCCTCGTTCCTTTGAATTTGCTCCAAGCTCCATTTGCTTTTCTTGAGAAGCTTGCCCTTGGAGTTTGTTGGAGCTTTGAAGCCTTCCATTAGAGCAAACCATTGCTCTATCTCCATCATAAGAAAATTTTTGATTCTTGATTTCCAAGAATCGAAGCTTGAGGATGTGTACGGTGGAGCCACCCTTGTGTCAAATCCAAGTCCATCTTGGAATTGCATCTTGAAGTTGAGCTTCTTGAAGTCTTTGACTTTTGATGAATTTGCTTCAACTTCTTCACCCTCTAGCTTTGCTTGTTTTGTTTGCCCCTTCCGGCGATGATTCCGGTGAAGAGCAACCTTGCTCTGATACCACTTGTTGGGACCGAAAAGTAGCTAGAGGGGGGGGGGGGTGAATAGCTCGTCGCGTGCTTCTTGGTTGACGTTGCTTGTTTCTTCGAAGATGTGCAGCGGAAAATACAGAAACAAAAGCATACAACGCTAACACGGTTGGTTTACTTGGTATCCACCTCACAAGAGGTGACTAGTCCAAGGATCCACACCTACTCACGCACCCTCCACTAATAAAACTCTCCTTTATGGTAACTACCAAAGGCGGAGAAGCCTACAATGACTCTCAATACAAGAAGAAAGGGAAAGGTAATGAGATACAATCTTACAATGAGTGCAGAAACCCTAACCCTAGCTTTCTTCCTTGTCTTTGATCCGCCTCTTGACTTGGAAAACCTCCAAGATCCTTCAAGAACTGGCGATCTGAGCTTTGAGAGCGCTGTGAAGAAGCTGGCAAGAGATCTGATATGAAAACCGTGAAGAGATGCTACAGCCATCGCACGCCTGCAGCTCAAATACGACGCAACGGTCGGATCCCGATCGATTTGAAAGTTCCCAATCGATCGGGGAGGCTTTGGATCGATCCAGAGCGCCTCTGTGCTCGTGGAGAACGCCTGGATCGATCCACGGATCGATCCAGCGCTTATCGCGCGAACCAGCAGCGTCCCAATCGATCGGCTGATCGATTGGGACCTTTGGATCGATCCACTGATCGATCCAGAGGCTTTCTGTTCGCTGGGAAAAGCCTGGATCGATCCACTGATCGATCCAGCTCCTGGATTGATCCACTGATCGATCAAGCCCTTTGGTTTTTGCCCAAAACCAAGTCCCAAGCCTCTCAACCCAACATTCGGTCAATCTTGACCTGTTGGTATATCATGCCTAGCATCTGGTCACTCCCTTGACCTACCAGGACTCCCCACCAAGTGTCCGGTCAATCCCTTTGACCCACTTGGACTTTTCTCTTCGTGCCAAGTATCCGGTCACTTCCTTGACCTACTTGGACTTCCACCAGATGTCTGGTCAATCTTGACCCATCTGGATTCCCCCATGCCTGGCTTCACTCACTAGGACTTTCTTCTGCCTGGCTTCACTCACCAGGACTTCCAATCTGCCTAGCTTTCACTTACTAGGACTTTCTTCTGCCTGACTTCACTCACCAGGACTTCCAATCTGCCTAGCTTTACTCACTAGGACTTTCTTCTGCCTGGCTTCACTCACCAGGTCTTTCACTCTGCCTAGCTTCACTCACTAGGACTTTCTTCTGCCTGGCTTCACTCACCAGGTCTTTCACCTAGCTTCACTCACTAGGATTTTCTCCTGGCTTCACTCACCAGGATTTTCTTCTGCCTAACATCCCAGTTAGGACTTCCCAGTCAAGTATCCGGTCATCCTTGACCAACTTGACTCTTCTTCAATCAGCCTTGCATTGTCAAACATCGAAACCCAAACCAAGACTCAAGCTTGGTCAACCAGGTCAACCTTGACCTGAAGGATGTTGCACCAACATTTACAACCTTGGTCGGGGCATCTGGAAGGGTTCCAAGCGCCTCTAGGGGAATAAAATTTTATCCCCGTCACAATGCAATGCGTCACGTCGTGTTTGGCTAATTTTTTCGGTCCAGGCACCCCGGATACGTCTAGGTGCCCCGGACTTGGTCAGGGCACCCCAGACTGAAAAATCAACTGTTTGTTGATTTTCGGTCCAGATCTTTCGCTCCGTTTCCGCTCGCATCGGTCCAGGTCTTCTGCTCAGGCTCCTCTTGCTTGGGTGATTTCAGTCATTCGGAATAGGCTCACCCGAACCCAACTTCCGGCCTTCGAGCAATCTTCCGCTCCGGCTTCTCGTCCCTCGGAAATGTTGCACGCCTCCTTTTCGTCTACCCGCATACTCTTCCACAGCACCTCGTCCCTTAGACTCACTGAGCCCATCGACTCTCTCCTGTATCATCTTTCTCGATAGCTGCATCTTTCACTCAACTCTCTGTGCTCCTAAGTTCCTGCACAATTAGACAGAGGGGCTAAATACCAACAGGATCTAACCTGACTTGGTTGATCATATCAAAACTACCTTGGGGTACTTACAATCTCCCCCTTTTTGATGTGAGCAAACCCAAGTTAAGTTAGGATAAATCTCAAAAATAATAATTAGAAAAATAACAGTTATAATTTTTACAAGTAAAAAAATTTATACTAACTACCTAATCTTTACTAAAAGTAAAAAAAAAATGTACTAACTACCATCCCTTAGACTTAATCTTTACTACTCACCCTTTTATTCACATTAAAAATGGGGTACTTTTAAAATGACTTTGGAAAAGTTAAATTTAAAGTTTAAGAGAAAACAAAAAATATGAAAAGTTAAAAAATAACAAGGGTTGAACAGAAAAAATTTCATAAAAGGTTGAATTTTAGGCAAAATTAAAACATTTGCATTTTAATAACTAGTTCATAGAAAATTTTCTAATAAAAAAATTTCAAAAAATTATTTAGATCAAAGTTTAAAAAAATAACTCAAATAAATTTTAATGATCAGACTTTTTCTAACAAAAATTTTAACAAGCAATTTAAAGCATTAGTAAATCAATTAAATATTTATTTTAATAATTGGCTTTCAGGCTGTGGTAAGGCATTAGACCTTCTTGATTATTAGAACAATACCCACTTTCTAGACAAAGTCTTTTAAAGAAATTAAATATTTAATTTTCTCTCTGAAAACCCTTAGTTCAAAAAAATAATCAATCTAAACACTACAAAAAAAACACCCGTATAGGGGCGTTTTTTTTACTTTTAAGAGTGGCTTTCAACTACTCCTACACTTTTACCAACGGTTTGAAAATCGCTCCTCTTGTCGCCGTCCCTATATCCTATCGAAGCGGTTTTCGTAACCGTTAGTAAAAATTAAAAAACCGCTCCTATTATACTTTATAGGTACGATTTGAAACCGATCTTACACGTTATACATATAACAATGAAACCACTCTTACACACCATGGATATAGGAACGACTTCAAAATGCCTAAATGTCATAATTATAGGAGCACTAATCCTACAAGTAGTTAGACTTGTCGACCTCGGGCTCTTAACCGAGTCAATGGGTCAAGTCTTCGTTACCCTATTTTTATTTTTAAATTCTTTTAAAGTTGGAAAAAAAATTAGTTATTACTGGGATTCGAACCTAGGTCTCCTAAATTAAAACCTAATCTCATAACCAACTAGACTACAGCTATTAATATTTTTATGTGTTAGTTAATTATTTAATAACTAGTCAATAGTTTCTTTTGTTATATTATTATTCTTAGTAATTAGGAGAAGATTAAGAGACATATTTATTCATTTATCTATTCATTTATAATCGCTTATAGATAATTTTATATGCTAGTTGATTATTAAATAATTAATTAATAATTTTATTTTACTATATTTTTATTCTTAATAAGTCCAACAATGTCGGGTTTAGTAAACGATTTTGATTACCTATGAGAATATGAGACTAAGATGATCTATGGAAAGGACTTTGGTTCTAGTTGATGCTAAAAAGTGGAAAGGAAAAAATTTAGATTAACTTTGCTTGCTATTAGAAGCTAATAAAAGCAAAAATTTAAGAGAAAAAAATAATAAGGTTAATATATTTAAAAAATAATGGTTCTATATAAATAATAATAATATTTAATAATATTCTCATCATAAATAATCTAATATTATTTTTAAATTTTAAAATAAATAATTTTTAATAAATGTCATTATAAAATATTTATAAAAAATATCAAAGTTATATTCTAGTAGTGTGAATAGGAGGATGGATAGAATCGAATAAAGAAATAGAAAGGTTTTTCAGAGTGAGATTTAGGATTTTGGAGTTGAATAGAGAAAGAAAAAAGTTTTTGGCATGAAATTTAGGTTCGGAATTAAATAGAAAAAGAGGAAAGATTTTTGACATAAGATTTAGAATTTCAGAGATAGTTAGAGGAAGATGAAGGTGTGGAGGTTGCAGGTGATGCTGGGAATGAAAGTTATGTGTTTAGAGAAAAAATATTAAGGAAAATACATATAAGAAAAGAAAGAAAATTGGTATAAATAAAATTAAGAATTTTCTTTTAACAAAAATAAAAATAAGAAAATGAAAACCGATATAAATTAAATGAAGATTTTATAAGTTATTTAAAGAATAATTTGTTTGACTAATAAATATTTTTATTAAATAAATAAATTTAAATTTGAGATGTACAAAATAAAATTATATTAAGTAAATTGTACACTTTAATTGTTATTTTTTTAAAAAAATATTGATCAATTTTAACTTCGATAAGAGTGGTTTACAAAATGACTGTTAAAAGTGTACTGTTTGATAATTGTTATTAGAGATTAGAGCAATAGAAATAGTTAGTAACAGCGTTTAACATAGAACCGCTGCTAAATATACCCAATATCAGTAGTTTCAAGATTGCTTTTAATAGTTGAATCATTAATGTTGGAGCAATCCCAATGGTCCGCGGGACCATGTGTTTTGGTGTTTGGGCAAAGGGTTTAAGTTAGGTTTACCCTTGTTATTTGATATGTGTATGTGAGTGTGCAGGTATGCAGGATACACATGTGACTCAGGTTGATGGCTTCGGGTCTGGTGAAGGATGGAGCATCCGAGGGACCGTGGACAAGGCAGCAAGGACAAGGGCCGAGGGAAGCGACTTCGAGGCATACGCGAAGGATGACATTGGGGACGAGCCGCGGGCTTGAATGCATCCGAGGGACGAGAGCCAAAGGAAGTAGGCTTGAAGGCAAGAGGTCAAGGCTGCAAAGCAAGTGAGTCATAAGGGTGAGAGTGCAGTGCGAGATTGTACTCGGAGTAAAATCCTAGTTTTAGGTTTTCTGTAGCGATCTTGTAGCCATATGGCATCGAATGCATGTTTTAGCGATCATTGGTCATCACGCCTGAAAGGAGTCCCCGGACAAAAATCGGCGAATCTCCCATGCCGGTGACAATATGAAGCATCACTACAAGCAAAATACATCAGCCACATGCGGTGGAATATTTATATACACAACCACGCGATTATAATATACACACGGTGGAATGAAACAATCACAACCACGCAGTTATATATAAAACCGCCCACACGGCTGTACTAAAACATGAGCGGAAAAACGAAGACAAATACAATGCATACCGGCATGACTTAAACACAAATACAACACCAAAAGAATAAGATAGCCACATGGCTAAACACAAATACAATGCCACGAATAAGAAAAGAATATACAATAGAAAACGAACACAGTCTTCGGATGTGACGTAGGACCCGGCAGACAGGATACTCCGAGCGACACTCCAACCATCTACCTGAAAACATAAAGATATACATGCGGTGGTGAGTATAGGTAACTCAGCGGGTAATAGAAAAGATAGTGCATGGACTATACATAAACATGGAGATCACAAGTATACAGTCTCAGTAGGGAATAAGAACATGATCATACTATCATAATCAATGCATTTGAACATACCTGACATAAACTGTACAAACCACAACTAACATAATGACAGATACATACCTAATCTGGAATCGACACATGGTACAATGATCAGTAAACTCACCGGATCTGCAACAGATATACCCGTGACACCTGTGCAATATAAGTACGACTGCATATACATGTAAAATAAATGACATGTATGCAGCATGACAACCAAATGCAACAATCATATCGCAAACAAATGCAACATACCACAAACACATGCAACTAGTATCTAGTAGGCATGTATGCAAATATAACCCCCAGATGCACCGTGCATCATATGCAAAAGTGCATGCATGCTCCATGGTCACCCCCGCCACCTCTCCGAACACCACGACCCCTGTATGGCCGAGAGGCTTGGGTCTGTGACGACTGTACTACCCTCCAGCCCACTATATAGTGGTCGAGGCGGACAGTCCGCTAATAGCTATCTAGCTAAATAGCATCAGGGTCCCTGACTGCTCACAACGCCGGATCTCACTAAACCTCGTGACCGGGTGGCACGACAGGACTAGCAGCAACTGCTCCCGCTACCACTACCCATGAGTGGCCGAGTGTGCGGTGCTATTCCCAAACCAACTGACGACTCTCTCCACCACAAGGGAGACAATGGTCATCAGATGCAATGAATGATGAACATGATATATATATATATAAAATCATCATCCATGCAATAACTCCAAACCTCATAAATACCTCCAACATGAGTATAATCGTCATGATACCTCCACGTATCCCACCAAACATATGTACACACTACACATGTATAATCAACCAAAAATCTCCAATAATCCCACCAGACACATGTACACAAAAGATAAGTACAATCAACATGTATCCTCCAATAACAATACAACAGACATGTGTATGTACTCTAAACATACAATCAACACAACTCCTCCAAAAGTACATGACAAATACGTATGTATACACCACATGTAAATGCACGGTCAACAAGATGACTCCTATAACACATACCCACCTATGTACAATCCACATCATATACCCAATCAGCATGGTAATACCAATAACCCAACAATCCCTATAAGACATACTCTACACGTGAAATCACAACAGAGTAGATATCAAGAGTGGAGACTGTATATGAATTAAATAGATCATCTCAAGGGTCAAACATAAGTATCATGCAGGAAAAACAGCAACCGAACACGATATAAGGTAAAGTAACCTAATCCGTCAAATAACAACCATGCACTAAGGTTAATGAAAATCTACATAGAGGCAAAGAAAGAAATACCCGCCTTAAATATAGATCGTGCCAAGTAATCCCGCGTCGAGACGCTCGTCCCGAATCCAAGTCCTGTAGAAGTCAATATATTTATATTTTATTTAGCTAAATTCATATGAATTAAATAGCTAAATAAAATCTCTAACCCAATAGGATCACTCCAATCAAATCTGATCTCTGATTAATCCTCCAAACAATCCTCAATCAATCCAACACATACCAATAATGATCATGTTTAACTCCACCTAGTGATCCAAATCCAATACGATATTAAATCCATCCTTAATCCAACTCCTTCTAAACCAAACATAATCCACAACCATCAATTAAATCACAAACTCCAACATCCCATGATTTAACCTATGTATCATCTACTAACCTCAGGAATGAAATCTAAATAGTTCGTCCACCTCGATTAATCTAACCACAATAATTCCTCCAATCTACATCACATCACTCATAAATCTAACGAAGCATAAAACCCTACATCCTTTAGATACCTAATTCAATTACATACTAATGAAACCAATAGAAATACTTCATTGGAACATCCCATACCTTGGAAGGTAGAAGCGAATCAAAAGCTCACAGCATCTTCAAACATTGCCCACAGCCACCAATAGCTCCTACACCAATTCTCCAAGATCAGTCTCATAGCTAATCTCAACAACCCAAACAAAGTATGAAATCAACCCATGTTAATCAACATTGAGCTTGACTTACCCTTGTACCATATCCAAGATCTCTCCTAGATGGAATACCTTGAATGTTCATCCCCTGGAGGACCCTTACCTTAAGAGATGGCAGCAAATCCTGTAGCTAACAACCAACCAGCCACTGTTCGGAAGCTACAACAGAACACCTACACTAATTCTTCTAAAAACTTAATCTAGAACCTAATTGTGCAGCAATTAATTACTGAAACCTTAACACAATAGGACCTTACCTTAATTGATCCCTAATCCCCCCAGCCGAGACTCAATCAGCCGTAAGAAACGGAATGCAGTGATCGGCTTCAAGGAAAATTCATCCATATGCTGATTTGGTACATCCCTCTAGATCAGATCAGGGAGAACGTTGCAAAGAGAACAGATTAGGCAAGATCTTTAAATTTCTATGATTCTAAACAACACTCACCTAAATCGATCACTTCCCAATGATCTTGCACGATCAACCTCAGCTGGTGGCGATCCATACCATTCTCCAATGAACAAATCAAGGAGAAGAACCGAAAAGGGCTCGATCAACCGATGATGATGCGAATCAACTCCTTCCCGCCGTGCCCTAGCTCCGCCGGATCACCATCAATCGCCCACAAGAAACAGCGACCGCAACGCCTGCTCGGCCAGAGATGATCAAGACCCTTCAAGCTCCAACGACCCTTCCTCCGGCAACTCGACAAGGCCGTGATCATGGTGGAGGACGTGCACAGTCGGCGTCGAGGCGTTCGTGCAAGAGAGGAAGAGGAAGGATTGCAGGAGGAGCTAATGGAGCCTTTGCCCTAACCTCACCCGAAGGAAGATAGCCGGCGATCGTGAGCTCGGCGCCGGTGAGGCGAGAAATCACCGGAGAGGGAGAGAGGAGGGTTCGGGCAGAGGGGTTATCGAGGAAGCGAGGTCGGAAATCGGTGATTTGGAGAGAGAAGTAAAAGAAAATGAATTTATAAATAAAAACATTTTCTCACTTAAATGGATTTCCCAAATAGGCTTTATTCGGATCCATCAATTCGTCACCTTAAAACCCGTCGTACCAGGTCCGAAAAATTCCCATAAAATTTCTAAAAATTCCTGAAAAATCCAATAAGATTTTTCGTCCAATAACATTTATTATTTTAAATTTTACGGTATCTTACAGGTGCAGTCGACTGGGGCAGTCGACTGGCAGCGAACAGAATGTCTCTGTTCGCTCGGTTAGTGTGAAATCGAGCCGTTGGGATGTAACGGTCGAATTTCCGCTGAGGGCAGTCGACTGCATGTTTTAGCAGTCGACTGATAGGCGGGATTTTCCAACCCGCAGCCTATATAACCAAGGCTTGGAAGCTTGGTTATCTCTGACGAAATAGAGGTGGTTAACCCCTATTAGTAGTCTACCTGTGCCCTAGCTTGTAAGAAGTTCTTGTGAGAGTTGTGGTGAGGTTTCTCCACCCACAAGGAGCTACGTGAGCTAGCCGGAGGTCTTCCGGGGAGTAATCCACCGACGGATAGGGATCGTCCACCTTACGGACACGCCGTGGAGTAGGAGCTTTATCTCCGAACCACGTAAATGATCATGTAGCTTGGTTTGCATTCTTTCCTTTAGTATTTAGCTTTCTACTTGCTTTGTTTGCATTTCCGCTTGCGCACTAACATTGTAGAAAGAAGCGAGTATTTGGGGGCGCCGTCTATCCAACCCCCCTTCAAGCCGGCCGTCCGATCCCCAACAATTAAGAGTGACTTCAGCAGCGGTTTATTCAAATTGGTGTTAGAACTATTCAACAAGAGTGGTTGCAAAACCGTTCTAAAAAGGTAAGACATTAGAAATGATTTAGTTCAAACTGTTTCTATTGTTTGATTTTCAAGAGCGGTGTTAAAATTGCTCTTAATAAACCGCTCCTATACGGGGTATTTTTTTTTTGTAGTGAAATATGATTTTGCAAGCTAAAATAGATTCCTTCCTATAAGATTAATCAAGAATTTTTTAGGAATATATTTCTGTAATATTTTCCTAATTTGACCCTTATGATATTTAAGATATCAGTTAATTCCTGAAAAAATTCTAAAATTAGAAGTAATAAAAGTTAAGAATGCACGACTTTTCAAATTTTCTATTTCATTTTTCATTTTTCATTTTTTTACTTTATGAAAATCTTCTAATCGACAAGAACTCGCTAAGGTTGATTTTAACTACTTATTTTCTTTTTTCTAACTTACAATAATTTTTCGATAATAGTGTTGGTGCAATATCCCTCAGGTCAAGGCTGACCTGGTTGACCAAGCTTGAGTCTTGATTTGGGTTTCGATGTTTGACAATGCAGTTGTGCATTTGGGGAGATTGTTTGGTGCAATTCCCCTCTGATCAGGATCTGATCAGGTTGGTTGAATAAGAGTCAAGTAGGTCAAGGTTGACCAAATACTTGACTGGGAAGTCCTAACTGAGATGTTAGGCAGTAAGGAAATCCTAGTGAGTGAAGGTAGGTGAAAGTCCTGGTGAGTGAAGCCAGGCAAAAGGAAAATCCTGGTGAGTGAAGCCAGGTGAAAATCCTAGTGAGAGAAGCTAGGTGAAAGTCCTGGCGAGTGAAGCCAGGCAGAGGAAAATCCTAGTGAGTGAAGCTAGGTGAAAGTCCTAGTGAGTGAAGCTAGGCAGTTGGAAGTCCTGGTGAGTGAAGTCAGGCACGGGGAAAATCCAGATGGGTCAAGGTTGACCAGACATCTGGTGAAAAGTCCAAGTAGGTCAAAGGGATGGACCGGATACTTGGCATGATGTGGAAAAGTCCAAGTGGGTCAAAGGGATTGACCGGACACTTGGTGAGGGAGTCCTAGCAGGTCAAGGGTGACCGGATGCTAGGCATGATGTTCCAACAGGTCAAGGATTGACCCGATGTTGGGTTGGGGGCTTTGGGACTTGGTTTTGGGCAAAAACCAGCATCTGGATCGATCAGCTGATCGATTGGATGCTTCCCAATCGATCAGCCGATCAATCGAGTGAGTCCCTGCGACAGAGCTCCTCCCAATCGATCAACCGATCGATTGGGAAGAAATGTCGCAAGAACAAAATGCCTCTGGATCGATCAGGTGATCGATCCAGAGACCCCGATCGATCAGTGGATCGATCGGGGTGGCACGTTTTGTCGCGATAAGCCCTAGATCGATCAGCTGATCGATCCAGGCAAATTCCAAGAGCACAGAGGCGCTCTGGATCGATCCGTGGATCGATTCAAAGCCTCCCCGATCGATTGGGAGAAATCCAATCGATCGAGATTCGACCGTTAGCGTCGATTTAAGCCGCAGGCGTTCATTTCCTTCGGCATTACTTCACCGATTCATCTCAGATCACTTCAGCGCTTCCACAGCTTCTCCACAAAGATCAGATCGCCAGTTCTTGAAGGTTCTTGGAGGTTTTCCAAGTCAAGAGGCGGATCTACAACTGAAGAAGAAAGCTAGGGTTAGGGTTTCTATACTCATTGTAAGCTCTTGCTTGTATTTGTGTATCCTTTCCCTTGCTTCTTGTAGTGTGAACTTGTAGGGCTTCTCCGCCTTTGGTAGTTACCATAAAGGAGTGTTGTTCATAGTGGAGGGTGTGTGAGTAGGTGTGGATCCTTGGACTAGTCACCTCTTGTGAGGTGGATACCAAGTAAACCATCATTGTTAGCGTTGTATGTTTTTGTTTCTTGTATTTTCCGCTGCACATCTTTGAAGAAACAAGCAACGCCGACCACGAGCAAGCGAGGAGCACGCGACGAGCTATTCACCCCCCTCTAGCTACTTTTCGGTCCTAACAAGTGGTATCAGAGCGAGGTTCCTCTTCAACGGAATCATCACAGGAAGGGTCAAACAAAACAAGTAAAGCTAGAGGGTGAAGAAGTTGGAGCAAATTCATCAAAGTTAAAGAATTCAAGAAGCTCAACTTCAAGATACAATTCCAAGATGGACTTGGATTTGATACAAGGGTGGCTCTACCGTTCACATCTACACGCTTCGATCTTTGGAAATCAAGGATTGAAAACTTCTTAATGGTGGAGATAGAGCAATGGTTTGCTCTTATGGAAGGTTTCGAAGCCCCAACAAACTCCAAGGGCAAGCCTCTCAAGATAAGCAAATGGAGTCAAGAGCAAGTTCAAAGGAGTAAGGCAAATGATAAAGTGACCAAGCTTTTGGTCAATTTGTTGCCAAGCAATATTTTGGCTCAAGTTGGAGAGTTCAAGGATGTCAAGGAGCTATGGAGCAAATTGGCATCAATACATGAGATCCCCTCCACTACACCAATACAAGAAGAATCCAAAGAGGGTGACTCATTGGAGCAAAATCAAGAGGAAGAGGAAGAGGACTCCAAAGTTGAGAAATGCTCAACTTCCGAAGAAGAAGTCCAAGAAGAAGCTTCATCTTTGAGGGAATGCAATGAAGGGAACAAGGAGGGAGTATACTCCTTGTTCCATATACAAGATGAAGATGAAGAAGCCTTCACCTCTAGGATTGAGGGGGAGCAATCTTCATTGACACCGGGTCAAGAGCAAGAAGAATCTTCTACATCCGGGTCAAGAAGAGAAGAGGATGAAGAAGCTTCCACCTCCACAAGTCAAGAAAAATCTAATGGAGGAGCATCACTATCGGATCAAGAGGAAGCCTCTACATCCACATCACATGGAGGAGCAAGTGCCACCCCTACACAAGAAGGTATAAACATTTCAATTAAAAATAAAAATCATATTATATGCTTTGAATGTAGGAAAAAAGGGCATTACAAAAGTAAATGCCCTAAATTGGCCAAGAAGAAGGGCCAAGTGGCACCCAAGGGCAAGGAGAAGCCCAAGGAGACCATCCCCGGAACAAAGAAGAGCAAGGAGCACATTGTGTGTTTCTTGTGCAGCCAAAAGGGGCATTACCGGAGTCAATGTCCCAAAGGGAAGAAGGTGGTCAAGGCTCAAGGAGGAAGCTCAACTCAAGGGGGAGCCTCCAAGGTAAAAAGAAAGGTAACTTTTATTGAGCCTACTCCCTTGAATAATGGTAAAAAGCATACTATCTCTAATTTATATCATTTTAATGCTATTTACCATGAAATAGGAGGCATGATAAAATTAAAGAAAATCATGTAGCTTATCATGCTAAGACCTCTCAACCTAAGTTTAGAAAGGTAGATAGGAACTTAGGCAAGAACTCTAATGATTCTAGGTATGTGTCTAAGAAGAAGAAAAATCTTGATGTTAGTGAAAAATCTATGATCGAGGAATTATGGAAGGAAAATCAAGTCTTGAGGTCAAGACTTGATAAATTAGAGAAGACCCTTAGAAAAATCACAAATGGAACACAAGGGTCTAAGGGCAAAAATCTAGGTCTAGAAATATCAAAGTCATCCAACGGTCATAAGGGTTTGGGATACAAACCTAAAACCAAGAAGGATGTATTTTCTTACCATAGGGTTTCATATAGCTATGGAACAAACTCTAGGTCTAGTGGGCAAGCCAAAAATACTAGGGAAGTCATCCCTAAGAGTATTTTTGCAACAAATGTGACTAAGACCTCTAAGAAGTCTAAGAAAGTCACTAAGAAGGTCACAAGGGAAGCAATTCCTAGAGTTGACCTAGAAAATGTGACCAAGGCTTCTAAGAAGTCAAACAAGGTCACCAGGAAGGTATATAGGGAAGTTATCCCTAGTGAATACCTAGAGCATCCAAGGAGCACCAATAGGTTTTAGGTTCCTAGGAGCATTTTCTCTACCCCATGGATGGGTTAGAGAGTGTCAACTCTAAAAAGAAGGGTAGTTAACCCAACTTTGAAGAAATTGACACTCAAGGAGCATTTTCAATGTTTTTATTAACCTTTAAAAATGAAA
The DNA here is from genome assembly GCF_018446385.1 of Zingiber officinale. Classification (NCBI taxonomy): domain Eukaryota; kingdom Viridiplantae; phylum Streptophyta; class Magnoliopsida; order Zingiberales; family Zingiberaceae; genus Zingiber; species Zingiber officinale. Next base: position 140,565,621 of record NC_055992.1, read on the forward strand.
TGGATTTATCATTTACTTTTTGGAAGAGTAAAATGTGCCAAAATTTGAGAAGTATTAATTTTATTTTAAAATGACATAATTTGGGAAAACATAAGAAATACCAAGTTGGGATTTTGGTATTTTCTTAGTGTTACTCTTGTGAAAGAACGAAATATGTCAACACTTGAGAAATAAGTTTAATTTCAATTGGCATAAGTAAATCAAGAGAATTAGAAATGCCAATTTAGGGTTTGACATTCTCTTGGAGCATTTAGAGGACAATCTAGGTTTAATTTTTAACTTAGCAAAGGGTTAAGGATACTTAGGTAGGTAATCTAGGTATTTTATTTATGCTAAACCTTGCCATGATTGTTTGTTCATTATATGCCATGACATCATGATTATTTTGCATTCATACCTTATGATGAAAAATACAAAAATACCATGTCATGCACTCATACATCATGTAGTTATAGGAATCTTTCTTTTGAAAGCTATTTCATTTTGATGTATGCCATAACATATCATGCATTATTTTTAATTCCTTAAAATTAAGGACAAATGACATTTATCAACTTGTACCAGCAAGTGGTCTTTGTAACAAGTGGTACAAATTCACTAACAAGTGACATCCTAGGTGGATGTTCAATATACACAAAATGCCTAGATAGATATGCATGATCCCTAGATTAGGGCAAAACCAACTTTTACATCTCACAAATACCTATACGATGACTTGTATGTGTTTTTGTGCACATTATATACAAGTGAGATGTTAGGATGATGAACAAAACTCAAGATGTTGATTTAGTGCATTCTTTTGAGTTTTGAGTTCATCAAAACACATATTTATGTGTTTTCCTATCATTGGGAAAGCTAATGTACAAGTCATGTGCATTAAGTCCAAGGAACATGGTGGGATATTGGTTTTGAAAATGTTTTTAAAATGCTTTTGGAAAACTTTGATGAAAGCTATCTTTTGATAGTAATCACCATTGAATAGTTAGACACAAAACTTGAAGAAAACACTAAAGTTTTTGTAAATTTTCAAGTTTGTGTCAATCTTTGAAAATATGATGTATTTTCATAGAAAACTATTTTTCCATGATAAAGTATGCCCAAAATAATGTCTACAACGATTTTCATAATTTTTCGAATTTTGTAGAATTTTTGGGGAGTTTATGAAATTGACTGAAATTGTATTTCAGTTGTTTCAGAGCTCCAATCGATCAGTGGATCGATTGGAGTGCCTTAATCGATCGGGCGATCGATTGAGAGCAGGCTTCTCGCGAACAGAAGCCTTCTGGATTGATCCACCGATCGATCCAGCTCTCTTGAATCGATCAGTGGATCGATTCAAGCTAGTTCAATCGATTGGAACCCAACTTCAATCGATCAAAGTTGCTAATTTTGGCTGGTAAAGGCTGATTTAAGCACTTTGGATCTATTTTAGTCTAGGAAATCATTCCAAACCCTCAAAATACATGTGTATACATAAAAATGATGTTTTCAGGTTGAAAACAAGGATGGATTGGTTAAGGGAGACTAAGTAGAAGTTTAGGTTGAGGTTTGCTTCAAATATTGAATATTTGAACCTCAAGACTTCTAAATTTGGGTTTCCTAAAGGTTTAGGGATTTCAAGTCATTGTTGGTGCAATGACAGAAGTTACCACCATGTCTTTAGGGGGAGGGACTCTTTAAAGACATGAAAACTATTTTTCATGAACCTTGGAAGGTGGTTAACCTTCTTTTCAGAACATGCTCAAGGTTGAGCGTTTGAACTTTAATGGGGAGTGGATATTCTCATTGTTCAAGTGGTTTAAGTTAAAATGCTCAGAGATGGGCATTTGACTACATTAATGGGGCAATGTAGGGTAAAGGATAATGAAGGGTGATCCAGCGATAAGAATGGGGGGCCCACAGATGGGGTCCCGTCCGAGCGGAACCAGAGATTACCCAGCCAAAGGTTTGGGTTTCCGACGCCAAAACAGTAGAACCGGAGCCGAGTGGCCGAGCGGAGGTGTCCGCTCGGCCGAGGACAGAATGGCCGAGCGGGGGTGTCCGCTCGGCCGGAATCATGGCGAGGGAATAGTAATTAGCCGAGCGGCCTATTCGCTCGGCCCGGGATATGGTATGTCAGCAAAGGCATGATGATCAGACTGTACGCAAGATGACACTATTAAAGGCCCTACCATCACGTCATGGAAAGGTTGATACAGTAGTGGGATGGCCTTATGGATGCCCTTCTGACAAGCCCACACCTAGGCATGGTCGAGAGCAGGTGATTGTTTCAACAGTATGGTCTTATGGATGCCCTTCTGACAGGCCCACGCTTGGGCATGGTCAAAAGCAGGCGATTGCTTCGATTGGTGTGCCCATGCTTCTTCGAAAGGTCTATATAAGGCCTCCATTTCTTCAACCGGAGGTACACACATGCGAGTCTTCATCCTGCAGCCACTTTCTTCATCTATTCCCTCGCCTGACTTGAGCGTCGGAGGGCCGTCGCCGGGACACCCCCCCCGGCTCGGTTTTGTTGCAGGTTCGCCGGAGCACTCGAGGATCCAGCAGGGAGCGCCACGTCCCCAGCGTTCGTTGACCCCTGGTTCGGACAGGATCAATTTGGCGCCGTCTGTGGGAACGCTCCTGCATCCGAACGGGAACAATGGACGAGGCTGGACGACAACACACGGTGACGCTTTCCACGGAAGAACTCGACGCTCTGGTCGAGATAAGGGCCGCCAAACTTGTGGAGCAAAAACAGAAAGCAGCAGCTGAGCGGCCGGAGCAACAAGCAACGTATACGTCGGGTGGCCGAGCGGAAGCACCTCCAGCCACCGTCGCATTCCATCGAGCCTTATTTCGCACACCTGAAGCCGTACCAGCTCGAAGAGATAGAGGATCCTCTTCAGACGAGATGCCTAGGCGAGATGACAGAAAGGGGAAAGCCCCCCGAGCGGACTCATCTCCCGAGCGGATCAATCGCCAATTTTCGGAGGCTATTCTACGAGACCCTCTGCCCAAGCATTACGTGCCTCCGACGATCGGCGAGTACAATGGAACAACAGACCCGGATGATCATCTAGGTAAGTTTGATAACACAGCTACGCTCCATCAATACACAGATGGAGTAAAATGCCGAGTTTTTCTTACCACTCTCTCGGGATCGGCTCAACGGTGGTTTCGGAGGCTGCCGGACGGATCTATCACCAGCTTCAAAGACTTCCGAACGGCTTTCCTCCACCACTTTGCAAGCAGTCGGCGATATCAAAAAACTAGCGTTAGTCTGTTCGCTATCAAGCAAGAAGCCCGTGAATCGCTCCGAGCTTATATCCAGCGATTCAACCAAGTGGCGATGGATATTCCAACGGCCACATCGGAGACCATGATGAATGCCTTCACACAAGGCCTAGTGGATGGGGACTTCTTCCGGTCGCTCATCCGAAAGCCGCCCCGAGATTATGATCACATGCTACATCGGGCCAACGAATACATAAACGTGGAAGAAGCGCAAGCCACCCGGAAAAAGGAAACTCCAACCGAGCGAGCACCTATTCATGCCGAACGGAAACAGCACGCCGCTCATTAGACGCCCAGAGGACCTAGGGCCGAAGCAATCCGATCCCCCCACGCCAGATCACACGTACAAGAGGTGGTTGCCGCCCGGCCCAAGCCAAAGAAGAGATGGACCCCTATGTTCTGCTCTTTCCACCGGACGGATACGCACAACACGAGGGATTGTCGAAATCTTCCCTTCGTGGCTAATCCCGTTCCCAGGAATGCCGAACGACGGTCTCCTCCCGTCGACAGGAGACAAAGGACCCATGAAGCCTACCGGACCCGCACCGAGAGGCGACATCAACAGATGCCCGATCGGCACCGATCTCCAAGACAGGAGAATCGCCGGGCGTCCAGAGAACAGTCCCGACCGTCCACTCGGGAAGAGGAAAACAGGAGCAATACTTTCCGGGGCGAGATCAATGTTGTTGCTGGTGGGCCGACCGGAGGAGACTCCAACTGAGCCAGAAAGGTGGGCGTCCGGCAGCTCCAGATCCACGCAGTCGGTTGCAGCCAAGAGCGGGCAAGTGGACCGGAAATCACTTTCGGGCCCGGGGACTTAGAAGGAGTCGAAGTGCCCCACGACGACGCTCTGCTCATTAAAGCGGTAGTAGCAAATTACACTATTCACCGCATATTTGTTGACACAGGGAGTTCGGTCAACATCATATTCAAAAAGGCGTTTGACCAGCTGCAAATTGATCGAGCCGAGCTGCTTCCCATGACAACCCCGCTCTACGGGTTTACGGGTAACGAAGTTCAGCCGGTCGGACAGATCCGGCTGGCTACCTCGCTGGGAGAGGAGCCGCTCAGGAGGACCAGGACAATAAATTTCGTGGTGGTCGACTCTCCCTCGTCCTACAACGTCATTTTGGGACGACCGGTGCTCGGCGAATTCCGAGCGGTCGTCTCAACCTTCCACCAGAAGATAAAGTTCCCCATCGAAGACAAGGTGGGAGAAGTACGGGGAGATCAGTTAGCAGCTCGGCGATGCTACATCGAGATGGTCCGAGCAGAATCCAACTTCGCTCGGAAGGCGCCTCGAATCGAGGTAAATGCCATCACTGTAAAGCCACCCTCTTTAATTTATGCAGAAAAAGAGGAAGTGCAGATTCACCCGACCCGATCGAAGGCCACGACTTTTGTTGCCTCTGATCTGGAGGAGAAGCAGAAGGAGGAGCTGATCCAATGCCTCCGACGAAATCATGATGTATTCGTCTGGTCGACACACGAGTTGCCCGGAATTTCACCGAGCATAGCGCAACATGAGTTGTACGTTCGACCGGACGCTCGGCCGATAAAGCAGAGAAAAAGAGATTTCAGTGTCGAGCAGAACTCCATCATCCGGGCGGAAGTCGAGAAGCTTCTGGAAGTCGGCCATATACGAGAAGTACAGTTCCCGAGTTGGTTGGCTAACGTAGTATTAGTCTCCAAGCTGGGCGGCAAGTGGAGAGTCTGCATTGATTTTCGGGACTTGAACAAAGCATGCCCCAAGGACTTTTATCCTCTGCCCCGGATAGATCAGCTGGTGGTGGCTCTAGCTGCGAATTAATTTGTATGCTCGGCGCCTACCAAGGCTATCATCAAGTGCCGCCGGGAAGATCAAGAAAAAGTAAGCTCCGTGACGACACATATTGCTATAATGTGATGCCGTTCGGATTGAAGAATGGGACCACCAACGCTTGATGAACAAAGTGTTCAGGGAGCGGATAGGCGGAATTTGGAAGTTTATGTGGACGACATTCTTATCAAATCCGCGGCCGATCTCTTCAAGGACATGGAAGAAACCTTCCGAACGCTACGCAAATATGGAGTCAAGTTAAATCCCCAGAAGTGCCTGTTCGGAGCAAAAGGAGGGCGTTTCTTGGGGTATATAGTGACCGAGCGGGGAATTGAAGCTAAAGGTGAAAGCTCTACAAGACATGCCGCCTCCAAGAAATACAAGGGAAGTGCAGCGTTTGACCGGTCGGATAACCGCATTGTCCTGATGCATCTCAGCTACCGGCCGGAGCCTCCCTTTCTTCAAAATTTTGCGCAAGGCCACTAAATTTCACTGGGACGAGGAATGTGACCGAGCATTCGAAGAATTGAAGACATATCTTAATTCTCTGCCTATACTAGCCAAGCCGATCGGGGTGAGTCACTTTATATTTATCTATCTTCAACCGAGCATCTGTAGGCTCGGCACTTGTAAGGTCAGTGGCGAGGAACAGTCGATGTATTTTCTGAGCCACATTTAAAAGATCTGAATCTCGTTACACTGGGCTCGAGAAGTTAGCCTTTGCTTTGGTTCTAGCCGCTCGGCGCCTTCGACCATATTTCTTGGCTCACACCATCATTGTCCGCACGAATAGTCCACTAGGAAGAGTACTGTTGAATCCAGAAGTGTCCGGACGGCTCATCAACGACAGAACTAAGTGAATTTGACATCCAATACCAGCCCCGCTCGGCGATCAAAGCGCAATCCTTGGCTGATTTTGTGACCGAAGTGCAAAGGCCAGAGCCGGAAGCTATGTGGAAAATATATGTGGATGGGTCTTCCACTCGGCTCGGAAGTGGGATTGGAATATTGCTGCTCTCACCCCAAGAAGAAAAGATGCACCTATCCGTCCGGCTAGACTACAAAGCCACCAACAATGAAGCAGAGTATGAGGCCCTCATAGCCGGATTGCAGGCAGCACGGCATGTGGGAGCCGATCGGGTGACTCTCTATTCGGATTCACAGTTGGCCGCTCAGCAACTTTCTGGCACCTTTGAGATCAACAGCGTTCGGCTTAAACTCTACGTTGAGGCCTTTGAAAAACTTAAAGCTACTTTCCGAGAGGTTCTTATTCAGAAGATTCCCCGAACGGAGAACCAGGCAGCCGATGAGTTGGCCAAACTAGCAAGTTCTATAACGTCGGTCGCCATTCAGCAACCAATTGAAAAAGTACTGCTGGTGGCGCACGTCGACCGGATGGAAAGCCTCACATTTCCAAGCGATTGGAGGGCACCCATCATAGAGTTCCTCCGCTCATGAGCTACATCAGCCGACCGGAATGAAGCCCAGTTGCTGAGAAGAAGAGCCGGTCAGTTCACACTCATCGGCGATCAACTTTACAAAAAGGCTCTCTCGCCCGCTGTTGAAATGCGTGAGCTCGGAAGACTCAGCTTACATTCTCCAAGAAGTACATCAAGGATAGTGCGGAGGGCATCCGGGCGGACGATCACTAGCTAAGAAGATCCTGCTAGCTGGATACTTTTGGCCGACCTTACAAATAGACGCCGCTCGGACAGTATCTACGTGTCTTTCATGCCAGAAGTATCACAACTTCTCCCACCTACCGGCAGAGGAGATGAAGGCATCAACCGTTTCGTGTCTGTTCGATCAATGGGGAATGGATATTGTGGGTCCATTTCCGATGGCGACCGGGCAAAGGAAATTTTTGCTGGTGGCGGTCGATTATTTTTCCAAGTGGGTGGAGGCCGAGCCACTAGCCAGGATCACCGAACAGATGGTCAAAAAATTCATCTGGCAACACATCATCTGTAGGTTCGGTATCCCTCGTCGATTGGTCTCCGACAATGGGTGGCAATTCACAGGGAAGGTGCTAGAAGATTGGTGCAAAAGCTACGGCATCGAGCAACACTTCACGTCCGTGGCTTACCCCCAAAGCAACGGTCAAGCCGAAGTATCCAATCGGGAAATTCTCCGTATTCTGCGCACTCGGCTCGACCACTTGAGAGGAAGTTGGCCGGATGAAGTGCCGGGCGTTTTATGGGCCATCCGAACGACTCCTAAGGAAGGAACGGGCGTCACACCTTTTCATCTGGTGTACGGCGGCGAAGCGGTCATTCCGGTTGAAGTCGGCGTCGAGTCCGTCCGGGTCCAATGTTACGATGAAGGCAACGCCGAGCGGAGGAACATGGAGCTGGATTTGGTTGATGAGGAGCGGGCTAAAGCATCCGTTCGGCTGATGGCGTACCGTCAACGGATGAAGCAAAACTACAACCGGCCCGTCATTCCCAGATCATTCCAGGTCGGCGATCTTGTCTGGAAGAAAGTTAAGCCGGTCGGCGACGTCGGCAAGCTTGAAGCTCCGTGGGCAGGCCCCTTCAAAATCATCGAAAAGCTCCGCTCGGGCGCGTATTATTTGGAGGATGAGGACGGTCGACAGCTAGATAAGCCGTGGAGCGCGAATCACCTCCAGCCTTACCGGGCGGGGTGAAAGGTGTGCCAATGTAAATCATCTTGTGTACTTTTTTCGACTGAATACTTGAAATGCAGAAATGAAAAATCAAGAGAACAAATACAAGGCATCGTCAACGAGGAACGAAGGCCCCGCGCCGTTCGGCCGGAGGTAAATTGGTCGAGCCGAGCGCTCGAGGATCGGAGGCCCCGTACCGTTCGGACGGAGGTAAACTATCCGAGCCAAAATGCTCAATGCTGAAGACCCCGTGCCGTTCGGCCGGGCGTACGATACCCAAGCATCGACACAAAAATCGAAGGCCACGTGCGGGAAGTAAAGTGGTGTAATATGGCGCTAATTCTGTGTATATTTTCTGTTAGCCTATATCCTCATAATGCAGGAAGCAAAAGTGATAAAAAGGATGGCAAAAAGCTTCACCGAACGGAAGCGTCAAAATTAGCCTTAAAGGCCGTCTAGCCCAGACGTTAAACCGTAGAGCCGCGCCGACCGGCTATAAAAACCGAGCGGAAGACCGTCTAGCCCAGGCGTTAAACTGTAGAGACAAGCCGGCGTCTATAAACTCTCCGAGCGGAAGACCGTCTAGCCCAGACGTTAAACCGTAGAGCCGCGCCGACCGGCTATAAAAACCGAACGGAAGACCGTCTAGCCCAGACGTTAAACCGTAGAGACGAGCCGGCGTCTATAAACTCTCCGAGCGGAAGACCGTCTAGCCCAGACGTTAAGCCGTAGAGACGAGCCGGCGTCTATAAACTCTCCGAGCGGAAGACCGTCTAGCCCAGGCGTTAAACTGTAGAGACGAGCCAGCGTCTATAAACTCTCCGAGCGGAAGACCGTCTAGCCCAGACGTTAAACCGTAGAGACGAGTCGGCGTCTATAAACTCTCCGAGCGGAAGACCGTCTAGCTGACGTAAAATCGAGAGACGAGCCGGCGTCTATAAACTCTCCGAGCGTAAGACCGTCTAGCCAGACGTTAAATCAGAGACGAGCCGGCGTCTATAAACTCTCCGAGCGGAAGACCGTCTAGCCCAGGCGTTAAACTGTAGAGACGAGCCGGCGTCTATAAACTCTCCGAGGGGAAGACCGTCTAGCCCAGACGTTAAACCGTAGAGCTGCGCCGACCGGCTATAAAAACCGAGCGGAAGACCGTCTAGCCCAGACGTTAAACCGTAGAGACGAGCCGGCGTCTATAAACTCTCCGAGCGGAAGACCGTCTAGCCCAGACGTTAAACCGTAGAGACGAGCCGGCGTCTATAAACTCTCCGAGCGGAAAATCGTCTAGCCCAGACGTTAAACCGTAGAGACGAGCCGGCGTCTATAAACTCTCCGAGCGGAAGACCGTCTAGCCCAGACGTTAAACCGTAGAGCCGCGCCGACAGGCTATAAAAACCGAGCGGAAGACCGTCTAGCCCAGACGTTAAACCGTAGAGCCGCGCCGACCGGCTATAAAAACCAAGCAGAAAACCGACGAACACCATCGTTAAAAATCGAGAGTCGGTCCGGCGACTATAAATACCCCGGGCGGACGAACGAATATCAGAGAATTAAGAAACCGCGGAAACTACAAGTATTAAAACATTTAGGCCCGCTCGGGCGTTGGTCCTTTGATACTTGGCGTTTGTTGACTTCACACAGGCTAGATACGTGCAGAGCGAGTAGGCCCTCCTGCTCGGACTTTGTTTAATGGGTTAAGCTGATCGGCCGTGTGACGGAGAACACTTGGAGCGTGACTGACTCTAAGCATAAACGTCAAGCAAATAGAAGAATATTATGGATAATGATCAGGAAGACGCAAGCAAAGACATAATTGCATTAAAGGGAAAGCATGTCGGACGGCAAGTACAAAAAGTTGCGCTGGGCGTAAGAAACGCAAAAACAAGACAGACGAGGAACACTCTTCACTCGGGGTCTTCGAAATTAAAAAAGGCGTCCGGGATATCATCAATCATAGCCGCCAGATCTGAAGAGGGAATGCTCAGGTCAGCAGGAAGGCACCCCCCCTTCTTCAAGTACGCCATGGTGACCTTGACCGCCTCGGCGAAAGTTGAGGAGACGTTGCCGCCGAATTTTACGCCGAACCATTCCGAGCGGAGGTATTCTTGGCGCGCTGCGGCTAGGCGACTCGGCTCTCCCTCCTTGTATCTTTTGAGTACCGCCCAAGAAGCGGTTAAGGAATCTCGGACTGCCTTCAAGTCCATCTCAGCCTTTGTACGTTCTGCCGAACGATCCTCCCGCTCGGCGTTCAGCTGGGCCTCCAGATCCTTGGATCGCTGATCTAGCGCACGGACATCTATTTTCATCTTGTCCAGATCAGCTATCGCTCGCTTCTTCCGGGCAGTAGCGCGTTTGGCATCCGCTTCGCGCTTCTTGACTTGGCCCTCTAGCCGAGCCACCTCTGTAGCCAGGTCGGCGACCTTCTTCTGTTCGACCTCGAGGGCTTGTTTCCCCTGCTTGGCCAATGGACCCCCCGAGACTTGGAGTTTTTCCATGAGATCCTCCAGCTCGGCTAGCCGATGGCTAGTGGTGATTTGCTCGGCCCAATGCTGTAAGGGAAATAATAAAATCAGGAACCAAATAGTATCATGGCACATGAAGAAAAATGAACCTACCTGAGTGGCCTGCTGCATGTGGTTATCGCCGAGCTGCTTGGGCGTCATGAGGGCCACCCGAATCTAGGCGTCCTCGAAAAGTTTGGCGATCGGACCCGTCAAGGTTATTTCATGAACGGGGCTTGATGGTCGATCGGCAGACAATAAATATTCCTCCGATGGGAATCGAAGGGTAGTCTTGATGGCGGGGTGGCCGGACGGCACTGCCTCAGCCGCAGTTGCCTGGCCCGAGGACTCCCCTATGGTTGAAGTTTCGCCCAACCGCCGTAAGCGACGACGAGTCCGTGGAGGAGAGCCAGAGGGCTGTGCGGTGGGCGAGGCCACTGGGGTCCCGATCTTCGACGGCGTGCGATCTGGCGAAGCGATGTCGATCGGCGCCTGTGGTTCGCCCTCTTGGGTCGGCGGAAGGCTGGGGTCTCTTCGACGTTTCCGCCGAACTTCCAGTGGTGAATCCCCGGCCTGGGGGACTCCCAGCTCGGCTGGAGCAGAGGAAATAGGATCCGCCTCAACCTCCGTTGAAGCAGATTGGGCAACTTCTGTTTCAGGGGCGGACTGCGTCCCCCCCTCTCCTGCATCTGCCGGGCGGCTGGGGATAAGACCCCGCTCGGCGAGTTCTTTTTTGGTCGCCGCCTCAATTTCCACGGCCTTCAACTTCAGATGATCAGTAGCCTTGGAGCGCCACATGACTTCAGCTGCAATGGAAGAAATTAAAATCAGTTAGACAAAAAAGGCGAAGAGAGTAAAAAGTCCTTACCCATGCGGTAGGGGAGATTGGCCCGAACGGGAGATAATCCAAAAATGTACAACACCCCCTTGAGAAGCAACTGGTCGATTTTGTACCGCTGACCGGACAACCAGTTCGCCGCATGAAGGTAGGCCGGATTGCTTCTGAATTTGCCGAGCTCCGGCTGGGTTGGCACAGCGGTCTGCCATTTGGTTCGGAATGTTGGCCGCTCGGGAAGTCGTATATAGAAGAAGAACTCCTTCCAGTGCTTGTTAGAGGTCGGCATATTATCAAAAAATTTGAAGCCTATTCTACTTTGGAAAATAAAAGTGCCCAACTCGGATTGTTTGGGGTAGAAGAAGTAGTGGAATATCTTGGGGTCGAGGGGGATACTATGCAGCCTAAAGAGGACGACCATCCCGCTCAGTAGCCTAAAGGAATTCGGCACAAGTTGGCCGAGCGGGATGCGGAAATAATTACAAACTTCCAAAATAAATGGATGGGTAGGAAATCTAAGGCCGCCCTGGAATTGGTCTAGAAAAAAACAAATGGTGCCGATCGGAGGGTTATGGGGTCGGTCGGTCGGGTCGGCTATGACTATTTCATGGTCGTCAGGGATCCCGTAGGTCCTAACAACGCGCCGGGCGCGCTCCTCATCGAACCTACTTTCCATACTCATATACCATGGACTGTGAACATGGGTAGCGGGTTCGGAAGAGCTCGCCATCTCGAAGAGACAAAAGGATAGCAAGAAATCGGAGGAATGGGAACGAAAGAGAGGTAAAACGAGTAGGGAAGACCTAGTAAGCGAGGAAAGAAGGCTCACTAAGAAGGAGATGGGCGGAGAAGATCACCGGTGAGATGGTAGCCGCCGAAAAACAGGAACTGGATCGCCGGAGGCCGCAGCAGCAGAAGAGTCAGGAGGACAAAGCACGGGCAAACGTGCGACTGAGGAAGGGGACTGAGGCTTTATACGGCCGAGGCCGATAGGCCTCCACCGTCCGATCTAGGTCGCGAGAAACAAGGACGCCATCGGGCCGTCCATTTCAAACGGTGGCGTCCCATCATAAGTAACGCTGCTGCCACGCAATGGTCGACACGTGGCACTGAGTGATTCGGCGCATTTAATGTGCACCATACCATGCACGCGCAGCCTTAATGGAATGGATTGCCGCCGTTCCCAAGGGGATTCGGACAGGCGGCAACGACGGCAGGCCGCATGAGTCACATCTGAGTGAGCGCCGAACGGCTGAATTCGACGCACACGTCGAGCGGCCTGTAAAATACTTTTAAAACAAAAGGCGACGAGCACCCGCTCGGACACACAGTCCAGTCAGTCGGACTTAAGCGCCTCCTTCGACTAGACTTGAAGGGGAGGCAAGTGATCCGGCGGTAAGAATGGGGGGCCCACAGATGGGGTCCCGTCCGAGCGGAACCAGAGATTACCCAGCCAAAGGTTTGGGTTTCCGGCGCCAAAACAGTATAACCGGAGCCGAGTGGCCGAGCGGAGGTGTCCGCTCGGCCGAGGACAGAATGGCCGAGCAGGGGTGTCCGCTCGGCCGGAATCATGGCGAGGGAATAGTGATTAGCCGAGCGGCCTATTCGCTCGGCCCGGGATATGGTATGTCAGCAAAGGCATGATGATCAGACTGTACGCAAGATGGCACTATTAAAGGCCCTACCATCACGTCATGGAAAGGTTGATACAGTAGTGGGATGGCCTTATGGATGCCCTTCTGACAAGCCCACACCTAGGCATGGTCGAGAGCAGGTGATTGTTTCAACAGTATGGTCTTATGGATGCCCTTCTGACAGGCCCACGCCTGGGCATGGTCAAAAGCAGGCGATTGCTTCGATTGGTGTGCCCAGGCTTCTTCGAAAGGTCTATATAAGGCCTCCATTTCTTCAACCGGAGGTACACACACGCGAGTCTTCATCCTGCAGCCACTTTCTTCATCTATTCCCTCGCTTGACTTGAGCGTCGGAGGGCCGTCGCCAGGCCCCCCCCCCCCCCCCCCCGGCTCGGTTTTGTTGCAGGTTCGCCGGAGCACTCGAGGATCCAGCAGGGAGCGCCATGTCCCCAGCGTTCGTTGACCCCTGGTTCGGACAGGATCAAAGGGTATGAGACTTTCATTATCGTGTTGATCACAACGAGTGAAGTTGTGAACAACGATGAGTAACTCTTCAGGGGGAGAGTCTCAAAGGGGAGATTATTCAACAAGTGTATTTGTTGATGTGTGCCCAAAGATAGGGCATTTGTTGATGTGTGTCAATAGGGGGAGAATAAAGGGTTTAAGTTAGGACTTCATTACCTAGAGGGAGTTTGCCCTCTTAGGAGGAGAATGAAGGGTTTAACTTATGTCTTCATTACCTAGTGGCATGAAGGAGTTTGAGGCTATGGGATTAGCCTAACTTAAATGTGGTATTGTCCAACATCAAAAAGGGGGAGATTGTTGGTGCAATATCCCTCAGGTCAAGGTTAACCTGGTTGACCAAGCTTGAGTCTTGGTTTGAGTTTCGATGTTTGACAATGCAGTTGTGCATTTGGGGAGATTGTTTGGTGCAATTCCCCTCTGATCAGGATCTGATCAGGTTGGTTGAAGAAGAGTCAAGTAGGTCAAGGTTGACCGAATACTTGACTGGGAAGTCCTAACTGGGATGTTAGGCAGTAAGGAAATCCTAGTGAGTGAAGCTAGGTGAAAGTCCTGGTTGTTGGTTGCTACTCGGAAAACCTAGAGGTTCCACTGTACAAAAATTTTGTACAAAGGTCTGAACCTTTTCCTAGCTACCATGTGTTCTTTTAAATTAAATTTTGGATCGCCTGCGGAACTTAACACGTTTGATCCAAAACTTAATCTATTTGTTCTTTTAGGTTTTGACTTGGATCTCCTGCGGAACTTAACACGTTCGACCCAAGTCTCCTTAAGTTATTAATTCCATTAAATATTAATTTCCATAAAAGGTTCCCAGTACTGACGTGGCGAGGCACATGGCCTTCTTGGATATGGGAGCAACCACCACCGACTAGACAAAACCTTTAATAGAAAGCTAATATTTAATTTCCTAAAATAACTTTAGGTTAACCAAAGAGAACAATCAAATCACAAGGAAAAGAAAGAAAACAAAAGAACACAACTTCGAAAAACATATTCGAAATACTAGAACGTAAGCCTCTTGTATTTGGTATTATTTCCAAAAATAACTAGTATGATGTGGAAAGAAAAAATACTAGTTATACCTTCTAGAAAGACCTCTTGATCTTCTACCGTATTCCTCTTCTAACCTCGGACGTTGTGTGGGCAACGATCTTCCGAGATGAGAACCACCAAGCACCTTCTTCTTCCTTCTAGGTTTCGGCCACCAAAATTCTCCAAGAGAAGTAGAGGTCCGGCCACCACCACCAAGCTCCAAGGGATGCAAGAAACAAAACCTCCTTTCTCTCTTTCTTCTTCTAGCTAGAACCGGCCACCATCAAGAGCTCCAAGAGGGATTGCCACCGGCCACAAGAAGAAGATAAGAGAAAGAAGCTAGGGCCGGCCACCAAGGAGGAAAAGAGAGGAAGAATAAAATAGAGTTGATCACACATGAAGGCACCTCTACCCCCTCTTTTATAATCCTTGGTCTTGGCAAATAAGGAAATTTAATTAAAAACTTCCTTAATTCTTTTGCCATTAAAAAGGAAATTTTATTTAATTAAAAATAAATTTTCTTTTCTATTTGTAATGGCCGGCCACCTTAATCCCTTTAATCAAGGAAATTTTAATTCACACAAGAATTAAAACTTCCTTATTTGCTTTCGGAAATTTATAAAAATTTCTCAAATAATTTTTTCCTTCATGGTGGTTAAAGGAAATTTAATAAATTAAAATCTTTCTTTTAAACATGTGGATAAAAAGAAAGTTATCTCTAAAAATTAAAATCTCTCTTAATCTACAAATAAGGAAAGATATCAAATCTTTTCTTAATCTTTTGTAGAAACTAATAAAAGAGAATATTTAATTTTTAAACTTCTCTTTTAAATTATTATCATGGTTAAAAAGGAAAGTTTTTCTTAAAAATAAAATCTCCTTTCAATCTACAAATAAGGAAAGATTTCAAATCTTTTCTTAATCTTTTGTAGAAAGCTTTAAAAGGAAAGATTTAATTTTTAAACTCTCTTTTAAAACTATGATATCCACATAATAAATAATTTTAAAAAATCCTTTTTAATATGATGTGGCCGGCCACCTAAGCTTGGGCTCCAAGCTATTGGTCGGCCACCTTAAGGCCAACCTTTAGGCTTGGCCGGCCCTAAGCTTGAGCTTCAAGCTTAGCTTGGTTGGCCCCTATTGGTTGGGTAAGAAGGTGGGTATGTGGTGGGTATAAATCTCTATATACAAGAGGCTACGATAGGGACCGAGAGGAGGAATTGGTTTTGGTCTCCCGATGAAATTAAGCTTCCCGTGTTCGCCCCGAACACACAATTTAATTCCATCAATAATAATTCATTCCACTAAAGAACTATTATTGAACTACCGCACCAATCCCAAATTACATTTTGGGCTCCTTCTTATTATGAGTGTGTTAGTCTCCCTGTGTTTAAGATGTCAAATGTCCACTAATTAAGTGAGTTTCTGACAACTCATTTAATTAATATCTTAGTCCAAGAGTAGTACCACTCAACCTTATCATCATGTCGGACTAGGTCCACCTGCAGGGTTTAACATGACAATCCTTATGAGCTCCTCTTGAGGACATTATCAACCTAGTATCTCTAGGACACGCTTCCTTCTATAATCAACAACACACACTATAAGTGATACCATTTCCCAACTTATCGGGCTTATTGATTCATCGAACTAAATCTCACCCATTGATAAATTAAAGAAATAAATATCAAATATATGTGCTTGTTATTATATTAGGATTAAGAGCACACACTTCCATAATAACCGAGGTCTTTGTTTCTTTATAAAATTAGTATAAAAGAAACGACCTCAAATGGTCCTACTCAATACACTCTAAGTGTACTAGTGTAATTATACAGTCAAGATAAACTGATACCTAATTACACTACGACCTTCTAATGGTTTGTTCCTTTCCATTTTGGTCGTGAGCTACTGTTTATAATTTATAAGGTACTGATAACATGATCCTCTGTGTGTGACACCACACACCATGTTATCTACAATATAAATTAATTGAACAACTACATTTATCATAAATGTAGACATTTGACCAATGTGATTCTTATTACTAGATAAATGTTTATACCAAAAGCTAGACTTTTAGTATACACCCTAACACTGGTGAGTGAAGCCAGGCAGAAGGAAAATCCTGGTGAGTGAATTCAGGTGAAAATCCTAGTGAGTGAAGCTAGGTGAAAGTCCTGGTGAGTGAAGCCAGGCAGAGGAAAATCCTAGTGAGCGAAGCTAGGTGAAAGTCCTAGTGAGTGAAGCTAGGAAGTTGGAAGTCCTGGTGAGTGAAGCCAGGCACGGGGAAAATCCAGATGGGTCAAGGTTGACCAGACATCTGGTGAAAAGTCCAAGTAGGTCAAAGGGATTGACTGGATACTTGGCATGATGAGGAAAAGTCCAAGTGAGTCAAAGGGATTGACCGGACACTTGGTGAGGGAGTCCTAGCAGGTCAAGGGTGACCGGGTGCTAGGCATGATGTTCCAACAGGTCAAGGATTGACCGGATGTTGGGTTGGGGGCTTTGGGACTTGATTTTGGGCAAAAACCAGCATCTGGATCGATCAGCCGATCGATCGAGTGAGTCCCTGCGACAGAGCTCCTCCCAATCGATCAGCCGATCGATTGGGAAGAAATGTCGCAAGAACAAAATGCCTCTGGATCGATCAGGTGATCGATCCAGAGATCCCGATCGATCAGCGGATCGATCGGGGTGGCACGTTTTGTCGCGATAAGCCCTAGATCGATCAGCTGATCGATCCAGGCAAATTCCAAGAGCACAGAGGCGCTCTGGATCGATCCGTGGATCGATCCAAAGCCTTCCCGATCGATTGGGAGAAATCCAATCGATCGGGATTCGACCGTTAGCATCGATTTAAGCCGCAGACGTTCATTTCCTTCGGCATTACTTCACCGATTCATCTCAAATCACTTCAGCGCTTCCACAGCTTCTCCACAAAGATTAGATCGCCAGTTCTTAAAGGTTCTTGGAGGTTTTCCAAGTCAAGAGGCGGATCTACAACTGAAGAAGAAAGCTAGGGTTAAGGTTTCTATACTCATTGTAAGCTCTTGCTTGTATTTGTGTATCCTTTCCCTTGCTTCTTGTAGTGTGAACTTGTAGGGCTTCTCCGCCTTTGGTAGTTACCATAAAGGAGTGTTATTCATAGTAGAGGGTGCGTGAGTAGGTGTGGATCTTTGGACTAGTCACCTCTTGTGAGGTGAATACCAAGTAAACCATCATTGTTAACGTTGTATGTTTTTGTTTCTTGTATTTTTCGCTGCACATCTTTGAAGAAACAAGCAACGCCGACCACGAGCAAGCGAGGAGCACGCGACGAGCTATTCACCCCCCCCCTCTCTAGCTACTTTTCGGTCCTAACAAATAGTTGTATAAACTGAAATGACTTATCAGGAGGAAGAGATCGTACTTGATTTACCTTGTCGATCCTGCAATCTGAAGATCCACCTGAAGTGTTACTTTCTTCCAATGTCGCTCCCCCTTCATTAATGCTCTTGATACTTATTTTGGACGAGCTTGTTTGGTCTTCGTTTTCTTGGTGATATGTCATTAGTGCGATTTCGGCATATGCCTCGGTTTTTTATTCTGATAAGGTTTCATCCCACGTCGCTTTTAGGTTCTTGTGCCTTGTCCGGGTTGGTCTCTTGTCCGTGCTTGTGTCCTTATTCTTCAATTTTGGGCAGTTATCTTTCACGTGCCCTTCGTTATTGCAGTGGTAGCACTTTACCTTTATTTTCCTTCTTCTACCCTGCACTTGATTAAATTGATTAGATTTAAATAATTTTTTAAATTTCTTACCATTAACGTCGTTTCATCATCGTCAAGTGATGTCTCGGAATCTGGTTCGTCCGTTTTAGCTTTTAAGACAGTGTTTTGCCTTGATTCTTTCTTTAGATCTACACATCTTGACTCATGAATTTCAAAAGTTGAAAAAAGTTCTTCCAAAGTGCTTACCTCTAAATCCTTAGAGATGAAATATGCATCTACTAAGGTCGACCATTCCGGAGTTCTAGGAAATACGTTAAGTGTGTATCTTAGTGAATCTTAGTTGATTACCTTTTCTCCAAGATTCATGAGTCGGTGATGAGCTCCTTGATTCTTGAGTGAAGGTGTGCGACGATTTCGCCTTCTTCTAACTGGAGGTTGCTGATATGGTTCCGAAGTAGGTCCCGTCTCGCTAGTTTTGCCTCCGAGGTCCCTTCATGTAGTTCTAAGAATTTCTCCCAAAGCTCCTTGGCTGACTCGTAGGCTCCGATACGGTTGACTTCTTGAGGTGGTAAAACGCTAAGCACATGAAACTCTACTTTGTCGTTTGCCACGAAGTCGGCTTGCTCCTTCTTCTTCTACTAATATTCTTCTTTGTCTTTCAGGGCTACAAAATCATATTTCATAATGATTAATAATTCAAAATCTATTTTAAAAAATACCTCCATCTTTTTCTTCCATCTCACAAATTCCCCCTCAAACTTCGGTAGGTTGATGCTCGGTCCGACCATCTCATGTGCTTTGTTTGGCGATTAGTCCTCCTGAAGCGAACTTAGCTCTGATACCACTTGTAGGATCCTTGGCGACCGGCTAGAAAGAGGTGAATAGCCTTGCAAAAAAAAAAAATGAACCTTCCTCACACTTTACAACTTAATAATAATCAAGACTTGCATAAAAGAAATAAGATACTTAAATAAAGAAAGAAAGAGGTACAAACGATTTACTTGGTTACAACTAGAGAGGTTGTTAATCTAAGGAAGTTGACCACTCACTAAACTCTCCTTCAGGCAGAGAAGTCTCTTTACATCAATTAAAGCACTAGATTACATAACAGAACGGAATAGGAATCAATCACAAGTATTGTTCTGAACCATTGGGACTAGGACTGTATTTATAGCCCTGATCGGGGCACCTGGAAGGGTTCCAGACGCCTCTAGGGGGATAAAACTTTATCCCCATCACAACGCAATGTGCCACGTCGTATTTGGCTAATTTTTTCAATTCAGGCGCCTGGAGTCTGGGTGCCTCGGATAGGTCCAGGCACCCCAGACTTGGTCTGGGTGCCCCGGACCGAAAAATCAATTGTTTGTTGATTTTCGGTAGTAATACATAGAAAAGATCTTGAGTTTAAAAAGATAAAAATATCTCTATTTGAATGAGGCCTTTAAGGTAGAACACAAAAATAAATCTGTGAGGGCTTTAGTCCAAAGTGGATAATATAATATTATTATGGAGATATGTGAATTCTTTTAGCTCTAACACTCCTTACTCGCTTCATGATTTGCAAGACAACAACTCAAATTACTTACTTCTTGAATAACTTACAACAGAAACAAAAAATCTTGTGAGAATATCACTTTCCTTCCAATTTGGTAAAATTTTCTTATAATGTGATACATTGAAATATTTGTTAGTACTATCTTTAGGAAACACATTACAACATCTCTTTTTGGACCTCTTTCTACTAAAAAGTCTCTAACTTTGTGATCAATGTTGTCCCACTTCCCTAAATAATCAAAGCAAGTCTCCTAATTCATGTTCTAATGTTGAACATACTCATCATATTTCTCACTATCATTCAATTCATCTACATTGATAGAAGGACTTCTTCGGTATCAATCTCATTTTCATCCAATTCATTTCTTATTCTCTACTAACTGAATTATCAACCACATTTTTAATCTTTGCAATTGTTTTTTTGTTTAACATAAAATACTTATTGTAACTCCAACTTGATTTTGAATTATTTCTTCAATTTTTAGCTTTCTTTTTCTTTTTTGAGACTCAGACATATACTTAGGAGGCCCGGTTAACTTATGAATTTAACAAACAATTCAAGGAATATTATATGTACTTTTGCTTATGTTGCAATTTTATGAGGCATTTATTTAAATATATAGTAAGCATATGAATTCATACCTCACCTTAATGAAGATTTCTTACAATAGATTAATTTAATTCCTAGTATTATCATAAAGTAGTGAAAATTACAAAAACTCAAACTAAAAGCTCACTTTATCTTCCTTGGTTGGCTTTTGGTCTACAAAATTAATAGAGTCATAAATATTTTTTCCCTTCAATTCAAGATCTCAAAGAACATACACAAATCTCATTTCATCTATTGAGCAAATTGAGGAATCTGCCCCTACTTTTGAAAGAAAAATGCTCTAAACTAATAATAAAAAAAAGTACAACTTTTTACTGAACCCATAGATAAGTTTCCAAAATATCTAAATCATATTTTTATACTTTTAAATTACCAAATTACATACTCACTTTCCTTTTTACCCTTGTCCTCAAATTAATTTGATTGGAAAAATAAATCGATCGACTAATTTTTTTTCCCAATCGAATCTATTTCATTCTAGTTAAAAAATCTATCAGTCGATTTCAACCAAAACTAGCTGATGGACCTAGAGATCTCAGATTGATATGAAATTAATTCTTATATGTTCCTCTAGTTCTCCTGATTGTAATAATAATATCAAACATTAATTTGACCTAATATATTGATAGTAGTGATTTTTTGAATATGGATTAGTTTTTCGAACACATTCGTGTTCAAAAAATCACTACTCTCAATATATTGAGTTGAATTGATGTTTGATAGCATTTTAATAATCAAGAGAACTAGATGAACGCATAGGAACTAATTTCATATCATTCCGATGTCTCGAAGTCCATCAACTAATTTTGGCCAAAACTGGCTAATGGACCTAGAGACCTTGAAATAACATGAAATCAATTTTTATGTGTTCATATAGTTCTCTTAACTATAAAAATACTATCAAATATCAATTTGACGTAATATATTGAGAGCAGCAATTTTTTTGAAACTATGATCAAATGAACTCAATGTAGGTTTATTCTGCCAAAATCGATTGATGGACTTAGAGAGCTCGGAATGAAGTGAAACCATATCCTATGAGTTTTTCTAGTTCTTATGATTATATCCATGCCCTCAAACATCAATTTAATCTAATATCTTGAGAGCAGTAATTTTTAAAATATGAATTAATGTTCAAACATATTCATGTTTAAAAAATCACTATTCTCAATATATTCGGTCAAATTGATGTTTATTATCATTTTTACAATTAAGAGAACTAGACGAACACTTAGGAACTAATTTCATATTATTTCGAGATCTCTAGATTCATCATCGATTTTGATCAAAATCGCTTGATGGACCTAGATACCTCGAAATGACATGAAACTGGTTCCTATATGTTCATCTAGTTCCCCTGATTGTAAAAATTTTATCACATATTAATTTAACGAAATATATTAAGAGCAATAATTTGTTATGCATGAATTAGTTTTTCAGACATATTCATGTTTAAAAAATTACTGTTCTCAATATATTAGATCAAATTAATATTTGATAGTATTTTTACAGTCAAGAAAATTAGATGAATACATAGGAATTGATTTCATGTCATTTGGAGGCTTCTAAATCTATAAGCCGATTTTGATCGAAATCGGTTGATGAATTTTTTCAAACGCATAGAAAGAAATCAATTCGGCTAGAAAAAAATCAATCGACTAATTTTTTTTCTAGCCAAATTGATTTAAGAACGAGGGCAAAACTAGAAGTGGGTACATGATTTGATAATTTTGAAACTATGATACATGATTATACCAACAAACCTTTCATCACTTTTTAAGAATTAAAAAGGGAAAATAAAAGAAAAAGGATTTTTCAATTAGTTTGCTAGAAGGATTAGAGTGTCATGGATTATATTAGAACAATTTATGCTATTATATTAATAGATTTTTTGAAAAAAAATGCCCCCCCCCAAAGAAAATAGGCTTGAGTCGGATGACTCTTTTGCCTCCTAATAGACATAACTTTATTACTAGCAGTATGAGAATTAGCATTATCAAGTGATATTATCGATCCAACAAGCCACACCTATATACAAATGTGTAGGACTGTTAGATTCGATAGAGGGGGGGGTGAATATCGATTCGAAAATCTCGAGTTAAAACGCAGCGAAAAAGTAAGGAAGTAAAGAGATGAACACGGTTGATTTTTACTTCGTTCGGAGCCTGTGACGACTCCTACTCGAAGGCCCGTACTCCTTGAGTACTTTCGTTGGGCAATTCACTAGCAATTCGGATAATTACAATTTACGTACAAATATTGCTAATGAAAGAAAAACAAAGCTATACCGACAAATAATGAATTAACAGAAGACCGGAGTGAGTCGTCGGAGCTTTGTGAACGTCGTTGGAGCGCAGAGTAGCAGAGTGATTGAACTCAGAGTTCTCAGAAAACAGATGTCTTGAAGCTCCTGCCTGGGGCTTCTTTTATATGCTGCTCCGGGCGCCTGGATCCCTTCCGGGCGCCTGGAATGTGATGTAACACTCCCAACCAGCATGCTCCAAGTGTCAACGTCGTCCTGGGGTCCAGGCGCCCGGACTTTCGGGCGCCCAGAACCATCCCGGGCGCCCGGACCCTCACTGTTCCCTACCTGCAAAACAGTGTTAGTCCGAGGCAAAATAAAACCCTGCAGCACAGATTGTAAGCACATTTTTATAGATACGCTAAGTAATAAAAATTAACAACAAGAGTATGACTTAGATTCCGTCTTTCCGAGACCGGAATCTAGTCACGATCTCGACTTAGATATCCGAAATGGATCTAAGCCGGATCGACGCCTAATGTCCCCTTCCCGGGAACGCGTCCTCACAGTCACTCCCCTCCAGTGACTTACCTCACTTACCTGCCAGACGTCCGGTCAGCCCGTTGACCCGTCTGAACTTCTCGCCAAGCGTCCGGTCAGCCCATCGACCCGCTTGGACTTCTCGCCAGCTATCCGGTCAGCCCGTCGACCTAGCTGGACTTCTCGCCAAGCGTCCGGTCAGCCCGTCGACCCGCTTGGACTTCTCGCCAGCTATCCGGTCAGCCCGTCAACCTAGCTGGACTTTTCCTGCACACTTGATCAAAGTGTCAGACAACAACACAACTAACTTAACCTATTTGTCATTCATCAAAACCTGGGTTAGACCATTTGTGCTACCCGCACCAACAAAATGCATTTGTCAATTATCATTCTAAATATCAAAACACAAAGAAACTTTAATTCTTCAATTAAATCTATTTTCCTATGCCTTAATAATCTTTTAATTGTGCAAGTAAGTATTTTTTGAGGAATATGTCTTAGAATGATATCAAAACACAAAGAAACTTTAATTCTTTAATTAAATCTATTTTCCTGTGCCTTAATAATCTTTTAATTGTGCAAGTAAATATTTTTTGAGGAATATATTTAGTAGATGAATTATGTGATTCTTAATAAAAATATTTAAATTTGCATTTAGATATCAAAACTAAAAGAAAGATATTTTTTAAAAACAAAAGTCAATGATTATCAAAATATATAAATAAATTTGAATCAGTACCTCTATCAGTCAAGGAAAATCTAGACAATTGCATTTGAAAATGTTTAATTTCAAATTTCGTCGATTGCTTCTTTTTGACATGTTGTTTCAATGACTTTAGTTGTTGCCCAATTAGAATTTGTATGAGGCTATGCAATACTTACATTTTACATATATTTCTTCGTATGAAAGAATGACATTCTCAAAATGTTTAGTAAAATAAACGATTTTAAAAGAGTCTCCTGAATCTTAGAAGTATCGCTATCGACACTTCCTTGTATCTTGACTATCGATATTGATAAATTGAATATCGTCGTGATCTACCTTTGGATTGACTATTTTCTTACCTCTCGGAGACTGACATGATGAACCCCTTTTTATTATAAATGGAGAATTGAAGTCGAAAGCGATTGAGATTTTAAAATTTAGATATGAGAGTAAAGAAGACGGTGTCAAAATAATCATGAAATGGGCTGCTTATTTATAGAGTTTAGAGAACAACATATACTAAATTGTAGTCATTGATAAAAAAAAATAGTCAAATAATCTCAATCGTAAAAAAAAAGCTCCCCCAATAGTTTGAATCATCGGTCTAATAGTTCAATGTTCACAAAAAAAATATTATTGAACCGACGGTCCAATAAGTAATGAACCCCTTGAACTATAACTTGCCTTGTAATCGGGTCTGATCTTATCTAAAGGCTAGGAAGATGACGCGCTGGCTCGGGTGGATGGTTTGTTGACTGGTGGAAGATCTCTTTAACTGGTGAT
This sequence comes from Zingiber officinale, assembly GCF_018446385.1. NCBI lineage: Eukaryota > Viridiplantae > Streptophyta > Magnoliopsida > Zingiberales > Zingiberaceae > Zingiber > Zingiber officinale. Next base: position 140,590,009 of record NC_055992.1, read on the forward strand.
GGAACTCCTCACCAATCCTACGCACAATCCAATAATCCGACAAAGCGTTAGTGACCCAAGACCAGGGTGAGGATCCCTAGCTAGGTCCTTCGACGCTCAAGTCAGTATAATTTCAAGAAGGTGGATGAAGAACAATAGGGAAAGTGCTTGAACAAGAATATGGCTCAAATGCAGATGTTTGCGTACCTTGCCAACGGAGAGGATTTCCCTTTTTATACCACCCCACATAACCTCCGTCATCGTGGGGTGGTCCCCGGTATGAGAGTTTGTTAGCAGATGAAAGAAAGTACAATCTGAGTGTTCCATAGTGATAGTCCGAGGAATCTTTTTTCTACCCACATATGTACCTCTTTTGTTTTTTATGCTTCGCGCCATTATTGAGGTGGTTGAGAGAATATACTGCTACAAATAATATTAGAAACATAATAACCTTCGAAGAAGACCTTAAAGAATATTCCTCGACAATTCTACCCGGCCGTTAGAATGTTGTCTGCTGCTTATCTGCTGAATGTATCTCGGCCCGTTCACAAGGCTGACTGTAGTATTAATCTACTCTGTCATAGTGTCATATGTTCATTACTGTCAATATCTGTTCAGAGGTGAATATAGTATTCATAGTGTGCTAGAGATCCATTCAAGGAGTCATATAATAGATTATGTATGTTAGAGCTTTTATTTTAGATAACTTAAACTCGGTCAACCTGTGCTTGACTGAACGGATATGAAGAGTTTCCTAAGGATGAGTGCCTTTAAGCTTGTCCGATCTTTACCGGACCGGGTGTACACAGAGATCCTTATGCTCGACCGACCTCTATCCGACCTACCTTATACTAATAACTTTATGAGGCCCAGTGTCCTTAAACTCGCTCGGTCTTTACCCGGTAAGGCATACACGGAGAACTTTATGTTCGATCGACCTTTGTCCGACCGGTCTTATACTATAAGTTTTATAAGGCCTAAGCACTTAGAGCTCGGACAGGTTTTCACCGTGCTAGGTTCCCTTGCACTCGGTTAACTACTTGACTAATCGAGTACATTATTTCCTGACATCCAGAGTAAAATACTAGAGTCCTTATATCCGACCAACTTCACAGTCGATCAGCTTTATTCAAGCATCCTACTTTGTAACCACTTGGGCAGGACCCTAGAGTTTTAACGCGGGGTAATCGACAGAATCATATGGGAAGCACTCCCCTCATTCTGATTTTGATTCCCACATCATCTTAACTTTGATCATCATGTCATCTTCAAGATCCGCTTATTATAACCTGTATCAGGGTCAATAAGTAATCATCCTTTGACCCGATTATGGGTCCAGAGTTGGGTCTAGATTAGGGTTTGTTCATCTTCATGGAAACTTATAGGTATATGTATTTAAGTCATATATATGTTGATCAAAAATATATTTATTCTATGTGGATGAATAATATTGTTGATCATATAATAAAAGGTGATTCGCTCGCCCTCATCGCCCTCGCCAATATGCTCTTAGGTCAATACAGAGGAGATAAATCACGGATGACTACTAGTTATTAGTGTAGGTAGCCAAGGTATAAGGGAAGATATATTCAGATCCATCAATTTTTAATTTCAATATCTTATATGATAATATTCTATATCTTAATTATTGCACTATCATGAAAGGATGAATAATATTATTGATCAAGGGCTTATTGATGTATCTAATGATGAACTTATTGTCTAGTCAATGACTTGGTACGATAATGATCTAATATTGTCACTCACTTAAGTCACCATTTTAGAATGCTAACGTAGACTTTTGAGTAAATTATACGGTTGAAGGCAGAGTTAATCCCTTTTATTTAAAACGGTAATTTACCAAAAGGCGTACTTAGGTTTTTGAATTTACCAAAAGATGCATACTGCTTTAGTATTTACCAAATGATGCACTTTTTTTACAGTGATCTTCCTATTCTACCCTCCTGACAAATTTAACTGATTTCCTTTTTTTTTTCTTTGTCATTTCTCTTTTTTCTCTTTCCTACTATGCATGCAACGTATCTTTTTTTCCTTCTTTTTTTTATCTTCTCTTTGTTTTTCTTTTTTTTTTTTCAATTTTTTTCTCAAACATGTTATAAGAGATCAAACCCACATTGGGCCTGATATCTCTCCACATCAGGCCCAATGTGGCTCTGATATGAAGAGATATCAAGCCTAACAATAGGGAAAAAAACAAAAAAAAAAGATTAGATTTTTTAACACCTCTGGCCCACTACTAGAAATGTCAAAAATAACAATAGAGAGCATATTTAGACTCCTTGCAATTTTAGAAATCTACAGGACCTGAAATGATTGCAATCTGAGGTCTCTAAGTCGATCAATGAATTTTGACCGAAACTCACTGATGGACCTAGAGAGCTCCTATTGCACCCATTTCAGTTCCTATGGATTTCTAAAATTGCAAGGAGTTCAAATATGCTCTCCATTATTATTTTTGACATTCCTAGTGGTGGACCAGAGGTTTTGAAAAAATCCAAATCTCTCTCTTTTTTTTTCTTTTTTTTATTAGGTCTGATATCTCCACATATCAGGCCCAACGGGGAGATATCAGGCCTAATAACAAAAAAAAAAAGAGAGATTTAGATTTTTCAAAACCTCTGGTCCACCACTAGGAATGTTGAAAATAATATAAAGAGCATATTTGGACTTCTTGCAATTTTAGAAATCCACAAGAACTGAAATGGCTGCAATCTGAGATCTCTAGGCCGATCAGTGAGTTTCGGTCAAAATCCACTGATAGACCTAGAGAGCTCCGATTGCACCCATTTTAATTTATGTGGATTTCTAATATTGCAAAGAGTTAAAATATACTATCTATTATTTATTTCAACTTCTAAAAGATGTTAAAATATAATAAGAAAGAATCAGCAAAACAATCCCTATACATTTTAGGTTTTTCAAAACCTCTAGTCCACCACTAGGAATCAAAAATAATAATGGAGAGCATATTTGAACTCCTTGCAACATTAGAAATTCATAAAAACTTAAATGAGTGCAATCGGAGCTCTCTAGGTCTAAATCTCTCCTTTTTTTTTCTTTTTTTTTTTTGTCATTAGGCCTTATATGAAGAGATATCATGCCCACGTTGGGCCTGATATCTCTTCATATCAGGCCCAATGTGGGCATGATATCTCCCCATATCAGGCCCAACGTGGACCTGATATGGGAGATATCAGGCCTAATAACAAAAAAAAAAGAAAAAAATATAAAAAGAAATAAAGAGACATTTAGGTTTTTCAAAACCTCTGGTCAACCACTAGGAGTACCAAAAATAATAATGGAGAGCATATTTGGACTTCTTTCAATTTTAGAAATCCACAAGAACTGAAATGGGTGCAATTAGAGCTCTCTAGGTTCATCAGTGGGTTTCGGTCAAAACCCACTGATGGAGTTAGAGAGCTCCGATTGCACCCATTTCAATTTCTGTGGATTTCTAATATTGCAAGGAGTTAAAATATGCTATCTATTATTTATTTCAACTTCTAAAAGATGTTAAAATATAATAAGAAATAATCAGTAAAACAATCCCTATACATTTTAGGTTTTTCAAAACCTCTGGTCCACTGCTAGGAATGTCAAAAATAACAATGGAGAGCATATTTGAACTCCTTGCAACATTAGAAATCCACATAAACTTAAATGGGTGCAATCGGAGCTCTCTAGGTCTAAATCTCTCCTTTTTTTTTTGTTATTAGGCCTGATATGAAGAGGTATCATGCCCACTTTGGGCATGATATCTCTTCATATCAGGCCTAATGTGGGCCTGATATCTCCCCATACCAGGCCCAACGTGGACCTGATATGGGAGATATCAGACCTAATAACAAAAAAAAGGGGGAGAAAAAGGAGAGATTTAGGTTTTTCAAAACCTCTGATCCACCACTAGGAATGTCAAAAATAATAATGGAGAGTATATTTGGACTCCTTTCAATTTTAGAAATCCACAAGAACTGAAATGGGTGCAATCGGAGCTCTCTAGGTCCATTAGTGGGTTTCGGTCAAAACCCACTAATGGACTTAGAGAGCTCCGATTGCACCCATTTAAGTTTCTGTGGATTTGTAATATTGCAAGGAGTTAAAATATGCTATCTATTATTTATTTCAACTTCTAAAAGGTGTTAAAATATAATAAGAAAGAATCAGCAAAACAATCCATATACATTTTAGGTTTTTCAAAACCTCTGGTCTACCACTAGGAATGCCAAAAATAACAATGAAGAGCATATTTAAACTCCTTGCAATATTAGAAATCTACAGAAATTGAAATGGGTGCAATCAGAGCTCTCTAGGTCCATCAGTGGGTTTTGACCGAAACCCACTGATGGACTTAGAAAGCTCCGATTGCACTCATTTCAGTTCTTGTGAATTTATAAAATTGCAAGGAGTCCAAATATGCTCTTCATCATTATTTTCGATGTTCTTAGTGGTGGACCAGAGGTTTTGAAAAACCTAAATCTCTTCTTTTTCTCTCTTTTTTTGTTATTAGGCCTGATATGAAGAGATATCAGGCCCACGTTGGGTCTGATATCTCTTTATTTCAGGGCCAACGTGGGCTTGATATATTCCCATATCAAGCCCAACGTGGGCATGATATGGGAGATATAAGACCTAATTACAAAAAAAAAAAAAAAGGAAGAGAGATTTAGGTTGTGGGCCTGATATGATTTATATATCAGGCCTATGTTATGTATACACGCATTGAAAAAAAAAAGAGAGGAAAGAGAAGAGCGGAGAAGAAAAATTAGATTGGTTACATGCATAGAAAAAAATAAATAGAAGAGAGAGTGAGAAATGACAGTGAAAAAAAGTCAGATTTGTCATAAGAATAAAATAGAAAATGTATTTAAAAAGGTGTGTTCTTTGGTAAATACCAAAGTAACATATGTTTTTTGATAAATTTAAATATCTCCCTGCGCCCTTTGGTAAATTGCCATATTTAAAACGATATTACCTCGATCTAGTGCTTTTGGTTTACTTGTAATTGCTCTCAAGATACGAGTTTAAGCTAATCTAAAATAAGAACACTCTAAATTTTATATCTTAATGAATTTTCAATGTATTAGAACTCTTATTGGTTGATGGGTTTGAGAATGAGGGAATGAAATGATAGTAAAAGATAGTATTTGGATTGTGAGTTTGAGAATGACATTTTGAGAATGATTACTAGATTTATGGGAATCAACCAAATCCATATAACTTGATGGGTTTCATTTTTATTCATATTCCCATTCCATCCTACTATCAAACGCATACCCATAGTCATTTTCATCATTTAACCAAATGTCCATTTAGAGGATAAAGTGGGAGAATCGTTATATTAATTAAAAATTTGTAAGGATACAATTGTAACTATAATTCTTTGGACCTTTTTGCAAAAGTGCACTTAAATATTTTTTATGCAGAAACTAAATAATATGTTTTTTAGAACTAAATTATTTCCTGAGATGTTATTTAAAATTATTATAATAATATTTTTAAAAAATATATTTTTTAATGATGATGAAAATAATTTTTTTTATATATTAATGATAAGCATCTAGAATAAAGAGGAGTCTGAGTGCGTGACGAGGTTGCAACTGATTTGGGCGGCCGAAGCGCTGGAAGCTTCCATCACTCCCCAGAAGAAGCCATTTCCCTTCTCCCCGCTCTCTCTCTCTCGGTCGCTCTTCAGTCTCACCGTTCATCGTCGTTGACCTCTTCGCCACTTAGGTTTCATTCCGATTGAATCGTGACGGTCCATTGGGAGAACCCGCTTTTTCCACTACTCCATCCGACGGCCTCAGTACCTCGAAATGCCCATCACCTAATCTCCTCTCCGAAAGCCACGTGTCTCTCACATCACCACCGCTTCTCTATTTAGTGAACATTGGTCTTGAACAACCAACTTTAAACTGGTCGAATCAGTGACCCGCTCGGCGGCGATGAGTACGGCTATCGGATCGGTGGATGCAGCACAGGAAGAGACGGCGAACGGCGGCGTCGGATGCCCGCCTTCGGCGCCGAGCTGCCCCATCGCGCCTGGGTCTCCGGCCTCGTCGGCTGCGACCGAGGAGGCCAGTACTCTTGGGCGCCACATCGCCCGCCGGCTCGTCCAGATCGGCGTTCACGACGTCTTTTCCGTGCCCGGAGATTTCAACCTCGCCCTCCTAGACCACCTCATCTCTGAGCCGGAGCTCACCCTTGTGGGATGCTGCAACGAGCTCAACGCCGGGTACGCCGCGGACGGCTACGCCCGAGCACGCGGCGTCGGTGCATGCGTCGTGACTTTCACTGTCGGTGGGCTTAGCGTGATCAACGCCATTGCGGGCGCGTATAGCGAGAATCTTCCCGTCATCTGCCTCGTCGGCGGCCCTAACTCCAACGACTACGGCACCAATCGGATCATCCACCACACCATCGGCCTTCCCGACTTCTCCCAGGAACTCCGATGCTTCCAAACCGTCACCTGCTTCCAGGTGCTAATCCCGGAACCGATCTGTTGTTCAGTCAGGAATATAAAGCTCGAATTGTGCGTCTCATTTACAGGCAGTGGTCAACAACCTCGAGGACGCTCACGAGCTCGTTGATACCGCGATTTCCACCGCGCTTAAGGAGAGCAAGCCCGTTTACATCAGCATCAGTTGCAATCTTCCCGGAATAGCTCATCCCACCTTCAGCCGCGAGCCGGTCCCGTTCTTCCTTGTCCCTAAGTGAGGCATCGATTCTTATCCTCCTTTTCGTTGGCAAATCTCTGGTTTGTACTTGCAATGAGCTAAAGTTTGGGCTTTAATCTTTGTTTGTTTGTTTGTGACGCGGTTAGAGTGAGCAACCAAATGGGATTGGAAGTCGCAGTAGAGGCCGTGGCGAACTTCTTGAACAAGGCCGTGAAGCCTGTTTTGGTTGCCGGCCCCAAAATCCGAGTCGCCAAGGCTGGGAAGGCCTTCATGGAGCTCGTCGACGCCTGTGGCTACCCCTATGCCGTGATGCCGTCGGCTAAAGGCCTTATTCCAGAGACCCATCACAGGTTCATCGGCACGTACTGGGGCCCGGTGAGCACCTCCTTCTGCGCTGAGATCGTAGAGTCGGCGGATGCCTACCTCTTCGCTGGCCCCATCTTCAACGACTACAGCTCTGTCGGCTACTCTCTCCTCCTTAAGGAGGAGAAATCCATCATCATCCAACCAGAGCGGGTGGTGGTCGGAAATGGCCCAGCGTTCGGCTGCATTCTCATGAAAGATTTTCTCCAGGCGCTCGCCAAAAGGCTTATCAAGAACACGACAGCATACGAGAACTATCGGAGGATCTATGTGCCAGAAGGGCAGCCGCTGGAGTTGCAACCCAATGAGCCCCTGAGGGTCAATGTGCTCTTCAAGCACATCCAGAAAATGCTCTCATCGAATACTTCGGTGATTGCAGAGACTGGGGATTCGTGGTTCAACTGCCAGAAGCTGAGACTGCCAGAGGCCTGTGGGTAGGCCATATACAACAGATACAAAATTGTGTTCTTTTTCATAGAAACAAACTATTCTTGTATCTTGATAGTTCCTTAGAACAAACTCTTGCTTTCCTTGTAGGTATGAGTTTCAAATGCAGTATGGCTCTATTGGTTGGTCGGTAGGAGCCACACTGGGGTATGCCCAGGCTGCGAAGGATAAGCGTGTCATAGCTTGTATTGGTGACGGAAGCTTTCAGGTACTAAAATAAGTCTTATCATAGAATCATCTGTTAAACTTTTATTTGCATTTTATTTTATTTTCTCTATGGAATCATCTGTGCTCAGTGCCTCAAAATATTAATTACTAAAGGTTAATTGCTAGAAATATTATAAACTTTGCCTGGTCTTACAAATGATATTGCAATTAGTCCGGCATCGTCATTAGATGCCGACATAGCAACTGTCCTATAGTGCAAAATTACATATGTCCGGTCACCCAAGATTAGTCGGCATATGCTTATACCTGCCAACTAAAACAAAAAAAAGTATACACATCATGTAACATGTCATCCAACATAAACTAACTAATTTAATCAAAGAAATTAAATATGTTTTCCAATATATTAATCTAGTTCCCACCCATCGTACCCCACTATTGACTTTCATTATCTCCATTGACAGAAATCTTGACATTGGAGGCAATGACAATCTTAGTCAATGCGGAGCTGCCTCTTCCTTTTTTAGAGATGAGGTTTAAAGTGTTTGCAATGAATTTGGTGTTTTTGAGCTAGGCAATAATGCTTTTCTTCTCTTACCCTATTGGGAAGGCATGTTTGCTTTCGATGAAGGGGTTATTGTTATTGTTCCTCTTCTTACCACCATGAAGCTTCATCTGTTGCATGAGCTCTTTGCCAAGATGAGGGAATGCATGCATGGGGGCTTCTTGTGGCATTCGCCAAAATGTTTGTTGGGGTCATCAATGCAAGGGATAAATTGGGCACAAAAGTTTTGCTCCAAGTGGTATTGTTAGCATAGAAAGCATCAATTGAATTGATGTTAGGAAGGAGACAGACTATCAAACCAAGTATTTTGCATAAATATTAAAAATGCCATCTTTTTCGTCATAGTTCAACCTTGCAAAATTAAAATTTAACATTCGACGCATTGGAGAATGAGGCAGGAGGTGGTCGTGACTACTAGCATTGTGCTAGATTGACATCTAGACAACATTGGTCGTTTTATCACGAGGCATGGAGCAAGAGAGGCTAGCAATGGCATTGCGCTGGCGTCGTTGCTGATGCAGTCTGTGTAATGATGCTAGCAGCTTGGGAGGTGCCTCTATGGTGGGTTTGGGTAGATTGATAGGTGGTAATTCCCCAGGGTTAGTTGTAAATAAGAGAATGGGTTAAAAGGATAACTAATTTCTTTAATTCTTGGCATGACATAACAGTTTGCTAATTGGGATGGTTCCCATGTCATCATAATTACAAGGTAAATTCATTGTCTTACAACAAGTTTAAAATAGCTTGATAATTTTTGAATTTTATGATAGATTTGTTATTAGTTTGTAATAGATTTGATCATTTCCAGAGTTTGTGATAATTTATACACATGTTGTTCATGATATTTTTAACAATTATCCTTATTATTAACCATAAGAAAAACTAGCATGAGTCTCAATTATTTGAAGTAATCTCAGTTGTATAAATATATCCTGTCATTGAACTTATGTATGTGGATCCGTTGGTGCTGTATCGTTCCATTTACATGCATAGAATTCCAGGTGCGATATGATTACCTGTGAAATCCTTTGTTCAATGCTTTCACATATGGTTAATTTGCCTATAATTGTAGAGGACTTTCTATTCAAAATATGAAAATTATCAAAATTCATTTATGCTCTCAACTCCAGAATTCTGATCTTTGAGTTTCTGGCAATTAAGGTGACAGCGCAGGATGTGTCGACAATGATAAGATACAGCCAGAACAACATCATCTTCCTTATAAACAATGGAGGGTACACTATCGAAGTCGAGATCCACGATGGCCCTTACAATGTCATCAAGAACTGGAACTACACTGCCCTGGTGGATGCCATCCACAATGGCGAGGGCAATTGCTGGACTGCAAAGGTAGAGAGAGCACTGTGATGCTGTAGAACTGGAATTCCGAGTTTCTGAATGCACCTGTGCTTATGCAGGTGGTGCACGAGGAGGAACTGAAGGAGGCAATTCAGACAGCAACAGGACCCAAGAAGGATTGCCTGTGCTTCATAGAGGTGATTGTGCACAAGGATGATACCAGCAAGGAGTTGCTTGAATGGGGATCCAGGGTCTCAGCAACCAACAGCAGGCCGCCGAACCCTCAGTGAGGCCTAGTCGCTATATGTGAAATAGGCTGAATAAATTGGGACTATTGCAGTCCCTTTGTGTTCTTCGCTTTCATATCCTCTTAGCAAAATGACTTTCATTTGGAGTTGAGGATGAAGTGGAGTGAGATTCGTATAACTTACTGAACTGTTCTGTTGTTTATATGAATTGCGGTGATAGGAATGAAATTATCAACAAACAGTAAATTGGTGAAGCTATATGCTATAGAATTGTGTGATGATATTATCAGGTTGGCACTTGTTGAGCTAGTTTGAAACTGAAGTCTTGGATTAGATCTCTAAGGAGATTTGTTTGTTAGGGGTAAATGAATCAAATGTTTATGAATATTTGTGTTTAATTTTGTTTGTTCAATCAAAATAAATTTAAATAGTTTATGAAATTAAATGAATACAACAACAATCAAGTTTTTTCCACTAGGTGGGAAATTAAATCAATGAATACATAATATAATAAAGAAAATTTTAAAATAAATAAAAATTTATTAAGTTTACTAGTATTATAATAATCAAGTCCTATTTTACTATGTGCCAATGATTATATAGATCATTTATAATAGATCATTTTATGTCATTGAATTTTATTTTCTATTATCTTGTTTTATCATTGTTAACTAATTTTTTATTATCTTGTTTTATTATGGTTAACTAAGTTTTTTTTATCTTTCTCGTTCGATATGTGTGTTTGTCATAATGTTACATCAACTAATTAGGACATTTATTGATCATTTAAGTAAATGTATGTACCATTTTAAACATATCGCTCAAAATTTTTCTTCAATAAATGTGACTCCGATTTTTTCTCTAATATTCTCATATATTATTATGTCCATCTTCGTATGTCCACTTATCCACCTTAATATCCTTATATCTATAACTTTTATTTTCTGCTCATATGCTCGAGTGATAGTCCAACATTTAGCTTTATATAATATAACAAGTCTAACTACGATTTTGTAGAACTTTCCTTTAAGTTTTAGAGGTACTTTACGGTCACATAAAACATCCAACGTTCTCCTCCATTTCAACCATCCTGCTTGTATTTTAGATAAGACATCTCTCTCAATCCCTCCATTCTTGTACAAAAATGATCTTAAATATTTAAAGCTCCCCATTTCAGGCAACTCGTCATCTCCTATCTTAACAATTGTCTCATTACATCTAATATTGCTAAACTTAAATATCATATATTCTGTCTTTATTCTACTAAGTCTAAAATATTTCCCTTCTAGTGTTTCCCGTCAAGATTCTAGTTTAGCATTTACTCCTTCACATGTTTTATCTATCAAAATAGTATTATTTGCAAACAACATGCATCACGGTACTATGTCTTAGATGTGTATAGTGAGTTCATTCATAATTAGTGTAAAAAGATATGGACTTAGAGTTGACTTTATTTAAAATGCTTTAGTTACTCTAAATATATGTTACACTAATATCTCTCTTTTCTAAATTCTCCATATAATTTCTTTTGGAATTCTATCATAAGTTTTTTTCTAATTCAATGAATACCAATGTAGATCTTATTTTTTCTCCCGATATTTTTTAATTAGATAATTAAGAAGATGTATAGCTTTTATTATCAAACTTCCAGACATGAACCCAAATTAATTTTCAATCACCGTGATCTTCTTCCTTAATTTTTTCTATTACTTTTTTCTAAAGTTTCATGATATGACTTATTAATTTAATAGCACTATAGCTTGTACAATTATGTGTGTCTCCCTTATTCTTATATAAGAAAACTAGAGTACTTACACTCCATTGATCAGACATTTATTTTTTATTTTCAATATCATGTTAAATAATTTTGTAAGTCATTCAATATCTTGTTTCCCTAAGCACTTCCATACCTCTATCAGAATATTTATCTAGTCCAACAATTTTTTCATTATGCATCTCATTTAAAGCTTGTTCTACTTCTGAAGTTTAAATTCTGCAATAAAAATTTAAATTTTTATACTCATTTGGCGTACTTAAATTATCTAAGTTGGTCACCTAAACCTTTATTAAAAAGTTGATAAAAATACCTCTTCCACCACTCTTTTATTTTTCTATCATTTACTAGTACCCTATTACATTCATCTTTAATATATTTTATTTGAATAATATTTCTTAACTTCCTTTCTTTCACTTTAGCTATTCCATAAATGTCTTTTTCCCCTTCTTTTGTATCTAATTTTGATATAGTCATTCAAAAGTTTTATTCTTTTCTTCATTCACTACTTTCTTGGCCTCTTTCTTAGCTATTGCATATTTTTTAAAATTTTCCTCATTCTTACAAATATATAATTCCTTATAAACTGTTCATTTTTTTCACTTTCTCTTGTACTTTCTCATTTCACCGAGTACACTCTTAACTACTATTTTTAACTTTGATACCATCTTATCCTCATGTCGTATTAGAGTCGCTACATATTTCTCCTAATACTTGTACTCCTACCTTCTTCTTAAATATATTTTATTTCCCATCATTTAACTTCCATAACTTAATTCTAGGAGTCGTATGTATTTTCTTTCTATTGATATTATACTGGAGGCGTATATCCAACACTACTAACGTATGTTGGGTAGTTAAGCTTTCTCCAACCTTGCAATCTTTATAAATCTTTCTATCATTCTTCCTAACCATAAGAAAGTAAATTTACGATTTATTATTCTCACTTTTGAATGTGACTAAGTGTTATTTTCTTTTATTTTTTTTAAATATTAGCTAATATAAGGTCATATGGTATCACAAAATCAAATATAGTTTTTTCTTCTTCATTTCTCGTTCTAAACCCATAATCCCCATGTACCCTCTCATATTCCTCATTTTTCACTCTGATATGCCCATTTAGATAGCCTCCAATGTTTTGTTATACTTCATCTAACTCGTCCCAAAATCTTGATTTGGTAACTTTATCTAATCCTACTTGCGGTCATATATGTTAATTATGTTTATAGTTTCTTTCGTCACTATTATCTTAAGGGCTATAATTTTATCCCATTTTCTAACACTCCTATAATTTCATCCTTTAACGAATTATCTACAATAATACCCACTCCATTTTTTGCTTTACTCTTTCATGTGTATCATAATTTAAAATTTGAGTTCTCTATCATCTTTCCCTTCTCACTTAACCATTTTATCTCTTGTAAATACAAAATTCTAATTCTTCTCCTAATCATCATATCTACTACCTCCATTGTGTTGGCCCCTTAGCAACTAGCTAAAGGGGGGTGAATAGCCTGCACAGTAAAAATAAACAAAACCCCTTCTCGAATTTTCCAACTTTATTAGTCTAACACTTGCATATAAAAAAATAAGAGACTGAAAAAGAAGAGGCACAAAAGGGTTACTTAGTTTGCAATCAGGAGATTGTCAATCTAAAAGTTGAAGCTCACTAAACAATCTCCTTCAGGAGGAGAAGCCTCTTATAGTAGTTGAAGCCCTCAATTCCAGAACAAAACTAAAAAGGAATCAATTACAAGTATTGTTTTGACCTTATGGGACCAGGGCTATATTTATAGCCCTAATCGGGACACTTGGAAGGGTTCCAAGTGCCTGGAGGGGGATAAACTTTTATCCCCATCGCAACAGAATGCGCCACGTTGCGTTTAGATAAAATTGCTAGTCATGGCATTCGGACTAGTAAAGTCAACTTCTAGTTGACTTTTTGGTATGGGTCTTCCGCTCCAGTTCCGCTTGCTTGGATCTGGGTCTTCCGCTTCGATTTCGCTCACTTGGGTGATTTCGGCCATCCAGAATAGGGCTCACCCATACCCATTTCCAACCTTCTCGAGCAACCTTTTGCTCCGACTTCTCGTCCCTCATAAATATCGCGTGCCTCCTTCTCGTCCGCTCGTGTACTCTTCCGCAGCACCTTGTCTCTCGGACGCACCGAGCCCGTCGGCTCTCTCCCATGTTGTCTTTCTCGCTAGCTATGTCTTTTCGCTCGATTTTCTGTGCTCCTAAGTTCCTACACACTTAGACATAAGGGTTAAATCACAATAGGACCTAACCTGACTTGGTTGATCACATCAAAACTACCTTGGGATTTTAACAATCTCCTCCTTTTTGATATGAGCAACCACAAGTTAAGTTAGGGTAAATTACAAACAAATAGCAGTTATAAATATTTGCAAGTACAAAATTTATAAAACAAATTGTACTACCCTCCCTAGACTTAATTTTCACTCCTCCTCCTTTAATCACATTAAAAATGGGGTACTTTTAAATGCTACTTGGAAAGTCTAAATTGAAAAGTCTAAGGAAACACTCCAAAAAAAATTGGATCTATAAAGTTTAAAAAAAAAAAAACTTTGAAAAATTTGCTTAAAAAAATTGGATAGAAAGAAATGACTCTTGAGATAATTTCTAAATTAAAAAATATGAAAAAAAACATAGAGTAATAATGCGTTAAAAAAATTGGGAAATTTTCTTTAACAGAGAATATGATATACTTTCAAAGAAAATTAAATTTTACTGAATAATAAAAACAAAATTAACATTAAAAAAAAATTAAAATTTTTCCTACAGATAAGTGATAAAGTTATCTTTCTCCAAAAAATTAACTTCTAATTAATTTCTAACAGAAATTTTGACAAACACTTGAAAACATTAGTTAACAATTAAATGCTTCACGATTAGTAATTAAGCATTTATTTCAGTAATTAGCTTCTAGGTTGTGACGAGACACTAGGTCTTCTTGGTTATTAGAACAATAACTACTTCTAGACAAAGCCTTTTAATGAAAGTAAATATTTAATTTTCTCTCTAAAAGCCCAAAAAAAATAATTAATCTAAATATAATTTTAGAACCCAAAATAGATTCCTTCCTACCGGATTAATCAAAAAAAATTTAGAATATATTTATGTAATATTTTCCTAATTTGGCTCTTATGGTATTTAAAATATCAATTTAAATCATTATATCTTCTAACATTTTGAATATGTGAGCATGCACGATCTTTCAAATATTCTATTTCTATTTTCAATTTTTTATTTTTTATTTTTATTTTGTCGAGATCTTCTAATCGACAAGATATAGCTAAGGTCGATTTTAACTCTTTATTTTCTTTTTCTAACTTATAGTAATTTTTCGATAATATTTTTACGAACTGAAATAACTTGTTAGGAGGAAAAGACTATACTTAGTTTACCTTGTCGATCCTGTAATCTGAAGCTCCCCCTGAAGTGCTGATGTTGCTCCCCGGAGCCTTCGTCGACTCCTACTCCAAGGCCTACACTTGTCAAGTGCTTTCATTGGGCAATTCACTAGCAGTTTGAAAAGTGTTTACAAATGAAAGTACAAGAACTCGTTTAAAAATAAAATATACCGACAAAAATTGAAATAACTTGAGCCGCTAGTTGTCGGAGAAGCGTCATCGCATCGCAGAAGCAGAGTGCAATAGAGCAGTCGTAGAAAGCAGGTGTTGACTTGTTGTATTTAGCTCTAGAGGTAGATGTAGGATCGAACGAGTGTGATAGAGGGGGGGGGGTGAATATCGTACTCTTAAAAAAAAACTTTTCTTTTCATATTTTAAAGGCAATCAGAATATGTAGCGGAAAGTAAAAGACTCAGTTCAATTACTTGGTTAAAAGCCTAGATCGACTCCTACTCTAAGGCTCGCGATCCTTGACCGCACAGATGGGCAATCCACTAAAACCCCTTCTTTCCGAAATCCTCGGAAAGAAGCAGTTCATGCAAATGAAAATAGAAGATAGTAACAGACTACTATCTTCTTTTAAATCAGATACAATGCAAGCTTTAAATAATTATACCGACAGGAGTAGAAGATGAAGATCGGTCGGACGGATGGAGTTGCTTGCTTGAAGATGTGCAAAAGACTTGTAGTGCAAGTAGCTTGTGCAGAGATGAACTTTTTATCAATCATAATCCATTTTTTTAGCCTCGGACCTCTAGCTCTCTTTTATAAGAGTCATCGATGTTTGGTCAACCGATCCTCGGGTTCGGTCGACCAAACCCGCTCACTTCCTTCCTTACTGAGATTCGCTGAGATCTGATCTTCAAGCATTAACTGATCTTTAATAGTTCAGTCGATCGATAACCTTATTCGGTCGACCGAATGGTGAACTTTCCCTTCTCGCCTAGATTCGCACTTAAAGCTCCATTAATGCTTTTATTGTTCGTTCGACTGAACCTCATTTTTGGTCGATCGATCATGCTGTGATACCATGTCTGCGAGCCTGATCTGTTTTGCCAATTTTGCCTGTTCGGTCTACCGAACCTTCGTTCGATCGACTGATAAAATACCTTTTTTAGTCGACTGAACCTCCTGTTTAGTCGACCAAACCCTTGGTTAAATGAAGTTTTTGAGTGTTGGACGTGTGACCCCTGACAGAGCTTGATTCTGAGTTCTGAGTCAAAAGTTATGACCCTTTGAAGTTCAAGGGGTCATATGATTTGCAACACAAAGTTAATTTGATATAACAATAATATTCCTGCAAAACAAAGTTAGCACAGTTATAATACATGAGTCGTAATATGCATGAGTATAACAGTTAAGATTGTCTTGATCTCAACTTAGAAACCTTCCCGGTTTCTTCAGTTGGATCAACGACCTTAGGTTGTTCTTTTCCGGAACACGATCTCACCGTCTCTCCTCCAGTTGCATACCTCAACTTACCTGCCAAACATTGGTCCTCTAGACTTGGTTGGACTTTCTCTGCTCAGTGTCTGATCACCTGATCCACTAAAACTTTTCCTGTAATACTACATTATCCAGCAACAATAATAGTAATACAGAATACTATGGTAAAACTAAACTTAGAATCACCAAGATCTGCTGGTCCGGTCAACCGCTCACAGTCGACCAGAAACCATCCGATCAACCTTGCTTGGAATTCACTCCTCCAAGACTTCTCGTTACCTAAGGTTATCTACCCCTAGGATTTTCTCCATCTGGTTTCACTCACCAGAACCTAAGATTACCACCCCTTAGGATTTTCTCCACCTGACTTCACTCACCAAGACTCAGTATTCGGCTACCCAGGGATCAGGTCCTTCAAACCTATCCACCTGGCTTCCACGATCTATCGAGATTTCCCTTCCCTAGTATACAACTAGGACTCAGTATTCGGTTACCCAAGGATCATGTCCTCTAGACCTATCGAATCCACCTAGCTTCCACGATCTAGCGAGATTTCCCTTGCCTAGCCTACAATTAGGACTTTCCATGCCTAATCGCAGTTAGGACTAGTCACTTGGTTGACTTCTCACCCTTGCCTAGCCATGACTAGGACTTCCCATGATCAAGCTCTATTAAACATACTTAAACATATTTGTCAGACATTAAAACCTTAGAAGTCAATTGCACCAACAATCTCCTCCTTTTTGATGTTTGACAAATATGTTTAAGTTAGGTCTATTTATAAGATTTAGATTTCTAACTTAAAACTTTCTTCTCCCCCTTTTGTCATTCATCAAAAAGAATACTTCATAAATATCATTGATTGCTAAGGTATCCCTAAGTTTTGCACCAACAATGATGTAAAACCTTAAACATTCTCAAGATATTCCCTAAGGTATTCCCTCGCTCTTTTGAAAGACAATAATAAGATGTATATTAGGTTTTCAAATTGAACATGCATCAAATATATTTTGAAAAATATTGGTTCTTAGTGTCAAAAATTCTTTTGAAGGAGTTTAATATCATTTTCAAGATAAAGATATTTTTTTTAAAAAAAAAATATTTCCAAGTTAATTTCAAAAATATTTGTCAAATAATTTTCAAAAAGATTTGTAAAGTGTTTTTCAAAGTATGAAACATAAAATTTTAAAGGAATTTTAAAAGTATTTTTTAAACTATGATTTTTCAAAATGTTTTCAAAAAATATGAGTTTGAAGAATATGATTTTGAAAAGATAATGCTTGAGTTATGTTTAAAAGATAATATTTTGAGTTACTTTTGTAAGAAATTTTTCAAAAATATTTTCAAGCTAATTTTAAAAATGTTTAAGACTTAAGATATTTTTGCAGAATTAAGTTATTTTCAAAATAATTTTTCAAGCAAGTTAAAAAAGATTTGCAAAGTAATTTTTATCATGCATACTTTTCAAGGAGTTTTTCAGATAATTTTTCAAAATATGATGATTTCGAAGAAAGTGTTTTAAAAAGAGAATGCTTAAACTTAAAATTTTTCAAACCCTCTTGGAAGATATATTTTCAAAAATATTTCAATGTGAGTAATATGTCTTCTAGTATAGTCTCTTTCCCTTAACCAGACACTCTTTTTAAATATCTTTGTTACCCACAAGGAAGACTTTTCTATGTGTGTCTAAGGGTCATGATTGACTTAGAGATCTAAAGACTTAGGTGATGAACAATAATTTATATATAATACACCCTGATCCTGTCCGAATGCTGAATCAACGAACGTTGGGCACGTGACGCTCTCCCAACGGCTGACGTGGATCTCTGGCCGGACGTACGGACCTCCGGCGAACCTGCAAGGAAGTCGGGCCGGGAAGGGGTTCCCGGCGACGACCCTCCGACGCTCAAGTCAGGTAAGTGGACAACAAAGAAGTGGCTCCGAATATCGTAGAATGCGTACCTCCAATGAAGTGTGAGGCCCTTTATATAGAACTGCGAAGAGGCTCACACACACATACCGAGGCGAGTACGTGTCCTCAGCCCATACCTCAGCATGGGTTTATCAGAAAAGCTTACCTGACACCATACTGCTACAATCCGAGCACGCCTCTGATGGGACAGCGGAACCCTCTGTCATAAGATCCCACGTATGGCCTGATCGTCGAACATACCCGCTGTCAGAAGATGTTCCCTTGTCCTTTTCCCCTTTTACGCAATACCGAGCGTCCGACCGGCAAGCAGTTCTCTCACGTCCGGCCGGTCGTAAGTGTTGGTCCGCTCGGGAGATTCCCGGTAGTGTGCTCTATGGACTGTTCGCAGTTTGATACTTTATGCCTTCGGCTGAGCGGGCCACCCGCTCGGCCATATGACCCTGTTCAACATGAGCATCGGAACCTTGACTCCTCGCCGGGTGCCTTTGACTCCGATGAGACCCCGTTCGGCGAACCGGTCTCCCCTTCTCCGGTCGGCCGTTCGACCCTTTGACTTCCACGTGGCGTTGACTTCCCTCAGAGGGGGGTCCCTGTTCTTACCGCCAGATCACTTGCCTCCCCTTCAAGTCTAGTCGAAGGAGGCGATTAGTCCGACTGACTGGACGATTGTTTCGTCGAGCGGCTCATCCAAGAACCCATCCTCCGCTCGGTCGATGAGGTGCTGCCTACGGCCTCAGTCAATGCCACCATCCCTCGGATCTCCTCGGAATTCACGCCAATCTTCGTCATTAAGGCCCAGCACGCGCTCTGTGCCTCGATAAGGCGCTTATTAAATGCTCTCCCGTGGTGAAATGCCACGTGGCATTACTGTCGTCAGCGTACGGCGGTGGCGCCGCGGGTGATGAGACCGAGGCAGTTCGAAATGAACGGCGTGATGCGTGCTCCGATTCTCGCGACCTGGATCCAACGGTGGAGGCCGCTCGGGCTCCACCCTATAAAGCCTTCGCCTCCTCTGCCTTTGCCGCACTTCTGCTTTCGCTTGCCCCTCGCTGCTTCTCGCGCTCCAGCGTTCCAGCGATCTCGCTCTCTGGATTCCGGCGATCTTCTGTGTTCTTCCCTCGATCCTCCTCCTCGTTGTAAGGTTCTCCTTCTTTCTCTCTGGTTCTTTGTGTTTTCTCTGCATTTCTTTCCCGAGTTTCAATCCTCGGGGCCTCGTTTCGTTTGCTGTCTTCTTTTTACCTTTCTTTGCCTTTTTTGATTCGTCCGTTCGGACAATGGCCCATTCCTCTCCGTCCCAAGACCAAACCCTCGGCCCATAGTACACTACCATGGAGTCGCACTTAAATCGACGCGACGCCGATGTTTTGATTAATAGTTTTGACATCCCCTCCGACCTTGAAATCATCCTACCCACATATTCCGCTCGGCCACACAAGCCACCGCGCGGAGTTTTTCTGTTTTCCGCGACCAGTTTACGGTCGGTCTGTGATTTCCGATCCATCCCTTCTTTGTGGAAGTTTGAAACTTTTTCGGCATTCCGCTCGGAAGCCTAGTCCCCAATACCTTCCGCCTCCTATGCGGAGTTGTCGTCTTATTCAAGATCCATAACATTCCCCTCCGCCCGGAGGTCTTCTATTATTTCTATTACCCCAAACAGTCCGAGTCAGGCACTTACATGTTCCAGGCTCAGCCCGGCTTAGTTTTCTTCAATAAACTTCCTTCTTCCAATAAGCATTGGAAAGAATTCTATTTTTATATTCGCCTTCCCGAGCGGGCTCCCTTCCGAACCCAATGGCAGGTCGGAAATCCTCTCTCCCCAGAACTCAAAAGATTCAAGACCCGACCGGATTATCTCCACGCCGCCAACATGCTTGCCGGTCTACGGTTTGATATCAACAAATTCCTTCCAGAAGGGGTTATGTACATATTCGGCTTGAGTCCGATCAGAACCCCACTCCCGACCGGCTTCGGTAAGAATTTCACTTGGTACCTTTGTCTTGATTGCTAACTGATTTTCTTCTTTTTCTATTGCAGCGAACATTGTCATGGAGTCGGTGATGGCTGGCATCTTGAAGAGGAAGGTGGCGGCACTCGAAGCCACGACCGCCAAAGAAATGGAGACGCTCGGCATTCAGCCGGTCGGCTCTAATGAAGAAGCGAGCGGGACAAACGCTGGGGAGTCGGCCGCTTAGGCTTCTCTCCCAGAGCCGGCGGCTGGCGCAAGTGTTAGCCAAGAGCCTTCCGCTTGGGGCGAAGGCTCCGCTCCGGAGGAAGAGCGGCCTCTCCAACAAAAGAGGCGCTGAGTGGAGACTCCCCTTCGGTCAGCCACGTCCGTGGTTCAGCCGTCCGCTCGGGTCATTGCAAGCGCTCGCGGCAAGGCTCCAGAGGTCGAGGCTATTTCGTCCGACCGGACCCCATCTCAATTGGACGCGCCGACAGATCCTCTTGAGGCCGTTCCCGTCAGCGTCCTTCCGCCCGCTTCCCGTCGAGTCCAACGTTCAACAATTTTATCCCAATTTTCGACGCCGACCTCCGATCCTTCTCCGGCTTCCGCCCAGACGACCCCCGGTCGGCGCCGCACCGTCCGAGTCTCACTTCACCTCCCGACCGAAGAATTGCTACCCGAGGCCGATCGACCCACCGCGCCCGAGCACATGATCACAATGAAGGGGCCCTTAGCTGAAATGTGGGCCGACGCTCGGGCGCGTGTGGCGATAATTCCACTCGGCAACTTGGCCAATAGCCACATGCAACAGGCCACCGGGGTAAGTGTATTTTCTCAAGTCCTTCACACATTCTCTCCGATCGGCTTCTAACAAATTTTCTTTTGTCAGAGATGGGTGGAGGAGATCGCCGTTTGCAGTCGTCTAGCGATGGTGGACGCAGAATTAAAGAAGCTGAAGGCTCCGAGTGGCCCTTCCTGCTCACAAGGTCCATCATACGCCGAGCTGCAAAAAGAGCTCAAAAAGGCTCAAGATTTGTTGGCGGCCGAGCAGAAGAAGACGACCGATCAGGCCCACGCTTTGGCCGAGCTCGAGCGCGTGAATAAATCTCTAGATCGCAAGATAAGCCTGGCGACTGAGCGGAAGAACACGGCTATCTCCGACCTGGAGAAGAAGAATGTAGAAGCTCGGGGGCTGGAGCAAAAAGTGAAAGAGCTGATGGAGTAGCTCGACGGAGAGAAGGTGGGCCGCTCGGCCGATGCAACTAAGCATAAGGACGAACTGCATACTCTGCAAGAGTCCCTTGCTGCCTCCCAAGCGACTTTCAAAGAATATCAGGAGGCTGAGCCTGGCCGAGTCGTAGCCCTGCGGCTAAACTACATCCGTTCGACTGAATTTTCAGAGAAAGTCTGCGAAATGATGTACACCGCCTTCGACCTTGCTATGACCGCCACGATGACATATTTGAAGTCCAAGGGTCTTCTTCCCGACTCTGCTCTCATCCCGACCGCAGATCAAGTGGCGCTCCTCGACAACATCCCGAAGGACCTTTACGATTATCTAGAGTAGACGTCTATATGTAATTCTGCCGCTCGGCTAAAACTGTCACTTTTTGTAATTTGGCCGCTCCGCCTTAGTTTCGTTAATATGATATCCTTTTGCTTGCTTTGTCCTTTTGCTAGTCAATATGTGTGCTGTCCGCTCGCCTCTTATCACACCTCTCTTGTGTTCGAAAGGGATTTTGATGAAGTATTTTGCGTGGATAGTCTGCTCGGATGAATGTATACTTTTTCGCAACTGAAATTTACGCTAGCTGTTTGCCAAGTACCCTTGGTTACCTGGCCTCTCGGCGAAACAACTCATCAGTCGACTTTATTGTCTTAGCCAACGCAACTCGATTTTTAACGTTGGAGCTCGACGGTCTTCCGCTCGGAGGGTTTATAGACGCCGGTTCGTCTCTCGATATTTAACGTTGGAGCTCGACGGTCTTCCGGCCGGAGGGTTTATAGACGCCGGTTCGTCTCTCGATTTTTAACGTCGGAGCTCGACGGTCTTCCGCTCGGATGATTTATAGTCGCCGGCTCGACTCTCGATTTTTAACGTCGGAGCTCGACGGTTTTTCGGCCGGAGGGTTTATAGACGCCGGCTCGTCTCTCGATTTTTAACGTCGGAGCTCGACGGTCTTCCGGTCGGAGGGTTTATAGACGCCGGTTCGTCTCTCAATTTTTAATGTTGGAGCTCGACGGTCTTCCGGCCGGAGGGTTTATAGACGCCGGTTCGTCTCTCGATTTTTAACGTCGGAGCTCGACGGTCTTCCGCTCGGAGGATTTATAGTCGCCAGCTCGACTCTTGATTTTTAACGTCGGAGCTTGACGGTCTTCCGCTCAGAAGGTTTATAGTCGCCGGCTCGACTCTCGATTTTTAACGTCGGAGCTCGACGGTCTTCCGCTCAGAAGGTTTATAGTCGCCGACTTGACTCTCGATTTTTAATGTCGGAGCTCAACGGTCTTCTGCTCGGAGGGTTTATAGTCGCCGGCTCGACTCTTGATTATTAACGTCGGAGCTCGACGGTCTTCCGCTCGGATGATTTATAGTCGCTGGCTCGACTCTCGATTTTTAACGTTGGAGCTCGACGGTCTTCCGGCCGGAGGGTTTATAGACGCCGGTTCATCTCTTGATTTTTAACGTCGGAGCTCGACGGTCTTCCGGGCGGAGGGTTTATAGACGCCCGTTCGTCTCTCGATTTTTAACGTCGGAGCTCAACGGTCTTCCGGCCGGAGGGTTTATAGACGCTGGTTCGTCTCTCGATTTTTAACGTCGGAGCTCGACGGTCTTCCGCTCGGAGGATTTATAGTTGCCGGCTCGACTCTCGATTTTTAACGTCGGAGCTTGACGGTCTTCCGCTCGGAAGGTTTATAGTCGCCGGCTCGACTCTCGATTTTTAACGTCGGAGCTCGACGGTCTTCCGCTCGGAGGGTTTATAGTCGTCGGCTCGACTCTCAATTTTTAACGTCAGAGCTCGACGGTCTTCCGCTCGGATGATTTATAGTCGCCGGCTCGACTCTCGATTTTTAACGTCGGAGCTCGACGGTCTTCCGGTCGGAGGGTTTATAGACGAAACCCTCCGACCGGTTCGTCTCTCGATTTTTAACGTCAGAGCTCGACGGTCTTCCGGCCGGAGGGTTTATAGATGCCGGTTCGTCTCTCGATTTTTAACGTCGGAGCTTGACGGTCTTCCGGCCGGAGGGTTTATAGACGCCGGTTCGTCTCTCGATTTTTAACGTCAGAGCTCGACGGTCTTCTGCTCGGAGGATTTATAGTCGCCGGCTTGACTCTCGATTTTTAACGTCGGAGCTCGACAGTCTTCCGCTCGGAGGATTTATAGTCGCTGGCTCGACTCTCGATTTTTAACGTCGGAGCTCGACGGCCTTCCGGCCGGAGGGTTTATAGACGCCGGTTTGTCTCTCGATTTTTAACGTCGGAGCTCGACGGTCTTCCGCTCGGATGATTTATAGTCGCCGGCTCGATTCTCGATTTTTAACGTCGGAGCTCGACGGCCTTTTAAAGCTAATTTTGACACTGCCGTTCGGCGAAGCTATTTGCCATCTTTAATCATTTTGATTCCTGCATTACAAGGACATAGGCGACCAAAACATATATAAAATTACACCAGCACACCTCTCACCCAGCTCGGTACGGCTGGAGATGATTCGCGCTCCATGGTCGATCCAACTGCCGCTCGTCTTCATCCTCCAAATAATAAGCACCCTAGCGGAGCTTTTCGATGACTTTGAAGGGGCCCGCCCAAGGAGCCTCAAGCTTGCCAACGTCGCCGACCGACTTTACTTTTTTCCAGACAAGGTCGCCAACTTGGAATGCTCTAGGGATCACGCGCCGGTTGTAGTTCTACTTCATTCTTTGCCGGTACGCCATCAGCCGGACGGACGCCTTGGCTCGCTCCTCATCGACCAAATCCAGCTCCATGTTCCTCCGCTCGGCGTTATCATCATCATAATTCTGGATCCGGACGGACTCGACGCCGACTTCAACCGGGATCACCGCTTCGCCGCCATACACCAAATGGAATGGCGTGACACCCGTTCCTTCCTTTGGGGTCGTGCGGATGGCCCATAAGACGCCCGACAGCTCGTCCACCCAGCTTCCTCCCATGTGGTCCAGTCGGGCTCGAAGAATTCTAAGGATTTCTCTGTTGGTTACTTCCGCTTGGCCGTTGCTTTGTGGATACGCCACGGAAGTAAAGTGTTGGTCAATGTCATAGCTTTTGTACCAATCTTCTAGCAGCTTCCCGGTGAACTGTCGTCCGTTATCAGATACAAGCCAGCGAGGGATGCCGAACCGATAGATTATATGCTGCCAGATAAACTTCTTGACTATCTGCTCGGTGATCTTGGCTAGCGGCTCGGCTTCCACCCATTTGGAAAAACAGTCGACCGCCACTAGTAGAAACTTCCGCTGACCGGTCGCCATAGGAAATGGACCCACAATATCCATTCCCCACTGGTCGAACGGACAGGATACGGTAGCTGCTTTCATTTCCTCCGCCGGTCGGTGGGAGAAGTTGTGATACTTCTGGCAGGAAAGATACGTCGCAAAGGTAAAGTCGGCCAGAAGTATCCGGCCAGCAGGATCTTCTTAGCCAACGATCGTCCGCCCGGATGCCCTCCGCACGATCCTTGATGCACTTCTTGGAGGATGTATGCCGCGTCTTCCGAGCTTACACATTTCAAAAGCGGACGGGAGAAAGCCTTCTTGTAGAGTTGATCTCCAATGAGCGTGAACCGACCGACTCTCCTCCTTAATTGCTGGGCTGCTTCCCGATCGGATGGTGTTGCCCCCGACCGAAGAAATTCTATGATGGTCGTCCTCCAATCGCTCGGAAACGCGAGGCCCTCCATCCGGTCGACGTGTGCCACCAAAGATACTTGTTCAATTGGCTGCTGGATGACGACCGGCGTTATTGAACTTGCGAGTTTGGCTAACTCATCTACCGCCTGATTTTCCGCTCAGGGTATCTTCTGGATAATGACTTCTCTGAAATTGGCCTTGAGCTTTTCGAAGGCTTCCGCGTAGAGTTTGAGCCGAGCGTTGTTAATCTCAAAGGTGCTTGAGAGCTGCTGGGCGGCAAGCTGAGAATCTGAATGGAGCGTCACCCGACCGGCACCCACATGCCGGGCGGCCTGCAGGCCGGCTATAAGGGCCTCATACTCTGCTTCGTTATTTGTAGCTCTATAATCCAGCCGGACGGATAAGTGCATCTTTTCTTCTTGAGGAGAGAGTAATAGTATGCCAATCCCGCTTCCGAGCCGAGTGGACGATCCGTCCACAAATATTTTCCACATAGCTTCGGGCTCTGTCCTTTGCACTTCGGTGATAAAATCTGCCAAGGACTGCGCCTTTATCGCCGAGCGGGGTTGATACTGAATATCAAATTCGCTCAACTCCGTTGTCCATTTGATGAGCCGACCGGACGCTTCTGGGTTCAACAGCACTCTTCCCAAAGGGCTGTTCGTCCGGACGATGATAGTATGAGCCAAGAAATAGGGACGGAGGCGCCGAGCGGCGAGGACCAAAGCAAAAGCCAGCTTCTCGAGCCCGGTGTAGCGAGATTCTGCGTCCTTTAAAATATGACTTAAGAAATACACGGGTTCTTCTCCGCTCGCCCTTACTAATGCCGAGCCCACTACTTGCTCGGTCGAAGATAAGTAAATACAGAGCGGCTCACCCACAGTTGGCTTGGCTAACACAGGCAGAGAATTAAGATATGCCTTCAGTTCTTCAAACGCCCGATCACATTCTTCATCCCACTGGAACTTGGTTGCCTTGCGCAAGATTTTAAAAAACGGGAGACTCCGATCGGCCGTCTTTGAGATGAATCTGGACAATGCTGTTATCCGACCGGTCAAGCGCTGTACTTCCCTCAGATTTCTTGGAAGTGGCATATCTTGTAATGCTTTCACCTTGCTGGGATTTGCCTCGATGCCCCACTCGGTCACTATGTAGCCCAAGAAACGCCCGCCTTTTGCTCCGAACAGACACTTCTGAGGGTTCAGCTTAACTCCATACCTCCTCAGCGTTCGGAAAGTCTCCTCCATGTCTTTAAAGAGATCTGCCTATCGGACGGATTTGATGAGAATATCATCCACGTACACTTCCAAATTTCGTCCGATCTGCTCCTTGAACACTATATTCATCAAGCACTGGTAGGTTGCCCCTGCGTTCTTCAGTCCGAACGGCATCACATTGTAGCAGTATGTGCCGTCGGCTGTAACAAAGCTAACCTTCTCTTGATCTTCTCGGGCGAGCGGCACTTGATGGTAGCCCTGATAAGCGTCGAGCATACATATCAACTCGCAGCCGGCTGTGGAGTCCACCAGTTGATCGATCCAGGGCAGAGGATAAAAATCCTTCGGGCACGCTTTGTTGAGATCCCGGAAATCGATGCACACTCTCCACTTGTTGCCCGGCTTGGAGACTAGTACAACGTTCGCCAGCCAGCTCGGGAACTGGACCTCCCTTATATGGTCGGCCTCCAGGAGCTTCTCGACCTCCGCTCGGATGATGGCATTTTGTTCGGCGCTGAAGTCCCTCTTCCTTTGCTTCACCGGCCGAGCGTCCGGTCGGACGTGGAGCTCATGCTGCGCTATACTTGGCGAAATTCCGGGCAGCTCATGCGTCGACCAAACGAAGACATTGTTGGTTGCTACTCGAAAAATCTAGAGGTTCCACTGTACAAAAATTTTGTACAAAGGTCTGAACCTTTTCCTAGCTACCATGTGTTCTTTTAAATTAAATTTTGGATCGCCTGCGAAACTTAACACGTTTGATCCAAAACTTAATCTATTTGTTCTTTTAGGTTTTGACTTGGATCTCCTGCGGAACTTAACACGTTCGACCCAAGTCTCCTTAAGTTATTAATTCCATTAAATATTAATTTCCATAAAAGGTTCCCAGCACTGACGTGGCGAGGCACATGGCCTTCTTGGATATGGGAGCAACCACCACCGACTAGACAAAACCTTTAATAGAAAGCTAATATTTAATTTCCTAAAATAACTTTAGGTTAACCAAAGAGAACAATCAAATCACAAGGAAAAGAAAGAAAACAAAAGAACACAACATCGAAAAACATATTGGAAATACTAGAACGTAAGCCTCTTGTATTTGGTATTATTTCCATAAATAACTAGCATGATGCGGAAATAAAAATTACTAGTTATACCTTGTAGAAAAACCTCTTGATCTTCTACCGTATTCCTCTTCTAACCTCGGACGTTGTGTGGGCAACGATCTTCCGAGACGAGAAACCACCAATCACCTTCTTCTCCTCCTAGCTAGGTTCGGCCAACAAAGAGGAAGCTTCACCAAGGAAGAAAATCAAAATACTAACCAAGCTCTAAGAGATGCTAGCTTTCTCTCCTTCTTCTTCTTCTTCTCCGAGTAGTATCCGGCCACCACAAGAGCTCCAATGGAAGAGTAGGGTTCGGCCACCACAAGAGGAAGAGAGGGAGAGGTTGGCCGGCCACACCAAGGAACAAAAGAGGGAGAGAAATAATAGATGTTGTGTCTCATGAAGGCACCCCTACTCCTTCTTTTATATTCCTCGGCCTAGGCAAATTAGGAAATTTAATTACCATAAAATTTCCTCAATTTCCTTGACATGATTTTATTGAGAAAAATAAAATAAAATTTCCCAAATTAAAACCATGGCCGGCCACATCATTGGAGAACAAATTGGACAAGTTTTAATCAACAATTAAAACTTCCTAATTTGTTTCCGGAAATTTTAAAAAATAAAATTTCTCTTTAAAATCTCTTCATGGTTGATAAAAGGAAATTTCTATAATTTTAATTTTATCAACATGTGAATAATTTTTAAAGAGAAAATAAAACATCTCTCCAATCTACAAATAAGGAAAGAGATCTAATCTCTTTCTTTAATCTTTTGTAGATCTTTTACAAGAGAGATATTTTAATTTTAATTCTCTTTAATAAATTATTTCTTCCACATAATAAAAATTAAAATTAAAATCCCTTTTTAATTTAATTTGGCCGGCCCCCACTAGCTTGGGTTCAAGCTAGGGCCGGCCACCCAATATTATACCTAGGCCGGCCCTAGCTTGTTCCCAAGCTAGCTTGGCCGGCCCCTATTGGGTGGGTTTAGAAAGTGGGTATAGGTGGGTATAGAACTCTATAAATAAGAGGCTACGATAGGGACCGAGAGGAGGAGTTGGTTTTGGTCTCTTGATAAAATTAAGCATCCCGTGTTCGCCCCGAATACACAACTTAATTTTATCAATGATAATTCATTCCACTAGAGAACTATCATTGAACTACCGCACCAATCCCAAATTACATTTTTGGGCTCCTTCTTATTATGAGTGTGTTAGTCTCCCTGTGTTTAAGATATCGAATGTCCACTAATTAAGTGAGTTACTGACAACTCATTTAATTAATATCTAAGTCCAAGAGTAGTACCACTCAACCTTATTGTCATGTCGGACTAAGTCCACCTGCAGGGTTTAACATGACAATCTTTATGAGCTCCTCTTGAGGACATTATCAACCTAGTATCTCTAGGACACAGTTTCCTTCTATAATCAACAACACACACTATAAGTGATACCATTTCCCAACTTATCGGGTTTATTGATTCAACAAACTAAATCTCATCCATTGATAAATTAAAGAAATAAATATCAAATATATGTGCTTGTTATTATATTAGGATTAAGAGCACACACTTCCATAATAACTGAGGTCTTTGTTCCTTTATAAAGTCAGTATAAAAGAAACGACCTCAAATGGTCCTACTCAATACACTCTGAGTGTACTAGTGTAATTATATAGTCAAGATAAACTAATACCTAATTACACTACGACCTTCTAATAATTTGTTCCTTTTCCATTTTGGTCGTGAGCTACTGTTTATAATTTATAAGGTACTGATAACATCATCTTCTGTATGTGACACCACATACTATGTTATCTACAATATAAATTAAATGAACAACTACAAACAAATGTAGATAATTAGACCAAATGTGATTCTTTATTCATAATAAATGTTTACAAAGCTTAGGCTTTGATACACCCAACAATCTCCCACTTATACTAATGACTGTTGCCATATCTTCTACCATACATCCGATTCCCATTCCTCCACATGCCGATCGAAAGCTTTGTGGAAGGGCCTTAGTGAAAGGATCGCGCAGGTTATCCCGATGCAATCTTGGCGATGACAACTTCTCCTCACTTCACAATATCTCATATCAGGTGGTACTTGCGCTCTATATGTTTACTTGCCTTATGAGCTCGTGGTTCCTTCGAGTTTGCAATTGCACCACTATTATCACAATAAATTGTGATGATTTTGGGCAAACCAGAATCACATCTAAGTCCATTAGAAAGTTCCTGAGCCATACGCTTCTTTAGTTGCCTCAGAGGCAGCTACATATTCAGCTTCCATGGTTGAGTCCCAAACGCATTTCGCTTAACACTCCTCCATGAAATGGCTCCACCTCCTAAAGTAAACACATAGCCCGATGTAGACTTACTGTTATCCCTATCCGATTGGAAATCAAAATCCATGTAACCCAATCGTCCGCTTGGTAAACTAGCATATAATCTCTAGTCCTTCTCGGTACTTTAATATATGCTTTATCGCAGTCCAATGTCCTTGTCGGTTACTCGATATCTCACGACCATGCCCACTAAGAAATGATATCGATCTCGTCATAGCATTGCATACATTAGGCTTCCTACACCAAGCATAAGGAACTGCTTTCATGTCCTCTATCTCTTTTGATGTCTTTGGAGACATCTCTTTAGATAGAGCTACTCCATGTCTAAAAGGTAAGAAACCTTTCTTGGAATCCGCATGCTAAAACGAGCAAGGATTGTATCTATATATGAAGCTTGGGATAGACACAACATTCTTTTCTTACGATCCCTTATAACTTTGATCCCAAGAATGTGTGCACATTCTCCTAAGTCCTTCATATCAAATTGTTTGGACAACCATACCCTTACGTCGATAATACCTTGACATTGTTGCCGATTAACAAAATATCATCTACGATAGTACAAGAAATACCACCACGCTTTATTACACTTCTTATATACACAAGACTCATCCGGACTTTGAATAAATCCATATGATCGGATTACTTCATTAAACCGGATGTTCCAAGACTGAAGCTTGCTTCATCCATAAATGGACCGATTGAGCTTGCACACTAGATGCTCTTTGCCTTTTCAATGAACCCTTCCGTTGCTTCATATGGATGTTCTCTTCAAGACTTCCATTAAGGAAAGTCGTCTTGACATCCATTTTCCAAATCTCATAATCCATATGAGCAGAATGGATAAGAGTATCCGGATAGACTTAAGCATGGCTACTGTGAAAAGGTCTCCTCATAATCGATTCCTCTTTTGAGTGTACCCTTTGCAACAAGCCTAGCTTTGAAGGTTTCTACCTTCCGTCGTCCCTTTTTCCTTTTGTAGATCCACTTGCATCCAACGGCTTTACACCATCGGTGGTTCTACAAGCTCCCAAACCTTATTAGAGTACATGGACTCTATTTCGAATTTATTGCCTTTTGCCAAGATGCATCTATATCTTGGAGTGCTTCATTATATGGCGATCGGGTTCATGTTTACTCGGGATCAAGTCCAAGGCTCTCCCAAAACATGAATCTTTCAGTCGCCTCACAACCCTCCCACTACGACGAGGCATGCGTGGTTGTGTATCATGTGTGACACGTGTTGCGGTCTCTTGTGGTACTTCATCTTGTAATGTTGGTACTGAAGTAGACATGTCCTCTCTAAGTTCTTCTAAAACAACTTTACTCTGGGCTTGTGATCCATTATATAGTCTTCTTCTAAAAACGGGCATTGGTGCTAACAATGACCTTCGGTCTTTAGGACTATAAAATAAACCACCTTTCGTTCCTTTGGGATATCCTACAAACACATGAACTTCTGTACGAGATTCTAACTTATCAGATCTGTTTTAGACATGTGATGGACTACCCCAAATCCGAATATGTCTTAGACTGGTTTTCGCCCATTCCACAATTCTATGGGAGTAGAAGAAACTGATTTAGAAGGTACTAAGTTCGAACGTATACTGCGTTTCCAGAGCATATCCCCAAAACGAATTTGGTAATACTGAATAACTCATCATCGATCTAACCATTTCGATAAGAGTCCTATTCCTTCGTTCTGCTACACCATTCTGTTGGGGTGTTCCAGTGCAACAATTGGGATTGAATCCCGACCTCGATAAGTAATTCCTAAACTCTCCTAAGAGGTATTCGCCACCACGATCAGATTGTAGTGTCTTGATACTTTTACCTAATCGTTTCTCCACATCAACCTTGTATTCTTTGAACTTGTCAAAGCACTCGGACTTCTGCGCATTAGGTAAATGTATCCATATCTTGAATAATCGCCCATGAAAGAGACAAAATATTCAAAACCTCCTCTTGCATGGACAGACCACACAAATCAGAGTGAACCAACTCTAACACTTCTTTGGCTCTATACCCCTTGGCCTTGAACGACCTCTTGGTCATTTTACCTTCTAAGCAAGATTCACAAGTTGGAAAATTTTCCAACTCTAATGAACTCAAAAGTCCATCGGCTATAAGCCTCTGAATCCTACTTAAATTAATATGACCAAGTCTTAGATGCCAAAGATATGCTTGGTTCATTTCTGAAGGTTCTTTTCTCTTATTAGAATTAGAAGATGAGTTATAAATTTCTATGTTTTGCTTTGTGGAAGAAATTGAATTTAAAATATACAAATTGCCAACTAATGCACCAGAATAGATAATCACTTTATTTCTTTTAATAACTACATCGTTACTGAAAGAAACTGAATATCCATCTAAAAACAGTTTAGAAACTGAAATTAAATTCTTTCTAAAACTGGGTACATAAAGACAATTTCTTAAAACCAAATTTCTATTTCTACTAAAAGACAAGTAGACGTCTCCAACAGATGCCACCTTAGTAGCATTGCCCATGTAGACGGTAATCTCCCTTCAGATAGTCGTCGGGTTTCCTGGAACCCCCGCAAGAAATTGCAGACATGATCATGGCTCCGTATCTACACCAGGTCTTGGTAGATAACACCGCTAAACATGTTTCAACAACGAGCATGAGATATACCTTTGTTTTGGTTCCTACGAGACAATCCGCCTTCCAATGTCCTCCTTCAGATGAAGCACTTGCCCTTGGCTTCTTCACACCTGAATCCTCTGAGATTTATTCACTTTCTTTCCTAGCCACCTTGTTTCTTCTTCTTCTTTCCTTCGGTTTAGAAGTAGAACCATTTTCAAAGAAAGTGAATTTGAGAATTGTGACGAAATAATTCTTCTGCTTAAAGTTCGTCAATAGTTTCCCTAATGAATAAATCCTTTTATTCATATTATAGTTCAAGGAACCGCTCAAAACTTCTAGGTAGCGTTTGGAGGATCATATCGATCCGGGTTTCCCATCAATTTCTCCTCCAAGGATCAGTATCTCGTTCGGATAAGCCATCATCTTTAGGATATGATCCTCACAGAGTACCCTCTTGCATGGTGGTTGTCATTATCTTTCTCATAGCTTCTTGTCTAGAAGCCCTATCCGATGACCAAAGAGCTCCTTGAGATTGTTCATAATATCATAAGTCGTTGGTAAATCTTGATGTTGATGTTGCAATACATTTGACATTGA
The DNA here is from genome assembly GCF_018446385.1 of Zingiber officinale. Classification (NCBI taxonomy): domain Eukaryota; kingdom Viridiplantae; phylum Streptophyta; class Magnoliopsida; order Zingiberales; family Zingiberaceae; genus Zingiber; species Zingiber officinale. The sequence goes on from NC_055992.1 coordinate 140,623,047, forward strand.
AGCCAAAATGTAACACCGCCATCTCATCGCCTTTACCCATCTCTTATGATATTCAATCTCCTCTTGGGTAGATTCACCATGGGTGCATCGGGACAAGGTTTAGTCAATATAAATTTATAGCAGTTAGGACAATGTCCGTGTTCCTTTTCCAATCTATGTAATTAGGTCCAAGAAGTCTATTTTGTTGAAGTATGATGGACAGTGGGTTGAAAGTCATCATAAGAATCACAAATAACTTTTGGTCGAACTCTAAATTTAGAATAATATTGATTCCTCAAACAATACTATTTTAAATTAACCAACACCTCATCACACCGTGAATTTTGTATGCCACGTTAGTGTGGACGTATACAAATTCAACATTTGTAAAAGGAGGGTTTTAACCCATTAATTTTATTATCTTGTCAACCTAACTTTTTGACAAATAAAATTAATAGTTGGTATTATTTGGTCACACAAATAATAATAGTGACTCCGTTGGGGAGGATACTATTAGATGTGTCTAAGTGTATACCATTACTTGACACTAAGTCCATTAATAAGATTATGCCCCTTCCGTTGGGGAAGATCACACGCTCTTAATTAACTTCCTATAGTCATCCAAAAATGGAAGTCTGTTCTAGTGATCCACAAACAAGCTCATCCGTTATGGAGGAAGGCACTCAGAGCCAACGCGCAAGCTTGTTTGTATCACTTACAAACCAGTAATGGAGACCATGGGATTTATTTAAAATCCCTCTCCCACTTAGTTATTTATAAATGAGGAATTTTAACTATGCTAGCCTACTAAACTTGTAAACTAACATGCACACACAGCACAATATAAAAGCAATAAATAGAAAATTTAATTTTCAACTATTATGGCTTTTATCTCTTAATTGTCCTCCGTGTGTTGTCATCCCAAGCTGCCGCCATATTTGGCCACCGGGTCAAGCTGTCGCATCCATCTTGCTCCTAGTTCCGTTGCGCCTCTGGTCCTTAGAAGGTTCCACGCTTTGCAAGATTCGATCCGCGACATAAATAGAATTTTACATTTTTGATCCTATATTCCATAAAAGGAATGTACATGTATCTAGATCAAAAATAAAATCCTAATAAAACTAAATACAGCTCCTGCTGTATTTTAATACAATCATGCACACACATATAAATTGCCCTTGACATGTCTAAGGGTCCAATCACACACATAATTAACTAAAAGCCATAATAGTTGGATCCTTCATCCACAAAGTTAGCACATCCTACTATTATCCTGCCTAAATTATGTATGACATGTGCATAATTAAACTAAATACCAAATACACAGAGGCAAAACCCTAGCTCTGATACCAATTGTTGGTTGCTACTCGAAAAATCTAGAGGTTCCACTGTATAAAAATTTTGTACAAAGGTCTGAACCTTTTCCTAACTACCATGTGTTCTTTTAAATTAAATTTTGGATCGCCTGCGAAACTTAACACGTTTGATCCAAAACTTAATCTATTTGTTCTTTTAGGTTTTGACTTGGATCTCCTGCGGAACTTAACACGTTCGACCCAAGTCTCCTTAAGTTATTAATTCCATTAAATATTAATTTCCATAAAAGGTTCCCAGTACTGACGTGGCGAGGCACATGACCTTCTTGGATATGGGAGCAACCACCACCGACTAGACAAAACCTTTAATAGAAAGCTAATATTTAATTTCCTAAAATAACTTTAGGTTAACCAAAGAGAACAATCAAATCACAAGGAAAAGAAAGAAAACAAAAGAACACAACATCGAAAAACATATTCGAAATACTAGAACGTAAGCCTCTTGTATTTGGTATTATTTCCATAAATAACTAGCATGATGCGGAAATAAAAATTACTAGTTATACCTTGTAGAAAATCCTCTTGATCTTCTACCGTATTCCTCTTATAACCTCGGACGTTGTGTGGGCAACGATCTTCCGAGATGAGAAACCACCAATCACCTTCTTCTCCTCCTAGCTAGGTTCGGCCAACAAAGAGGAAGCTTCACCAAGGAAGAAAATCAAAATACTAACCAAGCTCTAAGAGATGCTAGCTTTCTGTCCTTCTTCTTCTTCTTCTTCTTCTCCGAGTAGTATCCGACCACCACAAGAGCTCCAATGGAAGAGTAGGGTTCGGCCACCACAAGAGGAAGAGAGGGAGAGGTTGGCCGGCCACACCAAGGAACAAAAGAGGGAGAGAAATAATAGATGTTGTGTCTCATGAAGGCACCCCTACCCCTTCTTTTATATTCCTTGGCCTAGGCAAATTAGGAAATTTAATTACCATAAAATTTCCTCAATTTCCTTGACATGATTTTATTGAGAAAAATAAAATAAAATTTCCCAAATTAAAACCAATGGCCGGCCACATCATTGGAGAACAAATTGGACAAGTTTTAATCAACAATTAAAACTTCCTAATTTGTTTCCGGAAATTTTAAAAAATAAAATTTCTCTTTAAAATCTCTTCATGGTTGATAAAAGGAAATTTCTATAATTTTAATTTTATCAACATGTGAATAATTTTAAAGAGAAAATAAAACATCTCTCAATCTACAAATAAGGAAAGAGATCTAATCTCTTTCTTTAATCTTTGTAGATCTTTTACAAGAGAGATATTTTAATTTTAATTCTCTTTAATAAATTATTTCTTCCACATAATAAAAATTAAAATTAAAATCCTTTTTAATCTAATTTGGCCGGCCCCACTAGCTTGGGTTCAAGCTAGGGCCGCCAATATTATACCTAGGCCGGCCCTAGCTTGTTCCCAAGCTAGCTTGGCGGCCCTATTGGGTGGGTTTAGAAGGTGGGTATAGGTGGGTATAGAACTCTATAAATAAGAGGCTACGATAGGGACCGAGAGGAGGAGTTGGTTTGGTCTCCTGATAAAATAGCATCCCGTGTTCGCCCCAACACACAACTTAATTTTATCAATGATAATTCATTCCACTAGAGAACTATCATTGAACTACGCACCAATCCCAAATTACATTTTGGGCTCCTTCTTATTATGAGTGTGTTAGTCTCCATATTTAAGATATCGAATGTCCACTAATTAAGTGAGTTACCGACAACTCATTTAATTAATATCTAAGTCCAAGAGTAGTACCACTCAACCTTATTGTCATGTCGGACTAAGTCCACCGCAGGTTTAACATGACAATCTTTATGAGCTCCTCTTGAGGACATTATCAACCTAGTATCTCTAGGACACAGTTTCCTTCTATAATCAACAACACACACTATAAGTGATACCATTTCCCAACTTATCGGGTTTATTGATTCAACGAACTAAATCTCACCCATTGATAAATTAAAGAAATAAATATCAAATATATGTGCTTGTTATTATATTAGGATTAAGAGCACACACTTCCATAATAACTGAGGTATTTGTTCCTTTATAAAGTCAGTATAAAAGAAACGACCTCAAATGGTCCTACTCAATACACTCTGAGTGTACTAGTGTAATTATATAGTCAAGATAAACTAATACCTAATTACACTACGACCTTCTAATGGTTTGTTCCTTTTCCATTTTGGTCGTGAGCTACTGTTTATAATTTATAAGGTACTGATAACATCATCTTCTGTATGTGACACCACATACTATGTTATCTACAATATAAATTAAATGAACAACTACAAACAAATGTAGACAATTAGACCAAATGTGATTCTTTATTCATAATAAATGTTTACAAAGCTTAGGCTTTCAGTATACACTCCAACAGACATCACAGTTTCTCTGGAGGCATTTGATCACTTCCTCTTTCTGGCTTGCCTCCAGATCGGCTGCAATGAATGTGGTGGCCTCCGATCGGGTGTGGTGAATCTACACTTCCTCTTTTTCTTCATAAACCAAAGTGGGTGGTTTTTCGGTTATAGCATTCACCTCGATCCGCGGCTTCTTCCGGGCGGCATTAGCTTCAGCTCGGACCATCTCGACGTAGCATCGCCAAGCCGCCAGCTGGTCTCCTCGTACTTCTCCCACTTTATCTTCCACCGGGAACTTTATTTTCTGATGGAAGGTGGAGACTGCCACTTGGAACTCGCTGAGCGCCGGTCGCCCTAGAATGACGTTGTATGCTGAAGGAGAGTCAACGATGATGAAGTTTGCAGTCCGCATCCTTCTGAGCGGCTCCTCTCCCAGGGAAATAGCCAGTCGGACCTGTCCAACCGGCAGAACTTCATTGCCCGTAAACTCGTAGAGGGGGGTTGTCATGGGCAGCAGCTCGGCTCGATCAATTTGTAGTTGGTCGAAGGCCTTTTTGAATATGATGTTGACCGAGCTTCCTGTATCAATGAAAACGTGGTGAATAGTGTAATTGGCTATTACCACTTTGATGAGGAGAGCATCGTCATGCGGCACTTCGACTCCCTCCAAGTCCCTGGGCCCGAAGCTGATTTCGGGACCGCTCGCCCGTTCTTGGCTACATCCTACCGTATGGATCTGAAGCTGTCTAACGCTCGCCTTCCTTGATCTGTTGGAGTCGCCTCCGGTCGGCCCGCCAGCAATAATGTTGATTTCGCCTCGAGAAGTGTTACTTCTATTTTCTTCTTCCCGAGCGGACGACCTAGGCTGCTCCTTAGACCTCCGGGGGTTGTCCTCACGCCTCGGAGTATGATGCCGCTCGGGAGTCTGTCTCTGCCGCCTGCCGGATATCATCTGATCGGCTTCATGAGGGCGTTGTCGCCTGTCGGATGATGGCGATCGACGGTGGCCACCTCGGGGCACGGGGTGGGCAATCAGGGGAAGGCTCCGGCAGTCTCTTGTATTATGAGTGTCTGTCCGGTGAAATGAGCAAAACATTGGGGTCCATACCTTCTTTTTAGGCTTGGGCAGCTCGGCAGACACTTCTTGAATGGCGTGGGATCTTGCATGTTGCTGGGGGCGAGCTGCTTCAGCTCGCGGTCCTCTAGGCGGCTGATGAGCAGTGTGCGGTTTCCGCTCGGCAAGGGGCGCCCGCTCGGTTGGTGTTTCCTTCCTTCGGGCCGCTTGGGCTTCCTCCACATTGATGTATTCATTGGCTTGGTGTAGCATATGATCGTAGCCTCGGGGCGGTTTCCGAATGAGCGAGCGGAAGAAGTCCCCATCCACGAGGCCTTGCGTAAATGCGTTCATCATTGTCTCGGAGGTGGCCGTTGGAATGTCCATGGCCACCCGGTTGAATCGCTGGATATAAGCTCTGAGCGACTCTCTGGGCTCTTGCTTGATGGCGAATAGACTGACGCTAGTCTTCTGGTAGCACCGACTGCTTGCAAAATGGTGGAGGAAGGTCGTGCGGAAGTCTTTGAAACTTGCGATGGATCCGTCCGGCAGTCTCCGAAACCACCGTTGAGCCGATCCTGAGAGGGTGGTTAGAAAAACCCGACACTTCACTCCATATGTGTATTGATGAAGGGTAGCCATGTTGTTGAACTTACCCAAATGATCGTCCGGGTCGGTGGTTCCATTGTATTCACCGATCGCCAGGGGCACATAGTGCTTTGGCAGAGGGTCTCACAGAATGGCCTCTGAGAATTGCCGATTATTCCGCTCGGGAGAAGCGTCCGCTTGGGAGAAGCGTCCGCTCGGGGGGCCTTGCCTTTTCTATTGTCTCGTATTGGCACTTCATCTGATCAAGACCCTCGATCCCGATTAATTACTGCGGCTTCAGGAGACGTGCGGAATAGGGCCCGATGAAATGGAACCGTGGCATGGGGTGCTTCCGCTCGGCCCCCCGATGCTGATGTTGCTTGCTGCTCAATCCGCTCGGCTTGCGACTTTTGTCTCTGTTCCACAAGCTTAGCTGCTCTTGTCTCGATCAAAGCGTCGAGCTCCTCTGTGGAGAGCATCACCGAGTGCGGTCGTCCAGCTTCGTCCATTGCTTCCAATCGGATACAGGAGCGTTCCCACAGACGGCGCCAAATTGATCCTGTCCGAATGCTGAATCAACGGACGCTGGGCACGTGACGCTCTCCCAACGGCTGACGTGGATCTCCGGCCGGACGTACGGACCTCCGATGAACCTGCAAGGAAGTCGGGTCGGGAAGGGGTTCCCAGCGACGACCCTCCGACGCTCAAGTCAGGTAAGTAGGCAACAAAGAAGCGGCTCCGAATATCGTAGAATGCGTACCTCCAATGAAGTGTGAGGCCCTTTATATAGAACTGCGAAGAGGCTCACGCACACATACCGAGGCGAGTACGTGTCCTCATCCCATACCTCAGCATGGGTTTGTCAGAAAAGCTTACCTGACACCATACTGCTACAGTCCGAGCACGCCTCTGATGGGACAACGGAGCCCTCTGTCATAAGATCCCGCGTATGGCCTGATCGTCGAACATACCCGCTGTCAGAAGATGTTCCCTTGTCCTTTTCTCCTTTTACGCAATATCGAGCGTCGGCCGGCAAGCAGTTCTCTCACGTCCGGCCGGTCGTAAGTGTTGGTCCGCTCGGGAGATTCCCGGTAGTGTGCTCTATGGACTGTTCGCAGTTTGATACTTTATGCCTTCGGCTGAGCGGGCCACCCGCTCGGCCATACGACCATGTTCAACATGAGCGTCGGAACCTTGACTCCTCGCCGGGTGCCTTTGACTCCGATGAGACCCCGTTCGGCAGACCGGTCTCCCCTTCTCCGGTCGATCGTTCGACCTTTTGACTTCCACGTGGCGTTGACTTCCCTCAGAGGGGGGGTCCCTGTTCTTACCGCCGGATCACACCCAATAAATCATCAATCAAAGTTTTAAAAATATTTTTAAGAAAATAAATTTATAGGTTTTCAAAAATATTTTTTAAAGAATATTTTAAATTTTAAGTTTCTTAGCATCTCACCCATTCTAAATTTTCAAATATGATAATCCTATAATTATGTGAGATGACTTTAAAAATTTGAATTTTAGTTTAACTTTGATTATTTTAAGTTAAATTTGGGTTAAATTATTAAGATTAATTAAATTGATATTAATGGTAACATTATTATTATTATTATAGTATGAATTAATTGAATTAATAATGTTTTGTTAATTTATTAATTTAAGATTAATTAACTAATTAATCAAGAATTAATTTAAAGTTAATTAAGTATTTTTTAAAAAATTAATGATTATTAATTGAGTTGATATAATTTTACTCATATGGGTAAATTTATATAGATTGATTTTTTAGATTAAACTTAATTTGGAATAATTCAAAGTTAGTTTCAATAGATTTATTCATTTGTATTTGGAGTTCTGTTTAGTATGATTATTTTATATTTTAATTTATTTTTAAAAATTTAATTTATAATTGTTGGATTAATTATTGCTTATTTCAATTAAGAGTGATTATTATTTTAATTTTTGATTAAAGCTTCATAATTAATAGTTATGGTTTAATTGATCATGAATTATTATTAATTAAGGATTAATTTAATTAGTTTTTTAGGAATTAATTAGGTAAAGATTTAAGAATTGATTTAAATTTGTTTAATGTTAAAGTACTTAATTTGTTGGTTAAAGTTAAGATTTCAAGTTGAAATTCATTAAGATTTAATTAAGTATATTAAGTTAAATTGTAAAGTTAATGATTAATAAAATTAAGTTAAACTTATTAATTATTGATTTAATATTGGTTAAGGTTAAAGTATTTTATTTATTGATTATAGTTATTGATCCTGTCCGAATGCTGAATCGACGGACGCTGGGGACGTGGCGCTCTCTGCTGGCTCCTCGCGCGCTCCGAAGCGCTAAACAGGTCTCCGGCGAACCTGCAAGGAAGCCGGGCCGGGGAGGGGTCCCCGGCGACGGCCCTCCGACGCTCAAGTCAGGCAAGAAGAAGATATGAAGTGGCTCCAAAGATGTTAAGTCGCGTACCGATAGCTCCCTCTCCTTTTTTTCCTCTCTCGCGTTTCTGAAGTTTGCGGGCTCTTATAGAGCTTCAGGAAAGCTCATGCACACCTACCGAGGTGTACACGTGTCCTCTACCATGCCTGACCCCATACTGCTACAGTCCGAGCACGTCCTTGATGGGACAGAAAGATCTTCCGTATTCTGATTCTGCGTATGGCCTGCTGTCAGAAGGTATTCCCCACTGTCCCATTGTCCTAGTCTGCTTTTCCCCGAGCCGAGCGTCCATCCGCTCGACAGGCATCGATCCGACCGGGCATAGGAGCCCTTTTCCGACCGGGCATAAGTATCACTCCATCGCATGCTCGGCTGAGACAGTTCATTCACCATTGCTGCTTTAGCCTCGGCCGAGCGGGCCTCCCGCTCGGTCCGTTGACCTTGTTTACGATGAGCGTCGGAAACCCGACTCCCCCGTCGGGCTGTCTTTGATTCCGCTCGGATCCGTTCGGCCGGTCGCCCCAATATTCATCCGCTCGGTCAATCCTCTGGTTGACCTTTTACTCTTCAATCTTCCCGTGGCGTTGACTCTATTAAATGTGGTCCCCCATTCTTACTGCCGGATCACTTGCCTCCCCTTCAAGTCTAGTCGAAGGAGGCGATTAGTCCGACTGACTGGACCATCAGTTCGGCCGAGCGGCTCCATGAAAATACCATCCGCTCGGACGAATATATTCTGCTTCGACAGAAGAGGTTATTCACTGGATGTTGGTGAAGTATCTTTGGGTACTGGGCCGAGCGGAACACGTAGGTGGCCGAACGATATTGACGGCGAGTACGAGTCCCCTTGATCGCCTTTTTCCGCTCGGAGGCTTTATAGACGCCGGCTCGTCTCTCGATTTTTAACGTCGGAGCTCGACGGTCTTCCGCTCGGACGTTTATAGACGCCGGCTCGTCTCTACGGTTTAACGTCTGGGCTATACGGCCTTCCGCTCGGACGTTTATAGACGCCGGCTCGTCTCTCGATATTTAACGTCGGAGCTCGACGGTCTTCCGCTCGGACGTTTATAAACGCCGGCTCGTCTCTACGGTTTAACATCTGGGCTAGACGGCCTTCCGCTCGGACGTTTATAGACGCCGGCTCGTCTCTCGATATTTAACGTCGGAGCTCGACGGTCTTCCGCTCGGAGGGTTTATAGACGTCGGCTCGTCTCTCGATATTTAATGTTGGAGCTCGACGATCTTCCGCTCGGACGTTTATAGACGCCGGCTCGTCTCTCGATATTTAACGTCGGAGCTCGACGGTCTTCCGCTCGGATGTTTATAGACGCCGGCTCGTCTCTCGATATTTAACGTCGGAGCTCGACGGTCTTCCGCTCGGATGTTTATAGACGCCGGCTCGTCTCTCGATATTTAACGTCGGAGCTCGACGGTCTTCCGCTCGGATGTTTATAGACACCGACTCGTCTCTACGGTTTAACGTCTGGGCTAGACGACCTTCCGCTCGGACGTTTATAGACCCCGGCTCGTCTCTCGATATTTAACGTCGGAGCTCGACGGTCTTCCGCTCGGAGGGTTTATAGACGCCGGCTCGTCTCTCGATATTTAACGTCGGAGCTCGACGATCTTCCGCTCGGACGTTTATAGACGCCGGCTCGTCAATCGATATTTAACGTCGGAGCTCGACGGTCTTCCGCTCGGACGTTTATAGACGCCGGCTCGTCTCTTGATATTTAACGTCGGAGCTCGATGGTCTTCCGCTCGGACGTTTATAGACGCCGGCTCGTCTCTACGGTTTAACGTCTGGGCTAGACGGTCTTCCGCTCGGAGGGTTTATAGACGCTGGCTCGTCTCTACGGTTTAACGTCTGGGCTAGACGGTCTTCCGCTCGGAGGGTTTATAGACGCCGGCTCGTCTCTACGGTTTAACGTTTGGGCTAGATGGTCTTCCGCTCGGAGGGTTTATAGACGCCGGCTCGTCTCTCGATATTTAACGTCGGAGCTCGACGGTCTTCCGCTCGGACGTTTATAGACGTCGGCTCGTCTCTCGATATTTAACGTCGGAGCTCGACGGTCTTCCGCTCGGATGTTTATAGACGCCGGCTCGTCTCTCGATATTTAACGTCTAAGCTCGACGGGCTTTTAAGCCTAATTTGGACGAGGTCTTCAGTTTCGAGCGTGGGTATTATACCTCCGGCCGAACGGCACGGGGCCTTCGTTTCCGAGTCTCTGATTCCGATAATGTACCTCCGGCCGAACGGCTCGGGGCCTTCGTCTTCGAGCGCTTGGCTCGGATAATTTACCTCCGGCCGAACGGCTTGGGGCCTTCGTCCTCGAGCGCTTGGCTCGGATACTATACATTAGGGAGATAGGCCGCTCGGCAAACCCATTGGCCATCCTTTGAATTAATTTAGCTTCCTGCATTACAAGGACATAGGCGACCGACATGTATATAAATTTACATTTAGCGCACCTTTCACCCAGCTCGGATAACGTACTCCCGGCCGAACGGCTCGGGGTCTTCTTCGTCGAGCGCTTGGCTCGGATAACATACCTCCGGCCGAACGGCTCGGGGCCTTCGTTCGTCGAGCGCTTGGCTCGGATATTATACCTCCGGCCGAACGGCTCGGGACCTTGGTTCGTCGAGCGCTTAGCTCGGATATTATACCTCCGGCCGAATGGCTCGGGGCCTTCGTTATCGAGCCTGTGGCTCGGCTACTTAACCTCCGGCCGAACGGCTCGGGGCCTTCGTTCGTCGAGCGCTTGGCTCGGATATTATACCTCCGACCGAATGGCTCGGGGCCTTCGTTCGTCGAGCGCTTGGCTCGGATATTATACCTCCGGCCGAACGGCTCGGGGCCTTCGTTCGTCGAGCGCTTGGCTCGGCTAATTAACCTTCGGCCGAACGGCTCGGGGCCTTCGTCATCGAGCGCTTGGCTCGGCTAATTAACCTCCGGCCGAACGGTGCGGGGCCTTCGTCATCGAGCCTGTGGCTCGGCTAATTAACCTCCAGCCGAACGGTCCGGGGCCTTCGATATCGAGCGTGCGGCTCGTACAATATACCTCCGGCCGATCGGCTCGGGGCCTTCGTCATCGAGCCTTTGGCTCGGCTAATTAACCTCCGGCCGAACGGTCCGGGGCCTTCGATATCGAGCGTGCGGCTCGTACAATATACCTCCGGCCGATCGGCTCGGGGCCTTCGTCATCGAGCCTTTGGCTTGGCTAATTAATCTCCGACCGAACGGTCCGGGGCCTTCGATATCGAGCGTGCGGCTCGTACAATATACCTCCGGCCGATCGGCTCGGGGCCTTCGCTCTCGAGCGCTTGGCTCAGATAATTTACCTCCGGCCGAACGGCACGGGGCCTTCGTCATCGAGCCTGTGGCTCGGCTACTTAACCTCCGGCCGAACGGCGCAGGACCTTCGTTCTCGAGCGCTTGGCTCGGATATTATACCTCCGGCCGAATGGCTCGGGGCCTTCGTTCGTCGAGCGCTTGGCTCGGATATTATACCTTCGGCCGAATGGCTCGGGGCCTTCGTTCGTCGAGCGCTTGGCTCGGATACTATACCTCCGGTCGAACGGCACGGGGCCTTCGGCATCGAGCGCTTGGCTCGGATATTATACCTCCGGCCGAATGGCTCGGGACCTTCGTTCGTCGAGCGCTTGGCTCGGATACTATACCTCCGGCCGAACGGCTCGGGGCCTTCGTTATCGAGCCTGTGGCTCGGCTAATTAACCTCCGGCCGAACGGCTCTGGGCCTTCGTCCTCGAGCGCTTGGCTCGGATATTATACCTCCGGCCGAACGACACGGGGCCTTCGGCATCGAGCCTGTGGCTCGGCTAATTAACCTCCGGCCGAACGGTCCGGGGCCTTCGATATCGAGCCTGTGGCTCGGCTACTTAACCTCCGGCCGAACGGCGCGGGGCCTTCGCTATCGAGCGTTCGGCTCATACAATATACCTCCGACCGATCGGCTCGGGGCCTTCGTTCGTCGAGCGCTTGGCTCGGCTAATTAACCTCCGGCCGAACGGTCCGGGGCCTTCTTTGTCGAACGCTTGGCTCGGTTATTATACCTCCGACCGAACGGCTCGGGGCCTTCTTCGTCGAGCGCTTGGCTCGGTTATTATACCTCCGGCCGAACGTCTCGGGGCCTTCGTCCTCGAGCGCTTGGCTCGGCTAATTAACCACCGGCCGAACGGTCCGGGGCCTTCGATATCGAGCGTGCGGCTCGTACAATATACCTCCGGCCTATCGGCTCGGGGCCTTCATCATCGAGCCTTTGGCTCGGCTAATTAACCTCCGGCCGAACGGTCCGGGGCCTTCGATATCGAGCGTGCGGCTCGTACAATATACCTCTGGCCGATCGGCTCGGGGCCTTCGCTCTCGAGCGCTTGGCTCAGATAATTTACCTCCGGCCGAACGACACGGGGCCTTCGTCATCGAGCCTGTGGCTCAGCTACTTAACCTCCGGCCGAACGGCGCAGGGCCTTCGTTCTCGAGCACTTGGCTCGGATATTATACCTCCGGCCGAATGGCTCGGGGCCTTCGTTCGTCGAGTGCTTGGCTCGGATATTATACCTCCGACCGAATGGCTCGGGGCCTTCGTTCGTCGAGCACTTGGCTCGGATACTATTCCTCCGGCCGAACGGCACGTGGCCTTCGGCATCGAGCCCTTGGCTCGGATATTATACCTCCGGCCGAATGGCTCGGGACCTTCATTCATCGAGCGCTTGGCTGGGATACTATACCTCCGGCCGAACGGCTCAGGGCCTTCGTTATCGAGCCTGTGGCTCAGCTAATTAACCTCCGGCCGAACGGCTCGGGGCCTTCGTCCTCGAGTGCTTGGCTCGGATATTATACCTCTGGTCGAACGGCACGGGGCCTTCGGCATCGAGCCTGTGGCTCGGCTAATTAACCTCCGGCCGAACGGTCCGGGGCCTTCGATATCGAGCCTGTGGCTCGGCTACTTAACCTCCGGCCGAACGGCGCGGGGCCTTCGCTATCGAGCGCGCGGCTCGTACAATATACCTCCGGCCGATCGGCTCGGGGCCTTCGTTCGTCGAGCGCTTGGCTCGGATATTGTACCTCCGGCCGAACGGCTCGGGGCCTTCGTTCGTCGAGCGCTTGGCTCGGCTAATTAACCTCCGGTCGAACGGTCCGGGGCCTTCTTCGTCGAGCGCTTGGCTCGGTTATTATACCTCCGGCCGAACGGCTCGGGGCCTTCTTCGTCGAGCGCTTGGCTCGGTTATTATACCTCCGGCCGAACGGCTCGGGGCCTTCGTCCTCGAGCGCTTGGCTCGGCTAATTAACCTCCGGCCGAACGGTCCGGGGCCTTCGATATCGAGAGTGCGGCTCGTACAATATACCTCCGGCCGATCGGCTCGGGGCCTTCGTTCGTCGAGCGCTTGGCTCGGTTACTATACCTCCGGCCGAATGGCTCGGGGCCTTCGCTTGAGGAACTAAAATTCTATTACCGAAATAAAATACAGCTGGAAAACTAACCTGCCGACCAGCAGAGGATCTGATTCAGTTTCTCGACTCCAGAATACCCGTGGAGTGAGGATACGATGTACTCATCGAAACCCATCAAGGCCATGAGGATGGCAGAATTTTCCGGGTCGCCCATCTTTGCGTTCCAAATAATGGGAACCCGAGCGGAGCTTCTCGATGACTTTGGAGGGGCCCGCTCAAGGAGTCTTCAACTTTCCCATCTCTTCCAACCGGCTTTGCCTTTTTCCATACTAGGTTGCCGACCTGTAATGCCCTTGGGCAAGTGGTGCTTCCCCTTGACTGCCGACCGGACCTTTATTTCGGCCACATGTTGAGATATTTTCCAGTCGGAGATGTACTTCCGCTCGGCCTAATGATGCTGCCGTCGCCTGTTGCTCGAGGCGTTCGGCTTGCGCTTTTTGTTTCTGCTGCTCCACGGGCTTAGCTGCTCTCGCCTTGATTAGAGCGCCCAATCCCTCTTGAGAGAGTGCCACGGTGTGTGGTCGTCCAGCTTCGTCCATCTCTTCCACTTGGATGCAGGCGCGTTCCCACAGACGGCGCCAATTTGATCCTGTCCGAATGCTGAATCGACGGACGCTGGGGACGTGGCGCTCTCTGCTGGCTCCTCGCGCGCTCCGAAGGGCTAAACAGGTCTCCGGCGAACCTGCAAGGAAGTCGGGCCGGGGAGGGGTCCCCGGCGACGGCCCTCCGACGCTCAAGTCAGGCAAGAAGAAGATATGAAGTGACTCCAAAGATGTTAAGTCGCGTACCGATAGCTCCCTCTCCTTTTTTTCCTCTCTCGCGTTTCTGAAGTTTGCGGGCTCTTATAGAGCTCCAGGAAAGCTCATGCACACCTACCGAGGTGTACACGTGTCCTCTACCATGCCTGACCCCATACTGCTACAGTCCGAGCACGTCCTTGATGGGACAGAAAGATCTTCCGTATTCTGATTCTGCGTATGGCCTGCTGTCAGAAGGTATTCCCCACTGTCCCATTGTCCTGGTCTGCTTTTCCCCGAGCCGAGCGTCCATCCGCTCGACAGGCATCGATCCGACCGGGCATAGGAGCCCTTTTCCGACCGGGCATAAGTATCACTCCATCGCGTGCTCGGCTGAGACAGTTCATTCACCATTGCTGCTTTAGCCTCGGCCGAGCGGGCCTCCCGCTCGGTTCGTTGACCTTGTTTACGATGAGCGTCGGAAACCCGACTCCACCGTCGGGCTGTCTTTGATTCCGCTCGGATCCGTTCGGTCGGTCGCCTCAATATTCATCCGCTCGGCCAATCCTCTGGTTGACCTTTTACTCTTCAACCTTCCCGTGGCGTTGACTCTATTAAATGTGGTCCCCCATTCTTACTGCCGGATCAGTTATTAAAGATTAATTATGTCTATTAAGGTAAATTAGTTAAAGATTAGGGTTAATCAAACAATTAATTTAGTTTTAATTTAAAGTTGATTTAATTTTCTTTTTAAATTACACTTGAGTTAATTTAGGTTTAAGTTTAGTTTAGATTAAGTTTATTTTAATTTTAGTTTAAATTAAGTTTAGTTTTATTAAATAAATTTGAGATTTAAAGTTGTAATTTAAATTTGATTAGGTTTTCATAATTAGGTTTAATATTTGAATTAAAGTTTTAAAATAATTTTTTATTTAAGTTTTAATTTAGTTTTAAAATAATTTTAATTAAGTTTTGTATAATTTTAATTAAGTTCTAAAATAATTTTAATTAAGTTTTAAAATAATTTTAATCAAGTTATTTTTAATTGAAAAAGTATTTAGGAAAATGTTATTGAACCCATGTTAGATTCAAACTTAACTTTGGGTTAATTAAGCAAGCTTCCTAAGGATAAGTTTTCAGTTCAGTGGCGAGACATATGACATTCTTGCGTATCAACGGTGGACCACTTGCTGAATACTTTCCAAAATAGTCCTGCCCAAAAAAATTTAATACTAAGTTTTAGTCTAACTAACTCATATTTGACTGGAGTAGCTTCGGTCAGATCTACTAAATCTAGTGCACCAAGTAGAATACATAGGATTCAGCGTACACATGCTTTCGACAAAGTTTTCTTGACGTACTATCATCCTAATCCATTCTGATGGTATGTTGTTAGGATTTGATAAACCTTTTATAACTAATCATTATAGATTTAATAGCATAAAGAGAAGATGCATGACATTGTATATAACAGATAAATATGCATAATCATGATAAGTCAATCAATTCATATTATTGTTGATTATTTTTATTGTTATTATTGTTATTATTATTGTTGTTATTGTTGTTATTTATTGTTTATAATTTTTATTGTTGTTATTATTATTGTTTATTATTATTATTATATACATGAGTATAATTAGGTTTGCGAAAGTTTTGTTTTAGATTTGGTTTTGATTTATAACTTAAATCTACATTTTGTGAGTTGATAAAATTATTAATAATGTTTTATAATTTATTAATTTTATTTTTCAAAACATTATTTTATTTTTCTAGTTTTCTAAAATTTGATTTTATATTTAATTTATAGTTTAGTTTCTTATTTTATTTTTTAAAATTTTAGTTAAATTTTTTTTATTGTTAGTTAATTTTAGATAATTATTATTTTGATTTAAATTAAAATTATCTTGAATAAATAAATTTTGATTAATTAGATCTAGATCTTGATTAAGATTTGGGTTGATTTGATCCATTTTAATTACATTTGAAATATTTAAATCTTTATTAATTAAATTAGTTTTGTTAAGTAATGTTAATGTAGGATTTTTCATGTTTTTTTTTAAATTCATAGAACAATTCAAACAAGCAACATGCACTTTTTCATGTAAAATAAATTGTTTTACCTTAATTGCTCCCCTTGGATCCTTGGATATTCTTTCCAGGCATTGGGATTTGTAGTGTTCCATCTTTTTGCACTTGAAACTGTTGGTTCCTTTGGAGGCCGGTAAGAGGGGATGGGTGAATTACCCTGCACAAAAAGAAAAACAACCCTTCTTGGACTTCTTAAAGAAACACTTGCATAAATTATAAAAGCAATAAATTAAAAGGAAGAGGCACAGGAGTTTACTTAGTTACAACCGGAGAGGTTGTTAATCCAAGGAGAATTAAGCGCAATAGATATCTCTTTTCAGGCGGAGAAGCCTTTTACAACATTCAAGCACAGAAAAATAAGAAGCTAAACTAACAATGAAAGCATACAAGTGTTGTAATCCGAATTGCTTGTTCTTCTTAGCTTCTTGGACCAAGGCTATATTTATAGCCTTGGTCGGGATGCCTGGAAGGGTTCCAGGCACCTGAGAGGGGATAAAACTTTATCCCTTCTCGCATAGATCACATTTGACCGCGATCTGGATAACATCCAGGTCCGGGCGCTCGGACCAAGAAAATCAACAGTGTTGACTTTTTCAGTCCGGGCCCTCTGCTCCAGTTCAACTCGCCTCGGTTCTGGTCTTCCGCTCCTACTCCGCTTGCTTGGGTGATCTCGGTCATCGAGAATAGGGCTCACCAAAACCCAAGTTCTGGCCTTCTCATCGAGTACCCTTCCTCCCTGGTTTCTCATCCCTCGAACGTCACGTACGTTCTTCTCATCCATCGGTGTACTCTTCCGCGGCACCTCGTCCCTCAGACGCACCGAGCCCATCGACTCTCTCCCCATGCCATCCTTCTCGCTAGCCGCGTCTTCCGCTCGACTTCCTATGCTCCTAAGCTCCTGCACACTTAGACACAAGGGTTAAACCAAACAGGACTTAACTTAACTTGTTTTATCACATCAAAACAACCTTGGGGTTTCAACAGAAACATTCGACGCGGTCCTTCGTTTTTCGGACTCTAGACATCGGTTCCTCCTTTGCCTCCGGTAGTGCAAATTGGTTCTTTGGACATTTACTTTTGTAATGCCCTTTTTCTCTGCAATTAAAACATGTTATGTGTTCTTTAAATTTTGTATTTACAATATTACCTTTTGAATCCTCATTAGGATTCTCCCCCCTTGACCATTGCTATCTCGGATTCAGGCTCGAGCATTTGGTCGGACTCAGGTTCGGATCCATCTGCCTCCTCCTCAACGATTAGTGTCATGAAGTTGATTTGGTCTTGATATTCTAAATTTGTCTCTGAGGATAGCTCTCTGGATTCAAACTCAGATTTGAATTAACTTTGATCTTCTTGCCTCGACAGAGTCTCGTGAAGCTCGATCAATTTGGTCCACATCTCGAATGCATTCTTGTAATCTTCTAATTGACACAAAACTTTATTAGGCAAAACACTAATTAATATATCCATTACCTTTGTGTTTGCTTTTGAGTTTTGAGAGGATTGTCTCAGTGTGATCTAGTTGTTGAAATTGTTGCTTCAAATGAAGCATTCCATCATTTGCCTCCAGAAATTGAAGTAGACTTGGTCATACGGTGGAGGGTCATAGATGCTTCGTCCTTCTTGATATGACATCAACATTCTTGCAAAAAATAGAAAACAAGTTTCCAAGACTTTCGTCTTGGGATTAGTAGTGCTGGAAAAAGAATTTAAAAAAAATAAGGGAAAAGAAAAATTTTTAAAAGGTGCTTGAAAATGATTAAGTACTTTCAGAGCTACAGGGCTCTAATACCAATTGTAGGATCGAACGAGTGCGATAGAGGGGGGAGGGGTGAATATCGCACTCTTAAAAAAACTTTTCTTTTCGTATTTTAAAGACAATCCGAATATACAGTGGAAAGTAAAAGACTTAGTTCGATTACTTGGTTCGAAACCTAGGTCGACTCCTACTACAAGGGTCGCGATCCTTGACCGCACCGATGGATAATCCACTAAAACCCTTCTTTCTGAAATCCTTGGAAAGAAGCAGATCGTACAAATGCAAATAGAAGATAGTAACAGAATACTATCTTATTTTAAATCAAATACAATGCAAGCTTTAAATAATTATACCGATAAGAGTAGAAGATGAAACTCGGTCAGACGGATGGAGTTGCTTGCTTGAAGATGTGCAGAAGACTTGTAGCGTAAGTAGCTTGTGCAGAGATGAACTTTTTATCAATCAGAATCCATTTTTTTAGCCTCAAACCTCGAGCTTTCTTTTATAAGAATCGTCGATGTTCGGTCGACCGAACTCACTTCCTTCCTTCTTTGCTGAGATTTGCTGAGATCTGATCTTCGAGCATTCACTGATTTTTAATGGTTCAATCGACCGATAACCTTATTCGGTCGATCGAATGGTGAACTATCCCTTCTCGCCGAGATTCACACTTAAAGCTCCATTAATGCTTTTATTGTTCAGTCAATCGAACCTCATTTTCGGTCGACTGATCATGCTGTGATACCATGTCTGTGAGCCTGATCTATTTTGCCAATTTTGCCTGTTCGGTCGTCTGATAAAATACCTTTTTTAGTCGACTGAACCTCCTGTTTAGTCGACCAAACCCTTGGTCAAATGAAGTTTTTGAGTGTTGGACGCGTGACCCCTGACAGAGCTTGATTCTGAGTTCTGAGTCAAAAGTTATGACCCTTTGAAGTTCAAGGGGTCATATGATTCTGCAACACAAAGTTAGTTTGATATAACAATAATATTCCTGCAAAACAAAGTTAACACAGTTATAATACATGAGTCGTAATATGCATGAGTATAACAGTTAAGATTGTCTTGATCTCAACTTGGAAACCTTCCTGGTTTCTTCAGTTGGATCAACGACCTTAGGTTGTTCTTTTCTGGAACACGATCTCACCGTCTCTCCTCCAGTTGCATACCTCAACTTACCTGCCAAACATTGGTCCTCTAGACTTGGTTGGACTTTCTCTGCTCAGTGTCTGATCACCTGATCCACTAAAACTTTTCCTGCAATACTACATTATCCAGCAGCAATCATAGTAATACAGAATACTATGGTAAAACTAAACTTAGAATCACCAAGATCCGCTGGTCCGGTCAACCGCTCGCAGTCGACCAGAAACCATCCGATCAACCTTGCTTGGAGTTCACTCCTCTAAGACTTCTCGTTACCTAAGGTTATCTCCCCCTAGGATTTTCTCCATCTGGTTTCACTCACCAGAATCTAAGATTACCACCCCTTAGGATTTTCTCCACCTGACTTCACTCACCAAGACTCAGTATTCGGCTACCCAGGGATCAGGTCCTTCAAACATATCCACCTGGCTTCAACGATCTATCGAGATTTCCCTTCCCTAGTCTACAACTAGGACTCAGTATTCGGCTACCTAGGGATCAGGTCCTCCAGACCTATCGAATCCATCTGGCTTCCACGATCTACTGAGATTTCCCTTGCATAGCCTACAACTAGGACTTTCCATGCCTAACCGCAGTTAGGACTAGTCACTTGGTTGACTTCTCACCATTGCCTAGCCATGACTAGGACTTCCCATGATCAAGCTCTATTAAACATACTTAAACATATTTGTCAGACATTAAAATCTTGGAGGTCGATTGCATCAACAGTAGGCTCCTTTTATAGGAGTGCTCCGGGCACCCGGATCCCTTCCGAGTGCCCGGATCGTGATGTAAGCCCAGCCAATCAGCGCGCTTCATATCTGCGATGGGATAACTTTTACCTTTCGGCCGCCCGGATCCCTTCCGGGAGCCCAGACCAACTCCGGGCGCCCGGACCCCTTCCGGGCGCCCGGACCCCCATTTTCTAGAAAACTCCTTTTCCTGCAAGAAAATATTAGTCCAAGGTAAAATAAAAGTTATGCTACCATGTAAACCAAAGTGTTAGTTCAATCACAGTCAAGAGTAGTTAGAGTAATTAGATTCTGTCTCCTCGAGAACAGAATCTAGTCACAATCTCAACTTAAACTTCCGAAATAGATCTAAGTTAGATAGACGTCTAAGTTCCCTACCTAGGAACGCATCCTCACCAAGTCACTCCCCTCCAATGACTTAGCTTAACTTACCTATCAGACATCCGGTCAGCCCGTCAACCCGTCAACCCGTCTAGACTTCATGCCAGCTACCCGATCGATCAGTCGACCTAGCTGGACTTCGTGCCGGACATCTAGTCAGCCCGTTGACCCGTCTGGACTTCGTGCTAACTATTAGGTCAACCCATCGACCTAGCTAGACTTTGTGTCAACTATTAGGTCGGCCCGTCGACTTAGCTGGACTTCGTGCCAACTATCTGATTGGCTCGTCGACCTAGCTGGGCTTCATGTCAGCTATCCGATCAGCCCGTCGACCTATCTAGACTTCTCCTGCACACTCAATCAAAGTGTTAGATCACAACAAACCTAACTTAACCTACTTTGTCATTCATCAAAACTTGAGTTAAACTGTTAGTGCTAACTGCAGCAACACTTGCCACTAGCGCAAGTCCGACGAGGACTTCTATCTCCGATTCGGATGACGTTTTATCCCACGTCACCTTTACATTTCTATACTTGTCGATTTAAGCTGTTTTATTGTTCTTTTCCTTGTCCTTATCCTTGCTCTTCAATTTTGGAGAGTTATCTTTCACATGCCCTTCTTCATTGCAGTGATAGTATCTTACTTTCCTTTTTCTTCTTGTACCCTACACTTGATTAAATTTTCTAATTTTAAATAACTTTTTAAATTTTCTTACTATGAGTGTCGTTTCGTCGTCATCAAGAGAAGATTCAGAATCTCGTTCGTCAGTTTTTGCCTTTAAGTCAATGTTGTGCTTGTTAGAGTGTATACTAAAAGTCTAGCTTTTTGTAAACATTTATTTTGAAATAAAGAATCACATTGGTCAAATGTCTACATTTATATGCTAAGTGTAGTTATTCAATTAATTTATATTGTAGATAACATGGTGTGTGGTGTCACATACAGGAGATCATGTTATCAGTTCCTTATAAATTAGAAAAAGTAGCTCACGACTAAGATGGAAAGGAACAAATCATTGGAATAGTTGTAGTGTAATTTGGTATTAGTTTATCTTAACTATAAAATTACACTAGTACACTCTGAGTGTATTGAGCAGGACCATTTGAGGAAGTATCTTTTTATACTGACTATATAAAAGAGCAATACCTTTATTATTATAGAAGTGTGTACTCTTAATCATGATATAATAACAAGCACATATACTTAATATTTATTTCTTTAATTTATCAAAGGGTGTGATTTAGTTCGATAAATCAATAGACCCGATAAGTTGGAAAATGATATTATTTATATGGTGTGTTGTTGACTATAGAATGAAACTGTGTCCTAGTAATCTAAGTTGATGACGTCCCCTTGAGGAGCTCATAAGGATTGTCATGTAAACCCTACAGGTGGACTTAGTCCGACATGACGATAAGGTTGAGTGGTACTACTCTTGGAGCTAGATATTAATTAAGTGAGTTGTCAGTAATTCATTTAATTAGTAGACATTCAATATCTTAAACACAGGGAGAATAACACACTCATGATAAGAA
Organism: Zingiber officinale; assembly: GCF_018446385.1. NCBI lineage: Eukaryota > Viridiplantae > Streptophyta > Magnoliopsida > Zingiberales > Zingiberaceae > Zingiber > Zingiber officinale. The sequence goes on from NC_055992.1 coordinate 140,644,721, forward strand.
GGAGCCCATATAGTAATATGAGATTGGTGCGGTAGTGCAATAATAACTCTTTAGTAGAATGAGATATTATTGATGAACTCGAGTTGGGTGTTCGGGGCGACATGGGAAGCTCAAGTTCATCCGGAGACCAAAACCAATTCCTCCTCATGGTCCCTGTCATAGCCTCTTATTTATAAAGTCTTATACCCACCTAAACTCACCTTCTTACCCATCCTTAGGTGGTCGGCCAAGCCAAGCTTGGAGCCCAAGCAAGGGTCGACCAAGATAAGCCTTGGATGGATCAAGTGGTGGTCGGCCCTAGCTTGGAGCCCAAGCTTAGGTGGTTGGCCACAATAAAATAAAAAGGATTTTATTTTAAAATCTTTCCTAATGTGGAAAACATAATTTTGAAAGAGAGTTTTAAAATTAAATTTTACTTTTTATAGTTTCTACAAAGGATTAAGAGAAAGGTTTGATATCTTTCCTTATTTGTAGATTGAAAGGAATATTTTAATTTTAGAGAAAACTTTCCTTATTGTAATCATCCATATGTTTTAATAGAGAGATTTTAATTTATAAAAGTTTCCTTTTATAACCAACCATGAAGGGAATTTTTTTTAAAAGAGAAATTTTTATTTTAAAAATTTCCAGAAATAAATTAGGAAGTTTTAATTTTGTGTTTAAAACTTTCCTTGTTTGGAGGAGTTGTAGGGGTCGATCAGATTAAAGGTTTAAAAGGAAATTTTAATTAAAATTTCCTTATTAACCATTGACAAGGAAAATAAGGAAGTTTTAATTATGTTTAAAACTTTCCTTATTTGACAAGACTAAGGAATATTAAAGAGAGGGTAGAGGTGCCTCACCTCACAACATATCTTCTATTATTCCCCTCTTCTCTTCCTTGGTAGTGGTCGACCCTCATCCCTTCTTCTTCTCCTATTCTTCTTCCTTGTGTGGCCAGCGGCATCTTCATCTCAAGGAGCTTGGTTGGTGGCCGGATATTGTTAGAGGAAGAAGGAGAGATAGGAGGCTTTGTTTCTTAGCATCCCTTGGAGTTTGGTTGGTGGCCGAAAGTTCTTCATCTCTTGAAGATTGTTGGTGGTCAAAACTTGCTTGGAGAAGAAGGAAGCTTGGGTGGATTCTCGTCTTGGTAGGTCGTTGGCCACACGACGTCCAAGATAAGAAGAGGAATACGACAGAAGATCGTGAGGTCTATAAGCAACAAAAGGTACAACTAGTTATTAGTTTCCGCATCATAACTAGTTTATCCTTTTGTTTAGATCTTGAAATACCAAACACAAGAGGCTAGCGATTCTTGTTTTCGGATTTATGATTCGAATTTTGTGTTTCTTTTGTTTTTCAAACTTGTGATTTGATTATTCTTATTGGTTAAACCTAGGGTTACTATAAGGAGATTAAATATCGAATTTCGTTGAAAGACTTTGTCTAGGAAGTGGTGGATGATCCCAAGAAGGCCTAGTGCCTCGTCATGTTTAACCTGGAAGCCGATCTCTGAAATAAATATTTAATCGAATTTGTAACATGGGCGGATTTGAATTAATAATGTTAAACATCGTTTGCAATCTAAGTCTAAACCTCTAAGAACAGATAAGTTGAATTTAGAATCAATAATGTTAAGTTTTGTTTGCGATTCCAAATTTAATTTCTAAAGAACACAATAGGTTGTTAGGAAAGGTTCAGGACTTGTATAAAATTTTTATACAGGAGAACCAGTACGATATTCCGAGTAGCAACCAACAGTGCTTTGGCTCCTTAATTCTTTATATCTGCACATCTTGTTTCATGGACTTCAAATGTTGAAAACAATTCTTCTAAAGCACTTAATTCTAAATCCTTAGATATATAATAAACATCTACTAATAATGTCCATTCAATAGTCTTAGGAAATGAGTTAAGTGCATACCTTAGCGAATCTCAATTGCTTACCTTTTCTCCGAGATTCGTGAGTCGGGTGATGAGTTCCTTTATTCTTGAGTGAAGGTATGCAACGGTTTCTCCTTCTTCTAATTTGATTTTGCTGATCTGGTTCCTGAGCAGATCCTGTCTCACGAGTTTTGTCTCAGAGGTTCTTTCATGTAGTTCGAGGAATTTCTCCTAGAGTTCCTTAGCAGACTTATAGGCCCCGATCCGGTTGACTTCTTGTGGTAATAAGATGCTCAGTAGATGAAACTCTGCTTTACCGTTTGCCATGAAGTTGGCTTGATCCTTCTATTGGAGTGTATACTGAAAGCCTAAGCTTTGTAAACATTCATTATGAATAAAGAATCACATTTGATCAAATTGTCTACATTTAGTTGTAGTTGTTCAATTAATTTATACTGTAGATAACATAGTATGTGGTGTCACATGCAGAAGATGATGTTATCAGTACCTTATAAATTATAAATAGTAGCTCACGACCAAAATGGAAAGGAACAAATCATTAGAAGGTCGTAGTGTAATTAGGTATCAGTTTATCTTGACTGTATAATTACACTAGTACACTTAGAGTGTAATGAGTATGACCATTTGAGGTCGTTTCTTTTATACTGACTTTATAAAGAAACAAAGATCTCGGTTATTATGGAAGTGTGTGCTCTTAATCCTAATATAATAACAAGCACATATATTTGATATTTATTTCTTTAATTTATCAATGGGTGAGATTTAGTTCGATGAATCAATAAGCCCGATAAGTTGGGAAATGGTATCACTTATAGTGTGTGTTGTTGATTATAGAAGGAAACTGTGTCCTAGAGATACTAGGTTGATAATGTCCTCAAGAGGAGCTCATAAGGATTGTCATGTTAAACCCTGCAGGTGGACCTAGTCCGACATGATGATAAGGTTGAGTGGTACTACTCTTGGACTAAGATATTAATTAAATGAGTTGTCAGAAACTCACTTAATTAGTGGACATTTGACATCTTAAACACAGGGAGACTAACACACTCATAATAAGAAGGAGCCCAAAATGTAATTTGGGATTGGTGCGGTAGTTCAATAATAGTTCTCTAGTGGAATGAATTATTATTGATAAAATTAAGTTGTGTGTTCGGGGCGAACACGGGATGCTTAATTTTATCGGGAGACCAAAATCAATTCCTCCTCTCGGTCCCTATCGTAGTCTCTTATTTATAGAGTTCTATACCCACCTATACCCACTTTCTATACCCACCTAATAGGGGCCGACCAAGCTAGCTTGGGAACCAAGCTAGGGCCGGCCTAAGCATAAATTGGTGTGGCCGGCCCTAGCTTGAACCCAAGCTAGAGGGGTCGGCCATATTAAATTAAAAAGGATTTTAATTTTAATTTTTATTATGTGGAAGATATAATTTATTAAAAAGAATTAAAATTAAAATATTTCTCTTGTAAAAGATCTACAAAAGATTAAAGAAAGAGATTAGATCTCTTTCCTTATTTGTAGATTGGTGAGATATTTTATTTTCTCTTTAAAAATTATTCACATGTTGTTAAATTAAAATTATAGAAATTTCTTTTTATCAACCATGAAGAGATTTTTGAAGAGAAATTTTATTTTTAAAATTTCCGGAAACAAATTAGGAAGTTTTAATTTGTTGATTAAAACTTGTCTAATTTATTTCTTTTGATGTGGCCGGCCAATATTGTTTTAATTGGAAATTTTATTTTATTTTTCTCAATTAAATCATGTCAAGGAAATTAAGGAAATTTTATTGTAATTAAATTTCCTAATTTGCCTAGGCCAAGGAATATAAAAGAAGGGGTGGGGGTGCCTTCATGAGATACAACATCTATTATTTCTCTCCCTCTTTTGTTCCTTGGTGTGGCCGGCCATCATCATCCTCTCCCTCTCTTCCTCTTGTGGTGGCCGAACCTCTCTCTCCCCTTGGAGCTCTTGTGGTGGTTGGATACTACTTGGAGAAGAAGAAGAAGAATGAGAGAAAGCTAGCATCTCTTGGAGCTTGGTTGGTGTTTTGATCTTCTTCCTTGGTGAAGCTTCCTTGTTGTGGCCGAATCTAGCCAGGAGGAGAAGAAGGTGGTTGGTGGTTTCTCATCTCGGAAGATCGTTGCCCACACAACGTCCGAGGTTAGAAGAGGAATACGGTAGAAGATCAAGAGATCTTTCTAGAAGGTATAACTAGTAGTTTTTCCTTTTCCGCATCATACTAGTTATTTATGGAAATAATACCAAATACAAGAGGCTTACATTCTAGTATTTCGAATATGTTTTTCGAAGTTGTGTTCTTTTGTTTTATTTTTCCTTGTGATTTGATTGTTCTTTTCGGTTAACCTAAAGTTATTTTAGGAAATTAAATATTAGATTTCTATAAAAGGTTTTGTCTAGTCGGTGGTGATTGCTCCCATATCCAAGAAGGTCATGTGCCTCGCCACGTCAGTACTGGGAACCAATTATGGAAATTAACATTTAATGGAATTAATAACTTAAGGTGATTTGGGTCGAACGTGTTAAGTTCCGCAGGAGATCCAAGTCAAAACCTAAAAGAACAAATAGATTAAGTTTTGGATCAAACGTGTTAAGTTCCGCAGGCGATCCAAAATTTAATTTAAAAGAACACATGGTAGCTAGGAAAAGGTTCAGACCCTTGTACAAAATTTTTATACAGTGGAACCTCTAGACTTTCCGAGTAGCAACCAACACCTTCTTCATCCATTGGTATTTTCTTTACCCTCAAGTGCTACAAAACTAAATTTCATTATTAAAAGTAAATCGAAATATGTCTTAAAGAATACCTTCATATTTTTCTTCCAGCTTACGAATTCTCCCTCGAACTTTGGTGGGTTAATGCTCAATCCGACCATCTCCTGTGTTTCATTCGGCGGTTAGTCCTCCTGAAGCTGTTGGACTTTGATACCACTTATTCGTCCCTTAGAGATCGGCTAGAGGGGGTGAATGACCTGCATAGTAAAAACAAACAAAACCCCTTCTCGAACTTTACAGTTTTATTAGTCTAACATGCATACAAAAAAATAAGAGACTGAAAAAGAAGAGGCATAAAAGAATTACTTGATTTGCAATTAAGGGATTGCTAATCCAAGGAAGTTGAAGCTCACTAAACAACCTCTTTCAGGTAGAGAAGCCTCTTACAGCAGTTGAAGCACTCAATTATAGAACAAAACTAAAGAGGAATCAATTATAAGTGTTGTTCTGACCTTCTAAGACTAGGACTGTATTTATAGCCCTAGTCGGGGCGCCTGGAAAGGTTCCAAGCGCCTAGAGGGGGATAAACTTTTATCCCCGTTGCAATAGAATGCGTCATGTCGCATTTGGATAAAATTACTGGTCCGGGCGCTTGGACTAGGTTTGGGTGTTTGGACTAGTAAAGTCAACTTTTAGTTGACTTTTTGGTCTGGGTCTTCCACTCCGGTTCTGCTTGCTTGGGTCTAGATCTTCTGCGCTGGTTCCGCTCACTTGGGTGATTTCAGCCTCCAGAATAGAGCTCACATGAATCCATTTTCAGCCTTCTCTAGTAACCTTCCGCTCCAACTTCTCATCCCTCGAAAATATCGCGCTCCTCCTCATCCACCCGCATATTCTTCCGCAGCACCACATCTCTCAGACGCACCGAGCCCGTCGACTCTCTCCCGTGCTGCCCTTCTCACTAGCTGCGTCTTTCACTCGACTTCTTGTGCTCCTAAGTTCCTGTACATTTAGACACAAGGGTTAAACCACAACAGGACCTAACCTAATTTGGTTGATCACATCAAAACTACCTTGGGATACTAACACATTGGTTTACCAGTGAAGATTCCTATATTCCACGTTCCAAATCTTAAACTATTAATTTTCCTATTATATTTGTTCTTATCCAACCTATGGTGTAAAATCTTTTGTCTATTTAACACTACACCCAAGTTCTCATGAAGATGTAGTAGTCCTTGCCAATACGTTACAGTTGAACCCTACAATATGAACTCTTGTATATTTAGAACTACACTCGAGTTTTTGAAATGTAGCTATCCTTATCGAGACGTTACAGTCAGATCCTGCAACGCGTTTCTTTCATGAACAATTTAACATTAGCACAATAGTTTAATAGATCCATCCATTAAATATTTGTCATAGTTTTAACACTAGCTGGTGACCTAAGGTAACCCTCTTCTTTTATTCGGGCTTAGGACCATCCATGACTGGTTCGTCATGGGTGGAGTTTTATTAAGTTTAATGTCATATGTTTGATGGATGACACAGATCTCCTCGGATATCGAATGGACATCCTAGATTTCTTTAAAGCTTGATCTCTCAAATTAATCTCAGAATTTGGCTCAATTTGGATCGATCCGACTCGAGTCCTTGCCCTTTGATACTTAATATCAAATAAATTAAACACCATAAAATTTGGATCGATTTGGCTCGTTTACGTCCTATTTCTTCTCCTAAATCAATTGAGTTCTCCTAGCTAGCCAAGTTTTTTAAGAGGGCGGAACTAGTATACTTTATAATTTCAATCATTAGTGTCATCTGCAAGAAAAGATACGAAACAAGCGGCAAAAAGGTAGGAAAGAAGTTAAAATGTAACTCACCATGGTAGCAAAAGACGAATACGCTTGCCCCCAACACCCCTGTCAACCCGTCCCAGGGCCAATACAGAAAATTTGATGGAAGAAACAAAAAAAAAAAAAAGAAGAATATTTATCCTTTTTGTTTAGTTAATTAATGCGGTGATAAAGAGGGGCCCATCAGGTATGGGTCAACTGTCAAGGTAGAGATTAAAGTCAATGTGGTCAACGTCAGGATGTCAAAGGGCTCACCTATAGTGGCTGAGCGGAGGTCGACTACAATGGTCGATCGGGGTAGACAATGTTTGATCGACAAGAGGCTTGCCCGAGCTGACCACCCGTCTAGCTCGGATCGAGACAATATGGTAAGATCGACAGACGTTCAGTGCGGAGTGGCAGAAAGCTAAGGAGACCGAAACGCTTGCCCAATCGGAAGGATGCAGTATACTATACCCAGCCACCATAAAGAAGAACAGTTGAGGCTGACCTAGTGGAAGAGTTCCAGCCGAGCGGCTACCCCGCTCCACCGAACAGCGGGATCATTGACGTATCTCCCGATATCCTTTTGGGAGATAGTACCATTGACACGGGACATGGTCAACAAGCGAATTGTATGACAGAAGCTTCTACTGTCTTGTCAGGGATATGCATGTCATGTTAAGGTATGGTGTTAGAGATACTTTTCTGACAGGTCCTTTCATAGGATATATTGGAGAATGTGTCCATGCCTCGAGGAGCATGCACATCGCCCACCAGGGCTTTATATAAAGGGGGTACATACACCAGCAGAGGTATACATTATTCACTATTTGCGCTTGTGTTACTGTTGCTCCACTTTCTTCTACAGTTTCGATGACTGACTTGAGCGTCGAAAGGTCAACGCTGAGGACCCTTTCCTGGCTCGATACTAGCGTTGCTTATTTTGTAAAGCGGAGTGCGGTCTACATTCAGCCAATGCAATAGTCACATCCCTAACTAACCACCTTCCTATTTTCGGATCGGATTATTAATCATGCTAATTAGAAGATTGAGATAATGGAGATTGGAGGAAAAGTAACCTAGATGGACTGGACTGAAGGGGAGTAATCCATATCAAGAGGATTGGACTTAAGGGTAAGTAGTCCAAACCAAATCAAGACGATCAAACTCAAGTTTAGGGTGTTTGAGTTAAGAGTAAGTTGACTTGAGTGTAGGTAGCCTAAATCAAGAGAAAATGGGCTCAAAGTCAAACGCCCATATTGTGCAAGAGTTAAAGAATTGAAGACATGGGAGAATCTATTGTAATTGCGTGGATTATACTTGTGATTGAGTCGGTCTACGGCCGATTATTTAGGGCTTAGTCGTGAAAGCCTTGTGACAGTAAGGTACGCCCTAAGTCGAGTTTATCAACTAGTTCAAATCTAGATCTTACATTTGGAGTAATGATGGGATGTTAGCGGAGTAAAGCCATACAACATTAGTTGGCCAAGACGATCAACTAGAGTAGGCTGGTCAACTTACCATGGCTGGATGTTGATCGAAAAGTTTTTTAGTTGACTAAAAAGATGAGCAATTGACTTGAGAGGTTGTTTAGTCAAATAGAGGTGCAGTCATTCATGTCAAAAGTTCAAATTTAAATCATTCAGTTGCTTGTTAAGGTTGGCAATCGACTGGAGGCATCAACAAATGCATGTTGGAACCAAAGCTATAGAACCTCTTGCAGAGCTTTTGGGGCACTTAACACTCATCACTCAAAACATTAGTTGGATAAGACAATCGAATTGGAGAAATGTGCTCAGACAATCTGAAAATAGTTTCTAAAAAATAATCTCAGAAATATTTTTACTATTTTGGCTTAATGGCTTCTTTGGAGATTCAAGATAAAATTAGAAATACCTATTTTAAGTTTTTGAACTCATTTGCTGCAATAGTTTTGATAATTGTCAAGAGGGAAGAAGAGTGAATGAGTCCCTAACATAATGCAATTTCATGCATGCCTTAAGAAGTAATGGTTCAATACACGATTTAGCTTGGAGCCAAAACATTCACTCAGCTAGGACAATCCCATGATCTAGCCACTCTCAGCTACGGTGGCCGTGTGATTTGATTAGTCGCTCGATCAATACGGCCCATCCTGGCCAAGCGACTAGACGGCAGCCACTGGTGAATTTTTTTATATATTTTTTTAATAAAAAATAGATTAGAAAAGAAATGTACCTTTTATTAAATATGAAAGTGTGGTATGGAAATTTTTGAAATGTGTAAAATGTCAACGAAAAAAAAATAATTCATAATATAAATTTTGTTAATTTTATAATTTCATTTGGGCGTGATCTGGCCGTCCATTTGGCTGTGGCTCGGAATGAAGCAGAGAGCTGTAGTTTGGTTGGGCTGGGATATCTTTCAAAGCAGAGCCCGCTGCGGATATGATCCATATGATGTCGACGCCGGTAACGCTCCTCCCCAGCTCAACTCCGCCGCAACATCGGCCACTCTCCGGCGTTCCAGTACGCGGCACCACTAACCGCCGCCGATTCTCCACTCTTATCGCACTTTCTTCCTCTTCGAAGGACATACCGGAGGATCTCCTCACTGCCGCCGGGCGTCTTGTATGGGGTCGTGGTCTCCCGCCGCAAACCCTAGTCTCCGCCGTCCGAGTCGGGTGGTCGGCGGCGTGGCATCTCATGATGCGCCAGCTCGCTCCTTCCTCTTCCTCTGCACCCGGCTCCTACGATCGCCCCGCCTCCGCCTTCCCCTCTGTCCCTCACCACTACAAGCGGAACCCTAGCCATCTCCATCTCTACGTCGCTCTCCCTTGCCCGTGGGCGCATCGTGTCCTCGTCGTCCGCGCCCTCAAGGGTCTCACCTCCGCACTCCCCGTCTCCGTCGCGGCTCCCGGATTCGATGGCTCTTGGCGATTTCCCGTTATCGAAAAATCCACCTCCGGTGATGAGCTGAACCCGAGCCCTGACCGGGCCAATGGCTGTAGTACGCTGAGGGAGGTGTACAGTCTTCGGAGGGGCGGCTACGACGGGAGGTCGACGGTACCGATGCTTTGGGACTCTGAGAAGAAGGAGGTGGTGTGCAACGAGAGTTACTCCATCATCGAATTCTTGAACTCAGTGGACATCGGAGGGAACATCAATAGATCCTCGCAATTAAACCTCTGCCCTCCGGGGCTCAAGAAGCAGATCGATGAATGGAATCGTGTTATCTACCCCAACATTAACAATGGAGTCTACAAGTATTTTCTCACTCTATTTTTGTGTTATTTCAATAGTTAGGTGATATATTGCAAGTAAATCATGCATATTGATCCATTTGAGAAGTTGAATTTCTGTGTCATCTTCATACTACTTTCTCCTTAAAACCAATTCTTATTCATACTACTACTTTCAAAAAATCTCTCATTGAGTGAAATTAGTTTGGATTTTGCAGATGTGGCTTTGCACAGAGTCAAGAAGCATATGACAATGCAGTCAATGATTTGTTCAATACATTGGATAAGATTGAATCTCACCTATCTACCTCACGCTTCTTGTGCGGCGATGTGTTAACTTTAGCTGATGTCTGCTTATTTACTACCTTGATCCGTTTTGACCTTGCATATAATGTCCTCTTTAAGTGCACTAAGAAGAAGCTAGTTGAATACTCCAATCTCTACGGCTACACATGTGATATATATCAGATTCCAGAGGTAGCGAGAACATGCAACTTTGAAGCAATCATGGATGGTTACTTTTGCACTCTATTTCCCTTGAATCCTGGTGGGATTCGGCCTGTCATGCCTTCAGCTTGTAGTCATGATTTTCTTTCTAAGACACATGATAGACAAGTTTTATCTTCAAGAATCAAACAACCATTAACTATGTCAGAATCTTAGATGCAATTTTCTGCCTCAGAAAAAAAAAACCAAATGGTAAATTGACATGCTCAAGTTTGGCTATATGGAACTGCTAGTTAATATAACCTTGTTCTACTTTGCAATCTAGAGCTATTCATAACTGCAAATTGCTCACTGCAGTAAATAGAGACATGTTGGACCAAAAACTATGAATCAATGGCAATGAAAAATGCAAAAGTAACATACAGATGTGCCTGGTTTAAGAGGAGAAAAGGTATTAACTTTTGAACTTGTTGATTTCTTCCCTCATGCTTAGAAGATCCAATTATTGTGTTTGTGCAACTTTGAACATATTTAATTTTGATAACTTGGAATATCATATACTCTTTTTCCACATGAACATAAAAATTTCCTAGTGTTTGCATGGAGAATTAATGAATTGTGAATTTTTTGTACTTGTTTTGTTGTTATAAACCTAAGATATCAAAAGCTACTCAATTGGCTTACCTTCATTTAATAACAAATGATTCCACAAATAGACAATCAAAATGGGACATTATTTGTTACATTAGAGGTGCAAGTTAGTAATATAGGACAATAATCATACTTATTGTTGATATTGATTAGTTAAGCTCGAGCAGTAAGAAAGTGACCAATTTATATTTATATAATTTGATTTAAACTCCCCACATTCTGACACCATGTTAAAATTGTTTGTCTAACCATTGTTCCAAAAGCTTGAGTCCTTAGAAAAGAAACCAATTTATATTTCCGTGGGATTAATGGGCATGGAGCCTTTTAATTTGAACTAGTGTAAAAATTGAATATGAAATTGAACTACCTAAGCTATGGGTCATTGGCTCAGTGGTCAGATTGATGGGATGGTCCTTTAAACTACAAATTTATTGATTTTATTCTTGAACTATAAAGTTAAGTAATAAAGAAAAGAAATACATATCTTTTATTATATTAATTTTATGCATAATAATAAAAATATTAGAAAATTAAACCAATATATAAAATATGTATTGACGTAAAATTAGAATAATCAACTTGCAATTATATTTTAATGAATGGTTTTAAATTTTTTTGGGATGTACTTATCATTAGAATTGAGTATAATATGAAAGGAATTGTGTTCTTTGAAAAGGTGAATAACTGATTGCTTTCTTTCTACAAAATGTTAGTGCAACGGAATATCAAAAACACAACAATTATGAAACAAAACAATAAAGAACAAGAGGAGACAATTCTTTTATGTAGTTTAGCTGTCCCTCAAGGACCACTACTCCATGGTTATGATCCGTCAAGTGGATCAAAACCATAGTCTCTATGCCCTATGTCTTATTCCTCATTTCTTTTCTTACTCTTCCCCTTATCTAGGTCTTTCCAACACCTATGTTTGATGTCTTCATCTAATCCTACTTGAGCTGCATAAATGTTAATTACATCAATAATTTTTTTTTTCTACCGCTATCTTGAAAGTTATAATCATATCTTCCTTCCTAACTACTTCTACTACTTTGTTCCTTAACAAACTATTTATAACAACACCTACTCTATTTTTTATTTTACTCTTTCATGTGTACTGAAACTTAAAACTAGAGTTTTATATCATCTTGTCTTTACCTCTACCTATTTTGTCTCATGTAAATATAAAATATTAATTTTTCTATTAATTATCGTATCAACTACCTCCATTAGTTTGTTAGTGAATGTTCCTAAATTTTATTTTCTAAATCTAAGACAATTAGTATGTCTTTTCTAATCCAACTTAAGGTGTAAGAACTCGTTCTTCTTGGTTGTATGATTTTATAATGTTTGGGCCTTGGGGTTGTAAATGAATCGGACATTCATGAACAAGTTTGAGGTTCAACTTGATAAAGCTTGTTTATCTTCATTAACGTTCGTGAACAAAGTTCACGAATAATTTATGAACAAACTTATTTATTAATTTAAGTAAAATTTAATTATAAATTTATTTCTTAATTTTTTATTCAAATACAAAAAATTATAAATTTTTATAATCTAAAAATTATTCATAATATGTTAGAAATAAGAAAATAATATAAATTTCATGAATTAGATAGACCTTTAACTAATTTATAAGGATAACAATGTTGTTAGCTAAGCTCGATAAAAATCTCCTAATTGGAATGCAAACCTAACATAATCTATTTTAACATGCTTATCTCTATTGCACTTTTATGCAGATATATGTTATTTCTTAGTTAACACTATAAACTTTAAAACATGGTTGGTTGTATGACTGCCATCCTTCCCTACAACCTCTTACCTCACAGTCATACAGGGTGGTCCTCAAAATTCTCATCTATGATACACTTTTTTTTCTGTTGTATCTTAGTTGCTTCTGCCATTCTTCCCTACAACCTCTTACCTTACAATCATAACAAGGTGGTACCTGACAATCTCATCTATGATACACTGATTTTTTTTGCCTATTCTATCTTAGTTGCTCCACTTAACCTATAAGTATTGTTGGTTGTATGATAATCATATTAACTTCTATCTATAATAATGTGGAAGTCTAAAACCTTTTCCATTTCAATCAGTCTATCATTTCTACTATTGTAGAGAAAAGTTGAATTCTGGCAGCCAATGCATTTTTACTCTTGTTTAACGTCCTGATTCTCAACAGTCGTGAGAAGTTCAGGACCTCTACTTCCTGCTTGTTTGATATAATAGTTCTGGTTGTTTCCAAAGAGTCAAGTCGAAAAATGATTCTCAAATCGCAATGTTCTTTTACTAGGACAGCATCCACTAACAGTAATACAATTAAAATTTGGGTTCAGCCCCTAAGGCGTAGTGCAGATGATGGGTGCATGATATCTCTGGCGTAATGGCCAAGGGTCGGTTATCAGGAAATGACAACTTGAGATTTACCCCACTATGCGCTTATGGCTTATGTACCTATATTTACCTCTCTCCATAACTGTGGGGCCGACAGTAGGAGAGCCGTTAAGATAGCGGATCTACTCTTTTTTTATTTTTTACTTTTTTTAGGGGTTCAGATATCAATTCTTGGTGCTCAGTTTTCAACTTTTTCTTCCCTTTCCCTGTATTTATTTGCATGAACATCTTATCTTTTCTATTTCTTGATGGTTGTAACAGAGGACAAATTACATAAGTACTGAAGTACCTGTAGTATTTTTATTGTTCTATTTCTTGCAAAAAGCTAAACATTTTTTTGGTTATTTAGGATTTTCAAGTTGTAAATTATTCTGTTCAACCATCGTTTCAACTTTTCAATGACTAATGGTGTGGCTGTTCTCGCTAGATTAAAGAATAAGAGTTATATCAACTCCAAACAGCAGAGGCAGCAGTATGAATGGTTATTTCTTGCTAAGCCAGTTCAATTGGAAAACCAGAACTCCATTCATGAACATGTTTGCCAGTGGGATATTCAATCTAGGTCTTTCAGATTCAGAAGCTATCTAGTTTGTGTATTATTTGTGATGTTATCGCTAGATGGACTCGTAATTTCACTCAGCATGCATTCTGATTCTGAGATTATCTTTTCCTCTGATGGAAACTGGGTACCCTCTCCCATTTACATAGTTGTCTTATATAAACACAGATGTTTGTAAATATAGATATTTTTGTTGACGAGTTTTCATGCTGTTAAACTCTTTGGATTACTTAAAGTGTCGTTGAATATTAAATCATCAAATAGAAGATAATATTTGGTATGATTTGATTTAACTTTTTGATAATTGGGAGATCAGTAACAAACACAGGCTCACCGTGCCAACTGGCATGACCATGTCGGTTCTATCGCCAAACCATGTCACCCAGGGAGCCACACTGAATGTCCATGTTCTCCAACACGGTCATGCAACGTGTGGCATTTTTCTCCCTAATAAATTGGATTTGATTAGAGACCAAGCCACCTTCAAAAGCTATAAAAGGAACTAGGGGACTTTAGCCAAAGGATATCAAAGAATCATCCAGGGTGGGGTTGTGACAAAAATCCTATTTAGGATAGCTGTCTTGCAAGAAAGTGGAGATCAACTCTTTGACAAGGAGTGATTGGAGTTCTTCTTAAGACATCATTGAGTGCATTCTAAACCTAATTCCTATTCTTCATTGTATAATGATATTTTTGGCCTGTAAATCCATCGCCCTTCGTTGAGTTCATTCTAAACCTAATTCCTATTCTTCATTGTATAATGATGTTTTTGGCTTGTAAATCCATTGCCATAGAGTAGTCTTCCTGATTTTGTGATTAGGGAGAAAATATTTTTTTAGATGAAATAATGCATTGATCCTCATTTTATTTATGACATGTATGATTTATGATTGATTCTGGTTTGTTTTCTCTCCATCCATCATTGTTACTGGATTCGACTTAGATAGTAACTTTGTTGGAATAGATCGAGGGATGAACTCTAGCTGTGATCATTGCATATAAACATGATCGGATCAATAGAGAATACGGGCAGGCTTATCAGCAAACCCTAATCTCTGACCTCTAGAATTGACTTGAGAGTTCCTAATACGAAGTAAGGGTAGCGTCTAGAGGTTTGTTGAGCTTTAGTGACAAGAGTTTCCTTGAAAGCGACCCCTAGTACGATTATCACGAAAGTAGTTAACTCTCCCAAGGCTTTCATGATTTGTCATATAACTTAAAGAGTCTATCTTAATCCACTTTATGAGTTACGATTAAGATATACACATCGGTGTTTTTGTTCTTTTCTCCACCTCATAGACATATCGATTAACTTTAGATGAATCCCTTAATAATCATACATCGAGATAAAAGAAATTGCATTTGTCAACATTCATCATACTGATATTGAAATCCTAGAATAGCCTTCCAAACTAGCTTTTTCACTGTTCTCTCTCGATCACTTTTGATTCTTTGCAACAACACCTTTATTAGACTCTCTAGATAACCTATTTCGCGAGTATTTTGGAACTTAACAACACAGTCCCAATGGACGATATATTTGTATTACTTGAAGACACCGTGCACTTGCGGTACAAGCACATCAAGACCTAGTCCGGTACAAATACATCAAGACTTAGTCGGTGTTGGATATTTTAAATAAATGAAAAAGGCTTGAAAGAAAAGTCACAACTTTTGGCCATTTTCAATGTACAACTACTAAGTTGGATTAAAAATGAACACACATTCTTGCTCTCCTTTTCTTTGTTTTCTAAATTGTCTTACTTAGTGCAAAGTATAGACAATGAGTTTCATCTAATCCTATAGGATATTTGATCTTTGTGGTGCACAATTTATAGAGTGTGGATCCTCTGGTCCGCTTTTCCATGGTCCCCTTCGTAGTTGTGGTTGGATCACGGTTGGAATCTGACCGTAATTGACTGTGATCCCTCCCTGGGTTCACATTTCCACCCAGGTTATAGTTTGGGTTGAGGCAGGCGGTCAGAGGCTATTGGCGCTGGGCGGGCGACCGAGCTATCGGGCGCCAAGTGAGAGGTAGCCTCCGACCGCTTGCCTCGATCCAAACTATAATCTGGGTGGGAATGTGAACCCAAGGAGGGATCGCAGTCAATTGTGGCCAGATTCCAGCAGCAATCCAACCACAATTGTAAAGGGGACCATGGAAAAGTCGACCAGAGGATCTTACCTCCAATTTATAGACCAAATAAAACCTTAAGGATACTGTTTGAAACATGATTTGGAGTTCAAGATTAGTCTTATTTTTTAGCACTAGCCTCGTAATACACCAACAATCTTAAGATTTTATGCTACCATCCAAAATGGCTAGTACTGTGAAAGACCTAACATCGAGTATAGTAAAGCTTGACAGGTTTGATGACGACAACTTCATCCGTTGGTAGAAGAGGGTTCATTTCCTCTTGGTGGCCCTAAAGGTGGTTTATGTGCTCAACACCCCAAAGCCAACACATGAAGTGTTGGGATATGCCCGATGCGAGTGTGTGCTAGAATACATTTCACAAACATGCACAGCGAAAAATAAAACAATAATAATTCCTAATTATTACATCACACACACCATACGCATACAAGGATACATGTTAAACATAATCACATAATTAAAATTTTATGGAAAGTAAATTTACACTAAGTATATCTTATGGATGACCTGTACAAGAAGGGTATCAACTATAGCAACGTTGTTGAATCTCGCCTTTATTCGTATCCACGCCGAGCTCCTCAAGACAATTCCGTGAGTGCAAGTCTCTCCTTCAGAAATTACTAGCCATGAGTGAAGAAGAAGGATCAAGAGAAAGAAGAAACAAACAAGGAAGATGTCTCTTCCTTTACTTGGTGGTCATGACAACAAGAGGGAGAGCCCTCTTGTTAGTGGCGGGAGAGAGAGGAGAAGGAGAGGAGGGTTGAGTTTCCAAAAGTCAACCAAATAATGAAACTTGTATCTAAATCTCTCCTAATTACATCTATATATAATCCTCTTTAATGAATTTATTAGAAAGTTCAAATCCAATCCATTATCCCTTAAAAAAAAATTAGTTCATTAATCCCTTGGTTTGATTCACAACTAAACCAAGTTAATTCATGATTAAACCAAATATGACTCAACTCTACCAAAGATGTAGCCCATCTGTGCTTCCATCATGACAAATATTTCCATATTTGTCTTATGTATGGTCCAACCAAATATTTATCTTTTTATCTAAGAATCATATTCTTTGACTTATTTTACGTCTTTTAGATACTCATTAGTATGTGTGACCCAATAGGTTCCCAGTTCATCTTGGTCATCCATAATTAACTACTTAATTATAAAACGATTATGAATGATACTTAGTAGTATATTATAATACCCAATTAGTCAGAAAATCATAATTGATCTTAGAACTAATTCTAAATCCTTTAGCTGCTACAGTGAGTCATGTCTTGTTCCTTTCACTCGTCTTATACCTGTTAGGGTTGATTTGTGTGTGTGTGTTGGGGTGGGGGGGGGGGGGGAATGAATAGCTCGTCGTGCTTTGTTGGCTTGTTGGATGTTGTTAATATGCAGTGGAAAGACTTGAAACAAGACTCACAATGCTAACACGAGGATTTACTTGGCGTCCACCTCAAGAAGAGGTGACTAATCCAAGAATCCACACGACACACTCATCCACTATGAAAACACTCCTTTACAGTAACTACCAAAGGCGGAGAAGCCCTATACAAACTCTCAATACAAGAAGAAAGAAGAGGGAAGCAAATACAAGTAAAATCTTACAAGATTTACAACATGAAACTGAAACCCTAGATTCTTCTTCTCCTTCTATAGAACGTCTCTTGACCTTGGAAGTGTAGCAACACTTTGTTCCAAGAAGCTTTAAGAACTGATGGAGAGTTGTGGAGAAACTCGCATGAAGATCGGGAAGAAGCTCGCAAAGAACTCTCGAAGAGATCGCTCGCCAACGGCTTTAACCTGTGCAACGGCCACATCCCAATCGATTGACCAATCAATTGGGGAGGCTTGAATCGATCGGCTGATCGATTCAGAACGTCTCTGTGCTCTTTGGAATAGGGTCTGAATCAATCGACCGATTGATTCAAGCTTCCTCGTGATCGCGCGAGAAAAACAACTCCAATCGATTGGCTGATCGAGTGGAGGTGCCCAATCGATCGACTGATCGATTAGGAAATCTTTTGTGCCCATGACAATTGCTCCCAATCGATCAACCGATTGGGCCGCCATTTATCACAACACTGTGCCCAATCGATCGGCTGATTGATTGGGCTTCAGTTCAATTGATCGACTGATCGATTGGCCGCCCTTGACTTGCTTAACTCAAACCTAGGGTCCCTAATTCCAACATCCAGTCAATCATGACTTGTTGGAACTCCTCGTGTCTAGCATCCGATCAATCTTGACCTGTTGGGACTTCTTCACCAAGTGTCTGATCAATCCTTTGACCCACTTGGACTTTTCCACGTGCCAAGTGTTTGGTCAACCTTGACCCACTTGGACTTATCATCTCGTGCCAAGTGTCCAGTCCTCCATGACCCACTTGTACTTCCACCAGATGTCTTGTCACCCTTGACCCATCTGGATTTCCTCGTGCCAAGTATCCGATCAATCGTTTGGCCTACTTGGGCTTTCCAACACCAGGTGTCCGGTCAACCTTGACCGACCTGGATCTCCATGTGTCTGACTTCACTCACCAGGTCTTTCCATCTGCCTAGATTCACTCACTAGGACTTTCTATCTGTCTGGCTTCACTCACCAGGACTTTCCATTTGTCTGGCTTCACTCACCAGGACTTTCACCTAGTTTCACTCACTAGGGTTTTCACCTGACTTCACTCACCAGGATTTTCCCACTGCCCGGCTTCTCTCACTAGGACTTTCACCTACCTAGCTTCACTCTCTAGGTCTTTCACCTAGCTTCACTCACCAGAGTTTTCTAACTGCCTAGCTTCACTCACTAGGTCTTTCACCTGGCTTCACTCACCAGGATTTTCCCTTACCTAACCTTCAGTTAGGACTTTCTCAATCAAGTATTCGATTAATCCTTTGACCTACTTAACTATTCTTCATATTTAACTTGTCAGTCCTTGACCAGAGGGGAATTGTATTAACAATCTCCCCAATCGGACGATTGCATCTGCAATCTTCATGTATTGTCACACATCGAAACTCAAACATCAAGACTCAAGCTTGAGTCAACTCAAGCTTAGTCAACCAGGTCAACCTTGATATATGATATTGCACCAATAATCTTCCTCTTTTTAATGTTTGACAATACCTTTAAGTTAGGCTAATCTTAAAGCCTTAACTTATTCTCCATGTCAATACCCTTTGGATAATGAATGCATAATTTAGACCCTACATTCTCCCCCAAACTTTCCTTGAGGGACAAAAGCCTAACTTAAACCCTACATTCTCCCCCTATTGGCACACATCAAAAACTCTCCCCTTGAAGAGTTACTCAACGTAGTTGACAACCTCACATGTTGTTCACAACACTACAATGAAGGTCTCATACCCTTCATTGTCTTCAATGCTCACCTTTGAGTATTAACCAACTTCACAATCTCAATGAAGGTCTCATATCCTTCATTGTATCTAATGCTCATCCTTGAGCATACTCCTTTTCTACAATGAAGATATCCAATCTTCCATTGTTCCCCAATACTCAACCTTGAGCATTTTTCCAAACGAAGGATTTACCACCTTCAATAGTTTCGAAAAAATATTTCCATGTTTTTAAAGAGTAGCTCCCCCTAAAAACATACTTCAATCTTTTGTCATTGCACCAACAATGACTTGGAATCCCTAAATCTTTAGGAAACCCCAAAATTTTAATTTTGAGGTTTAAAAGATTCAATATTGAAACTAATCTCATTCTAAACTTCAACTTAGTGTTCCTTAACCATTTCTTCTTGTTTTCATCATGAAAACTCTCCTCTAAATATATACAAATGTGTTTCAAGGGGTTAGGAATGGTTAAAGAGGCTAAAAATGGCTTAAAGTGCTGAAATCAGACTTGCCCAGCCAAAATCAGTCATTTCAATCGATTGGGTTGGGACTCAATTAATTGACACTGGTTTCAATCGATCACTCAATCGATTCCGCGAGCTATTGTTCGTGGAAGATCACTTTGAATCGATTGTCCATCGATTCAGCATCGTTGAATTGATTGGTTGATTGATCCCGCAAGCCTTTTCTCGTGAGAAACTCCCATCTCAATTGATCGCTTGATCGATTCAGACACTCCAATCGATCACCCGATTGATTGGAGTTCTGATTTCCTGAAATTCAATTTCAGCGAAATTCAGAAACTCTCAAAAAATTCTACAAAATTCTAAAAATCATGAAAATTGTTGTAAACATTATTTAGGGTATATACTATCATGGAAAAATAGTTTTATAAGAAAATACATCTTATTTTCAAAGATTGACACAAAATTAGAATTTGTAAAAACTTCAATGTTTCTTCCAAGTTTGTGTCTAACTTTTCAATGATGATTACTATCAAAAGATAGTCTTCACCAAGATTTTCCAAAGTATATTTAAAATGACTTTCAAAACTAATTTTCAACCATGTTCTTTGGGCTCAATGCATATGACTTGTACATTAGTTTTCCCAATAATTGGAGTACACATAACTATGTGTTTTGATGAAGTCAAAACTCAACTAGATGAACTAAATCAACATCTTGAGTCTTGCTCATCATCCTAGCATCTCACTTGTATCTAGTGTGTACTAAAACACATACAAGTCACTTTATAGTCTTTGTGAGATGTAGATTTTGATTTTGCCCTAATCTAGGGATCATGCATATCTATCTAGGCATTTTAGATATTTTGAACATCCACCTAGGATGTCATTTATTAGTAAAGGTCATTGTCCTTAATTTCAAGGAATTAAAAATAATGCATGATGATTTATGGCATACATCAAAATAAATAATTTTTAAAAGAAAACATACTATAGCTACATGATATATGTATGACATGACATGATATTTTTATATTTTTCATAATAAACATGAATGTAAAATATGATGTCATGGCATATGATGGCCAAACAATCATGGTAAATAAAATATACATAGATAATCTATCTGAGTATTCTTAATCCTTAGCTAAACCTAAAATTGCTCCTAGATTGTCCATATTTTCTCAAAAAATGTCAAACCTCAACTTGGCATTTATTTTGCCTTTTCTTAGTTGTGTCAATTTAAATTATGTGTAATTCCTCAAATTTTGGCGCAATTTACTCTTCCAAAGAGTAAACATATGATTCATTTTATTTTCAAAGGTTTACAAAAACCTTGAAAATGCTCTCCAAGTGCCAACTACATCAAGATTGGATTAACCATCCTTCCAATTTGAGTTTACACTCTCTAACCCTTTAAGGTATAGAGAATATGCTGCTATGAACTCAATACCTATTGGTGCTCCTTGGATGTTCAAGGTATTCACTAGTGATAACTTCCCTAAATACCTTCCTAATAACCTTTCTAGGCTTCTTAGAAGCCTTGGTTACTTCCTCTATGTCAACTCTAGGGATAACTTCCCTTGTGACCTTCTTAGTGACTTTCTTTGACTTCTGAGAAGTCTTAGTCACATTGGTCTTGGTAAAAATACTTCTAGGGATAATTTCCCTTGTATCTTTGACTTGACCCCTAGACCTAGAATTGGTTCCATAACTATATGGAACCCTATGATAAGAAGGAACATCCTTCTTGGCTATGAGTTTGTATCCCAAACCTCTATGACCATTGGATGACCCTTGTGTAACTTTTCATAGGTTATGCTCATTTTAACCCTTAATAATATTTTCTATTTTCTTTAGGGTCTTTTCTAATTTGTCAAGCCTTGACCTCAATGTTTGGTTTTCCAATCTTAAATTTTTAAATTTTGATTTTTCTTGATTTCTATGAACATTTCTATTTTTAGGCCTATAATTAAAATCCTTAGAGTTATTACCTAGTTTATCTACCTTCCTAGCTTTAGAGGTGGTAGTCTTAGCATGATAGGCCACATGATTTCCTTTAACACTATCATGTCTCCTATTTTTATGGTAAATAGCATTAAAATGATATAAATTAGAACTAGCATGTTTTTTACCATGATTCAAAGGGATAGACTCAATATATGATACCTTGGGTTTTACCTTGGAAGCTCCCCCTTAACTTGTGC
This sequence comes from Zingiber officinale, assembly GCF_018446385.1. Classification (NCBI taxonomy): domain Eukaryota; kingdom Viridiplantae; phylum Streptophyta; class Magnoliopsida; order Zingiberales; family Zingiberaceae; genus Zingiber; species Zingiber officinale. Next base: position 140,666,644 of record NC_055992.1, read on the forward strand.
TTCCACCCTTGACTTTGATCGGCTTCTTCCCTTTAGACATTGGCTCCGATAATGTCTTTTTTTATGACACAAGAAATACACAATATCTTCCTTGCTCTTCTTTATCATGGGGGCAGTCTCTTTGGGCTTCTCCTTGCCCTTAGGCGTCACTTAGCCTTTTTTTCTTGACCAATTTTGGACACTTACTCTTGTAGTGCCCTTTTCCCCAACACTCAAAGCATATAATATGATTTTTTATTATTAACAATTGAAATTGTTATACCTTTGCTTGTAGGGGTGGCACATGATCCTCTATTTAATTTTTCTTAACTTGTAGAGGTGGCATCATCTTCTTCTTCTTCACTTGATCCAGAGGTAGAGGCTTCTTCTCGCTCTGGAGTCAATGATCTACACTCCCCCTCAATCCTAGAGGTGGAGGCTTCATCATCTTCATCCTCTTGCACATGAAACAAAGAGTATGCTCTCTCTTTGCTCTTTTGGTTGCACTCTTTTGAGGATGAAGTTTCTTGGACTTTTTCTTCGGAAGTTAAGCATCTCTCAACTTCGGAGTCCTCTTCCTCTTGATCTTGATCCAATGAGTCACCCTCTTTGGATTTCTCTTGATCTGGTACAGTGGAGGGAACCTAATGAATCTTAGCCAATTTGCTCCATAGCTCCTTGGTGTCTTCAAATTCTCCAACTTGCTCCAAGATGTTGCTTGACAATAGATTGACCAATAGCTTGGTCACTTTATCGTTAGCCTCACATCTTTAGATTTGCTCTTGGCTCTACTTGCTCTTCTTGAGAATTTTGCCTTTGTTATTTGTTGGAACTTGGAAACCTTCCATTAGAGTAAACCATTGCTCTATGTCCATTATAAGAAAATTTTCGATCCTTGATTTCCAAGAATCAAAGCTCATGAATATGAATGGTGGAGACACCCTTGTGTTGAATCCAAGTCTATCTTGGAATTCCATCTTGAAGTCGATCCTTTAGAAGTCTTTGACTTTGATGAACTTGCTTCAACTTCTTTTCCCTCTAGCTTGTTTCCCTTTCCGGCGATGATTCTGGTGAAGAGTGACCTCGCTCTGATACCACTTGTTAGGGTCGATTTGTAGCTAGAGGGGGGTGAATAGATCGTCGCGCTTCGTTGGCTTGCTTCGTTGTTATTGATATGCAGCGGAAAGACTCAAAACAAGACTCACAACGTTAACACAAAGATTAATTGGTATCCACCTCAAGAAGAGGTGACTAATTCAAGGATCCACACGCGACATGCTCATCCACTATGAAAACACTTCTTTACGGTAACTACCGAAGACGGAGAAACCCTATACAAACTCTTAATACAAGAAGAAAGAAGAGAGAAGAAAATACAAGTAAAATCTTACAAGATTTACAACATGAAACCGAAACTCTAGCTTCTTCTTCTCCATGTGTGGAATGCCTCTTGACCTTGGAAGTGCAGTAATACTTTGCTCCAAGAAGCTTCAAGAACTGGCAAAGAGTTGTGGAAAAGCTCGAGTGAAGATCGAGAAGAATCTCACGAAAAACTCTTGAAGAGATCGCTCACCAACGACTTTAATCTACGCAATAGTCACATCCCAATCGATTGGGGAGGCTTGAATCGATTGGCTGGTCGATTCAGAGTGTCTCTATACTCTCTGGAATATGACCTGAATCGATCGACCGATCGATTCAAGCTTCCTCACCATTGCGCTAGAAAATCAGCCCCAATCGATCGGCTGATTGATTGGGAAAGCTTCTGTGCCCGCGACAATTGCTCCCAATCGATCGGTCGATCGATTGGGCCACCATTTGTCGCAACACTGTGCCCAATCGATTGGTTGATCGATTGGACTTCGGTTCAATCGATCGGCTGATCGATTGACCACCCTTGGCTTGCTTAACTTAAGCCTAGGGCCCCCAATTCCAACATCCGGTCAATCGTGACTTGTTGGAACTTCTCATGCTTAACATTCGATCAACCTTGACATTACTGGGACTTCTTCACCAAGTGTTTGGTCAATCCTTTGACCCACTTGGACTTTTCCACGTGCCAAGTATCTGATCAACCATAACCCACTTGGACTTACCGTCTCGTGCCAAGTGTCCGGTCCTCTATAATCCACTTGGACTTCCACCAGATGTCCCGTCACTCTTGACCCATTTGAATTTTCTCGTGCCAAGTATTCGGTCAATCCTTTGACCTACTTGGGCTTCCCAACACCAGGTGTCCGGTCAACCTTGACCCACTTAGATCTCCACGTGCCTGGCTTCACTCACCAGGTCTTTCCATCTGCCTAGCTTCACTCACTAGGGCTTTCCATCTGCCTGGCTTCACTCACCAAGACTTTCCATTTGTCTGGCTTCACTCACCAGAACTTTCACCTAACTTCACTCACTAGGGGTTTCACCTGCCTTCACTCACCAGGATTTTCCCACTGCCTGGCTTCACTCACCGAGACTTTCACCTTACTAGCTTCACTCACTAGGTCTTTCACCTAGCTTCACTCACCAGGGTTTTTCAGCTGCCTAGCTTCACTCACTAGGTCTTTCACCTGGCTTCACTTACCAGGATTTTCCCTTGCCTAACCTCCAGTTAGGACTTTCTCAGTCAAGTATCCGGTCAACCCTTTGACCTACTTGACTATTCTTCACATTTAACTGGTCAGTCCTTGACCAGAGGTGAATTGTATCAACAATCTCCCCAATCGAACGATTGCATCTATAATCTCCATGTATTGTCAAACATCGAAACTCAAACATCAAGACTCAAGCTTGAGCCAACTCAAGCTTAGTCAACCAGGTCAACCTTGACCTAAGGATATTGTACCAACAATACCCACTTAGTTCAGGACATGGTCTACGTGTCTGTCCATACTAGTTGATTACATCACACTTAGCCCAAGTAATGTTTCCTCGTTCTACGGATTCAAATTACTCGTACATATGTACAAGAGTCTCGTAATCTTAACATGTGATGTTTTGACCAAAAACTTTGAGTAATAATCATAAAGAGTGGTCATAGGGTATACGTCTCCTCGAAAGGAGCGGTGAATCATCTGTGGGCTATCCAAATATCTTCGTGCATTTTGACTTATATCCAATCATCCCGGGTCTACACCTCAATGAGGTACTTGCTTAAGATGTCAAAGTATAAGTCTCCATGATTAAGATGATTTGTGTTATATATATATATATATATATATATATATATATATATATATATATATATATAACCATATGAAGTGTTACAGCGAGTCACTCCAATGAACTAGTTACCATAACTAGCATCTACGTTTAAATCTCAATATCCTCATATCTCTGGCCAATGAGAAAATAGTTGCTTGGCGAACCAAGGAGTATACCCATGTTAGTCCTACAGAATTGATGATGTCCAAATGCATCAATTCGACGACTAGGGAAATTCCAATATGTTCACAATTGCACATGTAACGATAATCACTAGTTATGATCCAATCACGATTTCTCTCATGCTATGAATTGTATTGTGGGCATCTAGTAAATGAGTTTAAGATAATCAAGCATATAATATGTATTCAAATAGTAAATTTATATTTAGTAAAAATCGTAAGGTGATTTTCTTAGGATATCCCTCAAAATCTAACACTTCCATTTGGCCTAATGCCAATCACCATGGTGTCTTAAACTCTAAGCATGAACGTGACTCTCAAACTTGCTTTGCGATAGAGCCTTTGTCAGAAGATCCGCTAAGTTTCTTTCAGTGGGAATTTTCTCGAGCTATATCTCTTTCCTATTAATGATCTCCTTGATCAAATGATAACGACAAAGCACATGTTTTTTTTACCGCTGATGAGACATAGATTCCTTTTCTTGTGCAATGACTCCAGTATTGTCACAATAAATAGGTAATGCTTCAATAATGGATGGAACCACTCCAAGTTTAGTAACAAACTTTTTGATCCAAACTGTTTCCTTTACTGCTTCTGAAGCTGCAATGTATTCCGCCTCATAGGTAGAATCTGCAACAGTATCTTATTGGAACTTTTACAACTAACTACACCTCTATTTAATATAAATATGAATCCAGACTGGGACCTGGAGTCATCCTTGTCCGTCTGAAAACTTTCATCTGTATATCCGCGTATGATCATATCACCATCTCCATATACCAAGAGCATATCCTTAGTTTTTCTCAAGTACTTAAAGATCATCTTAACAGTCATCCAATGATCCATTCCTAGATCAGACTGGTATTTGCTCGTAACACTCAGAGCATATGATACATGAGGTCTTGTACATAACATAACATACATGATAGATCTTATTGCGGATGCATAAGGTATCTTATCCATGCAAATCCTCTCGTCTTCTGTGCGTGAGCACATAGACTCTGAAAAGTGAATTTCATACCTTATAGGTATGAAATCTTTCTTAGATTTAGACATGCTAAACCGTTTTAGTACTCTATCTATATATATCGACTGTGAAAGACCAAGCAACCTTTTCGATCTATCTCTATAGATTTTTATCCCGAGGATGTAAGTTGCTTCTCTCATGTCCTTCATGGAGAATGTTTTGGACAACCAAACTTTAACTGACTGTAAAACTGGCACATCGTTTCCTACGAGTAATATATCATCAATATATAATATTAGGCATATGACCACACTCCCACTAACCTTTTGATACACACAAGGTTCGTTTGGATTCTGTGAGAAATTAAATTCTTTAATTGCCTCATCAAAATGGATATTCCAACTCCTGGATACTTATTTCAGTCCATAAATGGATCGTTGAAGCTTGCATATTTTATTCTTATTAACAGATATGAAACCTTCAGGTTGTGTCATATACATGTCCTCGAGTAGATTTTCATTAAAGAAAGTTATTTTCACATTCATTTGTCATATTTCATAATCATAATGAGCTAATATGACCAAGAGTATCCGAATGGATTTAAGCATGGTTATAGGTGAGTAAGTTTTGTTATAGTCAATGTCTTATCTTTGATGATAGCCTTTCGCCACTAACATTGCCTTGTAGGTAATTACTTTACCATCAATGTCAGTTTTCTTCTTGAAATCCACTTGCATCCTATTGGCGTTATGCCCTTAGGTGGGTCCACCAAATTCTAAACTTTGCTTCCATACATGGAATTCATTTCCAACTTTATGGTTGTAAGTCACTTGTCCTTTTCTGAACTATTCAGAGCCTCTTTATAATCAATAGGTTCTTCATCCTCAATGAGTAACACGTCATTCGATGCTCTTACAAGAGATACATATCTCTCAGGAATATTGCATGCCCTACCTGATCTACGAGGAGGTTGTATCATAATTGGTTGTAGTTCTTAACTAGGCATCTTGTTAGTATTTATTGGAATCTCTTGAACTTCATCAAGTTCAACCATACTCCCACTTGCTTCCTGTAAGAGAAATTCTTTCTCTAGGAAGGTAACATGCCTTAAAACAAACACCTTTTATTCCAAGGGGTGATAGAATTAGTAACCCTTAGTTTCTTTAGGGTATCTAATAAATAAACACTTATCAGACTTAGCATCTAACTTGTCTGATATAGTCCTCTTCACATAAGAAAGACATCTCCATATCTTCAAATAAGATATGAGGGGTTTCTTACTAGTCCATACCTCATATGGAGTAGTTAAGATTGCCTTCGTTGGGACTCTGTTTACCAAGTAAATAGCTCTGTCTTGAGTGCATAACCCCAAAAGGTTTTAGGAAGATTTGCATAATCCATCATTAACCTAACCATGTCCAACAAGGTTCGGTTACGCCTTTCCAATACACCATTATGTTGTGGCGTATATGACGGAGTCCATTAAAACAATATACCATTGTCCCTTAGATAATCTTAAAACTCTTGGCTTAAATACTCGTCATCTCGATCGGATTGAAGTATCTTGATATTTTTACCAAGTTGTTTCTCTACTTTATTTCTGAATTCTCTAAACATTTCAAAGGCTTCAGACTTGTGTTTCATTAGATACATATACCCATAATGAGAGGTGATCATTAATGAAAGTAATGAAGTAGCTATAACCTCCTAGTGCATGAGTTGACATTGATCCATATACATCGGTATGTACGAGCTCAAGTAACTCATCAACTCGTTCACCCTTTCCAGAAAAAGATAACTTTGTCATCTTGTCTTTTAAACATGAATCACATGTGTCAAATGTATCTAATTCAAATGATTTGAGAACTGCAATCTTTTGCAATTCGGGCATGCGTTTCTTTCTTATATGGCCAAAGTGACACTACCATGAGTAACAGGTTAATTGATTATCTAATCGGGTGTGTTTATTACTCATATCAATATTGAATGTGTCACTAGATGTATCTAACGCGTAGATGTCATTGCATAGAGTTCTAATACCATAAAGAACACTATGCAATGTTATATAACAACAATTGTTACTAAAAGTCAAATGGAAACCTTTTCTATTTAAGCAAGAAATAGAAATAATGTTCTTTATTAATGCGGGAACAAAATAACAATTATCTAGTTCTAAGATAAGTCCACTAGGAAGCTGTAACAAGTATGTTCTGATGGCGACTCCAACAACATTTGCTCCATTCCCAACTCGCTGACATGTTTCTCCCTTGACGAGTCTTTTGCTATTCCTTAGCCTCTGTATGTCATTACATATATGTGAGTCACACCAGTATCTAATATCCAAGTGTCTGAGGAAATAGCATGACAATCAATAACAAAAATACCTGAAGAGGATGGGGCATCGTGTTAGTACCCCAAGGTAGTTTTGATGTGATTAACCAAGTCAAGTTAGGTCCTGTTGGTTTTAACCCTTGTCTCTAAGTGTGCAGGAACTTAGGAGCACAGGAAGTCGAGCGAAAGACGCAGCTGGCAAGAAGGACGATACGAAAGTGAGCCGACGAACTCGGTGCGTTTGAGGGACAAGGTGCTACGGAAGAGTATGCAGGTAGATGAGAAGGAGGCACATGACGTTTCTGAGGGGCGAGAAGCCAGAGCGTTAGCTTGCTCGAGAAGGCCAGAAGTTGGATTCGAGTGAGCTCTTTTCCGAATGGCCGAGATCACCTAAGCGAGTGGAGCCAGAGCAAAAGACCCAGACCAATGCGATCAGAAGCGGAGCAGAAGACCGAGACCGAAAATCAACAAAAAGTTAATTTTTCGGTCCGGGGCGCTTGGACTTGTCCAGGGCGCCTGGAACCCTTCCAAGCGCCTAAATCGGAAAAATTAGCCAAACGCGACGTGGCGCATTGCATTGCGATGGGGATAAAGTTTTATCCCCCTAGAGGCACCTGAAACCCTTCCAGGCACCCCGACTAGGGCTATAAATACAACTCTGGTCCCAGAAGGCTAGAACAACACTTGTGATTGATTCTTATTCAGTTCTGTTCTGTAATCTAGTGCTTTAATTATTGTAAAGAGGTTTCTCCGCTTGAAGGAGAGTTTAGTGAGCATTCAATTTTTTTGGATTAACAACCTCCCCAGTTGTAACCAAGTACATCGTTTGTACCTCTTCATTTCTTTATTTAAGTCTCTTATTTCTTTTAGGCAAGTGTTAATTATTATTAAGTTGTAAAGTTCGAGGAAGATTCATTTTTATTTGCAAGGTCATTCACCCCTTTAGCTAGCCTCCAAGGACCAACAAGTGGTATCAGAGTGGGTTGCTTCAGGAGGACTAACTATCGAACGAAACACACGAGATGGTCGAACCGAGTATCAACCCACCAAAGTTCGATGGGAAATTCGCAAGCTAAGAAAAAAGATAGAGGTATTTTTCAAAATAGATTTTGAATTATTAATAATTATGAAATATGGTTTTGTAGTCTCGAAAGACAAAGAAGAATATTAGTAGACGAAGGAGTAAATTGACTTCGTGACAAATGACAAACAGAGTTTCATCTGCTTAGTGTTTTACCACTTCAAGAAATCAACCGTATCAGAGCCTATGAGTCAGCCAAGGAGCTCTAGGAGAAATTCCTGGAACTACATGAAGGGACATCGGAGGCAAAACTAGCGAGACAGAACCTGCTCTAGAACCATATCAGTAACCTCCGGTTAGAAGAAAGCGAAACCGTCGCACACCTCCACTCAAAAATCAAGGAGCTCATTACCGGACTCACGAATCTCGAAGAAAAGGTAACCAACCGAGATTCGCTAAGGTACGCACTTAACGCATTTCCTAGGACTCCAGAATGGTTGACCTTAGTAGATGCGTATTTCATCTCTAAGGATTTAGAGGTAAGCACTTTATAAGAACTTTTTTCAACTTTTGAAATTCATGAGTTAAGATGTGCAAGTCTAAGAAAGCAATTAAGGCAAAACATTGCATTAAAAGCTAAGATGGACGAACCAGATTTTGAGGCATCACTTGACGATGACGAAACGATATTAATGGTAAGGAGATTTAAAAAATTATTTAAATCAATAACTTTAATCAAGTGCAGGGTAAGAGAAGAGAAAAAAAGGTAAAATGCTACCACTGCAATGAAGAAGGGCATGTAAAAGACAATTGCCCTAAACTAAAAAGTAAGGACAAGACTAAGGACACAAGCACAGACAAGAGACTAACCCAGAAAAGGCATAAGAATCTAAAGGCGTCGTGAGACGAAACGTCGTCCGAGTTAGAGATCGAAGTCCTCGCCGGACTTGGCGCTATTGGCAAGTCACTAAGAAGACGAAGACGAAGCAAGCTTGTTCGAAATGTGCATCGAGAGTATCGATGATGGGGGAGCGACATCGGAAGAAAGTAACATTTCAAGGGGAGCTTCAGATTGCGGGATCGACAAGGTAAGTTAGATACGATCTCTTCCTCCTAATAAATCATTTCAATATATAAAACACCTATCAAAAAATTACTGTAAATTTGAAAAAGAAAATACAGAGTTAAAATCAACCTTGGCTACATCTAGTCGATTAGAAGATCTCAACAAGATTAAAACTGAAAATGAAAAATTAAAAATTGAGAATGCAAATTTAAAGGATCAAATAGAAAACTTAAAAAATTCTGCATGTTTAAATTTGTTTGCTTTAACTTTCAAGAAATATAAAGGATTAAATTAGTAATTTAGATATTACAAGGGGAAAATTAGAAAATTACCTAAAAATATATTTCTCGAAAATTTTTAATTAACCTAGTAAGAAGGAACCTATATTGGGTTCCAAAATCATATTTAAATTGACTATTTTTTTTACTTAGGGTTTTTAGAAAGAAAGTTAAATATTTAATTTCTTTAAAAGACTTTGTTTAGAAAGTGGTAGTTATTCCAATAATCAAGAAGGTCTAGTGTCTTGCCATAACCTGTAAGGCAATTATTGAAATAAATATTTAATTGACTTACTGTGAAGCACTTAACTAATACTTTAAATTGTTTTTGCAATTTTTGAACTATATTATTTTTTAAAATTTTAGAAAAATTTTGATCATTAAAATTTATTTAATAAAAATCATATTTGTTAGTTATTTTAGCAAACTTATTTTTCTATAAAATTTTATCTAAACATTTTTTTTGAAATTTTTTCAGTTAGAAAATTTTCTATGAATTAGTTATCAAAGTGTTAATTTTTTAAAATTTTATTTTAACTTTTTGTGAAAATATTTTTTTCCCTATCCAACCCTTGTTAAATTTATCAACAATTAAAGGAGTCTTTTTCAATTTTTTTTTTTTTTTTTGTAAAACTAGAGTTTTTTAAGCTTAATCTTTCATATTTTTTCCTTTCAATTTAGATTTTCCAAAATCAATTCAAAGTACCCTATTTAATGTGATCAAAAGGGGAGAAAGGAAGATTAAGTCTAGGGGGAGGGTAATTTAATTTTTTACACATTTATGAGTTACAAATTTATAACCTTATTATTATTTTCTTTATGTATGTTTATCCTAACTTAACTTGGATTATTCACATCAAAAAGGAGGAAATTGTTAGTACCCCAAGATAATTTTGATGTGATCAACCAAGTCAAGTTAGGTCATGTTAGTATTTAATCCCTGTGTCTAAATGTACAGGAACTTAGGAGAATAAGAAGTCGAGCAAAAGACGCAGCTAGCGAAAAGGACGGCATGGGAGAAAATCGATGGGCTCGGTACGTTCAAGGGACGAGATGCTGCGGAAGAGTACGCGGACGGATGAGAAGGAGGCGCACGGTATTTTTGAGGGACGAGAAGTCGGAGTAGAAGATTGCTCAAAGGCCGGAAGTTAGGTTCGGGTGAGCCCTATTCCGGATAGCCGAGGTCACCCAAGCGAAAGGAGCCAGAGTGGAAGACCCAAACCCAAGTGAGCGGAGCCGGAGCAAGAACCCGAACCAAACAGTTAACATAAAGTTAACTTAGGTCCGGACTCCTGGATTGAGTCCAGGCGCCCGAACCATGAATTTTATCCAGATCACGTTTAACGTGATCCGTTGCGACAGGGATAATGTTTTATCCCCCTAGAGGCGCCTGAAACCCTTTCAGGTGCTTCGACCAGAGCTATAAATACAACTCTGGTCCCAGAAAGCTATAACAACACTTGTGATTGATACATATTCAGTTCTGTTCTGTAATCTAGTGTTTTAATTGATATAAAGAGGTTTCTCCGCCTGAAGGAGAGTTTAGTGAGCATTCAACTTCCTTGAATTAACAACCTCCCTGGTTGTAACCAAGTAAATCTTTTGTGCCTCTTCCTTTCTTTACTTAAGTCTTTTACTTCTTTCTTTTATGCAAGTGTTGATTATTATTAAGTTATAGAGTTCGAGGAATGTTCGTTTTTCTTTGTAGGGCTATTCACCTCCTCTAACCGACCGACAAGGGACCAACAAATAGGACCTAATTAACTTGATTTGGTTGATCACATCAAAACTACCACGAGATACTTACAGAATGTTAAACCATTTTTCTCAACACAATTTGGTTATGGATAAAATAATAATTGTTAGTGCTTTGATTGATAAATTCCCCCCTCTTGGAAAGACTTCAAGAGAGATCTCAAGCATAAAAAAGAAAAGGTCTCACTTGAAATTCTAGCTAATTCTCTTCGTATTGAAGAAGAATTGAGAAAGCAAGAAACCCTTCAATCAAAGGAGGATGATAAAGGCAAGGAATGAACAATCAAGGTGAATGTCATAAAAGAAAGCCAAAACAGCAAATCCAAGATGAAGACTTTCTATGGCAAAATCAAGAAAAAGAAATGCAAGTGCTATCATTGCAAGGAGGGACACTACAAGTATGAGTGGCGTCTTCTCAAGAAGAATGGGAATGCTCCAAACTTCCACAACAACGGCAATGATGAGAGGGTACTTGTAGCCATGATCACTGAAATCAATATAGTTGATGAAGAATTCACTTGGTGGGTTGACTCGGGAGCCACCCTACACACTCTTAGTCAAAGCTCTCTCTTCTCCCTTCCTAGAGAGAGAAGCTCTCCCTTCTCTCTAGGAAAGAGGAGCTACTGGTTTGTGGCCGGCGGAAGCTCCACAACGGGGTTTAAGGTGGCGGTGAGGGAGGGGATATTCCCCTCCCTCACCGACGGTGGAGTGGCCAACCACTGGCGCTGAAGAGGAGTGGAGGAGAGGCCTCTAGCACCTCAAGATGGAGAGTGCAAGGAGCTTGGACAGCACAACTCGCTGCTCCTCACCTGCAGCAACAAGAGGAGGAGGTTCTTGTGTCTGGTCTCCTCTGGTCATGCAAGGGCATTGCCACCCCCACACCACCACCAATTGGGAGTCACCATAAAGCATGATTGGAGGACTTGATCTGAGGTGGAGGCAAGCTACACGGTTGGTGTCCGGGAGCTTGAGCTTAGGGCGACAAGGCAACGACGTTTCCAAGGGTTAACAGCGAGGAATGCTCCACATCTCAGAGCAGCCGAAAGTTGCCAGGTTTGTGCTGACGATCGCAAGGAGCTGCCTATTCCGACCACCATCAGATAGGACACCGTCGACTGATGCATGGAGGATGAGTGCGAAGGGGCAGTGGCTGGTGGTGCCATAGTGCTCATTGGGGGCTTCCGGTGACCAGTAGAGCCTTGCAGCTCTCCGACGAAATTTAATAGGGAAAGCGAGCTGAGGGCACCTTGGGATTTGCGACAGCAAAACAAAGGGGAGGGAGATTTCAAAATTTGAATTCAAATTAAAGCAAAGGAGAGGGAATGAGGTTTAGATTGGGTAACTTAGAGTGAAGTTCAAATTCAAATCTAGTTTCAAATTCAAATCCCATACCTTCCCCCTCCTTTTGGTGGGAGAGGGAATGAGACATGTCAAACAGAAGCAGAGATTTGTTTCTACCACAGCAGAGGACCTGTGGGTGTTTCTTCCGCCAAATTACCTCTATTATCAGACAGGGCAGCTTGCTCTAGCCACATACGAAGCTACATAGCCGGTGAAGAAGCCCCCCTTGCTTGGGTTTTCATGTTGAGGTGAGTCTCCTTTCTTGGTGTAAAATTGGACCTAAGGAGCGCATTTAGAGGAGGGGGGAGGATGCAACTGGATACGGTAGACGATCTGGTGTGGTGAAGCAGTGAAAGGAGGGGTTATCGACGGTAAACTGCATAGGGACAAGGGGGTTGTGAACATGGTAAGCAGATTTTGAAGGCTGCAGGAATACTTCTAGTTTAGTTTCTGCAACATCAGTCTTTTAGTGCCACTTGTGCTGGTGTCCGGAACTCTGGAGTGCTGCCGGAGGTTCCATGGTTATCATGTAAGATGTGGCTGGGACTAATTTGGGAGAGGACTGCTACCCTCCTCATCACCAATGGGTTGCTAGAGGAGCTGCTGAACTCAAATAGTGTCTCCGACATGAAGGCTGTATTGAACCCCCATGGTAGTTTTGATGTGATCAACCAAGTTGGTTAGGTCCTGCTGTGTTTGATCCCTGTGTCTGAGTGTGCAGGAGCTTAGGAGCACAGGAAGTCGAGCGGAAGACGCAGCTAGCGAGAAGGACGGCACGGGAAGGGAGCCGACGGGCTCGGTGCGTCCGAAGGACGAGAGAGCTGCGGAAGAGTACTCCGGTGGGCATGAAGAGCATGCACGGCGTTCGAGGGACGTTAAGCCAGGACGGAAGGCTGCTCGAGGAGAAGGCCGGGAATTGGGTTCGGGTGAACCCTATTCCAGTTGGCTGCAATCACCCAAAAGATCGGAGCGTTTGAAGTCAAAGCAAGCTGGAAATGAAGTCAAGAAGCTGAGCTACCAGCTTGAAGGCGCCTTCAGCCAGGTTGAAGGCACCTCCAGCTTGAAGGCGCCTTCAGCCTTGTTTAAGGCGCCTTCAACCTGGTCAAACAGACCGTTCATGCGCGGATAAAGTTTTATCCACTGACCCAACTTGGAGGCGCCTTAGACCCTCAATGGAGGCGCCTTGGAGCTTCGGGATAGAATTTCCAAGGGCTATAAAAAGACCCCTGGAGCTAGGAATTAACAACAACTTTCACATTCAACTCTGTAAGCATTTCCTAGCAGTAGTTCTGAGCCATTAGAGTGTAAAAGGCTTCTCCGCCTTCAGCAAAGGAGAATTTTCTTAGTGTGCTTTCTTATTGCCCTGGATTAACAACCCTCTTGGTTGTAACCAGGTTAAATTCGGTTTCTGCTTTTATTTATGCCTTTATTTTATTTACTATTGCATTAATTGAGTTGAAAAATCCGAGGAGGGTAGTTTTATTTTTGTTTTCAGCAATTCACCCCCCTCTTGCCGGCCTCCGCTGCGCCTATAATTGGTATCAGAGCTTGATCACCTCAGAAGGACTAACCGCCAACTGAAGCATTACGATCAAGACGATGGCCGGAGCGAACATCCATCCCCCGAAATTCGACGGAGATTTCGCTACATGGAAGCGAAAAATGGAGATATTCTTTAAAACAAACTTTGATATTTTAATTACTATGAAATATGGTTTTGCAGCTCCTAAAGACAAAGAAGAAAACACGTGGAGCAAGAAGGAGCAAGCCAATTTTGTCGCCAACGGAAAAGCTGAATTCCACCTCCTCAGCATTCTGCCACCTCAGGAGGTAAGTCAGATCGGAAGCTATGACTCAGCAAAAGATCTCTGGGAGAAATTCCTTGGGCTTCACGAAGGTACCTCTGAAGCGAAGCTGGCACGACGCGACATCCTCCGGACACAACTAACAAACCTCCGGATGAACAACGGCGAGAAGGTAGCGCAACTCCAAGCAAGAATCAATGAGCTGATAACGCAACTAATGAACCTTGGAGAAGAAGTAACCAACCGGGATTCCATCCGATACGTGCTCAATGCCTTCCCGAGGACTTCAGAATCGGCGTCCTTAGTAGATGTTTACTACATCTCTAAGGACTTTAAGGTAAGTAGTTTAGAAAACTTGTTTTCAACTTTCGAACTTCACGAGTCTCAACTTGCAGAAAACCCAGTAGAGAAGTCGAACCTCAATGTTGCCCTACTGGCTAAAAAGGACGATCTTGACTCCGAAGCGTCAATCGATGAAAACGAAGCTACGTTAATGGTAAGACGTTTTAATAAGTTTTTTAAATCTAACAAGTTTAGATCGTAGTCAAGTAAACATCATCAAAAAGGAAGGACAGTCCGGTGCTACAATTGCAACGAAGAAGGGCACATCAAGGATAATTGCCCAAAATTAAAGAGCAAACAAAAAGATAAGGAAAGAAGCAAGAAGCCAGCTCGACCCAAGCACAAAAACCTGAAGGCGACATGAGATGACTCTTCATCCTCCAAGTCAGAAGTCGAAGAATTCTCAGGATTAGCTCTACTAGCTAACCATCAGCTAGAAGAAACGTCTAGCTCAGAGATAAGCATCGATGAAGGGGGAGGAACATAAGAAGAAGAAAGCAGCAGTGAAGGGGGAGCGTCACCAGATCAGGTAAGTAAGGTACGCAATCTAACCCCGTCTCAATCTTTTCGATTTATTAAATCGCTTTCTAAAGACTTACTCGAATTAGAAAAAGAAAATAAAGAATTGAAAATGAAATTAGCAAAAGCATGTCCACTTGAGATGTACGATAGTATAAAATCAGAAAATGATAAATTAAAATTAGAATTTGAAAAATTAAAATCTGATGCATGCTTAAATAAATTTCCTAAATCAAAATTAAGAACTTATGGAAAATTAAATTGGTACATTAGAAATCACCAGGGTCAACTTAGAAATGTGCTCAAAAATCATGTACCCCCTAAGTTGTTGACCAACCCTGTAGGAAGGAACCTTTATTGGGTTCCAAAATCACTGCTAGTTTAAAATTCTCTCTTAGTTAAAAGCTTACAGTGAGAAGATTAAACATTGAAATTCATTATGGAAGCTTTGTCTAAGGAAGTAGTTGTTGCTACAATAACCAAGAAGGCCTAGTGTCTCGTCACGACCTGGAAGCTAAAATATTGAAAGAAAATGTTTAATTAACTTTCTGAAAAAGCATTAAAAACAAGAATTAAATAATGCTTTGAAAGTTTATCAATCATTTTTTCTTCTTAGAAACATTTTCTTGAAAATTCTGACTTAGAATTTTTTTTTGGGAAAATTCAATTTGTAAAATACTGGAAAAATGGCGGATAATGATAAGGGAATTTTCTGAAATTTTTGAAAATTTTTCGGGAATTTTTCAGAGCTCGTATGGACGAGTTAGCGAGGATAAAAAAACAGGGCCCCAGGAAAGCCTATTTAGGCTATCCATTTAATTGAGGAAATGTTTTATTTTCCTTTTTAATTTCTTTTCTTTTTCTTTTATTTTTTATCCCCGTTCTTTTCCCGATCCTCGCCGAACATGTGCTGCACCCTTGCAGTTACCTTCTCCCAAGCCAACCCGATCGCCCTTCTCCATCTCTTCCTTTCCCGAGCGTCGGCCGCCGGCAAGTATCCCTCACCCTCTTGCGACACGCCGGCCTTCTCTTCTCTCTTCCCTTACTGTGTCGTGCCCTAGTTTGGGTTCACAGTCGCCGTCGCGCCTCTGCATCCAGCACTAGCCGACCACCACAGTGCTTGTCGACGCCACCGTCTCTCGACTCCAGCGCCGACCTTCTCCACTTGACCGTGCCCTAGTCTTTCTTCTCCAACTCAGCGCCGACACCCTTCCTCTCTTCCTCTGTGTGCCGACACTGACCCAACGCCGGCCACCGTCTCTAGCTAGGCACCGTCGACCCCACAGTAGACCACCTATTACTGGGTTTCGCTGCGGGATGGTGCCCTAGTCATCGCCACCTGTACTGCCGGTGAGTGGTTGTATTGAGCATATCTTCTTCCTTACTGGGACTAGTTTCTCTTGTGTGTTCTGGTCAGGATGAGCTCCAACAGCGGCTTCACGGTCACATACTCATCATCCATTTACCTTTGTTTTGGTTGTGAGCTTGATCTTGCTTCTACAGCCCAATTGATTTTCAGATTTATAAGGAGCAGTTCCATCAGATCACTGATGAGGTAAATGCATCAAATCATTGCTCCTTTGTTGGTTTGGTTTCGTTTCAAGGTTGCCTCTTTGATTCTTATGTTAGACTATTCTGTTTGGATTAGGAATTCAATTGGGCATATGGAATGTGAAGATTTTAGATCGGTATTGGGGATATTGATTCAAGGTAAGCTATGTGTGGAGTTTTGGTTGTATTTCTATGAGTATTTCTAGGATATGTATTTATATCGGATTATGTTGGAGATATTGTAACCTGCAGTTGCTTGGTTAGTTGTGGATTTAGGTAAGTTACGATGGATTCATGTTTAACCTAACCTAATGTGATTATGGAAGGCTTAATCTATTGTAGTTGTGATGAATTAAGTACAGTTGATTTATGTTGGATTAGATTTAATCCTTGGATTTATTAGAGATGATCATATTGCTAATCGTAAGTTGATCAGCGAAAGGCAATGATTGTGTTGATTGAGGATTATTGATTAAGGAGATTAATTCAAGTTAATCATTAATTAGGATTAATTAATGATGGATTGATTAGGGTTTTTCCTAATTAAGTTGGGTTGGATTTAGCTAGTTGTTGTTTATAAAATTAGCTAAATTGTATATCACGTTATCTGCAGGACTTTGATTCGAGACGGTGTCTCAACGATGGATCTATTTCGGATTGGATCCTTTCTATTGGAGGCAGATACTTTTGACTTTATGTCTTTGATATGCATAGTAGTGAATTTAACAAGTAGCAATAATTATGTTCTATTATTTGTTTCGGTTAATCACTACCTGATACCCGTTATATGATTGATTGATTGCTTGTTTTGCATCTCATGTATTCCTTACCTGCTTATACATGCTTATAGGGGTAGTGATATACCATGCTTCACCATGTTCAGGACCTAGGTTTTATACCTTCTGTGTACCTTTGATTTGATTCGTTGACCTATGGTGCACTTTTATATATATATATGGATTAGTTCAGGATATTTTGTGGTTAGTGGCATGCACCATTTGCATGATTGCATGCTGTGCGATAGTCCGCTCCATTATTGTTGAGCACATCGCCAGTTACATGGATCTGCACACACCACCACTCATGGGTTAGTGGTCGATTCAGGCAGAGTGTGTTGCAGCAGGGACTTTGTTTGGCTTCGTTGGTCCGCTCATGGGTAGTGTTACACAACGTGTTAGCCGGCAGGGATTCCTCCCCGTCATCGTGTACCGGGAGTTGAGAGCATTGCGCTCCCCCATTTATGATTTGGGGTAGGAGGATAGGTGTACTCCAACAGCATCCCGTCCACTCGGTCACTCATCAGGAGTAGTGACGACAAAGTGCACGGTTGTCATAGCCCTACCCACTCGGCCTCACTATTGTGTGTGAGATGATCGACTGGCGTCAGGGGTGACCAGGACGCATCATTGGCATCATATGCATGATGCATTTATTGCTTGTGTTTGTGCTTGCTGCATTTATATGTTGTATATTGTTTGGACGCCTATGTTTGACATGCATACAGGATTTCTATGACACTCGGACTGTTTGTCCTTATACCCAGGTCCTGGTTAGTACAGTTTTTCTCCTGTTTACTTCTGTTGCATTTCATCCTTTTATATCAGAAGACTGTACGCATGATTAGTGCTAGATGTTATTTCCCTACTTTGCATATCAGTTGTACCTGCTGAGTGTTGGACTCACCCCGCCTCCATTGTTGTTATTTTTTTCAGGTTGATGCTGTCAGGAGAGAGTTCCAGTTGCTAGTCCCTGCAAATCTCAAAAATATTGTTGGTCTTTTGGTTTTCATACTTAGATTATGCTAAACTTGTTCAGGTTGATGGTATAGACATGGTATGGATTTTGTGATGTCGATGGATTTTTATCCGATATGTTTTACTACATGCCTGCCTGGACGGCAGAAGAGGTGAGTTTGTCGGATTTGAGCTTTATAGAGTTATGTTGGTGTAGTGGAGTAGGGTTATTTTCGAGTCTTGGTATTACTGTTTTGTTTATTGCTTATTATACTGCATGGAATGTCTGTGTGTTGTATTTTATTATTTTATTATTCCAGCCGCCTGTGGCTGAGGTATATGAAGATGTAGAAAAGTTTCAGATTGTCCCCCGTACGGGGGAGACGCTGCCGAAATTTCCTCGGTCAGGGACTCCTCCGAGGCGTGACAATTTAGCAGTATCAGAGCTTAAGTTTTATGATCTTTGTTTTCGTATTTTGGATATTTGGGATAACCTGATACCAATTTATTTGGTATCAGAGCGCCAAGTTTGGCGATACTTGTTGTTTTTCGTGTTACGGATTTTTGAGATTTAGCTGATACCAATTTATTGGTATCAGAGCGGGTTATGTTACCTGCTTTTGGTGTTCTGGATATTTGGGTTTGCCCAAGTTTACGAGTCAAACTGGGTAGTTATTTTGGATTGCACGGATTTTCCATTATGTATATGTTATGGATTTCCGTTTCGGATTTATATGGATTTCCGACGATTTTCTCGTTCGAAATTTTGAGGTCAAATTGGGGACTGGACAGCGACGGAACATCTCCAGACGGCATATAGGTATGATGTTTAATTTTATAGTTTATGACATGTATTAGCATTCTTTGTTTAGTACCTGTCTGGTTGTTATAACACATATTACATATGATGGGTTAGCCATTGAGCATGGTTGACCTTAATAGTGATCAAGGATTATAATCTCTGGTGATTTTTCATATCATACCATCAGTAGTTTTAGCTTCTGTTACTACTAGTAGGAGATGGAGGCACGTACCAGCCTCTGCTATTGTTAGCTGGGTAATGGATGATACCTACATATTCCTGTTGACTTAGCCAGTAGAGTTTTTATACTCATATCTTTTCGATAATAGGGTACCCAATACGATAAAATTTGGTCATTTTGGGAGTTATCATGTGTGATCATTGTTGAGAATGGTTTGAGGTTGAGGGATATTGTGAGATCAGATATTGTGATATGTTAATTTCTAATGATTATGAGAGTAAATGTTATGTGGTTGTCTGATGATCTATTACTAGATATTTGTTTTGATAATCTATTAGTGGATAACTATTTTGATGATCTATTATTTGGGTTGTCGTTGATGGTGACATAGTGAGTGTCATGTATGATATTCACAGGTTTGATGATTATAGTTGGTGATCAGATTATAAATCGGGTGCTAGAGAGTTTACGGTTGAGTGTGCCTATGAAATTTTAATAAATATGGTTAGTTGTGGTTAGTTAACAGGATGATAATATTGATATTTGCTTCCTCTGATATTGGACTATGTGGATAAATAATGATTTGATGTTTTGAATGCTAACTTGCTCTCATGGGGAGTAGAGACTTATTCATCTGATATTATGTGGACTGATATTTTTTAGGATAAAAAAAAATGAGAGTGTCTTGATGTTCTTGAATTCTGACTTTTTCTTTTGGGTCGTACGCCTTCATACATATGATTATTGTGGGTTTCTAGTAGATTATACCCGAGTGGTTAGGCATACATGTCTGATTGTTTATTGGAGGTATTTTGTCAATTAAAACTATGTTGTGAAATGTGCACATATGTTTGAGTGTCTTATTGGAGGTATCTTATCGACTTAATCTGAGTTGTGATATGTGCAGATGTGTTCGGTGTAATATTCGAGGTATCTTGTTTATTATATGATTGTTCTGAGTGTACACCCGTGTCTATTATGATTTGTTGGAAGTATTACATTGATTATACTCTTGGCATAGGTGTATATATGTCATGTGAGTGTTGTTTGAGGTGTATTGTCGATTATACCTATGTTGATATATGCACACGGGTTCGGTATGCATTGTTGGAGGTATCACGATGATTTATACCTATGTTGTGAGTATGTTTGTTGTGTACTAGTTGGAGGATTATGTCGATTATATATATGTTGTGTGAGCACGTGTACCAGGTGTATTGTTGGTAGCAGCATGATGATTCTATTTAAGTTGAATGCAGGATGTGGAGTGTCTGCATTATGTCATTTGTTGGATTACCCTGTCAACCCATTTTCTTATCAGTGGGTGACTCACTAAGATGTTGATAGAATTGACGATGAGTTTGATTTGATTGCTGGATTGTTATACCTTAGGTTACCCACAGTTATCCGTGATAGAGAGATCTCGTGCAGTCTCTAGCTGGATAGTTAGGTGCCTTGGGCATTTATGTATTGTTTGTGGTGGAGCGTTGTTCCCACAGGTTATGGATCGTTTGTGGTGGAGCGTAGCTCCTACATATTATTGTTTGTTGTGGTAGAGTGTTGCTCCCACATAGTTCGGATTGCTTGTAGCGGAGCATTGCTCCCATATCTATTGCAGATACATGTTATGGATTATTTGTAGTGGAGTGTTACTCCTACATATGTGGTATTTTCTGTGATGGAGCGTTGCTCTCACACTGGAGGATCTATGCTTAGATGATTTATATCGTTGGTGATCAGATTCCTGACTTGTTGTTGGGGATCTTATGGTTAGGAATGTCTGTGATACAGATATTATGTATCTTAGTGTTACCATTAGGGCTTGCGGAGCCTTAGATGTTTTCATGGACGCGATGATTTGGGTATCCCTAGGATATTGGATCAGAATTCGTTATCGTTATTGACGATGTGGTGTTTTATTCCTGATCTGAGGTGTATCACGTACACCATTTTCGCATAGTTCTAGAGATGTTTCGACGGAAACGTCTATATGTGAAGATCAGTAGTGCGTATTTTGGTTGTCTTTTGTGAGATGTTTGAGACACACGGTCACCAGTAGGAGTATTCCGTGGGTCCACAGGAGATAGAGGTTGTTACCGTTGGGAGTAGACGGAGTCTATAGAAAAGGCTCGCAACTTCCTTGGTTTGGCTCGATATTTCCGGAGATACGTTGAGGGTTTCTCCCGGATTACTATGCCACTTACATGCTTGACCAGGAAAGGCGTGAAGTTCACTTGGACTGAGGATTATGAGATTAGCTTTCAGGAGCTGAAGCAGAGACTAGTGTCGGCTCCGATTTTGGTTTTACCTTCTGGAGAGGACGGATATGTCCTCTACACCGACGCATTTATTCAGGGTTTGAGCGCTGTTCTGATGCAGCACGATAGAGTAGTCTTCTATGCTTCTCATCGGTTGAAGGAGCATGAGAAGAACTACCTTGTATATGATCTGGAGCTAGTTGCCATTATTTTTGCCATGAAGATTTGGCGACATTATTTATATGGCGTTACATTTGAGATTCTCACTGACCATAAGAGTCTCAAATATCTGTTTACTTAGAAGGAACTTAATCTCCGACAGAGGAGATGGATGGAGTTCCTGAAGGATTATGATTGTACCATTAGCTATCACCCAGGGAGAGCTAATGTAGTTGCCGATGCACTTAGCAGGAAGTCCAGAGGGACTTTAGCTTGCCACCGAGTTGTGGTCACAGACTTGATTCAAGGTTTCTCCGATTTGGGACTTGAGGGGTAAGGATAGACAGAGCAAGATATTCTGGTTACCATGGTTGCTCAGTCGTCGATCACGACGAGGATCCGAGAGGCCAAGCTGGTGATCAGCATTTGCAGTTTATTGGCAGTCAGATAGTTTCCGGGCAGCAGACCGAGTTCACACGAGACGAGTAGGGTATTATATACTTCCGAGGCAGATTATGCGTACCTCAGTCTCACCCGATTTTGTAGGAGCTACTTCAGAAGGCTCATCGCTTTTGATTTGTGATTCACTCCGGCGGTACCTGTATGTATCGAGGTTTGAGGCGTTCCTATTAGTGGAACGGAACGAAGAAAGACATTGCGGATTTTGTAGCTAGATGTCTTGTTTGTGAGCAGGTGAAGGCTGAACACCAGAGACCTGTTGGATTACTTCATCGGATTCCTATTTCCGAGTGGAAATGGGAACACATTACCATGAACTTTGTGGTGGGTTTGCCGAGGACACGACGAGGTCATGACGCGATTTGGGTAATCGTTGATCGATTAACCAAATCTGCGCACTTGTTAGCGATCCGGAAGACTGATTTTCTGGATCGATTGGTAGATCTGTTTTTCCGGGAGATCATCATATCACGTGGTGTCCCGTTGACTATTATTTCGGATAGAGACCCCCCGGTTCACGTCTCATTTTTGACAGAGTCTGCAGCAGGCCTTGGGCATGCAACTCTGTTTCAGTACAACTGTCCATCCGCAGACAGGTGGACCGTTAGAGCGGATCATTCAGACTCTAGAGGACTTGCTGAGGTCTTGTGTATTGGATTTTAGGGGCAGTTGGGAGGACCATTTGTCATTGGTAGAGTTCGCCTACAACAACGGTTTGCATTCGGCTATCCAAATGTCACCGTTGAAGTGTTGTATGGTAGGCCGTGTCGGACACCCACCCTCTGGATGAGGTTGGGGAGGCCCAGTTGTTGGGACCTCATAGAGCCTAGCATGAGGCAGAGTTGGTCCGTACTATTAGACGGAAGATGTCAAAGGCATAAGACTGTCAGAAGAGTTATGCTAACCGGAGTCGGAGACTCTTAGAGTTCTCCATGTGCGACCATGTATTTCAGTGGGTTTCACCCACGAAATGGGTGAAGAGATTGACCGCAGAGGTAAGCCAGCTCCGCGATACATTGGACCTTTCCAGATCTTGGAGAGGATTGGAGTGGTAGCTTACTGGCTAGCACTACCACCGTCCTAGGTAAGCGTGTACGATGTGTTCTACGTGTCTATGTTGAGGAGATACCTATCCGACACGACGCATGTGCTGACAGATATCTCAGTTCTAGTTCAGTCTGACGTCACTTATAAGGAGATTTCGGTACGGATTTTGGACCGGAAAGAGCGTCAGTTGCGGAACAGGACTATCCGACTTGTTAAAGTCGGATGACAGCATCATTCGGACGAGGAGGCTACTTGGGAGCTCGAGGATACGATCCGAGCTCGATACCCCACCTTTTCACTTGAGGTATGTGATTTAATTTACCGTTCAGCATTTATACTCTTTACCTGTTATTAGTATTTGCTGATGGTAGATAACGAAATTTGGAGACCAAATTTTTATTAGTGGGGGAGAATGTAAAATACTGGAAAAATGACGGATAATGATAAGGAAATTTTCTAGAATTTTTGAAATATTTTCGAAAATTTTTCAGAGCTCGTATGGACGAGTTAGCGAGGATAAAAAAACAGTGCCCCGGAAAGCCTGTTTAGGCTATCCATTTAATTGAGGAAATGTTTTATTTTCCTTTTTAATTTCTTTTCTTTTTCTTTCATTTTTTTCCCCCGTTCTTTTCCCGATCCTCGCCGAACATGCGCCGCACCCTTGCGGTTACCTTCTCCTAAGCCAACCCGATCGCCCTTCTCCTTCTCTTCCTTTCCCGAGCGTCGGCCGCCGGCAAGTATCCCTCACCCTCTTGCGACACGCCGGCCTTCTCTTCTCTCTTCCCTTACAGTGTCGTGCCCTAGTTTGGGTTCACAGTCGCCGTCGCGCCTCTGCATTCAGCACTAGCCGACCACCACAGTGCTTGCCGACGCCGCCGTCTCTCGACTCCAGCGCCGACCTTCTCCACTTGACCGTGCCCTAGTCTTTCTTCTCCAACTCAGCGCCGGCACCCTTCCTCTCTTCCTCTGTGTGCCGACACTGACCCAATGCCGGCCACCGTCTCTAGCTAGGCACCGTCGACCCCACAGTAGACCACCTATTCCTGGGTTTCGCTGCGGGATGGTGCCCTAGTCATCGCCACCTGTACTACCGGTGAGTGGTTGTATTGAGCAGATCTTCTTCCTTACTGGGACTAGTTTCTCTTGTGTGTTCTGGTCAGGATGAGCTCCAACAGCGGCTTCACGGTCACATACTCATCATCCATTTACCTTTGTTTTGGTTGTGAGCTTGATCTTGCTTCTACTGCCCAATTGATTTTCAGATTTATAAGGAGCAGTTCCATCAGATCACTGATGAGGTAAATGCATCAAATCAATGCTCCTTTGTTGGTTTGGTTTCGTTTCAAGGTTGCCTCTTTGATTCTTATGTTAGACTAGTCTGTTTGGATTAGGAATTCAATTGGGCATATGGAATGTGAAGATTTTAGATCGGTATTGGGGATATTGATTCAAGGTAAGCTATGTGTGGAGTTTTGGTTATATTTCTATGAGTATTTGTAGGTGATCCTGTCCGAATACTGAATCAACGGACGCTAGGCACGGGGCGCTCTTTGACTGCTGTCGTGGATCTTCGACTGGTGGCACGAAGCTCTGGCGAACCTGCACAGAAGTCGGGCCGGGAAGGGGTTCCCTGCGGCGACCCTCCGACGCTCAAGTCAGGTGAGGCTCAAGAAAGAAATAGTGGCTCCAAAACTCGTAGAATACGTACCTCCGGCGAAAAATAAGGGCCTTTATATAGGGCAGCGAAGAAGTGAGTGTACACCTACCGAGGTGTACACGTGTCCATGGCCCATACTCCAGTAAGGATTTGTCAGTGAGCTTCCTTGACCCATACTGCTACAGTCTCAGCTTGTCCTCGATGGGACAGCGGAATCCCCTGTCACAAGATTTAGAGCATGGCCCGCACGTGAAACATACCTGCAGTCAGAAAAAGACGTTCCTTGTCCTTTTCCCCTTTGCTCCAGATCTGGCTTCCGGGCGGACAGCTCCCTCAACATCCGGCCGGACATATGCTGTGATTTACTTGGGGAGGTCCTCCATAACGTGCTTTATGGAGACTATTAGCAGTGTTACCTTATGGCTTTGGCCGAGCGTGAAGTCCGCTCGGCCCCGCGACCTTTTCCACTCAGCGCCGGAACCCTGATTTCGACAGGGCGCCTTTAACCATCAGCCGAATATCGTCCGGTCGGCCTACCGATCGGACCCATCCCTCTCCGGATGTTCGATTCCACCGGACGGCCAGCCAGCCGGCCGGCCGGCCCTCTCCGGATGTTCGATTCCACCGAACGGCCGGTCGGCCGTCCGGTCGGACCCGGCCCTCTCCGGATGGACAACTGCCACTGTGACTTCCACATGGCGTTGACCCCACAGGGCGGGGTCCCCTGTTCTTACTACCGGATCACTTGCCTCCCCTTCAAGTCTAGTCGAAGGAGGCGAGTAGTCCGACTGACTGGACTAAGATTCTGGCCGAGCGGCTCCGCCGTGCTGGTATCCTCCGCTCGGCCAACCATAGAGGTAGCCTTAAGCGAATCAACAATGGCATTCACCGGATCTCCTCGTGTTCTGCGCCAATCTTCGACATTAAGGTTGAGCATGCTTTCATTAAATGCTCCGAATGATTGAATGCCACGTGGAGCACTGCCATCGGCGTACAGCGGCGGTGGCATGGTGTTTTGATGTGATCGAAGCGATTCGAAATGGACGGTTCGATGCATGCTTTGATTCCCGTGACCTGGATCCAACGGTGGGGGCCGTCCGGCCTTCACCCTATAAATTCTTCGTTTCCTTCTCTCCCTCACTTGCCTCCGTGATTTCGACCATTGCCCCCTGCGCTTTGGAGCTCCGGCGATCCTGTTTCTGCTCTCCGACGCTCTCCGGCGCCTTTTCCTTGATCCCTTTCCCCGCAACAAGGTTTTATATCTTTCCTTCCTCCTTTCCGGTGTTTCCTCCGCATTTCTTTCTCAGTTTCGATCCTTGAAACCTCCTTTCGTTTGTTGTTGTTTTTCTCCTGTCTTTTTGCCTTTTGATTCCTTCCGATCGGCCCATGGCTAGCTCTTCCAATCCCGAAGATCAGTCGCTCGGCCCATGGTACACCACCATGCAGTCCCGATTCGAACAGCGGGCCTTCGATATTTTGACAGACAATTTCAAAATCCCAGAGGATTTCGAAATTCGCTTAGCTGGTCCTTCCGCTCGGCCTCACAGGCCGCCGCGCGGAGCTTTCTGTGTCTTCCGAGACCAGTTTACCGCCGGTCTTCGTTTTCCTGTACATCCTTTCATCATAGATGTCTGTAATTTCTTCGGTGTGCCGCTCGGCAATTTAGTACCCAATACCTTCCGTCTCCTCTGCGGTGTTGTCGTTTTGTTTAAGATCCACAACATCCCCCTCCGACCGGAGGTCTTCTTTTATTTCTATTACCCCAAGCAAGCCGAGCCGAGCACCTTCATGTTCCAAGCTCGGCCCGGCTTGGTCTTTTTCAACAAACTTCCTACTTCCAATAAACATTGGAAGGATTATTTTTTCTACATCCGTATGCCCGATCGGGCCAACTTCCCGACCCAGTGGCAGGTCAGCCT
The DNA here is from genome assembly GCF_018446385.1 of Zingiber officinale. Classification (NCBI taxonomy): domain Eukaryota; kingdom Viridiplantae; phylum Streptophyta; class Magnoliopsida; order Zingiberales; family Zingiberaceae; genus Zingiber; species Zingiber officinale. The sequence continues at coordinate 140,693,191 of NC_055992.1, forward strand.
ACCCCCCACTCCCAAGCTGAAGAAGTTCAAGACCCGACCGGACTATCTCCACGCTGCAAATATGCTAGCCGGTCTGCGACTTGACATCAACAAACTTCTTCACGAGGGAGTGATGTACATCTTCGGGTTGAGTCCTATACGGACTCCTCTTCCGACCGGCTTCAGTAAGAATTTTGGTTGGGCATTTGCTTTGATTTCTAACTGATTTCTTCCCCTTTCTTTGCAGCGGACATCGTCATGGATTCGGTCATGGCCGGTGTTTTGAAGAGGAAGGCGGCCGCTCTGGAAGCCGCGGCTGCCAAGGAGATGGAAGCGCTGGGTATCTAGCCGGTCGGATCCCATGAAGGAGAGAGTGGAACTCAGGCTGAGTCGGCCGCTCAAGCTTCCCAACAAAATGTGGCTAGCGGCGCCACCCCCTCAAGAGAACGAACTGCCCCCGAGGAAGGTTCCGCTCGGGAGGAGGAGCAGCCTCTACAAAAGAGGCGCCGAGTGGAGACTCCCCTGCGGTCGGCGACCTCAGCGGTCCAACCATCCGAGCGGGTCACTTGCCGGGGCAAGGCGCCAGACGAAACCATCTCGTCGACCGGGCGCCTTGGATGGACGAGCCGGCTACTCCGGTGGAGGCTATTCAATCGACACCCTTCCGCTCGCCACTCGGTCCAGGCTCGACCATTCATTCGCGATTTTAGGCTTGATCCTTCCATTGCCGGTCGGACGACCCAGTCATGGCCGATTGGTCCTCTTCATCTCCGTGAAGAGTGCTTCGAGACCGGCCGTCCATCTGGCGAGCACACCATCACCTTGAAAGGGCCCTAGGCGAGATGTGGGCCGATGCTCAACGCTGATCCCCTCGGAAACTTGGCCAATAGCCACATGCGGGAGGCCACGGGGTAAGTTGCTCTACAAAGTTTTGTATGCATTCTTTCCGATCGGCCGCTAACAACTATAATTTTGTTTTGCGAGAGATGGGTGGAGAAGTGCGGTTTCCAACGCAGCCTAGTGGATGAAGAGCTCGACAGCGAAGGTCGATTGGGTCGTCCGGCCTCGGGCCCTTCCTATTCCAGTGCAAGGAGTGAAGAAAGCTCAAACCTGGCGGCGGCGAAAGAAGGCAGACCAGGGCCCATGCCTGGCCGGAGTCCGGCGACAAGTCAAGTCGCTTGACACAAAAATAACCACAGCCACCACTCGGAAGAACACGGCTATCTCCGATCCGGAAAAAAAGCGTTGAGGCTCGGGGCACAGGTGAAGATAAAGGTGTGAGCGACTCGGCGGGGAGAAGGTGGGCCGCTCGGCCGAGGCTAAGATTCAGAATCTGAATGAGGCCCTTGCTGGCGGCGTTCAAAGAATATCAAGATGCCGAGCCGAGTCGAGTCGCGGCCTTAAGACAGAGCTACATCCGCTCGCCCGAATTCTCAGAGAAAATATGCGAGCGGATGTACACAGCCTTCGACTTGGCTATGACCGCCACCACCACTTATCTGAAGTCTAAGGGTCTTCTTCCGGAGTCTGCTGCTATTCCGGCCAGCGATCAGGTGACGCTTCTGAATAACATACCCAGGGACCTTTATGATTATATTGAGTAGCTTTCTGTAATTTGGCCACTCGCCAGGATATCATCCTTTTTTGTAATTGGGCCGCTCGACCTAAAGCTTTAACTTTAATGCAATGTTTTCCTTATATTTGCTGTCTTTTTACATAACCAAAATATGTGTTCATCCGCTCTCCCATTATCACCCCTCTGGTATTCGAAAGGGATTTTTACCAAGTGCCTGGCATTGCCCTGCCGTTCGGCTAAACATGTAATACTTTGCCTACTTAATTTTTCGCTCTGATAGCAGAGATCCTTCGCTATGTGTCGAGCAAGTACTTTTTGGCTCTGGGCCGAGCGGAACGTAGAGACGATTTAATGATATTGAGGGTGAGTTTCTAGGGCAATTGTATTCTCTTTATAGGCATTCCCCGCTCGGAGGGTTTATAGACGCCGGCTCGTCTCTCGATATTTAACGTCGGAGCTCGACGGTCTTCCGCTCGGACGTTTATAGACGTCGGCTCGTCTCTCGATATTTAACGTCGGAGCTCGACGGTCTTCCGCTCGGGCGTTTATAGACGCCGGCTCGTCTCTCGATATTTAACGTCGGAGCTCGACGGTCTTCCGCTGGGCGGTTTGACGCCGGCTCGTCTCGATATTTAACGTCGAGCTCGGCGGTCTTCCGCTTCGGACATTTAGACGCCGGCTCATCTCTCGATATTTAACGTCGAGCTCGACGGTCTTCGCTCGGATGTTTATAGGCGTCGGCTCGTCTCTATTTAACGTCGGGCTGGGCGGTCTTCCGCTCGGATGTTTATAGACGCCGGCTCGTCTCTATTTAACGTCGAGCTCGGCGGTCTTCCGCTCGGGCGTTTATAGACACGGCTCGTCTCTACGTTTAACGTCTGGGCTCGCTCGGACGTTTATAGGCGTCGGCTCGTCTCGATATTTAGCGTCGGGCTCGGCGGTCTTCCGCAGGCGTTTATAAGGCGGCTCGTCTCTCGATATTTAACGTCGGGCTCGGCGGTCATCCGCCGGGCGTTTATAAGCGGCTCATCTCTCGATATTGCGTCGAGCTCGGCGGTCTTCCTTCGGGCGTTTATAAGCGGCTCGTCTCGATATTTAACGTCGGAGCTCGACGGTCTTCCGCTCGGACGTTTATAAACGCCGGCTCGTCTCTCGATATTTAACGTCGGAGCTCGACGGTCTTCCGCTCGGACGTTTATAGATGCCAGCTCGTCTCTCGATATTTAACGTCGGAGCTCGACGGTCTTCCGCTCGGACGTTTATAGACGCCGGCTCGTCTCTCGATATTTAACGTCGGAGCTCGACGGTCTTCCGCTCGGACGTTTATAGACGCCGGCTCGTCTCTCGATATTTAACGTCGGAGCTCGACGGCCTTCCGCTCGAACGTTTATAGACGCCGGCTCGTCTCTCGATATTTAACGTCGGAGCTCGACGGCCTTCATGGCTAATCTTTAACACAGCCGCTCGGCAGGAATGATAACCATCCTTTTAATTCATTTCTGCTTCCTGCATTACAAAGACATGGGCAACTAGAATATACATAAATATGTGTTACACCAGTGCACCTTTCATCCGGCACGATAAGGCTGGAGATGATTCGCACTCCATGGCCGATCCAGCTGCCGTCCGTCCTCATCTTCCAGATAGTAAGCGCCCGAGCGGAGCTTTTCGATAACCTTGAAGGGGCCCGCCCACGGAGCTTCAAGCTTGCCAACGTCGCCGACCGGCTTGACTTTCTTCCAGACAAGATCGCCGACCTGGAATGATCTGGGGATTACGCGGCGGTTGTAGTTTTGTTTCATCCGCTGCCGGTACGCCATCAGCCGAGCGGACGCCTTGGCTCTTTCTTCTTCGACTAAATCCAGCTCCATGTTTCTCCGCTCGGCATTGTCCTCATCGTAATTTTGGATCCGAGCGGACTCGACGCCGACTTCAACAGGAATGACGGCTTCACCGCCATACACCAAGTGGAAAGGCGTGACGCCCGTCCCTTCCTTTGGAGTCGTCCGGATGGCCCATAAGACGCCCGGCACTTCATCTACCCAACTTCCTCCCAAGTGATCGAGCCGAGCACGCAGAATGCGAAGAATCTCCCGATTGGCTACTTCAGCTTGACCGTTGCTTTGGGGATAGGCTACAGATGTGAAGTGCTGCTCGATGTCGTAGCTTTTGCACCAGTCTTCAAGCAACTTTCCTGTGAACTGCCTTCCATTGTCGGAAATCAGTCGGCGAGGGATGCCGAACCGACAGATGATGTGTTGCCATATGAACTTTTTGACCATTTGTTCGGTGATCCTGGCTAGCGGCTCGGCTTCCACCCACTTGGAAAAATAATCGACCGCCACTAGTAGAAATTTCCGCTGTCTGGTCGCCATAGGAAATGGACCAACGATATCCATTCCCCACTGGTCGAACGGACATGAGGCCGTCGATGCCTTCATTTCCTCTGCCGGTCGGTGATAGAAGTTGTGGTATTTCTGGCACGAAAGGCACGTCGACACGGTCCTCGCGGCATCTGCTTGTAAGGTCGGCCAGAAGTACCCGGCCAACAAGATCTTCTTAGCCAGCGATCGTCTGCCCGGATGCCCACCGCAGGATCCTTGATGCACTTCTTGGAGGATATACGCCGCATCTTCCGGGCTCACGCATTTCAGTAACGGGCGGGAGAAAGCCTTCTTGTAGAGCTGATCACCGATGAGTGTGAACCGACCGGCTCTCCTCCTTAGCAGCTGAGCTTCATTCTGATCGGACGATGTGGCACCCGAGCGCAGAAACTCCGTGATGGGTGTCCTTCAGTCGCTCGGAAATGCGAGGCCCTCCATCCAATCGACATGCGCCACCAAAGATACTTGTTCAATTGGCTGCTGGATGGCGATCGGCGTCATTGAACTTGCAAGTTTGGCTAACTCATCAGCCGCTTGATTCTCCGCTCGGGGTATCTTTTGGATAATAACTTCTCTGAAGTCAGTCTTGAGCTTCTCGAAGGCTTGAGCGTAAAGCTTGAGCCAATCGTTGTTGATTTCAAAGGTGCCTGTCAGCTGCTGAGCGGCCAATTGGGAGTCTGAATGGAGTGTTACCCGTCCGGCACCTACATGTCGGGCGGCCTGTAAGCCTGCTATAAGGGCCTCATATTCTGCTTCGTTGTTTGTAGCTTTATAATCCAGCCGGACGGATAAGTGCATTTTCTCTTCTTGAGGGGAGAGCAACAGTATCCCAATCCCGCTTCCGAGCCGAGTGGATGATCCATCCACAAATATTCTCCACATAGCTTCCGGCTCTGAATTCTGCACCTCAGTCACAAAATCTGCCAAGGACTGTGCTTTGATTGCCGAGCGGGGCTGGTATTAGATGTCAAATTCACTTAACTCCGTCGTCCATTTAATGAGCCGCTCAGACGCTTCTGGATTCAGTAATACACGCTCGAGCGGGCTATTGGTTTTGACAATGATGGTATGCGCCAGGAAATATGGACGAAGACGCCGAGCGGCGAGGACCAGAGCGAAAGCTAATACCGGGAGCGAATTCAGATATGCCTTTAAATCTTCGAACGCCCGGTCGCATTCTTCGTCCCAGTGAAATTTTGTAGCCTTGCGTAAGATCTTGAAAAAAGGAAGGCTCCGGTCGGCGGTTTTGGAGATGAATCTGGACAGAGCGGTTATCCGACCGGTCAAACGCTGCACCTCCCTGGTATTTCTTGGAGGCGGCATATCTTGTAGAGCTTTCACCTTGCTGGGATTTGCTTCGATGCCCCGCTCGGTCACTATGTACCCCAAGAAACGCCCTCCTTTTGCTCCGAACAGGCACTTCTGGGGATTTAGCTTGACTCCATATTTGCGTAGCGTTCGGAAGGTTTCTTCCATGTCCTTGAAGAGATCGGCCGCTCGGACGGACTTAATGAGAATGTCGTCCACATAAACTTCTAGATTTCGCCCAATCTGCTCTCTGAATACTTTATTCATCAAGCGCTGATATGTGGCCCCCGCATTCTTCAATCCGAACGGCATCACATTATAGCAATAAGTGCCGTCGGCCGTCACGAAGCTGACTTTTTCTTGATCTTCACGGGCGAGCGGCACTTGGTGATAGCCCTGGTAGGCGTCGAGCATACAGATTAATTCACAGCCGGCCGTAGAGTCCACCATCTGATCTATCCGGGGCAGAGGATAAAAATCTTTCGAGCAAGCTTTGTTTAGATCCCGAAAATCTATGCACACTCTCCACTTGTTGCCTGGCTTGAAGACTAATACTACGTTAGCCAACCAGCTCGGGAACTGCACCTCGCGTATATGGACGGCCTCCAGAAGTTTTTCCACCTCCGCTCGGATGATGGAATTCTGCTCGGCGCTGAAGTCCCTTTTTCTTTGCTTTACTGGCCGTGCGTCCGGTCGGACATGTAGCTCATGCTGCGCTATGCTCGGCGAAATTCCAGGCAGCTCTTGCGTCGACCAGACGAAGACATCATGATTCCTTCGGAGACATTGGATCACCTCCTCTTTTTGATTCGCCTCCAGATCGGACGCGATGAAGGTCGTAGCTTCCGATCGGGTCGGGTGTATCCGCACTTCCTCTTTTTGTTCATAAACTAAAGAGGGAGGCTTTTCTGTGATGGCGTTTACCTCAATCCGGGGCGTTTTCCGAGCGGAATTGGCTTCTGCTCAGACCATCTCGATGTAGCATCGCCGAGCAGCCAGTTGATCTCCCCGTACTTCTCCCACTTTGTCTTCTACGGGGAACTTGATTTTCTGGTGGAAGGTGGAGACGGCCGCTCGGAACTCGCTGAGCGCCGGTCGTCCCAAAATGACATTGTAGGACGAAGGAGAGTCGACCACCACGAAGTTTGCTGTCCTTGTCCTCCTGAGCGGCTCTTCTCCCAGCGAGATAGCCAGACGGATTTGTCCGACCGGCAGGACTTCATTGCCCGTAAACCCGTAAAGGGGGGTTGTCATGGGCAGCAGCTCGGCTTGATCAATTTGTAGCTGATCGAACGCTTTCTTGAAGATGATGTTGACCGAGCTCCCTGTATCAATAAAAACGCGGTGGATAGTATAATTCGCTATTACCGCTTTGATGAGGAGAGCGTCGTCATGCGGCACTTCGACCCCTTCCAAGTCTCTAAGCCCGAAGCTTATCTCGGGTCCGCTCGCCCTTTCCTGACTGCAGCCGACCGCATGAATCTGGAGCTGTCGGACGCTCGCCTTCCTCGCTCGGTTGGAGTCTCCTCCGGTCGGCCCACCAGCAATGATATTGATCTCGCCTTGGGAAGTATTGCTTCTATTTTCTTCTTCCCGAGCGGATGGTCGAGACCGTTCACTAGACATGCGGCGATTCTCCCCCCTTGGTGAACGATGCCGATCGGGAGTCTATTGTTGTCGCCTATCAGGTTGGGTCCGGTCGGCCTCATGAGGTCTTTGCCGCCTATCGGATGAGGGAGATCGCCGACCGCCATTCCGAGGCACGGGCTGAGCAATTAAGGGAAGACTTCGACAATCCCTTGTGTTGTGCGTATCCGTCCGGTGGAAGGAGCAAAACATCGGGGTCCATTTTTTCTTTGGCTTGGGCCGCGCGGCCGCTACCTCTTGCACGTGGGTCCTCACATGAGGGGAGCGAATTGCTTCGGCCCTCGGTCCTCTTGGCGGTTGATGAGCGGTGGGGGGCTTCCGCTCGGCAGTTGGAGCCCGATCAGTCGGAGCGTCCTTTCTTCGAGCCGCTTGGGCCTCCTCCACGTTGATGTACTCGTTGGCTCGGTGCAGCATATGGTCATAGTCTCGAGGCGGCTTCCGAACGAGCGAGCGGAAGAAGTCCCTGTCCACGAGGCCTTGTGTAAATGCGTTCATCATTGTCTCTGAGGTGGCCGTTGGAATATCCATGGCTACCTGATTAAATCGTTGGATATAAGCTCTGAGCGGCTCCCTCGGCTCCTATTTGATGGCAAACAGACTAACACTGACTGCTTGCGAAGTGGTGGAGGAAGGCCGTCCGGAAATCCTTGAAGCTTGTAATGGATCCGTCCGGCAGCCTCCGAAACCACCGTTGAGCCGATCCCGCGAGAGTGGTAAGAAAAACTCGGCATTTTACTCCATCTGTATATTGATGGAGCGTAGCCGTGTTATCAAACATACCCAGATGATCGTCTGGGTCAGTTGTCCCATTATACTCGCCGATCGTCGGAGGCATGTAGTGCTTCGGCAGAGGATCTCGTAGAATAGCCTCTGAAAATTGGCGATTAATCCTCTCGGGCGATGCGTCCGCTCGGGGGGCTTTCCCTTTTCTGTCATCACGTCTAGGCATTTCGTCCGAAGAGGATCCACGATCTCTATGAGTTGCTGCGGCTTCAGGGGTGCGGAACAGGGCCCGGTGGAATGCAACGGTGGCTTGAGGTGCTTCCGCTCGGCCACCAGAAGCTGAGGTTGCTTGCTGCTCCAGCCGCTCGGCTGTGGATTTCTGTTTTTGCTCCACAAGCTTGGCGGCCCTTATCTCGATCAAGGCGTCGAGTTCCTCCGTCGAAAGCGTCACCGTGTGTTGTCGTCCAGCCTCGTCCATTATTTCCGTTCGGATGTAGGAGCGTTCCCACAGACGACGCCAAATTGATCCTGTCCGAATGCTGAATCAACGGACGCTAGGCACGGGGCGCTCTTCGACTGCTGTCGTGGATCTTCGACTGGTGGCACGAAGCTTCGGCGAACCTGCACAGAAGTCGGGCCGGGAAGGGGTTCCTGGCGGCGACCCTCCGACACTCAAGTCAGGTGAGGCTCAAGAAAGAAATAGTGGCTCCAAAACTCATAGAATACGTACCTCCGGCGAAGAATGAGGGCCTTTATATAGGGCAGCGAAGAAGTGAGTGTACACCTACCGAGGTGTACACGTGTCCATGGCCCATACTCCAGTAAGGATTTGTCAGTGAGCTTCCCTGACCCATACTGCTACAGTCTCAGCATGTCCTCGATGGGACAGCGGAATCCCCTGTCACAAGATTTAGAGCATGGCCCGCACGTGAAACATACCTGCTGTCAGAAAAAGGCGTTCCTTGTCCTTTTCCCCTTTGCTCCAGATCTGGCTTCCGGGCGGACATCTCCCTCAACATCCGGCCGGACATATGCGGTGGTTTACTTGGGGAGGTCCTCCATCACGTGCTTTATGGAGACTATTAGCAGTGTTACCTTATGGCTTTGGCCGAGCGTGAAGTCCGCTCGGCCCCGCGACCTTTTCCACTGAGCGCCGGAACCCTGATTTCGACAGGGCGCCTTTAACCATCAGCCGAATATCGTCCGGTCGGCCTGCCGATCGGACCCATCCCTCTCCGGATGTTCGATTCCACCGGACGGCCGGCCAGTCGTTCGGTCGGACCCGGCCCTCTCCGGATGTTCGATTCCACCGGACGACCGGCCGACCGTCCGTTCGGACCCGGCCCTCTCCGGATGGACAACTGCCACTGTGACTTCCACGTGGCGTTGACCCCACATGGCGGGGTCCCCTGTTCTTACTACCGGATCAGTAGGATATGCATTTATATCGGATTATGTTGGAGATATTGTAACCTGCAGTTGCTTGGTTAGTTGTGGATTTAGGTAAGTTACGATGGATTCATGTTTAACCTAACCTAATGTGATTATGGAAGGCTTAATCTATTGTAGTTGTGATGAATTAAGTATAGTTGATTTATGTTGGATTAGATTTAATCCTTGGATTTATTAGAGATGATCATATTGCTAATCGTAAGTTGATCAGCGAAAGGAAATGATTGTGTTGATTGAGGATTATTGATTAAGGAGATTAATTCAAGTTAATCATTAATTAGGATTAATTAATGATGGATCGATTAGGATTTTTCCTAATTAAGTTGGGTTGGATTTAGCTAGTTGTTGTTTATAAAATTAGCTAAATTGTATATCACGTTATCTGTAGGACTTTGATTCGAGACGGTGTCTCGACGATGGATCTATTTCGGATTGGATCCTTTCTATTGGAGGCAGGTACTTTTGACTTTATGTCTTTGATATGCATGGTAGTGAATTTAACAAGTAGCAATAATTATGTTCTATTATTTGTTTCGGTTAATCACTACCTGATACCCGTTATATGATTGATTGATTGCTTGTTTTGCATCTCATGTATTCCTTACCTACTTATACATGCTTATAGGGGTAGTGATATACCATGCTTCACCATGTTCAGGACCTAGGTTTTATACCTTCTGTGTACCTTTGAATTTATTCGTTGACCTATGGTGCACTTTTATATATATATATGGATTAGTTCAGGATATTTTGTGGTTAGTGTCATGCACCATTTGCATGATTGCATGCTGTGCGATAGTCTGCTCCATTATTGTTGAGCACATCGCCAGTTACATGGATCTGTACACACCACCACTCATGGGTTAGTGGTCGATTCAGGCAGAGTGTGTTGCAGTAGGGACTTTGTTTGGCTCCGTTGGTCCGCTCATGGGTAGTGTTACACAACGTGTTAGCCGGCAGGGATTCCTCCCCGTCATCGTGTACCAGGAGTTGAGAGCATTGCGCTCCCCCATTTATGATTTGGGGTAGGAGGATAGGTGTACTCCAACAGCATCCCGTCAACTCGGTCACTCATTAGGAGTAGTGACGACAGAGTGCACGGTTGTCATAGCCCTACCCACTCGGCCTCACTATTGTGTGTGAGATGATCGACTGGCGTCAGGGGTGACCAGGACGCATCATTGGCATCATATGCATGATGCATTTATTGCTTGTGTTTGTGCTTGCTGCATTTATATGCTGTATATTGTTTGGACGCCTATGTTTGACATGCATACTGGCTAGCACTACCACCGTCCTAGGTAAGCGTGTACGATGTGTTCTACATGTCTATGTTGAGGAGATACCTATCCGACCCGACGCATGTGCTGACAGATATCTCAGTTTCAGTTCAGTCTGACGTCACTTATAAGGAGATTTCGGTACGGATTTTGGACCGGAAAGAGCGTCAGTTGCGGAACAGGACTATCCGACTTGTTAAAGTCGGATGACAGCATCATTCGGACGAGGAGGCTACTTGGGAGCTCGAGGATACGATCCGAGCTCGATACCCCACCTTTTCACTTGAGGTATGTGATTTAATTTACCGTTCAGCATTTATACTCTTTACCTGTTATTAGTATTTGCTGATGGTAGATAAGGAAATTTGGAGACCAAATTTTTATTAGTGGGGGAGAATGTAAAATACTGGAAAAATAGCGGATAATGATAAGGAAATTTTTTGGAATTTTTGAAATATTTTCGAAAATTTTTCAGAGCTCGTATGGACGAGTTAGTGATGATAAAAAAACAGTGCCCCGGGAAAGTCTGTTTAGGCTATCCATTTAATTGAGGAAATGTTTTATTTTCCTTTTTAATTTCTTTTCTTTTTCTTTTATTTTTTCCCCGTTCTTTTCTCGATCCTCGCTGAACATGCGCCGCACCCTTGCGGTTACCTTCTCCCAAGCCAACCCGATCGCCCTTCTCCTTCTCTTCCTTTCCCGAGCGTCGGCCGCCGGCAAGTATCCCTCACCCTCTTGCGACACGCCGGCCTTCTCTTCTCTCTTCCCTTACTGTGTCGTGCCCTAGTTTGGGTTCACTGTCGCCGTCGCGCCTCTGCATCCAGCACTAGCCGACCACCACAGTGCTTGCCGACGCCGCCGTCTCTCGACTCCAGCGCCGACCTTCTCCACTTGACCGTGCCCTAGTCTTTCTTCTCCAACTCAGCGCCGGCACCCTTCCTCTCTTCCTCTGTGTGCCGACACTGACACAACGCCGGCCACCGTCTCTAGCTAGGCACCGTCGACCCCACAGTAGACCACCTATTCTTGGGTTTCGCTGCGGGATGGTGCCCTAGTCATCGCCACCTGTACTGCCGGTGAGTGGTTGTATTGAGCAGATCTTCTTCCTTACTGGGACTAGTTTCTCTTGTGTGTTCTGGTCAGGATGAGCTCCAACAGCGGCTTCACGGTCACATACTCATCATCCATTTACCTTTGTTTTGGTTGTGAGCTTGATCTTGCTTCTACTGCCCAATTGATTTTCAGATTTATAAGGAGCAGTTCCATCAGATCACTGATGAGGTAAATGCATCAAATCATTGCTCCTTTGTTGGTTTGGTTTCGTTTCAAGGTTGCCTCTTTGATGCTTATGTTAGACTATTCTGTTTGGATTAGGAATTCAATTGGGCATATGGAATGTGAAGATTTTATATTGGTATTAGGGATATTGATTCAAGGTAAGCTATGTGTGGAGTTTTGGTTGTATTTCTATGAGTATTTGTAGGATATGCATTTATATCGGATTATGTTGGAGGTATTGTAACCTGCAGTTGCTTGGTTAGTTGTGGATTTAGGTAAGTTACGATGGATTCATGTTTAACCTAACCTAATGTGATTATGGAAGGCTTAATCTATTGTAGTTGTGATGAATTAAGTACAGTTGATTTATGTTGGATTAGATTTAATCCTTGGATTTATTAGAGATGATCATATTGCTAATCGTAAGTTGATCAGTGAAAGGAAATGATTGTGTTGATTGAGGATTATTGATTAAGGAGATTAATTCAAGTTAATCATTAATTAGGATTAATTAATGATGGATCGATTAGGGTTTTTCCTAATTAAGTTGGGTTGGATTTAGCTAGTTGTTGTTTATAAAATTAGCTAAATTGTATATCACGTTATCTGCAGGACTTTGATTCGAGACGGTGTCTCGACGATGGATCTATTTCGGATTGGATCCTTTCTATTGGAGGCAGGTACTTTTGACTTTATGTCTTTGATATGCATAGTAGTGAATTTAACAAGTAGCAATAATTATGTTCTATTATTTGTTTCGGTTAATCACTACCCGATACCCGTTATATGATTGATTGATTGCTTGTTTTGCATCTCATGTATTCCTTACCTGCTTATACATGCTTATAGGGGTAGTGATATACCATGCTTCACCATGTTCAGGACCTAGGTTTTATACCTTCTGTGTACCTTTGATTTGATTCGTTGACCTATGGTGCACTTTTATATATATATATGGATTAGTTCAGGATATTTTGTGGTTAGTGTCATGCACCATTTGCATGATTGCATGTTGTGCGATAGTCCGCTCCATTATTGTTGAGCACATTGCCAGTTACATGGATCTGCACACACCACCACTCATGGGTTAGTGGTCGATTCAGGTAGAGTGTGTTGCAGCAGGGACTTTGTTTGGCTCCGTTGGTCCGCTCATGGGTAGTGTCACACAACGTGTTAGCCGGCAGGGATTCCTCCCCGTCATCGTGTACCGGGAGTTGAGAGCATTGCGCTCCCCCATTTATGATTTGGGGTAGGAGGATAGGTGTACTCCAACAGCATCCCGTCCACTCGGTCACTCATCAGGAGTAGTGACGACAAAGTGCACGGTTGTCATAGCCCTACCCACTCGGCCTCACTATTGTGTGTGAGATGATCGACTGGCGTCAGAGGTGACCAGGACGCATCATTGGCATCATATGCATTATGCATTTATTGCTTGTGTTTGTGCTTGCTGCATTTATATGTTGTATATTGTTTGGACGTCTATGTTTGACATGCATACAGGATTTCTATGACACTCGAACTGTTTGTCCTTATACCCAGGTCCTGGTTAGTACAGTTTTTCTCCTGTTTACTTCTGTTGCATTTCATCCTTTTATATCAGGAGACTGTACGCATGATTAGTGCTAGATGTTATTTCCCTACTTTGCATATCAGTTGTACCTGCTGAGTGTTGGACTCACCCCGCCTCCATTGTTGTTATTTTTTTCAGGTTGATGCTGTCAGGAGAGAGTTCCAGTTGCTAGTCGCTGCAGATCTCAAAGATATTGTTGGTCTTTTGGTTTTCATACTTAGATTATGCTAAACTTGTTCAGGTTGATGGTATAGACATGGTATGGATTTTGTGATGTCGATGGATTTTTATTCGATATGTTTTACTACATGCCTGCCTGGACGGCAGAAGAGGTGAGTTTGTCGGATTTGAGCTTTATAGAGTTATGTTGGTGTAGTGGAGTAGGGTTATTTTCGAGTCTTGGTATTACTGTTTTGTTTATTGCTTATTATACTGCATGGAATGTCTGTGTGTTGTATTTTATTATTTTTATTATTCCAGCCGCCTGTGGCTGAGGTATATGAAGATGTAGAAAAGTTTCAGATTGTCCCCCGTACAGGGGAGATGCTGCCGAAATTTCCTCGGTCAGGGACTCCTCCGGGGCGTGACACAATTTAACTTAGAATTTTTTTAAAAAATTCTAAAGAATTCATTTTTGCTCAGAAATTTTTTTATATAAAATTTAACTTAGAAATTTTTTTCTAAAAATGCATTTTTTCTCAGAATTTTTTTACCTTAATATTCTCTTGTTGGAATCCCATTTTTGCTGTGATCAAAGGGGGAGAGAAATGTACAAGTTTAGGGGGAGTACGGAAAATTATAAATTATAAATTTTTACATTTTTTTTACTAAAGTGTGTTGCAATTTTATTTATTGCAAATTTATGCTTAATTATGTTAGTTTAGTAATTTCTTCTAAAATTACTATTTGTGTCTGTTTTTACCCTAACTTGAACTTGGGTTGATGCACATCAAAAAGGGGGAGATTGTTGAACTCCGTGGTAGTTTTGATGTGATCAACCAAGTTGGTTAGGTCCTGCTGTGTTTGATCCCTGTGTCTGAGTGTGCAGGAGCTTAGGAGCACAAGAAGTCGAGCGGAAGACGCAACTAGCGAGAAGGACGGCACGGGAAGGGAGCCGACGGGCTCGGTGCGTCAGAAGGACAAGAGAGCTGCGGAAGAGTACTCCGGTGGGCGTGAAGAGCATGCACGGCGTTCGAGGGATGTTAAGCCGGGACGGAAGGCTGCTCGAGGAGAAGGCCGGGAATTGGGTTCGGGTGATCCCTATTCCAGTTGGCTGCAATCACCCAAAAGATCGGAGCGTTCGAAGTTAAAGCAAGCTGGAAATGAAGCCAAGAAGCTGAGCTGCCAGCTTGAAGGCGCCTTCAACCAGGTTGAAGGCGCCTCCAGCTTGAAGGCGCCTCCAGCTTGAAGGCGCCTTCAGCCTTGTTTAAGGCGCCTTCAGCCTTGTTTAAGGCGCCTTCAACCTGGTCAAACAGACCATTCATGCGCAGATAAAGTTTTATCCGCTGACCCAGCTTGGAGGCGCTTTAGATCCTCAATGGAAGCACCTTGGAGCTTCGGGATAGAATTTCCAGGGGCTATTAAAGGACCCCTGGAGCTAGGAATTTACAACAACTTCCACATTCAACTCTGTAAGCATTTCCTAGCAGTAGTTCTGAGCCATTAGAGTGTAAAAGGCTTCTCCGCCTTCAGCAAAGGAGAATTTTCTTAGTGTGCTTTCTTACTGCCCTGGATTAACAACCCTCTTGGTTGTAACTGTTGGTGCGGCTAGCACTAACGATTTAACCTAGGTTTTGATGAATGACAAATAGGTTAAGTTAGTCTTGTTGTTGTCTGACACTTTGATCGAGTGTGCAGGAGAAGTCCAGCTAGGTCAATGGGCTGACCGGATAGCTGGCGAGAAGTCCAAGCGGGTCGACGGGCTGACCGGACGCTTGGCGAGAAGTCCAGCTAGGTCGACGGGCTGACCGGATAGCTGGCAAGAAGTCCAAGCGGGTCGACGGGCTGACCGGATGCTTGGCGAGAAGTCCAGACGGGTCGACGGGCTGACCGGATAGCGAGGTAAGGCACTGGAGGGGAGTGACTGTGAAGACGCGTTCCCGGGAAGGGGACATTAGGCGTCGATCCGGCTTAGATCCATTTCGGATGTCTAAGTCGAGATCGTGACTAGATTCCGGTCTCGGAAAGACGGAATCTAAGTCATACTCTCTTTATCCATCTGTTGAACTTTAACTGTGCTAACAATTTGTTTTACAGGATGTATATTTGCCTCGGACTAACTTTGTTTTGCAGGAAAAAGGAGTCTTTCTGGAACAAGGTGGTCCGGGCGCCCGGAGGTCCGGGCGCCCGGAAGGCGAATTCTATCCAGCCGAGTCGTCGCCACGTGGAGCATCATGGTTTGTGCAGCTACGTCACATTCCAGGCGCCCGGAAGGGATCCAGGCGCCTTGAACAGTATATAAAAGAAGCCCCAGACAGGAGCTTCAGTATCAATCAATCAAGCTGAGAATTCTTCTACTGCTAGTCTTGCTGCTCAACGTTCAGTGCGACGCCAACAAAGCTCCGACACTACGCTCCGTTCTTTTCCCTTCTTGTCGGTATTTTGTTTTTAGTTTTCATTAGCATTCACTGTACGGTTCTTTTGTAATCATTATTTCGAATTGCTAGTGATTTCCCAACGAAAGTGGTCAAGGACCACGGGCCTTCGAGTAGGAGTCGTCACAGGCTCCGAACGAAGTAAAACAACTGTGTCTATTTTACTTTTTCGCTGCGCTTATACTCTTGTTTTTCGAATCGATATTCACCCCCCCCCCCTCTATCGAATCTAACGGTCCTACAGTAACCAGGTTAAATTCGATTTCTGCTTTTATTTCTGCCTTTATTTTATTTACTATTGCATTAATTGAGTTGAAAAATCCAAGGAGGGTAGTTTTATTTTTGTTTTCAGCAATTCACCCCCCTCTTGCCGGCCTCCGCTGCACCTACAGGATGGCCGGTGTTAGCTTACTGCGATTGAGGGTCAAGGTGGATGCAGTCACGGCAAGGGAACATTCATTAGTGGCAGTGATGTTTATTTGTTGGTTGGTTGTGTACTTGTGTTTGTACCTAAGATCATGCTTGGTTGTGATGACAGTTGATCTCTGCGCACACCAACCTACTGTTGTGATACCATGCCTAGCCTCGAACGACATTGTATCATTAAGTGGCCTTATGGATTGCTTGTTCTGATCTGGCATTGGTCCTGATATGGCGGGCAGGGACCTATGTGTCATAGGTTGTTGTACGTTCCTTTTGCTTCATATACATAATTTACTTTATCAAAAAAAAAAAAGAATAAGGGCTAATTCAAGTCCTCGAAGGAAATTGAAGATCCAAACTTCATTATCTACATAGGAAACTCCTCAACATTACCCATCAAGGGCATAGGAGAGATAGATCTAAAATTTACTTTGGGAAAAGTTGTAACTTTAACCAATGTGTTGTTTGTTTCCAAAGTTAGGAAAAATCTTGTACCAGATAGTCTTTTGAACTAGTTTGGATTCAAACTAGTTTTTGAAACTGATAAGTTTGTGCTTTCTAAAGGTAGGATATTTGTTAGGAAGAGTTATCTTTGTAATGACATGTTTAAGCTAAATGTTATGCTTTCAATTGTGGATGCTCTTACTCACACTCCATGCCATTATCCTTGCTTACTCAAGTAGATCGAGTTGCGAATCATGAAGATCGACTGACTTTAGTTTCCTACTCATAGTTCAGTCTCTCAAGTTCTCCATATAGTTCTATCTCGTAAGATCATCAAATAGCCCAATCTCATGAGCTCTTCATACAATTCTCGCTCATGTGCTTTCCATACAATTCAATCTCCCAAGCTCCCCCATACAGCTAGCTCGATCGAACCCCTGAGTTCTCTGTATCATAATGGTCATGATGATATGACTTACGATTCTAGCAACGACCCCTCCACCATTGTCATCCCTAGGTGAATTATAGGTGAGCAATTGAAGCTGTAGGACTTCAAGTAGCTACGATACCAGTAGAAAATAATTGAAATAGTTAGAACAACCTCAATTTTCTCGAAGAATATTGTCATGATCTTTGCATATGTTTACTTCTCTCGCACCTATAGTATATTCATCGCAGACATGTTTATAATACCTATCTCGTAATTTTCATCCTACTTTTACTTCCAGAAGCACTACCCTGATTTAAGTGTCAAAGAGGGTTTCATAATTCCCATGGGGGCTAGTGCTCAGTTGATTAGAGACAATATATAGGATAAGGATCAATTCTTGACAAGTACATGCCCTCGAGTAAAAAACTCCTTTCATCCCAAACCATTTGACAGTCGATTATAAGTTAACCATATGATTTATCTCCCTTTACATAATCTAGAAACGAACTATGAGGACGTCTGGACTGAAGATAATCATCTTTACTGAAAAAACAAGAGGATTCATCGAGTAATAAATTCCCTTTGAAGTTGATTAGACTAATATTAATAAAAATAATAGTTTTTTATCGGACCTAGTAGATAAGTTTTTAAATTATTCAAATCACGCATCATAGTTTTAAAATTACCAAATCGTATACCTACTTCCTATTTTACCCTCATCCTTAAATCAATTTGACTAAAAAAAAAAATTAGTTGACTGATTTTTTTTTCCAGTCGAATCGATTTCTTTTTGTTTAAAAAATCCATCAGCATGTTTCATCCAAAATCGGATGATGAACCTAGAGACCTCGGAATGACATGAAATCAATTCATATATGTTTGTCTAGTTCTCTTAATAGTAAAAATGCTATCAAACATTGATTTTACCTAATATATTGACAGCATTGATTTTTTGAACACGAATTAATTTTTCGAACATATTTGTATTCAAACAATCATCGCTCTCAATATATTTGGTCAAATTAATGTTTGATAGTATTTTTTACAATCATGAAAATTAGAAAAACACATAGGAACTGGTTTCATGTCATTTTAAGGTCCTTAGGTCTATCAGCCAGTTTCGACCAAAATAGGCTAATGAACTTAGAGACCTCGAAATGACATGAAATCAATTCCTATGTATTCGTCTAATTCTCCTAATTGTAAAAAATACTATCAAACATTAATTTGACATAATATATTGAGAGTAATGGTTTTTTTTTTAAACTATGGCCGAATGAATCTAAATAAAATCAATTTAGGTTTATTCAGCCAAAATCGATTAATGGACCTAGAGAGCTCGGAATGAAATGAAACCAGATCCTATGAGTTTTTCTTGTTCTTATAATTATATCCACATCCTCAAAAATTAATTTGACCTAATATATTCAGAGTAGTGATTTTTTTAAACATCAATGTGTCCGAAAAATTAATTCATGCTAAAACATCACTGCTCTCATATATTGGGTCAAATTAATTTTTGAGAGACCAATTGATAGACCTAGAGACCTCACAATTGTTGGGACCTTGATCATCGGCTAGAGGGGGGTGAATAGATGGTCCACCCTAAATCATTCGTTTACTTCCTACACTCGTTAGCGCACAGCAGAAATACAAATACAAAAACTAAACTAAAACAAGAAAGCAAACTTAACACATCGATTTAACGAGGTTCAAAAATTAGGGCTCCTACTCCACAGTGTGCCCATAAGGTAGGCGATCACAGCGATCCTTCGGTGGATCAATCCCCAGCAAACTCTTGCTAGCGAATGACTCCTTCTCAGTAGAGAAACATCTCCACAAACTTGATCATGGACACTTGGATCACGAGAACTTAGAGACTCTAATTAGGGGTTAACCACCTCTAATTTTGTCACCCAAGCCAGCCATCCCAAGCTCCATTATATAGAGCTTGGGGGAAAACATCCAAGTTGTTTTCTGAAGGATTGATAGGAAATGATAGAGGGGGTGAATGTCATTTGATCCTGTCCGAATGCTGAATCAACGGACGCTGGGCACGGGGCACTCTTCGACTGCTGACGTGGATCTTCAACTGGTGGCACGAAGCTCCGGCGAACCTGCACAGAAGTCGGACCGGGAAGGGGTTCCCGGCGACGACCCTCCGACGCTCAAGTCAGGCGAAGCTCAATCAGAAAGTGGCTCCAGGAATCGTAGAATACATACCTCCGACGAAGAATGAGAGCCTTTATATATGGCAGCGAAGAAGTGAGTGTACACCTGCCGAGGTGTACACGTGTCCATGGCCCATACCCCAGTAAGGACTTGTCAGTGAGCTTCCCTAACCCATACTGCTACAGTCTCAGCATGTCCTCGATGGGACAGCGGAATCCCCTGTCACAAGATTTGGAGCATGACCTACACATGAAACATACCTGCTATCAGAAAAAAGACGTCCCTTGTCCTTTTCCCCTTTGCTCCAGATCTGGCGTCCGGGCGGACAGCTCCCTCAACATCCGGCCGGACATATACGGTGGTTTACTTGGGGATATTTTCTATCACGTGCTTTGTGGAGACTATTAGCAGTGTTACCTTATGGCTTTGGCCGAGCGTGCAGTCCGCTCGGCCCTGCGACCTTTTCCACTGAGCGTCGGAACCCTGATTTCGATAGGGCGCCTTTAACCATCAGCCGAATATCGTCCGGTCGGCCAGTCGATCGGACCCATCCCTCTCCGGACGTTCGATTCCACCGGACGGCCGGCCGGTCGTCCGGTCGGACCCGGCCCTCTCCGGATGGACAATTGCCACTGTGACTTCCACGTGGCGTTGACTCCACAGGGCGGGGTCCCCTGTTCTTACTACCAGATCACTTGCCTCCCCTTCAAGTCTAGTCGAAGGAGGCGAATAGTCCGACTGACTGGACTAAGAATCTGGCCGAGCGGTTCCTCCGTGCTGGTATACTCCGCTCGGCCAACCATAGAGGTAGCCTTAAGCGAATCCACAATGGCATTCACTGGATCTCCTCGTGTTTTGCGCCAATCTTCGACATTAAGGTTGAGCATGCTTTCATTAAATGCTCCGAATGATTGAATGCCACGTGGAGCACTGCCATCGGCGTACGGCGGCGGTGGCATGGTGTTTTGATGTGATCGAAGCGATTCGAAATGGACGGCTCGATGCATGCTTTGATTCTCGTGACCTGGATCCAACGGTGGAGGCCGCCCGGCCTTCACCCTATAAATTCTTCGTTTTCTTCTCTCCCTCACTTGCCTTCATGATTTCGACCATTGTCCCCTGCGCTTTGGAGCTCCGGCGATCCTGTTTCTGCACTCCGACGCTCTCTAGCGCCTTTTCCTTGATCCCTTTCCTAGCAGCAAGGTTTTATATCTTTCCTTCCTCCTTTCCGGTGTTTCCTCCGCATTTCTTTCTCAGTTTCGATCCTTGAAACCTCCTTTCGTTTGTTGTTGTTTTTCTCCTGCCTTTCTGCCTTTTGACTCCTTCCGATCGGCCCATGGCTAGCTCTTCCAATCCCGAAGATCAGTCGCTCGGCCCATGGTACACCACCATGCAGTCCCGATTCGAACAGCGGGACTTCGATATTTTGACAGACAATTTCGAAATCCCAGAGGATTTCGAAATTCGCTTAGCTGGTCCTTCCGCTCGGCCTCACAGGCCGCCGCGCGGAGCTTTCTGTGTCTTCCGAGACCAGTTTTCCGCCGGTCTTCGTTTTTCTGTACATCCTTTCATCATAGATGTCTGTAATTTTTTCGGTGTGCCGCTCGGCAGTTTAGTACCCAATACCTTCCGTCTCCTCTGCGGTGTTGTCGTTTTGTTTAAGATTCACAACATCCCCCTCCGACCGGAGGTCTTCTTTTATTTCTATTACCCCAAGCAAGCCGAGCCGGGCACCTTCATGTTCCAAGCTCGGCCCGGCTTGGTCTTTTTCAACAAACTTCCTACTTCCAATAAACATTGGAAGGATTATTTTTTCTACATCCGTATGCCCGATCAGGCCACCTTCCCGACAAAGTGGCAAGTCAACTTGCCCCCCACTCCCGAGCTGAAGAAATTCAAGACCCGACCGGACTATCTCCACGCCACAAATATGCTAGCCGGTCTGCGACTTGACATCAATAAGCTTCTTCACGAAGGAGTGATGTACATCTTCGGCTTGAGTCCTATACGGACTCCTCTTCCGGTCGGCTTCGGTAAGAACTTTGGTTGGGCATTTGCTTTGATTGCTAACTGATTTCTTTTCCTTTCTTTGCAGCGGACATCGTCATGGATTCGGTCATGGCCGGTGTTTTGAAGAGAAGGGCGGCAGCGTTAGAAGCCGCGGCGACCAAGGAAATGGAAGCGTTGAGTATCCAGCCGGTCGGATCACACGAAGGAGAGAGCGGGACTCAAGCTGAGTCGGTCGCTCCCGCTTCCCAGCAAAATGTGGCCAGCGGAACCACCCCTCCTGGAGAACCAACTGCCCCCGAGGAAGGTTCCGCTCGGGAGGAGGAGCAGCCTCTACAAAAGAGGCGCCGAGTGGAGACTCCCCTGCGGTCGGCAACCTCCGCGGTCCAACCATCCGAGCGGGTCACTGCAACTGCTCGGGGCAAGGCGCTAGAGACCGAAACTATTTCGTCCGACCGGACGCCTTCTGACTGGGACGAGCCAGCTGCTCCAGTGGAGGCTACTCCAATCAGCACCCTTCCGCCCGCTCGCCACTCAGTCCAGCGCTCGACCATTCATTCCCAATTTTCTGCGCCGGCTTCTGATCCCCTTCCAACCGCCGGTCGGATGACCCCCGGTCATGGCCGCACGATTCGGGTCACTCTTCACCTACCGACTGAAGAGCTGCTGCCAGAGGCCGATCGTCCAACCGTGCCCGAGCACACTATCACCTTGAAAGGGCCCATAGCTGAGATGTGGGCCGATTCTCGGGCACGCACAGCGCTGATCCCCCTCGGAAACTTGGCCAATAGCCACATGCGGGAGGCCACGGGGGTAAGTTTGCTCGACTAAGTTTTGTATGCATTCTTTCCGATCGGCCGCTAATAACTATAATTTTCTTTTGCCAGAGATGGGTGGAGGAAATTGTGGTTTCCAACCGCTTGGCCTTGGTGGATGAAGAGCTACGACAACTGAAGGCCGCAGTTGGTCCGTCCGGCCTTCAGGGCCCTTCCTATTCCGAGCTGCAAAAGGAGATGAAGAAAGCTCAAACTCTGCTGGCGGCCGAGCAGAAGAAGACAGCCGACCAGGCCCACGCCTTGGCCGAGTCCGAGCGACAAGTCAAGTCGCTTGACACAAAAATAACCCTGGCCACCACTCGGAAGAATACAGCTATCTCCGATCTGGAGAAGAAGAACGTTGAGGCTCGGGGCCTGGAGCTGAAGATAAAGGAGTTGACAGAGCAGCTCGACAGGGAGAAGGCGGGCCGCTCGGCCGACGCGGCTAAGATTCAGAATCTGAATGAGGCCCTTACTGGCTCCCAGGCGGCTTTCAAAGAATATCAAGATGCCGAGCCAAGTCGAGTTGCTGCCTTAAGACAGAGCTACGTCTGCTCGCCCGAATTCTCAGAGAAAATATGCGAGCGGATGTACACAGCCTTCGACTTGGCTATGACCGCCACCACCACTTATCTGAAGTCTAGGGGTCTTCTTCCGGAGTCTACTGCTATTCCGGCCGGCGATCAAATGGCGCTTCTGAATAGCATTCCCAGGGACCTCTATGATTATATTGAATAGTTTTCCGTAATTCGGCTATTCGCCCGGATATCATCATTTTTTGTAATTGGGTCGCTCGGCTTAAAGCTTTACCTTTAATGCAATGTTTTCCTTGTATTTGCTGTCTCCTTTCATAACCAAGATGTGTGTTTATCCGCTCGCCCATAATTATTTCTTGTGCTCCCCCAAAAGGGATTTTAACAAAGTAATCGTCGTGATATCCTCGCTCGGCGAAATATACCGTGTTCTTTGCTGGCAGAGCTCGTTTACCAAATGCCAAGTAGTTTTGGATATTGGGCCGCTCGGAGCGTAGAGACGATCGAACGGCATCGAAATCGCGTGCCTCGGGACATTAGATGTTTTAATCCACTCTGTGGGTTTATAGACGCCAGCTCGTCTCTCGATATTTAACGTCGGAGCTCGACGGTATTCCACTCGGACGTTTATAGATGCCTGCTCGTCTCTCGATATTTAACGTCGGAGCTCGACGGTCTTCCGCTCGGATGTTTATAGACGCCGGCTCGTCTCTCGATATTTAACGTCGGAGCTCGACGGTCTTCCGCTCGGACGTTTATAGACGCCGGCTCGTCTCTCGATATTTAATGTCGGAGCTCGACGGTCTTCCGCTCGGACGTTTATAGACGCCGGCTCGTCTCGATATTTAACGTCGAGCTCGGCGGTCTTCCGCCGGACGTTTATAGACGCCGCCGTCCTCGATATTTAACGCCGGGCTCGATGGTCTTCCGCTCGGACGTTTATAGACGCCGGCTCGTCTCTCGATATTTAACGTCGGAGTTCGACGGTCTTCCGCTCGGATGATTTATAGACGCCGGCTCGTCTCTCGATATTTAACGTCGGAGCTCGACGGTCTTCCGCTCGGATGTTTATAGACGTCGGCTCGTCTCTCGATATTTAACGTCGGAGCTCGACGGTCTTCCGCTCGGACGTTTATAGACGCCGGCTCGTCTCTCGATATTTAACGTCGGAGCTCGACGGTCTTCCGCTCGGACGTTTATAGACGCCGGCTCGTCTCTCGATATTTAACGTCGGAGCTCGACGGTCTTCCGCTCGGATGATTTATAGACGCCGGCTCGTCTCTCGTTATTTAACGTCGGAGCTCGACGGTCTTCCGCTCGGATGATTTATAGACGCTGGCTCGTCTCTCGATATTTAACGTCGGAGCTCGACGGTCTTCCGCTCGGATGTTTACAGACGTTGGCTCGTCTCTTGATATTTAACGTCGGAGCTCGACGGTCTTCCGCTCGGACGTTTATAGACGCCGGCTCGTCTCTCGATATTTAACGTCGGAGTTCGACGACCTTTTTAAGGCTAACTTCAATACAGCCGCTCGGCAACGATATCTTTCTCCCAACTCGGATAACGTACTGCCGGCCGAACGGCTCGGGGTCTTCTTCGTCGAGCGCTTGGCTCGAATGTTATAACTTTGGCCGAACGGCTGGGGGCCTTTGTCCTCGGATACTATACCTCCGGCCGAACGGCTCGGTGCCTTCGTCATCGAGCGCTTGGCTCCGATGATATACACCCGGCCGAACGGCACGGGCCTTCCTTCGGAAAATTACGATGAATTCTATGCCCGAAAGAAACTATATCTGAAAAACTAACCTGCCGATCAGCATAAGATCTAACGCAATTTCTCAACTCCCGAATACCCGTGGAGTGAGGTGGATACAATGTACTCGTCGAAATTTATCAAGGCCAGGAGGATGGCGAAACTTCCCGGTCGGTCCTCCATGGCCGCTCGGCCTACCAGAGGTGGAGGCGGCCTGCTGCTTTATCCTTTTACTTGAGCCTTCTGCTCCCATTGCTCCACGAGCCTTCGCCATCGAGCGCCTGGCTCGGATACTATACCTCCAGCCGAACGGCTCGAGGCCTTCGGCATCGAGCGCTTGGCTCGAATACTATACCTCCGGCCGAACGGCTCGGGGCCTTCGTCATCGAGCGCTTGGCTCGGATACTATACCTCCAGCCGAACGGCTCGGGGCCTTCGTTATCGAGCGCTTGGCTCAGATCTTATACACCATGAAGATAGGTTGCTCGGCCGATAATGCCAATTGCGCACATTATGACATTTTACCTTCTGTATTTCAAATATACAACCAAACGGAAAATATACAGCACATATTCTATTGGTGCACCTCTCGCCCTGCCCCGGATAGGCTGGAGATAATTTGCGCTTCATGGTGGATCCAAGTGCCAATCCATCTTCATCCGCTCGGCGGCTCGTCCACCCAACTTCCTCGTATGCGGTCGATTCATCGCCTGACATCAAACTCCCGCTCTTGAGGTTCCAGAAGGAGGGGCTTGCTATAAGTCGAATTCGGGAGATGAAGTATCTGCTTTTGAGGGAAATGGGACTGTGGCAGTCGGTGCTTCCGCTCGGGAGAAGCGTCCGCTCGGAGGGTCTTGCCTTTTCTGTGGTCCCGTATTGGTATTTCATCTGACAAAGATCCCCGATTGTGATTCACTGCTACAGCATCAGGAGGCGTCCGGAATAGGGCCCGACGGAATAGAACGGTAGCCGGTGGTGTTTACGCTCGACCACCAGACGCTGACGTTGCTTGCTTCTCCGGCCGCTCGGCTGTGGATTTCTATTTTTGCTCCACAAGCTTGGCGGCCCTTATCTCGATCAAGGCGTCGAGTTCCTCCGTCGAAAGCGTCACCGTGTGTTGTCGTCCAGCCTCGTCCATTGTTTCCGTTCGGATGCAGGAGCGTTCCCACAGCCGGCGCCAAATTGATCCTGTCCGAATGCTGAATCAACGGACGCTGGGCACGGGGCACTCTTCGACTGCTGACGTAGATCTTCAACTGGTGGCACGAAGCTCCGGCGAACCTGCACAGAAGTCGGGCCGGGAAGGGGTTCCCAGCGACGACCCTCCGACGCTCACGTCAGGCGAAGCTCAATCAAAAAGTGGCTCCAGGAATCGTAGAATACATACCTCCGGCGAAGAATGAGGGCCTTTATATAGGGCAGCGAAGAAGTGAGTGTACACCTGCCGAGGTGTACATGTGTCCATGGCCCATACCCCAGTAAGGACTTGTCAGTGAGCTTCCCTAACCCATACTGCTACAGTCTCAGCATGTCCTCGATGGGACAGCGGAATCCCCTGTCACAAGATTTGGAGCATGGCCTACACGTGAAACATACCTGCTGTCAGAAAAAGACGTCCCTTGTCCTTTTCCCCTTTGCTCCAGATCTGGCGTCCGGGCGGACAACTCCCTCAACATCCGGCCGGACATATGCGGTGGTTTACTTGGGGAGATTTTCCATCACGTGCTTTGTGGAGACTATTAGCAGTGTTACCTTATGGCTTTGGCCGAGCGTGCAGTCCGCTCGGCCCTGTGACCTTTTCCACTGAGCGCCGGAACCCTGATTTCGACAGGGCGCCTTTAACCATCAACCGAATATCGTCCGGTCGGCCAGCCGATCGGACCCATCCCTCTCCGGACGTTCGATTCCACCGGACGGCCGGCCGGCCGTCCGGTCGGACCCGGCCCTCTCCGGATGGACAACTGCCACTGTGACTTCCACGTGGCGTTGACTCCACAGGGCGGGGTCCCCTGTTCTTACTACCGGATCATCATTCATTGTAAAACTTTTCTTTTCAATTTGAAATATCAAAGTAGCAGCGGAATGAAAACAAAAATAGGTAGACTAATTCTGTTACTTGGCTTGGAGCCTGTAGTGACTCCTACTCCAAGACCCATGATCCTTGATTGTACCATTGGGTAATTCACTAAAATTCCTCCTTTGGAAAAGAGGTAATACATACAGAGAAGTTAATACAAAAGAATGCAAGCTAAATAAAAATATCAACAATACAACAACAAAGATCGTCGGAGCTTCTTAGTGATGTAGCTTGCACGTTGAGTGGAAGATCAAAAGTAGCATGAGCAGTAGAACAGTGGAATGCAGAAAGTTACTTCGGTACGGTGCTCGAGGCTGGCTTTTATAAGTGTTGATCGGTCGACTGAGAACCCCTTCGGTCAACTGATCAGTTCGATCGACTGAACCCTCTATCAGTCTACTAAATGTGCCGCTTTCCTTCGATGACAAGATCTAATCTTCGCGTAATTAAGAGCATTAAATGTTCGGTCGACCGATCACCTTGTTCAGTTGACCAGTCCCTCAAACTACCTTCTTCGCTATGATTCAAATCTGCTTCATCATTAATGTAATTTAATGTTCGATCGATCGATCCTTGGGTTTGGTCGATCGATCTTCTTGAATTCCAAGTTTGCCGAGATTTCGATCTTCCAGGTTGTTTACCAAAATGGGTTCGGTCGACCTATCCTTGGGTTTGGTCGACCGATCCCTGGGTTTAGTCGACCGATCCCCTTGAATACCAAATGTGCTTTACTCGATCACTCTGTGTCATGTCAACTTAGTTCGGTTGACCGATCCTCCTGTTCAGTCGATCGATCCACCTGGATTCTATAAAACAGAGTTAGTTTGCATAGTAGTATAAAATATTCTTGCAATACAAAGTTAGCACAGTAGTAATGTATGAATAAGGAAAGATAGTAAGACATGTCTTGATCTCAACTTGGAAACCTACCGGTTTCTTCAGTTGGATCAGCGACCTAAGGTTTGTTCCTTTCTGGAACACGACCTCCCCATCGCTCCACTCCAATTGCTTACCTCAACCTACCTGCTAAACATTTAGTCATCTAGACCTGTTTGGACTTCAGCTTAGCATCGAATCGACTCACCAGGGCTTCCTCTCAATATCAGGTCCTTTAGACCTATCGACTCCAACTGCCAGGTGTCAGGTCCTCAACCCACCTAGACTTCTTGCCTAGCTTCCATGATATGCTAAGACTTTCTTGCCTAACCGCGACTAGGGATTTCTTGGTTGAGTAAAAAGCCTACACACTTAGTCAACTTGTCAGATCATAATAAGACTTAACTTGGATAACATCAAAACTCAGGTTTGATTCTGGTGCACTCTACACCAACATTTTCCCACTACTAGTCGATTGGTAAAGTCACCAATCGACTGACCTTTGTGGAAATTCGATCGTTACAACCTAATAGTTGAATACCAATTAACTAGTGACTCTACCAGTTGATTGCTCCACATTGGTTGAGCAAACAGAAGCATTCTGTTTACTCTTAATCGATTGGTAAACCCACACTAGGGCTTTTAGCCCGAGTACAATCACTCAGCACTCATCCTCGCCCGCACAACTTGACCTTGTCTTCTAGCTTCCTCCATCAGTCTTGCGTCTCTCAGATGTTTCCCAATTCTTCAAGCTTTTGCCTTCAAGAACTTCTTTCGGTCTTATCCTTGTTATCAGGTCTTCTATTGCCAAGAAGTTCCTCACCTCCAGGATTTCATCCTTTGTCAATTCATACTTGGACTTATGTTGTCAAGACTACATGTTTGGACTTACACTGCCAAGACTCTACTTGGACTTCTCTTTT
Organism: Zingiber officinale; assembly: GCF_018446385.1. Classification (NCBI taxonomy): domain Eukaryota; kingdom Viridiplantae; phylum Streptophyta; class Magnoliopsida; order Zingiberales; family Zingiberaceae; genus Zingiber; species Zingiber officinale. The sequence continues at coordinate 140,721,439 of NC_055992.1, forward strand.
GCCAAGACCACACTTGGACTTTCCTTGTACCTATACACTCAAAGACACATATCAAACACACAAATAACCTAACTTAAATGTTTGCCCAAACATCAAAACCTAGGGCCTTACCAATTGCTCCAATAGAAATAATATGAAACCAGTTCCTATGTGTTCGTCTAGTTCTCCTAATTATAAAAATTCAATCAAATATCAATTTAACCCAATATATTGAGAGTAGTGATTTTTTTTAATACGAATTAATGTTTCGTGATCCGGCGGTAAGAACAGGGGACCCCCGTCCTGGGAAGTCAACGCCACGTGCAAGTCAAAGGGCCAGGTGGTCGATAGGAGAAGGATGGACCGACCGGACTCCCGAGAAAAGGTTGGATCGGTAGGCCAACCGGAGAAGGGTGGGCCGACTGCTCGGTCGGCCGACTGCTCGATCGGTCGACCGGTGTCTACCTGATGGTAAAAGGCGCCCCGGCAAGAGTCGGGGTTCCGGCGCTCATTGAACAGGCTCGTAGGGCCGAGCGGATGGCACGCTCGGCCGAAAACATAAGGTAGCATACTGCTAACAGTCTCCACAGAGCACATTACCGAGAATCTCCCAAGTAGACCACTATATATGACCGGCCAGACGTAAGGCGAGTGCTGGCCGGCCGGACGCCCGGCAGGGAGTAAGGAGAAAAGGACAAGGGACATCTTCTGACAGCGGGCATGCTCTATAATCCGGCCATACTCCAAATCTTACGACAAGGGGTTCCGCTGTCCCATCGAAGACGTGCTTTGACTGTAGCAGTATGGTGTTAGGTAAGCTTGCTGACAGGCCCTTACTGGGGTATGGGCTGAGGACACGTGTTTGCCTAGGTATGTGTGCCTGAGCTCCTCCCCAGCTCTATATAAGGAGCTTTGCACTTCACCAGAGGTACGCGTTCTTTGAGACTGGAAGCCACTTCTTCGTTGTTCGCTTACCTGACTTGAGCGTCGGAGGGTCGTCGCTGGGAACCCTTTCCCGGCCCGACTTTTGTGCAGGTTCACCGGAGGCCCGTGCAGACAGTCAGGAGATCTACGTCAGCTGCTTGGAGAGCGCCACGTGCCCATCGTCCGTTGATTCAGCTTTCGGACAGGATCAATTTGGCGCCGTCTGTGGGAACGCTCCTGCATCCGATCGGAAGCAATGGACGAAGCTGGACGACCGCACTCGGTGATGCTCTCCACAGAGGAGCTCGATGCGTTAATCGAGACAAGAGCCGCTAAGGTTGTGGAATAGAGACAAAAGTCGCAAGCCGAGCGGATGGATCAGCAAGCAACATCAGCCTCAGGTGGCCGAGCGGAAGCACCACCGGCCACAGTTCCATTCCATCGGGCACTGTTCCGCACGCCTCCTGAAGCTGCAGCAGTGAATCGCGATCGAGGATCTTCGTCAGAAGAAATACCGATACGAGACAGCAGAAAAGGCAAAGCCCCCCGAGCGGACGCCTCGCCCGAACGGATCAACCGTCAATTCTCAGAGGCTATTCTACGAGACCCTCTGCCAAAGCACTATATGCCTCCAGCGATCGGTGAATACAACGGAACCACCGATCCGGATGATCATTTGGGTAAGTTCGACAACACAGCTACTCTTCATCAGTACACAGATGGAGTGAAGTGTCGAGTTTTTCTTACCACCCTCTCGGGATCGGCTCAACGGTGGTTTCAGAGACTGCCGGACGGATCTATCTCAAGTTTCAAAGACTTCCGAACGGCTTTCCTCCACTTCGCAAGCAGTCGGCGCTATCAGAAGACTAGTGTCAGTCTGTTTGCCATCAAACAAGAAGCCCGCGAATCGCTCCGAGCTTATATCCAGCGGTTCAACAGGGTGGCCATGGATATTCCAACGGCAACCTCAGAAACCATGATGAATGCCTTCACACAAGGCTTGGTGGATGGCGACTTCTTCCGATCGCTCATTCAGAAACTGACCCGAGACTACGACCATATGCTACACCGGGCCAACGAATACATCAACGTGGAGGAAGCCTAAGCGGCCCGAAGAAAGGAAACCTCAACCGAGCGGGCTCCCCCTACCGAGCGGAAGCCTCACATTGCTCATCAGCCGCCCAGAGGACCGAGGGCCGAAGCAAACCGCTCCCCCTATGTGAGGTCCCACGTGCAGGAGGTAGCTGCCGCACGGCCCAAGCCAAAGAAGAAATGGACCCCAATGTTCTGCTCCTTCCACCGGACGGACACACATAACACCAGAGATTGCCGGAGTCTTCCTCTAATCGCCCACCCCATTCCCCAGAGTAGCGGCCGTCGATCGCCATCAGCCAACAGGCGACAGAGGCCCCGTGAAGCCGATCTGACTATAGTTGACAGGCGACAACAACCGACTCCCGAGCGACATCACACTCCGAGGCGTGAGAATCCCCGGATGTCTAGGGAGCGGCCCCAACCGTCCGCTCGGGAAGAAGAAAATAGAAGTAATACTTCCAGAGGCGAGATCAACATTATAGCTGGCGGGCCGACCGGAGGTGACTCTAACCGAGCAAGGAAGGTGAGCGTCCGGCAGCTCCAGATCCACGCGGTCAGCTGCAGCCAGGAACGGGCGAGCGGACCCGAAATCAGTTTCGGGCCCAGGGACTTGGAAGGAGTTGAAGTTCCCCACGACGACGCTCTTCTCATCAAAGCGGTAATAGCCAATTACACTATACACCGCGTTTTTATTGACACAGGAAGCTCGGTCAATATCATATTTAAAAAGGCTTTCGACCAACTACAAATTAATCGGGCCGAGCTGCTGCCCATGACGACCCCCCTCTACGGGTTTACGGGCAATGAAGTTCAGCCGGTCGGACAAATCCGACTGGCTATCTCGCTGGGAGAGGAGCCACTCAGGAGGACGCGGACAGCAAACTTCGTGGTGGTGGACTCTCCGTCATCGTACAACGTCATATTGGGACGACCGGCTCTCAGTGAATTCTGAGCGGTCGTCTCCACCTTCCACCAGAAAATCAAGTTCCCGGTTGAGGACAAAGTGGGAGAAGTACAAGGAGATCAACTAGTGGCTCGGCGATGTTACGTCGAGATGGTCCGAGCAGAAGCCAATTCCGCCCAGAAGATGCCACGGATCGAGGTGAACGCTATAACTGAAAAACCTCCCTCTTTGGTTTATGAAGAAAAAGAGGAAGTGCAGATTCACCCGACCCGACCGGAGGCCACAACGTTCATTGCGGCCGATCTGGAGGCCAACCAGAAAGAGGAAGTGATCAAATGCCTCCAGAGAAACCGTGATGTCTTCGTCTGGTCGACGCATGAGCTGCCCGGAATTTCACCGAGTATAGCGCAGCATGAGCTCCACGTCCGACCGGACGCTCGGCCGGTGAAGCAGAGAAAGAGGGACTTCAGCGCCGAACAAAATGCAATCATCCGAGCGGAGGTCGAGAAACTCCTGGAGGCCGGCCACATACGCGAGGTCCAATTCCCTAGCTGGTTGGCGAACGTGGTACTAGTCTCCAAGCCGGGCAACAAGTGGAGAGTGTGCATCGATTTCCGGGACCTTAACAAGGCGTGCCCAAAGGATTTTTATCCCTTGCCCCGGATCGATCAACTGGTAGACTCCACGGCCGGCTGCGAGTTGATATGCATGCTCGACGCTTATCAAGGCTATCATCAAGTGCCGCTCGCCCGAGAAGATCAAGAAAAAGTCAGCTTCGTTACAGCTGACGGCATCTCACACCGTCAAGAAGACGCCGCTCGGACCGTGTCGACGTGTCTTTCTTGCCAAAAGTATCATAACTTCTCACACCGACCGGCGGAGGAAATGAAAGCAGCTACTGTGTCCTGTCCGTTCGACCAATGGAGAATGGATATTGTGGGTCCGTTTCCTATGGCGACCGGGCAGCGGAAATTTCTACTGGTAGCGGTCGATTATTTTTCCAAGTGGGTGGAGGCCGAGCCGCTAGCCAAGATCACCAAGCAGATGGTCAAGAAGTTTATCTGACAACATATCATCTGCCGGTTCGGCATCCCCCGTCGACTTGTTTCAGATAACGGGCGGCAATTTGCTGGAAAGTTGCTCGAAGATTGGTGCAAAAGCTATGGCATCGAGCAACACTCCACGTCCGTAGCGTACCCCCAAAGCAATGGTCAAGCCGAAGTAGCCAATCAGGAAATTCTTCGTATTCTGCGCGCTCGGCTCGACCATTTGGGAGGAAGCTGGGTGGATGAAGTATCGGGCGTCCTATGGGCCATCCGAACAACCCCAAAGGAAGGAATGGGCGTCACGCCGTTCCATCTGGTGTATGGCGGCGAACCGGTTATTCCTGTCGAAGTCGGCGTCGAGTCCATCCGGATCCAGAATTATGATGATGATAACGCCGAGCGGAGGAACATGGAGCTGGATTTGATCGAAGAAGAGCGAGCCAAGGCGTCCGTCCGGCTGATGGCGTACCGGCAACGGATGAAGTAAAATTACAACCGGCGCGTAATCCCCAGAGCATTCCAAGTTGGCGACCTTGTCTGGAAGAAAGTAAAGTCGGTCGGCGACGTCGGCAAGCTGGAAGCTCCTTGGGCGGGTCCCTTCAAAATCATCGAAAAGCTCCGCTCGGGCGCTTATTATTTGGAGGATGAAGATGGGCGACAGCTGGATCGACCATGGAGCGTGAATCATCTCCAGCCGTACCGAGCTGGGTAAGAGGTGCGCTGATGTAATTTTTGTATACGTTTTGGTCGCCGATGTACTTGTAATGCAGGCAGCAAAAATGATAAAGGATGACAAATAACTTTGCCGAACGGCAGTATTAAAGTTAGCCTTAAAGGCCGTCGAGCTCCGACGTTAAAAATCGAGAGACGAGCCGGCGTCTATAAACCCTCCGAGCGGAAGATCGTCGAGCTCCGACGTTAAAAATCGAGAGACGAACCGGCGTCTATAAACCCTCCGAGCGGAAGACCGTCGAGCTCCGACGTTAAAAATCGAGAGACGAGACGGCGTCTATAAACCCTCCGAGCGGAAGACCGTCGAGCTCCGACGTTAAAAATCGAGAGATGAGCCGGCGTCTATAAACCCTCAGAGCGGAAGACCGTCGAGCTCCGACGTTAAAAATCGAGAGACGAGCCGGCATCTATAAACCCTCCGAGTGGAAGACCGTCGAGCTCCGACGTTTAAAATCGAGAGACGAGCCGTCTATAAATCCTCAGGCGGAAGACCGTCCGAGCTCACGTTAAAATCGAGAGCGAGCCGTCCTATAAACCCTCCAAGCGAAGATCGCCGAGCTCAGGCGTTAAATATCGAGAGGAGCGGCGTCTATAAACCCTCCGAGCGGAAGACCATCGAGCTCCGACGTTAAATATCGAGAGACGAGCCGCGTCTATAAACCCTCCGGCGGAAGGCCGTCGAGCTCAGGCGTTAAATATCGAGACGAGCCGGCGTCTATAAAACCTCCGGCGGAAGACCGTCGAGCCCCGGCGTTAAATATCGAGAGGCGAGCCGGCTATAAACCTCCGGCGGAAGACCGTCGAGCTCAGACGAGAGACGAGCCGACGTCTATAAAACCTCCGAGCGGAAGACCGTCGAGCCCCGACGTTAAAAATCGAGAGACGAGCCGGCGTCTATAAACCCTCCGAGCGGAAGACCGTCGAGCCCCGACGTAAAAATCGAGAGACGAGCCGGCGTCTATAAATACTCCGAGAGGAAGACCGTCGAGCTCCGACGTTAAAAATCGAGAGACGAGCCGGCGTCTATAAATACTCCGAGCGGAAGATCGTCGAGCTCCGACGTTAAAAATTGAGAGACGAACCGGCATCTATAAACCCTCCGAGCGGAAGACCGTCGAGCTCCGACGTTAAAAATCGAGAGACGAGCCGGCGTCTATAAATACTCCGAGCGGAAGACCGTCGAGCTCCGACATTAAAAATCGAGAGACGAGCCGGCGTCTATAAACCCCCGAGCGGAAGAAGGCAATAAAAAGGACTGCTAGTATCCAAGGAACTCGCCGTCAATATCGTTCGACCGCCTCTACGTTCCGCTCGACCCAGTACCCAAAGGTACTCAATCGGCATCTGGCGAACGACCTCTGCTATCAAAGCAGAACATTAAATATTTAGCCGAGCGGAAAGGTTACGCAAAATACTTCATAAAAATCCCTTTCTAATACTAGAGGTGTGATAAAAGGCGAGCGGATAGCACACAGATAAACTTCTATTCAAGATATCATATCAAAGGAACAGCAAGCAAAAGGAGATTACATTAAGAAAAATAAGGCCGAGCAGCCAAATTACAAAAAGGGGTAGTTTATAGCCGAGCGGCTAGATTACATTTAAGCTTCTACTCTAAATAATCATAAAGATCCTTGGGGATATTGTCAAGGAGCGCCACTTGATCTGCAGCCGGGATGACAGCGGACTCGGGAAGGTGCCCCTTGGACTTCAAATAGGTCACCGTGGCAGTCATGGCAAGGTCAAACGCAGTATACATCCGCTCGCAAACCATCTCCGAAAATTCGGGCGAGCGGATGTAATTCTGTCTCAGGGCGGCGACCCGGCTCGGCTCGGCCTCCTGATATTCTGTGAAGACCGCTTGGGAGGCAGCGAGGGATTCTTGCAGAGTTTTCAGCTCGTCCTTATGCTTGATTGCGTCGGTCGAGCGGCCCGCCTTCTCTTTATCGAGCTGCTCCATCAGCTCCTTGACCTTCTGCTCCAAGCCCCGAGCCTCCACATTCTTTTTCTCCAGGTCGGAGATAGCTGTGTTCTTCCGCTCGGTCGCCAAGACTATCTTGTGATCCAGAGATTTTCTCACTCGCTCGAGCTCGGCCAGATGGTGAGCCTGGTCGACTGTCTTTTTCTGCTCAGCCGCCAGCAAATCCTGAGTCTTTTTGAGCTCCTTCTGAAGCTCGGCATACGAAGGGCCTTGCGGAGGAGCGCCGCCCGAGCTCCGTAGCCTTTTAAGCTCCTCGTCCACCATCACAAGCCGATTGGAAATGGCAATCTCCTCCACCCATCTCTGACAAAAGAAAATTTGTTAGAAGCCGATCGGAAAGAATGTACGAAGGAGTTGGGAGGAAATACACCTACCCCGGTGGCCTGTTGCATGTGGCTATCGGCCAAGTTGCGAAACGGAATCAATGTCACACGCGCCCTAGCGTCGGCCCACATTTCAGCTGAGGGCCCCTTCATCGTGATCATGTGCTCAGGCGCTGTGGGTCGGTCGGCCTCGGGCAACAGTTCTTCGGCCGGGAGGTGGAGTGAGACTCGGATGGTGCGGCGCCGACCGGGGGTCGTCTGGGCGGAAGCCGGAGGAGCGGAAGCCGACGCAGAAAATTGGGACAAAATGGTAGAACGATGGACCTGGTGGGGAGCGGGCGGAAGGATGCTGACTGGAACTGCCTCGAGAGGGTCCGCAGGCGCGTCGAGTTGGGAGGGAGTCCGATCGGACGAGATTGCCTCGATCTCGGGAGCTTTACCTCGAGAAGCGGCAGTAACCCGCTCGGATGGATGTATAGCTGAAGCTGCCGAGCGGAGTGGTGTTTCCTCTGTTGGTTGCTACTCGGAAAGCCTAGAGGTTCTATTGTACAAAAATTTTGTACAAAGGTCTGAACATTTTCCTAGCTACCATGTGTTCTTTTAAATTAAATTTTGGATCGCCTGCGGAACTTAACACGTTTGATCCAAAACTTAATCTATTTGTTCTTTTAGGTTTTGACTTGGATCTCCTGCGGAACTTAACACGTTCGACCCAAATCACCTTAAGTTATTAATTCCATTAAATATTAATTTCCATAATTGGTTCCCAGTACTGACGTGGCGAGGCACATGGCCTTCTTGGATATGGGAGCAACCACCACCGACTAGACAAAACCTTTTATAGAAAGCTAATATTTAATTTCCTAAAATAACTTTAGGTTAACCGAAAAGAACAATCAAATCACAAGGATAAATAAAACAAAAGAACACAACATCGAAAAACATATTTGAAATACTAGAACGTAAGCCTCTTGTATTTGGTATTATTTCCATAAATAACTAGTATGATGCGGAAAAGGAAAAACTACTAGTTATACCTTCTAGAAAGACCTCTTGATCTTCTATCGTATTCCTCTTCTAACCTCGGACGTTGTGTGGGCAACGATCTTCCGAGATGAGAAACCACCAACCACCTTCTTCTCCTCCTAGCTAGGTTCGGCCACAAAGAAAGAAGCTTCACCAAGGAAGAAAATCAAAACACTAACCAAGCTCCAAGAGATGCTCGCTTCCTCTCCTTCTTCTTCTTCTTCTCCAAGTAGTATCCGGCCACCACAAGAGCTCCAAGAAAAGAGAGGGGTTCGGCCACCACAAGAGGAAGAGAGGGAAAGGATGGCCGGCCACACCAAGGAACAAAAGAGGGAGAGAAATAATAAAGGTTGTGTCTCATGAAGGCACCCTCACCCCTTCTTTTATATTCCTTGGCCTAGGCAAATTAGGAAATTTATTTACAATAAAATTTCCTCAATCCCTTGACATGATTTAATTGAGAAAGATAAAATAAAATTTCTCCAATTAATCTCTAATGGCCGGCCACATCAAACAAATAAATTAGACAAGTTTTAATCAACAAATTAAAACTTCCTAATTTGTTTTCGGAAATTTTAAAAATAAAATTTCTCTTCAAAAAATCTCTTCATGGTTGATAAAAGGAAATTTCTATAATTTTAATTTAACAACATGTGAATAAAATTTTTTTTTTAAAGAGAAAATAAAATATCTCACCAATCTACAAATAAGGAAAGAGATTTAATCTCTTTCTTTAATCTTTTGTAGATCTTTTACCAGAGAGATATTTTAATTTTAATTCTCTTTAATAAATTATATCTTCCACATAATAAAAATTAAAATTAAAATTCCTTTTTAATTTAATTTGGTCGGCCCCACTAGCTTGGGTTCAAGCTAGGGCCGGCCACCCAATCTTATACCTAGGCCGGCCCTAGCTTGGTTCCCAAGCTAGCTTGGCCGGCCCCCTATTGGTGGGTATAGAAGGTGGGTATAGGTGGGTATAGTACTCTATAAATAAGAGGCTACGATAGGGACCAAGAGGAGGAATTGGTTTTGGTCTCCCGATAAAATTAAGCATCCCGTGTTCGCCCCGAACACACAACTTAATTTTATCAATAATAATTCATTCCACTAGAGAACTATTATTGAACTACCGCACCAATCCCAAATTACATTTTTGGGCTCCTTCTTATTATGAGTGTGTTAGTCTCCCTGTGTTTAAGATATCGAATGTCCACTAATTAAGTGAGTTACTGACAACTCATTTAATTAATATCTTAGTCCAAGAGTAGTACCACTCAACCTTATCATCATGTCAGACTAAGTCCACCTGCAGGGTTTAACATGACAATCCTTATGAGCTCCTCTTGAGGACATTATCAACCTAGTATCTCTAGGACACAGTTTCCTTCTATAATCAACAACACACACTATAAGTGATATCATTTCCCAACTTATCGGGCTTATTGATTCATCGAACTAAATCTCACTCATTGATAAATTAAAGAAATAAATATCAAATATATGTGCTTGTTATTATATTAGGATTAAGAGCACACACTTCCATAATAACCGAGGTCTTTGTTTCTTTATAAAGTCAGTATAAAAGAAACGACCTCAAATGGTCCTACTCAATACACTCTAAGTGTACTAGTGTAATTATACAGTCAAGATAAACTGATACCTAATTACACTACGACCTTCTAACGGTTTGTTCCTTTCCATTTTGGTCGTGAGCTACTGTTTATAATTTATAAGGTACTGATAACATCATCTTCTGCATGTGGCACCACATACTATGTTATCTACAGTATAAATTAATTGAACAACTACATTTATCACAAATGTAGACATTTGACCAATGTGATTCTTATTTCTAGATAAATGTTTATACCAAAAGCTAGGCTTTTAGTATACACTCTAACATCCTCCCGGCGTCTTTTTTGTCGGAGGGGCCGCTCTTCCTGTTGCGCCGAGCCCTCTTCCCGAGCGGAAAGCTCTCGACTAGCAGTTGCACCAGTCACTTGCTCTGGAAGAGAAGCTTGAGCCGCTGACTCCCCAGCATGGGTCCCGCTCTCCCCCTCATTAGATCCGACCGGCTGGATGCCGAGCGTCTCCATTTCTTTGGCCGCTGCGGCTTCGAGCGCCGCCGCCTTTTTCTTCAGAATGCCAGCCATCACTGACTCCATGACGATGTTCGCTGCAAAGGAAAACAGAGAAATCAGTTAGCAATTAAAATGAATTTACCAAGTTAAATTCTTACCGAAGCCGTTCGGTAGCGGGGCTCTGATCGGACTCAAACCGAAGATGTACATAACCCCTTCTGGGAGAAATTTGTTGATATCAAAGCGTAGCCCGGCGAGCATGTTGGCGGCGTGGAGATAATCCGGCCGGGTCTTGAACCGTTTGAGCTCTGGGGAGAGAGGAAGGCCGACTTGCCACTGGGTTCGGAAGGTAGGCCGTTCGGGAAGGCGGATATAAAAGAAAATTTCCTTCCAATGCTTATTGGAGGAAGGCAATTTATTGAAGAAGACCAAGCCGGGCCGAGCTTGGAACATATAGGTACCCGGCTCGGATTGCTTGGGGTAATAGAAGTAATAGAAGACCTCCGGCCGGAGGGGAATGTTATGGATTTTGAAGAGGACGACTACACCACATAAAAGCCGGAAAGTATTGGGGACTAGGCTTCCGAGCGAAATGCCAAAAAAGTTGCAAACTTCTACAAAGAATGGATGAATGGGAAAGCGCAGACCGGCTGTAAATTGGTCGCAAAAAACACAAAAAGATCCGCGCGGCGGTTTGTTTGGCCGAGAGGAGTCTGAGGGTAGGATGATTTCAAGGTTGGAGGGGATGTCGAAGCTGTTAATCAAAACATCGGCATCGCGCCGATCGAAGCGCGACTCCATGGTGGTGTACCATGGGCCGAAAGTTTCGTCCTCGGGTTGGGAAGATTGGGCCATTGTCCGATCGGATAAAACCAAAAACGACGAAGGCAGAGGGCAAAAACAAGAAGATTGCAACGGAACAGTAACCCGAGTACGGAAACTGAAGAAAGAAGTGCAAGAACTAAAAGGAGAAAGAAGGAGAGTCTTACGATAAGGAAAGGGATCGAGGAAGGGACGCCGGAGATCGTCGGAGAGCAGGAGCGGGATTGCCGGAGCACCGAAACACCAGGGACAGAGGTCGAAATCGCCAACGCAAATGCGGTAAAGATGGGAGGGCGGAGATTTTATAGGGGGGAGGCCGAGCGGCCTCCACCGTTGGATCCAGGTCACGAGAATCAGAGCGCGCATCGCGCCGTCCATTTCGAACCGCCTCGATCCCATCAGAGCACCACGCCGCCGCTGTACAATTACGACAGCACCGCCACGTGGCAGCCAACCGCTGGAACGCATTTAATGGGCACATGCTCGACCTTAATGATAGAGATTGGCGAAAATTTCGAAGAGACGCCGAGTAAGACGACCGTTGACTGGCGTTCTAGCTACCCCCTATGTTTCCGATCGGACGGTGGTTGCAGTAGGGCGCTCGGTTCAACTAATGGTCTAGTCAGTCGGACTAATCGCCTCCTTCGACTAGACTTGAAGGGGAAGCAAGTGATCCGGCGGTAAGAACAGGGGACCCCCGTCCTGGGAAGTCAACGCCACTTGGAAGTCAAAGGGCCAGGTGGTCGATAGGAGAAGGATGGACCGACCGGACTCCCGAGAAAAGGTTGGATCGGTAGGCCAACCGGAGAAGGGTGGGCCGACCGCCCGGCCAGCCGACCGGTGTCTACCTGATGGCAAAAGGCGCCCCGGCAGGAGTCGGGGTTCCGGCGCTCATTGAACAGGCTCGTAGGGCCGAACGGATGGCACGCTCGGCCGAAGACATAAGGTAGCATACTGCTAACAGTCTCCACAGAGCACATTACCGAGAATCTCCCAAGTAGACCACTATATATGACCGGCCGGACGTAAGGCGAGTGCTGGCCGGCCGGACGCCCGGCAGGGAGTAAGGAGAAAAGGACAAGGGACATCTTCTGACAGCGGGCATGCTCTATAATCCGGTCATACTCCAAATCTTACGACAAGGGGTTCCGCTGTCCCATCGAAGACGTGCTTGGACTGTAGCAGTATGGTGTCAGGTAAGCTTGATGACAGGCCCTTACTGGGGTATGGGCTGAGGACACGTGTTTGCCTAGGTATGTGTGCCTGAGCTCCTCCCCAGCTCTATATAAGGAGCTTTGCACTTCACCAGAGGTACGCGTTCTTTGAGACTGGAAGCCACTTCTTCGTTGTTAGCTTACCTGACTTGAGCGTCGGAGGGTCATCGCCGGGAACCCCTTCCCCGCCCGACTTTTGTGCAGGTTCACCGAAGGCCCGTGCGGACAGTCAGGAGATCTACGTCAGCCGCTTGGAGAGCGCCACGTGCCCAGCGTCCGTTGATTCAACTTTCGGACAGGATCATTTCGTATACATTCGTGTTGAAAAAAAAAATCACTGCTCATAATATATTAGGTCAAATTGATGTTTAATAGCTTTTTTACAATCATGAGAACTAAGGGAATACATAAGAACTGATTTCATATCATTCTAAGGTCTCTAGGTCCATCAATAGATTTTAACCAAAATCGTCTGATAAATTTTTTGAACATAAAAAAAATCAATTCGATTGAAAAAAAAATCAGTGGACTAATTTTTTTAGTCGAATTAATTTAAGAATGATGATAAAATAAAAAATAGATATACAATTCGATAATTTAAAACTATGACATATGATTTGAGTATTTCGAAAATTTATCTAGTAATACAGTGAAAAATAATTATGAGTCATAATTTATTTATATTATATTAACAACATGAGAGTTGGTTTTTATTTAAAATTAATTTTTAGTTTAATTATATTGTACAACACGCGGGTCGACGATTGATTAAATTAAATAAGAAAACAAAATTAAACAAAATTTGCATTAATTAGCTAGCAGCTAGTGCTTGGAGGCGCAGGAACTTGCAATGAGCGCTCCGTTGGGCGGCCCGTCGACGAGTATATTGCAGCGGCGATGCAGCCAATAGCTGTAACGCATCCACCCGCTGAGCACCGACCTTGACCGGAACCTCCCCACCACTTGCATCCCCACCCCCTTGTTAGTGCCAGTGCCACCCCCTTGCGCCTCTTCCTGCCACTTCTCTGCGGCCTTCGTCCCTAGCACCACCTCGCTCACCACCATGTGCACGCTCCGAAGAACCGCCTCCCCCGCGCTCTCCTCCAACGGCTCCACACCCTGCGTCGCAAGTAACACGCCGTCGAAGTAAAGATCCAGCTGCAGGTAGCTCAAGGTCACCTGCACCTTGGCGTTGGGATTGGAGATGTTGACCAGCAGCGTCAGGTCGACGTTCAGGCGCGGTCCCACGTCCAGGTAGGCCCCATTGAGAGTGCCGCTCACGATCTCCAGCAGAGGGGTCCGCGGCCGGAAGACGAGGTAGACGATCAGCACGGCGAGGCCGCCGAGGATGACGGCGAGCCAGAGGAGCGTGCAGAGAGCGGCTACCAGCCACATAGCTGGCGGTGTCGGCCGATCTGCCTGCAGGCCCTCGAACTTGATGTCGGCGCGCTCTGGCGGCTGTTGGAGTTGGATGTTGGCCGTGGTGGTGGTGGTGCTGCTGCTGGAGTGGCTTCCCGGCGGCGATCGGTATTGCATGGTGATGCTGGAGTCGAGGGATCCTAATTTGCAGCAGGGAATTAAGATGTTGATACGAATGGGAATACAGGAAGAAATGACGTTGTAGATTAATAAGTATGGCGACGATCTTGGAAAGCCAAAGGAATTATATGGATGATCAGAGAAGGTAAGGAATAGAATTGATTATTCCACCTGCGCTTAAACATGCAAGTAACCGCTAGATGCTTTAATTATTTTTATATATATAATCATTCAGTTCGAACTTTTGGTTTTTCTTTTATGAATTTAGTTTTCATGGATCCTAATCTAAGGCACAATGGATCCTAATCCTAACCACTAGAAGCTTGGTCGATCTGCACGAGTATTTCCCGGCACGGGTACCCTCTTGGAAAAATTTGTCAAGCCCCCTTTTTTTATAGTTAACTAACTGACTATGCAAGAACATCCTCGGCATGTCGTCCAAGCCGCTAGAACATCCCCACTAAGAAATATCTCTCCTGGATATGACCCCTTTGCTTATTTGACTTAATCATTCCTGCTATTAATGATTCTCTAATCCTGAGTCTAACAAGAGGCAATGTCTTAAACATTAATTTGGCAAGAGTTGTCAGAGAGACGACTGGTTTTAGGTGACTGGACAGGTCAACCGGACCATGTTGTTGAGCATCTCCTGGGCAGACCCCATCCTAATAAGGTGGCAAGTGATCATACCTCTGGCAGAACATCAGCAGCCGCACATCTCCCACACCTTTGACTAACTAATCAATACACGTGACAGCTTGTGTGGAGAGGCTTTGCACGTGGCAGCAGATGAGAAGGCTTGTCTATTAGCTATATAAGTAAGGTGAATGCAGCAGGAGAAGGAGCAAGCAAGGGCTGGTTGGCTCTCTCGCTATCTCTCTCTCTCTGGAAGAATGGTCAATTACTGTGAGTAAAGTCAACATAGTTGACCCAAATAACTATTCTTCTTTTTCCTTTGCTAAAACTTTTCTCCCGAAGAATGCACCCTTTCAGCTTTTCTTCTCTCGAACCCTCTTCCTTAGAAGAGGCATACAAAGAAAGATATGTACTACGGGTACACGAGAGAGGATGATGGAGGGTCAATGGAATGATAACAGTTGCGATCCTCTCATTTCAACTAAGTTGGTCCGCTCAACTTCTCTTCTCTCAAGCCCTTCTCTCTGAACGATGCAACATTTTCTATTTCTTGGGGGAGGAATGGTAAGTGGAAAGGAGAAAGTTGTAAGTTATACTCTGCCGCTACATTGATTTGTTCAACCTTTTTTCTTTTTTTTCCTTGAAGCCCTTCTCTCCTGTAGAAGGCATTGCATTTCATTTCATTCAACTCCACACTAACTTTCTTTTAGCTCCGTGTTGACATGATCGTTGGAGGACTCTACCCCGGCCCATGGTGACAGGTGTTAATGTGCAAGTGCAAGACCTACTTGGGTGAAGGAGGATGGAAACTGTGTTAGTAGTAGTCCTAAGAATTAATTATGAGATGATTAAATTTATTGGGTTAATAATTTATTGAGTTAATAGTTAATCCAATATATTAAATTCAACATAATAAGAGGATAATATAAATTAATGGAGATTAATTGGTATCACTATTGGAAGAATACTAAAAGGTAAATACTCTTGGTATTCCTTGAGATTCTTGGTATTCTTGGAGATTCTTGATATTCTTTCAAGAATATAAAAGGTCTTTTGAGTTTATTTTTTTTAATGAGAGACTCTTGATCTTCTAGTCTTCTTTCTCCTTGTTCCTCTTTGGACGAACCTTCTAAGTAGCTAGCACCACAAAGTTGGTTCTTCCCCAAATCGTGAGTTCATGAGACAGACAGAACGTGTTCGTGTGGATATCGTAGAGGCGCGACCACTTGATCGTGCTGAGATCCATCGAGGATAAGTTGTTGTCTGGAGTTCATGTTTACGCAACAAAGGTATAACTCTCATCACAACAAGTATAAGGTTTCCTTCGCATGAATCTTCTAAAAATGATCTTCTTGTTTATTCTGCTGTACTTGTGTTGTTTTGCGCTCAAGATCCTTAAGTGATATCATAGCCACTTGCGAAGGCGTATACTAAATTGTAATAATGTTTCAATATGTTATATAGAAACTGTATGAGACTTTTATTATGATTTGCATCATGTTATAAGTATTTGTTTTGTCTTGAACGAACTAAAGGATATAGCATCTTCGTACATGTTATGAACGCATGCTATAGTCTGATTTCGTTCGACATAAATATACATAACTATGGGTAGTCTCGAGTTGGCATCTATTGAAAATAGATTGTGTGCAACACACAAACTGTTGTGAATAATTTTATTGGTCTCAGATATGTGGTGGTCTTAGCTATGGGCGCAACTCATAAAAATGAGTTTAAAAAATAATTTTACTTCGGGGGTGCTGCCCCCTGAAAGCCCCACAAGGGACGTTGCCCCCTTGATCCCGCCCGCTAACCGGCTAGCGGGACTGTTGTGGCATTGCAGCTTATAATTCGTTGTTGAAATCATAGTAAATTATAGTCATAGATCTATTGTGAATGTTATATCATGTGATGCATGATTATGACTCTTTACCCCAATGTGATTGGATGTGTGTATATGTTGTAATTCATAATACAGCCTGTGTGTCGTATCTTCATCTTTTTCATTCTTATTGTAAATTTAGACCACCCTCGAATATAACTTGAGGTTTTTTTAGATTTTGTAATATACAAATTTTAAAAGGAGCTAGTATACTGGACGATAGTGAACAAGAGAGAAGGACAACAACACACGACGACCAAGGAAGCACTTGGAGAAGATGCTTTTACCTAGGTTGACCTTTCGATCTTCTCATTAGTTTAAGAAAATCATAGTAGATGGGGTCATAACCATGTCACATTCTGTTTAGCATATATATTGATGTATGTCATAATATGTCATGATTGCATGCTATATATGTTTAGTTTAATTGTAATTAGGTCCTTTTCATACGCCTACCAAAATTTGATACTCACTACTAGCTCAATCAATTGTAGTTAGGTTTTGCCAAAACAAAATCACTCAATTTATCTTAGTAGAGTGTGATAGGACAATTATGATATCTGACTATTGGACTTTGGATGCGACTTAACTAAGTTATCTCAATTGGATTGAGAACATAGAGGCATATCCCATACAATGTAATTCAAATTATACTAGTCTTGGGCAATTAGCCAAAGCTAACTCAAGATGAGTTATAATATGGATTTCATAAGATGGATAAATAAACAAATAGTCTTATTCACTTAACTATACAAGAGTTACATATGATATAATTAGCAAACGTTATCTACCTAAGTTGTACTAAGTTTTGGATGATTAGCCAAAGCTAACTCAAAAAAAAAATATTATCGAAAAAAAATTCTCAACATGCATCACATCTAAATTATGTCGAATGAGTAAATATTTCCAATATATCAAGCCCAAGAAATACTCTTTTTCTTCCAACCACACTTGCACATCCTAACAATGTATTTATTTATCTTCATCCGAATTAGGTTAAGATATTAGTAGAAATTTATAACTGTTTATTTGTTCAATGATTTCTTCACCTAAAGCATAGATTCTTGGAGAAATTTTTCTGATTACAATATTCTTTAGGATTTTTTTTATTTCGCCTGAAAGGTTGATCAACTGATAAAAATTTATGGTAATTATCAAACTAAGATACCTACACATTATAAGGTAATGAAAATGCATCAAACTCTATCATGTAGTGTGGTCATGCTAATTTACCATCTGTATGTTGGTGCAATATCCCTCAGGTCAAGGTTGACCTGGTTGACCAAGCTTAAGTCTTGGTTTGGGTTTTAATGTTTGACAATACAAGACCTCGATGGTATGGACAAGTGCAGGTGCAGTTGTTCATTTGGGGAGACTGTTTGGTGCAATTCCCCTCTGATCAGGGTCTGATCAGGTTGGTTGAAGAAGAGTCAAGTAGGTCAAGGTTAACCAGATACTTGACTGGGAAGTCCTAACTTGGAGGTTAGGCAAAGGAAGTCCTGGTGAGTGAAGCTAGGCAGTGAGGAAATCCTGGTGAGTGAAGTCAGGTGAAAGTCCTTGTGAGTGAAGCCAGGTGAAAGACCTAGTGAGTGAAGCTAGGCAAAAGGAAAATCCTAGTGAGTGAAGCTAGGTGAAAGTCCTGGTAAGTGGAGCCAGGCAGAAGTGAAAGACCTGGTGAGTGAAGCCAGGTAGAAGTGAAAGACCTGGTGAGTGAAGTCAGACAGAAGAAAAGTCCTAGTGAGTGAAGTTAGGCAAAAGGGAAGTCCTGGTGAGTGAAGCCAGGCACGGGGAAATCCAGATGGGTCAAGGTTGACCAGACATCTTGTGAAAGTCCAAGTATGTCAAAGGAATTGACCAGATACTTGGCAAGAAGGGAAAAGTCGAAGTAGGTCAAGGGAGTGACCGGATACTTGGCACGATGAGAAAAAGTCCAAGTGGGTCAAAGGGATTGACCGGACACTTGGTGAGGGAGTCCTAGCAGGTCAAGGGTGACCGGATGCTAGGCATGATGAACCAACAGGTCATGGATTGACCGGATGTTGGTTTGGGAGCTTGGGACTTGGTTTTGGGCAAAAATCAAGTCTGGATCGATCAGCCGATCGATTGGCTGATGCCCAATCGATCGGCCGATCGATTGGGAAGGTCCCCGCGACGAGCCTCGAGTGGGCAAGTCGTAGAGCGCACAAAACGCCTCTGGATCGATCAGTGGATCGATCCAGAGACCCCAATCGATCAGTAGATCGATTGGGGTGGCGCGTTTTTACGCGATAAAGGCCGGATCGATTGGCTGATCAATTGGGGCATTTCCCACAGAGCACAGAGGCGCTTTGGATCGATCAACCGATCGATCCAAAGCCTCCCCGATCGATTGGGAGCATTCCAATCGATCGGGATCCGACCGTTGGCGTCGTATTTAGCTGCAGGCGCTTGATTCTTTCGGTAGAGTTTACGGCATTCATTTCAGATCTTCACAGCAACTCCACAGCTTCTCCACATAGTTCAGATCGCCAGTTCTTGAAGGTTCTTGGAGGTTTTCCAAGTCAAAAGGCGGATCTACAGCTGAAGAAGAAGGCTAGGGTTAGGGTTTTCTATACTCATTGTAAGCTTTTGCTTGTATTTGTGTATCCTTTCCCTTTCTTCTTGTAGTGTGAACTTGTAGGGCTTCTTCGCCTTCGGTAGTTACCGAAAAGGAGTGTTTATTAGTGGAGGTGTGTGTGTGTGTGCGTGGATCCTTGGACTAGTCACCTCTTGTGAGGTGGATACCAAGTAAAATCCATTTGTTAGCGTTGTTGTATTTTGTTTCTTAGTATTTTCGCTGCACATCTTTAAAGAAACAAGCAATGCCGACCACGAAGCACACGACGAGCTATTGACCCCCCCCCCCCCTCTAGCTATATTTTGGTCCCAACGAGTGGTATCAGAGCGAGGTCGCTCTTCACCGGAATCATCGCCGGAAGGGGCAAACAAAACAAGCAAAGCTAGAGGGTGAATAAGTTGGAGCAAAGTATCAAAGTTAAAGAATTCAAGAAGCTCAACTTCAAGATGCAATTCCAAGATGGACTTGGATTTGACACACAGGTGCCTCCACCATTCACAATGACAAACTTCGATCTTTGGAGATCAAGGATCGAAAATTTCTTGATGGTGGAGATAGAGCAATGGTTTGCTCTAATGGAAGGCTTCGAGGCTCCAAGAAACTCGAAGGGAAAAGTCCTCAAGAAAAGCAAATGGAGCAAAGAGCATATTCAAAGGAGCGAGGCAAATGATAAAGTGACCAAGCTTTTGGTCAACTTATTGCCTAGCCACATTTTGGCTCAAACTGGAGAATTCAAGGAAGGTCACTAATCGTTTTGGAGCAAGTTGGCATCAATTCATAAGATCCCCTCCACTATACCAATCCAAGAAAAATCCAAAGAGGGTGACTCATTGGAAGAAGACCAAGAGGAGGAGAATTCCGAAGTTGAGAGATGCTCAACTTCCGAAGAAGAAGTCCAAGAAGCTTCATCCTCAAAGGAATGCAACCAAAAGAGCAAGGAAGGAGCATATTCCTTGTTTCATGTACAAGAGGATGAAGAAGAAGAAGACTCCACCTCTATGATTGAGGGGGAGTGTAGATCATTGACACCGGAGCAAGAAGAAGCCTCCACATCCGGGTCAAGAGGAGAAGAGGATGAAGTAGCTTCCACCTCCACAAGTCAAGTCAAATCTAATGGAGGAGCATCACTATCGGATCAAGAGGAAGCCTCTACATCCACATCACATAGAGGACCAAGTGTCACCCCTACACAAGAAGGTATAAATAGTTCAATTAATAATAAAAATCATATTATATGTTTTGAGTGTAGGGAGAATGGGCACTACAAGAGCAAGTGTCCCAACTTGGCCAAGAAAAAGGGTCAAGTGGCACCCAAGGGCAAGGAGAAGCCCAAGGAGACCATCCCCGGAACAAAAAAGAGCAAGGAGCACATTGTGTGCTTCTCTTGCAATCAAAGAGGACATTACCGAAGTCAATGCCCTAAGGGGAAGAAGGTGGTCAAGGCTCAAGGAGGAAGCTCAATTCAAGGGGGAGCCTCCAAAGGAAAAAGGAAGGTATCATTTATTGAGCCTACTCTCTTGAATAATGGTAAAAAGTATGATAGTTTTAATTTATATCATTTCAATGCTATTTACCATGAAAATAGGAGGCATGATAAAGTTAAGGAAAATCATATGGTGTATCATGCTAAAACCTCTCAACCTAGGTTTAGAAAGGTAAATAGGAATTTAGGCAAGAACCCTAAGGATTCTAGGTATTTGCCTAAGAAGAAGAAAAATTAAGGTTTTAGTGAAAAACCTAAGGTTGAAGAATTATGGAAGGAAAATCAAGTCTTGAGGTCAAGACTTGACAAATTAGAGAGGACTCTTAGAAAAATCACAAATATGACACAAGGGTCCAAGAGTCAAAACCTAGGTCTAGATGTATCAAAGTCATCCAATGGTTATAAGGGTTTGGGATACAAACCTAAAACCAAGAAGGATGTAATTTCTTACCATAGAGTTCCATATAGTTATGGAACAAACCCTAGGTCTAGTGGTAAAGTCAAGAATACTAGAGAAGTCATCCCTAAGAGTGTTTTTGCAACAAATATGACTAAGACTTATAAGAAGTCTAAGAATGTCACTAGGGAAGAAATCCCTAAAGTTGACCTAGAAAATATGACCAAGGCTTCTAAGAAGCCAAACAAAGTCACTAGGAAGGTATCTAGGGAAGTTATCCCTAGTGAATACCTAGAGCATCCAAGGAGCACCAATAGGTGTTGGGTTCCTAGGAGCATTTTCTCTACCCCATAGATGGGTTAGAGAGTGTCAACTCTAAGAAGAAGGGTAGTTAACCCAACTTTGAAGAAATTGACACTCAAGGAGCATTTTCAAGGTTATTATTAACCTTTGAAAATGAAGAGGATAAAATATTTACTCTTTGGAAGAGTAAAATATGTCAAAAATTCTGGAGATATTATTTTAATCTTAGTTGGCACAATTTGGGAAAACATAAGAAATACCAAGTTGGAACTTTGGTATTTTCTTAGTAATTTAAGGCAAATCTAAGCCTTAATTTAAAGTACTACTCTTGTGAAAAAATGAGATATGCCAACATTTGAGGAATGTTTTAAGTCTTTTTAATTGGCATAATTAATTCAAGAGATTAAAGAAATGTCAAGTTGGGTTTTGGCACTTTCTTGAGGAATTTGGGCAATCTAGGGTTTAAGTTTTAGGATTAGCTATATGCTTAAGGATACTTAGATAGATAATCTAGGTATATTTTATTTATGCTAAACCTTGCAATGATTGTTTGCCCATTATATGCCATGACATCATGATCATTCTTGCATTCATATTTTATTATGAAAAACACAAAAATACTATGTCATGACATACATACATCATGTAGTTATAGTAATCTTTCTTTTGAAAGCTATTTCATCTTGATGTATACCATACCATATCATGCATTAATTTCAATTCCTTGAAATTAAGGACAAATGGCATTTATCAACAAGTGATTTCAACAAGTGACATCCTAGGTGGATGTTCAATATCCACAAAATGCCTAGATAGATATGCATGATCCCTAGATTAGGGCAAAACCAAATTTTACATCTCACAAAGACCTATAAGATGACTTGTATGTGTTTTGTGCACGGTAGATACAAGTGAGATGTTAGGATGATGAACAAAACTCAACATGCTGATTTAGTGCATTTCTTTGAGTTTTAAGTTCATCAAAACACATAGTTATGTGTTTTTCCCATCATTGGGAAAGCTAATGTACAAGTCATGTGCATTAAGCCCAAGGAACATGGTGGGATATTGGTTTTGAAAATATTTTTAAAATGATTTTGGAAAACTTTGGTGAAGGCTATCTTTTGACAGTAATCACCATTGAATAGTTAGACACAAACTTGGAGAAAACACTAAAGCTTTTGCAAGTTTTCAAGTTTGTGTCAATCTTTGAAACTATGATGTATTTTCATAGAAAACTCTTTTCCCATGATAAAGAATACCCTAAATAATGTCTACACAAATTTTCATAATTTTTAGATTTTTGTATATTTTTCTAGGGGTTTCTGAAGTTGACTGAAATGGAATTTCAGCAACTATCAGAACTCCAATCGATCACCCGATCGATTGGAGTGCCTCAATCGATCGGGCCTCAATCGATCGGGCAATCGATTGAGAAGGCAAATCTCGCAAGCAGAAGCTCGCTGGATCGATCAGTCGATCGATCCAGACCGTCTGAATCGATCAGTGGATCGATTCAAGGCAATTCCATCGATTGGGACCCAACTCCAATCGATTGAGGAAGTTGATTTTGGCTGGAAAAGCCTGATTTCAACATTCCAAACCAGGTTTAGTCTAAGTAACCATTCCTAACCCCTCGAAATACATTTGTATACATAGAAAGGGGTGTTTTCATGTTGAAAACAAGGATGGATTGGTTGGGGAAGACTAAATTGAAGTTTAGGTTGAGGTTTGGTTTCAATATTGGATCTTTGAACCTCAAAACTTCTAAATTTGAGTTTCCTAAAGGTTTAGGGATTCCAAGTCATTGTTGGTGTAATAACAGAAGGTACGACCATGTCTTTAGGGGGAGGTACTCTTTAAAGACATGAAAACTATTTTTCATGAACCTTGGAAGGTGGTTAACCTTCTTTTAAGAACATGCTCAAGGTTGAGCATTGAATTACAATGGAAAGTGGATATCTTCATTGTTTACGTTGTAAATGCTCAAGGTTGGGCATTTGTCTACATTGGGGGAGAATGTAGGGTTAAGGATAATGAAGGGTATGGGATCTTCATTATTGTGTTGATCACAACGGGGGTATGTTTATGATGTGTGTCAATAGGGGGAGAATGCATAGTTAAGTTAGACCTTCTGTACCTAAAGGGGGAGTTTGCCCTCGAGAAAAGGAGAAGAATGAAGGGAACCATCATTCAGATATTGGCATGAAGGGAATTGAGGCTATGGGATTAGCCTAATTTCCTAACTTAAAATGTGGTATTGTCAAACATCAAAAAGGGGGAGATTGTTGGTGCAATATCCCTCAGGGTCAAGGTTGACCTGGTTGACCAAGCTTAAGTCTTGGTTTGGGTTTCAATGTTTGACAATACAAGACTTCGATGGAATGGACAAGTGCAGGTGCAGTTGTTCATTTGGGGAGACTGTTTGGTGCAATTCCCCTCTGATCAGGTTGGTTGAAGAAGAGTCAAGTAGGTCAAGGTTAACCAGATACTTGACTGGGAAGTCCTAACTTGGAGGTTAGGCAAAGGAAGTCCTGGTGAGTGAAGCTAGGCAGTGAGGAAATCCTGGTGAGTGAAGCTAGGCAAAAGGAAAATCCTAGTGAGTGAAGCTAGGTGAAAGTCCTAGTGAGTGAAGCCAGACAGAAGTGAAAGACCTGGTGAGTGAAGTCAGGCAGAAGTGAAAGACCTGGTGAGTGAAGCCAGACAGAAGAGAAGTCCTAGTGAGTGAAGATAGGCAAAAAGGAAGTCCTGGTGAGTGAAGCCAGGCACGGGGAAATCCAGATGGGTCAAGGTTGACCAGACATCTGGTGAAAGTCCAAGTAGGTCAAAGGAATTGACCAGATACTTGGCGAGAAGGGAAAAGTCCAAGTAGGTCAAGGGAGTGACCGGATACTTGGCACGATGAGGAAAAGTCCAAGTGGGTCAAAGGGATTGACCGGACACTTTGTGAGGGAGTCCTAACAGGTCAAGGGTGACCGGATGCTAGGCATGATGAACCAACAGGTCATGAATTGACCGGATGTTGGTTTGGGAGCTTGGGACTTGGTTTTGGGCAAAAACTAAGTCTGGATCGATCAGCCGATCGATTGGTTGATGCCCAATCGATCGGTCGATCGATTGGGAAGGTCCTCGCGACGAGCCTCGAGTGGGCAAGTCGCAGAGCGCACAGAACGCCTCTGGATCGATCAGTGGATCGATCCAGAGATCCCAATCGATCAGTGGATCGATTGGGGTGGCGCGTTTTTACGCGATAAAGACTGGATCGATTGGGGCATTTCCCGCAGAGCACAGAGGCGCTTTGGATCGATCAGCCGATCAATCCAAAGCCTCCCCGATCGATTAGGAGCATTCCAATTGATCGGGATCCGACCGTTGGCGTTGTATTTAGCTGCAGGCGCTCGATTCTTTCGGTAGAGCTTACGGCATTCATTTCAGATCTTCACAGCAACTCCATAGCTTCTCCACAAAGTTCAGATCGCCAGTTCTTGAAGGTTCTTGGAGGTTTTCCAAGTCAAGAGGTAGATCTACAGCTGAAGAAGAAGGCTAGGGTTAGGGTTTTCTATACTCATTATAAGCTTTTGCTTGTATTTGTGTATCCTTTTCCTTTCTTCTTGTAGTGTGAACTTATAGGGCTTCTCCGCCTTCGGTAGTTACCGAAAAGAAGTGTTTATTAGTGGAGGTGTGTGTGTGCGTGGATCCTTGGACTAGTCACCTCTTGTGAGGTGGATACCAAGTAAAATCCATTTGTTAGCGTTGTTGTATTTTGTTTCTTAGTATTTCCGCTGCATATCTTTGAAGAAACAAGCAACGCCAACCACGAAGCACGCGACGAGCTATTCACCCCCCCCCCTTTAGCTACATTTTGGTCCCAACACCATCTCGACAATATTGAGTATGCTGAAAAATCACTAATCATCCATAATAATGGAGCATGTAATTTAAAATTAGTTTTACTTGCAACATTATATATTACTGACCCTACATTCCATACAACTCGATAATCAGAGATTGCAAGAAAACATATATTTGTCTTTGGGATTGGTAGGATCAAGAATAAGCACAGTAATGAATATAAATTCATCTTTCATGCACATCCATGGCGGTAAATTATATGATGTTAAAATTATTGGCCAAAATGAATTTTATTGTCCTAACTAACCAAATGGCTAAAATTCATCTGTGGAAAGTTTCAATTTTACATTACGTGGTTCCATTGCAAAGGAGGAAATACAGTATCAAAATGTTTCCATGCAGGGAAATCACAAGGATGACACATTATACCTCCTTCATACTTATGCTCATGGTGTCACATCATGTGGCAAGCTGTAGTGGTAGATGCATACAAGCATTGAAGTCTAGCAGCTAATGGAAAGTGATACATCACTTTCCCAACAATATTTTTCTTCTTCTTCTTCCCTGGTATTCAAGTACAATGCTTATAATAAGGGTGAGTATAGATTCTACATTCAATCATTTTACTGCCTTCATTCCAAAATATCATACAATTATTTATACAATAATTAATCTTCTCTATAGGCAAACATAAACCTCTAACTAATTTTTTTGTACTATAGAAGTTATTAATCATTATGTTATCAACAGGTAGCAACTCTGATATCAATTGGCATATGTGTAACATCTTTCTAAAAAATGATATTCTGCTTTCATATTTAATAACCTTTCAGTAGCTAATAGTTAAGAATGACCAAAAGGAATATCTTCTAACACTTCTTTTTCACTAGCTTTTAACATTATCATATAGTTGCATATATTCAGGTATTGGTATTTCATCTATATTGGAATAATCAACTGTATTCGTCGCATCGTGAACCATTGATTGCATTGCAATATCATTAGTTGGTGATTCCCCAACAACAGTTGTATCAGATGACAAACCACCAAAATACCCAATTGATTCATACAAATAAAGTTCTCCTTGACAGTACCAATTGCAGTAATTTTATACAAAATTATTTTTATATATATGTACTTTCATGGTATCCTCATCATGAAAGCCTTTATTTCTACATTTACAATGATTGCACGGACACCGTAACTCAGTACCATTCATATATTCTGGATGACTTTTAGCAAATTTCACAAACTATTCAACTTCAACAATAAAATCATCTCTAATAAATTCATTTTCTAATCGATTGTACATCTAAGATTTGTTCATATATATTGTTACCTAATGAGAATACAATTTAATACAATTTGTTACAAAGTATATGGGTTGTTAAACTATTAAATTGAGAATTAAAAATATAATTTATTTTCCCACATATTGAATTTGTAGTATGTATCAACCTAAATCACAAGAACCCTAGATTTCATATCAGAAAAATAACAAACTATACTATCTTTTATGTTCCAACCAAAGATAATGAGCTCTAAAATTAACATAGATGTAAATATACCATCACTAAAATAACACAATGACTATATCATGTTCTAGAGCAAAATACTAAATTAACATAAATCTAAATTCAACCATATAAAATAACATATAGGTGTTGTTTAATAAATTATATCTAGAGAGTAGTAGTTCAGCTGGAGAAGAGTAACAAATGCAATATACTACAAAATAAAAAATAGTTAAAATTAATCACAAACAATCACAATAAAGGAGAAGCTGAGCTTGTGGCATACCGAGCTTGTAGTTGCGAGCTTGTAACTGCGAGTTGGTAATCGGCCAAGCTAGCGGTAGGACAAGTTGATGGTCGCGTGTTGGCAGTCAGCCACGCTGCCAGCCATGGCCAAGCTGCCACTCGCGACCAAGCTCGCAGCCAGCATTTGGCGGCTACCCAAGCTACAGCCAGCCAAGCTACCGGTAGCGAGTTGGTGGTCGGGCAAGTCGTCGGTTGCATTCTAGAGGTCGGCCACCCTGTGGTCGCACAACCTACGGCCAACCAAGCTGCACAAGCCGTTAGCTGCATGCTAGTGGTCGGCAAAGCCATCAGTCACATGCTAGTAGATTCAGGAAGAGGGATGGATAGCTTACCGGGGATGTCACCAAAGCAGCCAGAAAAGGATTCGGGAAGAAATTGAGCCGTGCAAGTAAGAAAAATTGAGATTGTGCCCTAATTTTTCACGTAGATTTACCGACAGAATGTTATTCCGTCTGTATTCCGTTGGTAATACAGACAGAATCCCATTATGATAGAGGATTATCGACGGAATCCCATTTCCGTCGGGGATTACCGATGGAAACATAATTCCATCGACAACCCACATTCATAGCTTTTCATTGAAATCCAATTTCCGTCGGGGTTTACTTACAGAATCTCAATTCCGTCAGTAACTCTGTGAAAACTAGGGTTTGCAGTTGCCTTCCTTATAGAAACAACAGTCCGTCGATAATCTTGTTCTATTTTTCCGATGAAAATCATATTCTATCGATTACCGATGAAATTTATTTCTATTGATAATTCCATCACTATTCTAATTTTTTTTTAATGGTTAGTGTATATGTGATGTAATATAATTTTCATTACTAAATTTGTGACCGAATTAGCAATCCGTTTAAATTCAGTCGTTAAATTTAAAGAATGATTTTATTTTGTTCTCTAAATTTAGAGACCAACTTAGCAAATTTAAAGATTTGGTCGCTAAAATGTAACTTATTTTTTATTGTTAAATTAATGAAAAAATTAAAATTTTAGTCACTAATCGTTAGGACCAAAATAGACCAATCAACTAAATCAGGTGTTAAATTCCTTTAGCGAAGCAATTGGCATTCCGATGATTGTCTTGTAGTAACATTACAATCATATTATACGCCGGAGAATTGTAAAAGAGTAAATCAAAACGCCGGGGAAATTGAGGTTGTGCCCTGTAAAAATCAAAACGCCGGAGAATTGTTTAATGGTGGTAATGGTTGAAGAGATCCCAGTAAGCTACCGGAGAAGGAACCATGCCGGAGAAGAATAGATTGCTATTTGGACTCGCCACAAATTGAATCACCGGCGGCGTAACGATCGCACTAGGAGTAAATACCGCCGGCGATATCCACGGCAGTGAAGAAGGCCCCGGCGACAAGATCCCCCCTCCTCCTTCTCTTCTCTGTCTCCCCGGCGAACTAATAACCTCCACCGCCACGTCATCGACTTCTTCGCGCTTTAATGTTCGCCCAGAAGCTGAGGGGGAGGTGGCGATCTTCTCGAACGCTGCCAAGCGGGCGGCCGGCGAGAACGGAGCCTGCCCCCTGTCGCCTTCGGGATTAGAGGCAGCGGGCTTGCGGACGCCGGTGAGGCTTTGCACGACGGACATGAAGTCGGCTGAGGTTGTGTGGATGACCTTGGGGGAGGCGGTGTAGATGATGACGGGCGGCCGGTATTGCTGCTGCTGTGGCTGCGGCGGCGGCGGCGGCGGCGGCGGCACCAGCGTCTTCTTTATCTTGCGGGACTCCTTCCTGACGGTCAGAGGAGCCGGCCGTGGACCGTGCAGCTCCCGCTGCCGCGCTGGTTGTCGGCCGCCGCTGGCAGAGGAATTATCCATGACAAAGAGAATTAAACAGGGATTAATCTCAAATTACAAGGCTTTAATTAATAATTTTCTTTGAAAATGGAAAAAAAATAAAGAAAGAAAGAAAAAGAATGAGAAAGAAAGAGAACAATCTAAATCAAATACAAATTTCGAGAAACTTTAAAGGGAATTAACAAGATGAGAATATATATAGGCAAAGAAAGCAATGCATTTCCAAATCACAAGGTGACAACATTCCATTTTATCCCCTTATAAAGTTTCGAAATTTTCCAAAGGTCCTTCGATATATTTAGCGCAGAGGTCACTCTAAAGTGATTGATACAGTGCATCATAGTGGGATTAGACAGTGGAGGTAGATAAAGGTCAGACCCTTGGAGAGGTCAGAAGTCAAGTCCATAGGGCAATCAAAAGTCAAGCCTGTGTGACGGTCAAAACTCAAGCTGACATGGCGGTCAAGGGTCGAGCCTACGTAATAGTCAAAATAGTCAAAGGTCTGCCCACGTGGTGGTCAACAGTCCCGCGTACGTAGAGGGCAAAGGTTCAGATTATAGAGGGACCTAGGGCGGATGGAAGCACCATTCCGAGGCCAGGTATGTCTGGCAAATGAGAATGTCGACTGACCGGGGTTACAGCGTACAGGTCGGGATGTGCCAACCAAGGATACAGGTCAGATCTGATAGCCTTGAGGCGGTCTGTCTGACAAATGAGAATGCCGACTAACCGGGGTTACAGCGTACAGGTCGGGATGCGCCAACCAATGATACAGGTCGGGACCTATAGCCCTGCGGCACATGATGCAAATAACAACTTACAGGTCGGGAGGTGCCAACCAAGGATACAGGTCAGATCTGATAGCCTTGAGGCACAAGATGCAGGGATCAGAGCGTACAGGTCAGGAGGTGCTAACCGAGGATACAGGTCGCGACTTTTATGGCCTTGCGACACATGATGTAGATAACAGCGTACAAGTCGGGAGGTGTCAACCAAGGATACAGGTCAGGTCTGATAGCCTTGAGGCACAAGATACAAGGATCAGAGTGTACAGGTCAGGAGGTGCTAACCGAGAATACAGGCCGCGACTTTTATGACCTTGCGGCACACAATGAAGATCTACAGCATACAGGTCGGGATGTGCCAACCAAGGATACAGGTCGGGATGTGCCAACCGAGGATACAGGTCGGGATGTGTCAACCGATGATACAAGTCGGGGCTTTTAGCCTGGCGGCACAGGACACATGGACAAGGCGTACAGATCAGGTCAGACGGAATCAGACTAAGGCAGGCAGGGTAGGATAAACAGAGTCAAGCTAAGTTGTACAGGTCAGGTCAGACGGAGTCAGACAGACATATAGGTTTAGAGGCAGGATAAGTGGAACCGAACTAAGGCATACAGGTCGCGATACATGGTGCGATAAGAGGTAAGGCAGGTCGGGAGTCTGCAAGATGAGATGCGCAGAACAGGGTCGATGCACAGGTCTGGAGGCGATATCAGATCGGGGTCAACGAGTACAAAGACCCAGCCTAGGGATCACGGACTGAGGAGACCAGGCACAACACGACAAGCAAACAAGATAATCGTAACCACCTGTCAGAGAATAATCAGAGTGTCAGGGAATATGCCAACGGTTGGGGGCTCAATGCCCCTTCAGTTCTTCTGCCAGTCTATGGGAGGATGCCACGTGTCATTCACCGCCAGACAAAGTCTGACATCCGACATTCCCTGACATCCGCCAGACTCCAGAAGCACCCGTTGCAGTATAAAAAGGGATGCTTTGTCCCTTACGCAGGTACGCTCTCTGGTCATTTCACACTCGTTCTTTACTTTTCGTCCTTTCTCTGTGTTTCTGAGAAAAAAGTACCTGACTTGAGCGTCAGAGGACCTGACCCGGAGACTTTTTCCCTGGTTTCTGGTCTCTAACGGCCCAGGTGCTTGTCTGAGTATGTGCAGAGCCCTCGAGTCATCATCTCCCGTCATCGGCTTGTGCGAGCCCTTCCGGCGGGTGCCAGATCAACCTGGCTCCGCAACGACTTTCCGTCAACACCGACTCCAGCACAACCCGCCTCTGTCCGACTCAACTTCCGGACGGGATCAGTGATAATACTCATTTCAGATGGTCCAGTATCATCAACCTCTCCCTCCCCTCTCCTCCCGACTAAATACAAACAGGTAAATCATAATCGATATTTTATCATGCAACAGTGGCTCTTTACGATAGAGATCTAAGACATCCAACGGAACGTTATACATCCATTAGAATTTACCTTAAAATATATTAGAGCAATTATCTATCTAGTTACCAACTATGTCATCTTGTTGCAGTAAGTCTGAGGTCACTCTAGCACCGCTAATTGGCCCGCTAATTGGTACTAACTTACTAAAAGAACCACATAAAAGATCAAATGAGAAACTTTCATAGTTAGTTGTAGAAAAATGTATGTGCCTATAGGCTCGTGATGCTAGCCTTTACTTTTAATCATTAATATTGTTATTTTACTTTATAAAGTAATGATAAAAACTAAACTTATCCGCAAATTAGGAGAAAGTCGTCTATCTATAATAAAACCAAAAAAAAAAAAAGTTTAAGCCATAGCTATCGCTTTGAACTAGTCCATTTGATATATTTTACAGATAAGCAACTAACAGATCAGCACAAAAAAGAAGAAAAACTATATATTGATCGAGGCGAGCCAAACCTAGCGAGCTACGTTTGGAGTTTGGAGGTACCCACAAGTAACAAATTTGATCATTGTATTTGTTGTTGTTCATATTGGCTGGTGATTGAAGGGTTCCAACTTGCAAGAGAATCTACGGAAGTCAACAGGGAGCCAGTCGAGGAAATCTAGGACATGGTCAAACGGGTTAATAGATGTCCAGAATCTCACAATTCAGTCTACTTGGTCGAGTTTCTCATAAAAATGTCTTGCTCTTGAATTCTTCATGATTAATGGATTGGAATTTTGAGTGCAAGATTTTGTGTTCTAGTTGATGATTAAGCCTAATTACAGGTAAATTTTAAAATAAAAAATGACAAATTATATTTCTTTTTTGTTTTTGCAGGATCCAATATGTATGTCAATTTCAGAAGAATTGTCTAGGAGAAGGCATTTGGAAATCTAAGCTTCCAAGATAAGAGGAATAGTCAACTTAGAAAATAATATCGAATTCTATGTCGTATAAAGTCGGTTAAATTCTTTGACGATTCATGAATAGTTGTCTAGGTCATGCAAACTCTTTCAAATTTGCAGCCATACATTGCCAAGGTAAAGACAATTCGCATTTATATCAAGATTGTATTCTATTTATCGTCTACTTTGGCTCAGAAGTCCTCTACGGAAGTCTTTTGTGAGTAAGAATTCTAGAAGTTATTTTCTATAAAGTTGAAGGTCTTGGATAATTCCAATTGACAGATTCAATTTCTACAAAGCATTTGTTATTGTACAAATTCTGGCTTCTCACTTCCATCCCCAGTGAGATTAATTTCATCTTAGTCTCCGGTGAATAAAATAGAAACCTGCACATTGACGCGGACTTGGCTATAGAGAATGAGATCATAACCAATTTTCCTAAAT
The DNA here is from genome assembly GCF_018446385.1 of Zingiber officinale. Lineage (NCBI taxonomy): Eukaryota > Viridiplantae > Streptophyta > Magnoliopsida > Zingiberales > Zingiberaceae > Zingiber > Zingiber officinale. Next base: position 140,753,464 of record NC_055992.1, read on the forward strand.
GAGTGATAATAATCAATATATTTCGCAATGAACCTTTCTAGACATAAGCTAAGACAAAACAACTTCAAAATCTAGTGTAGTTCAGCATTTGTCGAAGCCTAAGCCTAGTGTCGTTAACTACTACATTTCGAAGGAAGAATGTCTAACAAAAAAATTGAAATGTTCAAAGAGGAAACGAACATTCTACCAATAGTTGTTTGCTCTAGTGGTAAGTGGGTTAAATTCTATTCATACAACTGCACTATTGCAAGGGGTTAAACCTTTCCTCTACTACCTCAAACAGGTAATACACATTGTAGCGTAGACCAAAAGAGAAAGAAACAGACATTCTCATCGGGGTACTACATAAGATGTGTCACTATTTTTATGTACTCTTTTTTTCCGAATACCACATCGGTTAATCGTGTGTTGTTCCGATGCCTATGTTAACCAGCCTCTTCATTACAATTTGAAAGGAATAGAAAATTCATCAGGAACATCGGAATGCTTACTACTTTTGCGCTTGACCTTTCCAGTCTATCCCCATAGTTTGTTCAGCTTTTCCTTTGCTTCTGGAGGGAAATCATAGGTTAACCAGTAAGGAACCTGCAGTCACGGAATTGAGGCAACTTATGCTCACTTGCTTCTTCTAATCGAATGAAGATTAAAAAATCCAAGCGAAAAAAATACGGCATACTATATATCAACCAACCCAATAGAACTCATCGAATGCTATTTAAATTTTAAACCACCTGTTCTTAGCTAAGATCACATGAATTAATCCCACTAAAACAAGGCTAAGATTGATATATTGTATCATTTAATAGTTTAAATTGACAATAAAAACATGCTAATAGCATGGCTAATTTACATAGTATATCCTCAGCCGATTTGAACAATCAACAATTTGTTCCATCCCAAACTAAAATGAGAAGAAATGCTATTATAGATCAGTCACCTCGGCAAGGATCTCTGCAGATGTAACTCCTGTTTCTTCTTTCAATTCCCTAAAGGCGGCAATCCTAGAGTCTTCTTCTCCCTCTATACCACCCTGAAGAAGAAGTTCATAAAAGATAGGATAACTTCGGTAGCAAACAGAAAAACATATCAAAAATTGAAGATCCAATATCCAAGATTTTCGTGTTTGACAGTAGCTGAGAAAAAATTTTAATCATCAATTCGAAACAAACTTCTATAGCCATGTGACAAACTAGAATCAGAGAAAGTATGTCTTAACCAGAAGTGTCATTTGTAATCATTCTTTGATAAATACTCAATTTTAGGAGGATTAAGTTAGTAAAAACTCTATTGTCTTTACTATAATTATTCAGTAAAAGAAAATTTTAATAATTCTCTCACAATGATTTTATAATATTGGTTTTGGTTTTATTTAAATAAGAAAAAAAATCTATTATAAGCATTTAAAATGCTCATAGTTAATTTATTATATTTAAAGTATTTTAGAATATATTTAATTATGGTCATTTTAAATATTATTATGGTGAGTATAATACATTAAACAATTACTTTACTTATTCTAATTTAAGCAACTATTTTGCTCACAATAATTAATTGACCTTTTATATAAACTAATGCTAATCACTATAGGTTGTATTTGACCAAATATTTTAATTTATCTATTTGATGAACTCTCTACCTCCACCAATTTATTCCATGGAAACTAGAAAAACGAAATGTTCTATAAGAGGAGAATATAACAACATCTAGGATTTATGAGGTAGGCTCTTTCCCTTCTTTCCTTATCGATCCACATCTCCTATTGGTGCACATCTCGTATCGTATTATGGTTTTTTCTTCGTGACTTTGCATCTTGCTCTTTTGTTAAAATTCATCAAAATGCAAAGACATGCAAACAAGCATAACACAAGAAAATATGTCCATTGCCAAGAGAAGAAGAGGAAGAGCCTTTCTCACAAGTCCTAGATGCTGATATATTCTTTTTCTCCAAAACTTTAAGTATTTCAAATACCATAAGATTGAAAGTTCACTGAATGAATACATTTGGTGAAATACATTCAAAAGAGTTTGGATTTAGCATAAATAAAAAACTAATTAGAATAAGAGTAACAATTATTTAAACAATAATAAGTAACAGTTGTTTAACCTATTGTACACACTACAATAATATGAAAATATTATCATAATGAAATATTATAAAAAAACAAAGAAAACATAGATATTCAAAGATCATATATCTCAAATCATTTAATCAATTAATTAAAGTATTGACCTAAATTACCTTTTATACAGCAACAACAATCAAGCCTATGGATCCTCTTACGTCATTGGGTGTTAGGTGTTATCCCCATACTATATCATCATGTATATTTAAATAAATTTTATCCTTTTTTATTATTATTAGCCAAGTCTTGTTTTTTTTTATCTTTCTCTTCTTTATTTAATGTGCGTATTTACTATAATTTAAAATCGTCTAACTGAAGTATTTATTGGTCTGACCTAAATTACCTTTTATAGGACAATAATTCCAAAAAATGATAATTTAAAATAACTTGTACTCTTAAGCTTTCTGATCATTCAAGGAAGCTTAATTCCTTGATGGAAAACAAATCTTAATCACAAGAACTAAACTTCCATTCTGTGTTTGAAGAAATTGGAAAAAGACTCTGTTTCGCCTGGTGTTTAACTGGCTTAGCAATATGCTTTGATTATGATCGATTTTATCTAATCCCAATCTACAAGATTAGAAGTATTGAAACGTCAAATCCAAAGTTTTTCATCAGAAACATTCAAAATAGAGCATCAAATTCCCACTTCTTATTCATTATCATCAAAACCATCACACTAAGACACCAATTACAAAGGAATTTAGATGAAACCAATGGAAACAATACGGTACATGCCGCAACTGTAAATGAATCCACCTTTACTTCAAGCAATCAGGCACAAAATGACAGAATGAAATGGAACAATCCACAGATGTTCAGTTTTTAGCACATCAAACTCGTTTACTTTTTCAACAAGGAAAGACAAGTGCAGCAAGGCGATTACACTCACCTGAGGCATTTGCCAAGCGCCGGGGACATCGAGCCTTGAAGCCGAAAAGATCTGAAAGCACGAAACCATCCATCATACGAACGCTCGAGAGACGAGGAACCGACACGAAGTGCCACGGACGTTGTCATCGGGATTGGCGAGGCAGATCCCCACGTTCCTTCAGTAGCCCAGGGGAGAACTTGGCGGCGACGAGGGGCGCGGCTTTGGCCAGGAGAACGCGAAGTTGAGGAACGCAGGAGGATCGGACGAGGAGAGAAAGGGGATTGTCCAGGGGCAGCGGGGAGGCGGCAGAGAGAGGAGACCACCATGGCTGCGCATTGCCCGTCGCCAAACTAGCATTTTTGGATCAAGATTCATTGAACAGTGTAGCTAATTTTAGTGAAATGGTAACATAAAAATTGGAGGAATTTTTAAACAAATTTCATTTTTCTCAAGTAGATAGGGAAAATAAACCTCTATAAACTTTAAAAAAACTTGAAAGTTTTTATAATTTTGAGTAAATTTAAAAATTGGCACAGCTTAGGTTTTAAAGTGTCTGACTAGTAGACTAGTTCAAACTAGCTAATTGGCACTTAATGGAGTCAGATTCTTGATCCCTGATTTTTTGGATCAGGAGAAGCCCTTAAATTTGTTGGTGGGATGAATTGTATCCTATTTGTTTAACACGTAGGGTACCAATCAATGAATAGATAGAGATGGACATATTGACAGGGGTCCAAGAATTTTGGATTACAGAATTCCTACTCAAAATTTAAGATCTCTGCCCCTAGATTAGTTGATTGGTGTTGTGCAATCGTACCTCTAGTGGTCCAATATGATCTTAAATTTTGATAGTTGAATAAAAGGTTTAAGTTAGATATTGATTTATAATTTGATATGTGTTTGAGTGCTTTAAGGACTTAGAGTGGTCAAGATAGTAAGACCAATAGCTTAAAGGTATGGAAAGATTAAACAATGATGGTACAGGACATTTTGAAGAACTGCAAGGCGGGAGCAGCAAGATGGTGGTGGAGCAGCCTTAGAGTGATAATCGTGGCAAAAGGTGAAATGCTCGTCTTCAGCGCTCCCGCCGTACTCAATCCAAGATCATCACGAGGAAGGTAAATCGTAACATCTGAACGAGCATGTGACGGACAAGGTGTAATACGGGGATAGGGGATTTATTCCCCAGCTGCCCCAAGGATTGACCCTGCGACCTCATTGTGGCAACACCCGCCACATACCAACTCGGATGATCTGCGGGGTCAGCCTTAGAATGGTAACCAATTGCAGCAAAAGGCGAAATCCTCGCCCCCAGGGCCCCCACCGACCGGACCCATGGTCATTGTGAGGGAGGTAAATCGCAGCACCCGAACTAACATGGGACGGACCGGATGGGATACAGGAATAGGGGATTTATTCTCCCATTGCCACTGAGTTTCGACCCGGTGACCTCATTGCAGCAACTTTCGTCCCATGCCATCTCGGATGATCCACGGACTACAAAGCATCATCATCAGGTGGGCATAGATTTTCTGGATTACAAAAAAAAAATAATCCAGAAGATGAACTATATCATTCATAAATAAAATTTTATGAACCCTACTTATTATACAGGTGGAATCCATGAAATTCCACCTATAAATGATGTCTGGTCTACGACCAAGAATTATAGTCCAAAGGATTATATGGCTCATCAGGTTGGCAGTTTGATGACTCAAAATCTGTAGGAGATAGGAAAAGGTTGTATAAAATGTATAGGACCGTTAGGACAAAAGTATTGAGGCAGTTAAGACAACCGCCGTCGAAGATAGACTTCGCATATGGAAGAGTCGAGGGTTCATATGCATCAAAGGATTGATTAACCATTCTTTACAATAACTTTTAGTTTGCTTGTATATTGGATGAACTAATTAGTGAATGCAGAATTTTAGATTTACAGGAAAAGTATATTATAGCTCATTCTTTTAGAATTGCAAATGTGGATTTTCTTCCTAAAAAAGCTGGCCTTTGCCCGAGCTCCATTTTTCTTCTCCTCTTCTTTTCTTTTCATTTTTATTTTTTTGTCAAAAACAAATAAACCCTCAATTTCAAATATTATTAGTCCATCTTCTCCTCTTCTTTTCTTCTTTTTTTTTTTTTTGTCAAAACAAATAAACCCTCAATTTCAAATATTATTAGTCCATCTTCTCCTCTTCTTTTCTTCTTTTTTTTTTTTTTGTCAAAACAAATAAACCCTCAATTTCAAATATTAGACATTCTTCGTGATTATTTCGTTAAACAATACTTATATAGTTCACCATATATATACATCGATGGGTGAGTATCTAATTCCTTGTGCCAACTTGTCTAACTGTTAATTTAAGTTTTTTTAATTATTTAATTTTTTTCATTTAAAAAAACATTTATTTATCATGTTAATAAAAATTTATTGATAAATATAATCAAACGTATTCATTTAATTTAATAAATTATTCTTGACCTTGTGGGTATTAAACAAACTCTTATCAAATTGAATAACAGAGTTGTATTAACTTTGTAGTTGTTAAGAGGCAACTGTCTCATCCTTAATTTCAACACATCAGGCAACTGTCTCATCCTTAATGGATCAAGAGGCACAGCCAAGATTCCAGTGACATCTTTATTTTAATTCCATTACTTGCATGGGAGAGATTGAAAAAAAGTTAATTAGTGGTGGCTTCAACCGATGGCCAAAAAAGAATGCAAGACTTGGCAGGAACCTAATCCAAACAAAGCTCCTTTTAGACATTACCACACAATTAAAATGACCAGTATCATGAAATTATTAAACAGGATGGCGATCTCCAACGATGTCCAAAGAATAAAAAGAACAAAACAAAATGTTTTCAGTTTGATCTACTGGAGCTTGCCTGCCCTTTGATCAATATTTGCTGCAGCCAGACAACATTGACTCTCCGTATCTCGAAGCCTCAGCAGGTTCAGGCTCCACCACGAGTCAAGTTTCCAAACAAAGTAAGAAAACGCGAGTGAAGAAGTGTGGGAGGCAGTACCTGGTAACTAATACTAAAGCATCCAACAAAAAATTGGAGGGCTGCTTGTTTAATTAATATAGAAAGATAGGAAACTGGGGATGGATATGAGCACATGAAGTGAATGACGATCAGCAAAGAAAAGCAAGAGTGACAGAGTGTTGGAAGCAATACCCGATAACTAATACTGAAGTGTCAACCGCCATGAATTCCATCCAACAAAAAGTTGGGGGTTTTGTTTGAGAAATATAGAAAGGTGAGGATGGATGAGCACATGAAATGAATGAAGATCAGCTACGAAAAGAGAAGGGCAAATAAAGAAACTAGAGACTGAAGTCTATTGATGATAACTGCAGATCAAGAGCCAAAAAATGTTATATTCAGCACCAACTATGAGTAGCCACCCCCATTTTTTAAGTTTCACAGGTGAGCGAGTATCAGGTACAGAGCAATGAATAAACACATCGCTCTTCCTGTTAACGGATAAAGCTCCGTGACGAAGGAGAAGCACGAGTTTATCAGATTAAAAAGTATTAAGAACAGTCAGCAAAGACTTTTCAGACAGGAGCATGTCAACGATGCAGTTAAAATTCACAAGATACATCAAAACGAGGAAGTTGAGCAGAGAAATTCTATGATAAGAGTATTGAAAGAGTACTGATGGTCCAGATGGTCACTAATCAATTTGGTACACCACACAGTGAGAGTAGTCGCCCGTTGTTCCCCAACCTAAGAGGACTATGGAAAAGTTCAAGTGAGCCATAAAACAACTTAATTCACCTACTCTGGTGCTCGACTATAATCTTAAGTAGACATGATGAAAGCCTGAATTAGGTTCTCTGCTGTACGCTTCTGCTCGGCGGTACCAGAAATACGTGCAACTCGTTCAAAGGGAGATGTTTTTGAGTCCACAACTTCCACATGAGCCCCTGATATCTGTAATATGAAACAGAAAATTAGTAATTATCATTAAGTGACCAATTAATAGGTGAGATGAGAAATCAAAAATCCAAACTGGAAAGAAAAAAAAAGAACCCGTCACAGAATAGAGTTAATGATAAATTGAAAGAGGAAACTTGCAATTGTTTAAATGCTTAAATGTTATATAAAAGCGAAACTGAAATTGTTTAAATGTTATACAAAAGGAGAACCACAAAAGTCGTTTGAAGGCTAGCATTTAAACTTATTGTTCTTATTATACTTTATTATTTTGAGTTCTCTTTGTATAATATTAGCCTAAAGAAAATTGTAAGAGGCTTTTCTTCACCAAGAAGAGTAATTCGCTGAAGAGTCATATGCTGTGGAATAGGAAAAATGATCCCGAACCACATTATAATGAAGTGTTAGCATTTTTTTTCTTGTCTTGTTAATTTCCATTGTATTAATTGTTTGATTGACCATGCTGAGCTAATAGCAAGAGCATAAGTCTTAATCAAATGTTATATCCCCCTCTTACCATTCAGTCACTATCCCTCGCAGTCCTAATAAATGGTACCAGGGAGGTGTCTTCTATAATATCTAGTTAAAAATGAGAACAATTGTATATTTAACAAACCATCATGTGCATATATATTTAATTTATTTATTTTTTAATTACATTCACTTTGGAGACACGACTTCCAATTGAATACTATATTACTTCATATTAATAAGAACAATTGTACCAAGTCAACTGTCTTTCTTGCTAAAGCATCGAAGAATGAATAGGAGTGTCTATCCACCAAATAAAACTACACTCAAAATTAAACCAAACATCTTTTTTTTTTGTGGTAGAGTTTGGTTTCGTGTAAACCAAATAACTATTTGCTACTTTAACCAGCAAACTACTAACATTTTAATAGATAGCCAATACACATACGTAATTAAGAAACAGATTTTTAGTTATATTAAATTTGGGCCAATTCAATTTGAAACCAAAACTTATTTAGACATTTTCAAATCAAACCAATTCTTTTGTATGAAACTAATCAAATCAAAAGCTTCAGCTTGGTTCAGTTCAATTTTAGCTTTGAAATGGAATGAACAAATAGGAATATCAACGGAAAGACTAGCTTGATCTTCCTCTAACTTACCTAACAGTCCCAAGATAAAAAAAAAGTTCCTGAAATCCCTTAGTGTGGTATGTCAAACGTATCTTCCTTCTATAGATTTTACATAACATGAGAATGTGAAATAGTCAACAAATAAATGTTTAGGGGCATTATAAGAAAAACATGAAGAATCTGAAGTTATATTACAACTAAAAACACTTAGACAACAAAACCACAAACCAATCAAAAGCTTTTCATGTTCCTCACTACTATAAAACCAAATAAACATAGTTAAAATATGACGGTGATTAGTAAAAACTCACCTTTCTGATATTATCAAGGTTTGTGCCTCCTTTTCCCATTACTTTTGACAAGGCTCCTGGAGGAATCACTATATCAAAATATGCAGGTAATCTGCAACCAGAGAAAAGATCAGAGAATAATTTATTTTATTGATGGTACATACTAGACTAGTAAAATTTAAGATAGGACAGATTGATATAAAATTTCATACCCTCCTCCATAAGACTTCGATGAATACGAAGACAGTGATCCATAACTATCTCTAGCCTTGATAGAGAGCACAGAATGTTATCAGAACATAAGTTGGTGACCATGCACGCATTAACATGAGTGAGTGCAAAGATAGAAACATAATGAAATTATTTTCATAATGAAGGGCAAGAAAAACTACTATATCACAACCTCAATCATAATAAAAGGATAATTAGATTATAGAAGGAGGTATACCGGCATTGTGTTGTAACCATATAAACTACTGCCAGAGAATCCTCCCAGTCCCCTCTCAGCTTCTACTCTATGGTCATAGTTCAGCGGTGCACGAGGTGGATTTTCAGGTAACACTTGCGATACTGACAAACTGCTAGAATGAAGAGGAACGTTCTGATTGGTATCCTTGTGAACATTCTGATTACTCTCCTTATCTTTCAAAGAATCTTCTCTGAGCCTAAATACAACTTGCCGAAGTGCATCACGCAACCTCCCTACCTCCCCAGACACCTGCCATCATAAAGGACCAAGATATGAAAGGTGAAGCCAAATATAATAAACCTGAGAGTCCAGAAACAAGCAAACCTCCACAAGCTCAGAGTCAGAAGAAGCATTTTTGGGTTTTTTCCCCTTGGATATGTAAATAATTGCCTTAGTCGACTTTCGCATGTCATTTATAATGGAACCACTCTTTCCTATCAAGCATCCTATGGCTTTTGAAGGAACAAGAAGACGGATATTAGCATTGTTGTCATCTTGATCATTAATCTTTTCTTGAAGCAGCAAAACAGCTTCGATTGCAGAAGATTTCACATCATTGGTCGACTGCACAGTGAGAGTCAAGATCTCAAAATATGTTAGATAATTGTGTGACAAGGAAGCATGAAAACGAGGGAAGAAAACATTTCTAACCTCAGTAGAGGTGACTGTGATAATACACTCATCAGTATCATCCTTCTTGTCATCAACACTTATAGTTGCACCACTGGATTGCCTTATGCTCTTTATGGTGCTCCCTCCCTTGCCGATTACACGTCCAATCTTATCCGATGGGCATAGAACTTGGAGGACCAGGTCCTCTGAATGAGTTGGAGCACCATATCCAGGAACAATAGGAACAGTTGATGGTAAGAATGGCCATACATTCGTTGTATCAGTAAAACCAGAAATTTCAGATGAGAAGCGAGATGCAGGTATGACCGGTGGCACTGATCCAGGAGACAAAAGAGAGTCTGTATGGGAATAGAGGCTGCCAGCTGGAATTATAGGAACATCTGAAGGAATTATAATGGGTGGTAGATCAGGAATTGAGGTATCGAGAGAAATTTCTTCTTTGGGTGAGAATTTGTACATGATAGCAGAAATAGCAGTTAATGCTGTTTCAACTGCTTCAGCATCACCAGTAATCTGTGCAGAAGTACAGATAGAAAGATGAGATTTGAGGTAGCATCCTTGTGCTACTTGTGCTTTAATCAAGCTGACATCAAACTATAACATGATATGAGAGAATTGTTTGTGAACATATTGATGCGTCAGGCTAAAAGCCTAGACAGTCTTTTAAGGTGACATAATTGCATATGATGACATTCCAGAATGAAAACAGTTGCTGAAACCAAAAAGGCAGCAGGCAGATAAAGGAAAAAACTTGTGTAACGGTTGAATTATCATACTTTAGGTTCCCAATCTTTCAGAATAGTCTATTATGTGCATAATCAAAGGAATTAATTCTGGTGTCTGACAGTCTTCAACAGGAATTGAGTTTAAACAAAAAGGTTTGTATTAAGATTTACAAGATGAATAACACTTAGATTCAGAAGAGCATAATATCCTTCCAAACGAATTTGACATTAAAATAATGAAAGGTGGATCATCCAAGGTAACACATTTTGGGCAAATAACAAGAGAATAAGATAGGTTGACTTCTGAGCAAAGGAAGGGTTAAGATGGTCATATATTGGGAGAACATAATCCTTTTTCCAAAAATCAGGGTGGGATTGCAGAAACAGAGATCATATTCACCACCAAAAGAGATGTGTCCCAAAGAAAGAATCAATGAGTTACAAAAATTAGAAACTGATTCGATCTTTAAGTGTTCACAATTACAATTTTAGGCTACTCAAACTTGTAGATAGTTCAGTATGGACATTGGGAATGATTTTGAGTTAAAATATCTTACGGTTTCCACGGATTGCCTAAATCAAAGGATGAGATTACTTGGAAAAAAGTTTAGAAACAGGACTAAAATGCAATTGCAATTCAAAGAGTGAGATAGGTTGTATACTGTTGGGTGACAACATTTTTCAAAAAACACCTTGGCACTGCAAAAACAGATTTCATGTTAATTATCTAACAAGATGTGGATTTACAATGGTATCAATGAATTACAAAGATTACTACTAAAAGGAATGCAATTTCCATTTCTAGAGAAAGATCATATGCTAACAGAATGACTGCAATAAACTTTTTATGGGTTACTTCCATCATTTCACAGTAAGCTGACAGACCAATAGCCAGTTATCATCTCCATTGAGTTTATAAAAATTGAAATAATATCTATATGTTACCCAATCAATAGCTGTATGAAAGAGTCGATGGCAAATTGGAGGTGAACTTGCTGCATATTTTGTGTTCATTACATAGAATATTCTTTCAAAAAATATAAGTGTATCAGTTAATCAAACCTCAAAAAACAAAATCCTATAAAATACAGAGAAATGAGTTAACAACATCTTATGATCCTACTCATTTCACTGATATGAATATGTTTTATTACCTGAAGAAAGTTATCATAACTCATTGCACAGGAATGTGCAGCATTAGCGGGATCCTTTGACATGATTTGGATGTTTGCTCCAGTCTTGGATCTCAGCTTCTTGATGGTAGTCCCAGACTTACCAATGATATTTGCAGATTGACTTGCTGGCACAAGCATATGACACTCATGTTTGTGTGACCTTTCAGTGTCATTAGAGTTATCGAGAACATTTACTATAGCCTCATGGACCTTCAGTAATGCATCCTGAGCAGGACAGAGAGGTTCGAGAACATCTTCATCAATATCAATATGATTCTTCTCCCTAACATAGCAATAAATAGTAATAACCCTCTTATCCGCACCAGGAAAAGGATCAACAATTTGGATTTTAGCATGTGTCTCCTTCCTTATGTTGTTTATGACTTTACCACTCTTGCCAATCACTCCACCAATAACACCAACTGGACAAAGAATACGATATACAACCAGCTCACTATCACTAGTATTATCCTTATAACCCAGTCTTTTCTTCTGTTGTTTTCCTTCATAGTCATTATCTCTCTGCTGGCGCTTTCCGATTTCAACCATATCTGTACAAAGAAACAAGTTTATGGAGCATTTAGAGCCATAATTGGACTAAAAGTTGCAAATAAAGACCCCATAAAATTTGCATGACCTTAAAATACAACGGTGATATTTAGGACAGGCTAGATGGATCTTACCCGATTAACCTTATGTAAAACAACATTACTACTAATGTGTAGATATTTCGAATCCCTTTTAGTTACATTAAGAACCTTTTTGGTATCTCTCAATCGCTCACACTTTGTAGTTTATTGACTCTAACTTGACTAATTATAAAATCTCTATAATGGTCTTATTTGAACATATTTATACAGTGTTAGCCTAAATTTTTCTAATTTTATCAACTATTATAGCTTTACTTAATTGAACTTGAAGAGGAAATCTAATATTACATTTTTTCCACTAACTTCACTCATTTATCTTAGCATTCTCATCTATCGTATATCAGTTTCTATGCCCTTTTCTTAGCTGCCACATAAGGTCAATATTTTTTTTCCAGTAACCTCGCCTTTCATCTTAGAATTCCCATCTATGTTATACTAGTTTAATGTGTTTGTTGGTTCCAAACAATAACCCATAAAGTGTGATTGACCACACCACAATCATAATGTTTTTCATTTTTAGCCTACCAGGCACACCACCATCTCACAAGACTCTCAAAGCCCACCTAATTTCTGTTTTATTAACAGACATTTCACCAATATCTTCACTTTATTAAATTATAGATCCAAGATATCTAATACTCTTTTTTTCATTGCTGAAATAATATTTCCTACATACAATCTTAGCACTTAATTGAAAAAACTTAGTTTATAATTTCTTTCCCAATTCAAAAAAAAGTTTAATCTACGCTCACAATATGTGTACACACACTATACAAGATATACATTAACATCTATATACACGCGCAAATTATGTATTACACACGCCACAGGCACGACGTGTATATTATATTGTGTGTGTGTGTATCAAACAGAGAGAGATCACATATTTGGGTATCAAGCTGGTATACTAAGGGCTGATATGTGAGGGGTTTAGATAGGCAGTCAGAACCAAATATGAATATGAATTTTAAGGAACAGCTTGAGACTAACTTAAATGGACAGCTCCATCCAGCTTTAAAGAGATTATATACACCATCTAACAAGGAAAATATAGTTTATTAGGATTGGAAAGGTAGAAGAGAGCACTAAACACTAAAATTGTGTGCCCTCGACATATAAAGGTAACTACTTGGAGAGCGAGAGAGCGAGAGAGAGAGAGGAAAATCACGCTTTAAGGAAAAAAATCTAATATTACCCTAACCAAGACAAAAGAAGCTTCAAGGGAAGCATCAACAATCCTAAACGCCAGGCGTACTCGCAAGGAGAAATAAATGGCCTTATTTCTAAGCAACGTCAAAGGAGGAAGAACGAGAGATTAACTGCCTCAGGATTCAGGCGAACCACTTTAAAGATTCGGATGAGAGGATGTTGGATCTTTCCCAGATGTAAAAGCAAACTTAAAAACGAAATCTCGTACCGTAGTTGGAACGAGAAGGGACGCCGACGGACCGGGATGTGCACAAAGTGAAGGCAAGAAATCGATCGGAGGTGTGAGAGGTAACTTGGAGGCGACGAGAAGGAAGAGATGAAAAAAAAACCCTAACGCAAGCGACGGCGCGAGGAGGAATCAAGAAAAAGCTTCGTGAGGGTTTGGAGATTTTTTTTTAAGGCGATAATGACTGAACCGGCCGGACGCAACGTCAAATTATTAATTATAGGCCGTGAGCCGGTGTCTCTGAGCCGGACCGGTTCGCGAGGGTTAGTATATGGTTGTGTCGGATGGAGTTGTGTGATTATTCATTATGACATAACATAAACCTTCCTGATTGACTCTTTATTAAGAAACATATATAAAATTCGGTAAAAATAAAGGGCCTTTTTAAAAATATATTTTAATATATTTTTTCTCTAAAATATTTTTATTTAAATTTATTATAGCATCTACCAAAATATATGAAGCACTATTTATATTAAAATATTAGTTATCAAATTTAAACTATTTAAACTTCATTAAAATCATTTAACTTAATCAAAATTACTTTAAAAAATAAGATAATTTTAATTTGATTTTAAACTAAAGAAAAATATTTTTGATCAAATTTAAATATTTTTTATTAAATTTATAAAAATTATTTTAATATAACAGTGTTCTATAATAATTTTAATTTAGTTGACTAGTTGAGTTAGTTTATATTAATAAGTTGTATCGTGTTACATATTATAGTAGTTATGTTGTAAATGCTGATAAATGACGTTTGGCACAATCGGGTGTTCTTATATGGTGATGATAAGATGGCCTTGCTATTCAAATGGCTTTGGAAGGGTAAGGAAAGAAGAGTTATTGTCTGCAACAATAATAAGTTTTATCTTATTAGATGGATCGACTATATGGCATTGAATAAATAAATTTAATTTTATTATTATTAATCAAGCCTTTTTTATTCCTACTGGAAGATAAATTCACAAATGATATATTTTATCTCTAATATCTATTATTTTCTTCTTTTTTTTTACTTATGTGTGTTTATAATGGAGATCATAATCAACTTGTTCCTTGATTGCAAGACCCTGCAAAAACATCTGCTGAATAGATTTGTTATGCTTCCCTTTATTTAGGATATATTCATAAAGAACTTCTTTCTGAGTAGCTTCTATATATAACTTGATCGAAAAACTGCGAAGAAAGGAAGTGCTTAACCAACAAATGTATCAAACAAGGCATATTATATCGTGTCAGAATCACCCAGATAAGTAAATAGGGACACTAGAACTAGAACTAGAACTAGCAGAGGCATTAGCATTCATGTTTCTGTCATCTTCATCAGCACCTGGTTGACTCTCCATGAATGTTGTCGAGAACTGCAAGAACTCCGATCACAAAAGCTTGGTCATGCCCCGGCTGCACCGTCACATTGTACCAGTCCCTGCCATTCGATCCCTTCGCTCCGAGCTACTCCACATCAAAGAAACACCCTTTTTATGTTAAACTTAAAATCTTTTTTGTTCTGTAAAAGGTCCCTGTACCTGTGCAATGATGTTTCCTCTGTGATCTTCTATACTGCAAGTTCTATGAACAAAAGAGCCATTGACTTGGAAGTACTGCCTGCAGCCTTTGGTGGTGGCTTCCTGGTGTTCAATTTGGATCTTGATTTCCTTGCCGATAGGGCACTTCGGATCAGTCAAGCTGAAAATGAACTTTTTTTCCCCTTCGCAGTCGACGGAGTATCCATCCCATCGATTTCGGATGCTTAGAGATTGGACTATGCTTTCCTGCATTGCAAACACAAAAGAAGGGAAGAATAGACATTAGCTAGAGGCAATGTCTGGTCAGTTTATAGGTTTCTGACCTTCTTAGTGATGGAGAGTAATAGTCCTCCATGGCCGTCCTTCAGCCTCAGTTGGCCCTTGGCGCCGAGGGAACTGCAGCCTTCGACCATGAAGACTGCGTTCTGAGTAGAATTCATGACTACGAATCCACCTCCGCTGATGACGCGAGGCCTCTGCCTCACTGTCAAGGTGATCGGTGAGGAGGAACAGTAGGCTTTGCTGATGATGGGCATCAGTTTGCCTGGTTCGCTCATTTCTCCTCTGCGCTAGAGGAAAGAACAAGATGAGTGGTAGTTCCCTTCTCGTTTGATCGCCCTAATATAGTCGCAATCAGGTCGGCAAAAGGCGACTACGCCCCAACATCCCCATCAATCCCGGACAATACGAAGGAGTTAAATCATGGATGACTACTAATCCATCAAATAATAAAAGGCATAGTTGATGGTGGTCGAGAAAGCAGCTAATGGTTTGCTAAACAAACTTAGTGTCTCCCTCAGCGAAAAGTTCGTTATATTTGTTTAATATACCTAAAAGAAAGTCGAACACATATCTGCTCGCTTAGCTGCTTGTAAAAAAGAAACTAATAGAGGTGCGGATCAAAGAAGGAAAAGTTCCTCGATGGAAAAAATTACTCAGGAAAAAGAAGGTAAATAGAGTGGAATTCTTTTTTTAGAAAAACAAAGAGAGAGAAAATAAAAGTAGATTTGCATCTGACTTTTGCGAGTTCGTAGTGGCTCGTGTCCTTTTAATGGAACCTTGCGACCGTTCAGTAAGACTGCTCATACCGTTGTAGTAAACCTCGAGCCCTCGAGGTCCTTTGAGAACTACTTTATGTGATATGGAAGATAAATAAATTATTGAATCTTCGTCTAATACAATGACTTATGGGACACCCATGATGCTTAACCCTTGGGGGTAAGACTGCTCATACCGTTGTTATGAGGCCTCGTTGAACCTCATGGGCACAAGTAAACCTGATCGCACATAATTTGTTGAGTTTGGAGCGAGCCAGTCCGTTCGTATCTTATTTTACAATGAGCAAACAGAGGAAAGAATATCGATTTATTAACAATTCATCCTTTTTCTCATTCATCCCTCCAAATAAATAGGACATCAACAAAGTTCCAACAATCATTTACTTAATTCATTTTAGACGCAACACATTTACTTTATCAAATAAGTTTAAATTAAATAACACAAAATATAACTTAGCTTGACGTGTTTACAGAAATCCTAAGTGGTCTCATGGTCCTTGAGGGAATCTCATGTGTGCCATCTTTATAGTGCCAATGATTGTGTTGAAAAATTAACACAAGAAATGTGCAACTACTTTCTTAGACAAGCATCTTTGAACATTAAGTTAAGAGGCTTCAACTTGATCATCACTTTGTGTCAAAAAGTGCTTTTAGATTGATTGTGATTATCTGTCCATCAATCCAAGTTAGCTGCGACCACGAGGGAGTGAAATTGAATTCTCAGAAGTTAGAAAAATATACGTGTTGACCATAAACTGAGTTTGGTAGGTTTTGAGCAGGTCTGCCAAACCCTACGCATCCGTAACGTATAATAACAGTGAATGTGCCGGATAGAAATGATGTAGTAGGAAAATATTCAAACATATAACAAAAATGATATACTCTAATAAATCCGTCAGAAATGTGAGCAGGACTATCCATATAAATGCCTCCGGGAAAGAGGTACCAGTTGGTTAGATGATAATAGACTCAATTTTTAATAAATTTATGTCCTTAAGAAAAAAATTTCTATCACCCCTAACTAATTTAGTGATCAGCTATAAGTTGACCTTATGATTTACCTCTTTTCACATAATTAGGAACGGACTATGAGGAGTACCTAAGATGAGCGTAATCACTTTTTGTTAAAAAGGAGAGAGAATACATCAATATACCATGTAGGAATCCAATCACATATTTTTTGTGAACATTTTCAATGGGAAACCTCCCCGAAATAAGTCATGTAGGACTCCAACCATGTTCCCTCGGATGGGTCTAATGGCTAACGCATGAGGTGTTGCCATAATGAAATCTGGGATTCGAATCTCAGCAAAGCCGAGGTAAATGTCTCATTTATGTGCTAGTCACTATTCCAAAGGCTAGTTAGCCGCCCCTAATTTATCTCCTCCGTGTTGGCCTTGGGATGGGTTGGCGGGGGCGCCGAGGACGAGCGTATTCGCTTTTTTACCATAATGTAGGACTCCAACCATATACTAATTTTGAAAACATCTCCAATCGAAAACATCTCCAAAATAAGTCACACGGAACTCCAATCATGCACTAATTTAGAATATCTTCGATTGAAAATATCGTAATGCAAGCGATGTAGGGGTATAGAAATGGAAAATGAATGAGGGATGAATAAGGAGCAACGACATGGTCACGCCTCCTCAACTTAAACACACATCTTTTTATCCCTTTGAAATGAAATTCTTAGCTCCGTCTCTGACAACCTCGTAGCTTTGGCGGTTTGCATACGGATATGGCAGGGTGGGTAAGGGTCGACGAAGGTAAGCCTTTTCACGAGCTCACATTCGTTCTTTTCATTTTCCTCCTTCACAATTCAATGTTTTGTCAATCTAATTAATTTGATCGTCGGAAGGACTACGCTAGACACACCGACGCCTGCTATGGTGTAGGTATGAAAGTTGCCCAAGCAGAATGAAGCAAAGGCTCTATTGGAAAGAAAAAAATAAATAAATAAAAAATAAGGGCAACACTTTTTGAAATGAGAGAGGTGTATGTTTCCTACCAGAGTTGTTTCCGTTAGTTACATGAGCTTTAATTATTCCAAGGCTTGACGCCAACACTTTCAAATCTTAACGAGCAAGGAAATTTTGTCAATGCACTTTCTTTCAACTTAATGATACCGTCCAGGAAACTTTTCTTTCTCCTTGTAAGAAAAGAGATGCCAGACATTGAAAGAAGCTCTGATGATTGAGATGTATGGTTTTCCTTTCTTCGGAGTAGGTGAACAAGTTGCTGTAATTTCCATCAAACAAAATCTTGCCTCACAGAAATATAAAGCAGTCAATTTTTTGAATAACATGCTGCTGAAAATTGAAATGGATGTCTCGAATCTAAATAAGGGCGTCAGAGTAATCTAGTTGTAGTACGAAGCACACTAGATAGATGAATAACATGTTCAAGTTTTACTTTGAGATGATAAAATAAAATAAATTAGTATAACGGAGATAAATAAACTTTACTAGTATAAGATTGAAACCAAACATATGAAATTGCAGCAGATAAAAAGGACAGTCCGATGCACAAAACTCTTATCATACGGAGTCCCGAAAAATACTACAAAAAAAACAGTATTAACGATAGAATATTCCGTCGTAGTTCCGTCAGCAGAGGCATTTGCCAACAGAAAATAATACGTTGGTGTAAAATTCGTCGAAAAAATATACTCCGACAAAATAACTATTTTGTCGGTACATTTACCGACGGAATAACTGGTTTCGTCGGTAAATATATACCGACGAAATAATTGACAGAACAATTATTCCGTCGACAATTTTCGCTATCCTAATCTAAAGATTTCTGACGGAATTAAAATTCCGTCGATGTTCCGTTGGAAATTTAAAAAAAAAATCCAGACAACATTTATTTCAATCCATAAACTGTATACAATTTTTAGGACACGTAAAAAACAATCACAAACGATAACATTTACATATATACAAACAATATAAAAAGTTCACAATCCATAAATACATTTCATATTCATGCATCCATACATTTCCCAATCCAAATAATAATAGAAAACTCATATATGTCCATATCTTGCAAACAAAATAATTAAAAAAACTACAATAGTAAGTCATAATTCAAATAGTACATTCATATCTAAGATTACAATAAAAAATTCTTGCAGAATATCAAATATCATATAATATATATATATATATATATATATATATATAACTAAAAATATTGTATATATTATAAGTTTTAATACCTGAATAGTCAGCATGAGCAAGTGATGATCATCAATGACAATAGGTCTGGGCTCCTGAAACATATAGTAACACAAAATTTAAATATTAATTTAGTAAATTATCAAACCATAATAAATATATTCTGCATAAGTTATGGATGATAAAAAATTTTAAGTTATGGTTGAACAAACCTAAAAAAAAACTAATGATCATGCTCTGATGGATCCTGAGTATTCTTATGGCGGCGGGGGCAAATGACCTACGAATGCTCGTATCTAAGCCATAAGAGCATCATGATCCTATTTTCGCTTTCGATCATCCTCAGCTCGCTGCCGCTCAGCCGCCATCCACTCATTCATCTTCTGATCCAATGAGGCAACTTGAGTACGCAGTTCTTAATTTTTCTGTCTTAAAGATTGCATCTCAATAGAAGAAGAAGAGAACTATCATGACCCCTAGGAGTCCTCAAACGATCAAATACGACCTTGGCTTGGGAGCCAAGGCCGTAGAGGGTGGAGTGTTTTGTCCGTCCACCGCTAACATCATAATAAATATTATTTAGTGTCTCGTTGGATGTAGACTGTGACTCCCTCCACCCTCTGGTAGTGGCTGAGCTGCTTGAGCCACTCTATCTGTAATTTAATCCTGTGTGAAAAAATATTATATATATATATATATATATATATATATATATATATATGAATATTATTCAATTTAATAATAATTACAAAGTTAATAATGATAGAAAGTTAAATGTAATAAAGTAAATAATCTTACATGTATGGTCTTCGATCTGAGATCGACAAATGTGTCATCCTTCTTCTTGTGGGTCTTAAGAAAAACTTCCATACAAGTAGGCTGATGGGCTAGTTCATGTTCCCACATACACAGATAATTTGGGACAAAATTATATAAATTTAATAATAAATAAAAATTAGTTTATTTAACTTTAAATTAAACTCATCATATCCATGGCATGCTCAATAATGGATCTGGATCCTGACGTATACCGAGCAATTCCGATGCTCGGGCCACCTGACTCTGTATTTCTGTTTGTTCTAGCCTTTGCTGCATTTTCTTGCCACCTCTCTACAGCCCAGGTGGTTGTACATGCACTCCATACCAACTCGGAAATATACGTCGATCTTGTGCCCTTCTTTCTAATGTAGTACATCATGTCTCTGTACAGTTTGGCACAATAACTATACCATGTGGCTATAAATTGTTCTTTTTTGCCTTCTTCCTATGTATACCTTTTCTGCAATTATAAGTTGAACATTTAGTATATGAAAGGACAAATATAACATGGAATACCAAATATATTAAATTATTTACTACAAATTCATTATAGTAAAATGTCTTCATGTCCTAGTCTAATGTCTCCATGTAGTACCAGAAGCGCACATTCTTTCTTTAAATTTTTCGGTGATGTAAGATGAAATCCGATGGCTATCAGAAACAAATCTGCAAGAAAAAAAATGCATGACATCAATACTAATAACAATAAATACTAATAATAAAAAATACTAATAACAAAAAATACTTATGTGTCTCCAATAACTCTAATAACCTTATAGCCACGAGATGCTACTGGTTGCTGCTCAGCCATAATAATATCTGCAAAATAATATTACAGCACAACATATATATATATATACACACACATACACTAACGTTTACAAACATGCATGACATCAATACAAAATAATATACAAACATAACTTAATTGATAAACAATAATGCTAATATTCTATCATTTTTAACATCTGACTAATCAGCAATAACGATTTCTAAGTTCACATCGCTAGACTCTGTT
Source organism: Zingiber officinale (assembly GCF_018446385.1). Lineage (NCBI taxonomy): Eukaryota > Viridiplantae > Streptophyta > Magnoliopsida > Zingiberales > Zingiberaceae > Zingiber > Zingiber officinale. Next base: position 140,774,494 of record NC_055992.1, read on the forward strand.
AGTACAACTTCATCCTCACTGTTAGATATCTCTCCATCATCTATCTCTTCGTAAGTAATATTAACATCTACAAGTAATTGAGATGTAGATTGGAGTTGTGCATGAACTGAATGTTTCATCACTTCGTCATTTTGAAATGCATCATGGTTCTAAGCAGTGATGGTGTTCGGCATTTCTATTGTCGAGCGAAGCTTCAATTAGCAAACAGACAACCATTCACTAGGTCTTCTTCTTTTCGTAGGAGATTCAAGATAGAAAACTCGATCCGCTTGTACTCCGAAAATAAAAGGTTCAAACTTATCGAACATTTTATTTACATTAACCTCAACTAAATGATAATGTGAATGTATTCTGGTACCTGCTCCTGGGGTAAGATCGTACAATGAACATTTGAATAACACACACTTTTTTATAGGTAATGCAGGATATTCAACTTCTCTGATTTCCTCAAGTCTACCATAGTAATCAAATTGAGTATTATTGTTGTCCATAGATCTTTTAACACGAACACCAGAATTATAGGTTAATCTCCGTGAATCTCGTTGTACCACATGGAATCTGAGCCCATTCACATAGTAACGAGAGTAGATCTTTATTTTACGGAGGGGTCATGATGCAAAATTCATTATCCTATCATCTGCCACATTTGATATTCTACGGTCTTTAACCTATAAAATTAGTAGACATTAGGACACTTCGTAATACACATGAACTTAAAGATTTGATAAAATCTCTAACTTACATATATTTCAAACCATAATACAAATTTGACCTCTAACTTTTCAGCTACCCCACTTGCATCCATTAATAGATTTTGTAGATATAGTTGTTGTTCATACAAGCTGGGAAAGAAGGTAATTTTAAGATAATCGAGATATCAAACAATCAAATTAAATATGTGATAAATTTTAAGAGTAGAGAAGTCAACTTACTTTATGTATGGTTGACTTCATCACAGTTTAAAAGTATATATGTTCTTGCAGCATGATATTCTTCTAGAGTTAAGAATCTAGAAACAGATGCACCAATTGACTTGCTAGGAAACTTAAAAATAGAAAGCATTGAATGGTCTATTGTCCGAGCATCATCAGAATTTTTAGGACATTTGTGGTGTCTGATCTTCACATTATCAGCAAAATAATAGGAGCAAAAAGAATATGCTTCTTCAACCAGATAAGCATTACATATTGAACCCTCAACTCTTGCTTTGTTACGAACATTATTCTTTAATTTCCTTAAAAACCGTTCAAAAGAATACATCCATCTGTATTGCACAGGACCAACTATTTATGCCTCGTATGGTAAATGTACTGGAAGATATTCCATTAAATCAAAAAAGCTGGGTGGAAATATATGCCCTAGCTTACATAGTATAAGAGGAATGTCTATTTCTAGCCGAAGCATATCATCCATCATAATACATCTCGTCGTCAAATCTCTAAAAAATAGACTCAATTCTATGAGTGTTTGCTAAACATTATGAGGAGGTAAATCATGAAAAGCTATTGGAATAAGTCTTTGCATGAATACATGATAGTCATGACTCTTCATTCCAAACATCTTTAACCTGTTTATATTCACGCATCGAGCCATATTTGAGGCATACCCATCTGGAAATTTTATTTCTTTCAACCAACTACACAAAGCATGTTTACCGTCTTTGTCTAATGTATAACAAGTCTTTGGAAATCTATTGCTTGTTTCATCCTGATCCAACTCTTGACTAGTTCTTTTAATTCCTCACATGATTTTACAGTATCTTTAGTTCTTCCAGGTACATTCATCACAGTGTTGAAGATATTATCAAAAAAAATTTCTCAACACGCATGACATCTAAATTATGTCGAATAAGTAGATATTTCCAATATGACAACTCCTAAAAAATACTCCTTTTCTTCCAACACACTTGCACATCCTAACAATGTATTTATTTAACTCATCAAAACCAGGTTGAGATACTGGTAGAAATCAATAATTATCTATTTGTTCAATGATTTTCTTCACCAGAAGTATGAACTGTTGGAAGAGGTTTTCTGACTACCACATTCTTTAGGATTTTTTTTTTATTTCACCTGAAAGGATGCTCAACAGGTAAAAATTTACTGTGATTTTCAAACCAAGATACTTTCCCACTGCAAGGTAACGAAAATACATCAGAATCTATCATGCAGTGTGGACAAGCTAATTTACCAGCTGTGCTCCATCCTAACAACATTGAGTATGTTGGAAAATCACTGATCATCCATAATAAAACAACATGTAATGTAAAATTAATTTTACTTGCAACATCATAAGTCATCGACCCTACATTCCATAATTCATTCAGCTCGGCAATTAGAGGTTGCAAGAAAACATCTATCTTATCTTTGGGATTTGTTGGACCGGGAATAAGCACAGTAAATAACATAAATTCATCTTTCATGCACATCCATGGTGGTAAATTGTATGGTGTTAATATAACTGGTCAAGATGAGTATTGCTGTCCCGACTGACCAAATGGCTGAAATCCATCTGTAGAAAGCCCCAATCTCACATTACGTGGTTTCATTGCAAAGGAGGGAAATACAGTATCAAGATGTTTCCCTGCAAGGGAATCACAAAGATGACACATAATTCCTCCTTCATGTTCATGTTCATGATGTCAGGTCATGTGACAAGCTATAGCGCCAGATGCATATAAACGTTGAAGTCTAGCAGTTAAAAGAAAGTAATACATCACTTTCCAAGCAATATTTTTCTTCTTCTTCCTTTGTATGTGAGTACGATGCTTATAACGAGAATGAGTATAGATTTTGCATTCACTCAGTTCATTGTCTTCATTATAAAAGATCATGCAATTGTTTATACAATAATTAATCTTCTTTACAAGCAATCCTAAACCTCTAATCAATTTCTTTGTATTGTAAAAATTATCCGTCATTATGTTATCGTCAGGGAACAACTCTGACATCAAGTGACATATGTCATCGTAACATCTTTCTGAAAAATGATGTTTTGTTTTCATATTCAATAACCTTGCAGTAGTTGATAATTGCAAATGACCAGAGGGAATGACTCCCCACACTTCTCTTTCACTAACCTTTAACATATCATATAGTTGCTGATATTCAGGTGTTGGTATTTCATTGATATTGGAATAATCAACTGTAGCATTCATTGCATCGTGAACCATTGGTTACATTCCAATATCATAAGTTAATGATTCAGATGCAATAAAAAGTTGTACCAGATGTAGAACCATCAGAAGGCCCAATTGGTTCATACAAATAAGATTCTCCGTGACAGTACCAATTATAATAATTTGGCACAAAACCATTTCTACATATATGTACTTTCACGATATCCTTATCACAGAAAGCTCTATTTTGACATTTTTATGATTACACAGACACCGTAACTCGACACCATTCATACATTCTAGATAACTTTTAGCAAGTTCACAAATTATTTTACTTCAGCAACAAAATCATCTCTAATAAATCCGTGTTCTAATCGATTATACATCATGCTTTATTCATAGACATTGTCACCTAATGACAATACAATTTAAAATACTATTTAACTTGTACAATTTAATTTAACATTAAATAAAATGATTAAACATAATATAGTGTGAAGAGTTTCCATTTAACAACATAATAGGTTAGATCACCAACACTAAACAAGTACTGTATACCAACACTAAAATCACCATATATATATGGCTATATTATGTTATATATCAAAATACTAACATAACATACATCTAAACTCAACCATATAAATTATACTTGAATATGTGTAATCCAACCGGAGAAGAGCAACAAATATAGTATACTGCAAAAGAAATAAAATTTAGAGAAAATTAATAACCAATATGACATGCTAATATAAATTCAAAATGAACAAGCTGGTGGCCGCCCAACCTACGCACCGGCAGCCGACAAAGAAGCCAACCACGTGCTGCTGGCCGCTATTGGCGTCATAGACCCACCAGCCGTGGGATGGCGACCGCCGCAGCCTCCAGCCGTGGCCTGGTGGCTGCCGCGGCCGCCATAGCCTCCAGCCGCGGCCTAGCGGCCGCCACAGCCGCAAGTCACGTGTTGGCGGCCGCCACAGCCGCGTGCTGGCGGCCGGTCATTGTCGTCGTCGGGAGATGCAGGAAAGTGGGAGAAAGAGGAGGCGTACCGAATCACCGGAGATCTGGCTCGGAGGAGAGGCCGGAGATTGGGATCGGAGGGGAGGAGAGGAACTGCGTGTTTGAAAGGGAAAGGGCTCGCGTGCCCTAAAAACGGGTATAGTCGACCGTTAAATAAGAATGGTGATGCCTTATGTGGATAATTAAGTTAGATAATTTGGAGCCAATGGTGGATATAATAAAATTAATAGTGGGCTCCTACACTATAAAAAAATCATGATTTGCGTCGAAAATATTTTTATTGCAAATAGTCTGTCGCAAAATTTTTCGATGAAAAAAAGAAATTTGTCATAAAATTTATAATAAAAAGTAAATTCGTCGCTGATTAACGACAAAATTGAAACATTTTTTCATCGTTGATCAGTAGCTTTTGCAACAAATTTTTTTACTGTAAAATTTGTCACAAAATCCTAATTTTTCCACCTATACATATCTTCAAATCTGTTCTAACATTCATAGATATAAATCTAAACTTGTAAATACGATACAATCAACAACCAAGATCTCATATAATAAAATCAAACATCTCATATGGATAACAAATGACAAATCATACATGGCACCAAAGATCCAATACAAAAAATGATACATTGTACACATAGAAATTCCAAAACAAAGTCAATCTAATCATCACATACCATCCAACATTGTTCCAATCAAACTAGACAATGTAACATAAGATCCCATAACATCACAAAATTCATCTCCAGAGTGATCTAGCAGATCTTTGAAAGCTTCAAATTTCTATCAACCAACAGTTTTCTCTCAACGCTCACATGAAGTCATCTTCAAGTTCTTGCAGGGATTTATTAGCAGATGCAATCTTCTTGTTGAATGTCATCTTCTCATAGACCATTAGACTCTTGTAGCTCCTCAACTCTGCTTGTTTTTCCTTTTCAAGCTTCTGCAATTCTTCCCTCTTCTTTCTGCAAGACCATGAAAACGAGGCGCTGAGGAAAATATTTTTCTGAAAATGCAAGTAATGTTCCAATATTTAAAAAACTAGCCGGGAAACTGCATGCAATTGAGCAATTAAAATTCAAGGAACTGAAACATTCTTTAGTCACTCATGCAGAATAAGATAATTCATAGCACGAATTCAACCTCAAGAATATAGAAGAAACCTAGCTGTACTTGATAGAGCTGCCTATTGTCCCCAATTAACAATTTCCTAAGTATGTCGTTCAAATGTGCTTATTCATTAAACACGAAAAGCAACTCGCTTTATCCCCTAGCTGGGCCTTCCTTTCTGCTCTTTATGCAACATTGATAGCTTCTCTCAGCTTCAAACAAAGAAACTTAATTGTCACGCTCAAATAATATACCAATTGATCTAGTCTGAAAATGTGAAAAATAGTGCGCTTGTTAAGTGACTCCGATATTATGTTGAAATTTAATCATGCCTGAAATTAAAGCGAAAAAGATGGTGCGTTGGCCAAGTGACTTTGATGTTGACCGCGAGAAGATGAAAATCCTAGTAATGCAGACTAACCTACGCAACAAAAACAAGAACTAGGAGGAGAAAGCATTAGTTACTGGGCCAGGGTGGGGGTCCTTAGCACAGACACTACAACGCTCAACTTAGAACAGTAGCCAAGTCAAATGCAGAAGAAGTTGAGTAGTAAAATAGTAAATATGAATGCCTAGACATGCATATGCGTGAGTATGCATATCTAAGTGTCCCCTAGCCAACGAAGATAACCTTTTTTTATACTTACCCTCATAACCTCCGCAATAATGAGAAGTCAAAGAATATCTGATGTCAGAATATGTCGAGTGATGGAGTGTGTACAACAGTCTTCCTCTAAGCAGAGGTAGGTTTCATTACTTGTATATGCAGAATAGGATAATATTCTCATATAAGTAGTTGTTATTCTCTGACAAGTTGTTATAATTCTCTAACAATGTTATCTCATAGAGGAGATCTGACTAGATCTACGACCGTGTGGATGTAGGTCGGGAGACGTGCCCCGGAGAGATGGGGAATTAAGTTTGGAGGTCTGACCGGCTCTCGGGCCGGGCGTATTTAAGCTAGGAGTCGCACCCCAGAGAGATGAGGAATTGAGTTTGGAGGTCCGAATAGCTTTGGCGTCGAGCGAATGTATGCAAAGAAACTTGCACATGAGAAGTGGGGAGCTAAGTCCCGAAGGTCCGCCTGGCTTTGGGTCCGACTGATTGTATGCCGAGAGATTTGCACAGGAAAATTGAGAAGCTAAGTCCCAAAGGTCCATCTAGCTCTAGGTCTGATCGAATGTATGCTGAGAGATGTGCACATGAGAAGTGGGGAGTTAAGCCTCAAAGGTAAGTAGTCTATCCGACTACATATACCCTAACTGCCTTCTTGACTTTGATTGCCACCTCATTTTAAATTTGACTGTCACATTCTCTTAACTTTGACTGTTATATCATTTTGACTATTGACCACACACTACCTTTGGGGCTACCCAGAACACGCTGTATCACCAATATATGTATGGGAACAAAATATAAAAGCTAGTTTATGTTGGTGCAGCGGGGCCGACAAGAGGGGGTAAATTGCTTATACAAAATATAGCTAAACCCTTCTTGATCTTTCAACTCATATTAGTATCACAATTAAATTAAAAAAAATTAACAAATAATAAAATAAAAGAGGCTAAGGAATTAATCGATTACAACTTATGTGGTTGTTAATCTAAGACAAAAGAAAGCACTAAAAAAGTCTCCTTCGTGTAGACGGAGAAGCATTTTATACTCATTGAACGTTGAGAAATATGCTAGGAAATGAATATTAGAGTTGTTATTAAATTTCTAAATCCAGGGGTCTTTTTATAGCCCCTGGAAAATATTATCCATAGCTTGAAGACACCTTCAAAGGGGTCCAAGGCGCCTTCCATTGGATAAACTTTATCCCCCCCCCCCCCCCCAGGATAAAACATTATCCTGGGGTAACGACTAGGGAAGATGTCTTCTATAGCTGGAAGGTGCCTTTGCAATGTTTATCGAAGGTGCCTTCCAAGCCATGGAAGGTGCTTTCCATAAGGCATATCAGCTCCCCATAAGCTGATCTCTTCACGTGGGCAATGTTCCGGCTAACCGGAGTTGAGTTCACCCGAATCCAACTCTAATCTTCTCCTCAAGCAGCCTTCCTATCAGGCTTCTCGTCCCTTAGATCATCACACACGTTCTTCTCATCTACCGGTATACTTTTCTACAACACCTTGCCCTTTGGATGCACCGAGCTCGTCAACTCCTTTCCCGTGTAATTCTTCTCGCTAACAATGTCTTGTGCTAGACTTCTTGTGTTCCTAAGCTCCTACACACTTAGACACAAAGATCAAATACAATAGGATCAAACTTAATATGGTTGACCGCATCAAAACTACCATAGGGTACTTATAATCTCCCCTTTTTGATATGTATCAACCAAAGTTAAAGTTAGGGTTAAAGAAAATAATTACATAATTATGTAAACATGTTGCAATTAGAATAAGATATTGCAATGCAAAAAATTAAGCAAGTTAACATAATTACAAAATTCATAAAAAGCTAAAAATGTCCTTTCTCCCCCTTAACTCATATCTATTTCTCCCCCTTTCAGAGCCGGTCCTGGTTGTTTAAAGGCCCTGGGCAAAACTATTAGTTATGCCCCAATTTTTTCTTTCCACCAAAACTTAAACAATGTATTCTGCAGAGTGGTTAAGAATTAAAATCTTTCTAAATACTAGTCCCTATAAAGTAGTACTAAGGAGTTCAGAATAGCAAAACACAAGAAAAAGATATCTGAACAGTCGAATTATTTGCTTCTGATAGATTCTACAAGGAGGTTCAAGTTCAGTCCAGATATTCTACAAAAAATCATAAGAATTTGTAAGGCGTGGAAACACATTTGGGTGAAACTACATAAAAACTTTATAATTTATTGAGGAAAATACATGTTAGAAAGAAGTGACTGCTAGATATATAGCAGCAATATTTCCAATAGAGATGATGGGAGATAATTTAAGGAAGCATACCATAACTAGAGAAAGGAAAAATAAACTTACCTGTGGTGATGCACCAAAAGGAATATGCTGACCTCCAACAGTGAAGCATAATTCCTCTCCAAACTACATACAAGGAATAAAAAAGGAAGTTCATTTATGGAGAATTTATAAAAATAGATCAATATTTAGAATTTCTGTATCTTTTCAATCCACATATTCAACGAAGAAATGAATGCCACGGGTGGTGGTGGAATGTTTTAGAATCACACAAATAAAGCTAAAACAAGAAACTTAAGTAACATGTTATTGATGTTATGGAAGCATCATTTAGAAGCAATATCATATAGGAGAGGGTCCAACTAAGACCGCATACTAACCTTAACGTACACTTCTTCCATGTATAGATTGTCAACAGGCAATGAAGGGAACGGTCATCAGCGACAGCAGTTGTGAAAACCTAAACATAGGAGAAGCATTAATATCATCTATACAAAAGTTTACAAATTCTAACCCAACATAATCACCATGAAAGCAAACGTAATTTAAGGTACTGCTTGAGAATGTGGGAAAAATTATAGAAAAACAATAAGATAATTCAAGCATACCATGAAAACACTTTTCCACCCAGACTTCACATGATTAACACAACTCAAAACCATCTGAGAAACACATCGAACAATAAGCTCACAAATTTCAGAAGAATTACTTTTCTGCATGATGACCACAAAAGGTTTCAAGAATTCATTCTGGAAGTTATAATTAGCAAGTTCTTCTCGCTCCAAAAATTTCATAACTAATTGCCTTAGTGAATCCATTACAAAGATTGCGACCGAAAGATTTTCTGACAACCCAACTGAAACAAAAAATTCAGAAAGAACATTCCAGATACAGGACCAAACCAATCGTATATGATTCATATTGTAATGCCTGCATGGACAAAAGGTGAGGTCGGATTAAGTAGTTTCACTTGTTAAGCAAACAACTTAATAACAGAAAAGTAGCAAGTGTAGCAGGATCACAAAAAGAAAAAAAAAAGTAAAAAAAAAACACAGGGGCAACTCATTTAAAGTGTCTTCGTGATGCACTTTTAAAGGCAAAATCATCAATAATATCATCATATTCAATATTTTCCAAAATATTTTTTTCAATACATAAAATTGCTAATCCATTTAGCCTATCTTGAGTCATTGTGGTCCGTAAATAAGATTTTATTAATTTTAATTTTGAAAAACTTCTTTCGGCAGATGCCACTGTCACGGGTATTGTCAATAATATCCTATAAGCAATCATCACATTTGGAAACATATCCATTGTTTTTAAAAACTCTAATATTTGAATGGAAGACCATTTTTTATTTGTTTCATAAGATTCACTTGGTAACATTACTTGCAAAACTTGTAATTCTGAAAACATATATTTTGCATCAATATCAGAAGCGTCGCCATTTTTCAAAGTATTTTCAAGATTCACACAAGAACTCATTAATTCATCATCATCCATTGAAACTAATTTTGCAACATCATACAAGAACCCAAATATAGATTCAAAATATTGCAACTGTTCAAACCTACTTTTCAATTGCCCAAGAGCAATATCGACTACTAAGATAAAATAATATATTCGAAAAGACTCTTCCGGTGATTGATTTTCCCTTTCAGTATTAGCAATCTCATCAAAATGTCTCTTTCTACTAATTTTACGTTTTGTAGGAAATACAGGCTCAATTTCCATATCAAATGCTATTTTTTTTGCATCAACCATAGCTAAAGAAAAACCATTTTCTCTATATTTTTCAAAAAAAGAAACAAGACCAGCCAATTGTTTTACAGCAACATCAAGACGCATATCCTCTGACTGTAATTTTTTACTAACTAAGTTAATTTTATGCAAAATATCATGCCAAATAACAAGGCTTAATATAAATTCAAAACTTGAAAGTTCACCAGATGCTAGCGTTTCAGCATCTCTACTTAATTTGCTATCTTCACTTATTTCTGCTAATTTGAACAAAGCTTCTCTAATTTGGGAAGCTTGAGATAGTATTGCTTTAACTGTTTCAATATGGCTTTCCCATCTTGTAGTTGACAATGATTTTAAAGTTAATCCATCAATATATTCAAGCAAAACATTCCATCTTTTTGTTGAATTAGAGAACACGGTGTACATACATTGGCATGCTCCAAAAAATGATTTTGCTTTAGCACAAGAATTTGTCATGTCACAAACAACTAAATTAAGAGAATGAGAACCACATGGCATGTAAAATGCTCTAGGATTAATGTCAAGCAATCTTCTTTGCACGCCTTGATTTTTTCCTTTCATATTAGATCCATTATCATAACCTTGCCCTCTCACATTATCAATATCAAGTTCTAAAGATTGTAAAACAAATTTCAATTCATTGAAAAGGCCTAAACCAGTTGTATCTTCTACATTTATAAATTCTAAGAAATACTCTTCTATTTTAATTGGAGTCTCTGAAACATCTACACATCTTAATATGAGTGTCATTTGTTCTTTGTGACTTGCATCCGGTGTACAATCAAGAATTACTGAAAAATATTTTGCCTCTTTTACTTTTTTAATTATTGCATTCTTGACTTTGGAGGCTAAAATAGATATTAACTCGTTTTGAATTTTATGACTAAGATAATGATAATGAATCTTTTTATCTTGAATGAGTCGAAAATGTTCTTGCATTATTGGATCAAAATCTGCAATCATTTCAAGTAGACCCAAAAAATTACCATTACTATCTTCATAAATTTTGTCATGTGTACCACGAAATGCCAAATTATGTATAGCAAGACATTTGACAACAGCAACTATTCTTAGCATAATGTGTTTCCAATGTTTTGTGTCCTTTTTAATTTGTTCTTGTATTTCTTTATCAATTGTCAATGTTTTCTTTAATCTCATTTGTAGTTCAACAAAAGCTCTTAGATTAGTGAGGTGTTCAACACTATTTTCATGTTGTTTAAGTTTGTCACATAAATGTTTCCAGTCATTAACTCCTTCTCTTGCTAAATTACTTTTGGTGTGTATTACTTTAAACAACTTACAACAAATACAAAATACTCTGTCTAACTCCTTCGAGTACACTAACCATTTTCGATCACGAGTCTCACCATTTGGTAACATTTGAACATAATAAGTATGAGAAAAGTGTCGCGATTCTTTATCTAAAGGAAACTTAAGAATATCTTCTCTTTTAGGACCTCTTTCCACAAGTAAATCCCTCATTTTTGTATCAAGAGTATCCCAAACTCGTGGATCAAATATGTTCAAATCATATTTAGGTGTCGAACATTGATATTTGTTTGTATGCTCATCATCACAAAACTTATCAATATCTTTAGTTTTGTCAATTTCAATTTCATCCAAATTATTAACATCTACATTATCTTCGTTCTCATTTTCTACAAATTTCTCATTCTCATCACTTTCATTTCTCACAAATTCTTTATTTTCATCATTCTTGTTTTCAACAAAATCTTCATTAACATTTGATTCATTAGTTAAAATATGAACTAAATTTTCTGTTGTGTTATGTGATTCTTTACCAAAATATTTATTTAATGAACCTCTTAAGCTTTGGGCTATCTCTTCTTCTTTTTTCTTTTTTTGTCTTTTTTGATATCCAGAGAGTTGTTTCATGATAATAGATAATTATAAACAAAAAGCAATAAACAAAGAACAATAAAACCTGATATGGAGAATTTTCTTTTGATTCGAAATCCACTTATATAAGACCTTATACAGATATCCTGCAAGTTTATAAAAAAAACACAATTCAATTCTTTAGGAGTTAAGACCTTATTCGTATAATTAAAACAATAGTAAAATAAGGGTTCAAAAAAAGATAACACTAAAATCAACTAAATTTCCATGGTTAGGTTGCTATATTATATTATTTGCTATTTGATTTTAATCAATAATCAATTAATTATGAAAGAAGTATTCTAACTACTCAGTGAAGTTAACTAGGCTATTTATTAAAACAATATCTATCATTTCAGAAATTATAAATAAAATAAAATTTTCAAGCAATGCTAATTTCTTTATATTAAGATTAATAGTTAAATACAATAAAAAAAAATTAGAGAGCTATTGTGTGAAATTATGAAACATGCATCTACTTTAATATTAAATTGTCTTTATGTTCAAATGCCTAAACAAGGATTATAACTCCTAATGATTGAGAGTATATACTCTCACCAAAAATTATCAATTTGTACCTAAGGATTATAACTCCTAATGAAACATTTCACCAAAAATCATCTTGTAATCGAAAGTATATACTTGATTCATTTAATACATATTATAATTGAGAGTTATAAGACTTTGATTGCAACATATGATTCAATTCGTTCCTATCAGCTTGCTAGGAAATAGGAATAACTCCTTATTTAAGCCATTTGCCCTAACATTCTATATCATTGTTCTCATTGTTATGTTTAATTGTTAAAATTGGCCCTATGGGAGTATAACTGCACAAGCTCTATCTTTAATTCAAAGTTGTACGGTTTGATCGAAACAAGATATCAAAATAGGATTTTTTTTTTTTTGATAGATTAGGTGAAATGGCTCGCACAAATTTGGAATTGACATGGTGCTTTGATATCCCACATTTATCTGCATAAAATGTTTTACATATAAAGTATAAACATGATAAAAGTGGATCGTAGACTGTGAAGGGGAAAAAATCACCAAAAGAAAGGGAAGTGAGACATGGCAAGAAGAATACCAAATAGATGGGTTTCGCAACAACTGCAGTCCACAGCAGTAACTTATGGCTGTAAGTCCTTCTGTCCTTGGCGCTATTTGCTTGATTTGTGTGTTGGACGTGAGCTCACAGCCACCCCCAATTCACGGCGCTCTCTCGCAGTCGTCGCAGCGAGAGAGGGAAGGTGCGGCGAGGAGGGCTTCAGTGGGGATTGGGGAGAGGGAGTCAGGGAGAATCGCAAGGCGCGGTGAGAAGAATCGCTGAATCGGCGCTTCGGCGAGGAGAATCGTTGGCGACTGGCGCTCGGCGAAAGCGGCGAGGGTTTTGATGAAGGATGAAGAAATTAGAAAACATTTATAAAAAATAAGAGAAAAAAAAAACGTTAACAGATATATATATATCTATAACATTTATAAAAAAAAATTAAGAGAAAAAATGTATATATATGTATAACGTTTATATATATATATTATATATATATAAAAATTGGGCCCCTAAGAGTGTTTGGGCCCTGGGCAGGTGCCCTGGTAGCCCTGGCCCAGGGCCGGCTCTGCCCCCTTTGATCATATCAAAAACTAGAGAAAATTTTAAAAAATAGTTAAATAAATTTTTTAAAAAAATAGGGGTACATTACAAACATGGCTAGTAGGCTGATATTTTTCATAAATAATTTTCAAACATAGTCTATTTTAATAATTAAGCTTCGGGTTTGAAAAAAATAATTAAAAATTAATTTAGTTTCGAAAAATCTTAAAAATTTTTGTCAAATTTAAGCAGAATAAGTTAGACCAGTAGAAAAGTTTCACAAAAAAATATTATTTAATCTAATAGAAATGATTTATTTTACTAAAGCAACTCATTTTAAAAAATAAATAAAAAAAAAAAATATTTTTCAACTCTAAAAATTGTACTAATTTTTCTTGGATATAGGAAACAGATTGTGTAATACTAGAAAAATTAAATTTCCTAAATTTCTATTTTTTCTAAATTTTTAATATTAAAAGTTAACTTTTAACAAAATAATTTATAATAAATCGGATAAAATTCAAAATATATTGAAAAGTTTTGTTATGTAGAAGACCTTGTATTTTATCCCGGAACAATAAAATATTTCAAAGATAAGTCTGAAAATTATTTTTAATTTTTAAAATACTATTTTCATTAATAAATTCATAGAAAAAAACTTTGGTTAAAAAATTGCAAATTTTTTTCCTTTGATAGGGAGTAATATATTTTATCACAAAATAATAATATTTTCAAAAACTAAGTTTGTGAAATAATTTTAAACTTAAAAATATAATTTTCATTAATAATTTTATAGAAAATCCTGATCTATCCTATTTCCATTTTGCACATAAATATTTTTAGCAAAAATTAAGACAATAAGACTAATGAAATAAATGATTTTATAAAATGACTAAATTAAGTAAATTAATGCATAAATAAGATTTTGAGCATAGAATATAATAAAAAAATTACTCAAACAATTATCTTAACATTTATAAAAATTAATTTTAAAAAGATTTTGAAACCTAATATAAGTTCCTTTCTACTGGATTTACTAAAAATTTCAGTGGTACTTAATTCCTAAGGAATTTTCTGATCTATCCTTAGTGATTTCTAATATACCAATTAATTTTACCCTGCTTTCTAAATTTTGATTTTTAAAAATTGTTTGAACATACATGGTCATTTTTCTATTTATACTTTTAATTTTTTATTTTCTATTTTTAAATTATCAAAATATCTAATGGGTATGAATTTGCTAAGTTTAAGTTTAACCTAGTATTATCCTTTTCTAGTTGTACTATATTCTTAGATAACATCTTGATAAATTGAAAAGATTGCTTGGAAGATAGTGCACGTACCTCACTTACCTCGTGTTCTGATGCTCCCCCTTCATCATAGTTTTCTTTTGAGGATCCTCCTCCTTCATCAATGCTCATTTATGAGCTACTTTTATCTTCTCCTTGGTGGTCTACCAATAGGGTTAGTCTAGCGTATTCTTCAACTTCTGACTTCGATGATGACTCGTCCCTTGTTGTTTTTAAGTTTTTGTGTCTTAATTTGATAAACTCTTTCTTCTTCTCCTTCGTCTTTAGTTTTAGAGAATTATCCTTGATGTGCCCTTCTTCATTGAAGTTGTAACATCGAACATTTCGCTTGCTCTGGGATTGTTTCTTAGCATGTGTCTTATAAAATTTATTAGATTTAATAAACTTACTAAATTTTCTTACCATTAGAGTCGCTTCGTCTTCATCGATTGATGCTTCAGAGTCTAGATCTTTTATTCTTGCTTTCAGGGCAACGTTCTGATTGGATTCCTTTTTAATTATGCATATCTAGATTTGTGAAGTTCTAAAGTGGAAAATAAATTCTCTAAAGTACTAACCTCTAGATCTTTTGAAATATAATAGGAGTCTACTATAGACGTCCAATCTGTTGAAGCAATCTGGGTATCCTAGGTTTTGATATTTGGACAAATGTTTAAGTTAGGTTTATTGTTGTATTTGATATGCATTGTGAGTGTGCAGGATATAGGTACAACAAGGAGAGTTCAAGTGTGATCTTGGTAAAGGAGGAAAGTCTAAGGGTGAGTCATGGCGGTGTAAGTCCATGTATGTAGTCTTGGCAACGGAAGTCCAAGTGTGACTTGACAATGGATGAAGTCCCAGAGGTGTGGCCTCTTGGCAAAGGAAGACATGACAATAATGATAAGGCTGATAGAAACTCCAGAAGGCAAGATGTGAAGGACGGAGAGGCATCCGAGAGATGCGAGGCTGATGGAAGAGGTTAGGAGACTAGGTCTAAGTTGTGCGGGCAAGGACAAGTGTATAAGAAACTGCACTCAAGGTAAGTTACTGTAGTGATACTGTAACATTACTGTAGTGATAGTGTAGCATTACTGTAGTAGTCGACTGGTAGCCGACCATTAGCTTATAATGATCAAATTTCACTTAGGACCAGTCAATCGGTGGTTGTACCAGTTGACTGGTGGCAGGGTGCTTGGGCACCGTTAACGAAATTAGTGGTGATATAGTGTGGTCTTGTACTAGTTGTGGTGAGGTTTCTCCACCCACAAAAAGCTACGCGAGCTAGCTGGAAGTTCTCCGGGAAATCATCCACCAATAGATCAGGATCATCCACCTTGCGGACAGTCGTGGAGTATGAGCATTATCTCTGAACCATGTAAACGAGTATGTCTTTGTGGTTTGCTTGTCTTCATTCTTCTTGTTTTGGTTTAACTGTCTATTTGTTAGTTTGTTTTGTATTTCATTGTGCACTAACATTATAGGAAGCGAACGATTTGGATGAGATGTTATTCACCCCCTCTAGCGGGCGTCAAGGTCCTAACAAGTGGCATCAGAGCTTGATCGCTCTTTGTTAGACTAATCGTCAAAGGAGCAACCGCTAGAGAAGAAGATGGAGTCAGAGGGACCTCTCGGATGGGACATCTCGATCCCACCTCGTATGAGGGCGAAGACTTCGACTATTGGAAGTTGCGCTTGGAGACGTGGTTCTAAATGGATTGAAACCATTGGATGGCATTGGAGGAGCCATTCAAGACTCCAACAAACAAGAAGGGAAACCACCTCCGACCTCGGTATTGGACTGAAGAGCAAAGGGAGCAATCAGAGACAGACAAGGAGGTAACTAGAATTTTAATTAATTTCTCTACCCACAAGAGGAGGGGTGAATTGTCCTAAAAATAAAAATAAATCTTTTCTGATCTTTCAATTTAGATTAGTAGCACAATTATAATAAGTAAAATTAACAACAAATAAAATAACAAAAAGAGGTGAAAGAATTACTTGATTACAACATAAGTGGTTGTTAATCTAAGACAAATGAAAGTACTATAAAGTCTCCTTCATTGAAGGTGGAGAAGCCTCTTATACTCATTGAATGCTCAGAAATATGCTAGGAAATGAATATAAGAGTTATTCTATATTTCTTAGCTCCAAGGGTTTTTTATAGCCATTAAAAAATGTTATCCATAATTTGAAGGCGCATTCACAATGGTCTAAGGTGCCTTTCATCGGATAGATTTTTTCCATTGAGGATATATAAATCTTTATCCTCGGGTAATGGCTAGTGAAGGTGCCTTCCATTAAGCATTGAAGGCGCCTTCCAGCCGGTGGAAGGCACCTTCCATAAGATAGACTTGGCTGATTTTCTTCGCGTGGGTGATGCTCCAGTTATTCGAAGTTGAGCTCACCCAAATCCAACTCCGATCTTCTCCTTGAGCAGGCTTCCTCCACGGCTTCTCATCTCTCGAATGTCACGCATGTCATTCTCATCCACCGGTGTACTCTTCCGCAACACCTCATCTCTCGAATGGACTGAGCCCATCGACTCCTTTTTTCATGTCATCCTTCTCGCTAGTTACATCTTACACTCGACTTCTTATGTTCCTAAGATCCTATACACTTAGACACAAGGATCAAATACACAAGACCTAACTTAACTTGGTTGACCACATTAAAACTACCATGGATACTAACAAACTCATATGACAAGCTATTGCGGTAAATGCATACCAGCGTTGAAGTCTAACAGTTAACGGAAAGTAATACATAACTTTTCATTCAATCTTTTTTTCTTCTCTAGTTTACAACTATGAAGCTTATAATGAGGATGAGTACAAATTTTGTATTTAATCAGTTGGTTGTCTTCATTCCAAAATATCATACAGATATTTATACAATAATCATATTTTTTTTATAGGCAAACCTAAACTTTCACCAATTTCTTTATATTATAGAAACTATCAGTCATTAAGTGATTAGCAGGGAACAACTCTAACATCAATTGACAAATATTATCGTAACATCATTCTGAAAATGATGTTATACTTTTATGTTCAATAACCTTATAGTAGCTGATAGTTGGGAATGACCAGATGGAATGACATCCCATATTTCTTTTTCACTAGTCTTTAGCATGCCATATAATTGCTGAACTTCATGTATTGGTATTTTATCTATAATAGAATGATTAGCTGCATTCATCACATCATGAACTATTAATTATATTGCATTATCATTAGATGATGATTACCCTATAACAGTCGTGTTGGACTACCCTAAATCTGAATGTGTCTTAGACTAGGCTTACGCTCATTCCACAATTCTATGAGAGTAGAGGGTACTGACTTATAAGGTACCAAGTTCAGAATGTACGCCGTCGTTTCCAGAGCATAACCCTAAAATGAATTTGGTAATTCTGAATAACTCATCATCGATCTAACCATTTCCATAAGAGTCTTATTCTTTCGATCCACCACACCATTCTGTTGGGGTGTCCCAGGTGCAAACAGTTGTGATTGAATCCCGACCTCTGATAAGTAATTCTTAAACTCTCCTAAGAGGTAATCTCCACCACGATCAGACCGTAGTGTCTTGATACTTTTACCATGACGTTTCTCCACATCAGCCTTGTACTCTTTGAACTTATCAAAGCACTCAGACTTGCAGCGCATCAAGTAAATGCCCTCATATCTCGAATAATCGTCTATAAAGAGGACAAAATATTCGAAACCACCTCTCGCTGGATAGTCATAGGCCCACACAAATCAGAATGAACCAATTCTAACACTTCTTTGGCTCTATACCCCTTGACCTTAAAAGGTCTCTTGGTCATTTTTCCTTCCAAACAAGACTCGCAGGTTGGAAAGTTTTCCACCATCAATAAACCCAAAGGTCCATCGACTATTAACCTTGGAATCCTACTCAAGTTAATATGACCTAGCCTTAGATGCAAAAATATGTTTGGTTCATTTCCGAATGTTGCTTTCTCTTATTAGAATTAGAAGATATGTTATTAATTTTCATTTGTTGCGTCGTGAGAGTTATTGGATTAAGAGTATATAAATTGTCAACTAACGTACTAGAACAGGTAACCACCCTATTTTTCTTGATAACTACTTTGTCATAAAAAAAATAGAATATCCATCCATAAATAATTTAAAAACTGAAATCAAATTCTTTCTAAAACATGGTACATAAAGATAATTTATTAAAATCAATGTTTTATTCCTATCAAAAGATAAATAAATATTTCCCACTGTAATAGCCGTCACTTTCGTAGCATTGCCCATGTAGACGGTAATCTCCCCTTCATGTAATCGTCTGGTTTCCTAGAACCCCTGCAAGGAATTGCAGACATGATCAGTGACTCTCGTATCTACACACCAGGTACCGGTAGATAACACTGCTAAACATGTTTTGATGACTAATGAATAAGATATACCTTTATTGTTCTCGTTTCTATGAGGGCAGTCCATCAAATGAGTCATCATCTTGAGGATATGATCCCTTACGGGTGCCCCTTCAGTCATGGTGGTCGTCATTAAGTTTCTCATGGCCTCCTGCCTGGCAGCCCGATTCTGGTGTCCGAAGAGTTTCTTGAGATTGAGCATCATGTTATAAGCAGTGGGTAAGGCCTAATGCTGATGTTACAACACATTTGATATAAAAGTCAAAATGTAACACCGCGCCATCTCATCTACCTTGACCTATTTCCTATGTCTCTGTATCTCCTCTTCACTAGAATCTTTATTAGGCACGCTAGGACAGGCCTTAAGAAGTACGAACTTGTATCCTTTAACAGTTAAGACAATGTCCAAGTTTCGTTTCCAATCAATATAATTGGGACCAGTAAGTTTGTTTCTTTTAAAATAATAGCAAGAGGATTGAAAGCCATTTTGAAATCCTGAGAATCACAAAATAAAATATTTTGGTCAAAACTTTAGAATTTAAAATAATATTGATTTCTCGAGCAATATAATTTAAATTCACCAACACCTCAAAACACCGTGAATTTCATATGCCACGATAGTGTGGACGTACACTAATTCAAACATTTGTAAGAGAAGGTTTTACCCATTAATTTTATTATTTTGTCAACCTAACTTTATGACAAATAAAATTAATAGTTGGTTTGTCTTCGGTCACATAAATAATAACAGTGACTCCGATGGGGAGGATACTATTAAATGTGCCTAAGTGTATACCATTACTTGATACTTAGTCCATTAATTAGAATTGTTCCCCTTCAGATGGAGAAGATCACACAAACCTAAATAATTTCCTATAATCATCCATAGAGGAAGTTTGATTTAGTGATCCGCAAACAAACTCATCCGATATGGAGGAAGGCACTTAAAGCCAACGTGCAAGTTTGAATGTATCACTTACAAATCAGTAATGGAGACCGTGGAATTTAAATAAATAAACTCTCTCCCACTTAATTATTTAAACGAGGAATTTTATTCATGCACGCACATAACAACACACAAATCACAGAAAAGCATACACATCACACATGCACACAAGCACACACAACATATAAAGGCAATAAATATGAAAATAAATTTTCAACTATTATGGCATCATTCATCGCTGTCCTCCGTATGCCATCATCCCTAGCCATCGTCGATCCTAGCCAGGTGAGAAGGAGAAAACCTAGTCGTCGGCCCTAGGGCTTATGTTGTCGCATCTATCTTGCTTCCTTCTTCGCCGCGCCTCCGGTCTGATAGAGATTATGGAGTTGTTGCTCTCGCACCTACGTAAGATCATGACCTACATCTAATTGTTGTTTTGATATTTAGATTCTTCTAGTGATAATAAGGATGAGGATGTCTCTTGATTCATGTGTGGATTTGGTCCCCGTGGCTGTTTTGATGTTATCAACCACGTTGGTTAGGTTCTACTGTGTTTGATCCCTGTGTCTGAGTGTGTAGGAGCTTAGGAGCACAGGAAGTCGAGCGGAAGACGCAGCTAGCGAGAAAGACAACACGGGAAGGGAGCCGCCGGGCTCGGTGCGTCCGAAGGACGAGAGAGCTGCGGAAGAGTACTCCGGTGGAGCGAGAAGAACGTGCACGGTGTTCGAGGGACGAGAAGTCGGACGGAAGCCTGCTCGAGGAGAAGGTCGAAAATTGGGTTCGGGTGAGCCCTATTTCAGTTGGTCGCAATCACCCAAAAGAACGGAGCTTCGGAAGCCAAAGCGAAGAAGAAAAGGAGTCAAAAGGGGCTGAAAATTACTGTAGCAGGAAGTTACTGTAGCAAGAACTTGAAGGCGCCTTAAACATGCATTGAAGGTGCCTTCAACATTGAAGGCGCCTTCATTGCTTGTTGAAGGCGCCTTGTGTTGGAGTGTATACTGAAAGCCTAAGCTTTGTAAACATTCATTATGAATAAAGAATCACATTTGGTCAAATTGTCTACATTTAGTTGTAGTTGTTCAATTAATTTATACTGTAGATAACATAGTATGTGGTGCCACATGCAGAAGATGATGTTATCAGTACCTTATAAATTATAAACAGTAGCTCACGACCAAAATGGAAAGGAACAAACCATTAGAAGGTCGTAGTGTAATTAGGTATCAGTTTATCTTGACTGTATAATTACACTAGTACACTTAGAGTGTATTGAGTAAGACCATTTGAGGTCGTTTCTTTTATACTGACTTTATAAAGAAACAAAGACCTCGGTTATTATGGAAGTGTGTGCTCTTAATCCTAATATAATAACAAGCACATATATTTGATATTTATTTCTTTAATTTATCAATGGGTGAGATTTAGTTCGATGAATCAATAA
This sequence comes from Zingiber officinale, assembly GCF_018446385.1. Taxonomy (NCBI): domain Eukaryota; kingdom Viridiplantae; phylum Streptophyta; class Magnoliopsida; order Zingiberales; family Zingiberaceae; genus Zingiber; species Zingiber officinale. The sequence continues at coordinate 140,795,968 of NC_055992.1, forward strand.
GCCCGATAAGTTGAGAAATGGTATCACTTATAGTGTGTGTTGTTGATTATAGAAGAAAACTGTGTCCTAGAGATACTAGGTTGATAATGTCCTCAAGAGGAGCTCATAAGGATTGTCATGTTAAACCCTGCAGGTGGACCTAGTCCGACATGATGATAAGGTTGAGTGGTACTACTCTTGGACTAAGATATTAATTAAATGAGTTGTCAGTAACTCACTTAATTAGTGGACATTCGATATTTTAAACACAGGGAGACTAACACACTCATAATAAGAAGGAGCCGAAAAATGTAATTTGGGATTGGTGCGGTAGTTCAATAATAGTTCTCTAGTGGAATGGATTATTATTGATAAAATTAAGTTGTGTGTTCGGGGCGAACACGGGATGCTTAATTTTATCAGGAGACCAAAACCAATTCCTCCTCTCGGTCCCTATCGTAGCCTCTTATTTATAGAGTACTATACCCACCTAAAGGGGGCCGGCCAAGCTAGCTTGGGAACCAAGCTAGGGCCGACCTAGGTATAAATTGGGGTGGCCGGCCCTAGCTTGAACCCAAGCTAGAGGGGTCGGCCAAATTAAATTAAAAAAAAATTTTAATTTTAATTTTTATTATGTGGAAGATATAATTTATTAAAAAAAATTAAAATTAAATTATCTCTCTTGTAAAAGATCTACAAAAGATTAAAGAAAGAGATTAGATCTCTTTCCTTATTTGTAGATTGGTGAGATATTTTATTTTCTCTTTAAAAATTATTCACATGTTGTAAAATTAAAATTATGGAAATTTCCTTTTATCAACCATGAAGAGATTTTGAAGAGAAATTTTAATTTTAAAATTTTCGGAAATAAATTAGGAAGTTTTAATTGTTGATTGAAACTTGTCTAATTTGATTTCATGATGTGGCCGGCCATTAGAATTTAATTGGGGAAATTTTATTTTATTTTTTTCAATTAAATCATGTCAAGGAAATTAAGGAAATTTTATTATAATTAAATTTCCTAATTTGCTTAGGCCAAGGAATATAAAAGAAGGGGTGAGGGTGCCTTCATGAGATACAACCTCTATTATTTCTCTCTCTCTTTTGTTCCTTGGTGTGGCCGGCCATCATCATCCTTTCCCTCTCTTCCTCTTGTGGTGGCCGAACCTCTCTCTCCCCTTGGAGCTCTTGTGGTGGCCGGATACTACTTGGAGAAGAAGAAGAAGAAGAAGGAGAGAAAGCTAGCATCTCTTGGAGCTTGGTTGGTGTTTTGATCTTCTTCCTTGGTGAAGCTTCCTTGTTGTGGCCGAACCTAGCTAGGAGGAGAAGAAGGTGGTTGGTGGTTTCTCATCTCGGAAGATCGTTGCCCACACAACGTCCGAGGTCAGAAGAGGAATACGGTAGAAGATCAAGAGGTCTTTCTAGAAGGTATAACTAGTAATTTTTCCTTTCCGCATCATGCTAGTTATTTATGGAAATAATACCAAATACAAGAGGCTTACGTTCTAGTATTTCGAATATGTTTTTCGAAGTTGTGTTCTTTTGTTTTTTTTTCCCTTGTGATTTGATTGTTCTTTTTGGTTAATCTAAAGTTATTTTAGGAAATTAAATATTAGATTTCTATAAAAGGTTTTGTCTAGTCGGTGGTGGTTGTTCCCATATCCAAGAAGGCCATGTGCCTCGCCACGTCAGTACTGGGAACCAATTATGGAAATTAATATTTAATGGAATTAATAACTTAAGGTGATTTGGGTTGAACGTGTTAAGTTCCGCAGGAGACCCAAGTTAAAACCTAAAAGAACGAATAGATTAAATTTTGGATCAAATGTGTTAAGTTCCGTAGGCGATCCAAAATTTAATTTAAAAGAACACATGGTAGCTAGGAAAAGGTTCAGACCTTTGTACAAAATTTTTGTACAGTGGAACCTCTAGGTTTTTCGAGTAGCAACCAACACCTCGAGCTAGGTCAAAATGACCGTTCGAGCACCGGATAGAATTCTATCCACTCACCGAGCTGGAGGCGCCTTGGACCTTGTTGGAGGCACCTTGGACCCTCGGGATAGAATTTTCAGAGGCTATTTAAAGGCCCCTGGAGCTAGGAATTAATAATTAACTCAAGCATCCAACTTGTAATCAATTCCTAGCAACTAAGTGAGCGTTCTAAGTGTAAAAAGGCTTCTCCGCCTACAGTAAAGGAAATTATGCTAGTGGAGCTTTTTCATCGCCCTGGATTAACAACCTCCTTGGTTGTAACCAGGTTAAATTCTGTTTTACTTTACTTTCCTATTTTATTTGTATAGTTGCTATTTATTGAGTTGAAATCCGAGGAGGGTATATTTTATTTTTATTTTCAGCAATTCACCCCCCTCTTGCCAGCCTCCGTTGCACCTACAATTGGTATCAGAGTCAGACCGCCTCAGAAGGACTAACTGCTAACTGAAACACTACGATCAAAACGATGGCCGGAGCAAACATCCATCCCCGAAAGTTCGACGGAGACTTCGCCACATGGAAGTGCAAAATGGAGGTATTTTTTAAAACGGATTTTGATATTCTTATTACAATGAAATATGGTTTTGCAACGCCGAAAGAGAAAGAAGAAAACACATGAAGCAAAAAGGAGCAAGCTGATTTCGTCGCCAACGGAAAGGCTGAGTTCCATCTACTCAGTGTACTGCCACCTCAGGAGGTAAATCGAATCGGAAGCTACGACTTTGCAAAAGATCTCTGGGAAAAATTCTTGGAGCTCCATGAAGGTACCTTCGAAGAGAAGCTAGCGAGGCGCGACATCCTCCGGAACCAGTTGACGAACCTCTGGATGAACTAAGGCGAGAAGGTAGCGCAGCTCCAAGCAAGGATCAAAGAGCTGATCACGCAACTAACCAATCTTGGAGAAGAGGTAACGAACCGGGACTCTATCCGGTACGCGCTCAACGCCTTCCCCAGAACTCCAGAGTGGGCCTCCTTAGTAGATGCGTACTACATCTCTAAGGACCTCGAGGTAAGTACTTTAGAACAATTATTTTCCACTTTTGAACTTAACGAATCTAGAGTTTCAGAGCTCAATGGAGTAGAAAAGACCAGTAAGAACATTGCCTTAAAGGCAAAAATGAACAGTTCTGACTTCGAAGCCTCGGTTGACGAATCAGAAGCGGCACTACAGGTAAGACGCTTCAATAAATTTTTTAAATCTAACAAATTTAGATCGCAGAGGCATGAGAGAAAAAGAAGAACGACTCGTTGCTACAACTGCAACGAAGAAGGGCACATCAAGGATGCCTGCCCGAAATTGAAGAGCAAGCAAAAGGAGAAGGCGAAGACCAAGTACAAGAAACCAGATTCCTCCAAACACAAGAACCTAAAGGCCACTTGGTCAAACTCATCCTCCGAATCAGACGTTGAAGAATTCTTGGGGATAGCTCTAATAGCTAACCATCAGCTGGAAGAAGAGTCAAGCTTAGAGATGAGCATCGATGAAGGGGGAGGAACATCAGAAGAGGAAAGCAGCAGTGAAGGGGGAGCGTCACCAGATCAGGTAAGTAAGGTACGCAATCTAATCCCGACTCAATCTTTTAAATTTATCAAGTCTCTGTCCAAAGAATTAGATTAATTAGAAAAAAAAATGCTGAATTAAATAATATCTTAGATAAATTTAAATCAAAAAATGAAAGTTTAAAACTAGAAATTGAGAAATTGAAATATCATGATGCATGCTTAAATAAATTTCCTAAATCAAAATTAAGAATTTATGAAAAATTAAATTGGTACATTAGAAAACACCAGGGCCAACTTAGAAAAGTGCCTAAAAATCATGTACCCCTAAAGTTTTTAACTAATCCTGTAGGAAGGAACCTTTATTGGGTTCCAAAATCTTTGCTGGTTTAAATTTCTCTTTTAGTTAAAAGCTTACAGCGAGAAAATTAAACATTGAAATTCTTTATGGAAGCTTTGTCTAAGGAAGTTGTTGTTGCTCCAATAACCAAGAAGGCCTAGTGCTTCGCCACGACCTGGAAGCTGAAATATTGAAATAAAATGTTTAATTAACTTTCTGAAAAAGTATTAAAAACTAGAATTAAATAATGCTTTGAAAGTTTATCAAACATTTTTTAAAATAAACAAAAAATTTCTTTTACTTAGAAATTTTTCTTGAAAATTCTAACTTAAATTTTTTTTTTCATTTTAGTTAGAAATTTTTTCCTGGAGAAAAACTTCATTCGACTTAGAATTTTTTTTTTGAAAACATTCAAAAATTTAGTTTACTTAGAATTTTTTTAATTAATTGACTTAGAATTTTTTTTTGGAAAATTCAGTTTAACTTAGAAATTTTTTTTTGTAAAATTCTAAAAATTCATTTTTACTTAGAAAATTTTTCTGAAAATCCAATTTAAACTTAGAAATTTTTTTCTAAAAATTGATTTTTTTGCTCAGAATTTTTTTCTACCTTAATAATTTGTTTAATATTCTCTTATTGGTACCCCATTTTTGCTGTGATCAAAAGGGGAGAGAAAGGTTACAAGTTAAGGGGAGTTAGAAAGTTTAAATTTTTATAGTTTTTTAAATTGTGTTGAAATTTTATTTATTGCAAACTAATGCTTAATATATGAGTTTAGTAATTTTATTTTAAATTACTTTTCTGTCTATTTTTACCCTAACTTGAACTTGGGTTGATGCACATCAAAAAGGGGGAGATTGTTGGTCCCCGTGGGTGTTTTAATGTGATCAACCAAGTTGGTTAGGTCCTGCTGTATTTGATCCCTGTGTCTGAGTGTGCAGGAGCTTAGGAGCACAGGAAGTCGAGCGGAAGACGCAGTTAGCGAGAAGGACGGCACGGGAAGGGAGTCGACGGGCTCGGTGCGTCCGAAGGACGAGAGAGCTGCGGAAGAGTACTCCGGTGGAGTGAGAAGAACGTGCGCGGCGTTCGAGGGACGAGAAGTCGGACGGAAGCCTGCTCGAGGAGAAGGTCGGAAATTGGGTTCGGGTGAGCCCTATTTCGGTTGACCGCAATCACCTAAAAGAACGGTGCTTCGTAAGCCAAAGCGAAGAAGAAAAAAAGTCAAAAGAGGCTGGAAATTACTGTAGCAGGAACTTGAAGGCGCCTTGAACATGCATTGAAGGCGCCTTGAGCCAGGTTAGAATGACCGTTCGAGCATCGGATATAATTCTATCCACTCACCGAGCTGGAGGCGCCTTAGACCTTGTTTGAGGCGCCTTGGACCCTCGGGATAGAATTTCCAAAGACTATTTAAAGGCCCCTGGAGCTAGGAATTAATAATTAACTCAAGCATCCAACTTGTAATCAATTCCTAACAACTAAGTGAGTGTTCTAAGTGTAAAAAGGCTTCTCCGCCTACAGTAAAGGAGATTATGCTAGTGGAGCTTTTTCATCGCCCTGGATTAACAACCTCCTTGGTTGTAACCAGGTTAAATTCTGTTTTACTTTACTTTCCTATTTTATTTGTATAGTTGCTATTTATTGAGTCGAAATTCGAGGAGGGTATATTTTATTTTTGTTTTCAGCAATTCACCCCCCTCTTGCCGGCCTCCGCGCACCTACATATGTGTTTATGCTTCCACTTTCATTTTTTTTCATATTTGTTATAGATCTCTAATAAGATCCCATGTTGGATCATTTGAATAATTTCTTGTTTCTTCATATGCTATAGTACAATCATAAGGAAGGATATGTAATTTCCATCAAGTGGTATCAAAGTCACATGTTAAGGATCATTGATTTTTTTAGCATTAGAATGTGAATTTTTTTTGGCAATTTTGGTTCGAATGCATGTGTTTCACATTAGGTATTGATAGAACACATTTAAACATGCATATTCGTTGAGATTTAGTATAATATAACTTAGTATTAAGTTCTTCATGATCTCAAATCATGAAGAATAACAACGGTCCTAAAACCATCAGGATGTTTTTTGGAGAATCATCATGTAAAAACATGATAATCATTGTGTGTCGGTTGTAGTGATTTTTATGAGAACATCGCACGATCTAAAAAAAAAAATGTGTGAATAGGTTTGGGTTCGACGCGCGCCACAACTGTGATGTCCAACATAGACCTGCCTTATTATGCATTGAGTGGGTTTTAGTCCAGGCCATGTTTAGCATTATGGGTGGACACCGACCATTGCCGTGTTGGACAATATATGCAGGCTGTGTGGCACATTATATCGATCGAACATGGTCATATCTAACACTGTGTGGGTGCATTCTAGCTATAACCGTGTAGTACCACACGACCAAGTCGTGTTACATTCTAGATGGACCAAACACAGTTGTGTTGGACAACATGATCAACCCGTGTTATGTACTCGAAGCCCTATTATTGCTCCGCTGCTTGGTTTCCCACTTGGAATTACTGGGAAACCACTTACAGCAGATGATTGATTTATGTTTAATTAGGTCTTCTAGTATTTTCTTAAATCTATCTACACATGTGTTACCAAATCAAACTAATATGTCAACTCAAAAGAAGACATTTTAGGTAGATTTAATATATTTTATATAGATAGACGTATATCTATGCTAAGAGTGATTGACCTAAAGGAAACTCATTTTGGGGCTAGATATATGTTTAATGTAACTCACTATAAACGCATGATATTATTATGTGGATCATGCATATGATATATTTACCCAAAGAAAAACATATTATTGTTGGTTAGTCCTAAGAAAATCGTATCGGCTCCACTGTACAAAATTTTTTTGTACAAGAGTCGAACCTTTCCTTAAATAACCTATTGTGTTCTTTAGAAGTTAAATTAGGAATCGCAGACGGAACTTAACATCATTGATTCTAAATTTAACTTATCTGTTCTTAATGGTTTAGATTTGAATCGCAAGCGGAACTTAACACTATTGATTCAAATCTACCTAAGTTATTAATTCCATAAATATTAATTTCCAAAATTGGCTTCCAGGACTGCATGGTGAGGCACATGACCTTCTTGGATATGGGAGCAACCACCACCGCCTAGGCAAAACCTTTTAAGGAAAGCTAATATTTATTTCCTTAAATAACTCTAGGTTAACCAAAAAGAACAATCGAATCACAAATTCGAAAAAAAAACACAAACTCGAAAAACTATTTCGAAAACTCTAGAATCATATGCCTCTTGTGTTTGGTATTTCCAAAAATAACAATACAAAGAAAACTAGTATGATGCGGAAAACAATTACTAGTTATACCTGTTGGTGCGGTTAGCACTAATGATTTAACCCAGGTTTTGATGAATGACAAATCAGGTTAAGTTAGTCTGTTGTTGTCTAACACTCTGATCGAGTGTGCAGGAGAAGTCCAGCTAGGTCGACGGGCTGACCGGATGTCTGGCACGAAGTCCAGCTAGGTCGACGGGCTGACCGGATAGCTGGCGAGAAGTCCAAGCGGGTCGACGGGCTGACCGGACGCTTGGCACGAAGTCCAGCTAGGTCGACGGGCTGACCGGATAGCTGGCGAGAAGTCCAAGCGGGTCGACGGGCTGACCGGACGCTTGGCGAGAAGTCCAAGCGGGTCGACGGGCTGACCGGACGCTTGGCGAGAAGTCCAGACGGGTCAACGGACTGACCGGACATCCGGCAGGTAAGTGAGGTAAGTCACTGGAGGGGAGTGACTGCGAGGACGCGTTCCCGGGAAGGGAACATTAGGCGTCGATCCGGCTTAGATCCATTTCGGATATCTAAGTCGAGATCGTGACTAGATTCCGGTCTCGGAAAGACGGAATCTAAGTCATACTTTGCTTATCTATAAAACTATGCTAACAATCTTTGCTGCAGGGTAAATTTACCTCCGGACTAACGTTTGTCTTGCAGGACGGATTCTGCGGGAAAACAGGGTCCGGGCGCCCGGGAGGGAAATTTCATCCTGATTGCGCGTCGCCACGTGGAGCTCGCTGGTTGGACTTGCCACGTCTCACCAGGGCGCCCGGAAGGAATCCAGGGCGCCCCGAGCTTTATATAAAAGAAGGGTCAGAGGGGAGCTTCAGTACAACAACGGAAAAAGAAAAGTCTTCCACTGCTCTGTGCTTCTGCGACGCCAACAAAGCTTTGACACTACGCTCCTTTCTTTTCCTTTCTTGTCGGTACTTGTTTTCATTTTTCATTAGCATTCACTGTACAGTCCTTTTGTAATTATATTCGAATTGCTAGTGATTGCCCAACGAAAGTGGTCAAGGACCATGGGCCTTCGAGTAGGAGTCGTCACAGGCTCCGAACGAAGTAAAAAACAATTGTGTTCATTTACTTTTCCGCTGCGCTTATACTCTTGTTTTTCGAATCGATATTCACCCCCCCCTCTATCGAATCTAACGGTCCTACAATACCTTTCTTTGTAAGCAAAAATAACTTCTTGATCTTCTGCCGTATTCCTCTTCTAACCTCGGACGTTGTGTGAGCAACGATCTTCCGAGACGAGAACCACCAAGCACCTTCTTCTTCCTTCTAGGTTTCAGCCACCATAATTCTCAAAGAGAAGTAGAAGTCCGGCCACCACCACCAAGCTCTAAGGGATGCAAGAAACAAAACCTCCTTTCTCTTCTTCTTCTCATAGCTAGAACCGGCCACCATCAAGAGCACCAAGAGGGGTTGTCGCCGGCCACAAGAAGAAAAGAAGAGGCAGAAGCTAGGGTCGGCCACCAAGGAGGAAAAGAGAGGAGAAGAATAATAGAGTCGTTCACCATGAAGGCACCTCTACCCCTTCTTTTATAATCCTTGGTCTTGGCAAATAAGGAAATTTAAATAAAAAACTTCCTTAATTCTTTTGCCATTAAAAGGAAAATTTATTTAATTAAAATAATTTTCTCTTCTCAATATACATGGCCGACCACTTATTTCCCCAAAATAAGGAGAGTTTTAATTAAAACAAAAATTAAAACTTCCTAATTTATCTCCGGAAATTTATAAAAAAATTCTCCAATAATTTTTCCCTTCATGGTGGTTTGTAAAAAGGAAATTTTATAAATTAAAATCTTTCTTTTAAACATGTGGATAAAAAGAAAGTTATCTCTAAAAATTAAAATCTCTTTTAATCTACAAATAAGGAAAGATATCAAATCTTTTCTTAATCTTTCTAAAAGATAATATTTAATTTTTAAACTCTCTTTTAAATCATAAACATGGTTAAAAAGGAAAGTTTTTTCAAAATTAAAATCTACCTTCAATCTACAAATAAGGAAAGATTTCAAAAAAAATTTTAATCTTTTGTAGAAAGTTATAAAAGGAAAGATTTAAATTTTAAACTCTCTTTTAAAACCATGATATACACATAAGAAATAATTTTAACAAAAAACATTTTTAATATGATGTGGCCGGCCACCTAAGCTTGGGCTCCAAGCTATTGGCCAACCACCTTAAGGCTCAACCTTTAGGCTTGGCCGTCCCCTATTGGTTGGGTAAGAAGGTGGGTATGTGGTGGGTATAAATCTCTATATACAAGAGGCTACGATAGGGACTAAGAGGAGGAATTGGTTTTGGTCTCCCGATGAAATTAAGCATCCCGTGTTCGCCCCGAACACCTAACTTAATTTCATCAATAATAATTCATTCTACTAAAGAACTATTATTGAAGTACCGCACCAATCCCAAATTATATTTTTGGGCTCCTTCTTATTTTGAGTGTATTAGTTTCCCTGTGTTTAAGATAATGAATGACCACTAATTAAATGAGTTACTGACAACTCACTTAATTAATATCTTAGTCTAAGAGTAGTACCACTCAATCTTATTGTCATGTCGGACTAAGTCCACCTGCAGGGTTTAACATGACAATCCTTATGAGCTCCTCTTGGGGTCATTCTCAACCTAGATTACTAGGACACAGATTCCTTCTATAATCAACAAAACACACTATAAGTGATATCATTTCCCAACTTATCAATCTCACTATTGTGGCCTGCAACGAAGAGAAGGTGAACGAACCCGAGATTAGCTTTGGTCCGAGGGACCTCAGGGAGTCGAAGTACAACACGACGACACTCTCATCATCAAAGCGGTAATAGCCAATTATACTATTCACCGCATATTTATTGACATGGGCAGCTCGGTCAACATCATCTTCAAGAAGGCATTCGTACAACTCCAGATTGACAGAGTCGAGCCGTTGCCCATGACAACCCCACTGTACGGGTTCACAGGAAACCAGGTTCTGCCAGTCGGACAGACCAAACTAGCCATATCGCTGGGAGAGGAGCCGCTCCGGAGGACGCGGGCCACTAACTTTATCGTGGTAGACGCACCCTCCGCTACAACGTGATCCTGGGACGCCCCGCGTGGTCGTTTCTACTTTTTGTCAAAAAATAAAATTCCTTGTCGAGGACCAGGTAGGAGAGGTCCAAGGAGATCAGCTAGCAGCTCGGCGCTGCTACGTGGAAATGGTCCGCTCTGAAGCCAGATCCGTACGGAAGACACCCAGGATCGAGGTAAACGCTATAACCGAGAAACCTCCTACTTTAGTTTATGAGGAAAAGGAGGAAGTACAGATTCATCCTTGCCGACCGGAGGCCACCACCTTCATAGCATCTGGCCTGGAGGAGGAACAAAGGAAAGTGCTCATCCAATGCCTTCAACAAAACCATGATGTCTTCTCATGGTCGATGCACGAACTGCCCGACATTTTCCCAAGCATAGCTCAGCACTAGCTCCACGTCCGACCGGACGCCCGACCAGTAAAGCAACGAAAGAGAAACTTCAGCGCTGAACAGAATCAAATAATCTGATCGGAGGTTGAGAAGCTCCTGGAGGCCGGCCACATACGTGAGGTGCAATTCCCGAGCTGGCTCACGAACGTAGTACTCGTCTCCAAGCCAAACAACAAATGGAGAGTCTGCATCGACTTTCGGGACCTGAACAAAGCATGCCCGAAGGACTTTTATCCTTTACCCAGAATCGATCAGATGGTAGATTCAACCGCCGGGTGCGAGCTAATATATATGTTGGATGCATACCAGGGATACCACCAGGTGCCGCTCGCCAGCGAGGATCAGGAGACGGTTAGCTTTGTTGGAACCCCAAGGTTGTTTTGGTGTGATCAACAAGTTAAGTTAGGTCCTGTGTGTATTTAACCTTGTGTCTAAGTGTGCAGGAGCTTAGGAACACAGGTAGTCGAGCGGAAGACGCAGCTAGCGAGAAGGACGGCAGTCCGAGGGACGAGGTGCTGCGGAAGAGTACCCCGGTGGACGAGAAGGAAGCGTGAGGTGGTTCCGAGGGACAAAAGCCGGAGCGGAAGATTGCTCGGGGAGCAAGAGACGCAGCTAGCGAGAAGGACGGCACGCGGTGCGTATGAGGGACAAAGACTGCAAATGAGTACGCCGGCGGACGAGAAGGAAACACGCGGCGATTCCGAGGGACGAGAAGCCGGAGGGAAGCCCGCTCGAGAAGACCGGAAGTTGGGTTCGGGTGAGCCCTTTTCCGGATGGCAGAGATCACCCAAGTGAGCAGATCCGGAGGAGAAGAACCGGACCGAGGCGGGACTGAACCAGAGAAGAGGTCCCGGACGAAAAAGTCAACGGCTGTTGACTTTGGGCTCCGAGCGCCCAGACCCAGTATTTTCACTAGATCGAGTCAAAACTCGATCTGAACGTTGGGGGATAAAATTTATCCCCTTCAGGGCGCCCGGAACCCTTCCAGGCGCCCCGACCAAGGCTATAAATATAGCCTTGGTCCAGAAATTTACATTCCAAACACTTGTGCGCTTCTGTTCTAATTTAACTTCTGTCTTTTGTGCTTTCACTGCTGTAAGAGGCTTCTCCGCCTGAAGGAGATATTTTAGTGCACGTTCATTCCTTGGATTAACAACCTCCTTGGTTGTAACCAAGTCAAGTTGTGAGCCTCTTCTTTCTGCTTTTTATTTACTGCTAATTTACTTTATGCAAGTGTTCTGTTGAAAGTTCGAGAAGGGTCTTTTCTGTTTATTTTTTTCAGGCTATTCAACCCCTTTTCTAGCCGGCCCAACGGTCCTACAAGTGGTATTAGAGCCGAGACGCTTCAGGAGGACTAACCGCCGAACGAAGCAACGAGATGGCCGGATCTAACATCCACCCACCAAAATTCGAGGGGGACTTTGCAAGCTGGAAGAAGCACATGGAGGTATTTTTCGGCACCGATTTTGATTTATTACTAATAATGGAACTCGGTTTTGAAGCTCTCGAGGGCAAAGTGAAAAATCAATGGACAAAGAAAGAGCAGGCCAAGTACGTGGCAAACAAGAAAGTAGAATTCCATTTGCTAACCGTACTTCCGCCACAAGAAGTCAACCGTGTCGGCACCTACAACTCGGCAAAGGAGCTTTGGGAGAAGTTCCTTGAATTACACGAAGGAACATCCGAAGCCAAGCTTGCGAGACGGGACTTACTTCGCAACCAGCTCACCAACCTCCGTCTTGAAGAAGGTGAAACAATTGCACATCTACACTCAAGGATACAGGAGCTCATCATCAGACTTTCGAATCTCGGAGAAGAGGTAAGTAACCGAGATTCGCTCAGGTACACTTTAAATTCCTTCCCTAGAAATTCAAAATGGGCATCACTAGTAGATGCTTTTTACATTTCGAAGGACTTAGAAAAAATTTCATTAGAAGAATTTTTTTCAACATTTGAAGTGCATGAGTCAAGATGTGCAGGAATGAGGGAGCCAAAGAACAACGTCGCCCTCAAAGCTTCGAGAGACGAACCTGAATCGGAATCTTCTCTCGACGACGAAGAAATGGTAATGATGGTAAGACGATTTAAGAAGTTATACAATTCTAGAAAACTAACCATCCACAAGGTAGAAAGAAAAGAACGATCCGCTGCTACCATTGCGATGAAGAAGGGCATGTCAAGGACAACCGCCCCAAGAACAAAGACAAGGAAAAGGGTAAGAAGCCTATCCAAAACGAAAGGCCCTGAAGGCGACGTGGGACGATACCTCGTCCGAATCGGAAGTCGAAGCATTCTCCGGACTCGGATCGATGGCGAGTCATCAAGACGACTGCGATTCAAGCTCTTCCGAAATGAGCATCGAGAGCATCGATGAAGGGGAGACACGTCGGAAGAAAGCAACAGTTCAGGGGGAGATCGACAAGGTAATTCAGGTACGATCTCTTCCTCCCGATAAAATGTTTAAGTTCGTTAAACTTTTAATAAAAGATTGCTGCAAATTAGAAAGTGAAAATAAAAATTGAAAAGTAATTCTAGCTAAGTCTTGTCCCTTAGAAGAATTAGATAAATTAAAAATAGCAAATGAAAAATTGAAACTTGAAAATGATGGTTTGAAAATTCAAGTAGATAACTTGAAAAACTATGCATGTTCATCTAAAACCAATTTTAGAAGATTTAATAATTTAAATTGGTACTTTAAATATCACCCGGAACAAATTAGGAATATTTCAATAAAATATGTCCCTAAAAGCTTTTTAATTAATCCAGTAGGGTGGAACCTATATTGGGTTCCTAAAACATGCCTAAACTAAATTATAAAATTAGCGCTTTAAGTGAGAAAATTAAACAAAGAATTTCCTTATGAGGCTTTGTCAAGGAAGTGGTTGTTGCTCCAATAACCAAGAAGGCCTAGTGCCTCGCCACGACCTGGAAGCCAAAATATTGAAATAAATGTTTAATTAACTTACTAATAAAGCATTAATACAAGAATTAATTAGTGCTTTAAAAAGGTTATTCAAAATATTTTATTTTAGAAATTTATTTAGAATTTTTTTCCCTAAGTCATTTTTGTTGCGCTTAAAAATTCTCAAAAATTTAAGTTAGGATTTTTTTTCTTACTTAGAAAAATTCTCAAAAATCATTTCTTCCTAAGTTAAAAAAAAAAAATTCCTTAAACTAGAAATCTCAGCTTAAATTACTTAGAAAATTTTTCTAAATTTCTTAAAAACCTAGAAATTTTTTAAAAAATATTCTTTCTAAGTTTTTAAACCCTTAGATTGTTTTTTCTTGGAACCCCACTTTTTTTGTGATCAAAGGGGAAGAAGGGAATGTATAAGTCTGGGGAGGTAGATAGATTTAATTTTTTTTATCTTTTCTATCTTTTTGCACTTAAATTGCAAATTAAGTTAATTTACTTAATTTTATTTTAATCCTAGCTTAACTTGGGTTGATCACACCAAAAAGGGGGAGATTGTTGGAACCCCAAGGTTGTTTTGGTGCGATCAACAAGTTAAGTTAGGTCCTGTGTGTATTTAACCTTGTGTCTAAGTGTGCAGGAGCTTATGAACACAGGTAGTCGAGCGGAAGACGCAGCTAGTGAGAAGGACGGCAGTCCGAGGGACGAGGTGCTGCGGAAGAGTACCCCGGTGGACGAGAAGGAAGCTTGCGGTGGTTCCGAAGGACGAAAGCCGGAGCGGAAGATTGCTCGGGGAGCAAGAGACGCAGCTAGCAAGAAGGACGGCACGCGGTGCGTCTGAGGGACGAAAACTGCGGATGAGTACGCCGGAGGACGAGAAGGAAACACGCGGCGATTCCGAGGGACGAGAAGCCGGAGGGAAGCTCGCTCGAGAAGACCGGAAGTTGGGTTCGGGTGAGCCCTTTTCCGGATGGCAGAGATCACCCAAGTGAGCGGATCCGGAGGAGAAGAACCGGACCGAGGCGGGACTGAACCAGAGAAGAGGTCCCGGACGAAAAAGTCAACGGGTGTTGACTTTGGGCTCCGGGGCGCCCGGAATAGTCCGGGGCGCCCGGGGCGCCTGGAACCCTTCCGGGCCCTCGGACCTAGTATTTTCACCAGATCGAGTCAAAACTCGATCTGAACGTTGGGGGATAAAATTTATCGCCCCCAGGGCGCTCGGAACCCTTCCAGGCGCCCCGACCAAGGCTATAAATATAGCCTTGGTCCAGAAGCTTTCAATCAACTCAGAAATTTACATTCCAAATACTTGTGCGCTTCTGTTCTAATTTAACTTCTGTCTTTTGTGCTTTCACTGCTGTAAGAGGCTTCTCCGCCTGAAGGAGATATTTTAGTGCACGTTCATTCCTTGGATTAACAACCTCCTTGGTTGTAACCAAGTCAAGTTGTGAGCCTCTTCTTTCTGCTTTTTATTTACTGCTAATTTACTTTATGCAAGTGTTCTGTTGAAAGTTCGAGAACGGTCTTTTCTGTTTATTTTTTTTCAGGCTATTCAACCCCCCTTCTAGCCGGCCCAACGGTCCTACAAGCTTCATCACGGCGGACGACACCTACTGCTACAACATGATGCGTTCGGCTTAAAGAACGCTGGGGCCACTTGCCAGCGTCTTATGAACAAAGTATTCAGGCGGCAGATCGGGTGCAATATGGAGGTATATGTAAACGATATATTGATTAAATCACTCCAGGTTGCCGATCTCTGTGCATATATAAAGGAGACCTGCCATACGCTACGGATGTACGGAATCAAGCTCAACCCCCAGAAATGTCTGTTCGGCGCCAAGAGCGGACGTTTCCTGGGATACATTGTGACCGAGCGGGGCATTGAGGCTAATCCCAGCAAGGTTAAAGTGCTACAAGATATGCTACCACCGAGAAACCTAAGGGAAGCACAGCGTCTTACCGGCCGGATAATAGCTTTATCAAGGTTCATTTCAAAGTCTACTGACCGAAGCCTACCATTTTTCAAGATCCTGCGCCAAGCCACGAAGTTCCAATGGGACGAGGAGTGTGATCGGGCGTTCGAGGAGTTCAAAGCCTATCTCAACTCCCTACCACTGCTAGCTAAGCTGATAGCTGGCGAACCCCTCAAGATTTACCTATCCTCAACCAATCACGCGATCGACTCAGCCCTTGTAAGGCCGGACGACGAGGAACAACCTATATACTTCTTGAGCCATATATTAAAAGACGCTGAATTCCGCTACACCGGTCTCGAGAAACTCGCCTTTGCACTGGGACTCGCCGCTCGGAGGCTCCGTCCATACTTTCTCGTGCATACCATCACAGTAATGACCAACAGCCCATTGAGCAGGGTCCTCCTCAATCCAGAAGCATCAAGGCGGCTGATCAAGTGGACCACGGAGCTCAGTGAGTTTGATATTCAGTATCATCCCCGGACAACCATAAAGGCACAATCTCTGGCCGACTTCATCACCGAGATGCAAGACCCCAAGCCTGAAGTTACCTGGAAGGTGTACGTGGATGGGTCTTCCACCCGGCAAGGGAGTGGGGTGGGAATACTACTGATCCCTTCCAAAGAAGAGCGGATGCAACTATCTGTTCGGCTGGACTACCAAGCAACCAACAATGAGGCCGAGTACGAGACTCTCATAGCCGGGCTGCAAGCCGTTCGGCACGTGAGCGCCATCAGAGTTCGGATTCATTCGGACTCGCACTTAGCCGCCCAGCAGCTCTCCGGAACGTTTGAGATCAACAACGCTCGGCTCAGGCTTTACGCCGAGGCCTTCGAAAAGTTGAAAGCCAATTTCCAGGAGGTGGTTATAAGGAAGGTACCCCGAGCGGAGAATCAAGCGGCGGACGAACTGGCAAAACTGGCCAGCTCCATATCACCGATCGTCATGCAGCAGCTAATCGAGCAAATGTCCCTCGTGGCCCATATCGAACGGATGGAGGGACTCACCTTTCCCAGCGACTGGAGAATAACGTTGATAGAGTTTCTACGAGCAGGAGCTACGCCTTCTGATCGGGAAGAGGCTCACCTGCTGAGAAGGCGAGCGGGCAGGTTCATATTAATCGGAGACTAGCTATACAAGAAAGCTTTCTCCCGGTCGCTTCTCAAATGTGTTGGGACAGAAGACATCGACTATATACTGCAGGAGGTACACCAAGGCTCTTGTGGTGGACATCCGGGCGGGTGTTCGCTAGCAAGAAAGATTTTACTGGTTGGCTACTTTTGGCCGACCCTTCAGGAGGACGCCGCTCATACCGTATCCACTTGCATGTCCTGCCAAAAGTACCATAATCTCTCACACCGCCTGACGAAAGAAATGAAGACGTCCATGGTATCCTGCTCGTTCGACCAGTGGGGCCTGGACATAGTGGGGCCCTTCCCCATGGCAACTGGTCAACGGAAGTTTTTACTCGTTGCCGTTAATTACTTCTCCAAGTGGGTAGAGGTCGAGCCGTTGGCCAGGATCACCGAATAGATGGTCAAGAAGTTCATCTGGCAGCACCTTATTTGTCGGTTCGGTATCCCGCGCCGACTCATCTCAAACAAAGGAAGGCAGTTTGTCGGTCAGCAACTCAGAGAGTAGTGCGACGGATACAGCATCCAACAGGCCTTCACCTCAGTAACTTACCCCCAGAGCAATGGGCAAGCTGAAATAGCCAATCGGGAGATCCTGCGGATTCTCCGAGTTCGACTCGACCACGTCGGGGGGCAGCTAGGTGGACACGCTTCCAAACATATTGTGAGCAATCCGAACGACGCTAAAGGAGGGGACAGGTGTCACACCTTTCCACTTGGTATATGGAGGCGAGGCAGTTGTTCCCGTCGAAGTCGGAATAGAATCTGACCGGGTGTAGCAGTACGACGCGGACAACGCCGAGAGAAGACAACTGGAGCTTGATTTGGTGGATGAAACGCGTGCCAAGGCGACTGCTCAGCTGACGGCCTATTGGCAAAGAATGAGGTAAAGTTACAATCGGCGGATGATCCCCCGATCCTTTCAGGTCGACGACCTATTATGGAGAAAAGTGAAACCGGTCGGCGATGTCGGCAAGCTAGAGGCTCTGTGGGCTGGACCATTCAAGATCGTGGAGAAGCTCCGCTCGGGAGCTTACTATTAGAAGATGAAGACGGGCGGCGACTGAAACGCCCATGGAGTGCGAACCATCTCCAGCCGTACTGAGCTGGGTGAAAGGTGCGCCGATGTATTTAGTGTCCTGTATCTCTTCTTTGCCCTACGTCTTTTGACTGCATGGTTAAAATCGAAAAGCAAAGGATTACAAGATCATCGCTAAATGGCTAGTCAACTCTGAAGACCGTCGAGAGACGATGTTAAACGCCAGAGCCGAACCGGCGACCATAAATACCCGGCCTGTAGACTGTCGAGTAGTGACGTTAAACGGTAGAGTCAAATCGGTGGCTATAAATACCCGGCCTGAAGACCGTCGAGCGACGACGTTAAACGCCAGAGTCGAACCGATGGCTATAAATACCCGGCCTGAATACCGTCGAGCGACGACGTTAAACACCAGAACCAAACCGGCGGCTATAAATACCCATCCTGAATACCGTCGAGCGACGACGTTAAACGCCAGAGCCGAATCGGCAGCTATAAATACTCAGCCTGAAGACCATCGAGCGGTGACGTTAAACGGAAGAGGCGAACCGACGGCTATAAATACCCGGCCTGAAGACTGTCAAGCGGCGACGTTAAATGTCAGAACCGAACCGGCGGCTATAAATACCCGGTCTGAAGATCATCGAGCGGCGACGTTAAACCCCAGAGTCGAGCGGCGACTATAAAGCTCCGCCTTCACATCGTTTCAATTTAACATGGGTTCTCTGGAAAGGAGGAGATCCTAAACTCGATTGCCGAGCAGTAGCTCAAAGATCAAAAGACGAGGCTCTCACGAATTTAATAGCGATCAAGGGAACAGGTAACCCACTCAGATATACACAGCGAGAGAACAAGCAATGGAAGACCCAGAAAGAGTTCATTAATCAAAAATAGGCCGAACGGCGAGTACATATATTAAAATAGGCCAAACGGCAAGTACATATCAACGACTTCACTCTATATAATCAAAGACATCATCAAGGATCTTGGTAAGAAGCTCGACGTGGTCACGGACAGAAATGGTGAAGTATTCAGGGATGTCTTCAGATAATTAACCGTGGCAGGGACGACCAACTCAAACGCACGGACGAGCCGAGCGCAAGCTTTCTCTACGAATTTCTTCGAACGGATATAGTTCTGCCGCATGACAGCGAACCGACTAGGTTCAACCTCCTGATATTCTTTAAGGGCGGCTCGGGAGGCTTCAAGAGCGTCCTGAAAGGTCTTCAGGTCACCCTGGAGAGCGATCACCTCCGCTGAGCGGCCAGCCTTCTCGGCGGTGAGCAGGTTAGTCAACTTCTTGACCCTCTACACAAGGGCCCGGGCCTCAATGTTTTTTATCTCCAAATCGGAGATAGCCGTGTTTTTTCTGGTGTTGGCCTGCTCGATCTTTTTGTCATATGTCTTAACCTCGGTCTTGAGCCGATCCACCATAGTCTGCAGGTCGGAAGATTTGTGTTGCTCGGCCTCCAGCAGTCTCTTGGTCTTGTCAAGGTCTGCCTTCAACTCGGCATAAGAAGGGCCTGGAGGTGGAGCCCCACCAGAAACCTTGAGCTTCTTGAACTCCTCCTCTAAAAACGCCAGGCGGTTGCTTACCGCAAGCTTTCCACCCAATACTGCAACAAGATCAGAGGGGAAAAAGTCAGCGCCGAATGGAAATGAAAAAGTGGAGGTATGATGAGAGTTACCCCGGTGGCCTATTATATGTGGCTGTTGCCGAGAAGCCCCGGGGGCATCAGAGAAATGCGTGCCCGAGCGTCCTCCCAGACCTTCGCCAGAGGTCCCCGGATGGTTATTTGGTGTTCGGGGCTCGCCGACCATTCGGCCGCCTACAAATATTCCTCCGTCGGTAGGTGGAGTATGGCCTTGATAATCCTGCGCTCACCCGGTGTAGACTGAGCAGACGCTGAAGGGGCCGAGGACTGGCCGACCGGATCGGAACGGATAAGAGATCGTCTGATTTTTCGTTGAGCAGGAGGGAGTGAGCTAAGGGGTTGGACAACGATGGGGTCAGAAGGCCAATCGCCTTGAGAGGGGGTCCGGTCGGAAGATAGCGCTTCCACCGTCGTATCAGCCAATGGAGGGGGAATGCACGTCTGCTCGGACACACGCACAACTGAGGTGGCCGAGCGGGTTGGTGTGCCCGTTCGGCGGTGTTTGCATCCAGACAACGGAATTTCATCATCAGAAGACCCGGCCTCCTCGGTCTGAATGTCCGGTTGAGTACCTAACGGGGCGGTCTCTCCCGCCGCCTCGGTAGTGGCGGTCCGAGCGGAAGACGCATCGCCCGCAATCTACGCCTCTTCGCTCTCGCTTTCATGAGAGCCGATCGGAGCGATACCGAGTTTCTCCACCTCCTTCGCTGCAGCTACCTCTATCTCAGCAGCCTTGAGTTTTATCATGCCGAGCACCACCGACTTCATCATAGCGGCAGCTGTGAGAAAGAAAGAAGAAATCAGTTAGACCCAAAGAAAAAAGGAGAAAGTTATTTCTTACCAGGGCGGCCACCTGGAAACCTCATTCGGGTCAGACTTAAGCTAAACATATACATCATTCCTTCGTGGAGCAGCTTATGGATATCCAGCTTCAGCCCGGCCAGCAGGTTGGCTGCATGGAGGTAGGCGGGCTCGGTCCTATACCGCTTCAGGTCGGGCTGGGAAGGCAGAGCGATCTGCCATTGGGTCCGGAAGGGAGGTGGTTTGAGGAATTGCAAGAAGAAGAAGTATTCCTTCCAATGCTTATTAGAGGATGACATGTTATCAAAGAAGACGAGGCCGATCCGAGACAGAAACAAAAAGGTACCTATCTCGGACTGCTTCAGATAATAAAAGTAATGGAAAACTTGAGGCTTTAGAGGAATGTTGTGCACTCGGAAAAGCACAACTACGCCGCACAACAGACGAAAGGAGTTAGGGACAAGTTGGGCGAGCAGAATGCAAAAGTAGTTGCTGGCTTCTATCATGAACAGGTGGATGGGAAATTGAAGGCCCGCTACGAATTGGTCTCGGAAAAAGGTGACAGTGTCGACCGACGGGTTGTGGGGTTGGGCGGACGGCTCGGCTAAAACTATCTCATGGTCAGGGGAAAGATTGAAAGCACTTACTAGGTTGGCAGCGTCACCCAAGTCGAACCGACTCTCCATGTTGTGGTACCAAAGGCCGGGAGAAGGGTCATATGAACTGGCCATGGCCGGAAAACGAAAGGCACGGTGGTTTAACCAGTGGGATCAATAGGAAAAGGCCGACAGGAACAGAAAGAACATACAAGAAGGAGAGCCAAAGCACGAAGGAATGCTACCGACAAGGTAGAGCAATGAAGAAGCTTACAAGAAAGCCAAATACAAAGGAGAAGTGTGCCGAGAGTTCGCCGGATCGCCAAAGGAACGGGTTGCCGGAGCACTGGGCACGAAAGAAGTTGCCAAAGCACGAAGGCAGCAACAATGGAACAGAAGTCGGCCTCGAGATTTTATAAAGATCGAGCTCGACCAGCCGTAGCCATCCGATCTAGGTCGCGAGGATCAAAGCTTGCATCCGGCCGTGGAATTCAAACCACCACATGTCCCATCGTGGTAGACACCCCTGTCGTACAATGACGGCGGTGGTGCTAGGTTACAGGGCGACATTTAATTGAGGTCATTACTCGGCGTGGTCGCGTGCTCGATTTTAATGATGGGGATTTGCACGAATTCCGAGGAGATTTCGATGACGATAGCTTTGACCACAAGCATACCCGGACATGGAGCGATAAGATTAACAAGTATCGACGCACTCCTCGCCGAGCGACCAACGAAGGTTCGCCCGGGCGAATCGCCCAAGCCCACCTAAATCATTTCATCATCACTTCCGAGCGGCCGGCAAAGCACTAAACCAATTTGTCCAGTCAGTCGGACTTACAGCCTCCTTCAACTAGACTTGAAGGGGAGACATGCGATCTAGGGGTAAAGTGAGACTCGGATGGTAGAGGAGCCAATGACACGTGGGGGTCAGAGTTAGCACGGTCAACATCTCGGGCTCGGCCGGGCGACCGATGTATTGCCCGGGCGGTAGCGCGACAGCCCAGCTCAACGCTGGGTTTCCGACGCTCAGGGGCCGAGCGGAGTCCCCGCTCGCCTGAACGGTGGACACTGCTCGACTACGCATGGCGAGGCGAGAGCAAGATGAAGCACTAGGGGACGAGCGGGCCTCCCACTCGGCTCGGTCACTCCCTCAGCAGTATGGGGGCGTAGCCGAGCGGACCCCCCACTCAGTCTTGTAGACGACAAGATGAGCAGGAGGGAATATCTTCCTCGGGGCAGGCGTCATCGACAAGCGGCATGGTTGGCGACATGGTCAGGCAGAGAATCGTACGGTGGAATCATCCACTGTCACATCAGGGATATGCCCGGTCCGTTAAGGTATGACATAGACACGCTTTTCTGACACACTCATTATAGGTATGCTTTGAGAAGTACACACGTCTCGGTAAGCGTGCACGCGTCTTCAGGGAGCCCTATATAAGGACCCCCAGACTTCAACGGAGGTATGCATGACACATCACTGTAGCCATAGTTCTCGTCATTCTACTTCAATTTCTTGCTGCAGGAGGCTAACTTGAGCGTCGGAGGGTCGTTGCCGGGAACCCCTTCCCGGCTTGGTTTTGTGCTTGTAGGTTCCCGCCGAAGGTCTACGTCACTCACAGGGCTGCGCGGAGTCAACGAGAGCACCACGTCCTCAACGACCGTCGACTCAGCACTCGGACAGGATCAACATTGATATTGCAATTACTATTGGGGTTGTTATAGTTATAGAAACTATGATTCTTTAATTTTATGCTAATGAAGTTAATGGATTAAATTGTCTAAAAAGGTATTTAATCTATATAGTTTTGGCATTGTCGAGCTCAACTAAAATATTGTGTTATATACGGTATCATATGTAGCACAAGTGAAAGATTATTGGATTTAATCG
This sequence comes from Zingiber officinale, assembly GCF_018446385.1. Taxonomy (NCBI): domain Eukaryota; kingdom Viridiplantae; phylum Streptophyta; class Magnoliopsida; order Zingiberales; family Zingiberaceae; genus Zingiber; species Zingiber officinale. Next base: position 140,818,595 of record NC_055992.1, read on the forward strand.
CCAAAAGGTGTGTTAACATGTCAATTAATAACACACAGATTGCCATTGTAAACAAACCCATTAAAGTGATCTAATTTATGTGTTGAATCATGTGTTTTTGGCATTAGATGTTGACTCATGTATGTGGAACCCATTAGCCTGTTACCATTAGCATGAATGAGTAGCTAACGAGTTTGAGCCCCTTATGTATATAAAGGGTGTGATCCCCAAAGGAGAGGAAAGTGAACTGTTTTCTTGTTTTCCCTATCGGATCGAGATTACGGAGTTGTTGCTCTCGCACCTATAGAAGATCATGCTCAGGGACGAATCTAGGAATTATAATTGGGGGAGGCTTAAACCTTAGAGTCCTTGTAGAAGAAAAAATCTACATCATCCATCCTAATCGCATAAGATAAAATAATTTGTGGCCTGATCATCTATCTTGTTTTATTTTGATAGTTGATTATATCACCGAAAGTTATCAAAAATTGAATGAAGGATCAATTAAAATGGAAAAGAAATAAGGATAAAAAAAAAGAGAGCATAGAGAAGTATTCTTGTTTCAAATAATTTGTGCATTTCACGAAGCCAAAAAGATCATCTACATGTAAAAAAATGGAAATGGAAAAAAAGATAACAAGTTAAGTTAATTGTACAACTAGCATTGTCGTGCCGATACCAAGAAGAATGGCCGGTCTTGCCATCGCATGATGAGCAGTCGTCACCCTCCTCTTGCACCTTACACCTTACACCTTACACCAGAAGCCTTACAGTAGGCGGCGGGCCTATATGAGAGCGTAGTATTTGAGTAGCATCATGACGAAGCTTGCAACGTTGAGCCACTACGCCCACTGCTTCAGCTTCTCGTGCCACTCCTTCCTCTCCCACCCTTGCACGCGATGATGTTCTTGATCTCCCCCCAACATAATCTTCTCTAGCCATAGTCGCTCCATGGGCGGTCGAGGGGCAGTCAAGTCGAGGCAATCAAACAATGTCGCGTAGTGGAATAGAGCTCCACAAATTGCTAGGTTCACCTCCCTCTTAGGCGCTCGACGAATGCCCATTATCTTCAATGGCCACCATCATCTCCACTAGCACAATGCCGAAAATGTATTATAGAGATGGATAAATAGGCTATAGCGCAAGACAACCCTAGTGAAGATCCGTCTCTGGTCATGTCATGTAGCTAATTGGTGTTTTGATCTTTAGATTCTTCTAGCGATAAGAAGGATGAGGATATCTCTGGATTCAGATGTAGATTTATAATTTATGTCTTTATGCTTCTGCTTTCATTTTTTATTTTTTTGCATATTTGTTGTAGATCTCCGACAAGATCCTGCGTTGGATCATTTAAATCATTTATTATTAATTCATATGCTATAGCTCAATCATAAAGAGGGATATGAAATTCAAATCATCATTGTCTTAACCTCAAATCAACCTTGGCTCATTAGGATTTTCATGTGCAAGTAATTTCTTTGGGAAATTAACCTTGCTTGGCATCTAGTCAGCATTGACTTGCTAACATTTCATCGCTTACCAAACATTTGATCCTCCTTGTCAGTGAAATTAATCTCCTTAGTGTTTAAGTATGATAATAAATTTTGATATGTGGGTAAAGAGTTAAACTAAATTTGTTTATATTTTTGATATGTGTATTTGAGTCTTACAAAAATTTAATGGAATACATATGGAGATTACTTGACATGACCAAATTATTTGGATATCTTGTGGCCCGAGAGTCGTGGAGATGGGTAAAGGATGACATGGAGCATATGAGGGATCAGTGAACATGAAATATCATAAAAAAGTTGACGGAAGTAAATTTAAAAAGTAAAATATAAATGATAACACAAAAAGAATAGTGAACTCAGCTAATAATGTGAGATACTAAATTGACGTGTCATAATTGTTCACCTGTTGTTGCTTCATCAATTTTTACGTTAAATTTAAATTTTACAAACAATTACAAAAATTATAAAAATATTAAAGATAAAATATCAATTTTAAATCATTCATGTACATATTTTATTATAAATACATATATTCTAGAAAGATGGAAAAATCGAAAAAAATTGTTCAGAGAACAAAACGCTATGGGCCGACGGTGGATAAGGCCAAAATCCCAATAACCTTCTTTTCCACCTAGTAATGAATCGGCGCGTCCTCTCTGTCCTACCTTCTCTGCTTTCCTTAGCCCGTGCCCCACCATTGTACAAAAGGTGGATCCCGCCGCCCAGCGGCCCCCTAGACCTGGCCCCACAGGCCACAGGGAGCCCGTGCCCCACCATCTTTCAATGGATGGAGGTTTACCCCAGATCGAGGGATCGAATGGGACGAAAACTCCTGTAGCCGTGTAACTCACCCACAACCACTTTCCCTCCTCAGTCACCGGGGCGGGCTGGCGGTGCGCTGCCGCCCCAAATCTCGTCGGAAGCAGCGCTATCGGTCGCGTCCATCAGGTGCTCGTGTTCTTTTCCCCTCTTCTGTTCTTCTCGTTCAGAAGATTGTTTTCTTCTCTCTGGTCATTCCTATTTTTGGTCCTTCACCGGTGAGTTTTCTTCATAAAGTTCTATTTTCTTTTGCCTTCTGCAGCATACGAATATATTTAGAAGAACGCGATCATATAAATGTGAGCCCTGGCTTGCGTACTTATTTCTACTGCCAAGCTTCACTTATCGTGTTGGGCTTTTGGATGGGCCGCTGGATATGTTGCAAATGGTAACAATGTGCATAAGATTTTTCCCCTTTTTCTCCATTTCTTCCATATGTGAATTTACACATAAGGTTGAACTAGGGTTTTCTTTAGGAACTCAAGAAAGTAGCACTATTTTTATTAGTATCTTGACATAACCTACTTTTCATTCTGCAGCAACAAATGAAGAAATCAGTCCTTCCTGTGAAATCTATAAAGGGTTCGGGGAGCCAAAATCTCAGAAAGGAAGACTTAGAAAACCTTCTAAGCTACCATTTTGGTTACTCTGGATTCAGGGGAAAGCAGTTGGAGGCCATAGATGCAGTATTATCAGGTTACTAGTTCTGCAGTTAGTTTGCCATTTGTGCTCTATAGTGAAACATGGATGGGCGTTTTTTTTCTTCTTAAACTGATATGCTATACTGTACAAATTTGAATGTGTGTAGTAATTAGTTCAATATTTGAAAATCTGCTGCAATATTTGCAGGGCTTCTTCTTCACATTCTTAAGTTGGTTAACAATGGGAAATGAAATGAACATATTTAAGCTTCTTAAAATGCACATTGAGTTCAACTGAGCTTGAAATTTCATGTTCAAGCTTGAAAATTAGAAATGGACAAGCTTGAACAACTCAATAAACTAAATGAAAAAGCTTGAACACATATGTGTTCAATTCGTTAATATTCATACATAGAATTAATTTGCTTGATGGGAATGAAATTAAAATTTTGGAATGAAATTCAAAAACTTGTGTATTGATGAAACCCACCTCCTTCCTTAGGTTTTGATGAGAATGGGAATGAGAATTAAGTTTTGGACAAAAATACCCTTAATATATTTGTTTAATTTTTCTTTGATATCGATTTCTCTCTCCTTGTTCTCTCTCATCACACTTTCTCACTGCTCATTCTAGCATCACACTTTCTCTCTCCTCAATCTCTTTCATCATACATTCTCTCTCTTCATTTTCTCTCATCACACTTTCTTTCTCTTCAGTTTCTCCCATTACACTTTTTCTCTCATCACACTTTCTCCCTCCTCATCATCTTTCATCATGCTTTCTCTCCCATCACACTCACTTTCCTAATTTTGTTCTCATCATACTTTCACTCTCTTTTCAATTTGTCCCGTCACACTCTCTCTTCTCATTTTCTCTCAGCACATGTCTCTCTTCATTTTCTTCCATCACACCTTCTCTCACGTCATCCTCTCTCATCATACTCTCTTCCATCACATTCTCTTTCCTTATTTTTTCTCATCACTCTTTCCCTCTCTTCATTCTTTCCCATAACATTTTCTCTCTCATCACACTTTTTCTTATCATTCTCTCTCATCATATTTTTCTCACACATCTAATTTTTTCTCTTATTTTCCGCTAAGGGTAAAAGTGGAAATTTTAGTTCATTCCGTTAGAAAATATTCAAGTAACTAAACATTATTTTTAAGAGTGATAATCATGCTCATACCCTTCCCATTCCACAATACTATACTTCCCATTCCCATTCCGATTTCTAAGAAAGAATCAAATGCCACCTAACCTAACAACTGGACAATATTACTGGGGAATGCTGTGCCAACCATTGGAATTTGTAAGAAGTGTGCTAGATAGGGCATGCCACTTGTCATTGCTGAATTCTAATGGCCAACATAGAGCACTATAATGTAAAAGGGTGGCATAATAAATATGATCATTTCACATGATAATGTAATGATAAATATGGTTACATTATAAGTATAAAATTCAAATCCATAGTAATCGAAATAATCAAAGATCTCCACATAGCATAAACAATAGAAAAATGAAAAGTAACACATGATTAAAAAATCTTTGCAACCCATGTGAATAAATTTTCAAAAATCTAATGATGAATATATCTTAGTGCAACACTTGATAATTCATCTGGACACCTTTTTGACACCTTGAACACTATCTTTAGAAGCATCTTGATGCAAGAGCAAAGGTGATGTTCCCTAGGGATAATTTGATAGGAGTGCAAATAATAACTAATGATAAAGCAAAAGGGGTAGGTAGCATGATATTGCAATAATATTGTCACATGAAATTTGCTAATCATCTCACCAATTCAAATATATAGCTAAAACTGTATCTTAATAATATCTCTATCTATCCACCATGTTATAATTTAATTTTCCTTGTTATTAGTGGTGGTTGTGCATGGACCCGTGGATTTCTCCCTATACTCCCAGTATAGGAAGGTTTGCGACATCTGCTAAACCACAAAAACACCTACCTATACGCAACTTGCATACTCCCATTTACAAATTTGTTACATTAGTAAATGAATGAGTATCATCATGTCATTAAGCTACTTAAGTTCCTTGACATTTAATTGGAATAACATAGACATATGGTAATCGTAACATGCAAGTGCTTATCACTTGGTAATAACACTATTCCTAAGATGATTTTCTAAGAAAACTAAGAAGCTTAGTACACACAATGACATGTTAAATGGCTTATATATAATGTCATGCATTAATTTGTCACTATTCATGCACTACCATAATTAATAGCTAGTAGCAGTTATACCACTAAGTTTATGACATGCATTAAATAACTTAACAAATATACAAATATGTATAAATCTATATGTGATCCCATTGTGGTGTAACCCTAGCATATAAACGTGACTTGATCGGCTTGATATGATATTTGACCTCAATATAATATTTGACCTTGATATGGTATTTGATCGGATATGACATGACCCAAGTACCTCGACCTATGGTGCGGGTCAGTATCAAGTGCGAGTGTCGCGACTTGCAAACTCTTGCTGGCACAAGTATGAAACATGTAGGTGAGTCCAACCTCTATATTTTTATGTTAAGTAAACTAGTTGTTAATTTGATTTTTTACAATAATATTAGCACAAATATTAATTTATTAATATTTATTCCTTTAAAAATATTTTTTGTAATTTAAAAATAGTTAAAAATTATATATTAAAAAATTAGGCCATTTTGACCATCTCATGCTCTGCTTGACTTGACTCTTGTGGTCCTGACTATACTACCATACTAGGCATGACTAGAATTGGCCTAAGCTCGACCCGACACAACCTATTGACATCTATACTAGAATTGGCCACCCAACCATGTTCCTCACAAGCTAAGCATCACCTGTTGACACCTTTACTAGCATACATGCATACACACAAAGGAATAAGTTTGAATCCTAGCAATTTTAGAAGCAAATCCAAATAGTTATGTGTATAGAGAAATGCTTTGATCATCTTATAGGCAATGTGATCCGACCCTTCCCTAGGACTTCGCATTGACAGGAGCTTGGTGCACTAGACTGTCCCTTTTTAACAAATTAGCATGCACAAATTTACCCATAATCATGGCCAAAAATGCCACAAGTGAGTGGCATACGGAAAACTCTTACATAAGGAAGAAGTGTTTTGAGACTTACTGCCACTATGACTCATTGCTGCTGCTGCAATCACCTATTGATCATGTACAAAGGCCTCAATGGCACAAGAACGGTGATTTTTCATTGCCTAACATGAGGTTGCAAACTGTTCATGGAGAGGAGAAAGGGTTTAAGAGAAAGGTTGAGATCTTGCTGTTATTTACACATTACAGACTCAGAGGTTTTGTTGCTACTTAGCCTAAGAATTTTCTTGTACTGATGACTATTGTTGTCAAGCCAAGGAGGATGAGGGCGAGAGATATACTATGGATAGGAGGAAAAAGGGCTCGAATTCTTACCACTGTAGATTAGTTAAGGTTATGTGACGGGCAATTTCATTTTCTTGAGTTTTGTTGACGAAGAAGATTTGACTACTATTACCACTCTTAGGTCCTTTTTGATAGGTTAATCAATCAAGCTGAAATCTAATTAATTTCGTATAAAAAATAATTATTTAAAATATTTGAATAAATGACATGATCATTATAATGCCAGTTTTAAACCCTTATTCTAATTCAAAAATTTTCTTTTTTATTATTAGTCATTTGTCTCATTCACATTTTGCATTGGTTTTTCCCTCTTTAAATATTAGAGCCTTATGAATTCAGTATGATGCGGCTATTTATATTACAGGAAAGGACTGTTTCTGCCTCATGCCAACTGGAGGTGGAAAATCTCTGTGTTATCAGATTCCAGCTGTAGCAAAATCTGGCATTGTGCTTGTGATCTGTCCACTGATTGGTGAATGCTTTCTATCTGTTTTATAATTAGAAATCCTGATGTCAGATTTTATAAAAGAGGTTGCTTTCTTATTGGGCAAATTGCCAAATCAAGCACTCCTTGTTAGGAATACCCAAATAAGGCTCACATTTATATAAAAAACTCCCTATCAACGCTTCAGAAAATAAAATATCTAAATCAATTCCAAAACAAGAAAAATATTTTTGCATGTATATTTTTTTTCCCATTCAACACCATTTCGAGTAACGTTGGAGTTCTAGTTTGGAGTTTTTAGAAGTAGGGATCTAGTTGGAATGCATATGAAAGTATTTTCACTTTATTATTTTGAGTTTTTGACTGATAGCCATTCTCATTTCCTTTGTGCAGCACTCATGGTAAGCATGTTGACTATCTATTTATTTATTCTCTTTTTAAATATTTTCTGCATGTTGCAAATTCATCTTTGCTTTAATGCTTAGGAAAATCAGGTTGAATTTTTGAGGAAGAAAGGTATTTCTGCTGAATTTCTTTCTTCAACACTAGCTGCAGATGCCAAACAGAAGGTAGCAAATTGCATTACCTATAGTTTTTTAATTATGTTTTCACCATGCTAAAGTTTTTGAAACTGTTTTGTTTACACAATTTATAACATCAGCAAATGAGTTTGAAGAAATAGCAACATTGAAATCAATGTATCTCATGCAAGGTCTGAAGTGTCATTCCATTCAAGAGATTTAGTCTTCAATACGAATGCGAAGCTTTTGGTACCATGCTATTTGGCACTCAGTATGCTTCAAAATGTGTTATAATCCAGTAATTCCCTCTATCAATTAACTTGATTATTTCAAATATAAGCCATTAGCAATTAAAAATTAATGAATGGGAGCCTTGGCGCAATGGTAAAGTTGTTGCCATGTGACCAAAAGGTCACGGGTTCGAATCCTGGAAATAACCTCTTGCAAAAAAGCAGGGTAAAGCTGCGTACAATGGATCCTTCCCCGGGACTCCGCATGGCAGGAGCTTCGTGCACCGGGTTGCCCTTTTTTTTTAGCAATTAAAAATTAATCAAATTAAAATTTAAAGCAATAAGATAAACATGTAACAAATATTTAATTAATGATTATACCTTACTGATATCAAAATGTCATTTTGAATGAAGATTTTGATTTCTGTAGTATCCTAGTGGGATCACCTTATAATTTTAAATCAAAATTAAATAATGTACCCTATTGTAACTGCAATGGATTTCTATACATTCCTATAGAGATATGTTGATAACCATTAGAAATTAATATAATTGTTAATTCAAGCATTGGTATAAAATATGGTTGCATTCAATTTCTCTGATTTCAGCATCAGTCCTATTTATTGTTATCACTGCTATTTTTGATGCTTTCCCTCTTTTTTTATTGTCTCATCTTTTCATTGTGAACAACAGAAGAAATTGTTGAGTGAGTTGTGGGCTAAAACTATGTCGGTATGAACCACATAACGATTGCCACTTTCCCATGCTGACACAATATTGGTATCAATCGACTGCAACTGCAAGGATGACATGTTTCAACCATATTGACTAATATCAATTGACACTTGAAACTATGAGCTCATGTATGAATTGAAGTGGTTGCTCTAAAATAAACATTTAATCTAATTGCATTCTTAGATCACAAACTCAATGAGGCTAAGTAATATTATTCACGATCTGGAGTTTTATTCATTTTCCATGCTTTTAATTTTGGAGTTATTATTTCATCTTGTGGGATTTCTTTGACACATTGTTCATGAGATTCTTTGATTTATCATACAGCTAGCTATTTGATAAAAAAATCTTCAGGCCTGCTAAATCGGTTCATTGGTTATGATGTGCACATTTTGTTCATCACAAATGGAGTGTCGCAAACATACTACTCAATAGATTTAGTAGAAATATTTATAATGTCAAAGTGTTATGTTATTATCTTACTTATTTTATCTTTCAACATCCTAATTTCTAAAATGATCATTGTTTTCCAAATGGTAAATTATTTAATCTAATATGAAACTATAAGTTTTATATCAATTTTGTCCTCCACTCTAATTGTAATTATATTTTCTTCAATCTTAAAGAGCAGAACACCCTAAAATTAACACACATAAATTGAACCCCTGCCAATCTTCTTCTTTGACTGCGATTATTGATAGAAAATATCCCTTATCTCTAGTTTATGGCATGAACCTAATCTAATAATAGTTTATGTGCCTATTCTGAATCCCACTAAATGGGGCCATGATCCATCACTAGCACGATAGAGATAAATTTTTATGTCTCGGCCAAGAATTATGTGGGAATGCGTGCCATATAATAGGGAGGGAACAAAGGTTATTATAATGTGGAATTAATTAAACAAGATTTTGGTTGGGATCTTTGATGTAGACCTAACAATAGCCCAATCTTCTAAAATATGCTACAATATAGACTAAGTTCTCTATGGACAATAAATTAAAAATACTAAGATTTGTGATTAGAATAAATTAAAAGTTGTCCATGATCTGGTTTGTTTTGTTGGACAATTCAGTTAATTAATCTAGTAATATTTGCATCATTTTTTTCCACTAAAGGGAGCTTTACTCTTGACGTGTTATTGACATTTTCCTTTTGTATCCTTTCTAATGATTAAGTAGTTATTGCATAGGCATCTTAGTTTTGACCTTAAGGGAATGAAATTTCTTCATTTTATTTGGTTGGCAAAGAACTGTTGCATCTTTATGTTTTCTTTGGACTTATCTATATTGAGCGTCCCTTCCAATATGTGAGAAATAGTTATATCTTCATTGGATCCTTGGAAAATTGATCATTAACTTTATCAACTTCCTTTTTGCTTGCCCTTTAAAAATATAAGGAAAAGCTGCCACCTACTACAAAATGAGAACATTCTGGACAAGTCTATTGTAGTCGTAATGCTTGAAAATGTTAGTGCTGAGGATTGAGCCTAATATTAAGATGAAAGGAATGTAGCCTAACATGAACTTGCAAAGGCGAAGGCTCAGATGTTGCATAGTAAGCTGACAAATCCTCCATAATTAAAATTGAATCAATATTTAAGTTGACAAGTTAAAATAAATGAGCATTAGAATCAATATTTTCCAGTGTAACTTAAATGGATAAGAACACTCTTAGAGGAGTATATATAGGATGCTTTCATGCTTACAACCTCAGAAGTAGGAATTATAATAATCATTACTTAGAATAATTAGTATCTTTATGTCAATATAATTAATATCCAAATGTGCATCTCGTATCTGCTCAATAAAGCTCTATGCTAAAAAACCATGAGAAATAACTCTCCCCCTCTAGGTTTATAAGATGAAACTTATAAGTACCAACATAGGATACATATTAATAAGTGTTATGGATTTGTCAACTGAATAATCAATATCTTCTATTCTGAGAATATTACAAAACTCAATTTTCTCTTTGAGTTCTCTTAGGGTAGTATAAATGAGTCATAATATATAAGTACTTTATAGCATTTTAACCATTCTTTGAAGTAACAAAGATATTTGGTTGTTCTCTTATACTTTGTTCACCCAACATAGTGGGAATAAAAGAGGGAGAAAAGAGGAAAGGGATGGGTGGGTGGGGTGGCAGACATAACATTGTGGTCATTTATCCTAACTTTGTTGAAGGAGAGGAAATGAGAAACAAACATAATAACCTTGTCCTATTGCCTCGCGTGACCTCACCTCACTATATTATCTACAATTTTTTTGTAGCCTTTGGCATTCTACACAAGTCCTCACAATGTTGTATTGTAGCCTTCAACCTTTGTTGAAGGAAAAATCAAATGCCTGCTGCCTGAGTGCTATGTACCAACTCACTGACGGTTTTCACAGGCCTGATTATCCTCACTCGCAACCTGCTTGCCTTACCTTGCACGCAAATTGCCAATTGCTCCTAAGCTTCTTGAGCGGCAAAGACGAAGGAGACGAGTAAATGGGGATTTTTTTTTGCTTCTAGTGCTACATTACTTTATCCATTTGACTTTGGTTAGATGGCTTTTTGGTCAAAAAATGTCTCCATGAAGAAGGATTTTGGTTCCTCTCCATTGGGTTTCCATTGGGGTAGATGAGGGAGAACCCTATATTTGAGCTCGCCTCTCCTCCCTATAGATTCTCTTGGGGGTAAAGGCTGTAAAAGTTTTCCTTGTTCTTAGGAGAAAATAGTGGTGTTGGATATCTTATGGTTATTAAGGTGCTTCTTAAAAGGGACCAAGTTATCATGAGATTCCTTTGAAGTTATGCAACTGATTTAGAAGATCTTTAATTTTAGAGGGGGGTCAATGAACAAAGTAGAAACATTTGGTATTATTTTCTGAAGTACAAAATTTGGTTACTTTCAGATCCTTTCCATTTCAACTTGGGCTTGTATACTTTGGTCCATGGAATTTTGTGCTTGAGGTAGTACTCAATCTCTACAACTTTATGCTAATACTTCTTGAGTTCAAAATACCACTACAACTTTATGGTTTGCTTCTTTCAAATATGTGAAAAGTGTATAAATCTTTTTTGATTTCTATCCGAAGTTAATTATTAATGAATTGAACAAGGGGACATAAGTCTTTCCCTATTTTCATATTTCCTGAGAAATAATTTTAATTGGATTAATATTCTGCTACTCAAGGATGACCGCCACATATTTGTAAATTAGGTATGTAGTTGATTGTTAAAATAATGGGATCACATCCATTGTAAGGGCAATGTCTCTTTAAGATGAATATTTGGTAGGTGTTTGTTTACTTGTTCTCATTTTATTTGAACAACTCTAGCCATAGTGAATAAACTCTGCCATGACTAGTCCAAGCTGGATAAAGGACGAGGGTTGCATGAAGTTGCTAATCAATGTTAAATGAAAACTAATGTTATGTATGAATCCATTAAACTATTATATTAATACTAGATTGTTTTCTTGAAGGAACGTGTCGCAGGGTCTGACTACAACATCTTGGTAAAGACCACTACATCTCTCCGAGAACATGAGTGTAATGTTAAATATGCAAAAGTTTTCACATCTTAGGTTGTATATGAGCACACAAAATAGGAATACCGATTGCATTAGATTTAAAATATGGAATGTAGGAATGGTCACTAACAAAACAATGGAGGCAATGAATAATGATGATTAGAAGAAGAATTCATTGTTTTGTGCTTACAAGAGATAAAATGAGTAGAGGATAAGCAAAGATAACAGAGAACTTGGATTTTAAGTTTTGATTAATAGGAAAAAATGAGAAATGGAGAAGCTAATTTTGTAGATAGTTTATTAAGGGACAAATAGTAGTAGTTAGGGAGGTAAAATTATAACTCTTTAAGATAGTGGTGACAAAAGAAACTATTAATATAATAAACATATATGCACTTCAAATAGGATTAGATGAAGACACGAAATATTTTGGGAAGATCTAGATGAGGTAATATAAAAAATTCTAACAAACAAAATGATTTTAATAGGAGATTTAAATGACATGTAGAATAAGAAATGAGAAATATCATAGGGTACATAGGGGCCATAGTTTTAACCAAGAAATGAAGAAAGATAAATTATATTAGATTTTGCGATAGTATATGAACTTATAACAATAATAAATTTCTAGAGGGGAGAACACGATTTACGTTCAAGTAGAAATAATAAGTCAAATTGTCTTTCTTATGGTTAGGAATAAAATAGAAAATTTTATAAAGATGGTAAGGTCATCCTAGGAGAAAACTTAAACACTTAAGATAAGTTACTGGATACGCCCCTCCAGCATAGTATTAGTAGAAGGAAAAAATGCATGGATCCTAGGACCAAATAGGACCAAATTGTGGAAGTTAAACAATGAAAAACAAAGTATCTTTACGGAGAGGGTAGGAGTACAAGTATTATGAGAAAATATATGGTGACTCAACTACGATATGAGATAAGATAACATCAAATTTAAAAATAGAGCCAAGAGTGTATTTGGCGAGTCAAAATGATAAACCACCAAATAAAGAATCTTGGTGGTGCAATAAGGAAGTATAAGAGAAAGTGTCAAAAACATGGACAATCTATAAGTTACCATACATTGTAAGAACAAAGAAAATTTTAAAAAGTATGCAGTAGCTAAGAAAAAGGCTAAAAAAGCAATGAGTGAAGCCAAAAATGAAACTTTCGGATGCTTTTATCAACAACTTGATATAAAAGAAGGGGAAAAATATATCTCAAAAATAGCTAAACGAAAGAGAGGAAAACAATGTATGTTACTCAAATAAGATATATTAGTAAAGAATGAGGAAATAAAGGAGCGATAGAAGATGTTTTTTTATCAACCTTTTAATAAAAGTTTTGGTGATTATCTTAATTAGGAAACTTACTTAGGTTAGAGGAAAATAAAAATTTAAAATTTTGTCGAAGAATTCAAATTTTAGAAGTAGAACATGCATTAATTGAGATGCAAAATTGGAAAATAATTAAATCGAATAATATTCCCAAGTATAAAAGTTCCTTAGAAAGCAAGATATTGAAGGGTATTAAATGACTTATAAGTTATTAAATCTTATATTGAAAACGAAGAAAATGTTTGAGTAATCGAGGATAGGTACTCTAGTCTCCTATATAAAAATAAGGAGACGTATAAAATCGTGTGAATTATAGAGGCATTAAGCGAATGGACCATACTATAAACTATAGGAAAGAGTAATAGAAAAATAATTAAGGATACAAAGGTGATTGAAAATCAATTTGGATTAGTGCTTGAAAGGTTGACGGCATAAGCTATACATTTTCATTTCTTATCAAAATAGGGTTACATCAAGGATCAACTCTGAGACCATATCTTTTTTACATTAGTTATGAGTGAACTCACTAGATACATCTAAAACATGTTACCATGGTGTATGTTGTGTCTGATAATTAGATCCGACCCGGGGCTGGGTCTGGCCTGGACCCGATCCGAGCTCGTAATAGGGTCAACGGGCCCGTTGCCCATTGACTCGGCCCGGTAAGTTGTCAGGCCGGTTTCAGTTCCTTTGGCGCAAAATCGGTGGGCCGCCAGTTAACCGCCGGTTTAACCAATTTGTTTTTTTTTTTAAAATGGCTTGAACCGCCAGTTAACTGGCGGTTCCTAACCGTTGGGGGAGGGTGGGGGGTTGAGTATTTTTTTCAACGGTTAGAATCATTTGACCGTTTTTTGATCAATGAACTCTATAAATAGAGAGCTCATTTCATCATTTTTACACATCTTCTCTACTCTTAATCTCAATTTCGTATTCTCTAGATGCTTTCGTTTCCAATTTTTAATTACAATGGAAAGAGGCCGCGGAGGTGCATCATCTTGAGTTCGGAAGGGAAAGGAAATAATGAATCCGCCGGAGGAGGACCCTCACATTCAATCCGCCGATGATGAGATCGAGCATCTTCCGAATCCGACACCCGAAACGCAAAGAAGTACCGATGCAATTACTTCTAAGGTTCGGGAATTTCATCCTCTAAAGTCTTATATTTTCATTAAACATTTTGAGAAGGTCACTCTTCCGTCGGGAGAAATGCGTGCAAAATGTAAGCACTGCAATGCTTCCTACAAATTCTAAGCCAGCGGCGGCTATGAGTCGTTGAAACGACATGTAGAAACGAAGCACTCGACGGAATATGGACTCGATCGTTCTCAAATACAATTATCAAGATTTTCTTCAACTAGCGGTAGTACCGATTCCGGTTTATTTTTATATTCGGATAATAAATTAAGAGAATCATTAGCTAAATTTGTTTTCGTAGAACATCTTTCTTTTAGTTTTGGATCTAAATGCACATTTGAAGATTTTTGTAAAGAATCTCTTAATCCATGTGCTAAACGTGTTTTTAGAACTACACTTACTCGTACAATTAAAAAATTAGTAAAACAAGGAAAAAAGAAGTTAATTGATGAATTTAGTAAATTAGCTAATAAAGCTTCTTTATGTTCCGATATTTGGAGTGATTATTGGCAAACACATTCGTATATGGGTGTGACTTACCATTAGATTGATAACTCTTGGAACCTCCAAAAAAAGATTGTTAGCTTATAAAGTTTTTGATGAATCACATAATGCTCATAACACCGCACAATTATTATGTTTAATTTTAGAAGAATTTGGCTTAACTCATAAAATATTTTCAATATCATTAGATAATGCTAGTTCCAATACCGCTTGTATAGATGATCTAAACTTTGTTTGTCAACCTATTATTGGCGGTTTATTTTTTCATATTTGTTGTGTATGTCATGTTTTAAATTTATGTGTTCAAGATGGATTAGAAATTTTAGGAAGTTATATTAAATCAATTAGAATTGCAATTTCTTATTTATGGTCTCATCCATCTATAATGAAACAATGGGGTAGGTTTTGTAAAATTACTAGAATGAGATCTAAAAAATTTTCACGTGATGTACTAACACGTTGGAATTCAACATACCAATTATTACAAGATTCATTTGAATATAAAGAATTATTATGTTCATTTTTTACACAAAATACCAATACTAATATATATTTATTTCACAAAAATGGAATATTTGTAGTAGTATTTGTGAAATTTTAAAAGTATTTAATGATGCAACCGAACAACTTTCTGGTGTTTATTATCCTACTGTTCAATTAGTTTTAGAAAATTTTTCTAGTATAGTATTAGTTTTAAATGAATATATTAATAATGAATCTTTATCTCCTTGTATCTTAGCTATGAAAACTAAATGAGAAAAATATTTTTATTTTATTCTTGAAATTTATTTAATTGCATTTGCTTTAGATCCTACATTTAAATTAGAAGTTTTACAAAAAAATATTAACTTTATATTATGACGCTTTAATTCCAATTAAAGATTCTTCTTCTCCTGATCCAGTTAATATTATATATAATGTTAGAATTTATTTATATGATATTTATAATCAATATTATGCAAAATATGGAACACAAATTAATATTTCTGAAATACAACAAACTACTAGTAGTAATTTAAAACTTACAAAATCACAACTTTTATTAAAAGAACAGACAAAACGTCCACGAGGATCCTCAAGTTCCACATAGGAACTTGAGAATTATTTTACGACTTATTTTGATTTTAATGAAGCAGATAGCGAAAATTTCGATATCTTAAAGTGGTGGTCACATAAGTCTCAAAGCTTTCTCGTCTTCTCCGTGATCGCCAAAGAAATTTTAGCTTATCAACTGTTGCTGTGGAGCAGACGTTTAGTGCTGGCGGCAACATAGTAGATGAACGACGATCAACTTTGTCTCGACTCATTGGAAGCCCAAGTATTATTAGATGATTGGATCAGAGCGGAGAAAAGAATCCAAAGAATGCAACTTTCAGATGACGAAGTTGAAGATTTTGATACTGAAGGAACAAATACGATAGGAACGGGAAATGGAAGTGAGTGACAATGTAAAAGAATAAAAATATAAAAGAACTACGTGGACTTCGATTCCCTTAAGGGGATGCGTAGGCAACTTAAATAAGTGCAGACCCTTTTTTCCAATAAATTTTAATTTGTAATTTTAAATGTTTAATTTTTAATTTGTAATTTTTAATTTTTTTAACATAATAATCTTGAATCGTGAACCGAATTGTGAACCGGCGGTTCCGAACCGTGAATCGTAACCGTCTTGGGCGGTTAAGGTTAAGGGTCGACCTGCCTGGAACCGTCGAACCGGCGGTTCCGAACCGTAGTCAAGTCTACCAATAATATTGTTTTGGTCAATGAGATATGTGAAAGAGTAAATACTAAGTTCAAATCTTGGTACGAGACATTGGAAGTTAAAGATTTTTAACTTAGTAGAGTAAAGACAGAATATATAAAATTAAATTTACTAGTAGTATATGTAGCAAGACAATTGAAGGGGAGCCTTGTGATAAAGTTGTTGTCGTGTGATCTTGTGGTCACGGGTTCAAGTCGCGGAAATAGTCTTGTAGGGTAAGGCGCGTACAATACGCTCAATGTGGTCTGATCCTTCCCGGGACTAGAGCTTTGTGCACCGGGCTGGCCTTTACACGTAGTAATATAATTGTTAAATAGAGAATGATAAGTTACTTATATTTAAGATCATTTTTGTTAGAGGATTGAATGGTTGATAGCATATTTTATATAAGATACAAACAAGATGATTGAAATAGACGAGAACATCATGTGTTTATTATAATCGTAAGACACCTCTAAAATTCAAAGAAAATTTTTATAAAATGTGTTTATTATAATCGTAAGGTACCTCTAAAATTCAAAGGGAATTTTATAAAATGATGGTTAGATATGCTATGTTATATGGAGATGAATGTTGGGTTATGAAGTGAGCACATGAGCAAAAGGTTAGAATTGCAAAGAAAATATGTTAAGGTAGATGTGCGAATATACGTGGCCGGACAGGATAAGAAACGAGAATATTAGAAAGTTGGGGTTTCGCTTATTAAAGTAAAACTCCGAGAAATGCATTTATGATTGTATGAATACATACTTAAACATCTAATAAATGCTTTAGTTAGTTTAGGTGAGAGCACGACAAATACACCTATTAATAGGGGAAGAAGCAGACCAAAGTAGACTTAATTAGCAACAATAAAATAAGATAAAATTTAAATATAAATAAAAACATTGTAGGGGATCAAGATAGACGACCTTACTGGGATAAACACTTGGCTGTTGTTGTTGTTCTTATTCTATTTAATCTCATCACTAAATTTCTTAGTGGATCACTACTTGGCGGTGGTGATCAGATCATGCATGTTAAATTAATCTTCACACCAGCTAACCAATCAACGGATATATTTAGATCTAATTGTCTATCAAAATAAGATGGCGCTTGGAAAGGAGATTGTTGAGCTCCTGTGTGTAATGATGGAGGATGATGAGGTCCAAAGAAAGGATTCTAATGTCATTGGGTTTTGATACCACTTGATGCAACACCACTATGATGAAGATAAATCCTTGTCTCAATTACAAATCTAACAGGATTGCATGCTGCAATTGGTGATTTTGCAAGAGAGGAAACACTCGTAGAGGCATCAAACTTTATTAGAATGTAAAGAATTGGAGCTGATTAAACAAGAGGGTTGGGATCTCTTTTTACAAACCTAACAGTATCCTGGTGTCTAAGACTTAGCATAAGCAATACAGTTTAAGTTCTTTTGAAGTCGTAACTAAAAATTTTAAGACTAAAGCTGAATTCATGTAATACTAGACCACAGCATGAAAAATTGGACTGTATCATATCAAGAAATTTTGTTCCAATGCTTACCAAATTTATCTTTCCAAAGACATGATCAATGAACATCAACGTAACTTCAAATTTTAACATTTTTGACATATGTCATTGTGAGGAAACTTATACACAATAGGCTAACTTGAGGTGAGTTTCTCAATTTGCAGAGAATTGGTACTTGTTGGGTGCTCCAACAACCACT
Organism: Zingiber officinale; assembly: GCF_018446385.1. NCBI lineage: Eukaryota > Viridiplantae > Streptophyta > Magnoliopsida > Zingiberales > Zingiberaceae > Zingiber > Zingiber officinale. The sequence continues at coordinate 140,836,857 of NC_055992.1, forward strand.
TCTTGGGAATGGAGAGATCAACTTATTGGCAGGGTTCCCTGTTAACCAGCTTCCATTCTCCTCATCTCTTAATACTTCTCTCCATTTACATCTTTGTCATATGAATAAGTTTAACAACTTGGTTTGTTGAGCAAATATAAATTGGTGAGCGTGAATGATCATATTGCATGACACTATACTTTCATATTAGTCATAGGAGTTAGATTTACTTTTGTATCAATTTATTGTGTTCGTATCCTAGGACAATTACATGTTTGTTGTCTTCTATTGATATGGCAATTCGGTAAGTCATTGTGGTAATTAGTAATTTAAAAGTCATGTTTCTTCTAATTACCATTCGAAATAAAAGTGAATTATCTGGCTCATATATTTGAGTTGTGAGGGAAGAACTTATATGCTAACAGAAAATAATATGAGAAAACCAGTCATTGTTGATAATTTGTTTTATCTTCGTAATTTGTTTTCTCAGATTCATGAGGACCTGAATTCTGGAAAGCCATCTGTCAGATTGTTGTATGTGACTCCAGAGTTGGTTGCAACAGTTGGATTCATGACCAAGCTTAAAAAGCTTTATGAAAGAGGCCTATTGAGTCTTGTAGCAGTTGATGAGGTATAGGCACAATTAGGACTGTAAATAAGCCGAACCGAGCCAAACTCTGTGTTGTTCAATCTTGTTTGATAAGGTAACCGAGCCAAGCCAAGTCTGAAATGAACTAAGCCGTTAAAATGATTGTTCAAGCTTGGCTTGGTTTGATTTTTTTTTTTTTGAGTTTGAGCTTGACTCGTTTAGATGTTATCGAGCTCTCAATTTAAGTTTATTTGATTGATTGAAACTTTTCCATTTTAGGCTGATTTGATTAATTATTGAGCTTGATAATATAAATTTATTTGTTCATTTTGAAAATTTCTTTATTTATTTAGCAAGTTGATAGGAGTTTTATTGATGAACTTGGTTCACAAACATGTTCACGAACGTTAACGAGCTGAACACATATGTATTTAAGCTTGCTTATTTAGTTAAATGAGTTATTTAAGTTTATGCATTTAATTGATCTAGTGTATATTGAACAAACATAAACAAGCTCTTACCAAACTGACACCAAACTTGTTACGTTCGGTTCATATACAGCCTTAGGCACAATAGATTTGGTTCAAGCAGGAATATTTTAGCTGCTTCTATTTGTTGTTTGTGATTCTAATAGTCCACTCCATGTTTACAGGCTCATTGCATTTCATCATGGGGCCATGATTTCAGGTTAGCAACAAAGCTTTTCAATATGGTTGTTGTATATAGTCAATGGCCTCAGTATTTTATAAAATAAGAATCAGGTTGTGAATAGAGGAATAGTATTTTATGTTTGAGACCTATTGTTAGCCTATCAACACATTCAATATATGTTCTTGCATGCAGGCCTAGCTATCGCAAGCTATCTTCACTAAGGATACACCTTCCAGAAGTCCCAATTCTGGCTTTAACTGCCACAGCTGCTTCACAGTGAGTTAAATTCTAACTTCTAAGGAGAAATTTCCGCCAGTAGCATTTAATTTCTACATATATCAATGTCTTTTGTTTTGTTTTATTATTTTTCAATGATTCTCTTTTATCTCCAAGACAAAGAATACCTTATCTGTGTATGTTGAAATTAAGATCATGCTTTGTTTGGTTCATGAAAAATTAGGATTATGCTTTATTATTCTTTTTGTAACTTATTTTTGAATAATAATAATAAAATTGTACTATTCTAGATGAGATAAAGTTTATCAGTTCACCACTGACACTATACATTGAAATGCTGGCATGCTAGAAATAATATGATTCTAGTTAAAATTGAAACTCTGACATGATAAGAGATTTTTACTTCCTATTACTATAAACTATATGATATCTTAAATTTTATAGATATGTAACTTCTCTATTTTACTTAAACTCTTACTTTAAGATGCATATATGGAACAAGTATTGTTATAAATATTATTGAAAATAGGGACTCGAGATTTTTCAAGAGAGTAAATAGTCTTAGTTGGTACTTGATTTTTAATTTTGGTGAATATTTGTGTTGAAATTTATTGATTATGCATAATTGAAATATTTTGGTAGTATTAACTTCAAGTTTTTTCTGTGATGCAGAGTTGAGAAGGATGTGATAGAATCATTATGCCTTCGACAACCATTAGTTCTAAGGGCTTCATTTAATCGACCTAATATTTTCTATGAAGGTAATATCATATGGTGAGAACAAAGTGAGAAGCATGCTAAATTTACCTTATTTTTTGTTTTTAAAATGATTTTGTTTTCTTTATTAGTTATTCAAACATTTTATACTAGCTTATGATACTCCGTGCTTAAATGATACTTGTCAAAGGCAGCCTTCTCAATGTGAAATTATTTTACAGTTACAAATCTTGTTAGACACTGTATCTTAAAATTTTTTAATTCCTTTTCTGTTATTTTCTTCTGAGCAAAAATAAAGAGCGAAATGCATTCATTTTCTTTTGTGGAGGTTTATACCATTCATGTTTTATCATTGCAGTTCGATATAAAGACCTCCTGGATGATTCCTATGCTGATCTCTCTAATTTATTGAAGTCTAATCGAAATGCTTGCTCAATTATTTATTGTCTTGAGCGTGCCTCCTGCGATGACTTATCAAGTTACCTGTCAAAGAATGGCATTTCGTCAGCAGGTATGTCTCTTGGGTTTAACATGCTAAGCATTCAATTTCATCACCATAATTGTAAGCACTAGAAGGTACCTAATCTAGTATAACAATTAACAATTGCAATATACATGACAAATTTAATAATAAAATAGGACAGCCCGGCGCACAAAGCTCCTCTTCCGCAAACTGGACATAAATACAATTATGCTTAATTGAAATTTATTATGTATCCTAAGGTTGGAGATTTATTAGTTACCACAACTCTACTAAATTATAATAAACTCAAATATGCTTTTTTTATCCTAAAAATATTGAATTGTTGAAAACATAAATGACTTTGTTATCTTAGTGCATGGTTATAAATATTTTATGATTGATCCTTAATATATCAGTGCATGCCATGGTTTAAAATTTCGTTATGTGCCTGGCGAAATGGATGGAATATGCTTAATCAACTCCTAGCTATAAATTGAATAATCTAAATATGCTTAATCAAACCCTAATAAAATTATCCTATTAATTTAATATATATATATATATATTATTTTATTTTAAAAAATATATAATAAATTATATATTTATTTATCATACGAAGGCACCCGCGATCACATATTATTATTATTATTTATTTTGTATGTTATTTAATATTTAGATTAAATTTTTTATTTTTAATTAATATATGTTACATTTAAAAAATATCGAAATCATATTGACACGGCATGATACGGGATTGAAACCATATTGTTCTGGTCATAAACTAAAATTTTGATACAGTCAATATTTTAAACCATGGTGTATGCATCCATGTCTCACAAATTGGATGTTCATGACTTAAGAAATTGGTGTATACTCTGCTTAACAAATTGGAAGCCCCTTAACATTCTTAACATTGTAATGAGCAATAACTTTGTCTCATTTCTCAATGTGATTGGTCCCACCAATATGAGTACAATAATGCTATTATCTGAAGCACTCGCATGCATGTAAATATAACCGTATCAATGTAGTTCGATCTTATACTTACCATACAGTGGCGAGGTGGCCAAGTCTGATGTTGACATCCCACCTTGATCTTGTTGATGCTCTTTTGCATCTAGGCAATCCTTCAAACATACACACATCTTTAATGCATCTTCTTCAAGCGACTCCTCTTCTTGTCCAAGATTAGTTATCACCACTTAAATAAGACTTGAATGCTACTGTGCACATGAGAATTGTTAGTACATCATGATTAATAACAACAAATCCTGAGTACATTGATGCATGTTTTTTTTCACCAATTTAATTTGTGTACGTTCAACCTTCTAAATCACCAATGACTACAAATGTAGTAGAAAATATTAGTCAGGTCCCCCTATCAAAGTGAATAAAAAGCAAAAGCGCTCTATTTATCTAACCTACAGCTTCATAATGCAAAATAGGTAATACATTTCAAAGATAAGAAATTCACATGTTCAGGTGACCAGTAACCTAAGCAGAGGTGCTGTTAGTCTTTTGTATCTAGATCCCTAGCGATACTTGAAAGAATAAAATAGCTAAGATGGAAGTATTGAAAACTATGACTGTCATAACAGTTTTCTTATTTCACTTTTTGATTGTATAGTTTACCATGCTGGCTTGAGTAGCAAATTGCGTACTAGTGTATTGGGTGACTGGTTATCTTCCAAAGTTCAGGTCGTTGTTGCAACAGTTGCTTTTGGGTATGTCTTTTCATAATCAATATCATGAATCTGTATGATTTCTTCTTGCTTCACTCATTCCTTTATGTGAATCCATTTGTAATTTACTAATTATTCTACTTGTAGATTTCAGTTATTTATGTATCACTTGTCTTAGTTAACATTTGATTAATGGTCTTGAAGCATGTCTCATATCTGCGCACAAGGAATTTGTCAAATTTGATGTATCTTCAATAAAGTATGTTATTCATATTAGCAGTGTCAACCAATGCACTAAGTTGCTAGATTATTGTTATTCACTTGTGTTTATTTTACACTAAACTTTTGTGTTTAATATATTAATTGAGATGGTCAGCTGTGGGTATGGCTGATTAGTGCATAAGTATGCTTGTCAGCATACACACTTTATTTTCTAAGTCAGCCCAATTCTACATTGACTTTCACACCAATTATTTAGTTAGTAAATGTTGAGAATCTCTTTGTAAATATCTCTGGTGCAGACTAATATGTAAATATGTATGATGCTAAAAAATATAAAGGTGGAACTATAGAAGAGGACTTTCTAGTTCAATTAATTGAATCTACCCATTTACCCTAACAACATTGCTGGTATGCTTTAATGCCCTTGGGCTATGGTGCAGCGGTAAGGCCGCTCATTTGTCTCCTAAGCACTCACGGTTCGATTCCTAGCTATGACGTATTTATAGAGATTTTTTCTTCAAATGAGACTTGTAACTAAGGAATGCTGGACTTTTGGGCCGTCCGCCACAAGTACTTCCCGATTTACCCAGGTGGCCAATGGAAAACTTTTGTGGGGTTGAGCCGGTCACCCCAGGCTCGACATTACCCAGCTTGATTAATTAATTGCTGGTATGCATTCCCTTCTAATGAAATTCAGTGAAGCTCCTATTGTCATTGAATAACTAAGCTTTCTTTGTGATTTAACATACTCTTATTGGGTCCATCTAGTTACAAGGCACATGCAGTTGGTTGTAACTATACTGATTTCATTAGAGACACCACTATTTAAATTAATGCCAACAGTTTGGTGATAATTAATATTCATCAAGAAGAACATCTTTACACAACCCGACATATCTCAAATCTAGAGCTAGCTATCTCCATGGTTTTTATCCTTGGTGGTTGGCCGTAGTGGTAACATGTGACACACTCTTGTTTTTTTAGTTTGATTTAAAAGCCATTTGAAATTCCCACTCTAAATTAGTGGGCATATGTGTGTTAAGAAACATGAGGTTAGTTTAGATTCATTATTTACTTATATACACCGTACAACAACCATCACCACCACTAAATCTTTATTCCACTGAGTATGGTCAATTGTATGGATTCTCCAACACCATTTGGTTTGATCTTACTATATCCTTATTTATATTTAAATGAATTTTATCTTGTTTTATCATTGCTAACCAAAGTTTCTTTGGTCTTTCTCTTCTTCTATTAATGTATATATTTATTATATTTCCACATCGTTTAATTGAGACATTTATTGAATGTTTAAGTACGTGTTCATACCACCTTAAACAAGTCCTTAAGAGTTCTCCTTCAATAGGGGCAACTCTGATTCTCTTTAATATTCTTGTTTTACAACTCCACCTTAATATCCTTATCTCGGTAAATTTCATCTTTTGCTCGTGTGCTCTCTTTATATTAACATTCAACTCTATATACATAGCATGTCTAATCATCATTTTGTAAAACATTCCTTTAAGCTTTAGAGGTGCCCTATTTCATTTTAACTATTTTGCTTGTATTCTATGTAAAATATCTCTATCAATCCCTTCATCTTTTTACAAAATCTATTTTAGATACTTATAGTTTTCATTTACAGATAACTCGTCATCTCTTAACTTAACAATTTTGTGCTACTTTTGATATTACTAAATTTAGATTTTATATATTTTGCATTTACTCTACTAAGCCTAAAACTTTTTTACTTCTAACATTTCTCGTTGAGATTCGAATTTAGCATTCACTTCTCCACTTGTCTCATTGACCAAAACAATGTAATCTGCACATAATATGCACCATAGTAAAGTGTCTTATATGTGTCTTGTAAGTTCATCTATAATTGGTGTAAAAAGGTATGCATTTAGAACTTATTTTTGATGTAACCCTATCATGAAAACCTTTAGTTAATATGCCTACATCCTTATACATATTTTTAATTATTTCAATTACCTTATGCTTTGTGACCAATGGTAAAGTTGTTTTTTTGTGATCAAAAGGTCACGGGTTCGAATCCTGGAAACAACCTCCTGTAAAAAAGCAAGGTAATGCTGCATACAATGGATCCTTCTCGGGGACCCCGCATAGCGGGAGCTTCGTGCACCGGGCTACCTTTTTTTTATGCTATGCTAACACTTTTCTTTTTTAGAATTCTCTATATAATTTTCTTAACTCTATTATCAGTTTTTCGAGGTTAATGAGTATAATGTGTTGTAATTCTTTCTCTTTTTTTCCAATGCTTGTCAATCAATTATCTAAGATGTATAACTTTTATTGTTGATCTTTTAGACACTAATAAAAATTGATTTTAGTTCACTTTCTCAAGTTTCATGGTATAACCTATCCCTTATATTTTGTATAATTTTGTACGTTTTTTTATATAAGGGATTAGAGTATTTACCCTCCATTGATTAAACTTTTTTCGTTTTCAATATGAGGTTGAATAATTTCTCTAATAAATGCCCTGCTTCTTTATGCATTTATATAACTCTATTTGTATATTATTTGATCCAATTGCTTTCCTATTATGCATTCTGGTTAATGCATGTTTACTTCTGAAGTTTGAATTCTCCGATATTTAAATTTCTATGCTTCTTTATTGTTAATTTAAGTTTTTAAGCTAAGTTGGTTATTTAAATCTTTATTAAAAAGTTAATGAAAATATATCTTTTATTGCTCATTTATTTCTCATCCTTCATTAGTAGCTTATTGGATTCATCTTCAATGCATCATATTTAAGTAAAATCCATTATTTTTCTCTCTTGCTTTAGCTATATTTTATGGTCAAGCTGTTGTTGATGCAAGCATTTTAAAGCTTCTTTCTTGGCTTCACTTATTAATTTCTTGGTCTCTTTCTTGCCTACTGTAATTTTTTTAAAAAAAATTCTTTGTCCTTACAAGTGTATAATAACTTATAGGCTCTTCATTTTTTCACCACTTTCTCATATATTTTCTCATTCTACCACTAAGATTCTCCTTTTGACACACTAAGTTTGTTCTTGATTTTTCTTTTCAAAGTTGATGTCATCTTATTCTTCTTCTAATACTTGTGGTCCTATTCTCTCTGTAAAGATACTTTGCTTCATATCTTCACCATTTGATCCTTGGATCCCGGCATGTTTTCTTTCTATTGATATTATGCTTGAGTTTCGCATCTAACACCATTAACATATGTTGGGTGGTTAAGTTTTTTCTAGAGATGACATTGTAATTTTACAAATGTTTAAATATCTCTATTTCAATTTGCGACTTATTGTTCTGAATTTTTGAATGTAACTAGGTATTCTTCTCTTTTCTTGAAGACCGTATTAACTATTATAAGTTCATATACAATTGTAAAATCTAATACAGTGTTTTTTTCTTCATTTATTGGTCCAAAACCATGAACCCCATCCACCCTATTATAAAACCATGAACTCCATCCACCCTATTATATTCCACATTTCTTAGTCTTATGTGCCCATTTGGATCTATTAAAGTCTTATTTGTCGGAATTTTTTTTGTATTATCTTATCTAAGGTGGCGTTTGGTGTAGAGTGCAGGAATGAGAATGGGAATGAGTTTGATGGTAGACTGGAATGGGAATGGGTTTAATCATTCCAATACTGTTGTTTGGTTTATAAGCTTTGATTAGGTATGATTACCAATACTGCTGTTTGATTTACCAAAGGTTTAGGAATACAAATATAATAATATTTATCCTTAAAATAAATAATAATATTCCCAGTAAGATGATGAACAAGCAACCAATTAAGAACACGACTTAGCAAGTGGTTGACAGCCATAGTCTTGTCGAGGACGCACGTCGCCACATTCTCCCACCGCCGGGGGCGTTGGCGTCGAACTTGGTCAATGCGTTCTCGAAGCTCTTGTTCTGCTCCTGCGCCGCACCCCTTCGGGCAGAGGAATAAGATCGCGCTAGGGTAGCGAGGCGCCGCCATCGTTGACAGGAGAACCTCCATCCACGGTCGTGCCATTAATCAGTTTGTTATAGGAATCGACTCCTTGGGAAAGAAAACACCAATTCGACAAACAAAACAAAGAAAAGATTCAAACTTGATTTTGTGTTCTTCTTCAATTACTGACAGAAATCAAGAACACGAGAAGGAGGATTAAGATGGAAAGGTGAGGCCTTCCCCCCTTTCCTCTCCCAAAAGATCGAAACTTCGACACTCATAGAGATTTCTTGTTTGATCAATTGCAGAAATCAAGATGAACATGATCAGATCTCCCGGAGAAGGCCTTTCCTCCTCTTCCTCTATCAAAACTTCTGATCGAAACTTCCAAGGTTTTTCCCTCAATTACCGATCGAAAAGCATGAGATTTCCAATGATACTTTCTCCTCCTCCGCTCCCCAAAGATCAAAACTTTAGACACTTGCGGATACATTCTGGCCTTTGTTAACAGAATCAAGAATTAAAAAAAAATGAAACAAACAACAAGCGATTCATCAATGGTTTAAGGTTAAGGATTACCTGCTTACTGCGGAGTGCGGCGGCAAGGGAGGGAGTCGAAGAGGAAGCGATGGCGAACCCACTCGTAGAGCCGACGATGACTTGCGTCGGAGAGGACGCCGTTGTCGCACGAAGTTGGGAGCGTTGTTGTCGCGGGGCGCTGTTGTCACAGAAAGTCGAGGATGGTGGTGTCGCACGAAGCCGGTTAGGGGAAAATAAAGGAAAGAAAAAAAACAAAAATAAAATATCGGGAACAAAACCCATCCACGGGAATGAATTCTAAACCCACCTAGTTAGTTGGGTTTTATTCATTCCCAAATATTTAGAAATGATTCCCAAATTTTTATTCCCAAACCCATTAACCAAACACCATATATTTCTATTGTTCCATTCCCTCATTTCCAAACCCCTAAACCAAACACCCCCTAAGTCTTCCCAAAAACTATGTTTAGGGTTCTATAATACTCACATACATCATCTCATGGTTTAATATTTTGTTCCGTGCTTGACTGCATAGTTGAAAGATATCATTTTGATAAATTGTCAAAACTAGATGATACTTATATTGTGTCAATCATATTGATGAGTATCATGTTATATTAATGTTCACACCCCTTAACGAGCTACAAATGTGTCAAGATGAGATAAATAGAAATAATGTTTGTAATGGCATATAAAATGGTATATAGTTTTCTTCTTCCTTTTGATCTCTTTTTCAATTCTCCATCGCAGAACCACAATAATATTGTTCTAATTAAACTCTAAAATTCTGCCAACGGTATTTAAATATATTAAAGAAATCTCTAAATTGACAATAATGACTAACACATAGGGACAACCCGATGCACAAAGTTTCTTGTTGTCAAAACTGCAAGTACACGGTTAAATCGTCAAGTAATAAAACTATCGATGCACAAGGATTGTTTATTAAGCATTAGTTGATTTTGTAAAGTAAGTTATCCAGACAATTGAAGGTTGAGTGAAAGCTTGAGAGCAAAAGATTAAGAGATAGAGAGAGCAAGAGGAGAATGTTTGAGAGAGGGCCTAGAGTTGTGGGGGGTCAAGAGATAGTAAGTGGTTCAAGGGAGAAGTTGGAATTAGAAGGAACTATTCTAGGGGTTTCGCTACAATGCTAGTTGACGTCCTCAAGTATTGTCCACTTTCCTCCCTCCATGTTTACACTCTTGTAGGGATTTTAACCAAATTATCAGTACGGACCTGTTTACATTGGAGTGTTTACTCTATTGAATTTCAATACTATTATGTAAAGAGGTAACATAGAAAGTTCGATTAAATGAATACCTCTTGTCATATGAGAGCCCCTAGTCATACAGTCTAGATTACATAAGTCACTTCTATTATTAAATTGGGAAAAACCCATTAATGATCCCAAATTTATGATGATACTTTGGAAAGTTTTGGTTAAAGGGATATCCTCTGTCACTGAGGGCCCTCGGCCATATAATTTGATGCATCTCCCCTACATGGTGATCTCAATCATTCATATCCATTCAATCAAACATCACATACATGTAATTATTCACCAGACACATTTAATCAAATAAGAACAAAATATAAACATATCATAGAACATGCAAAGGAACAAATACATAGTTCATGCATCAACAATCACATTGTAAGTACTCCCTACTCCTAGAATCCGGAGAACTACACTATAGCAAAGGAAATACAACCAACAGACAGAAAATAACAATCTACAATCTGGAGACAGAAAATACACAAGATAGAGAGAAGAGAATGTTTATTAATGCGTTGCCGGTCTTCTTGGATGAAATCCTTGCTTCGAAGGTGGACAGATCATCGAGATAGATGAAGATGGTTGTTCTAGGATTTCCCCTAATCCTCTCCCAAGGAAGGGGGAGGAGCCCCCGGTCCAAGATGAGTCAGACAATGGTTTGCTTGACCCTTTTATACCTCACCTAAACTTTATAGACTTGTCCCATTTGTTAGGCGTTGCCAAAACTGGTTTTTCATCATTTAGACTCGGTTTTCTCTAGTTGGACCCTGAAGTAAAGTTGTAGATCTTGAAATTATCTAACTTTTGATAGGTCGCAAGATCCGTGGGTCCAGCTGAGCCAAAAGTTATGACCGTTTTACTTTTGATCCGTAGTGTAGAAAAATTCGGGATTCGACACGACCATGTCTAAAAAAGACACGGTCGTGCCAAAAAGATACAGCTGTGCCTAAAAGGCATGGCCAAACCATTGAAAACATTGGATTGTGCCAGATTTTGACACGGTCATGCCTATAAACACGACCCGAACATTTTGGAGAATTAAAAAATTTAAACTTTTAAAACTAAATTTTAATTAAAAATTAACTGCGATGACGTAGGCGCGGTCGAGGGGGTTGCGCGACCCCTTCGGGGCAGCTGCGGAGGTCGCACGACGCCTCTTTGGGGGGTGTCTGTCTCTGCGTCGTACTGGTCGACGGGCGAAACGAAATATTTTACTATTGTCGCTAGGTATGGCATGAGATTTTAAACCATGTAAACATTTAAAAAATATATAAAATAAATTTTTAAAAGAAAAAATGGAATTGTAATACTCTCATATTTTAAATAAAAAAAGATTTTTTTATTATATATATTTTTAAATTAAAATAAACAAAATATATAATTAATGAGATAATTTTTTTAGAGTTTAATTAAGCCTATTTGATTATAGTTGATTAAGTTTATAAACGCAAGTTTTAATTTAAAAAATCCAGCCCGTGTCTCGTGACAGCCTGTGCCTCTCAGTCGCGTGACCCTCCATCGTGGCTGGTGGGTTCGCGTGACCTTCCGTTGAGATTGGCGGGGTCGCGCGATCCTCCGATACGGTCGGTGGGGTTGCGCGACCCTCGGGCACGGTTGGTGGGGTTGTGCGACCTCGCCTTGCAGCCGAAGGGGTCATGCGGTCGCGGCAGATGGGGTCGCGCGGCCGTGACTGCCGCCTGATCCAATTGCCCGCGGTCGTGGACTTTGTACCGTGCGTGCCGGTGCCGGTTTGCGGGCCGAATGAAATGTTTCATCCGACATGGCTTGAGATTTCAACTCATTGTCTCCATTATTATTTATAAGTAGGTCTCCAACATGTTAGGATGTTATACGTTAGACGTTTCTGATTAGTCAGTATACTCGATATCGTTAATCGTGGATGCTGGTCATCCTATTGGTCCATGTAAGTAAAAAATGTTTTCTGATGGGTTTTCAAAGTGGCTACCATTTATTAATTAATTTGGTGTATTTGGTTTGAATTTTGTAATTCTATTCCTATGGGTTAAAGATAAGACAATCTTGTTAGATATCTCTTATATTCTAGCTTTAGAGCCCTTTTAGCCATTTAGTTTCTACTCTTTTTATTATTCTATTTACTAATGAAATCTTCTCTGGTTGCTGCTGCTGTGGTGTGCTCATGACTAAAATTTTTGGTTTAACCGCTTCAATTATGCTGGTACAGGATGGTATGATCATTTTTTAAAATTATTTTGGAAGTCTTGAAGCTTATTTTTTATAGTTAAGAACATATTAATACTTATTAAGGTGCTTGGTGCTGAGTTATTAATGATTTCATTTTTAGGGTATTGATAGAAAGGATGTCCGCATTGTTTGTCACTTCAATATTCCAAAATCAATGGAATCGTTTTACCAGGAGTCTGGAAGAGCTGGCCGTGATCAGTTGTCTTCCAGGAGTATATTGTACTATGGACTGGATGATCGCAAAAAAATGGTGATTATGTTATACATACTATAGTTAACAAAGATCTACCAAACATCACCTCCACTTAACACTTTGGTACATGTTGTAGGAATTCATTCTACGAACTGCCACTATGAAAAAGAGAGAATCTTCATCTCCTTCAAGTGGCTTGCCAGAGAAGTCTTTAGCTGCATTTACTCAGGTGCGTTAGTTGTATTGGTCAATTATAAAAATTTCTTGGATTAACTTACAGATGTTACAAAAACAGATGGTGGAATACTGTGAAGGTTCTGGTTGCCGTAGGGGAAAGATTCTTCAAAGTTTTGGCGAACAGGTGCCTACAACTTTATTTCTCCACATCATGCATTCAATGATATTTCTTTGTTCTCCTCAAAAATGAACTTTGTTTTTTTTGACTGTTTGGTTTGTTATCATTAATCAACATTTTCCATGAATAGGTGTCAACATCTGTATGTCAGAAATCATGTGATTCTTGCAAACAACCAAGCATAGTTGCACAACACCTAAAGGATCTTGAGGGAAAAACTTATTCACAGAAGGCCAAGATCTTTCCCATCTTGACCAAAAGGTATTTTTCCAATGATTAGACAGCATAAAGTAGATTCTTTTAATCTCTTTGTTTTCCAATGGGAGGATATAGATTTTTACACGGTTAAACTAGCAATAGTTTGTTTCTTCCAATAATTAAATAGATTCTGGAACCAAATGTCGAGGGTCCTAGGGGGGTTAAGATTGTACATGGATCCATGGGTGAAATCTCAAGTTGTGCTTGACGAAATGGGCGAAACATTTTATTTTGCCCACAAATCAGCACCGGCATGCCTGTTACGAGGCCCACGGCTATGGCCACGGCGGAGGGGTCACGAGACCCCGTTGGCTGCAGCAGAGTCGCGTGACCCTGCCAGTTACAGCGGAGGGGTCCTGCAACCCCACCTACCGCGATGGAGGGGTCCCGCTACCCCACAACGCAAGGCATCGCAAGACGCAGATGTGGGAGGGATTTTTTTAATTAAAACTTATGCTAATACACTTAATCAACTCTAATAGGGATAATCTAAATAAGCTTAATTAAAATCTAATAAAATTATCTCATTAACTATATATTTTAATTATTTTAATTTAAAATATGTAATATTTTATTTATTTATTTATTTATCATATGAGAGCCTTATGATTCCATTTTTTAAAAGTTTATTTTTTTATATTTTTAAATGTTTACGTGGTTTAAAATCTCGTGCTATATCAGACGGCTTTGACAAAATATTTTGTTCTACCCACCGATCGGTACGACGAAGAGACCAACATGCCCCGTAGAGGCATTGTGCGACCTTTGCGGCTGCTCGGAGGGGTCGCATGTCCCCCTCGGCCGTGCTGATGTCATCATGGTTAATTTTTAATTAAAACTTAGTTTAATAATTTTAATTAACTCTCAGCTATAGTAAGGATAATCTAAATAGACTTTATTAAACCCTAATAGAACTATCACATTATATACATAATTTTTCTATAAAAAAAATTCATATTTTTTTTATTAATATATTTTGTATTAAAAAAATACCGAAATCATATCGGCATGGCACGATATGGTACCGAAATCGTATCATTCCGGTCATAGGCCGAAACTCCGATACAACTCGAAATTTTAAACCATGCATGGATTCCCCCTCTCTCCCAACTCCATTTTTTTAATATGCATATTCTGCTTGATGCCTCCGTATCTTCAGGGATTAGGGTTTGATCCATTCCTCCTAATCTGGCTGCCTACCGGTCTGATCAAAGCATGTTTACAGATACTGTATAGCTGAAATTGCTAGTTATGTGGATTTTATATGAGACATGTAAATGGTGTTGCTTGAGTTGTGTTCTCACTCTTTCCTACTGCCTGTTGAAACTAAAGTTCAATGGGTTAAACTTGTATATTGTCTGAACTCTCTGAAATCCTAATAAAATTTCAGAATCACTATTTTTGCTTTGTTTTTCAGAGAGGTCTTAACAGAAAACCCCATTTATAATTTGTTACAAAAGCTAGTCATAAAATTTTAATCTGTAAGTCTGAAGTTTGATATCATTAGGTTTTAGGTTAATCATGTGTCTAATAATACATGTTTATAACCAAGTAGCCTGAATGCAACGTATCCATCTTTCATTGCAATATACCATTGGAACTAGATGAATCACACTACTAATTTTTAGTCGGTTGCTTTCTTGATTTCAAAATTTAACAAAATTTTTCATGAGGAATTGGACTGCTTGATATAACATAACCATGTTGAGAAGATGTACTGAGAAATATAGATTAAATTTATATGTTAGGATATAAAGGTGATGGAAACCATGGCCTTAAATCTTACTTAATTCACACCATCCTACCACTCTCTATCGAGGATACCAATTCAAATGCCAATTCAAAAAAAGACCAATATATGATTTGGTAACTTTCTTGTTCTTTGGAAGATGCAACTATTACTTGTCTCATGCTGTTTGGTTATAGTTCTGACACCAGTAATTGGAATTGTATGGGTATAATTTACTATAGTATTTTATTAAAACATTTAGACATGGTTGGCCATGACCCAAGATTGCAAGGCATCTCTGCACTTGGCACAATTGAATATAGCTATGGACACATTTCAACATGTTGGCTTCATAGCTATGAGCGCCTACAGTGTTGAGCTTCGCCACAATGATACTTGGCAACTTTTTTTTTTCAATTCTATCTCAAGCATGCAAAAAGGAAAACAAGGAGTGGTGATGATGCATACACAAGGAGAAGATAACTCTACAAGATAATTTTATACTCTTCAAGTAGTTCCTTTGAAGCCAAATTTATTTCAGTTTAGCACAAACTTGTACTATGGGATTATAGACATGGTATCACAACTCCTATACCCACAAGATCAATGCCAATTATATAGACGAAAAACTAAATTTGATCTATACTCCTATTATTCAATAAGGAAGGAGCTACTCACAGCAAGACATCATCTGAGGACAATCATTATCAAACTTTCATATTGCTAGCAGTAGAGATTTAGTGTTCTACAACTTCATTAGTTCATCAACTCAATCTGGCTATTATGTTTGTATATAGAAATTGAAGCATGAAGGAAGATTGGGACATAGGTCATACTTCTGAACCCATGTTATCATCAATGATGCCAATCTGAAGAGTTTTGTTGACTTGATATAAATAAATCATCCCAATTCATTCTGGATGCCTTAACTGGCACGTTGCATTGATTTGAGGATGAAGGAAATTGCAAGATGGTGAAGAAGATAAAAATAGTAATCACAAAGTTTATTAACTAAACGAGCTGTCCTAGAACCTAGAATCACCATATTTTGGCCACAGCTTTGTCTCTGCATCAGAATTAAGAGACTGGATGATGTTCACATCTGATTTCATGGATTTAGCCTCAATATGCTAATTTTAGTTTAATAAGTCCCTTGATTGATTTGCTGAACCTTTTTTATGTTTGCTTCTCTCTAGCTCAACCTACATTTCTTTAGAAGGTCAACATACCGAATTTTGGAATCGGGAAGATGACGACAGTTTCTTTGAGGAAGAAATATCAGATTCTGGAGGTAATACATTGCCCTGGTTTGAGCCAATCTTTTCTTGTAGTGTGTTCGAATTTCAGTCATCAAGAGTCTTTTTATTATGTCAAGTTGATCAGTAATTGATAATGTAATAAGGTGATTATGATGAATATCCATAAATCCAAGCTGTGTTATTCTCATCAAGTTATGGTCGGATATACAGATCCTATCCTTGTATTCCGCTCTTTGTGATGTTGTTTCACTAGTAAAATTTGATGCTTGCTGTAGTATAAAATTGGTGTGAGACACCAGATTTTTTTTGGGGTATAAAAGCTACACTATTGCATACATGAGATGATAAAATGATTCTTACTACTGGATGAAACACTAGTTATATCTCTGAATACTTATGAACCTTTTAACCATTGCTCCTAACCTGACAGATGAGGCAGATATTTCAACCAATATAGTTATGTCTAGGATGTCAACTGATGCAACGCTAGACAAAAAGTTTGAGATTTTACAGCATGCAGAAGAGGCTTATTTTCAGAATATAGGCCAAAGAAAGCAGGTATTTTAGTATTTTTTTATTAACTGATGACTAATAGGAACATCAGCTTTTCATAACTGTCATGCTAGGACACATACTGTTCCACATAATTTACAGAGTTTCTTTGACCTGCATACAATTTTATTGTGCTCTATATAATTTTCCTACCTGCTTAACAAGTCATACAGTTATTAGGAATTTGACACCCAAGTGAAGGTGATAAGGTTGAACCTTATGACAAAGCAAGGTGGGTAGCATATGCTTCTAGTCAAGTCTGAACAAGGCAGAATCCTCCCTTCTATGTAACCAGAAGGTCGAATGGGTATACTTATTTTGGCAGTGGAGTGGAAATTTGGAGAGGTAAGGGAACTTAGCAGGCACCAACAGGTGAAAATCCAAAATGAGAAGAAAAATAACGGTTAATTGGGATTTTTCCAAACAAAATTTGTGACAATAGCTTAACAAGGTCAGTCAAATCTTCTAAAATCTCAAGAAGACTCTAAAGCATATAGCAATATCACCATGTTTGATGGAAATTCAGAATCCGACGAGTCATTAACAACGAAGAAAAGCTGAAAAGTACCATATAAGCCAATGATTTTAGGGATCTACCACAAATGCAAGCGGCTTGTTATATAATACTTTTGAGGTAGGTTCTCTTTGGTGTAAAGTGGCAAGCACACTTATCCAGGACTGCATGCTTCTGAAACATCATTCTCTACAATCCATGACAGGAATTTAAGTGTCCCCTCGGGACGGTCTAGTGGCTAGCGCATGAGGTGTTGCCACCATGAGGTCTGGAGTTCGAATCTCGGCAAAGCCGAGGTAAATGCCTCCTTTATGTGCTAGTCATTATTCCAAAGGCTAGCAACCACCTATGATTTACCTCCTCCGTGTTGGCCTTGGACGGGTTGGCGGGGGCGCTGGGGGCGACCGTATTCGCCTTTTGCCACCATGACAGGAATTTAAGTAACAATGTGGAAAAAATAAGTCTTTCATGGGCAATATGTTGTTTGATTACCATGTAAATCCATTCAAAATTTCCTGTTTTTCCCTTCTAGTAGTGCAATTTATTGCTATCCAGGTTCAAATACCTTTTGTTTGATGGTTCAAATATACTGGGTGAATCAGGATAATTCTGACAAGAAGACCATTTCTGACACATTGAGAAATCAGGTCAAAATGAGATTTTTGAATGCTCTGAATCAGGCTAAGGAACGGCTTGGGAGATTGTTGTAAGAATTTCTTCTAATCTTTACCAATCATATTCTTCTTTCATATGTTAAAGTTTTTAGTAATTACTTTGTCATCGTACATTTTTTAAGGTTTCTCTAACATATGTTGTGGATTTGATTTCATTTGGCCTTTCATCTTTTTGTATTTTTGGCATTCGACTTTTTCATTAGTCTCATTTGATCCTCTTCCCCTATATTTTATTAGTATTGCTTTTTATGTCCTTGTAATCCCTGGCATTAATGCGGGTTAATTTATACACTTTAATGAACTACAAAATCAATTTGAGACCAGTTGGCCAAATTGAAGCACTTAATTGGATTGCAGAGAGCAAAATGAGAGAGAAAATATATGAAAAGTTGAAAACCAAAATGAGAAAAATGAAAAATTGGAGGTCAAAATGGAAAACTGATAAAAATGAAACTAATCCTTGAAGTCTCTTTCTCAGGTTAGACTTTGAGGCATGTGCTGACTTTCTTGAAATGGAATGCTTTAAGAAGTATGGAAAGGTTGGGAAAACATTCTACAATTCGCAAGTTGCTGCCACAATCAGGTGGCTATCACATTCGAGCATGGAGCAGATACAAGACAAATTTAGAGACATATCTGCTCAGACTTGTTCCAGCAGCGGACGAGACAAATTCTCACTTGATGGGGACTCACATTTAATTCAAGAAGCAACTACGGGGAAAGCTACAGATGATCAGGCTCAGGATAATGCATTTGTAGATTTCCCTGAACTGGTAGAGATGAAGGGTCCTAGAAAAAGGATAGATCTTCCTCCAATTCCGGAGATGAAGGGTCCTGGAGAAAGGATAGATCTTCCTCCGATCCCATCCTTCTCGGAATTTGTCAGAAAAAAGGGGAAGGAGCATTCTTCAGGCTCAGCAATCGTAAGAACTTCAGATGCTGGGAAACATGCAAGTAAGAACAAAGAGAAGAGAATAAGATTGCAGTAAACATTTTGTTCACCTGAATTTGTTTAAAATGGGTACTTCCATCCAACTGGTTCTCATTCTTGAGAGATTTTGTAGATGTCGATATGCTAGAATTAGGCATGCTTTCAAGAATGAGTTTCTAACAAATCTACTATTTAACGTTTTCTGGGATTTAGTAGCACATCCAATATGATAGAATGAGTTTGTATCCATTTCACTTGATCTAAGCTTTGAATGCATGGATGAATCATAGTTTTCTCTGCCACATCATAAAGTTGCCATAAGCATTTATATAGTGCAGGAAATTCCAAGAACTTCAAAAAGGCTAGTCGTTAATTAAACATGTGAAATGTGATGTTTTGGTTTGTCTTTTTAAGTTGGGATTTTTGTGAAGTTTATGCTTCATTTTAGCCTTTTATATGTTTCACAAATTAACACTTGCACCCTTACAGCACTACAAAGCAACATATATCTTACTAATTGTTCTTTAAAGAGAATTTTGCGTCATTTTAGTTTAATTAGATTCTCTAAAGATAAATTATATGCCATAACAGTCAAAGTTTAAAAGTTATATGCCGTAACCAGAAGTTATAGGACTAGGCTAGGGATTTCGATTTGCAAGTGTGGGGGAAAAAACTCTAGAGTTTGTAGGTGCTAACAAATTTTACTTGTATGATTAAAAATGGGTCAAGAATTATTTTATTCAAACTATTGGCACATCCTTAAATCCTTTTAGTATCTCAAGCTTTTTTTTTTATCCAAAGATTATGGGTTTAAACTTAGCGCATGAAACCCTTAGCTACCTTCCTTGAGCCAAATGTTATCATATTATGATTCTCTCTAGTAGGATGACTTTTCAGCCCTTGCCTTCTTAGCATGATGTGATGATCAATATCTTAAAGTTGATCGTTCGTGCTTAGCCCTTTGCCTTCTTAAACTCATGTTTAAATTCTTAGACAATTTATGAATTTCTCTAGGGTATTTCTAAATCTACAAGTTTTGACCTTAAAGTTTGGTTTTAGTTTAGTCCCCTTGGACTTTACTAGACCTAGACATGCGCCCATCTTTTTGGATTGCTTACTCAGATGCTTCTCTACCCTCTTTAACTTCAGACACAATAGTCCTATCATGACTTCTAGACCTCGAGTTTTCGTGAGATACAGCCTTAGACATCACTACACTTGAAGCCATATTTATATATAGGTAAATAAATAAAATTATTCCTATTATGCATGAAAAAAATTTAAATTTAAGCAAGGAGAGTATATCTTCCCCTTTATTTTGGAGCTCTCCCTTGACAGCTCTCCCTTGACATGAGTTTCTAAATTTCAGTCTTTCATTCCTTCAATTCCTCCTCTAGGCACTTCTTCGTGTGTTTATGACCCCTCTTTCCACATGTGAACCAAATTATGTTTTTTTTCTCTTCTTTTCCTCCTTATTCCTAAAACTTGCATTACTTAAAATATCACATAATTTATGAAGTTTAGGATTTACCATTGCCTTTACCTCTTTCTTGGCTAAGAGGACACCGGACTTTGTAGTGTCTCTCCATTGCATTCAAAGTATATGATATACTCTTTTTGTTTTATTTTTTTTATGTGGAGGTACTTCAGGCTTGAGCTTCCAATATCTTCTCCTCAATCAAATTTTATTTTTGTTTTTGTTAATTCAGGTATTTAGTTTTTCAAATCGACTAATCCTAGAGATGATTATTCCTTACGAAAATTTTCTATTGGTTGTGAAGATAAATTTAGGAAGTACAGTGGTTCCTATGGACAACTCAACATCATGAGTGGTTAGAACACCGCGGGCGTATGAGGTGCCCTGTGTGAGTTTTGAACTCTCGTTACATGAGATCTCGTCCTACTTCTTACCATCACACCATGCCCCAAGGGGCAAATTTTGCTTTTCTTTGTTGCAAAAGGTTGGAACCGCCAACCCAGCGGCCCCCTCACCCCGGCCCCACAAGTATGAGAGGGAGTAAATCACGGTGAATACGGGCCCGGCTATGACATGGTGGTCTCAGGTATTTAGCACGGACAGATATTGATGTTATCGCAGGAGTAAATTTACTCCTGACATGGTGGTCTCAGGAGTAAATTTTGCTTTTCTTTGCTCCTTGAAGAGGTGGATGACTTTCCACTGACTCACCTGATGTAGAAAGTCTGGTGCCCATCAAAGCTTCTTCCATGGTTGGAACTCGCACTTCCTCTTCTGCAAAAATACGGAGCTTCAGATTTTTCATCACTTTTCTCCACAAGCCTCCTTGATCTTATCTCCTTCCACTTTCCCTTCTTGAGTGGAGTTGTCATGGAATTTGATGATCTTCTTCCAAAGATCTTTGGGGCTCTTATAATTCCATACCTTGCTAAAGATGTGGTTAGGTAAAACGCATAAAATAGATACAATATCTTTAAGTTTACTTTCACCGATTTTAATTTGATTCTCTATCCATTTGTTTTTTTAATGGTCCCTTCCCTTCTAGTCCACCAAGAACTCGAACCGCCACTTTATAACATGCGTCATTGAAATTGATTCGAAACCACATTTTCATCCGTCTTTTCCCAATGTTGAAGTAAGATCTTGACTATCTTTGTGTTATTTTCTTGATGGTTAGTCCAACAAATAACTCATACTCTAATATCACAGGTTGAGAATCATGTTGGGGTGGGTGGGGGTGAATGACGATAGTCACCTGCAAATGACTAGCACAAAAAATATGAAAACATACAAGAATGACACTTACACAAGATCACTATGTTTATTCAATGTGGTTTGACATACTCTAGACTTCTATTCCATAATTTATGATTTGTCAATGGATCATTCTCAAAAAGTCACATTCTCCTTCTCAAATAGTTACTGGAAGTGGAGAAATCTATCATTACGCATAAGATTCATCACCATCAACTTAGCCATGAACATTACCTTTTGATTCATTAGCCTCTCGGATCTAGTCAACTGTCTTAGTTGATTGATCCTCTAATCTATTGAAATCCATCTTCAGTATACTATTAAACCATTAACCCCGAATCTATTTAGGGTATTGAGTTTCTCATATTCATTTGGCTAGTTTTCAATACCAGTGTGTTGATCGGGCAGGCGTAGCAGATCGGTCGAAGCAACCAGGTCGAGCGTGGTCATTATTAGCCAAGCAGTGAAACAACCACCGACTAGCCCGGCATTCGTGTGCACAAGTTACGCTCGAGTCAACTTGGTTCAGTACAAATCCAAGACCCAGATTTGCACCCCCCTACACACTCACGCGTGAGAAAAAGTCTCTCCTTATGCATTTGTTCACAATCTTAATATATGTGAATCAATATAAACCAACAAAAGTGCCTTGAAACTATCAATGTAGGACTAAAGTCCCATTCACAATGGAATTTCTTCTCTTCTACCTCTTTTCCCATTCACACTTATTCTACACTACCTTCGTGTCCATGAATATAGGTCAATCAACACCACCTCAATGCTTCTCGTCCTAATCTCTCGATTGCATCATGCAATTTTCTTCCAATTCCATTAGACCTCCAAGTAATTGATATGTTGCCTTGTGGTCATCATCAACACTTGACCTTATGTATCCTGCCAAGGTCGGTGTACAACTTAACACATATATCAAATATAAATGGAAGGTCTAATTTAAACTTTTTATACAATATCAAAATCCAAAGTTGAATCTAATCACTTTCAACATTATTGCACTAACACATGACATATATTAACCATATTACAAAGTCAATATTCTATCTCAAAATCATTATGACTAGATACATTTAATAGTACTACCTCACGCATGAGATCATCTCACATTTTACTCAAAGTATCAGTAAAGCAACAACATTCCTAGAACATTTTATCTTACAATTTATAATGAGATCATAATTAAAACAAGATACATTTTTATTAATTAAATATGAAATTGCATTCTCATGGAATCCCTTTATAATTTCACAATATTATAACAGTGTAGTTGGAACGTAGTGGCTCATAACTACACTGAAGCAACCAAGAGAGGTGCCATCTCACCACTCACTAGTTAATTTATGTGACGAATATGATCGGTTCAGTCATACAAAAATTTCTTAAAAGTTATCAGGCTAAATTATGTAGCACTTGTGGAGACTTATCTAAACGACCAAAGTTTTAAGTTTATAGTCCTACTGGAAAAAAATCTCTACAATTCACTACAGTCGAAATTCAAACAACCTAATCATTGTACCATAGCTCTAGGGCTTCTTAAAGCTCAACTTTGTCCAATACCTAACTTGCTTTAATTAATTGAACTTAAAACAACGTGTTAATGCCATCAAAATATGACAAGGTTACTATGATATCCTTCTCATGAGGTTAGGTTAAATTTAATTAAGCAAAAAAAGAGAGAAAAGGCTATTATTATTATTATTATTATTATTAAAACATCAAAATAATGCTGTATTTTCCATTTTAAAAAATATTCTTACTCTAGCAGTATTATAGTAGTTGCAATGCCATGCACTAGTTACAACTATAATTACTACAATATATTAAAATAAATTAGTTCAACTTAATTAAAATTATTATAAATACACTACTATTATATCAAAAATAGTCTTTATAATTTAATTTAATTAAAATTATTTAAACTATCAAAATGTTCTCAACTTATGTCAAAATTACTTAAAAATTATTGTAACAATTATAATGTATCTATTACAATCTTAAAGCCACTATGCCATAGTTGCTATAATAATTTTAAAATGATTTTAAATTAAGTTGAAATAATTTTGACCAAATTCATGTGTAAAATTTTGATTAAGCGAAAATAATTTTACTGTAATGATGTTAAAATAAGAGTTTTTTTTTTAAAAAAATAGATTGAGTGTTATTTTATTTTTTTTAAAAGCCTTATTTAATATATATATATATATAATAATTTTTTTTAATTTTTTTTAAAATTTTTTTTTTAACAGTAAACAGTAACAGAAGTGGATTAACAGTAAACAGTAATAGATTAACAATAAACAATAGTAAATAGAAAATAACTTGACAGTAAACAGTAATAGTAAAACAGTAACAGTAAATAGTAAAAGAAAAATACAGTAATAATGAAGTGCAGAAATGATTTTTTTTTAATAATTTTTTATTTTTTTTAATAATTTTTTAATTTTTTTTTTAACAGTAAACAGTAACAGAAGTAGATTAACAGTAAACAGTAATAGATTAACAATAAACAGTAGTAAATAGAAAATAACTTGACAGTAAACAGTAATAGTAAAACAGTAACAGTAAATAGTAAAAGAAAAATACAGTAATAATGAAGTGCAGAAATGTTTTTTTTTAATAATTTTTTTTAATTTTTTTTTTTTTTTTACTAAACTGCTTTCTTTTCTTGTTTGTTTTCCAGGGAGCCTCACCTGTTCAGGACCTCACCTTTCAATCAGTGCCCCGGCTTATGCGTAAGATTTTGGGTTGCTACCCTTCTTACTTAGCTCGCACAGGTCTTATATGATTTTTGGTTATTCCTGATACAGTTACTGTTCACCGGTCGGTTACTAAGACAAGGACTGAGGAAAAGAACCAAGACGAGAGAGACAAAATGTTTTTAAACTTAGATTGTCATTATAAAACAAGCATGGATTTATATAATGGAGAAATTTTACAGGGGATTACACTTCAGCAAACTAATAATTACATAATTTTTACATACTGAGACTGAAATTTTTAATAGACATTATATACTGAAAATTACATACTAAAATTGACATATTTTACATACTTACAGGGAGAAAAGAAGGATTTCGAAAGAGAGCTGGAAAGGGAGTTGCAAGAGCTTGAGGAGGTAAAGAGTGAGAGAGGGTTGTGCTTCTGCGAATACCTTGGGAGGCAGAGGAAGATGGCCTTTTATAGGCAAGAGTAGAGGGATTTCTTCGGGAGGAAGGAAAACATTTGCTTAGGAGGGAAGGAAAGCATCTTGGAAAGTAAGACAGGTGGAAGGAAGTATTGATTTTAGTGGAGACATTGGTGAGTGGTGGCACTGTTGAGTAGTGGTGATACTGTTGAGTACGGTGGTTGTCATTCTTGGCTGTCCATCATATAGCTGTTGAGTAGTGGTGGCGCTGTTGAGTAAGGTGGTTGTCATTCTTAGCTGTCCATCATATTATCAATGTTGTCTTCTCCGGTTGAGTCTAAAGATGGTGCTTGTGAGCTGGAAGCTTGATTTGGTGCTCTGTGTCTGGCTAAGGCAGCTCGATAGGCTCTAGCTGAAAGGGCAGAACTTGCTAACCTCTTGTTACTCATTCTCTTTGTCTTCTTCTGGTAATGTTGAAACAGGGTAGTATGCTGTGTAGTAAAGTGAAAAGGGAAAAATCTGGTACCCATATCTTTTGGCCAATAAATTTTTTCAGTAAATGATTCGCCAACTAGGAGATAGGTATCAGGATCTTCAAGTCTGTCCCAGCCCCAATGCGTCCCTTGGACTGAAGCTCTCCAGTGTTTGCGTTGGTCTGAAAAGGAGGGAGAAGCTTCCCAATCACAATCTGGGTCTGTAGGATAGTCATGTAACTCGGCTTGGTAACCGCCAACTTCATTTACGTCAATTTTTACTAAATGTCGGGCTGGCTCTATCTTGAGATCCAGCCACTCTGGAGGAGTACTATCAAATGTGCATACTACAAACGTTTCTTCTTCTTCCAAAGCAGTAGAAATAACAGTACCAAGTTTCTTTGGGAAATCTTTAACTGAATCTGGGTCATGAATCCATAATTTATGTAAGAGGCCATAATCAAGAAGAGTAAAAGGGGTAATTTGTCTCCCTTTGTAAGCCATAGTAATGTAGGATTCATAATCCATGTTAGCTCTTCTGAAGGCATAGAGAAGCTGGCATTGACATCCATATTTATCTGATTCTATGCAAGGTGATCCTTTCTTCTGGAATTTAAGTTTTGGGCTGAACTCAGCTTCATATACAATAGTCATTCCTTCAGAAGGTGTTTTGTGAAAAGCTTTTAGGGCTTCACATAATTCTATAAACGTTTGTAAAGTAGATTTTTCAGCCAGACTGCGAACATAAGTATGAATATCCTCAGGAATAGTATTTGGGAAACCTGCCAGGCGCATCTCAAATGCTCTTTGTAAAGTTGTAGCCTTATTTTGTTCTTTAAGTTGAGCCAAAGTTAGGTAATCAGGTCTAATAGGAGTATTGGTGTGTTCTGTTGAAGTTTCTGCCAGGTTATTCTCCGGAGTATGTTGCACAACTTGAGCATAAGTAAAAGTATTCGTATCAGGGCTAGTGGCTTGTATTGGTGTTGTTTGCAGAGTTGTACTCACAAAGAAATGTGGTCCTAGATGGGCTCTGGCTGCTGTAAAAGCCTCATCAAGTGAATAGTAGCCTTTAAAGTATGGATGTTCTAGGTTTTGAATGGCTAAATTGGTTTCCTCCCATGTAGAGTATACCCCTGCCTAGGGTCCTGAAAAGACCACGTAACAGGAAAATTTCTTTCCTGCTGGTTTCTGGATAGTGGTAAGAAAGTAATTGGAAAGAACATTTATTACTGCAATTTTATGTCCAGAGCTTCCTGGAAGTGTAGGGATATGCCAAATATTGTCAATAAGACAATTTTGGATGTGGTCAAGTCTGTCTCTGCCAACAAAGCGAAAATGATCTTCTGGTTGTGTGAAAAGTTGTAAGTCTTGAGTGCCAAAACGCATGGTTTTGGTGGAAAAAGTACGAACTTTTCTTGGTCTATCCATCCTGTAAGGATTAAAAATGTCAATGTAACAATCTTGATAATGTATCTGCTAAAGAATTATTAACCCCTTTAATATGTTCCCATTGTATCTTAAGTCCTTTATTGATTATGGTATCTGTAAATTTTAACCAACGCTTTGTACTGAGGCCTTTTCTGACTGTTTTAGTTTGTTGACCGTATTTGACTATGGCTTCACAGTCTGTTCTAATAAGGATTTCTGGTTTGTTACAAATAAATAGTCTAAAAGCTTCTAAGCAGTAAATAACAGCTAAAATTTCATAATCTAATGATGTTAAGTGTCCTTTTTCATGGTATTTTCCAGAAGCATAACGACATAAAGCTTCTGATGATTTAGGTTCATATTTGGAATTTTTGCGATATAAAATACCACCCCAACCAGTCTCACAACCATTTGTTTCAATAATTAAATAATCTGAGTCAAGAGGTAAAGTTAACTTAGGGATAGTTTTAACCAGTTGTTTGATTTGCTGAACTAAAGCAATATCTTGTTGGTTAAAATGTTTTTGTCCTGTCAAAGATGTCTTATTGTATAATGGTCCACTAATTTTTCCTATATCTTTTAGATAGGGTCTTGCATAATTTAGAAGACCTAGAAAAGCTCTTAAAGTTTTAGTGTCTTCCATTTTGTCTGGAAAGGCCAAAATCTTAGCTGAAATATGAGGTTGTAAAGTGATTTGTCCTTGGCCTATTTCAGCCCCTAAGAATTCAACATGTGTAACAGCTAGTTTCATTTTCTTTCTTGAAATAATCAAACCATGTTTTTCAAATAAAGTGAAGATTGTATGTAAATGAGCATAGTGTTCTTGTTTAGTTTTGGAAAAAACTAAAATATCGTCTATGTAGACACAGGTGAAGTGAGCAACATTTCTAAAAATATCATCCATTTTTCGTTGAAATATTTGAGGAGCTGTTTTAAGACCAAAAGACATAACAAGCCACTCAAAGTGGCCTTCAGGACAAGAAAAAGCTGTCCATTCTATTGAGTCTGGGTGCATCCGTACCTGCCAGAATCTTGATTTCAAATTGAACTTTGAGTACCATTTAGAATGTTGAATTTTATTCAGAAGTTGGTCTTTATCTGGTATTTTATAGCCATCTTCCTGGCAGTTATCATTTAACCTTTTGTAATTAAATACCATTCGGGATTGTCCTTGTTTTTGTTCAGCTCCTTTATTTACTATAAAAGCTGGGCTTCTATGTCTAGAGGTAGATCTTTGAATGGCTCCTAAGTGTAGTAATTGTTGAATATGTGTTTTGCATTCCTCAGTTTCCCAGTTTGTGTATCTTAAGTCTTGGGCCTTAATAGTTAGATCAGGGTTAATGATTGCTAATTTACAATAAATTTTATCTCTTTCCCAATATTTGGTTGGGTTGTCGCCAATAATCTCTAGTTTTTCTAGTCGAGATATAAGAGAGTCTATATCTGGCTGATGGGTGTTAATAGTTTGAAGTAATTGTTTAGGGAGAAGTAGATCATTAGGAATATCCCATGAGGAAAGATCATTTAGAGGGCTTGTCCAGCCAAGTAAGTCTAGTTTTCCTGATATTCAGAAAAGGCAAGGTCACAGGATGACATCTGTTTACATGTCCCTTTTATAGTACACTGGCAAGTATTGTCCTTAGACTGGGTTCGGGTTTCTGTTGAAGCTGTTAAAAGCTTAACTACTGAGGGGTAGTCTGACACAATAGGTGCAACTATTGGATTAGAGAAGAATAGAGCATAATCTTTTGTAAGTAAAAAGGCCCTGTCTGGTGATATAAGAAAATTTAGTCCTAGGATAAGGTGAATATTCTGATGTAGTAATGGTTTAACCCATAATTTGGAGAGAGTTTGGGAAGTACTATAGGTGCCACAGTTATTATAAAATTTTATATGTATGTTTGTGACAAATTGGGTACTAGTAAGTTGTTGGCCATCAAATTGTGTACTAATTAAAGGTTGTGATGAAGTTTTAATTAAATTTTTAGGTAAAATAGACAAAAGTGTAGCCTCATCTATAGTTGAATTAGTGGCTCCACTATCTAAGAAAGCTTGTAATGTAAATTCATGGTCATGTATATTTACTAAGCATTTTACCCTAACATCAAGGGTTTTATTTGTATTACAAATACTAGGGATTTTTATAAAAACCATATCTGTGTTTGGTGATTCTGTTATTTGTAAACTTTTATCCTTGTTAGATGGTAACGACTCTTGTGATATTAGTTCTTCTATTTGGTTTGTTATTATATCCACATGAGTTTCTAGTTGGTTTATTCTGGTTTCTAATGTTGATACTCTTGTTTCTAAAAGGATATTTTTAGTACTACTTTTAGTGGGCTGTGTTATTGGGATTAGAACATTAAAATAACTTTGAAGACACAAATTACAAGCCTGTTTCTTGCAGGTTATACAGGTACCTCTTTTATCAATAGATGGATAATAACTACACAAATAGCAGGGTATATTATCTGTTCCAGTTTTTAATTTCCAATCATGTGTACAATTGAATTCACCTAAGTTTGTATTTAGTTGTGTAAGCATTAAGTTGGTATCCATGATAGGAGAGTCATTCCATAATTCTGGTTCTAGGTTTATTGAATTGTTATCAAAGTCTGTGTAGTATGGGTGTTGTAGAAAGGAGTTTACTAAGCTATAGTCGGAAGAGGGGGGAATTTCTTCCATATCATCTACAGAAATAATAGAATAGATAGAAGATGTGTCTGAGACATCTGATTGAATTTCTACTAAATCTAAATTTGTACAAGTAACTAATTTAGCTTCTCTTGTGTATAAGTTTTTCTTATTTGGGCAGGCAGATGACAAATGTCCTGGTTCATTACAAGCAAAACAAGTATTAGTATTAGCATATGTTTTCTTTGGTTTATATTTTCTGACATGTTTTTCTTTATTTAAATATGGTTTCTTTTCTCTGCTTTTTCTAACATAATATGTTTTCTTGGCCTGACATTTTTAGTTTTAGCAGGTTGTGTAGTTGCTTTAGTATTTCTATAATGCTTTTGTTTTTGTTTAGGTGCCATTGAACCATACTGTTGTGGGGTATATATTTGGCTACAAAACCCATATTGTTGGTTTTTAAGTTGTTTTTGAATATGGATGTAAGTACATTTTTCTTTTAATACAAAAATTATATGTTGTATACGTATTCCTATATTGTCATATTGTGGTGCTACTTTCATATCTGTCCAGGCCTTGTGTATTTCCTTTCCTAATTCCCCTGGAAGTTTACTAAATAGTCGTTCTCCTAATTCCGGGTTGCAGTAATTTCCAGATACTGCTGTTAAGGCAAGAAAGTCATTGCAAAAAGGTTTAATCCAATTCCAATTAAAAAGTTGTAATTGTTCTAAATCTCTCATAGCCTCTTTTTGTCTAATATCTAATCCTGTGTTAGCGTCTCTTGCTGTAAAAAGTCTGTGGATAGTATAACAAAAATTAAGTATATTATTACCTTGTGAAGCAATCCTAGCTATTTCTTCAGGGTGAGTAGTTTTATAAGATTCCCATGCTGCTCTAGCTACATCACCTAAATAATTTTCTCCTACTCTTATCATGGCGTCACCAGATTCTATATTTAATTCATGTTTTGCTTGGTAGTCTCTTTTGACAGAGACTATCCATTGTTCTAAATAAGTGTCATACATTTGTGGGTCGTCACATTCTCCTATATTAAGTAAAACTGAATTCTTTCCAAAGTATGTAATTTCTGGTGGTCTTCTTTTCCCTATAGTTCTTAACAAAGGATTATTGTTGGTATAAGGGTGAATTTGTGTTCTTGGAGGATGCCCTTCTCCATAATCCATAGTTCTCATAGAACTTTCTTGATATCTTACCTGTAAAGGTTGTGGTGTATTGGTAGCACTAGATTCTGCAGGATTCATTAAAGCAACGTTGGAAAAGTAGTCTTTCTTTTTAGCTATAATATTATGGTCCTCATCAAAATATAACATCCAATCTTCGTCTAGCTTATGATGCAGTATGTCAAAAGTTTCTAATTCTGTAAGATCTTCTTGTGTAAAATAATTAGTTATTTCAAATGGAAGGTAGACGTATTCATTTAAATCATAATAAAATAGGAAATTATCTTTTTCTTTTTGTGAGTGTGTATTAAGTTCTATGTTCATTAGATTTAAAGTAGGTTGGTTATTTTCCTGACTGTCTTCTTGGGAAGTTGAGGTTTTATAATTATGAAATCTTACTATTGATTTACCATGTCTATCTTTATAGATTATGGATTCTCTTGGTTGTAGTGTTTGTGGGGTAATATTTAGATCTAAGTTAAGATTCCAGTCTAATCCAGCAAGTAAGTCAGATGAAAAGTCTTTGGGTTTTATGAAATAAATTCCCCTTGTTGTGAGAGTTTCTATTATATTATTAATTTGTACTTTAAAACTGTTATTTATGCTAGTCATTGTTTTTCCAAGAAAGATTATGTCTATTTGAATATTATGTTTCTGAAAATCACCATATCCCCTGGCTTGAACAAAAATTTTAATATGGTCAATAAAGTCTGGAATGGTCATATTAAAATTAGGACAAAAATACGTAATTCCTAGATTACTATTCATATCTACTTCTATAAGTCCAATAACCGCTTTGTCATTGTCAGAGAATCTTGAGTCATATAGTACTAAGAAAACTTTAGCTCCTATGCTTTTTCGAGTAAGTCCTCTGAGGCCAAACACTATAAGTCCTAGGTGAATATAGTTATGTTTTCTTTGTAAGAGTAGTCTAGCAGATTCTTCATTCATAAGGTTAAATCTTTCTTCTCCCCCATCGGGTAGGTGTAATGGTTGGGTTCTATGATGTCTATACAGTGAAGTGGAAAAAGATAACAATCCCTGATGATATAATCGTTTTGGGTTTAGTGTATTTAATTGTTCATTAGAGAAGGTGTCTAAGTTTTGGTCAATATCTATAAGTTCTTCTAATTGATAGGTAGCCTGAGTGCTTGTAGATTTTCTGGATATCATGGAGAGATTTGTTTGAGGTCTTAGTGTATGTGAGGTGCCAGAAAAACTTTCAACTTGTGTCTTTGTTTGTAGAGCCATTAGTAGGTGAATCTTGTATTTTTAAGAATTTATATGTAGTAGGTGGGTGTTTAGTAATTGTTTTTCCTAGGGAAAGTTTACTAAGATTCTTTTCGGACCAGTTTATGAACAAACTTCAATTTTCTAATTCTCATTACGAGGAAGCTCTAGACTATTCCCAACAATTTGCTAAATCTAAAGACATAGGCTATAGCAATTCTGCTTTAGTAAGCCAAGGCGACCAAATCCTAGTACAACAGAATAACACGATCATAGCCTTACTTACTTCTTTGCATTATAGGGTTACAGTTTTAGAAAATCAAATTCTTACTTTAGAAAATCATATACATAAAAATACTCATACACAAGATCTAAAGTAAACATTAGAAAATATAAATATATATATATATATATATATATATATATAAATCGTTTTAAAATTTTTGCCCAATTTATTATCATTTAATTATGGTTCATTTTTTTCTTTGTTTCACGTTTGCTTTTTGTTCATACGGTGGCCCCCACGCGTTTGCGTATGGAGGCCACCCATAGCATAATTATGCGGCACATATTATTCTAAAAAGCTCAAATCAACCGACTAATGTGTCCGTCACGATAACGGTTGCTTTCGCGTGACGCCGACGTGTCGGCGATGGCGAGGATGCCCGTTACCTTGGGCCAGAGAAGAGCAGAGGAGAGCGACTTGATGTCAGTGGCATTATCGTAAAAATTACCAAGGCGGTGGCTTATAAAACACATCTCTGGGAGAAATGAGGCGATCGTACTTTTTGTTGTTGGTTCCGCTCAACGCTCCACTCTCTCACGATTCACAGCAGTGCGCGGTCGTCTTGTTAGGGTTTTCTGCTTCTGGATCTGGTGCCCACGCTCCTCTCGTACTCCCGATTGCGCTGTGCTTCGCCCATTATTAGGTGAAGCTTCCGTCTTTGGGCAATGTGTTGCAGATCTCGGGTTTTGTGTTTTTTTTTTTTTATTTGGGGCGTGGACCAAGGATTTGGCCTGAGTTAGATGCATGGTGCATTTTCGGTCTGGATGCTATAGCTTGAGCTGTCTGTTTAAGCGTTTTGAGTTTGATTTGTTTTGCCGTGAGAGAAATATTGGACTGTGTTATCGCTGGATTTGAGAATTCCTGCCAGTGAATCTCGTTTCTCGGTGTACATCTTCCGTGCTCGGCCTTGAATTTTTTGTGCTTTAGATCGTTGATTTTGATCTGGGAAGTTTAGTGGATCTGGTTGGAAGATTGACATTTGTTATTTGTTTCATGAACTATATTGTTTTTGCAACTCTAGGACGACGGCTTAGTCAATTTGGGTACAATTTCGATTTTGTGTTTCATTCTTTTGTATTTTAACCCTGCAGTTGCTGCTATGTATTTTCCTGCAGGATTTGCATGTAAGAAGTGAATTAATTTTCAAATGTTTTAGCTGCCATTTTTCAACTTCTTTTGTAGTTTGTTAAGAATGAAGATGCGGAACTACTGTGAAAATTCTTCATTTGCAGATTTATTGCACTGATAGTGTTTAGCCTTAGTTTCTTATACATTATAGAAATCTTAACAAGTTTATTGTTTCTCGGAATTAGTTTTTGTTATATCAAGTTGAATAAAAGGAATGAACTACAGCACTATATAAGTCTTTCTGTTGTGAACTTCAACTGATTCCTTGGAAGTCTTATGAACTGAGATGTTGTTTCCTTCAGAACTTTAAAGTACCAGGAACGATTGCTCTTTCAGTAACAAAAGAATGGAAGGGGAGATAGGCGCAGATTCAATTCTAGATTATGCACTTTTTAACATATCATCAAAAGAGAACAGGTATAGATTGATCATACGAAGTATCTACTGCATTTATCTTCAGCATCTTCTACTTTTTCATCTTCATCACTTTTCTTGAGGTTGTAATTTGGCATTTCTCATTAATAAAATTGCTTATAGCCAATGTAATTTGGCATTTTTTAATACCAAAATCATCAATCAACTTAGATTTAAGGGAGAAACACTAAGTCAACTGAATAAAAGAAGTGAGATAGTTTCAACTGTCTGAAGGATTTGAAAATATGGTTTTAAAGCTAGACTAAGCACTGACCTATGCATTTGAAGTTTTCTTTTTTGACTATGACTTCATATTTCAACATGTTTTTCTGTGTTTTTTTTTCATTTATGGCAGGTATGAGGTTCTCATTTGCAAAGAGGGTAAATTTGAAAACTTAGCATGTGGTCCTCTGGACCAGTTAGCTGTGCATTTAGCACAAGTGAAGCAATGCCAATCAAACCCATCTCGCAATAACTTTAAGTTGGAATTGGCTAATACCTTCGAAATCTCATCTTGGTTTACCAAATCAACTTTGGCAAGGTACTTTTAGTGATAGAAGGTTCTATTGATGAGCATTATTATCATGTCAGTGATTACGATTACACTGATCATCAAATTTTTATTTAGTTTTTTAGGTATTGTTAGCTCCCCCGATGTGGTAAGAACCACCACTGCAGTTGCAAATGAGATGTCCCAGTTGGAAGATACCAGAAGGTTTCATCTCTCTATTTATGATAAGGTATGAACTGCTTGCTTGCAAATGAGGAAAAATCTTATTCCATTATTCTTTTGGCTAATGCATTGAGGCATATTCCTATTTATTCAGCAAAATCCAGATCACGCTGGAGACGCTACAGCAGGTATGTACACTTACTTGGTAGTTATCATGCCTATTAAACTTA
Source organism: Zingiber officinale (assembly GCF_018446385.1). Taxonomy (NCBI): domain Eukaryota; kingdom Viridiplantae; phylum Streptophyta; class Magnoliopsida; order Zingiberales; family Zingiberaceae; genus Zingiber; species Zingiber officinale. The sequence goes on from NC_055992.1 coordinate 140,871,392, forward strand.
AACTAAGATTGTGGGATGTTAAATGGATTCAGGTAACCATGCCACTTATTTTAATTGTTTCAAACTTGAATCTGTTTGTGTCCATACCTCAATGTGTTTTACAGTTTTCTGTATTACTACTTTGTTTATGTGAATTTATTATACACAATCTCAGTAAATTTGATAAAAAAAATATTTTCCTGGTTTACAGACTTTTTTAGTTAAATTATACTTTGATCAAAATTAGATTTGAGGGGGTCGTGTGGGGGCGCCTGGGGTCCGCGTATGACCTTTTGCCACTATAATTAGATTTGAGGGATTGTGGAATGATAAAATTGCCTTTCCTTTTCTATTTCTGAATCATTTTGTTGATGCCTAATTAATATCCATGAACTACCCATACTATGCATACAATAGCATCCTTGGAAGATATGCACAAATAATTATGTCATATCAATTGATTCGACCCATATGGAGAACTTATAGGCAAAATATTAATCGATATTTTCATATCTGTTGGGGAACTATACAAAATATGATGAAAACTTACTGTGTTATGTATGGATGAAACCGCTTATGGCCTTTTTTGAAGCTAAATTTTACTTTCAAAAACCTCTAGGAAAGAAAATTACATACATTCGGTGCTGAAATGCTGTTTGTTGGAGGCAACTCTAATCTGCATTTCTTACTCTATATTATATTGTTTTTTGTCTGTTAGGAAATGTAAATGTATAACAGCCATTTAGTTTGTTGTTGCTCTGAATTTGTTGCATGCAATAGCAGTTTGTTTGAGTAGACAGCCTCCATATTTCTGCTAAATAAAATTCATCCTTTTAGGATGGTATACCAGAGAGCACAATAGTTTTATGGATGAAGCTTTAGAATTTCTGTGGTTGCAACACTTTCCGTACTACATTCCATTAATCTTGTCTTTAGAACACTCTAGAAGATTGGTTAAGCATTTTTTAAAACATTTTTTAAGCATTCCATGTGACTGTGTTGTTGGTAGACAATTTCTATAGGTGTAGGCCTCCCGAAAGGTAACTGAGCCTGTAAACTGATAAGGTTTCCTTGGGCCTGGATGATCATGACATTCAGTTTATTAATTTTCTTGTTCAAAGTTGAACAATGTCAATACTATGACCGGTTTCAATTGTTCTATTTTACACTTTATTTGTTAGTGAGGCAACTATCTTCCAAATGACAATTTCTGTTCTTGTTTATGCAAATAGTTTGTTGGTGAGCTTAACCATTTTAGGGTGTACATCGAGATTTAAGGCCAACACAAGATTGTGCAACACAGTTCAAAATTTGGGAAAAATTTATGGCTTATTTTGAAATCTTAAAGTTTTAAGTTTCTATAATTCTACTATATTTTTAGGAGTCATTTTAAATTTATAAAATATTTGTTATATTTTGGAGATAAGTTAGGCTCTCAGATTATGAATTTATAAAGGGGATAGGATCTCATGTAATGATTCATTTTTTGTAGTATAATAATATTTTGAATTCTCTTAGGCGAGTGTTCTTATTTTTGCGGTGCCATTTTACATAAAGGGGAGTCTTGTCGCAACGATGAAGTTAATGCCGTGTGACCACATGTTTGAGTTGCAGAAATAGTCTCCTGTAATGCAGGGTAAGGTTGTGCAATAAACTCAATGTTGTGAGACCTTTTCTCGGGATCTGCATCCGCGGGAGCTTCGTGCACGGGGCTACCCTTTTTTAAGGGGTCCTTGGCATTATGGTAAAGTTTTGTTGTGTGACTTTGTGGTCACGGGTATGAGTTGTGGGAACATTCTCTTGCAATGTGGGATAAGACTACGTGACTCAATGTGGTCCGACTCTTCGATTGGAGCTTTGTGCACCGTACTGTTTTTTTTTTTAATCCATTTTGCATGCTGCATCATTATGTTTTTACAAAGATAAATTAGAAAGGTCAACTATGTTGTAAGTGCTGCTTTGCTTTATTTTCCTGCAGTCTAGCATTACCTTTATGTCACCTAAAATTCTGGTTCCCTCCATTGACAGGCAGCCACTTTGAAGGTGTTGGCCTAACAAATGTAAATTATTGCTTTACTCTTCTATGTTTTCTGCAGAGTCATTTCTGATTTTATTCTCTTAAGTTTCTAGTTTTAGATGTAATTAAATTGGTGTTTGTCATTCTTTAACTTTCTGCAGACAAAAGTTGAGGCTGGGGCATCTGATGCTACAAAGTTAGTTTTTTTTTTTCCATCTTCATCGCCATATATTTCAAAACAAGCTTCACTCACTGAATAAGATGACACCACAGGAATGAATTGCTGCGTGCAATAGAGTTGAGGATTGTTGTACTCAAAGAAGAGTTAGTGGCATCTTTTAGCCAAGCTGCTGGTGCCACTTTGTCAGTGAAACAGTTATCTGATCTAGCAAAATTTTCACAGCACTTTCAAGTGAGAGATTTGAGGTAGCTTCTCAAAGATGGATTACATAAATTTAATGATATTCACTAGGAAAAAAACTTGTGTATCTTGGCTTTTGAGATCATTATTATTATCATTTTAATACCTATTAATTATGGAGAATTTTATTATAAGCTTATATTCTGTCTGGTGATAAATTTCTCTTTTATATTGCTATTTAAATGCTGCAGAACTCTGCAGAAATCTATAAGCTTAAAGGTCTTCTTAATTCTTCATTCATATGCATAAGTTTTCTGTTTATACTTCTCAGAGGTGCACTGAGGTGAAAGTTCTGTTCTTAGGCATGAGTTGCAACTGACGCTTATGGTTTACTACAACAAATGACGATCATCACTAAGGAAATATAACCTTAACAGTAAAACAAATCATGGCCAATTTTCATCCATGAAATGTCTAAGCTCGTTCCTGGTCACTCAGTTTCATGCTAGTCTTTTCTAGGAACCTTAGTTTAAAAATAAAAAAAACTTAAGTGGCTCAAAATTTCTATACATGTCAGGAATTCATGGATGATATTTCATTTTTGTCTTCTAGTTGATTCAAGCAGCAGTTCTGTTAGGTCAATGCGTTCCGCCTGATTTTCTCTTTCATTGTCAATGTCTTTAATTTTTACTTCAGTTTTCATGCAACCAAATAATGTACCATTATTACTCTGTGGGTTTATAGATGAGTTTGTTTCTTTTTCATGTTAGGGATCCTTTATCAAAGTACTTATCATTGATTTCAGAAGACCAATTGGCTGAATCCTCAGTTAAAGAAGAATGCTCTGATGGTTCAAAGAATAATCCCGAGGATATTATTGAAGGAATATATACCTTGAGTGCAGCGATTGGTAAACCAAAATCTTCTACTGAGGGCATCTCTCCTGCAAAAATTGCACAAGCTGAGCGGAAGAGTTCGACAGAAAGTGATAATTCCTCCGAGTCTACTGATGAAGATCAGACATTCAATGAAAGAAGCCGACCTGTTGTTAGGTCTGCAACCCCTAGAAGAGCTGCCTCTCCTATGAGACGAGTACAAATCGGAAGGTCTGGATCTCACAGATCTACAGCCCTGACTATCAAGAGCCTCAGTTACTTTTCCACCAGGGAGAAAATTCCAACCAGCAAGGATACTGATGAAAACAACAGTGGAGATGAACAAACCGATCAGCCTGTGAAGAAATCTGATAAGACAGTAAGAAGGATGAGTGTCCAAGAGGCAATTAGCCTCTTTGAAAACAAACAAAAAGATAACAATTTGGATGGTCAGAAAAGGAGAGCTTCAGGAGACAACTCTCTGATCAACAACAAAACTGTATTGAGAAAATGGAATTCTGGTTTGACCGATTCTCTGAATCATTACCAAGAAAATGCTTCTGACCCTTTATCTCAAAGCAGTTGTTCTTTACATGTGGAAGAAGACAATAAGATGACTCCTGCGAAGACTGAGTCTTGTATATCTCCAGGCAATTTGAATACTGCTTCTGAAACTGCTCAGATTGCTGCATCACCTGAGGTAGAGATAGTGGCAATTTCAAAGGATGGTCCTGTGGATTCATTATCATCCGAGACTGGCAAAATTGATGATGGGGATACTGCCTCAGCTGAGTGGAGTAAGCAGAAGGAAGCAGAGCTCAACCAAATGCTAACTAAGATGGAGAGGAAACTGGGGAATTACAGTAATCCCAATACTGGTTCTGGTGGGTCCCTGTCTATCTCCAACAAACAGAGAGGAGGATTTTATAGTCAGTATAAGGCAAAACGGGATGAGAAACTTCGAGCAGACAATGGCAACAAACATCCTGTGATGGAAAAAAAACTTAGGGTCTTACAGGAAACCTTGAAACCGAGCAAAGCAGAGCCGGCCTTTAAATCTGGGGTCACTGCTAAAAGGTTGGATAATTTGGTTAGGTCTCAAAGACCTCAGAGAAATTCTCCTCCACCAGTGTTACAAAAAACAGAAGTTTCAAAGTCAGTAGTATCCAAAAAAGCTTCAGTAAAACCATCATCTTTGCCAATTACACGTGCTTCATGGTCATCTGGCTCATTGCCAAAGAGAAGTGGAGCACAGCCTGTTAAAATTTCTTCTAAAGTGTCCTGTGATACTACTCCTAGCCGTCCGAGATCCCAGCCTGTTCGTCCAACTCCACCTAGCCCCAAAATTGAAAAACCATTGCATCAGCCAAGAGATAAGCCAGAAGCCAAGGCTGAAGTTAAACGAATTGCCAGAGGTCAAGGGGAAAAGAAACAGAAAACACCAGTAAATACCAATATTACTGTGAAAAACAAAAATCCAACTGCTTCTCCAGATGAATCTGCTTCATCAGTGGCAAAACCAAGCTTCTATGACAAGGTGACGAAGAAAGGCAGTGTTGTTCCTTTAGAAGTCAAACCTGCCAGAAAATTTTCTGGGACTGGGCATGTGGCTGATCGTGGTTTAACCAAGTCTAGAATTATCGAGTCTGATGCTTCATCAAAGAGAAGTGACAATTCCATTCAAGTTGAAGAAAAGGAGCAGACACCTGAGACAATGAATAAGGTACTGGAGGCTGATCTTGCTGAACAAGCAAATGATGTTCATGCAAATTTAGTAACTTCACTAGATAATTGTTTAAATCTTGAAAAAACAGAAACTGTGGATCAAAGTTTAGCTGACGTCGATAATGCCAACCATAACTCTATAGAACCTCTTGTTGCTGAGATTCAACCTGATGAGGATATAAGCATTTCATCAGTTGCATGGGTGGAACTAGAACGTGATGTTCCCACTGCATGTGACACTGGATTGTCCAATGCCTCAATCTCCAATGTTCTTGAACCACCACTCATATCAAGTCCTCGTGTTCGACATTCATTATCTCAAATGCTTCAGGCTGATAGTAATGAACCAGATGCCATTGAGTGGGGAAATGCTGAAAACCCTCCTGCATTGATCTACCACAGGGATGCTCCCAAGGGATTGAAGAGGCTCTTGAAGTTTGCTCATAAAAGCAAGGGAGAGGCAAATGTGACTGGTTGGGCTAGCCCATCAATCAATTCAGAAGGAGAGGATGATGTAGAAGATCCAAAATCTGCTTACAAAAATAACTTTGATATGTCCAGAAGAACTTCCCTTCACGAGAAGAGCTACAGTCAGCTAAAAGCTATGGTGAACGAAAGTTTGCATGATCACAACTCAAACAAGAGGGCAGGGGCAGGCGATTATCTAGGAGTTCATGATGTATTGCCAGGTATATAAAGAATATCATTGTTTTTGTTCATGCTGTGCTCTTGTACTTTTACTTTGCTAATTCTAGTCTGTTCCTTACATTTATATTAAAAATTGGGTTATGCTGAGCATATGCATTCTTGGACATATCAGTATATCACCACCATGCATATTCCTCATACACATGATTTTGAAAATGCTTAAATATTCAATTAAACTACCAGTTCAAACCATCATAATGCATTTAAAATTATGCTAAGCTGAAAGAAGAAAGAAGATTATCTGTTAGTTCTCTTTATTGTAACCCAAGTATAATAAATTTATAAAAATCAGAAGTGAGGAGTCTTGAGGTTTAATGAATGTTCATTTGATGTTTTAGAATGAAGGCAGCTTTATCCTTCAAAAGAAGATGTGTGGTATTTAGTCGAAAAGTAGGCTGCTATTCAGTTATTTCGACCAAGGAGATACTCAGATCCGTAATAAAAAATGACAAATATTACACTTCAAATGAAGAGAGAGATAGAAGTGTAATATTGGAAACTTTAGCAATTGCTTACTATTAGAAACTTTAGATCTCCTATAGTGTAGCTCCTTAGCATTTTATTGTTTACTATATTGTAGGCGTAAACTAATTTTTTATAAGTACTTTTTATAATTACTCTCTCCAAATAAATATATATAAAGAGTAGAGTCTTAGTCTCATGCCGAAATGGTACCCTGCACATTCAAATGTGCTGATATTTACTAAAAACTTTTTAAATCACATATAGTTCCTTCTACTTAGGTTGTTTACCTTTAAATATAAAACTATAACTAGAAAGTTAATTTAATTAAAATTGTAGTACAAATTATTACAATATAATGAATGACTCTAGTAATAATTATTATTTACAATGTAAAGACAGAATATATAAAATTTAAGTTTAACAATATTAGACATATTGAGACAATTGTTAATATAGGAGATGAGACCTTTAAGTATTTAGGATCTTTTTTGCAAAATGCAGGAATTGAGAGAGATGTTTTATATATAATACAAGTAAGATGATTGAAATAGAAAAAGCATCAGGTGTTTTATGTGATCATAAAGTATCTCTAAAACTTAAAAGATAAGTTTTACAAAATGACGGTTAGACCTGCTATGTTATATGGAGTTGAAGGTTGGGTTATGACTAAAGCACATGAGCAGAAGATGAGAGTTGCGGAGATAAGGTGGATGTGTGGACATATAAGGATGGACAGGATAAGAAATGAAAACATTAGAGAGAAAGTCGGAGTTGCATCTATCGAGTGAAAACTCCGAGAGACATGTTTAAGATGATATGGACATGTACTTAGACAATCAATAAATGCTCTAGTTAAGCGATGTGAAATTATGATAAATATACACATCAAATGAGGAAGAGGTTAATCAAAAAAAGATTTGGTTAGCAACAATAAAACAAGATAAAATTTATTTAAATATAGATGATGATACAGTAAGAGATAGAGCCAAATAGTGTAGAAGAATTTATATAACCGATCCCACTTAGTGGGATAAGGCTTGTTATTGTTGTTATTACCAAAATAGGTATTGGGTATTTGATGGAGGCATAGGTTCTTGTAGCATTTGAGTTTCATTAATCTCATAATATTTCAAGACCAAAATTATTTAATTGTCCCAAGGCATCCACTTTGGGATTGCTTTCTTCACGTGCTCATAAATGCGGCATTTACATACAACTAGTTGAATATGGATTAGCACAGTTAAACTTAGAATAGACATAGGTACAAGATACAGATATATTTTGGTTTCTCTAATTTCAATATTATTGTACATCTCTCTATATACTTTGCATTTTCATTGTGATGTTTCGAGTACATGTATTTTTAAAATATTGATCTGTTATGATGCTAGATTTGATCTCGCTAGACCCCTCTATCCAGATGAATATGAAAAAAAAAGTGGGCCTTTAACCTCTTTGAATATTTTACATGAGCCACTTTTACTCATAGCAGTCACCCTTAAGCTTATTTGAATATTTCAACATGGCCCCTTTTAATGATTTAAGTAGCAAATCTGCTGCTAACAGATCATTAGAACAATAAAGAAGTGTGGTGATAATTAGATTGAACTTGCTACATAATAAAATAATTTCTATATGGTTTATCCTTTTGTGAAACATGAGACTCTAGGTTATATATTGTATCTTGATTATCATAATAAAGCTTCTTCAGCTCTACAATATGTTTTCTATTATGTGATGCTTAACCCAAATGAACTATTATGTTGCTAAGCCCATCACTTTGTATTTTGCATCTGCACTCAATCTTACCACCACTGCCTACTCCTTTGTCAAGAAATAAGATTACCTCTAAGAGAACACAATAGTCAAATACAGATCGCCCATGTATAGGATTACTTGCCTAATTTTAATTAGAGTATCCCACAACCAAAAGATAACCTCAGTCACAAATTAAGACACTTTTTCCTGAAGCACTTTCAAGACCTCGGTCACAAATTACACATTTTTTCCTGAAGCACTTTTAGGTAATGTTTTAACTACCTAATAGGCATGACATGGGTAGTATAGAATTTGACTAATCACATTAGCCACAAACGAAATGTTGTGTGCGAGTTTAATTTTCCTGTCAACCTTATGTCCCCCTATCATGGTACTAATCCCTCATAAGTCTACCTCATCGAGGATGATTAATAGATACTCGCACTTTGAGATATAAATACCTTCTTCTGAATGAGCAATTTATATACCAAGGAAGTTCTTGAGGTTAATGTACTAATCCCTTGTATGCCTACTTCATCAAGCATGGTTAATACGACTTGCTCTTTGAGATATAGATGCCTTGTTCTGAATGAGGAATCTTTATTACTAAGGAAGTACTTGAGGTTACCCATGTCAGATATTCTTTCAATCTTACAATCTTGATGGATTCATTATTTATGATGATGATATCAATTACATTTGCAATAAGAAGAATACGCCTTCAAGACTATGAGATGAGGTAGAACACTGTGATTTATAGTCATGCCATACGGTAGAAGAGCTAAGTTCAATTTTCAAAACTAAGCTCTCGGAAATTATTTTATTGTGTACAAAGAGTTCTTTAGCTTACACATTGACTTGTCTTCCCATGAGCAATAAACATTCGTTAGGTTACATATTACACTAGTCTTTCCCCAAGTAACAATCCTTGAAGTTTACTCCATATAGGCCTCCTTTGGAAGATCACCAATGTGACAGATTATTGATCTACTAAGGTTAATAATTAAGCAATGAATTCAGTAGAAACTCAGGGATATAAAATATGGAAGGGAAATATAATGAGTGACAAGGAAACATCTTGGATGCCTTGATGAGTGAGATTTATCAGCTATCATAACATCGGTATACAATTAACTGATGAGTAAGATCCATTGGCTATCATAACATTGATACAATGAATTGGTAATCCCCTTTTACCTATAGGACGAGTATGGAAAATTGCAAATGGATCCTTAATCCCCTTACACATTACACATGGGGGCCCCTTTACCCACAATCGCCACAAATCAAAATTAAATTGAGATTGACATCAGTTAACTTTATTCATTGTGTATTTAACTTAATCAGTGAATGGAAGCATTATCAACAGAAGAAACCCTACATTGTATTCAAGAAGTACTAACCCATGGCATTTTCCTATGGAGAGACCTTCGAGTGTGAAAACGTAGAGAACCTAGTTTTATATGCATTTTGGAGTTGACCTAGTTGCTTATATTTGATTTATCTGGATAGTAGATGGTAATGCCTTGAACTAGTTCGTTGTTAATTATGTCGGTTAATTAGTCCTGTTAAAACCTACATAATCTCTTCATATAACTTTAACAAATTTCTTTTCGAATTCTTCTGCTGCTCAAACCAACACTAAAAACGCTCGTCTGTCTTCAGGTTCATCAGCAGCAACATCAACCAAAGGTAAGATTTAACGCAAGATCAATAATTCCGACAATTTTACTCGTGCTCATCCCAATACTTCCTTCTATTTGTTACTTTTAGCAGCTAGGTCATTCTTCTCTCTCTCAACATTTAGGAGCAGCAAATCAAATGAGACGAAGCCCCGATAGTCTCCGACAATATATACAAGCTCCGCTCGCTGAGCAGTAAGTTTCTTCCAAAATGCTGCTAGTTGTAGAATGACCATTATGAGTTTGACAAAATGCAGGCCCGTCCACGGGGGTGTTCGATAGTTTGGAGAATTGTTCTACTACCTCTGTGGTTTTTCTTTCTTTTTCTTTTTCGGTGCAGATTTTCATGAGAATAATAGCTTGATCAATGTTGTTGAAATTGATGTAGTCTGTATATGGTTTGTTGCGGCTATGTGCCCTTTTGCTATAAGTTTATGATGAGAGGACACACCAGAATAGAGTTCTTTTTATTGTGTGCTTGAAATTTCATTGCAAAGAACAGGCGTAGATCGTGTGGAGTAAATCTCATCAGGATAACTTGATGCCGGAAAGAAGCTAGAATGGTTCATTTCACTAGCGTACAATCAAATCAGTATATCTGTTCTTGTGGTCTGAGTTGCAACACAGTTAAAAGAATCGTATACAATTGTGGTTTAATTACTTAGATTAAAGTTATGAGGGAAAGAAGATAAGAGAAAATGTAAAAGTAACTAGGCAATTTTGAGTCTTTTTTTTTTTCAGTTGTGTTTGTAATTTCGGTTTATGGAATCAGACCCTTGGGTAAAGCATGATAAAAAGAGGTTTTGAAAGTGCGTAGGGTGGAAGGAAAAAGTGGCCATCGGAAGCATTTTCTGAAGGGTGCATTCGGGTCTTAAAAGTTTTGAAGGATGCATCATATTTTCATTTCATATTTTATTCAAGGAGGCATTTCCTTCTCAAAATATCTTTTTTATTAAAAAATATAACAATATATAATAAATAAGTTCAAGCGTGATTCGTCATACGGCGACGAAATTGGGTCACCTGGTCACTTGGCTTGGCTGCTTGGTCGCTTTGGCCGTGAGACTAGGTCGCTTGGCTAGGCAGACAAGCCCTATGGTCCTGAGGCCCGGGGCGGTCGCTAGGATTGGTTGCTCAGCTACGACCACTTGGACGTGTGGCAGCAGGACTTTGTCGCTCGACTAGGGTTGCCTAGTTGTGCGACCGCGGGGTGTGGTCGCTTAGCCAGGGCCGCCTGGACTTGGATTGTGGGGCTTGGTTGCACGACCTCCCTGGCCACTCCGTCTAGTCGCGTGGCTCAGCTGTACAATCGTTTGGCCTAGTCGCATGGCCGCAAGGCTTGGCCGTCTAGCTGAGCAACCACGGGGCCTGACCACCTGATCGAGTGGCCGCTGGGCCTGGCCGTCTGGTCAAGCGACCACGAGGCCTAGCCTCACTGCCCTAGTTGTGCGGCGATCCTAGTTTTTAATCAAAGGTGTTGGGAGAATTTGCTTCGACAATGTTTTTCAGTTTCACTTCTGATGCCATCTGATTTGAAATCGGTGAAAGTTCAACCATCGGGAGTTAATTTTAGAGTTGACCATTAAAAACCTTGAAGGAAAAAGATCTCAAAGAGTTCATCTGGAAGATCATAAGGTGGAGGAGGAAGAAAGATAGTAAGCTAAGTCAGCCACTTTGACATTTAAGTTAGTGGGGTAGAGAAAAATATGAAAGATGGACAGTAGAAAAATACGAGATGCGTGCAAAATAAAAGATGTACATACGTTTGTAAGGTGAGATCCTTTTATAAAATCTTTGTAATCCCCGCATTAATTAAATATTATATTAAATAAAAGATATATCAAATCCATGTACTTTGCTACATTGTACAGTCCAACATTCATATGTTACTTCTATCTTATATTTATGTAAAGATATAATTCCACGTGCCTCTGACAATTCATGTACAACATTAATTATGGGATGAGCTCTTGAGTCGAAAGGTCCATTGGGCTTTCTAGGCTTGACCTAAATAATGAGATAATAGGTTAGTAAAAAGAGGGCTTAATCTCTTATCATGGGTCGATGGGCCTACTTACACGCCTGCCCATCTTATAAGAAGTTAGAGGATACTGAGCCATGGGAGTGATAGATCCAACCGGGATAATGTAGGGGGAGCAGAGAGTATATATATATATATTACAAAATGACCCCACTTGTTGAATTTATTATTTTCAATGGATTAGCATTTACTTTAAATAATATTTAAAAATTACAAAAAAAAAAACTCTCACCGGAGGTGGGGCCCTATGTACCAATCCTATCTTGACCATCCTAGGGCTGGCTCTAGTAAGGGAATAAAGCCTTGTGTGTGATCTGATTGAGACAATGTAGGGAGCAGAGTCCTATGGGATTAAGATTGTTCGATCGGATGGTGGTCTGTGATGTCCCGATTAGCCATTCACTCTGGTTGACCTACCTTAGACATTAACTGCCATGTTAATAGGAAGATTGACTTTCTGATCCTACAAGGGAGCCACCTATTAGTTTATTTGTATGGTTGTTTGTTTGTATGAATGTTTATATTTTATTTGTTTTAGATGATTGTGATTATGGATGTATTATTTAGATGTTTAAATTATGGATATTTAGGTACTTTTTTATTAGTTTGTTCGTATGGATGTATAGTTGTATGAAGGTGTGGTTATATGGATGTTAGTTTATTTGTGTTAGTGATATTATGAATTGTATGAAATGTATAAAATGTAAATGTTAAGTTGTACGAAAATATATTTGTATGCGTGGATTGTGAAATATGATCGTATGAATGTATGGATGAATATAAAATGTGATTGTTTGGATTGTGAAACACTTTAAATTATCTGTATGTATGAAGTATCATCATTTGTGATAATTTCTTTTATATATGAAAATTATAAATAGGTTGACCTAAATAACTTAAATATAAACTATTTTTTTGAAGTACCGACAAAATAGATTATTCCGTAGGTAAATATCGAAATAGATTACCTATGGAAGTACCAATTCCATCGGTAATTCTATTATGAAATAACCAACAGAATAACCAATTCTGTCAGTAATCCATAATAGGATTATCGACAAAATTGATATTTTCGTCGGTGTTATTTGCTACAAAAATTCATTTTCTGTCGGAAATCGCAGACGAAAATTATAATTATGTCGATAAACTCTTTTTTGACGAATTATCTCCTTACAAATCATTTTTATCGTAATTCTATCACTAAACGCCTATATCAACGGAATTACAATAGAATTTTCTATCGGTAATCCTGTTTATTTTTGTGGTGAAGAGTACCAAGCACCTTGTCGGGCATGATCAAATAAAATAAAATTAAAAATTATTACCATTGAAAAATATTAAAATATGTCATAATTTTTTATTATATTTTTTAAAAATATACAAAAATATGATAAAATATAATTCTTTATTATTTTAAAAAGAGTAAATTTAATTTTAAAAATTATTAGAAAGAAAACGGGTAAATTAGTTGTCTAGATAATAAAAGGATATATTTGGTTGAAGATTATTATTGATAATCTTAGTTATTTATCTAATATTATGTTATTTAATTTTATTTGATTCAAGTTATAAGTGATTCCAGATTATAAAATATGTCTGTCACATTAGCAAATGAGGGATATAACTTGGAATGCGATTATCTAGTTTTCAAAATGAGTATTCGAAAGGTTGAACTAAATAATAGTATGTTATGTTTGATTATGATATCCTGATTATACAATTACCTGATAATTGTATAATTAAGATTATATCTGATATCTTCAACCAAATGTTTAATTATTCTAATTTTAAACATAATATCATAATCGATTCTTCCTAAATTGTAAATGATTCCTTTTATTAAATCCAATATCTCGACTGCCATAGCCTCCGCTTTGAGCATCTTACCTCATATCAAAACTCTAAACCATATTTTTTTCTCTAAACCTTAAATGATCCCAATGCCTTCGTAAGAATAGTATTTATTGAGCCTCAAAGTCGCTTATTCGTCAGAGAAACTATATCTCCACAAATCCTATCTTCCAAAAATACCAATTGATGTGCCTTGCAATCCCTGTCAAGACATATATATCCAGACTGGTCTATGTATGTCTCAGAGATGTGACTAGACAAGCAATTTCATGGCTTGAAAAGTATGGCAGCTTGGGAAGTATTGCAGTTTGGGAAAAGTCTGTGGACTAGGAAGTTCATGGACTAGGAAGTTGATTAGTAGTAAGTTCATTGACTGGAAAGTTCGTGGTTTGGGAAGAAGTTTGTGGACAGGTAAGTTCATGGATTGGGAAATTCATGACTTAGGAACATCCCTATCGGGAATATTCCTGGAGCACTACAAAAAAATTCAGCATTAGAGACGGAATATTCCGTCGCTATTCCGTCGCTAAACTAGTTTAGCGACTGATTCGCGACGGAATCATTGCGTCGATACAAATTGTGTCGCTGGCTGTATTTAGAGACGGAATATAAATTCCGTCGCTAATTAGAGACGGAATATATATTCCGTCTCTAAATTATTAGAGACGGGAATTTAATCATCAGTCGCTAAAAATAAAATCCTCTTTCTGGTTTGATCAAAATTATGTTGTTCCGTCTCTAATTAGAGATGGAACGTAAATATTCCGTCTCTAATTGGAGACGGAACTTAAATATTCTGTCGCAAGACATCGACATTTCAAACAATTTCAGGGCAATCAGCGACGGAAAATTAAAGTTCCGTCGCTAGATATCGTTATAACAGTATTTTCCATGGTGAAATTAGAGACAGAATTTTAAAATTCCGTCTCTAATACCTGGAGATTTCAGCAGCACATTTCTGTTCCTGCAGTCATCCTTGTTTACATTTTATAATAATCTAAACCATCACATACAAACAACACAAAACTCACCAAATAACAATACATTCATACAAAAAACTTTATCCAAGCACAAAACAATAATCCAAGCACAAAATTTAAACTAAACATCCAATCACAAAACATAGATAAATATCCAAACATCTCCAACCATAAACATCTGATTGTATAGTACTACAACATCTGAAATTTAAAATCACAATACAACACCATCTAGCAAAGAAAATCCAATCCTAAGCTAGCAAGTAGTAATCAATCCTGCAAAAATATTAATACGATAGATTACTAATAAAACAAAGAATAAACTAATTCACAATTATGAGTAACATATTAAATTTAATATTATGAATTTATTTTACATACCTGAAAGCTAGTTTGGTTATATGATGATGGTGTTGTATAGGCATCAACGTTCCTGAAAAGATATAATACAATGTTAGACATAGTTTCATTAGTGAAAAAAAAACTTAAAAAGTTAAACATCAAGATACCTATCACAATCTATGGATCAGGAGGATTATTAGGGTCTTGAGTCTCCTGAGAGGCAAAACGATGCGGCGTTGCACTCATTTGATCCAAGAAGGCCTGCATATCCCGCCCAATTTTCTCAAGATCCAATCGGGATTGCCGCTCTACTCGAAATTCAGCCTCCAAGGTCGAGAGTCGAGTCTTCAAATCTGCGTTTTCCTGTTCTAAGACGTCTACTCTAGCAGATGATTCGGATGCACTCGATGATGTGCTGGGACGACCCCTGGCCCTAGGAGCCATCGCTTGATCATATACAACTCTCGCCTGAGCCCCAAGACCATATAGGGTGGAGGTCTTTTTCCTTCCACCAACCACATCATAATAAATTTCATTTATCTGGTCAGTGGATAGAGTCTGCTCCTCACCTCCCTCTAAACTAGGCTGAGACGCCTGTGCAACCCTAGCAGCAATTTCTTCCTATTTACATTAAAAAAAAGTATTGTCAGATATTTACTAAAATGATAGGTAATTATTGTTAATAGTTATATATATTCAAGTGTAGAATCTTACGTCTAATGCCGATGATCGACGATCTATAAAGTTGCCATCTTTTGACTTGTGTGTCTTGGTAAATATCTCCCAACAAGTAGGAGGTCGCTGTAGATCATGTTCCTGAATATTAAAGAATGTAAATAATTCCATTGATATAGTCTAGGTACAAAACTCTTATAGAATTTTAAAATTGGAAACTAACCAAGTCTAAGGCATGCTCGACGATCGATCGGGATCCAGCGGTATGTTTTGTTGCTCCAGTACTAGGGCCAGCCAGCTCACTCTTTCTATTGGCTCGAGCTTTCATTGCATTTTCCTGCCATCTGTCTACAGCCCAAATGGCTCGCCATGCATCCCAAATGTTCTCAGGTACATAGGATGGTTTTATTCCCTTTTGTCTTGCTTTATATAGCATGTCTTTGTATAGTTTGGCACAAGCTGCGTTCCAGGTAGCATAAAATTCTGCCTCGTGCTCTGTCTCCCAAGTATATCTTTTCTGCAATAATACATTCACAAATTATTATAAAAAACATAACAAAATCATGATAATTAAATTGGCTTACCAAAAACTCATCGTAATAAAATTGCTTCATATCTGGGTCTACCCGCTTCCATGTAGTACCAGCGGGACTAAATCGCTCTTTAAATTTCGAGGTGATGTATGCAGCTACTCTATGACCATTTGGGGTAAAACTGCATTTAACAAATAAAATAAACCAAATATGTTAAAAAAATAGATGTAGCGAATAAGACTAATAACACCAATACTTACCAACCCCCGATAATCCGTAGAACAATCTGGCCACCAGCATCAGACATGTCTATATCTGCAGAATTACATTATAACACATACGCATGCACACTAGGTTTAATCAAACAAATAATAATGACTAATAGAGTAAGACAAGTGATATAACTATGAATATTTAGATCTAAAATTTAACTGAACAATGCTTAATCTGGATATATAACAATTTTAATCATTAACATTTTGGAGATCTCCTCACTAGACTCTGTATGTTCAATAAGCTCCTCACTGCTGGATATTTCTCCATCATCTATCTCCTCATAAGGTACATTAACATCTACAAGTAATTGAGATGTTGATTGAATCTGAGAATCTACTGAATATATCTCTACTGTATCATTTTGAAATGCATCGTGGTTTTGGTACACGATAGAGTTGGGCATTTCTATGGTAGAGCGTGGCTTTGTTCGGCAAACTGCTAACCATTCACTAGCTCTTCTCCTCTTTGTGAGATATTCAAGATAGAAAACCTGCCCCGCTTGTATCGCAAAAATGAAAGGTTCATACTTGTTGAAGCTTTTGTTTGCATTTACCTCAACTAAATTGTAGTTTGGATGTATTCTGGTACCTGTTCTTGGAGTCGGATCATACCAAGAACATTTAAATAACACACATCTTTTGATGGGTAAAGCAGGATATTCAACTTCTATGATTTCTTCAAGTCTCCCATAATAATCAAACTCAGAATTATTGTTGTTGATAGATCCTTTCACACAAACACCCGAATTGAAAGTTAGTCTGCGTGAATCCCGTTGTGTTACGTGAAATTTAAAACCATTAACATAGTAGCTAGAGTAGACTACTATCTTACGGAGAGGTCCTAATGCAAGATTGATTATCCTGGAATCTTGCACATTTGATATTCTTCGATCAGACACCTATAACAATAGTAGAATTAAAATAAGCCTCTGATAATTTAATATGGATGTAAGAAATTAAAACTATCCTCTAACTTACATAGATTTGAAACCATAATGCAAATTCCGTCTCTAACTTTTCAGCTATCTCACTTGCACAAATTGATGGATTTTGTACTTGTAGTTGTTGTTCATACAAGCTGGAAAATAAGCTAATTTTTAGAAAATTTTTAGAAAATAAGCTGGAAAATAAGCTAATTTTTAGAAAATTTTTAGAAAATAAGCTAATCACTGATCGTCCATAATAATGCAGCATGCAATCTAAAATTAGTTTTACTTGCAACATCATAAGTTACTGACCCTATATTCCATAAATCATTCAACTCGACAATCAGAGGTTGCAAAAAAATATCAATCTTCTCTTTTGGATTAGTTGGCCCTGGAATAAGTACAGTAAGGAACATGACTTCATCTTTCATACACATCCATGGTGGTAAGTTATAAGGTGTTATTATAACGGACCAAGATGAATATTGCTGTCCAGACTGACCAAAAGGTTGAAATCCATCTGTAGAAAGTCCGAGTCTCACATTACGTGGCTCCATTGCAAATGAGGGAAATATTGTATTAAGATGTTTCCATGCAGGCGAGTCACAAGGATGACACATTATACCTTCTTCGTGTACATGTGATAACCATGATTTAGCTATATTATTTTGATTCATAATGCATATTTTTGATGGTCTATTCATAGCTTAAACTCATATTTGCATTACATTTCATAATTGCATTTGATTTTGGACCTAATTGCAAATTAGCCTAATTTCATGGTATTTGATGCTAATATTTGTTTATTATTTTGTAGGCATCAAAAGGGTCATGGACCCGATCAAATCAGACCGCATTTGGGCTCAAATCAAGGGCTTAATGAGGCGATCAAACCTTGGAGCATTATGAGCCGTCCATTGAAGATTGGAGAGATCTGAGCCATCCGTCAAGCATCTGGTCCATCCGACCTAATGAGGAGCAGATCTTGTCCATTGATAAAGATCCAAGGGTTTTGATCCAGATCTGAGTTGATCCAGCCGTTGATCAAGCTTCAAATTAGTCTCAGCCGTCCGATCAGATTGAAGATGGTTTAAAAGCTTCGTGAGAAGCTACAGTGCAGCTGGGCTCGAGCGTTCGCGATTTCTTCACTGTAGCATCGTCTTCTTCCTTAGCGGCGGCCGAGTTCCCATTCCACGTTCCAGATCCGAGAGCTTGGTTTCTTCGACGACGACGATCATCAGCTGCCGGCGTTCGTCTTCCGGTGATCAGAGAGCTTGAGGGAGGTTTCCCGAATGGCGATTTGGGTTCTGTTTCATCGCCGCGATTCCGATTGTGGAGGTCTCCCAATCGGCGATCTTCGCATCCACCAGAGCTGAAGGGAGGTTTCTCAGATGCTACTGGATATTTTCCGATCTCCATTCCGCAGCCAAACTGTGTTGAATTGGCCATTCGATCTGGTTTGCAACTTCACAGGACCTGGGCTCTGTTTCTTCGGCCGATGAGGTTTCCAGATGGATGGAGCTTGAACGGAGGTTTCCGTGAGCTGTGAGTACCCTATGGAAATAGCTGGAAGTTTGTTTGATTGTTGTTGAATGTTTATAGGGGTTCCGAGAGCATTTCTGTTGGTTTTACAGCAGATTGGAGGAGTTTTTGCTACGGGATCCGGATTGAGGAATGCTTAGGGTTTAGATTTATTTGTTTTGTCTTTGAATTGTTGATGTTCCTGTTCAGATCCTCAGATCTGATCCATTACTTTGCTATTTTAATTTGTTTGAGTTTTTCTTATGCAATTCTGTTTTGATTTTCTTTGTTGCAAAAACCCAGTTCTTATTTCTGATTCGAATTCTAATTCCTTAAGATTTCTGCAATTAAAGTAATGTTTAGCTACTAACTTAGTTTGCAATTTTCTTCTTACTTGGTATCTTTTGTTTAGGTTTCTATAAGTTAGCGTTAGTTTCAATTCATGGATTTAGGAAACATCTTATTTGATTCATTTGATTTTGGTGTGGCTTTGAATGTGCTTGGTTTATGAATGAATTACTTAAACTTTTCATTGTTCACCTTTGTAGAATGTGGTTGATTGTTAGTGAGAAGTGAAGACTTGGTGGATGAGTTAAGTGTTGAATTTGAATGCGATTAGGAATTGATTGTTGACTGAAGATGAGAGATTTGCATTAATTGATTCATTGGTGCATTTAAATCTGAATTTAATTGATGCTTATTTGATGAGAAGGAAATGGATCATGTTTAGATGAGAATGAACCTTATTTGACCTTATTCTTTGATCTTGTGATGTAATACTTTGATTGGAACCAATTTTAGGATTTACACGCATTTACTAGTTATCCTTGGAAAAATACGACTTGGGACTCCTTACTACACGCATTTTCTTTAGCTTATATGGGTTCCAATCTTTATTAATTTGGAGCGCCTTGTGACATGCAAAAAGGCCGACACCAACATGCTCATGATGCCACCTCATGTAGCTTGCTGTTGCAGTAGATGCGTATAAGCGTTGGAGTCTAACAGTTAACGGGAAATAATACATAACTTTCCATGAAACCTTTTTATTTTTCTTCCCTGGAATTCGACTACTATGCTTATAACTAGGGTGAGTACAGATTCTACATTCAATCAGTTCACTGTCTTCTTTCCAAAATATCATGCAGTTATTAATGCAGCAATCAATCCTCTCTACCGGCAAATCTAAACCTCTCACCAATTTTTTTGTATTGTAGAAGCTATCAGGCATTATGTTATCCGCAGGAAGTAACTCAGACATCAATTGACAGATGTCATCGTAACATCTTTCTGAAAAATGATGCTCTGCCTTTATGTTCAATAATCTTGCAGTAGCTGATAATTGAGAATGACCAGACGGAATCCCTTCCCACACTTCTCTTTCACTAGCCTTTAACATGTCATACATTTGTTGAACTTCACGTGTTGGTACATCATCTATATTTGAATGATCAACAGCATTAATAGCGTCATAAACCATTGATTGCATTGCATTCTCATTAGATGATGATTCCCCTAAAGGAGTTGTGCCTGATGATGAAGCATCCGAGGTTCCAATACGGTGAGACAAATAAGGCTCTCCATGACAGTACCAGTTGTAGTAATTTGGAACAAATCCTTTTTTACATAGATGTACTTTGACAGTATCCTTGTCATGAAAAGCTTTATTTCTACATTTGGAATGATTACACGGACAACGTAACATGACACCATCCATACATTCTGGATGACTCTTCGCAAAGTTCACAAACTCTTCAACTCCAGCATAATAGTCATCTCGGATAAATCCATTTTCTAATCTATTGTACATCCAATTTTTGTTCAAGTACATTGAAACTTGTAGGTAAAAGAAGGAACCCCCGAATGGGAAAAGATTGCAAACGAGGCTGTAAGAACAATTCCTGGAAGGGAAAATGGAGGGAATTGTGACATCAAAAATCTAAGTACAGGCTCAAAAGTGTATCTTCCAGTATTAGTGGAAGGAGCAAATACAAGTACAGGTGATATGCACTTTTCGCAAGGAGATGGTGAAATCACATTTTGTGGAGCAATACAAATGAGTGGATTCCTATAACTCAAGTAACTATTCAAACTCTCAGTTGCATTCTTGTTTATATGATTCTACATATACATGATTTCAATAAGCATCAAATATGAAATCATAAAAGAAAATTTAACCAAAAGCAAGAAATATGGTAGAAATGAGTACAGCTGTTGAACATAACCATTGAGCAAAACTGGCATGTGATGAATTCCAAAAAAGCTTGAAGAATAAATTTCCCATTGGCACAATGGCACATTAAGAATACTCAAAGGCAAGCATGTAAGGAGATAATCATTAGTATCTTCATAGCTTAGTCAACTTAGAGTGTTAAGAGTGTTTACTCTTATCAGTAAACAAATATTTTCATATCGATGAGTGCTGGCCGTAATGCTTTTGTGATATGCATTTGTAAGTATTTCAATACATTTGAAAACAACCATGGTGAAAAAAAACAATTAATGTGTGAAGAATATGAATTAGTAACTACTTCAAATTTATACTAAGACTAAAACATTGTTAGTATCTTTAAAGGCGGACATTGTTTTTACTGACTTGTAATATGTAGGTGTGAGACCATAAGAGATGGCACAACAAAAAAAAAGTAAAAGAAGGAATTGTGGTACTAGATTAATAACTTAGTAAGTATGCAATTAATAGAATAGAGGTACTAAGTATGCAATTAATAGAATAGAGGACTAACCAAAATCATACCATGAATACAAAATATTAAGTATATAATTAAGAAGTTGTCCTTAACTACTAAGTCCATGCTAAGAGTCCATTTGGCAAGAAATCAAAATTCTTAAAGAAACTGGCTTTAAGAACCTAGTAAGAGGCATGTTTCACAAGTAAGAACCATGCCACCGTTTCACAAGCAAGAAATCAAAATTCTTAAAGTCCATGCTAAGAGTAGGTATGTTTCACAAGAAATCAATTATTCTAACCTAAAACTACAAGTAAGAACCTAGTAAGAGGCATAAAAGTTCTCCAAATCTCCATTTGGCAATCAACATACAAAGAAAGCAATTCTCCAAATCAAAATTCTCTAAACATGCTTAAAGAGAGACATTCAAATTAAATGAGTAGGTATGTTTCACAAGAAATCAATTATTCTAACCTAAAACTACAAGTAAGAACCTAGTAAGAGGCATAAAAGTTCTCCAAATCTCCATTTGGCAATCAACATACAAAGAAAGCAATTCTCCAAATCAAAATTCTCTAAACATGCTTAAAGAGAGACATTCAAATTAAATGAGATATAAAAATTACCAGAGGAGTAAACTAGCTTAAAGAAACTGACTTAAAACTAAACCTAGCAAAATCAAATGAGGAGATTACCGATCACACTTCTGGCAAGGTGGCACCGATGAGAAGAGAGGAGATGCGTTCTGTGGAGAGGAGTTGCTGCGGAGAGGAGATGCGTTCTGTGGAGAGGAGCTGCTGCGGAGAGGAGATGCGTTCTGTGGAGAGGAGAAGGAGACGAGTGAGAAGAGAAACCAAGGTGGCACCGATGAGAAGAGAAGAAGCGCAGAGGAGAGGAGAAGGAGGCGAGGGCGTAGCTTGCTGCGAACTAACCGAGAGGGAATTGAGAAGGAGACGACCCGCTGCGGAGAGGAGATGAAAGCCGCGAGGGATCGCCGACGAGAACACAACGCGCGCAGAGAGGAACGCGAGGGTTCTGTTCTGTGCCCTAAATCGCGACATTAGAGACGGAACTTTATATTCCGTCGCTAGTTAGCGACGGAACTATAAGTTCCGTCGCTAATTCTTCGCTATCTAATGTAATTCCATCCCTGATTAGAGACGGAATCAAAATATCGGTCTTTATTTAGAGACGGATACTTTATTTCCGTCGCTAATATTTACAGATTCATTTTTTTTCAAATTTAAAACGGCCAAAATTCTCTAATTAAAGACGAAATTATACTTCCGTCTCTAATTAGAGACGGAACTATACTTCCGTCTCTAATTCCGTCGCTAAATGCTTTTTTTTTTGTTGTGGAGAGGCCTAGTAGTTATATTGCTCGAGTGAAGAAGTGACAATCCACCTGTCTTGATAGTCAGCAAGGGTAACAATCTGCACGGGTAGCTTCTTGGGTAAACCTTCAAACTCCTTTTTTTCATAATTGATTGACAGTGCCGAAGTATTCCTGCTTGAAAATGTTCTCAGCTCGTCATCTAGGCCGCAAGAATATTCCCACCCTCAGATATCTCCCATGGACTCCGATTCCGATGATTTTATCTTACATTCCTGCTAACACTTCTCCAACTAACAGCCTAACATGTGGTGTAGTCATCTAGTCAGAGAGAATATTCCCACCCTTGGATATCTCTCCTGGACTACAACCCCTCAATCATCCAGGCCTCGAGAACACCCTCATTCAAGGATAATGAGGGATATCTCCCATGGATTCCTACCCCTCCACTTCAAGGTTGTGAGAACATCCCGTTCGGGGATATCTCCCATGGATTACTACTCCTACTTTACTTAATCACATTTGCTGATAATTTTCTAACCATGGGCATTATAGAGCAGCATTAGAAGCATGAGTGTAGAAGGGAGAGGATTGAGGTTAGGTGATTGGACAGGTAGTAGCTCATGATGATGAGAAGGCAACTTGTTTCACGGGACAATAGTAATCTCTTGTGCAGATCCCCTCTCTAACAAGGTGGTTGGTGATCATTCCTTTAGCAAAGGAAAGGACATGTTGGGCACGCAGTCTTGCCTTTGATCACCCGATGAGCACACGTGGCAACATATCACAGCCAGTATGAGCTTCCTATATTTCTTCGGTTAGAATATAAAAGCATAGGGATCTAGTTATTTCTATCTTTTATTATGCCCGGAGGTATGGTTTAGTGGTAATTAAGTACTTGCGATGAAGTTGCAATGTTCGGGGTCAAAACTCAACAGGGTTTCACTGCCTATGTAGTCCTCTCCGCCCAAGCGCTTGCTACATGAGTTTCCCCTCTTTACCTCTCTCCCAATGGTAGTGGACGGCCTAAGGGACTACGGTTCTGCATTTCTATCTGTTATTTACTTAGAGTTGGTTGATCCAACATCATAGAATTTTCCCACTGCCCATCGAATAAGAGTCACATAAATGGCACGATCATGAATGATTTGAATGCAACATATATTTATTTGTGACACGTGAGAATTGAATCCTCATTGCTTATGAAACTCATCTATCCATTTATCACTGTCTGAGTTCGTTCATTATGATTTTGTTTCTCTTCTTTCATTATATCACATGCTATTTCTTCTATCGCATCATATACGTACTATTGTCATCTCAAAGTTTCCCTGGGGCTGTCACGCCCCACAACCGGTGATTGACATCGGTGTTTTTTCAAATGTAAAATTCAAAAACAACCAACCATAGTAGTACAAGAATTACAAAAATCTATCTTTTCATTCCAAAATAAACAATAAACTATTTACACAATTTGAAACTAATTAAATTACATTCACTTAAATTTAAAAATTTATTATTGTAGTAGAATTCTAGTCTTTCTGTCAGCAATTGGAGCAAATTTACCATCCTTAAACTCGACTTGCTCTTTATTCTTGATTTCATTTTTAGTTTCCATTTCGTCTCTAACTGAAATAAATTGTAATGGGTGGGTGATTTGGAAGTCACTTAGCAAGTGAGAGACAAAAATACAAATATAGTGGTTCTTGAAAGATAGTAGTTTCTCAGTAATAAAAATAATAGTAATCTCAAAATAGAAATTGACGCACACTGAAATAAAATTATATTCCTCGTAGCTTAAACTAATATCAACCCTTTAGAATGATTTCTTTTAGAAGAGAGGTCGGTAATAAATAGTAATTCAGTAATAAGTAATGCTTAGAATATGTATTCATACAATTTAGTTCATAATTAATTCAGTACCTCAAAATTTAGTAATAACAGTAATCAATAATAAACAATAATGGGTAATAATAATAGTGAAACACAATAGTATTGTGAAAAAAAAATTAAAAATAAAACTATTATTCTCTTTACCGTAAAACAAAATCATAAAATAATAAATCCACTTATCATAATCCTTAGAAATTGATAAAGTGATGGTAAAGGTGGAATTGTGAAGTACACTTCTTCTTTATTAAAATAATTCTGTCGAGAATATATTTTCTCTTACTATGAAAATTAGTAACTTTCCCAATGATAGATGTATCAGTATTTATAGGGATGAAATTTTGATGATTATCTCTCCCACTAACTCCATTTTCAGTTATGATTTTCTCCATTACTACAATTAACCGGGAGTTACAACTCTTCTCTCGTAACTATAGCGATTATTGCCAATAGTCTCTCCACTTCCCCATTTTCAGTCACAATTCTCTTCATTACTACTATTAACGGGCAGTTGAAACTCCTCTCTTGAAACTGTAGCTAAAATCATGGGTTTGAGGATTTGACCGGTTTTCATAACCACCTAGACACCTAACCTGCGATTTGATTCCTAGTTATAATGTATTTGTAGAATTTTTTTCTCTAAATGGAGCACGTAATTATGGGATGTTAACCTTCTCGGTAGCTAGCTGCGAATGTTTCTAAATTTACCTTGACAACCGATGAAAAATTTTCGTACGACTATACCGGTCGCCCAAATTAGATATTTGATGATTCACTCATCTCAAAGTTTGGCACTGGGCACCACTAAGTTCCGTTGCCTTCTATTAAAATAAAAATCGAAACAAAACCCAAGATAGAACCAAAACCTAAAATAGAATCATAACCCCTAAGAATATAACAAAAACAAAAATAGAACTCAAAATCGAACCAGAACCTAGAACATAACTAGAACCCTTAACAAATTCAAAATCCAGAATAGAATTAAAACCCAGACCAAAATCAAAATCCAAAACAGAACCAAAACCAATAACAAAAATAGAAGCTAAAAACTCCATGATTCAACTCCTTTCGTATGGCTGTGAGGGACCCTAACAATAGTAGTTGAGATCCTCTGTCCCAAAAATAATACGTCCTCGTGTCCCCTCGCCGATCGGACCGTCATGACATCCTCGTGATGTACACTGTATCCTTGAGATATGATTTAACCTGTCTGAACGGTGAAGGGACACAGAAACACATCATTTTTGAGACAAAGGATCTCAATTCTAAAAATAGAAGCTAGAATAAAAATCAGAATCTAAAATACAGAATCCAGAACCTAAAACCTACTAGAATCCACAACCTAGAACACAAAGTCCATAACTCAAAACAGAACCAAAGCCCAGAAAACCATAAACTCGAATCAGAACCCAGAACAGAAACTAGAACCCCAAAACTTTAGAATTGGAAATCAGAATCCCGAAAAATAAAAAATCAGGCCCTTGAAACAAAAAATCAGAAATCAAAACCCTAAACCAAAACACAAAATTAGAAATAAAATCAAGAACTAAAAAAAGACTAACAAGACAGGCAGTTCAAATAGACTGACCAAAACGACTAGACACAGATCTGACAAAGGAATATCTAATCAGGTACTCTCTCAAAGTATTTTATCCAATTCACTAGTTTGTGAGGGAGTATTGAAATATTCAATAAATTATTATTATTATAATTTTAGAAAGCATAGAAAAAAAATATAAGAGTCAGTTTAGTTTTTGGAAGAAAAATCGTATCATCAGGGAATAAGACTCCAAAAATGGTGAAAATTATTATTATTTTTTAATTTCCAAAAAGAAATTTCACTCTTTACAATCAAACAAATCATGAATTAGACAGCCTAATCACAACTAATACAAACAAAGAGTACAATTAAACCCCCAACATTAGTTCAAACAAACAAAAAAAATTATTTTCACTATCCTTTCTAATTAACAAGAGATTGGTCTGTATATATATATATATATATATATATATATGTACTCAGAATTCTCAGAATCGATCACTCCTCCATTGTTCTTCATGGTGGTAGTATTCGTCGCCAAAGGAGTTCTCCACCTTCAGCTGCTTCATCGTGCTAGATGATGATGCAGTGGCAAAGCCTCTTAACAGTTCTTCATCTTGGTGCAAGTAATCTCCCGAGTCGCAGAGGAGTGAGCAATAAGAGCTCTGATTTTGGAGGCTCATGAGGAGCTGCCGGTCGATCTCTTCAGCCGTGAGCACAGCGGAGAAACTCATTGCCATCGGAGCAGGAGGCGGAGGAGGAGGAAGCAGGAGCTCATCTTCAAAGGACTGGATCCTCTGCAAGCTTTTCGACTGCGAGGGGTTCTTGTCCAGCACCCTACAAACAACCCATTCATCCTGCAGTCACAGGATTTTCAACATCTTTCACAAATATGATGGAATCAGGAGAAAATTAACACGAACAACCATTTCGATAGTTGTGATATGCATGTACCTTGCTTTGGTGCCTGAACTCGTGCATGACCCAGTTGGTCTTCTCCCCCTTCGGTGCCCTTCCTTTGTAGAACACCAGAGTCTTCTTCGTGCCCACAAGGGCACCTTGTCGAAGAAAAAGAGGATGAAGATCTTTATAAAGAGGAAGAGAATATAGAAGAACTCTATTATATACAAGAGGTATAGGGATATATGAACGAGGGCAACACTCACTCCCTAATAACAAACACTATGTTTCAGCAGCTAGAATTTTACAATTTCTGGTAACACAGATCAATATCGTATTTTAACAATTATAAATTTATAACTATTATTATAATAATATTTTTTTTAAAAAAAAATAAAAATGAATTGAGATCATCGTTATTTTAATAATAAATTAAAAAATCGATTCCAAATCATTTTTGCTCAAAAAGTTGAGTTTAGCATTTCAACTCACCTTTTCCCTTGTGGATCTCTTTGTCTTTTCCGGTGGCCTTCCAGTAGCCGGACTGTGTGGCCCTGTTGGTCCTCGTGCCCGTTGGGTACTTCTTATCCCTGTGGCAGAAGAAATACATCTCCTTGCCTCCCATCTTCGCCTTGCCTAATTTCAGAGTTTAGAGTTTAGGGTTTAGAGTTTAAGGGTTCAGGGCAAAGAAAGAAAGAAAGAAAGAAACAGATTAGTTACTTGGAAGATCCCATGGCTCGCACTTGTTTAGGTCGACATCTGCTATGGCGAGTGCGGTGAAGGAGTGGTCGAGGATCTTGGGCAGGAGGTAGTGACTGATTATCTCTTCGTTGGTGGGATGGAACCTGAAGCCAGGCGGCAATTCCATGCCCTTCCTTTTCTTCCTCTGCCGCTAGCTGCTGATCCAATCCGAAGGAGGAGGAGGAGGAGAAAGAATTAGGGCAGGTGAAATCGAACGATGATTCGGAGCTAGGTGGAGTCAGGGAAGAAGAGAATAGAGAGAAGAAGAGAAGAGGGCTTAAATAGAATCATTCCCGATGAAATGAGACAGACGTGCTGCTCTTGGTCTTCTTCTCGTGGCTCATAACACTCTTTCAATCTTTTGGGGGTAAAATTCAAACAAGCCCTCCTATTTTTTATTTTTCATTTGAAAATTCAAACAAGCCCTCCAATGGCAGCACCTTTCCTTTATGTTCAACAATAATAAATTACTGTTAGGAAAACTTATTAAACCGCTCATCTTCAGTATTAATCCAGCCAGGTGTCACCTAAAAAAATTAATAATAAATTAATAAGTTCCTAGATTGTCCTAGTCCTTCTCTGCCCCTCGAAGTCACACCGACCCGAGAGTTTCCTGGTAATTTCAGTCTTGCATAATAATCTCCTCGTTGATAAAAGGGAAAGGAATAAGTTGGTAGATTGGGAATTCCTTTTTCTTTGTTCTCAATAAAACAAATTCTAGAATCATTAAACCTTTGACAATATTTTTTGTTCGAAAAGTTTATCCCTTCTAGTGACTTGTCCATGCATGCTTCCGAGTCACAACGAGTGAATCGAGTGGATGAAGCAGGGAATAAGTAGGTAGTAGTCGGATAGATATTATGAAATGACAATCAAATACCCTTGTTTTTAATGTTTCTAATTGGAGCCAAACGGTTCTCTCGAGGTAGTACGATGATTAAAATATGAGGTGTTATCATATGAGATCTTAGGGTTGAATCTTAGTATATCCAAGCATATCTTTCCTTATACATTGCTACTTGCACTAATGACTAGTAATCAATCATGATTTATCTTCTTTGTATTAGCCTAAAAATAAATTGATTAGAATACTAAAGGCTAACAAATCACCTTTAACTGCTTGATACTTAATAAGCAAGCTTTGACTTGCCAATTGCTTGATGATCCACCCATCTCTTTAGCCCAACCTTCCCACCATCTTAATCCAGAGAAATATATTGGTGCAGGAAGCACCAGGCGATTAAACTTATGTTTTGATAATGACAAAAAATTCAAAAGTTAAGATGTCTTATTGTCTAATAAGGTTGATTGAGCTTGTAGGAAAGTCTTAAGTTGCCTTAGGCAAAAGTCCTAGTGGATTCTAGGCAGGTGGAAACCCCTAGGGGGTGGTAACCCTAGGTCCTAGGGGGTGGTAACCCTAGGTCCTAGGGGGTGGTAACCCTAGGTGATAAAAAGTCCTAACTACGGTTATGCAGGTGGAAAACCCTAGGCGCGGTAACCCTAGGTCCTAGGGAATGATAACCTTAGGTGGAAAGTCTTGGCTGATCGAGAATCTTTGGGTGAATCCTAGAGTCGGAGACTCTAGGTGGAAAGTCTTGGCTGATCGAGAATCTTTGGGTGAATTGGTGGAAGATTGGACGGTCGGGAATCGAACGTCTAGCGAAAAAGTCCTGAAGACTCGGACGCAGAGCAAAAGTCAAGTCAGTCGGACGACCGGTCTGGCAATAGGTAAACTCTCCTGAGAGGAGTAGGTGAGGACGTGCTCCCCGATGAGGGAGTAGTAGACATCGGTTCGACCTCGGGTTTTCGGAGGCGAAATATGAAGTCAGAACCGGACAGTTCAGAGACTATCAAAATGACTTTTTATTTCATATTTTATTGTGCTAACTTTATTTTACAGAATATGTTTGTATTTTGGACTAATGCATCTTGCATGGAGAGAAAAGACTTAAAAGCCTCGGATGAACAGTTCATGAGGCGCCCTCCATGGAGCTTGGAGGCGCCTCGGTCGAAAGCCTCGTGCAGCAATGCGTGAAGACGCCTTCCAAGGAGATGGAAGGTGCCTTGAACGTTGGATGGAGGGCGCCCTCCATGGAGCTTGGAGTCGCCTTCGGTTGGATAAGTGGTGCAGGCGGCGGAGCTTATCGACACCGCGGAAATGGAGATAAAACCTTGGCTGAAGGCGCCTTCTATGGAGGTTGGAGGCGCCCTCAATGGCTTACTTAAGCCTAGCTCGAGTAGAGGCAAATGAAAAATCAGAAAATTGCGAGTCTTCTTCTGTGTGTTGCTCAAAAGACATTTTGGCAAAGTCATAACACTGTTCCGACAACTAGGGGTGAGCATTCGGTTAATTCGGTCCATAAATTAACCGAATTAACCGAAAACCGATTTAGTGTTGGCTAACCGAATCAAATCAAAATTTTACTAAAACTGAATTAATCGAATTAGTTATTTCAATTAACACCGAATTAACTAAATTTGTTTAAAATAACAATAAAAAGAATTTATATAAAATTAATATCAAATTAACCGAATAAACCGAATAAACCGAATGCTCACCCCTACCGACAACCTAAAGCTCCAATTCCATATTTCTTAGTTGTTAGTATATTTTTACTACACTTAATTAGCTATACTTTAATTTGTAATATTTCAGATTGATAGTGAATTGCTCAAAATAAATACTTAACAAGTGTGGGCCTTGTAATAGGAGTTGTCACAGGCTCCGAACCAAGTAAAATAAACTTGTGTCATTATTTTCTATTAATTGTTCTTATTCCGCTACAATATACTCGATTCTTTTAAAATAAACGAATTAGCCACGAGCGCTATTCCACCCTCTAGCACTTTTCGATCCTATAAAATATTCATCCCTAATTGTTTTTACTTGTAAAAAATTAGTTAAATTAAATTAATCGATTGAATCCAAAGAATTTACAAGTTTAATTTGGTTTATTTAGAAACTTAATTTTTTTTTAAAAAAAAAATCTTGATTTATACTATATTATAAGCAGTTGACTAATGTTTTGGACTGATGTTTAAAAAAATATTATTTGATTGATAAAAAGGATCGATTAATCAGTAATAGATCCAATTAGTTGATTTTTTTTACCGGTTTAATTTATTCGATTTTTATAAAAAATTTGATTCATTCAGTTTATCTTAAACAAATTAATTTATTTATGGATGAAAAGGAAAGCAGTTGACAGCGGAAATAGTTATCAATGAAACAAAAAAAAAAGGGAATCATCGTAAAGAGGAGAAAAAATTAGGAAAGATAAACGCTTGATGCCTTAGTTGATCGCCACATTCAGAAAAGAAGTGATTTTGATCCTTTTAGATGGGCGAGCATATCGTCGGTTCATACTGTTGGGACACACTTAAAATTTCATATTATAGATATATAAAAAAAAATATTTTTTTATGAATTTAAAAAGATGTAAAATATCTTTACTAGCATAGATCCTTTTGAGTAGAGTCAAATAATAAAGTCATGAGAATTTAAATCCAAAGCGGACAATATCATGACTTTATTATTTGACTCTACTCAAAAGGACCTATACTAATGAAGAGATCTTATATCTTTTTAAATATATAAACAACGAGTATTATGTAATTGTCACTCTTACGATTCAAATTATTTCCGGTTTCTTGGAACTAGCTACACTGAGCCCTAAGGGGTTCAGGCTTGATCGCCACAAGGAGGCAACAACCTCATGATTATGTTTGGTTCTCTCGAGATGGTTTAGTGGCTAACACATGAGGTGTTGTCATCATGAAGTCTGAGGTTCGAATTTCGACAAAGTCGAGGTAAATATCTCCCTTGTGTGCTAATCACTATTCCAAAGGCTAGTAGTCGTCCGTGATTTTTCTTCTCCGTGTTGGTCCTGGACGGATTGACGGGGACGCTGGAGGCGAGCGTATTCGATTTTTGCCACCATGGTCACCACGCAATGATAATGACCTTGCAAAGAGCCTTGCTGCCAAACCTAGCTAACCGCAACAAGAACTCTGCAAGCTCGTGAGGTTGTTACAATCACAAAGACAATGACCTCGTGAAGACCTCGTGGCCAAGCCTAGTTATCGTGAGGCCTCTGTGAGCTCATGAGACCGCAAACTCATAGTCGTGGTGCCAACGACCTTACGACCAAGTCTACCTGGCACGAGGCCTCTGTAACCTCGTAGTGTCATTATAGCCGCGAGTTCACAACGATGCTGCAAGAGTTTATGACGGCTAAGATCAAGAATAAAGATTGAGAATATTTTTTGAGAGGGTGGAAAGTTCATTTTACCTAATTTAAACGGGTGAGAAAAAAAATAGATTAAAATTAATCCGCAAACATTCTAAATCTCTCATCTAAAATATAATTCACCTTTTTTCTTATATGTACCTCAAAGTAAACAGTGGAGTTGTTGAATAGGACAAGCGATATAATTTAATGTCGAGTGTAAGGAGACAAGTAGGGAATGAAGCAGAAGATATGAAGCGATTAATCAGAATATATATCTAACAAACCTGAATATCTTCGAGTCACATGTTTGCGTGGGCCACAGACTTAGATAGCTGTATGCGTGTGGGGCCGACTGTCTGTTAACCAGTGCACAATGGG
This sequence comes from Zingiber officinale, assembly GCF_018446385.1. Classification (NCBI taxonomy): domain Eukaryota; kingdom Viridiplantae; phylum Streptophyta; class Magnoliopsida; order Zingiberales; family Zingiberaceae; genus Zingiber; species Zingiber officinale. The sequence continues at coordinate 140,903,807 of NC_055992.1, forward strand.
CCGAACAATAATGAGGTGCAGCAGAAGTAATCAAAATTAAGTTGCTTGAAATCCTCCTTTACAGCACTTAAAGAGAAGATGCGTGTCTCGTTTGCAGTGGTCAGGAAGAATTTAAGATTTTAATCTGAGTTATAGTGTACAGGAGATTTTTTCTTTAGTAAAAACATGAGACTGCCCATATTAACTAGTTAGATGGGTCTTTATAAATATTTTTTAATTATCTTAATAGTTGATAGAAAATTTTTATAAAGTCAAGTCAATCATTTCAAGGATTAACTGGAATTGGATATCTGCAAACGCATTTGGATGTGAGTCATACAGGGTGGGTCCTTGTGAAGTCACTTGTCCCTTAGACATGTCAAACTATCTCGGTTTATAGTCAGCCAGTCAGCCTACGTGCAACCTATACAGACTAATGTGATTTGTCCTCTAGATAAGAAAGTGTACATTAGAGATTGATTTGATGCTTAAGCTAATATGATATTATAGGGAAGAGGAAGTAATAAAATGAAAATGGAGAAGAGAGATTAGAGTTAAATACTCGTATCGTTGACGATTTTAATTTTACTATTTTATTAAAAATCTTCCTCCTTTACTAACTAACTTTGGTGAAACTTAAAATACATTTACGTTAATGTCCTTTTTTCTATTCACACTAAAAATAATTCCAAAGTTTATTAGTAATTCCACAAACGAAACAATCAGTGATTTAGAGTTCAAGACTCAGCTACAATGTATTATTATCAATTTTTCTCATCATTAATTTTTTCTGGTTGTTTTATATAAAAAAATATAGTTTTCTTATATCTCATATCTTAGAATTGATAACACTATAATCAAAGAAACTTCTATAAATATTTTAGACCGACGATGTTAAAAAATATATTTTTCTTAATTTTTTTACTAAGACAAGTATAATATTAAATTAAAATAAATTTTTTCATAAGGAAGCCCGTTACAGTAGTTTGTTGTTGGGATTCTCTAGCGTCACTATTGCATGGGTCAAATAATTAATTCTTGGTTCATAAGGGTAACACTAGAAAATCCAAATAATTCGGATTTGCAAAGACCCAAATAATTTATATATTATTATATTACAACAATTCGGATTTTCAAAGACCCAAATAATTTATATATTATTATATTACACGCACAACGCGTGTGCACGATCACACTAGTATTTATAAAAGATCATTACTCAAAATCCTCGTATCACACTAGGTTGTTTTGGCATCTCCGGTAGCAGAGTTGGCCGTGAGGTCTTTTTTTTCCGTTCCTTACGTTATTGTTCAACCAGTTGTTCTTATTGTTAAACTAGGTAAAATTGAATATGAGGGGATCTGATCCTATAGAAATTTTCTATCGACCGTTACGATACATCGGAAAGTACTCACGATGGATGACCCAAAAACCTAGCATCCCATGATTGCACACTTAATTTAGAGAAAAAAAATCCTAATAAATGTGTCATATTTTTTTTTTTATTATTGTTGGAAATGGGGAGAGTGGGGATGTGGGAACATGATCTTCGTTCCCCACTACTCATAATGGAAAAGTCCATTATGCTCCTGGTTTATTTCCCTATATAAAGGGGGTGTGCGTCCAAGGATCATGCGTGGGTTGGAGACGAGAGTAAGCGAGGAGAATATTCAAGGCGGTGGGATTTGGTTTGTGGAATTGCGGAGGGCTTTTCGATCCTGTGATCGCTCTTACGACAGCGAGTTTCGTCATTGCCGATTGCGGATCTGCGGGAGATTGCTGTAAGTTTTTACCGCTTTAATTTAATTCCTCTTTTCATGCATTTAGAATTATCTACATTGGTATAAGAGTGCGTAGTTATTTCTAAATGCTTAAGACGAATTATGAAATCGTCGTTCGGATGTTTTCTCGCGTCGTTACTTGTCGTCATTGTTTTGCACGACTAATGTGTCGTAACATACAACGCCGCTCACCGGCGATAGGGTTGCTGGTAAGGGTCACCATCTCGAAAGAGGGATGTGGAACGGAGTTTGTCTCTGATTGTTGCCGACAATAAGGTCACAGGGAGACTTGCAACTGGGTTGCAATTTGGCGATCGAGTCGTTTTGCCAACGTTAGCGCTGCTGTTGCCAGGATAGAAAATCGCGACGGTTTTGTGATTTTCGCTGGAGCCGGCAAAGGTCCGCAAAGGTATTCTGACTGGTCGACGATGCATCAGTGACCTTCGTGGCCGGCGACTGTGTCCGTCGCAGTTGCGTGGCATGCACGGCGTGTGCAACGTGCGAACGTGGGCAGCACACGACAGAGATAATGTGAACACGAAGCACAGTATCTTTGAGGAAAAGTTTGATATTTATAAATCAAATAAATTAATAAAAAAGATAACGCTTTTTACTTAGCATGGATAAGTTTTGCTGTTTAAGAGGAATTAATGTGCACCATCGAAATTTCCTAACGCATGCCTACTGTACCATGCCAATGTATACCTACTGTAGCAATACGTTTAATTTGTATGCATGCGGTAATTAATTGGAAATGTGTTCAATTAATTTACCATTTATGATAAATGGTCTAGAGTAATTTTGGTCCATTTAGATCCGGTTCAGATATAAATCATTAGTTAGTTTAACCGAACCAATTTGATCCAAACCCGAAATCAATTTAGGTTGATTAATTGGACTTGGATCAAATATGATCAAATGACCAGATTTGTTCTATTGGGTCAGATTTGATTAAAACAATTAGATTTGTTCTAATTGGTTAGACTTAAACCAATAGACATTGGTTTGATCAAACGGACCTGAGTTTGATCAATAAGTCTAAAATTGGTAGAAATGGACTTAGATCAAATAGTAACAGAACATAGGTACAAAAATTCCTGTCCAATTAGATTAGTTCTAATTAAGGACAATGGACCGAGCTTAGGATCTGGATCCCTAATCAACCGATCTAATGGGTCTAACCAATTAGATTTGTTCTAATTGTCGACTTAACTCCTGAAAATCGAGAAAATTTATTTTTCTTGATTTATTATGTTAGTACTATGTATGTATAAATTGAAATAAGTAAGTTTTGTACTGGTTAGTCAGTTTTATACTGACTTATTTAATTTCAATTTTTCAGATGGCTAGTCGTGATTTACGACAACATGAGCTTTGGGAGGAGATTAAGGAGCTTGATTTCGACCCTGTTCAAGGATTCGGATGGCTTATTGGTCAGCGCGATCGGTTGTTCTGGAAACTTGAGCGAGAAGAGTTTCCAGTCCAAGACACACACAGAAGATTTGCTTTAGTCTATTCACTGCCGGAAAACCTTAGGCAGATAACATTCCAACTTTGGGATGATTATGATGGGCACATCTCGTATTCAGAGATGTGTAGACAGTTACTTCATCTCTATTGGGGTCCTGAAGATCCAGAGGAGGATCCAGATGAATCTGAAGAGGATTTAGAAGATCCTGAAGATCCTCCAGAGGAGGATCCAGAAGAATCTGAAGAGCATTCAGAAGATCCTGAAGATCCAGATGAATCTGAAGAGGATATGGGAGAGTGTGTGTGGGATCCAATTGAAAATCTTGAAGTTGTCCTGCCTGAGATTACCCCAAATGAGTCCAGGCTGAGAGAGATTATTTTAGCCACTGCACTAGTGTCTGTCCTAGTGGGAGTGGTAGTTACTTATTTAGTTTACTAAAGTTCTGTTATTGTTATTGTCGTTTTGTATGAACAATATGTTAGTCCATTTCATTCATGTTAGTTAGTTATATGTTAACAATTTACAACATAATTTTATGTTAATGATGTGTTTATTTATTTATGTTGTTTGCTTGACATGATGCATGATTAGTTCATGAAGTATTAAATGATTAGTTCATTTAATTTTAAAAAACATGATATATTAAATGATTAGTTCATTTAATTAAAGAATTCTTGATATTATAAATGATTAGTTCATTTGTTGGGATGTATGTAATAGAATTGATTAATATTAATTTGATTGGTCATACGGATGATGAGTGAAAACATAGTTGTCACTTGATTTTGTAAACCAACTCAAAGTAATATTAAGTCATTCATAAATTGCAGACATATGATATACACTGAATACTAAATAATGTGTTTATTTATGATAGATTATGGCAACCAAAAACATAATAGCTGAACTCAACAAAGGTGAAAAACTTAATGGGGATAACTACAAGATCTGGTACCTCAGGATACAATATGTACTTGAGGAACAAGAAGTTCTAGAGGCTGTAAATCATGTTATGGAAGTACCTGTAGATGGTCCCACTGGACAACACAGACGAGATCTTGATGCCTATAAGGCATGGAAGAAAAAGGACTCAACTGCAAAGGGTATATTGGTTAGTTCAATGGTAGACGACCTAGCTTTTGAGTATGAGTCATATCTTACGGCTCATGCAGTCTGGGTAGCCCTTAAAGAAAAATATAGTGAAGTAAGTCTGAGCAAGCTTCGATAGTTGACAATCAAGTTTGACAGCTACAAAAAGCGTCCGAATGTATCAATGGTTCAACACCTCAGGGAGATGTCGAACATGATTCGGTAGCTTAAAACTGCTGGTCATGAGTTGACTGATGAACAACAGGTTCAAGCAGTTATTCTTTCACTTCCAGATTCTTGGGAGACCATGAAGCAGACCCTAACTCACAGTGAGAGTATCAAGACTTTCACTGATGTCTCATGCCATGTAGAATTGGAGGCTGAGAGAGTTGAATTCGCAAGGATTTCTGGACAAGCCTATGTGGCTGTAGGTTCTACAGGATCATATGGATCCAAGAAAAAGAAATGGTTTAAGAAAGGGAAGGGAAAGAAGAGGGAAGCTGCTGTTGTGGGACAAGGTTCAATCAAGAAGATAGTAAAGAAGACTGGAAAGAAACCTAAAAACAAGTTGACTTGTTTTAACTGTGGCAAAAAGGGCCACTTTGCTCGGGAGTGCACTGAGCCAAAAAAGGTAAATCCAAGTGTGTCTTCTTTTCAAGAGCATTTTGTTGTTAGTTCAGTGTTGTTAGCTGATTCTTATCCTTTGTAGATTATAGATTTGGGAGCAACCAACCATGTAGCTTGGGAACGAGTTACATTTGTTGAGTATGGTCGGGTACCAGCTGGCAACAAGTGGATCTGTGTGGGAAACAATGCAAGAGTTGAAGTCAAAGGAGTCGGCACTTGCAAACTCAACCTCCGTGGTGGTAGAGTTTTGTTTCTACATGATGTCCTGTATGCTCTTGAAATTCAACGGAATCTTGTTTCTATTACGTATCTTCTTGATTTAGGGTATTGTATTAATTTTTACAGTCGGTCTGTTGAACTTAAGATTGACTCAGTGTCAATCGGATATGGTTTTTTAACAAATGGTTTTATGGTTCTTGATGTAGAACCAGATGTCAATTATGCTATTGATGGTTGTTTTTCAAACATTTCTTTAACTAGTGATGCAGATATAACTGATGAGGTTTGACATGCTAGATTAGGACACATAGGACAAGAACGTATGAATCGGTTAGCTAGAGAGGGTCTATTGGGCACTCGGGCTAAGATTCAATTGTCTATATGTGAGCATTGTCTTGCTGGAAAAGCAACTAGGAAACCATTTGGTAAGGCTATTAGATCTGAATCAACATTGCAGTTAATTCATTCGGATATTTGTGGTCCACTGAATGTGAATGATAGACATGGAGCTTCCTATTTCATTACATTTATTGATGATTTCTCTAGGTTCGGTCATGTGTATTTGATTTCTCACAAATCTGAAGCATTAGATTGCTTCATTCGTTATATGAACGAAGTTGAGAATCAAACGGAATGTAAAGTTAAGACTTTATGCACTGACCATGGAGGGGAGTATTTGTCTGATATGTTCAAGACAATATGTAATGATAGAGGGATTATTAGACAGCTGACAATCCCTGGAACTCCACAGCAAAATGGGATAGTTGAAAGAAGAAATAGGACTCTTCTTGAAATGGTTAGGTCTATGATGGCGCAAGCTAATTTGCCAATCTCCTATTGCGGAGATGCATTATTAACTACAGCCTATATACTTAACAAAGTGTTTTCAAAGTCAGTTCCATCTACCCCATATGAACGTTGGACAAACAGAAAACCAAATTTGAGTAATCTGAGACCCTGGGGGTTAGCTGTTTATGTTAATGATAGTTCTCACAAGTATGGAAAACTAGAGCCTAGAGGTAAGAAATGTATCTTTATAAGATATCATGAGACTTCCAAAGGTTATGCTTTCATAGGTAAGCAACTAGATGGAACCATCTCCGAAATAGACTCGAGAGATACGACTTTTCTCAAAACAGAGTTTCCAATTAGAGGTAATGTTGATAAAAATATTCCTCTATTTGAGGAGGATGAGATATTATCAACAAGAGAGGTGTCAAAAGGGATACCTGAGTCTAGTCAACTGAGTGGGAGTGATATGCCGAGTCATGAGTTGACTTCTCAACAACCCAACTTACGGAGAAGTGTTCGTAAGATCAAACCTAAGAAGAGGTTTGAATTGAGAATGAGGCATTGGTTACACTTCCAATTGATGACGACGAACCTCAATCCATTGAGAAAGCATTGGGATGTAGAGTTAGAGAAAAATGGAAAGCTGCAATGGTTGAAGAGATGGAGTCCATGATTCAAAATCATGTTTGGGACTTAGTCGATCTTCCTCCGGGCCGAAGGGCTATTGGGAATAAGTGGATTCTCAAAATAAAGAGGAAAGCAGATGGATCGATTAATAGATACAAAGCTCGTTTAGTTGCAAAAGGATATACCCAAATGGAGGGTGATCCTGCCCTGAAGTTGAGTGGACGGCTGCCGGGAAATAACGCTGAGGTGGATCTCCGTGTGCGGTGGAAACGCCTCGCTCCTACAATCAAAAGTCGTTAGTGCCATGCCGGGAAGGGGTTCCCGGCGACGGCCCTCCAACGCTCAAGTCACACAACAGCAGGAAGGGAAAATAAAGGAAACGAAGAAGTGAATGGTGGTGCTCAAAGATGTATCTGCGCATGCCTCCGCGGATGACCACCTCCTCTCTTATATAGAGCTTCGGCAGGCTGATTGCACATTCCACGAGCCGTCGCGCATTCCCAAAATTTCCCCAAAAGCTAAAATCGAGAAAAGGTCCCTGACGTCCTACTATAACGGGGCGAACGCCTCTCTGTCAAGGTAGCGGGATCTTCTCCCGTATGATTTTCCGTCCATCAGCGCCGTCAGCCAGCAACATTGACTCCCAAAAGGATGTTGGCACATATCTCTCGTCTGATTTGTCGGCCGTTAATCTGATTGAACTTTCCTTGATTGTTCTGACCAACCAATTCCATATCCCCTTACTAGTATATCACATCCGAGAGGTGTAAGTGACTTTGGTTTCAGTGCGCCGCAGGCTGACCCAACTCTTCTTGAATTCTTCCGGTTGATCGGCGAACTCTTCCGGCCGACCGACCTGTATAGACGTCCGCTCGGCTGGTCCCTTGGCTGACCACCTCTCGGTTTTGACATCCACCTAAGCGTTGCACTTCCTGGGAGGGGGGCCCTCCTAGATTATCACCGGATCACATGCCCCCCCTTTAAGTCTAGTCGAAGGAGGCTGTAAGTCCGACTGACTGGACAAAATGTTGTGAAGATGTGATTTCCTGCGGGCATGGCGGTCACCTATACCGGTCGGCCCCCTTCACGAGCCCGCCGGCCGGCCTACCGGATTGTTTAACCGCGAGCTTTCTATCTTTGCTCGGTTGGCTTCTAGAGCCTTTGCTAAGGCGCCCCTCGCAAAAATCTCTTCGAAAACCTTTATCAGCCTGAGGCATTGATGTGAAGCACGCTTCCTTAAGTGCTCTGACAACCACCTTATCAACGCACGCCACGCGTCTCCTCCTGCTAGCGCATGCTTGAGGTGACAAGCTGGGATATGACCTTTGGGTTGTTTGAATTTCAATGGTCAGATTTGCCTCTAGGTGTTCGCACTATCAATCGGACGGCTAAGCGAGGTCCCTTGATGTTTATATGCTTGTCGCCGCCATCTTCTTTCTCTCATGCTTTTGCTTCCGGCGACTTCGTCCGTGTTATTTGGCGATTTTCCCCGTGTTCCCCGACAATACTTCGTGTTCTTCAGCAAATCCTCCTGTTCCCTTGTCATTCCCGTTCCTGGTGAGTCCATTGTCTTCTTCTGTAGTCCCTAACTTCTTTGTCTCCTGCGATCTTCCGGCGAGCTCCTTCTCTTGCTTCTGCCCTCTTTTTCTTTTTGCACTTCCTTCCGACTCCTCTCGTTTCCTCCCTTCTATCATGGCCGGTGCATCACAGCCTTCGTCCTCTGCTCCGGGCCCTTGGTACGATACTATGGAGTCACGATTCGATGAGGATGATGCCCAAACCCTAGCCAATACCTTTGAACTCCCTCCTGGCTACGAGATCCATGTCCCGCTAGCCACCGATAGGCCTTCCGCTCCGCCGACCGACTGTGTCTGCTTCTTCCGCGACTAATTTGCTGCCGGTCTACGACTTCCTCTTCATCCCTTCATCCTTGATGTTTGTAGATACTTCGGTCTATCCCTTTCTCAACTAGTCCCTAATTCCTTTCGCCTTCTGTGCGGGGTAATTATCCTATTCCGCTTACATCGCATTCCCCTGACCCCTTCAATTTTCCACTTTTTTTATTACCCCAAGCTGTCCGATCAGCCAGGCACTTTCCTCCTACAAGCTCGACCGGGCTTGGTCTTTTTTGATAGGATGCCTTCCTCCAATAAGCATTGGAGAGAACACTTCTTCTTTGTCCACTTCCCTGACCGACCTTCCTTCCAAACCACTTGGAAACTTTCGCTAGGGCCCCAACCTTTGTTGCCTTGCTACAAGAACACTCCCGCCTACTTGCTTGCTATCTCCATGCTAGCTGGTCAGAAGTTCAACATTCACAAGCTGCTGGAGGAAGGAGTCTTGGCGCTTTTTGACCTTAGTCCGATCAGCCCCGACGAGCCGATCAACCTAGGTACACCATCAATTTTCCTCCTTTCTCTTTATCTAACTGATTTCTTTCTTTATTTTGCAGCCGACATCATGATGCGAGCGCGCTTGGTCGGGCAGTCGAAGCTTACCACTGCCGATGTTGACCAGGTAGTGGTTGAAGTGTTGGTCGAGCGGGGGTTTCAGCCGAAAGATCTCCCCGGACCGGTACTGCCCGAACAGGGGCCTACTCAGGAGGCCGATGGGGAGTTGAACCTGATGCCAGTCGGAGAAGCAGCAGCGAGAATGCCGATCGCGGAGCTTCCGGCGGATCAGCTAGCTCCAGAAGAGGGCTCGCAATCGGAAGCGCCACTTGAGAATACGCGCAAGAGGCGTCGCGCAAAGAAAGCTGCGTGCTCTGCGACTTCAATGGCGAGGGTTGCCGATCAGACCAGTGCTTCCGGTCAGATACTGTCGGAGGCTGCCAATGTTTCTTCTGACCGGACACCCTCCGCCCCTCTCGTTGCCTCTCTCGCAGCTAGTCTACCGCCACTATTGGCTCAGGGCCGCATCTTAAGGTCAAGCATCAACCCAGTGCCTTCTTCTTCCCGCGCGGGCCGATCAGCCTCTTCCCATTCGGCTACAACTCGTCGGAGACACATCACAGCCACACTCCACCTTCCTACTGAAGATTTTTCAGCGCCGGGTAGCTCAGCCGATCAGACTGAACACCGGATTATCATTAAAGGCCATTTGACCGAGATATGGGAAGATGCGCGCGCCCGAGCGACGGCTGCTCCTCCGGGTGTATTAGCGAACAGCTACACTAAGCAGATTACCGGCGTGAGTTTTTCTCTTAACTTCCATACCGATTAATTTGGCCTTGTTTATGATCCCTTCCCATCACGACTTTCGTAGTTTTGGGTAGATGGTCTGGCTATAAGCCAGAGACTTGCCTTTGTAGAGGATGAGTTGAAACGGCTGGAGGAAACCCCCGACCAGTCGGGCACCACTCACGGTCTAAATGACACTCGGGTGGCTCAGCTGCAAGCTGACTTAGCCAAGAGTGAAGAGTTGCTGATCGCAGAGCGGGGTAAGAGCGCCGAGCAAGTCGGGTATATTGACCGACTCAAGAAAGAGATCTCCACCTTCGAGGGAAAAATCACTCTGGCCACCAACCGCAAGCAACAGGTTGTTGAGGATCTAGAGAAGAAAAATGTGGAAGCCCGGACTCTCGAGCAGAAGTTAAAGCAGACGGAAGACAAGATGAAAAATGTCGAAGGTATGTTGATTCCGAGCGGCAAGCTCGCGAGTCTGAAGAGGCCACTTTAAGAAGCCAGCTATCCGACAAGGACGCTGATCTTGCGGTGGTGAAGGTAGATCTGGAGAGCGCCCGGTCGGCCTTGGAGGCCAATAAGGAAAGCGAGCCTAGCCGATTCGAAGAGATGAAGGTAGCTTACATCCGGTCTGACACCTTCGTGGATAAGTTCGTTGCCCGAGTTCTCCGATTCTTCGGCTGCGCCGTGGACAACATTTTTGATCAACTCAAGAAAAAGGGACATCTGCCTGCCAATCTGCTCGACTCCACGATTGATCACGACCAGCTCAATTACTCTATCCCCGACGGTGCCTTGGCTTATTTGGAGTGAACCCACTAAAGCGTTTCTGTTCGCTTGGTTTGCTAAGTGCTTTTTTCAGTTGTACTAATCGACCATCGGGTGTACCCGGTTGGCATGAACTTTTAAGATGTAACTGACTTTTGTCTTATCTTTGACAATTTTCCTCGATATTTTTATCGTCTTTGAATATGATTAGGCAATCATCTTGTTCTTACTTGTCGCTCGATCATACGAGGGTTTAAGGTCGCCGCTCGACCGTAGATGACGCGAGGGTTTAAGGTCGCCGCTCGACCGTTGATGACGCGAGGGTTTAAGGTTGCCGCTCGACCGTCGATGACGCGAGGGTTTAAGGTTGCCGCTTGACGGTCGATGATGCGAGGGTTTAAGGTCGCCGCTCGACCGTCGATGATGCGAGGGTTTAAGGTCGCCGCTCGACCGTCGATGACGCGAGGGTTTAAGGTCGCCGCTCGACCGTCGATGAAGCGTTTGCTAAGAAGGGGTTAGGAGAGATCCCATTGTTTTCTTCCTGTGTCCAAGGAAACATACATTTAAGCAAGTGTACATGAATTCTCTCGCTCACCTCTCATCCGGCTCTGTAAGGTTAGAGGTGATTTGCGCTCCACGGTCTCTCCAGCTTCCTTCCCTCCGCGTCCTCCAAGTAGTATGCACCCGACCACAACCTTTCTGCTACTTTGAATGGGCCCGTCCATGGAGCTTCCAACTTTTTGACATCTCCGACCGACTTGACCCTTTTCCAGATTAGGTCGCCCACCTGGAAAGATCTGGGGATCACCCGGTGATTGTAGTTTTGCCGCATCCTTTGTCTATATGCTGTCAGCCGGGCGACCGCTTTGTCGCGTGTCTCATCGACCATGTCGAGCTCCAACAGTCACCTTTCCCCATTTTCTTCATCGTAGTGAAGCTCCCGATTGGACTCAATCCCGACCTCGACTGGGATGACCGCCTCTCCTCCGTATACTAAATGGAATGGCGTGAAGCCAGTCCCTTCCTTGGGAATCGTCCGTAGCGCCCATAACACACTAGGTAGCTTGTCCACCCAGCTGCCCCACATGTGATTGAGCCGAGCGTGCAACGCCTTGAGGATTTCCCGGTTAGTAACTTCAGCCTGTCCATTACTTTGAGGGTAGGCCACGAAGGTAAAAGCTTGCTGTATGCCATAACCCGCGCACCATTCCCCCAACTCTTGGCCCGTGAACTGTCTCCCATTATCCGAGACAAGTCGGCGTGGTATGCCGAACCGGCATATAATATTCTGCCATAAAAACTTCTTGACCATGCTTTCCGTTATTCTCGCCAGCGGTTCGACTTCCACCCATTTTGAAAAATAATCAACGGCCACAAGTAGGAACCTTCTCTGACCGTTCGCCATAGGAAAAGGGCCGACTATGTCCATTCCCCACTGGTCGAATGGGCACGCAATAGAGGACACTTTCATTTCGGAGGTCAGTCGGTGAGTCAGATTGCTGTACTTTTGGCAGGATAAGCAAGTGGCTACCAACTTGCTCGCATCTTTCTGGAGTGTTGGCCAAAAATATCCTGCTAGGATAACTTTCTTTGCTAGTGATCGTCCACCCGGGTGCCCTCCGCAAGATTCTTGATGTACTTCTTGAAGGATGTATTCAGCGTCCTCGGTGCCCACACATTTGAGCAGAGGGCGTGAGAAAGCTTTTTTATACAATTGTTCGCCCACCAGGGTGAACCGAGCTGCTCTCCTTCTTAAGATTCGATCAGCTTCGTGACCTCCTGGTAAGCCTCCTGACTGGAGGAACCTAATGATGGGTGTCCTCCAGTCTTCCGGAAATGGTATCCCCCTTAACTGGTCAACGTGCGCCACTAGGTAGACCCGCTCAATGGGGGAAGTGGCGATGATCGGTGTCATTGCGCTAGCCAGCTTTGCCAATTCATCCGTCGCTTGGTTCTCTGATCGGGGAATTTTGTGAATAACGACCTCTTGGAAATTTACCTTAAGCTTTTCGAAGGCCTCCGCATATAGCCTGAGCCGAGCGCTATTGATCTCGAACGTTCCGTTCAGCTGCTGAGCTACCAACTGTGAATCCGAATGTAAGAGTACCTCCCTGGCCCCGACGTGCCGAGCGGCTTGGAGACCAGCTATGAGCGCTTCGTACTCAGCCTCGTTGTTGGTGGCTCGGTAGTCCAATCAAATGGATAGATGCATTCGGTCTTCTTTTGGGGATATAAGCAGGATGCCTATTCCACTACCCGATCGGGTGAACGAACCATCCACGTATACCCTCCATGAGGACTCTGGCTCAGGGTCTGGTACTTCTGTGATGAAATCCGCCAACGCCTGAGCTCTTATAGCCGACCGAGGTCGGTATTGGATATCGAACTCACTGAGCTCAGTGGTCCATTTGATTAACCGGCCAGACGCTTCAGGGTTGAGCAGGACCCAACCCAAGGCACTATTGGTCATCACAATTATAGAGTGGGCCAGGAAATAGGGTCGAAGCCTCCGAGCGGCGAGGATCAAAGCGTAAGTGAGCTTCTCAAGACCTGTATAGCGAGACTCAGCGTCTTTCAATATGTGGCTCAAAAAAATACACCGTTTGCTGCTTCCCCCCTTTCTCAGTTATTAACGCTGAACCGATGGCATGCTCGGTTGATGATAAATAAATTAAAAGCGGCTCCCCCACAACTGGCTTGGCTAAGATGGGCAAGGAGCTGAGATATTGCTTGAGTTCCTCGAACGCCTTGTCACACTCGCCATCCCATTGGAACTTGGTCACTCGCCTCAGATCTTGAAAAATGTCAGGCTCCGGTCAGCTGATTTAGATATGAACCTTGATAGAGCCATGATCCTTCCGGTCAGCCTTTGTACTTCCTTCAGGTTGCGAGGCGGCGCCATGTCTTGGAGAGCTTTTACTTTACTGGGGTTCGCTTCGATTCCTCGTTCGGTGACTATATAGCCCAGGAACCGTCCACCCTTAGCACCAAACAGACACTTGGTTGGGTTGAGCTTGATCCTATAATTTCTCAGCGTCTGGCATGTTTCTTCCACATCTGCACATAGGTCGACAGATCGAAGTGACTTAATGAGTATGTCATCAACGTATACCTCCAAATTCTGTCTGATATACTTCCGGAACACCTTGTTCATCATTCTCTGATAGGTGGCGCCTGCATTCTTCAATCCGAACGGCATGACCTTGTAACAGAATGTCCCATCAGCTGTGACGAAACTGACCTTCTCCTGGTCTTCACGCACGAGTGGAACCTGGTGATAGCCTTGATAGACATCGAGCATGCAAATCAGCTCGCATCCGATCGTTGAGTCCAACATATGGTCTATCCTTGGTAGCGGGTAGGAGTCCTTGGGGCAGGCTTTGTTTAAATCCCTGAAATCGATGCACACTCACCATTTATTACCTGGCTTGGAGACCAACACTACATTGGCGAGCCAGGTTGGAAACTGAATTTCCTTGATGTGTCCGGCCTCCAGTAGCTTTTATACCTCGGCTCAGATAATCAGGTCTTGCTCAGCGCTAAAGTCGCGCTTCCTTTGCTTGACCGGTCGGGCGTCTGGTCGAGCGTGCAGCTCATGCAGTGCCACACTTGGATCGACCCCGGGTAGCTCGTGCATCGACTAGACAATCACATCATGGTTTCTCTGAAGGCAGGCGACCAGCTCCTCCTTTTGCAGGCCGGCCAGATCGGATGCTACAAATGTAGTAGCCTCCGGCCGACTTGGATGTATCTGCACCTCCTCCTTTTTGTCGTATACCAGTGGGGGCGGCTTTTCTCTGATGGCGTTTACTTCCAATCGGGGGCATTTCCTGGCGGCTTTAGCGTTCGCCTTGACCATCTCAACATAACACCGCCGGGCTGCCACTTGGTCCCCTCGAACTTCGCCTACCAGATTCTCCACCGGGAATTTAATCTTCTGGCAATAGGTCGACACTACCGCCCAAAATTCGTTGAGGGCCGGTCAGCCCAATATCACGTTGTACGGTGAGGGCGCATCTACCACGATGAAATTCGTGGTGCGCGTCCTAATCAGGGGCTCCTCTCCAAGCGAGACGACCAACCTCGTCTGCCAGATTGGCGAGACTTCATTGCCGGTGAAGCCGTACAGCGGTGTTGCCATGGGTAGGAGTTCAGCCCGATCAATCTGCAATAAATCAAATGCTTGTTTGAAAATAATATTTACCGAGCTTCCTGTGCCGATGAAAGTCTGGCGAATGGTATAATTTACGATCACCGTCTTGATGATCAGTGCGTCATCATGAGGGATCTCGATCCCCTCCAAGTCCTTAGAGCCAAAATTGATCTCGGGCCCCTCTGCCTTCTCCTTGCTGTACCCTACCACGTATATGGTCAGCTGCCTCGCGTGGCCCTTCCGGGCTCGGTTGGAATCTCCCCAGGTCGGGCCACCTGAGATCATCCCAATTTCTCCACGGGAAGTGTTCCTTCTGTTCTCCTCTTCTCGCACTGAATGTCTGTTCTGATCGGCTGAGGCGTGAGTAGGGTTTCTTTCTCGGGGATGATGCTCCCGTGGCTCGTGAGCCCTTCGACCCTCAGTTTTTCGGTCGATTCGGCGCTCGGGCTGCCGATCCGGCGTAGGCGACCGACGTCTATACTCCTTTGGCGCGGGCCGATGCACATTAGGGTCGCCTCGGCACTCCCACGTGTTGTGCGTCCCTGATTGATGGAACTTACAGAACATCGGGGTCCACTTTTTGCCCTTCTTGAGTTGGGCGACCTCCATATGGACTGCATGCATTCTCTGCTCGGGATACGATTGCGACCCCGCGGTCCTGGGAACGGTCGGAGGCTGGTGGTTGCTTGGTCTCCTCCGATCGGCCGCTAGTTGAGGCTCGGCAGGCGCCTCTTTCCTTCGGGTCGCTTGTGCTTCTTCCACGTTGATGTACTCCGTGGCCTTCCTTTGGAGATGAGCGAAATCTTTCGGGGGTCTGCGGATGAGGGATCGGAAGAACTCACCCTCTACGAGCCCTTGAGTGAAAGCGTTTACCAGCACTTCTGATGAGACTGCTGGTATGTCCATTGCCGTCTGGTTAAATCGTTGAATGTATGCTCTGAGCGCTTCTCGGGGACCTTGCTTCAGTGAAAACAAGTTGACGCTCATTTTCTGATGTTGGCGGCTACTCACGAAGTGGTGTAGGAAAGTGGCCCGGAAATCCTTGAAGCTGCGTATGGATCCGGTCGGCAACCTAGTGAACCACCGTTGAGCTGGTCCCGAAAGCGTTGTTAAGAATACCCTGCACTTCACCCCATCGGTGTATTGATGCAGAGTGGCCGCGTTGTCGAACTTGGCCAAGTGATCATCTGGATCGGCGCTCCCATTGTACTCCCCAATCGCCAATGGGGTGTAGTGGCGAGGTAAGGGATCCTCCATGATTCCTCGCGAGAACTGGTCGTTGATCCGTTCGGGCGAGTCTCCGTCTCGTGGCGCTTTTCCCTTCCTCGCATCCCTTTCGGGCGCCTCATCTGACGAGGAACCTTGGTCTCGGCGGGCTCTGCCTCCTTCCTCTGAGGGCGTCCTAGACAATGCTCGGTGAAAAGGGATTGACGCATTTGGTGCTGGCCCGGTCGTGTCTGATCTCTTGCCCACGTCCGGGTGGGCTATGGGTTCAGCTCCGCGACCAGGATCTACAGCCTGGCCAGATCCTGAGATGGCTGGCTCCTGTGCTGGTCGATCGGCTAGCATTCACTGCTGTTGTTCCATTGCTCTTGCCACTCCGGCTTGGATCAGCCTCTCCAACTCTTTTGTCGTCTGTGTTACGGTTGTTGATCGTCCGGTGTCTTCCATCCTCCGCTTTTGGGTTCAGGTTGAAGTTCCCACAGACGGCGCCAATTTGATTCTGCCCTGAAGCTGAGTGGACGGCTGCCGGGAAATAACGCTGAGGTGGATCTCCGTGTGCGATGGAAACGCCTCGCTCCTGCAATCACAAGTCGTTAGTGCCAAGCCGGGAAGGGGTTCCCGGCGACGGCCCTCTGACGCTCAAGTCACACAACAGCAGGAAGGGAAAATAAAGGAAATGAAGAAGTGAATGGTGGTGCTCAAAGACGTATCTGCACATGCCTCCGCGGATGACCACCTCCTCTCTTATATAGAGCTTCGGCAGGCTAACTGCACATTCCCCGAGCCGTCGCACATTCCCAAAATTTCCCCAAAAGCTAACATCGAGAAAGGGTCCTTGACGTCCTACTATAACGGGGCGAACACCTCTCTGTCAAGGCGGCGAGATCTTCTCCCGTACGATTTTCCGTCCATCAACGCCATCAGCCAGCGACATTGACTCCCAAAAGGATGTTGGCACATATCTCCCGTCTGATTTGTCGGCCGTTAATCTGATTGAACTTCCCTTGATCGTTCTGACCAGCCAATTCCATATCCCCTTACGAGTATATCACATCCGAGCGGCGTGAGTGACTTTGGTTTCAATGCGCCGCAGGCTGACCCAACTCTTCTTGAATACTTCCGGTCAGTCGGTGAACTCTTCCGACCGACCGACCTGTATAGACGTTCGCTCGGCTGGTCCCTTAGCTGACCACCTCTCGGTTTTGACGTCCACCTAAGCGTTGCACTTCCTGGGAGGGGGGCCCTCCTAGATTATCACCGGATCAGAGGGTATTGACTTTGAAGAGACATTTTCTCCCGTAGTGAAATTTGTATCAATAAGAGTTATTTTGCCCTTTGTGGCACATTATGACTTGGAATTACATCAAATGGATGTAAAAACTACTTTCCTCAATGGTGATCTTGACGAAGAAATCTATATGGTTCAACCAAAAGGTTTCATTGCTGAAGGTCAAGAGCAGAAAGTATGTAGACTTAGAAAGTCTATATATGGGTTAAAGCAAACGTCAAGACAATGGAACATAAGATTTAACGAAGTCATTTTATCTTATGGTTTCGAGATGATCAATGAGGATCATTGTGTTTTCCTGAAAAGGAAAAAAGGAAAGTATGTCATTTTATCATTATATGTTGATGATATGCTGATATCTGGAAATGACATAGTATATGTGAATGAAGTCAAGAAGTGACTGTCATCACAATTTGATACAACGGATATAGGAGAAGCTGAATACATCTTAGGAGTTAAGATCATAAGAGATCGTCCTAAAAGACTTTTGGGTTTGTCACAAGAGTCTTATATAAATAAGATGTTACATCATTTCAGCATGTCTAATTGCAACATAGAACATACACCTATTATGAAAGGTACTATTTTGAGCAAGAGTATGTATCCTAAAACTCCAGAGGAAATAGCTGAGATGAATAAAAAATTATATGTCAGTACTATTGGTAGTTTGATGTACACTATGTTGTGTACATGTCCCGATATTAGCTATGTTGTGGGCTTGGTCAGTCGCTTCCAGTCAAACCCAGGACCAAGACACTGGAAGACAGTAAAAAGGATATTCAGATATCTGAAGGCGACAACAGATTATTGTCTCTGTTTTCAAGGATCAGATATGAGTCTGAAAGGTTATTCAGATGCAGATTGGGCTGAAGATCTGGATGATAGAAAATCCACATTAGGCTATGCATTCTTGCTGAATGGTGGCGCCATCTCTTGGAACAGCAAGAAACAAGCTTGTGTAGCTTTGTCGACTATGGAAGCTGAATATGTGGCATGTTCAGCTGCTGTGCAAGAAGCAGTCTGGTTGAGAAGGTTTCTGAAGCATTTGAAAATTGCTGAGGATAGTGGGAGTCCAGTAACTGTCTACTGTGACAGTCAGGCTGCAATATCTTTTTCTAAGGACCCCAAATATCATAGCAAAGGCAAACATATAGAAATTAAATATAATTTTGTAAGAGATATTGTGGCTAAAAGAAAAGTCATTCTTGAGTATGTCCCTACACGTGTTATGCTTGCAGATCCTTTTACTAAGCCAATGACTAAAGAGTCATTTAAAGAACATGTAAAGTCTTTAGGACTTCGTAGAATGTAACAATATTGGAATAACAATCAGACTTTGTGTTATGATTGTGTCATTTGCCAAAATTTATTCAGTGTATATGTTGTATTTGTTACATTCATATAAGATCTTGGTAAGCATGTTGGCAGGTGGAGATTGGTCCACTCACATGGACAATCATCTCTGTTTGTTAAGTACAAATAAGGGTAAAACCATTACTTATGGAATAGCTTATGTAGCTGAAATTAGAGACAGATCCATAAGTTGAGGTCGCCTTGATAATTGTGTCAAGATGAGATCGTTTATGTGTTAATAATGATCGAAGTAAATGAACCCATCATTTATTGAACCTGTTGAAAGCCAGATTAGAATTCATATGTTGAATTCAGGATTAGACATTAGGTATGTCTAGATCAAAATTTGTACGATGTTAAATTTGAAGACAACATGCGCTCTTTTTAGTAAAGAGACTAACATCGTAGCATGTGATTCATACCACATGTGCTATTGCGACAATAAAAGTAGTAGGAGAATGAATCCCTATTTCTCTACTATGTGAGACCTTTGAGATTATATGTTAATCTCAATTTTTTTCCTTAGTGATTATTTAGCCGTTTACTTAAAGTTTTAATCAGTGTCTGCTACTTTAGTGTGTATCCTTTGACTATGGATGATTCGGTCTATGAAGCATAACTAGGAAAGTGACTGATTAAAATGAATAGATTCTAATTAAAAAAGAAGATTAAATATATTTACATCTTTTGTTGTTATTCACTGGTCGACCCATTTCTGTTATGTATAGAAATGAATGTGAATATTGGATATGGAACATGCTCTTGACATAATGGTCATTATAAGGGATTAGAGATGTTCATATCGATGCAAATAAAAATTATTTAATCTGGGTAAATAGCAAGACATGGATATCTCCAAGATAATAGCTGTGTGTCGCTTGAAGATTGGATGGATCCTGTATAAAGGCTATGTGCCACCAGGAAAGTGGCTATGTGCCATGAAGAGTGTGTCTCTAATTTATTTGAGCAGCTAAACAAAGTGTAACAACTTTATTAGCATTGATTGCTCAAGGAGCGGCTAAGTCAAGGTGTAACAATCTTCTTAGCAACTATTGCTCAGTGTGCTTGCTGTTGCACGAACCAATTTCTCTAAGTATGGATTAGATGTTCTCATATGGTCTATGTGACCAAACTCTCTAATAGTCTATGTGACTTACCTGAATAAACAAGTCTTAGTGACTTACCTTGGACGAGTGGGAAATGGGGAGAGTGGGGGATGTGGGAACATGACCGTCGTTCCCCACTACTCATAATGGAAAAGTCCATTATGCCTCTGGTTTATTTCCCTATATAAAAGGGGTGCGCCCAAGGATCATGCGTGGGTTGGAGACGAGAGTAAGCGAGGAGAATATTCAAGGCGGTGAGATTTGGTTTGTGAAATTGCTAAGGGCTTTCCAATCCTGTGATCGCTTTTACGACAGCGAGTTTCACCATTGCTGATTACGGATCTGTGGAAGATCACTGTAAATTTTTACCGCTTTAATTTAATTCTTTTTTTCATGCATTTAGAATTATCTATAATTATGATCCTTACAATATTGATGTGGGAATGATAAAATCTTCCACGTGTCTTCACAAGAGTCAAGATATTTACTTATGTGGAGCTTACATGGAAGACAAAAGTTAGTCAAAGATAACTCAGTTCGGTAAAACTAGCTTGAACCATACCAACCGGGGCGGGGATTGTAAGACTACTCCAGCCAATACTCCTGTCCGATCATGCTTGCTCGGCGTCACTTGAGCCAAGCGCCAAGAGACAATGTCACTCCTGATCGATCGTTCCCTCCCGAGTGTCACTATTACTTGAGTCAGACCAGCCAAACAAGACCTCATTCGAGAGATCTGACAGGGCAAGGATGTAGGCCTTGGGTCACCTGAGCGACTAATACCAAAGTCATATACTTGGTTTCCGAATCGATTATATAATGCTTATGAGGTTCTTTTCTCCGGAGAGATCAATGTAACCAAAAGTCCTCAAATGCATAGGCATAATTAATATAGCTTGAAACACCGATTAACAATACATTAAAGATAGCAAATCGTTACCATAATATCAAAAACAATTAGAAGATCATTGATCGAAGGTCAAAAGCCATCGATCATTAATGATTATTAATATAGGAGGAGGTCAAAACTCATCTTATCATTATTGATCATTAATACAGGAGGATGTCAAAAGCTATCATATCATTATTGATTATTAATACATAGAAGACAAAAGATCCACTACAAAAAAATAATAATTTAGGGACGAAAGTTTGGGACGAAAAATTTTCGTCCCAAAATCGCAACAATTTTGGCGACAAACACAAAATTTGATCCAAATTAGAAACGAAATCTGCAACAAAATATTTTCGTTGCAAATTCCCAACGAACATTATTTTCGTTGCAAAATTCGTCCCAGATTCTGGGACAAATCCAGGATTCGTCCCAAATTCTGGAACGAATCTAGAATTCGTCCCAGATTCTGGGACGAATCCAGGGTTCGTTCCAGAATCGAAATATATTTCAGAAAAAAATGAAAAAAATGGGTCAAAATCTGGGACGAATCTTGGATTCGTCCCAGATTTTGGGACGAATCCTGGATTCGTCCCAGATTTTGGGACGAATCCTGGATTCGTCCCAGATTTAAAAAAATTAAAAAATAATAGAAAAATCATTCGGAAGGCATAAATATGGACCTAATGATCTCGGAATTTCATGAAACAAGTTTCTATGGATTCCTAATTTTCTCATGATCATAAAATATCCTAAATTTGAAATTTAATCTAATAAATTAAGTGTGGTGATTTTTTAACATGAATATGACCTAATTTGTAATAAAAAATTCACCGCACTCAATATAATATGTTAAAATTATGGATGAAGATATTTTTAAGATTATAAGAAAATTAGGAACCTATAGAAACTTATTTCATGAAATTCCGAGAAAGTTAGGTCCATATTTAGTGAAACATAGATAGTTTAGTATTAATTAAGTATGTTAGCGTTTAACACATGCTTGAATATGTGTTTAAAACTAAAAATATAGATCTACAAATGTCAGAATTTCATGAAACAAGAGTCTATAAGTTTCTTATTTTCCCTTATTCATAAATATATCCTCTTCCTTAATTTTAAAATAATATATTGTGTTTCGTGTTTTTTTACCTGAATTAGGTCAAATTCGAGTTAAAAAATCACCACGCTAAATATATGAGATTAAAAGTATGGATGAGGGTATTTTTAAGATCATGAGAAAATTAGGAACCTAAAGAAACTTGTTTCATGAAATTCCGAGATCGTTAAGTCCATATATAGGCCTTCGAATGATTTTTCTTTAAATTTTTATTTTTCTTAAATTTGGGACGAATCCTGGATTCGTCCCAAAATTTGGGACGAATCCAGGAATTCGTCCCAAAATTTGGGACGAATTTATGGATTCGTCCCATATTTTGGGACGAATCTGGAATTCATCCCAGATTTTGGGACGAATCTGGAATTCGTCCCAAATTTAAAAAAATAAAAAATAAAAGAAAATTTATTTGGAAGGCCTATATATGGACCTAACGATCTCGGAATTTCATGAAACAAGTTTCTATGGGTTCCTAATTTTATCATGATCTTAAAAATATCCTCATCCAAAATTTTAACCTCATATATTTAGTATGGTGATTTTTTAACCCGAATTTGACCAAATTCATAATAAAAAATTCACCGCATTTAATATATTATGTTAAAATTATGGATAAAGATATTTTTAAGATCATGAGAAAATTAGAAATCCATAGAAACTTGTTTCATGAAATTCCGAGATCGTTAGGTCCATATTTAGGCCTTCCAAATAAATTTTCTTTTATATTTTATTTTTCTTAAATTTGGGACGAATCCAGGATTCGTCCCAAATTTAAAAAATAAAAAATAATAGAAAAATCATTCTGAAGGCCTAAATATGTACCTAATGATCTCGGAATTTCATGAAACAAGTTTCTATGGATTCCTAATTTTCTCATGATCATAAAAATATCCTAAATCTGAATTTTAACCTAATAAATTAAGTGTGGTGATTTTTTAACATGAATATGACCTAATTTGTAATAAAAAATTCACCGCACTCAATATAATATGTTAAAATTATGGATGAATATATTTTTAAGATTATAAGAAAATTAGGAAGCTATAGAAACTTATTTCATGAAATTCCGAGATCGTTAGGTCCATATTTAGCGAAACATAGATAGTTTAGTATTAATTAAGTATGTTAGTGTGTAACGCATGTTTGAATATGTGTTTAAAACTAAAAATATAGATCTACAAATGTCAGAATTTCATGAAACAAGAGTCTATAAGTTTCTTATTTTCCCTTATTCATAAATATATCCTCTTCCTTAATTTTAAAATTATATATTGTGTTTCGTGTTTTTTTACCTGAATTAGGTCAAATTCGAGTTAAAAAATCACCACGCTAAATATATGAGATTAAAAGTACGGATGAGGGTATTTTTAAGATCATGAGAAAATTAGGAACCCAAAGAAACTTGTTTCATGAAATTCCGAGATCGTTAGGTCCATATATAGGCCTTCCGAATGATTTTTCTTTTAATTTTTATTTTTCTTAAATTTGGGACGAATCCTGGATTCGTCCCAAAATTTGGGACGAATCCTGGATTCGTCCCAAATTTTGGGACGAATCTGGAATTCGTCCCAAATTTAAAAAAATAAAAAATAAAAGAAAATTTATTTGGAAGGCCTATATATGGACCTAACGATCTCAGAATTTCATGAAACAAGTTTCTATGGGTTCCTAATTTTCTCATGATCTTAAAAATATCCTCATCCAAAATTTTAACCTCATATATTTAATATGGTGATTTTTTAACCCGAATTTGACCAAATTCATAATAAAAAATTCACCGCATTTAATATATTATGTTAAAATTATGGATAAAGATATTTTTAAGATCATGAAAAATTAGAACCATAGAAACTTGTTTCATGAAATTTCGAGATCGTTAGGTCCATATTTAGGCTTTCAAATAATTTTTTTTATTTTTATTTTCTTAAATTTGGGACGAATCCTGGATTCATCCCAAAATCTGGGACGAATCCAGAAATTCGTCCAAAATCTGGGGACAAATTTGGATTCGTTCCCAGATTTTGGGACGAATCCAGGATTCGTCCCAAATTTAAAAATAAAAATAATAAAAAATCAGAAAACCTAATGATCTCGGAATTTCATGAAACAAGTTTCTATGGATTCCTAATTTTCTCATGATCATAAAAATATCCTAAATCTGAATTTTAACCTAATAAATTAAGTGTGGTGATTTTTTAACATGAATATGACCTAATTTGTAATAAAAAATTCACCGCACTCAATATAATATGTTAAAATTATG
Source organism: Zingiber officinale (assembly GCF_018446385.1). Lineage (NCBI taxonomy): Eukaryota > Viridiplantae > Streptophyta > Magnoliopsida > Zingiberales > Zingiberaceae > Zingiber > Zingiber officinale. Next base: position 140,927,738 of record NC_055992.1, read on the forward strand.
GATGAATATATTTTTAAGATTATAAGAAAATTAGGAACCTATAGAAACTTATTTCATGAAATTCCGAGATCGTTAGGTCCATATTTAGTGAAACATAGATAGTTTAGTATTAATTAAGTATGTTAGCGTGTAACGCATGTTTGAATATGTGTTTAAAACTAAAAATATAGATCTACAAATGTCAGAATTTCATGAAACAAGAGTCTATAAGTTTCTTATTTTCCCTTATTCATAAATATATCCTCTTCCTTAATTTTAAAATTATATATTGTGTTTCGTGTTTTTTTACCTGAATTAGGTCAAATTCGGGTTAAAAAATCACCACACTAAATATATGAGATTAAAATTACGGATGAGGGTATTTTTAAGATCATAAGAAAATTAGAAATCCAAAGAAACTTGTTTCATGAAATTCCGAGATCGTTAGGTCCATATTTAGGCCTTCCGAATGATTTTTCTTTTAATTTTTATTTTTCTTAAATTTGGGACGAATCCTGGATTCGTCCCAAAATTTGGGACGAATCCAGCAATTCGTCCCAAATTTTGGGACGAATTTCTGGATTCGTCCCAGATTTTGGGACGAATCTGGAATTCGTCCCAAATTTAAAAAAATAAAAAATAAAAGAAAATTTATTTGGAAGACCTATACATGGACCTAACGGTCTCGGAATTTCATGAAACAAGTTTCTATGGGTTCCTAATTTTCTCATGATCTTAAAAATATACTCATCCAAAATTTTAACCTCATATATTTAGTATGGTGATTTTTTAACCTGAATTTGACTAAATTCATAATAAAAAATTCACCGCATTTAATATATTATGTTAAAATTATGGATAAAGATATTTTTAAGATCACGAGAAAATTAGAAATCCATAGAAACTTGTTTCATAAAATTCCGAGATCGTTAGGTCCATATTTAGGTCTTCCAAATAAATTTTCTTTTATATTTTATTTTTCTTAAATTTGGGACGAATCCTGGATTCGTCCCAAAATCTGGGACGAATCCAAGATTTGTCCCAGATTTAAAAAAAATAAAAAATAATAGAAAAATCATTCGAAAGGCCTAAATATGGACCTAATGATCTCGGAATTTCATGAAACAAGTTTCTATGGATTCCTAATTTTCTCATGATCATAAAAATATCCTAAATCTGAATTTTAACCAAATAAATTAAGTGTGGTGATTTTTTAACATGAATATGACCTAATTTGTAATAAAAAATTCACCGCACTCAATATAATATGTTAAAATTATGGATGAAGATATTTTTAAGATTATAAGAAAATTAGGAACCTATAGAAACTTATTTCATGAAATTCCGAGATCGTTAGGTCCATATTTAGTGAAACATAGATAGTTTAGTATTAATTAAGTATGTTAGCGTTTAACACATGCTTGAATATGTGTTTAAAACTAAAAATATAGATCTACAAATGTCAGAATTTCATGAAACAAGAGTCTATAAGTTTCTTATTTTCCCTTATTCATAAATATATCCTCTTCCTTAATTTTAAAATAATATATTGTGTTTCGTGTTTTTTACCTGAATTAGGTCAAATTCGAGTTAAAAAATCACCACGCTAAATATATGAGATTAAAAGTATGGATGAGGGTATTTTTAAGATCATGAGAAAATTAGGAACCCAAAGAAACTTGTTTCATGAAATTCCGAGATCGTTAAGTCCATATATAGGCCTTCGAATGATTTTTCTTTAAATTTTTATTTTTCTTAAATTTGGGACGAATCCTGGATTCGTCCCAAAATTTGGGACGAATCCAGGAATTCGTCCCAAAATTTGGGACGAATTTATGGATTCGTCCCAGATTTTGGGACGAATCTGGAATTCGTCCCAGATTTTGGGACGAATCTGGAATTCGTCCCAAATTTAAAAAAATAAAAAATAAAAGAAAATTTATTTGGAAGGCCTATATATGGACCTAACGATCTCGGAATTTCATGAAACAAGTTTCTATGGGTTCCTAATTTTATCATGATCTTAAAAATATCCTCATCCAAAATTTTAACCTCATATATTTAGTATGGTGATTTTTTAACCCGAATTTGACCAAATTCTTAATAAAAAATTCACCGCATTTAATATATTATGTTAAAATTATGGATAAAGATATTTTTAAGATCATGAGAAAATTAGAAATCCATAGAAACTTGTTTCATGAAATTCCGAGATCGTTAGGTCCATATTTAGGTCTTCCAAATAAATTTTCTTTTATATTTTATTTTTCTTAAATTTGGGACGAATCCTGGATTCGTCCCAAAATCTGGGACGAATCCAAGATTTGTCCCAGATTTAAAAAAAATAAAAAATAATAGAAAAATCATTCGGAAGGCCTAAATATGGACCTAATGATCTCGGAATTTCATGAAACAAGTTTCTATGGATTCCTAATTTTCTCATGATCATAAAAATATCCTAAATCTGAATTTTAACCTAATAAATTAAGTGTGGTGATTTTTTAACATGAATATGACCTAATTTGTAATAAAAAATTCACCGCACTCAATATAATATGTTAAAATTATGGATGAAGATATTTTTAAGATTATAAGAAAATTAGGAACCTATAGAAACTTATTTCATGAAATTCCGAGATCGTTAGGTCCATATTTAGTGAAACATAGATAGTTTAGTATTAATTAAGTATGTTAGCGTTTAACGCATGTTTGAATATGTGTTTAAAACTAAAAATATAGATCTACAAATGTCAGAATTTCATGAAACAAGAGTCTATAAGTTTCTTATTTTCCCTTATTCATAAATATATCCTCTTCCTTAATTTTAAAATAATATATTGTGTTTCATGTTTTTTTACCTGAATTAGGTCAAATTCGGGTTAAAAAATCACCACACTAAATATATGAGATTAAAATTACGGATGAGGGTATTTTTAAGATCATAAGAAAATTAGGAACCCAAAGAAACTTATTTCATGAAATTCCGAGATCTTAGGTCCATATTTAGGCCTTCCGAATGATTTTTCTTTTAATTTTTATTTTTCTTAAATTTGGGACGAATCCTGGATTCGTCCCAAAATTTGGGACAAATCCAGGAATTCGTCCCAAATTTAAAAAAATAAAAAATAAAAGAAAATTTATTTGGAAGGCCTAAATATGGACCTAACGATATCGGAATTTTATGAAACAAGTTTCTATGGGTTCCTAATTTTCTCATTATCTTAAAAATATCCTCATCCATAATTTTAACTTCATATATTTAGTATGGTGATTTTTTAACCCGAATTTGACCTAATTCATAATAAAAAAAATTTGCCGCATTTAATATAGTATGTTAAAATTATGGATGAAGATATTTTTAAGATCACGAGAAAATTAGAAATCCATAGAAACTTATTTCACGGAAATCCGATATCTCTAAGTTCATATTTAGTGTTTCCAAATCATTTTTTTATTTTTTTTTAAATTTTTTATATTTTGGGACGAATTTTGGAATTCGTCCCAGATTTAGGGTCGAATTCTGGAATTCGTCCCAGATTTGGGGACGAATTCCTAGATTCGTCCCAAAATCTATTTTTTAATTTATAAGTTAACCCTAAATCTCCTCCCACCCATCTGCCCCTTCCTCATCTGATTCCTTCCCGATCGGCTGCGGCACAGGTAACCCTCTCCCTTCTCCCTTCTCCCCTCTTCCCTCTCCTTTCTCCCACATCTGCCCACTTCTTCTCGCGAGGCCGCGGCTGGCCTCGCCTGGCCTCGCCTGGCCGCGCGTGGCCGCGCGCCGCGCGTGGCCGCGCGCCGCGCGTGGGGTCGCCTTGCCGCGCGTGGCCACGGCTGGCCGCGCGTGGCCACGGCTGGCCGTGGCTAGCGGCAGTTGGCCGCGAGTCGCCGCTGCTAGCACTGATGTCACAAGATTTGGAATGGTGGAGTACTGATCTGTGAAATTTAGGGCTTCATTCTTGTTTGTTAACAAAGAAAAGCACTGCAACTCTTGATCACTTAGATGTCAATGACCAATGATGATATGTGAAATAGGGTTTAGGTCTGTTTTTGGATAAAGATTTGTAGTTCTTCTTGTATATAGATGTACAGTTTAGGGGTGTGGAAGTAATAAAATCTCAACTACACTAGGGCAAAATTTTGATACTAGGGTTTCGAATCCTAAATGTATGGGGAGCTCCAGTATACCATAGGTATAAATTTACCTTTGATTTTCTGTGTACTGATCCTCTTTATCATTACAAATACTTGTAGGATAGTTTTTAGATTGGAATTAATTAATGGAGGGACAAATTACAATAGAGTTGACATGTTTTTTTTTCTTTGATACAAAATTCAAAGGGTGCTCATTATTATTATTATTGTTAAAAAGATTTTCTTTTAAAGAAAAAAACAGAAGCGACCCTATTCTATTTTTTATCTCAAAAATATCCTTATCAAAATATTTTATTTTTCATCTAAAAAATGTCAATTCTGATCCACAATTGCTCTAATATAGAGAGTAATTTTGTTTTTTTCCAAATTTTGTTCCATTAAAATATTATTATTTCAATTTAATTACAATTGCTTCAACTCTATTAAAATTGTTAGAATAATACTATAATAATTGATAATGTTGCTTGTGCAGGTTTCAATTTGGCATGATCTCAGTGTAGTTGAAGACAACTGTATTTGTTCACGTCTTTTCGGTATTTCTAAGTTCATTAATATGCATTTTATGATCTGTATATAAAGTTAGCTTTAAATAATTATTTTATAGTTGATTAATTGTATTTCTTCTTTTTGATAAGCTTTTCTTTGTTGTTTTGTCTTCAATGATAAGATTTATTTCTGTTAATAATGTTTAACTAAATAGCTGAATTCAGGTAAAATGCAGAATGAGCGAAGTTGGATGTATAACAAGAATTCAAGTATAATGCAGAATGAGGAAGAGGAGGAGGAGGAGGAGGAGGAGGATGATAATCATAATGATGACTTTAATTTTTGACGATGGGTAAGTTTTGTTAGCTTATTTAAAGAAATTTCTCATAATTATGTATGATGATTATTTGTCTCATGTTTACTATTTTACACATTAATCAATGACTTGTTAACTTTTCTAATTTTTATTTTAATTAATATTGTCAATTTATTTTTAACAGGGTTGGTGAGGCGAACTAAAGGTCCGAGAAAAAAAGTAAGTATTAAGTAACATGTTAAACTTTTAATTTTATTTATTTATTTATTTATTTTCTAATTGCTTTTAATTTATTGAAATTTATTACTACTGCTTTATTAGTTCAAATTGCAAATTATGATTAGAGTTTACCTAACAACCAAGTAACCATGATTACTAAAACACTTGTATCACAAAAAAATTAAGTTTAATTAGTTTGTGTTTTCTTCATTTGAGCTATTTTCATATGTTAGGAAATTTTAAGAATATCTTTCATGCTCTCCATGTGATCACATGGACATAGAATATTTGTAGCTATTGATTGATATGGTGAAATAGGTATTATTATAACAATTTGATGTGCCATTTATATTAGGTTGTATCATATTTACGATGTTTTTACTTAGCTTCAAGATACTTCTTATAATTTTATGACATGGATGGTTCATATCGTTGGTAAATAGGACATTTATTTGAATGTTTAAGGAATTTCACAGTTATGTCTTGTTTCCAATCTTTCTTGTTACATGGGCATTTCGTATTATATTTATAATCTTTCTTGTTACACATGATCTGGTTTATTTGTTTGTTGTTATGTAGGCAAAGGAGATTTGAAGGGGTGCAAAGCTTTTGGGCAGACGAAGATGACTTGATGTATTTTTAGTTTATTTACCTCCTTGGATGGATGATGGACTTATATAACATTTGATTGTTGAACTTTATAATATTTTCTAGAAGCTTGAACAAGATAGATCTTGTAAAATTTGTTGAGATCTTTATATTTGTTGAATTATGAGTTGATCGAGTTCAATTATTACTCTTGTATGTGAAATTAAGATGTGTTGAATGTATATAAATGTTATTTGAATTTGGTGTTTATGTATCTATGGATTGAATTGCAAAAAGAAATTTAATATGGAAAAAAAATTTAGTATTAGGGACGAATTTGGCGACGAAAACGATTTGTTCCCACTCTATCGTAATTGTATCGAATCCAGAATTTGGGACGAATTCTGGGACGAATCCACAAATTCGTCCCAAAATTCGTCCCAGATTCTGGGACGAATTTTGGGACGAAAATTTATTTATTAATTAAATTAGTATTTTTGTCCCCAAATTTGTCGCAAATGCTTAAAATTTTGCAACAAATTTATTATTCGTTGCAAAATTAGGGACAAATTTGGCAACAAAAAAAATTTGTCACCGAATTTGTCCCCAAATTCGTTGCAATATTAGGGACAAACTTAGCAACAAAAAATAATTTGTCACTGAATTCGTCCCCAATTTTGTTGCAAAAATAGGGACAAATTTGGCAACAAAAAATTATTTCCTCCGAACTGAATTCATCCCCAAATTCGTTGCTAAGTTTGCAACAAAAAAATTATTCGTTCCTTTTTTGCGACAAATTTGGGGACGAAAATTTTATTCGTTGCCAATTTTGTCCCCAAATTCGTTGCTGAATTTGCAACAAATCATAATTCGTTCCAAAAGTTGGCATCAAACATTTTGGGACGAAAAAATTTTCGTCCCTGATTTCGTCCCAAAAAATTTTGCAACGAATATTTTTGTAAAATTCGTCCCAAAATTCATCCCAAAATGCCTTATTTTTTGTAGTGATCATCAATTATGGTAAAAGGTGAATACGTTCGCCCCTAACGTCCCCGTCAATCCGTCCCAGGGCCAACACAGAGGAGGTAAATCACGGGCGGCTACTAGCCTTTGAAATAGTGATTAGTACATAAGAGAGGTATTTACCTCGATTTTGTCGAGATTCGAACCGATTTTGTCGAGATTCGAACCCCAGACCTCATTGTGACAAGATCTCATGCGCTAGCCAAGACAAAAGACCATCAATGAAGAATATAAAAGGGGTCAACGAGGAGAGGTAAAAGACATGCTTATCTCAAGAATTTTACTATTTGTTGCCTACATTTTTCTTTTACCTCCTTGTTGATTCTAACTTATGCGTCAGAGTGACAATGTTGGGGTATCCCAACACCATTCTAACCCCTTTTCAAGTTTATGTGATTCTCCGAGCGCTCTAGAAGATAGTGGTTCCTCTCTCTGACCTCCTTCGTTTTGCGGATTTCTGTGACAGCAATCAACACCCTCATCTCATCACCAGTGTATCAATCTCGAAAGTTTCAACACATGATCAAATATCATATTAGTGCTACATAAAAATAAAAAATTTCATTCATCTCTCTAAACAAAAAAAAAAAAAATCAAATAGTTGACTTCTTTATAAGTCCCACTCTTTTTTATAAAATAAATTATTTTTTCATTGATCGCGTGACCGTAACGTGTCTAGATATACTCAATCAAATCGACTCGAAGATGATATAATTGACTATCATGTAGCTCATAATTTTTTTAAAAGATATTTTTGAATGGAGTCCTAAAATAGTTATGCCGGAGAATATCTTTAATCATCTGATTAATAAAGGGAGCTCTTTTTATTTAATACATCATCACAATAGGAGCTCATAGACATCTCCTTAATCTGTCGGATTAGAAGACATGTCTAATTATTGCATGCAAGTATGCTAGTAAAATAAGGAATATGAGAGATCGAGCTTGGCATAGGGAGCTCGAAGAGCTAAAATGATCGGAGGGGGAGAGCTGGCTAGAGGACTCAGAACTAAATTGCATGCGCATGTGTTTTTTTGGAGGCCAAACTACATGGAGAACTTGTGAAGTTGAGTTGCATGAGAAGTCTAATAAATCAAGCTATATGGGGAACTCAACATGCTAATTCGGAACTCAGAATATCGAGTTGTGCGTGGCAATTAAGAGTCTGAGCTAACCTAAATAGGATTGTATAGATACATTCTGCTGTCCTAAAGTGGGTTGCTTGATCTTTGTTTGTGAAATTTGATGGGAACACATTCTCTGAACAAGATTGAGCATATGTGAGGGCTATGTGAATTTCATGCCCAATCATATTCTCTGATCATATCTACTCATTTAGCTTGTCAATTTCATGCCCAATCATATTCTTTGATCATATCTACTCATTTAGCTTGTCAATTTCATGCCCAATCATATTCTTTGATCATATCTACTCATTTAGCTTGTCAATTTCATGCCCAATCATATTTCTTTGTCATTTTGATACAGAGCTCCTTCAGGTCGAGGGCTATGTGAGATGAGTTAAGGTCCTTCATAAACAAGAATATTCTCCCATCATATTACTTTCTTTAGGGTGTTAAACTATCATTCTTAAGGAAGCTCTAGAATCCAACTTACTATTAATGTCTTTCCTTATATATATGTGGTATATTGATATTGAATTTTCATGCTGTATACTATACTGAAAAATTTAGTATAAAAAAATTTATAATGATACCGTACCAAAAATTTAGTATACTAAAGTTTTAGTATAAATTTTTGGTATGGTATCTTAGCCGCTAGAATACGGATGGGACACATTTATGGATACATTTGGGCTCAATTACAAAAAAATTAAATATTGCAAGGGTTAATCTGATTGCTGTAATATGATTTTTTATTTTAGGATTTTTTTTATATTTTTAATACTAAAGTTCACAGGAAAAATTATATTGTAGCAGCTACTGTTAGCAGCTGCTACAACAGAGAAAATTGCTTGTAGCAGTTATTGGTTAGTAGCAGTTACAATGTGTTTCTGAGTAAATTTTGAGAGGTCATAACTTTTGACTCAAATTGAACTACGAGTACACCATGTATCAAATTAAAGCTTTAAGAGATCTTCAATTTGATATATTGTACATTATATGGTTCATCAGAATCAGAAGTTTTGATATTTCAAAATTTACTCGAGAAACACATTGTAATAACTGCTAACCAGTAGTAGTTACAATATAATTTTCTCTATTGTAGCAGCTACTAACCAATAGCTACTACAACATAGTTTTTCTAATGCTATTGTAGCATCTACAAACCAGTCGCTGCTACAACAGAGAAAATTGTACTGTAACAATTACCAGTTAGTAGCTGCTACAACGTATTTGGTGAGTGAACTTTGAAATGTTATAACTTTTCATTTGGATTGAATCATAAGATGCACAGTATACCATAAGACATAAAATATAATATTTTTATATTTTTTTAATAATCATCGTATCCTAGTCGTATTGTGTCTTATATTTTTAAAATTTTCTGTATCACCGTATTAAAGCCCAAAATCCTAATTGAAAAAAGAAATAATTTATTCAGTATTTTAATATACATCAAAATATTGAAAAATAATAAATTTTATACCGACACCGATACAAAAAATGTTGATATGAACGGTAGATATCAGTATGGTATTCACTGCATACTTAAATTTTTGATATCTTTCCCACCCTATCCGCTCCTAACGTGAGTTCATTTTTTTTTAATTTTCTGTTTTATTTTTTTAAGCTTTCGGTTATGCCAATAAAATTTTATCTTTAGAATTTAGGAGTTAGTTATAGTATTAAGCAAAAAAAAAAAAAAAAATCAAATCCAAAAATTTTTCGGGTTTACACGGGGTATGCAACATAAGATTCTTAGGGTAACAAAACCATATGTGTATGTGTGTGTTGTGCGGCCCCCATGGGCGACTGAGTGCACGCGGGGTGCCCAAAAGTATTTTGAACACCTTCAGTGCCTCGTATACACTCAGTTGCCCACGCTAGACACCCACGGGGGGCACTTAGCATATCATCTCTCTCTTTCTTTCTCTTTCAATATAGGAAAAATTTAACCAACACACCTATGATGGGTGCCCCTCACGCTGACAATGATGAGGGTGCCTTAAATTGATTCGAGGTGCCCTCCCATATGAGAGTTGTCCACGGTAGATGTGCATGCTAAAATCTCTCTCTCTCTCTACTCTCTACTCTCTCTCTCTCTCTCTCTCTCTCTCTCTATATATATATATATATATATATATGTTGGTTAGTCTTAGGAAAACGTACTAGTTCCACTGTACAAAAATTTTGTACAAGTGTCGAACCTTTCTTTAAATAACCTATTGTATTCTTTAGAAGTTAAATTAGGAATCGCAGACGGAACATAACATCATTGATTCCAAATTTAACTTATCTGTTCTTGATGGTTTAGATTTGAATTGCAAGCGGAACTTAACACTATTAATTCAAATCCGTCTATGTTATTAATTCCATTAAATATTAATTTCTAAAATTGGCTTCCAGGACTGCATGACAAGGCATATGGCCTTCTTGGATATAGGAGCAACCACCACCACCTAGACAAAGCCTTTTAAGGAAAGCTAATATTTAATTTCCTTAAATAACTCTAGGTTAACCAAAAAGAACAATCGAATCACAAATTCGAAAAATAAAACAAAAGAAACACACATTTAAAACAAATCCGAAAACTCTAGAATCATATGCCTCTTGTATTTGGTATTTCCAAAAATAACTATACAAAGAAGACTAGTATGATGCGGAAAACGATTACTAGTTATACCTTTCTTTGTAAGCAAATAACCTCTTATCTTCTACCGTATTCCTCTTCTTAACCCGGACGTTGTGTGGATAACGATCTAATGAGATGAGAATCCACCTAAGCCACCTTCTTCTCCAAGCAAGATTCGACCACCACATAAACTCCAAGAGATGTGAGGTTCGACCACCACCGCCAAGCTCCAAGGGATGCAAGAAACAAAACCTCCTTTCTCTCATTCTTCTCCTAGCTAGAACCGGACACCATCAAGAGATCCAAGAGGGGATAAAACCGGCCACTAAAGAAGAAGAGAGGAGGAGAGGGAGAACCTCTAGGGCCGGCCACACCAAGGAGAAAAAGAGAGGAAGAAAAGAATAGAGTTGTCACCCATGAAGGCACCTCTACCATCTCTTTTATAATCCTTGGCCTTGGCAAATAAGGAAATTTAAATAAAAACTTCCTTAATTCTTTTGCCATGAAAAAGAAAATTTATTTAATTAAAAACAATTTTTCTCTTCTCAATTGCAATGGCCAGCCACTTTTAAAAACAAACAAGGAGAGTTTTAATTAACACAAGAATTAAAACTTCCTAATTTATTTCCGGAAATTTATAAAAATTTATTCAATAATTTTTCCCTTCATGGTGGCTTGTAAAAAGGAAATTTTATAAATTAAAATATTTCTTTTAAACATGTGGATGATTTCCAAAAAGGAAAGTTATCTCTAAAAATTAAAATCTCCTTTCAATCTACAAATAAGGAAAGATATCAAATATTTTCTTAATCTTTTGTAGAAACTTATAAAAGAAATATTTAATTTTTAAACTCTCTTTTAAATCATGAACATGATTAAAAAAGGAAAGTTTTCTCAAAATTAAAATCTACCTATCAATCTACAAATAAGGAAAGATTTCAAATCTTTTCTTAATCTTTTGTAGAAAGCTATAAAAGGAAATATTTAAATTTTAAACTCTCTTTTAAAACAATGATATCTACATTAAGAAAAGATTAAAAATAAAATCCCTTTTAATGTGATGTGGTCGACCACACCAAGCTTGGGTTCAAACTAGGGCCAGCCACACCAACTCAACTCACCCTATTTACTTGGCCGACCCAAGCTTGGGTTCCAAGCTTGCTTGGCCGACCCCAATAGGATGGGTATAAAGGTGGGTAATAAGTGGGTATGTGGTGGGTATAAATCTCTATATACAAGAGGCTACGATAGGGACCGAGAGAAGAAATTGGTTTTGGTCTCCCGATGAAATTAAGCTTCCCGTGTTCGTCCCGAACACACAACTTAACTTCATCAATAATAATTCATACCACTAAAGAATTATTATTGAACTATCGCACCAATCCCAAATTACATTTTGGGCTCCTTCTTATTATGAGTGTGTTAGTCTCCCTGTGTTTAAGATGTTGAATGTCCACTAATTAAATGAGTTACTGACAACTCACTTAATTAATATCTTAGTCCAAGAGTAGTACCACTCAACCTCATCGTCATGTCGGACTAAGTCCACCTGCAGGGTTTAACATGACAATCCTTATGAGCTCCTCTTGGGGTCATTCTCAACCTAGATTATTAGGACACAGTTTCCTTCTATAATTAACAACACACACTATAAGTAATATCATTTCCCAACTTATCGGGCTTATTGATTTATCGGGCTAAATCTCACCCATTGATAAGTCAAAGAAATAAATACTAAATATATGTGTTTGTTATTATATTAGGATTAAGAGCACACACTTCCATAATAACTAAGGTCTAGTTCTTTTATCAAGTCAGTATAAAAAGAACTTACCTAAAATGGTCCTACTCAATACACTTAGAGTGTACTAATGTAATTTATTAGTCAAGATAAACTAATACCTAATTACACTATGACTATTCCAATGGTTTGTTCATTTCCATCTTAGTCGTGAGCAACTGTTTATAATTTATAAAGAATTGATAACATGATCTTCTGTATGTGACACCATACACCATGTTATCTACAATATAAATTAATTGAATAACCACACTTAACAAATGTAGGTATTTGATCATTGTGATTCTTTATTTCTAAATAAATGTTTATACAAAAGCTAGACTTTTAGTATACACTCTAACAATATATATATATATATATATATATATATATATATATATATATATATATATATATATATATATATATATATATATATATATATATATATATAATCAAGCCGAATACTATAAAAATATTGATATTAAGTAGTTCAAAAAGTATATGCAATACTCAAATTTGATTCAAAGTTAAATACAACAAATAACTATGTCTCAAACTCGATTTGAAATAAAATTTGAGTTCAAGTTATTCAAACCTTAATTTGAGCATATTCAAACTAAAGTTATATATGACAAAATAAATATATATGAACATATTATTAAAAAGATCATTAGTTATAATAATCTTCAAGATAGAATTGTTGGTGTAATTTGAAGGATATGATTAAGCCAACATGGATGGGCTTAATCTTATTAAATCCACATGAGTGGACTTAATCTCTATAAGGTGGACTTACACTTGATTGATACATGCATACAACTAATTATTATTAAGGAACTAATCCCCAATTAAGTGATCTAATGCTTTATGTATAAAGGAGAATTTAAGATATTGGATGTGGATTTAATGTATAGATCCATTAACCTGGTTCATTTACATTAATGGACTGTTAATGATGTATGAGCTTTATTTGGTTGGTCCCTATAGGATGAGCTTGATATATAAGGGAAGAAGCTCATTATTTAGGGTATTATCTTGAACCTTGGGTTTATGGGAGCTTCTTCCTCCTCTCTTCCCCATTTAAGAAGGACTACGATTGCGAACCACTACTGTAAAAGATTCATTCTGCCCTTGTAGGAACTCCAACGATAAATAAGAGATACAATGACATTAGCTATGGACTTAGGTCAGCATTGGTTTGTCGTTGTATCAATTTCAGTTTTGTATTGCCTTAAAGATTGATAATAACTAGATATTGTTATAGATGCATTCTTTTGTTTTATTTTGATGTGTTACAAAACTTTCAACTGGTATCAGAGCTAATTATCAACGATTTAGAAATATATATCGATTTTGCATTTAAGTCTATATAGATGAGCGAAATCGATGTATATCCATTGAATGTAGCATGGATATGTTAGGATTTAACCTATGAATCGAATTTTTCCCATTATCTATGAAGAACATGATTGACAACACGATTTTAGGGGGTTTTGAGCTAAAAAATCATGTTAAAAAAATTAGGTTTTCTGATGTCAATCTTTTGATGAAGGTCACCAATCGATTGGTAAGTGCGAATTTGGGCACATAATGTTACCAAATTAATATGGCTAATTGATTGATGTTCACTAATCGATTGTCACAAGGACCAATCACTTGGGATGTTTAGAATCGAGCACAGAAAGGGTTGGAATTAATTGGGTGATTAATTGGTGTTCACCAATCAATTTCTATGGGGATCAATCGATTGCTAAACTAGGGATTATGTACAGAAGGTCTCCAAGTAGATTGGGCCATCGATTGGTTAACACCAATTGATTGCTATAAAGGGTTAATCAATTGGAGAACCCTGGGTTAGATATAGAAGGTCTTAGAATCGATTGGGTCGATCGATTGGATATTACCAATCAGTTGCATTTCATTTAGTTGTCCATAGAAGATTTCCAAATTGATTAGTGGATCGATTGATGTTCACCAATTTATTGAAGTGGATGAACTTGTGAATAGAAGTCTTTCGAGTTGATCAGGGAACTCGACTACTGTGCACCAATTGATTAGCATGCCCAAAAATTTGCACATAAAGTGTGTTAATCGATTGCGGCTTGTTGGCAATCAATTGAGAAATGTGTCTATTGATTGACAGCTGACACCAATCAAATGATAACTGAATTTAACTCAGTTTTCAGCAAATCTTCTTTCTTGTATTCTTCCTAGCTCTTGCTGTTTAGTTGAACCTATACTATAGTCAAAGTGATGAGAATTATTGGGGAGGTTAGATGTATTAGCATAGAGGGGTGTATATCCATGCTAAGGATGATTGACCCAAAAGAAAATCATTCTTATACCGGATATATGTTTAAGTAAGCTCACAAGTCCAGTTTGGTTTCAAAGTTATGCGCATAGTGTGTTAGTGCAAAGGAAATGACACTATGTGGCTGATTGAAGTGTTGTGAGTGATGTTGAAAACATAAGCTAACTAAAGAAACTTATAAATAAAATATCATGCGCATGATACATCGGCCTAAAGGAAGGCGAGTTATGTGGCAGATAAAGGTGATTATAAGTTGTTTGAAGAGTATCACTAGTAAATTATAATTTAGTCCAAAAACATAATGCAATATTGCACTAGATATCTAAATTAATGTCCATAAAATTGTAAGTTTATTTGTTGTATTTTGTTATTACACAAATATAAAGATACATGCCTTGTTTATTGAATTGAGCTATGTTCTTTGTTTTTGTTTATGTAGTGCTCTTAATGTCTCCTAATTTAAACAACATCCCCTTACTGGTACAAACTTTGGACAATGGAAAGAGCATATAACAGTTTTACTAGGCTATATAGATCTAGACTTTGCATTTAGGCATAATCACCCTGCACCTTTGACTTGTGATTCCACTATGGATCAAAAGGTAATCTATGACAAGTGGGAGCAATCAAGTCACATAAGTCTAATGATCATGAGATATCCATTCTGGAATTAGAGGTTCAATTATTGAGAACGAGGATGCCAAGACATTTATTAGAGAGTTAGAAGATCAATTTATCTCAAATAAAAAGGTCGAGACTATTACACTTCTCATAAAGTTAGTGTCTATGTCGTACAACGGGAAGGGTAGCATTAAGGAGTACATCATAGAGATGTTAAACTTGGTTACAAGGTTTAACACACTAAAGTTAGATATGTCTGAAAACGTTCTTATGAGTCTCATCCTAATCTCTTTACCTACATAGTACACTACCTTTAAAATAAGTTATAATACTCAAAAGGAGAAGTGGACACTAAATCAGCTCATAGCTTAGTGTCTACAAGAAAAAGAGAAATTAAGGCATGACACATTTCACAGTGCTCACTTTGCATCCTCATCTCAGTATTTGAACAATAAGAAGAGAAAGGATAAAGTAAGAGTAACGGTAAACAACTTGCAGTGACAAAGGCTTCAAGGCATAAGATGCAAAAGTAACAAGATTCAGACTCAACTTATTTCTTTTATAAAAATAAAGGTCATTGGAAGAAGGATTATACCAGATACATCAACTGGTATGTCAAGAAAGGTAAACTTCTTAACTTTGTTAATTTAGAAATCAACCTAAATATTGTACATAATAACATTTAGTGGATAGATACTTGTGCAACTACTCACATAAATATAACTATGCAAGCTTGCCTCAAGATCCGAATGTCAATTGATGTTGAAAGATTTATCTATACGGGAGCTGACAAGAAGGCAAAAGTAGAAGCAATAGATGTTTTTAGAGTTTGTTTAGGGAATAATATAATTTTAAATTTGAAAAATACATTTGCAGTGTTGTCATTTAGATGAAACTTAATTTTTATTTTTTTTGAACAAATTTGGATACACTTGTTCATTTGGAAATAAAAAGCTTAGTATTTTTTTAAAATTCTATTTTGTGTGGTATTGGTTTCTTGATTGACAAATTATGTAGATTGGATACTGAAACTCATATGTATAATATTATGATGCATATTATAGGTGTGAAGCGTCATGTGACAAATGAAAATTAATACATGTGTGGCATAGGCGTTAAGGACATATCCCTAAACAACGCTTAGATAGGTTAATGTTACTAGGAATTCTTGATTCCTTCAATATGTCAGATTTTAGAATCTGCATTGAGTGTATCAAGGGAAAAATGACTAACAAAAGTAATAAATATTCAAAGTGGAATCATGGAGTCTTAGAGCTTATATATATGGATATATGTGGATCGTTCTCTAAGTCTTCTTAGAACAGACAAGCATAATTTATAAGCTTTATAGATGACTATTCTCAATGCAGATACTTGTACCTTATTTATGAGAAGTTACAATCCCTGGACATGTTCAAAACTTTCAAAATTGAATATGAAAATCAACTTAGTAAGAAGATTAAGGTCATTAGATCAGACCGTGATGGTGAATAATATGGTAGATCTGATGGATCAGGTGAACAACATCTTGTGCCATTGCATATTACCTTACAGAGTGTAGAATCGTGGCACAATACACCATGCTTGGAACGCCTCATCAGAATGGTGTAGTAGAAGTACAAAATCAGACTCTAAAAGATATGGTGAGAAGTATAAATGTATTTTTTTCTACTAGAGTTTTTATAGGATGAGACACTCAAGACTATAGTTTACTTACTCATCAAAGTTCCAAGTAAGGTAGTAACAAAAACCTCATATGAATTATGCATATGTAGAGCGCTTACTCTTAAACATCTACATGTCTAGGGTTGTTCAGCTAAGGCTAGACCCTATAGGTCTAACAAAAGGAATTGGAGTTAAAAATCGTTAGTTGTCATTTTGTAGGATACTCTGAAAACTTAAGAGATTTTAAGTTTTACATACCCTTGAGTAGATCTTTTTTCAAGATGAGAAATGTCAAATTTATTGAGGATGGAGGGAGTGATAAAGTTTTTGACAGTTAAAAAAAGTGTTCAAAGTGGTTAAATTATGATAGAGCATATAAGGACAGATTCCATGTTAGCGGATCTACTCACCAAGAGCTTGCCACCTAAGGTGCTTCATCAGCTTCTGCTAAGTATGAGAGTTATTCCTTTTGATGAAGTATCCATTATGTATGAATATGTATTTTTGGTGTAATGCTCTATATTAATGTACACATATATTTTTGGCTTATTGTACATACTAAAGTTTTATATGTGTGTATCATTTTGACTCGATGAACATGAGGACATCATGATTTACTATTGCGATTTTACATACAGTTGTATAGATATATTGTAGGACTTAATTTTGAGTCATAAGGTTGAATCATGATTTACTATTGCAATTTAATATAAGGTTTTGGTAAATATGATTTGAACTTGATTTAGGTCATAAGGAGTGTTAGGATTGTGTGGTTTAAGTTAGACCTTCATTACCTATGGGGGAGGTCATAGGGGGAGAATGAAGGGAACCAACATTCATACCTTGGCATGAATGGAGTTAAGGCTATGGGATTAGCTTAACTCAGAATGGTCCAAACGTAAAGGTATTGTCAAACATCAAAAAGGGGGAGATTGTTGGTGCAATATCCCTTAGGTCAAGGTTGACTGGTTTGACCAAGCTTGAGTCTTGGTCATAGTTTCGATGTTTGACAATACATGTAGACACATGGACAATGCAGGTGCAGTTGTTCATATGGGGAGATTCTGATCAGGGACTGATCAGTGTGAATGAAGAAGAGTCAAGTAGGTATACCTGACTGGATGGAAATCCTGGTGAGTGAAGCCAGGTGAAAGTCCTAGTGAGTGAAGCTAGGCAGATGGAAATCCTGGTGAGTGAAGCCAGGTGAAAGTCCTAGTGAGTGAAGCTAGGCAGTATGAAAATCCTGGTGAGTGAAGCCAGGTGAAAGACCTAGTGAGTGAAGCTAGGCAGATTGAAAACCCTAGTGAGTGAAGCCAGGTGAAAGTCCAAGTAGGTCAAGAGAGTGACCGGATACTTGGCATGAAAGAAAAGTCCAAGTGGGTCAAAGGGATTGACCGAACACTTGGTGAGGGAGTCCTAGCAGGTCAAGGGAGTGACTAGATGCTAGACATGACGTACCAACAAGTTAAGTTTGACCGGATGTTGGTTTGGGAGGTTTGGGACTTAGTTTTGGGCAAAAACCAAGCTCTGGATCGATCAGTGGATCGATCCAGACCTTTCCCAGCGAACAGAAAGCCTATGGATCGATCAGTGGATCGATCCAGAGGTCCCAATCGATCAGTGGATCGATTGGGACGCTGCTGCTTCGCGCGATAAGCACTGGATCGATCCGTGGATCGATCCAGGCGTTTTTTCAGAGCACAGAGGCGCTCTGGATCGATCCGTGGATCGATCCAAACCCTCCCCGATCGATTGGGAATAATCGAATCGATTGGGATCCGACCGTTGCGTCGTATTTGAGCTGCAGGCGAGCGTTGTCTTCGGTATAACTTAAAAGATTCATTTCAGATCTTCACCAGCTCCTCCACAACTCTTGTCAAGCTCGAGATCGCCAGTTCTTGAAGGTTCTTGGAGGCTCTTCCAAGTCAAGAGGTTGATCAAAGCAAGAAGAAGAAACTAGGGTTAGGGTTTGTGCACTCATTGTAAGCTTGTAAGCTTGTATTTCTTTACTACCCCTTCTTCTTCTTGTATTGAATCTTGTAGGGCTTCTCCACCCTTGGTAGTTACCATAAAGGAGAGTTTCATTAGTGGAGGGTGCGTGCGTTGTGTGGATCCTTGGATTAGTCACCTCCCTTGGAGGTGGATACCAAGTAAAATCCAAGTGTTAGCGTGTTTGTATTTGTTTCTTTGTATTTCCGCTGCGCATCCTTGAAGAAACAAGCAACGCCGAGCAACGAGCACGCGAAGAGCTATTCACTCCCCCCCCCCCTCTAGCTACTTTTCGGTTCTAACAAGGATGTATACTAAAAGCCTAGCTTTTGGTATAAACATTTATCTAGAAATAAGAATCACATTGGTCAAATGTCTACATTTATGATAAATGTAATTGTTCAATTAATTTATAGTGTAGATAACATGGTGTGTGGTGTCACACACAGAAGATCATGTTATCGGTTCCTTATAAATTATAAACAGTAGCTCACGACCAAGATGGAAAGGAACAAACCATTGGAAGGTCGTAGTGTAATTAGGTATTAGTTTATCTTAACTATATAATTACACTAGTACACTTAGAGTGTATTGAGTAGGACCATTTGAGGTCGTTTCTTTTATACTGACTTTATAAAGGAACAAAGACCTCAGTTATTATGGAAGTGTGTGCTCTTAATCCTAATATAATAACAAGCACATATATTTGATATTTATTTCTTTAATTTATCAATGGGTGAGATTTAGTTCGATAAATCAATAAGTCCGATAAGTTGGGAAATGATATCAGTTATAGTGTGTGTTGTTGATTATAGAAGGAAACTGTGTCTTAGTGATCTAGGTTGAGAATGTCCCCAAGAGGAGTTCATAAGGATTGTCATGTTAAACCCTGTAGGTGGACTTAGTCCGACATGACGATGAAGTTGAGTGGTACTACTCTTGGAGCTAGATATTAATTAAGTGAGTTGTCAGTAACTTACTTAATTAGTGGACATTTGACATCTTAAACACAGGGAGACTAACACACTCATAATAAAAAGGAGCCCAAAATGTAATTTGGGATTGGTGCGGTAGTTCAATAATAGTTCTCTAGTGGAATGAATTATTATTGATAAAATTAAGTTGTGTGTTCGGGGCGAACACGGGATGCTTAATTTTATCGGGAGACCAAAACCAATTCCTCCTCTCGGTCCCTATCGTAGCCTCTTAATTATAGAGTACTATACCCACCTATACCCACCTTCTTACCCATCCCATAGGGGCCGGCCAAAGTTTGGTTCATGGGTGCTTCAAGGTGGCCGACCCTAGCTTGGGTTCAAGCTTGGTGTGGCTGGCCCAAATTTAAATAAAATGTTTTTTATTTTTAAAATTTTTCTTATGTGGATAACATGATTTAAAAGAGAGTTTAAAAATTTAAATCTTTCCTTTTATAAGATTCTACAAAAGATTAAGAGAAGAGCTAAATCTCTTTCCTTATTTGTAGATTAAAAGGTTGATTTTAATTTTGGTAAAAACTTTCCTATTAATCATGTTTATTATTTAAAAGAAAGTTTAAAAATTAAAAAAATTCTCTTTTATTAGTTTCTACAAAAGATTAAGAAAAGATTTAATATCTTTCCTTATTTGTAGATTAAAAGAGATTTTAATTTTTAGAGATAACTTTCTTTTTATCCACATGTTAAAAGAAAGATTTTTATTTATAAAATTTCCTTTTTATTAACCAATCATGAAGGGAAAAATTATTGGAGAAATTTTTTATAAATTTCCGGAAGCAAATAAGGAAGTTTTAATTTGTGTTTAAAATTTTATTTGCTTGGAAATTTTATGGTGTGGCCGACCATTGTAAATTGAAAAGAAAAATTGTTTTTAATTAAATAAATTTTCCTTTTCAATGGCAAAAGAATTAAGGAAGTTTTTATTAAATTTTCCTTATTTGTCAAGACCAAGGATTATAAAAGAGGGGATAGAGAAGGCTTCAGTGTGAATAACTCTATTCTATTTTCTCTCTCTTTTTCTTCCTTGGTGTGGCCGGCCATCCTCTCCTCCTCTCTTCTCTTTGATGGCCGAACCTCATCCTTCTTGTGGAGATTCATATGGTGGCCGGATCAAGTTTAGAGAAGAAGAAGAAGAAGGAGAGAAAGAAAGTTTTGTTTCTAGCATCCCTTGGAGCATGGTGGTGGTGGCCGAACCTCTTCATCCTAGGAGAAGTTTTGATGGCCGAAACTTGTAAGGAAGAAGAAGGTGCTTGGTGGTTCTCATCTCGGAAGATCGTTGCCCACACAACGTCCGAGGTTAGAAGAGGAATACGGTAGAAGATCAAGAGATCTTTCTAAAAGGTATAACTAATATTTTTCCTTTCCGCATCATACTAGTTATTTTTGGAAATAATACCAAATACAAGAGGCATGCGATTCTAGTATTTCAAATTTGTTTTCGATGTTGTGTTCTTTTATTTTTTTCTTTTCCTTGTGATTTGATTGTTCTTTTCGGTTGACCTAAAGTTATTTAAGGAAATTAAATATTAACTTTCCTTAAAAGGCTTTGTCTAGTCGGTGGTGGTTGTTCCCATATCCAAGAAGGCCATGTGCCTCGCCACGTCAGTACTGGAAGCCAATTTTGGAAATTAATATTTAATGAAATTAATAACCTAGGTGATTTGGATCGAACGTGTTAAGTTCCGCAGGAGATCCGAGTCTAAACCTAAAAGAACAAATAGATTAAACTTTGGATCAAACGTGTTAAGTTCCGCAGGCGATCCAAGTTTAATTTAAAAGAACACATGGTAGCTATGAAAAGGTTCAGACCTTTGTACAAAATTTTTGTACAGTGGAACCATTAGATTTTCTGAGTAGCAACCAACAATTGGTATTAGAGCTAGGGTTTTGCCTCTGTGTATTTGGTATTAGTTTAATTATGCACATGTCATGCATAATTTAGGCAGGTTAATAGTAGGATGTGCTAACTTTGTGGATGCAGGATCCAACTATTATGGCTTATAGTTATTATGTGTGTGATTGGACCCTTGGACATATCAAGGGCATTTTATTGTGTGTACATGATTGCATTGTAAAATACAGCAGGAGCTGTATTTAGTTTTATTAGGATTTTATTTTTTGATCTAGTTACATGTACATTCCTTTTATGGAATATAGGATCAATGGATGTAAATTTTATTTTATGTTCGATCTAGTTTACATGTACATTCCTTCGAGGAATATAGGATCGAAAAATGTAAAATTCTATTTATGTCGCGGATTGAATCTTGCAAGGCGTGGAACCTTTTGAGGATCAGAGGCACAGCGGAACAAGGAGCAAGATGGATGCGACAACTAGACCCGGTGGCGGTGGCCAAAGATGGCAGCAGCTAGGGTTGGCGATGTTGGTTGCTACTCGGAAAGCCTAGAGGTTCCATTGTACAAAAATTTTGTACAAAGGTCTGAACCTTTTCCTAGCTACCATGTGTTCTTTTAAATTAAATTTTGGATCACCTGCGGAACTTAACACGTTTGATCCAAAACTTAATCTATTTGTTCTTTTAGGTTTTGACTTGGATCTCCTGCGGAACTTAACACGTTCGACCCAAGTCACCTTAAGTTATTAATTCCATTAAATATTAATTTCCATAATCGGTTCCCAGTACTGACGTGGCGAGGCACATGGCCTTCTTGGATATGGGAGCAACCACCACCGACTAGACAAAACCTTTTATAGAAAGCTAATATTTAATTTCCTAAAATAACTTTAGGTTAACCGAAAAGAACAATCAAATCACAAGGAAAAAAAACAAAAGAACACTATATCGAAAACAAATTCGAAACTCTAGAATCATATGCCTCTTGTATTTAGTATTATTTCCAAAAATAACTAGTATGATGCGGAAAGAAAAATTACTAGTTATACCTTTAAGAAAAACCTCTTGATCTTCTACCGTATTCCTCTTCTAACCTCGGACGTTGTGTGGGCAACGATCTTCCGAGATGAGAAACCACCAACCACCTTCTTCTCCTCCTAGCTAGGTTCGGCCACAAAAGAAAAAGCTTCACCAAGGAAGAAAATCAAAACACTAACCAAGCTCCAAGAGATGCTCGCTTCCTCTCCTTCTTCTTCTTCTTCTCCAAGTAGTATCCGGCCACCACAAGAGCTCCAAGGAAAGAGAAGGGTTCGGCCACCACAAGAAGAAGAGAGGGAAAGGATGGCCGGCCACACCAAGGAACCAAAAGAGGGAGAGAAAATAATAGAGGTTAATTTAATTTGGCCGGCCCCCACTAGCTTGGGTTCAAGCTAGGGCCGACCACCCAATTTTATACCTAGGCCGGCCCTAGCTTGGTTCCCAAGCTAGCTTGGCCGGCCCCTTATTGGTGGGTATAGAAGGTGGGTATAGGTGGGTATAGAACTCTATAAATAAGAGGCTACGATAGGGACCGAGAGGAGGAATTGATTTTGGTCTCCCGATAAAATTAAGCATCCCGTGTTCGCCCCGAACACACAACTTAATTTTATCAATAATAATTCATTCCACTAGAGAATTATTATTGAACTACCGCACCAATCCCAAATTACATTTTTGGGCTCCTTCTTATTATGAGTGTGTTAGTCTCCCTGTGTTTAAGATAACAAATGTCCACTAATTAAGTAAGTTACTGACAACTCAATTAATTAATATCTAGCTCCAAGAGTAGTACCACTCAACTTCATCGTCATGTCGGACTAAGTCCACCTGCAGGTTTAACATGACAACCTTTTGAGCTCCTCTTGGGGACATTCTCAACCTAGTATCTCTAGGACACAGTTTCCTTCTATAATCAACAACACACACTATAAGTGATATCATTTCCCAACTTATCGGGCTTATTGATTCATCGAACTAAATCTCACCCATTGACAAATTAAAGAAATAAATATCAAATATATGTGCTTGTTATTATATTAGGATTAAGAGCACACACTTCCATAATAACTGAGGTCTTTGTTTCTTTATAAAGTCAGTATAAAAGAAACGACCTCTAATGGTCCTACTCAATACACTCTAAGTGTACTAGTGTAATTATATAGTTAAGATAAACTAATACCTAATTACATTACGACCTTCAAATGGTTTTTTCCTTTCCATCTTGGTCGTGAGCTACTGTTTATAATTTATAAGGTACTGATAACATGATCCTCTGTGTGTGACACCACACACCATGTTATTTACAATATAAATTAATTGAACAACTACATTTATCACAAATGTAGACATTTGACCAATGTGATTCTTATTTCTAGATAAATGTTTATACCAAAAGCTAGGCTTTTAGTATACACTCTAACAATCTCCCACTTATACTAAAAGACTAAGCTGTCATATCTGCTGCCATACATCTGATTCCCATCCCTTCAACATGCCCATCAAAAGCTCTTGCCTTAAGGACCTTAGTGAAAGGATCTATAGGTCATCACCTGATGCAATCTAGGCGGCAACAACTTCTCCTCGTTTATACGATTCCTCGTATTGGGTGGTACTTGCGCTCTATTGTGTTTACTTGCCTTATAGACTTATGGTTTCTTCGAGTTTGCTACTGCACCAACAATATTACAATAAATTGTAATAATTTTTGGACAAACCAGAAATCATATCTAAATCTATCTTGAGGTTATTGAGTCATTCAGCTTTTATGGCTACCTCAGAGGCTTGCCATATACTAAGCTTCTATGGTGGAGTTCAGAAAAACACCTATGTTTATCACTCTTCCATAGTTATGACTTTACCTCCTAAAGTAAACACAAAACCCCGAGGTTGACTTATTATTGTCCCTATCCGATTGGAAGTCAAAATCCATGCAACCCACAAGGACTAAATTAACTGCCTTGTAAGCTAGCATATAATCTCTAGTGCCTCTAAGGTACTACAATATATGCTTTACTGCAGTCCACTGTCCTTGTCAAGGGTTACTTTGATATCTGCTAACTATGCCCTTGGCAAAACAGATTTCTGATCTCGTGCATAGCATACATTAGGCTTCCAACAGTCGTAGCATAAAGAACTGCCTTTATTTCCTTTATCTCCTTTGATGTCTACAGAGACATATCTTTAGATAAAGTTACTCCATCCTGAAAAGGTAAGAAACCTTTCTTGGAGTTTTGTATGCTTAAAACGAGCAAGGATTTTTCCGATGTATGAAGTTTGGGATAAGTAAAATATTCTTTTCTTGCGATCCCTTATTACTTTGATCTCAAGAATATATACATTCTCTCAAGTCCTTTATATCGAATTGTTTGGACAACCATACCCTTACTTCTGACAACATTTTGATATTATTTCCAACTACCAAAAATGTTATCTAAGTATAGTACAAGAAATACCACCACGTTTCCATCACATCTTTTGTATACACAAGACTTATCCGGTTACTAAATCCATAGATCTGGATTACTTTGATAAACCGGATGTTCCAAGACCTTGAAGCTTTGCCTCAGTCCATAGACTGATTGAGCTTACACAAGATGCTCTTAGCTCTTTGCAATGAACCCTTCTGGTTGCTTTATATGGATGTTTTTTTCAAGACTTCCATTAAGGAATGTTGTCTTGACATCCACTTTCCAAATAGATAAAAGAATCCGGATAGATTTAAGCATGGCTACCAGTGAAAAAGTTTCCTTTTTCATCTAGCTTTGCTTTGAAAGTTTCTACCTTCTTGTCTATCCCTCTTTTCCTAATATAGACCTTTTTACACCCAAAGGCTTTTATACCATTTGGTGCTTCTATAAGCTTCCAGATTTTATTAGAATACATATATTCTAATTCTGTTATTCATTACTCCTTGCCAAGATATTGCATCTTTATCTTGGAGTGCTTCGTCATATGTCCGGAGATCAGGTTCATGTCCTCCAGGGATCAAGTCCAAAACTCTCCCAAAACATAAATCTTTTTAGGTTGCCTAACAACCCTCCCACTACGATGAGGCACTTTCTGCAATTGTGTATCATTTGTGATACGTGTTGCAGTTTCCTTCTGGTATCTCATCCTATACAGTTGGTACTAGATTAGACATGTCTTTTATTATTTCCTTAAGAACAAATTTTCTTATGGGCATGAGGTTTATTACATAGTCCTTTTCTAAAAATCGGTCATTGATGCTAACAATAACCTTCTGATTTTTAAGACTATAAACCTACTTTCATTTCTCTAGGATATCCCACAAATAAGTGAATTCCTGTCCAACTTATCATTGTCTCTCTTCAGCATATGTGCTGGACTACCCGAATCTGAATATGCTTCAAAATAGGCTTACACCTATTCAACAATTCTATATGAGTAGAGAGTTCTGACTTTGGAAGGTACTATGTTCACTTCCATTTCCAGAGTATATCCTTAAAATGAATTTGGTAATTTTCTAAATAACTCATCATCAATCTACTTATTTCCATAAGAGTCCTATACCTTCCTTTTTCTACACCATTCAGTTGGGATATACCTAGGTGTAGTTAGTTGGGATTGAATCCCTACTTCTGATAAGTGACTCCTAAATTCTCCCAAGAGGTACTTGCCACTACGATCTCACCGTAGTGTCTTGATACTTTTACCTTGACATTTCTCCACATCAGCCTCATACTCTTTGAACTAATCAAAACACTTAGACTTGTGGCATATCAAGTAAATGTATCCGTATATCAAATAGTTGTCTATAAAATAGACGAAATATTTGAAACAACCTCTTGCTTGGATAGTCATAGGATCACACAAATCAGAATGAACCAATTTCAACATATCTTTGACACCATACCCCTTAGACTTGAATGCTTCTTGGTTATTTTTCCTTCCAAGTAAGACTCGCAGGTTGGAAAGATTTCCACTACTAATGAACCCAAAAGTTCATCAGCTACCAATGAATCATACTCAAGTTAATATAACCTAGCCTTAGATGCCAAAGATATAATTGGTTCATTTCCGAAGGTTACTTTCTCTTAAAGTTAGAAGATGTGTTACTAATTTCCATTTGTTGCATCGTGAGAGTTATTGGATTTATAAATTGCCAACCAACGTACCAGAACAGATAACTTCCCTCTTTTCCTTAATAACAACTTTGTTATTAAAAGAGGCAGAATATCATGTTCTTTGAATAGTTTAGAAACTGAAAACTAGTTCTTTCTAAACTTGGTGCGTAAAGATAATTACTCAAAAATCCATGTTTTATTTTTATCAAAAGATAAACATCTCCCACTGCAATAGCTGCCACTTTTACAGCAGTGCCTATGTGGACGGTGTTTTTATTTTCATTTAGTTGTCGGGTTTCCTGGAACCCTGCAATGAATTGCGGACATGATTAATGACATCTGTATCTACACTCCAGGTTCTGGTAGATAACACCACTAAACATGTTTCAACTAATGAATAAAATACACCTATATTGTTCTTAGTTCTAAGAGGACAGTCTACCTTAATGTCCAAATCCTATTTCCAATCAATTATAATTGGGACCACTAAGTCTATCCTAAAGTATATCAGCTAGGGATTGACCATCATCCTAAGAATCACAAAAATATTTGGTTAAGACCAACTCCTTAAAAATCCCCATGAATTTTGTATGCCACGTTAGTGTGGACGTATACAAATTCAAAAATGAAATTTTATCATTTAATTTTATTATCTCGTCAACCTTACTTTATGACGAATAAAATTAATAGTTGGTCTATCTTTAATCAAATATTTGGTCAAGACTTCTAAATTTAAAATAATATTGATTCCTCTAACAATACTATTTAAATTTACCAACACCTCAAAACACCGTGAATTTTGCATGCCACGTTAGTGTGAACGTATACAAAATCAACATTTGTAAGAGGAGGGTTTTACCCATTAACTATCTTGTCAACGTAACTTTATGACAAATAAAATTATCTCAAACACCGTTAATTTTGTATGCCACGTTAGTGTGGACGTATACAAAATCAATCATTTGTAAGAGGGGTTTTAACCCTTTAATTTTATTATCTTGTCAACCTAGTTTTATGACAAATTAATAGTTGGTTTCATTTGGTCACACAAATAATAACAGTGACTCCGATGGGGAGGATACTATTAGATGTGTCTAAGTGTATACCATTACTTGACACTAAGTCCATTAATAAGATTATGCCCTTCCGTTGGGGAAGATCACACTCTTAATTAACTTCCTATAGTCATCCAAAATGGAAGTCTGCTCTAGTGATCCGCAAACTAGCTCATCCGTTATGGAGGAAGGCACTCGAGCCAACGCCCAAGCTTGTTTGCATCACTTACAAACCAAGAATGGAGACCATGGGATTTACTTAAAATCCTCTCCCACTTAGTTATTTATTAATGAGGAATTTTAACTATGCTAGCCTACCAAACTTGTAAACTAACATGCACACACAAAGACAATATAAAAGCAATAAATAGAAAATCTAATTTTCAACTATTATGGCTTTTATCTCTAGTTGTCCTCCGTGTGTTGTCATCCCAAGTTGCTGCCATATTTGGCAACCGCCATCGGGTCTAGCTGTCGCATCCATCTTGCTCCTTGTTCCGCTGCGCCTCTGGTCCTTAGAAGGTTCCACGCTTTGCAAGATTCGATCCACGACATAAATAGAATTTTACAATTTGATCCTATATTCCATAAAAGGAATGTACATGTATCTAGATCAAAAATAAAATCCTAATAAAACTAAATACAGCTCCTGTTATAATACAATCATGCACACACATATAAATGCCCTTGACATGTCCAAGGGTCCAATCACACACATAAAACTATAAGCCATAATAGTTGGATCCTGCGATCTACAAAGTTAGCACATCCTACTATTATCCCGCCTAAATTATGTATGACATGCATAATTAAACTAATACCAAATACACATAGGCAAAACCCTAGCTCGATACCAATTGTTGGTTGCTACTCGGAAAGCCTAGAGGTTCCAATGTATAAAAATTTTGTACAAAGGTCTGAACCTTTCCTATCTACCATGTGTTCTTTTAAATTAAATTTTGGATCGCCTGCGGAACTTAACACGTTTGATCCAAAACTTAATCTATTTGTTCTTTTAGGTTTTGACTTGGATCTCCTGCGGAACTTAACACGTTCGACCCAAGTCACCTTAAGTTATTAATTCCATTAAATATTAATTTCCATAATCGGTTCCCAGTACTGACGTGGCGAGGCACATGACCTTCTTGGATATGGGAGCAACCACCACCGACTAGACAAAACCTTTTATAGAAAGCTAATATTTAATTTCCTAAAATAACTTTAGGTTAACCGAAAAGAACAATCAAATCACAAGGAAAAGAAAAACAAAAGAACACTATATCGAAAACAAATTCGAAACTCTAGAATCGTATGCCTCTTGTATTTAGTATTATTTCCAAAAATAACTAGTATGATGCGGAAAGAAAAATTACTAGTTATACCTTTTAGAAAAACCTCTTGATCTTCTACCGTATTCCTCTTCTAACCTCGGACGTTGTGTGGGCAACGATCTTCCGAGATGAGAAACCACCAACCACCTTCTTCTCCTCCTAGCTAGGTTCGGCCACAAAAGAAAAAGCTTCACCAAGGAAGAAAATCAAAACACTAACCAAGCTCCAAGAGATGCTCGCTTCCTCTCCTTCTTCTTCTTCTCCAAGTAGTATCCGGCCACCACAAGAGCTCCAAGGAAAGAGAAGGGTTCGGCAACCACAAGAAGAAGAGAGGGAAAGGATGGTCGGCCACACCAAGGAACCAAAAGAGGGAGAGAAAATAATAGAGGTTGTGTCTTGTGAAGGCACCCTCACCCCTTCTTTTATATTCCTTGGCCTAGGCAAATTAGGAAATTTAATTACAATAAAATTTCCTTAATTCCCTTGACATGATTTAATTGAGAAAAATAAAATAATATTTCCCCAATTAATCTCTAATGGCCGGCCACATCAAGAGGAAATAAATTAGACAAGTTTTAATCAACAAATTAAAACTTCCTAATTTGTTTCCGGAAATTTTAAAAATAAAATTTCTCTTTAAAAATCTCTTCATGGTTGATAAAAGGAAATTTCTATAATTTTAATTTTATCAACATGTGGATAATTTTAAAGAGAAAATAAAATATCTCACCAATCTACAAATAAGGAAAGAGATTTAATCTCTTTCTTTAATCTTTTGTAGATCTTTTACAAGAGAGATATTTTAATTTTAATTCTCTTTAATAAATTATTTCTTCCACATAATAAAAATTAAAATTAAAATCCCTTTTTAATTTAATTTGGCCGGCCCCCACTAGCTTGGGTTCAAGCTAGGGCCGGCCACCCAATTTTATACCTAGGCCGGCCCTAGCTTGGTTCCCAAGCTAGCTTGGCCGGCCCCTTATTGGTGGGTATAGAAGGTGGGTATAGGTGAGTATAGAACTCTATAAATAAGAGGCTACGATAGGGACCGAGAGGAGGAATTGGTTTTGGTCTCCCGATAAAATTAAGCATCCCGTGTTCGCCCCGAACACACAACTTAATTTTATCAATAATAATTCATTCCACTAGAGAATTATTATTGAACTACCGCACCAATCCCAAATTACATTTTTGGGCTCCTTCTTATTATGAGTGTGTTAGTCTCTCTGTGTTTAAGATAACAAATGTCCACTAATTAAGTAAGTTACTGACAACTCACTTAATTAATATCTAGCTCCAAGAGTAGTACCACTCAACTTCATCGTCATGTCGGACTAAGTCCACCTGCAGGGTTTAACATGACAATCCTTTTGAGCTCCTCTTGGGGACATTCTCAACCTAGTACTCTAGGACACAGTTTCCTTCTATAATCAACAACACACACTATAAGTGATATCATTTCCCAACTTATCGGGCTTATTGATTCATCGAACTAAATCTCACCCATTGACAAATTAAAGAAATAAATATCAAATATATGTGCTTGTTATTATATTAGGATTAAGAGCACACACTTGCATAATAACTGAGGTCTTTGTTTCTTTATAAAGTTAGTATAAAAGAAACGACCTCTAATGGTCCTACTCAATACACTCTAAGTATACTAGTGTAATTATATAGTTAAGATAAACTAATACCTAATTACACTACGACCTTCAAATGGTTTTTTCCTTTCCATCTTGGTCGTGAGCTACTGTTTATAATTTATAAGGTACTGATAACATGATCCTCTGTGTGTGACACCACACACCATGTTATTTACAATATAAATTAATTGAACAACTACATTTATCACAAATGTAGACATTTGACCAATGTGATTCTTATTTCTAGATAAATGTTTATACCAAAAGCTAGGCTTTTAGTATACACTCTAACAGGCGACACACGAAGGACAACAATAGATAAAAGCCATAATAGTTGAAAATTAGTTTTTCTATTTATTGCTTTTTATGCTGTGTTGTGTGTGCTTGTTAGTATGCATGCTAAGTGTAGGACCGTGATCGTTCGATAGAGGAGGGGGGGGGGTGAATATCGATTCGAAAAGTTGAGTTAAAATACGCAGCGGAAAAGTAAATGAACACAGTTGTTTTTACTTCGTTCGGAGCATGTGACGACTCCTACTCGAAGGCCCGTGGTCCTTGACCACTTTCGTTGGGCAATCACTATCAATTCGAATATAGTTACAAAATAAGTACAGGAAATGCTAGTGAAAAAAATACCGACAAGGAAATTAACTAAAACCCGAAGGAGCACTTTGTCGGAGCTTGTTGGCGTCGCAAGAACGTAGAGCAGCAGGACCAGCAGTAGAGGAGTTCTCAGATATGTTTTTGAAGCTCCTGCCTGGGGCTTCTTTTATATGTTGCTCCGGGCGCTTGAATTCCTTCCGAGCGCCTGGAATGTGACGTAGCTGCTGAAACCGAGATGCTCCACGTGGCGACGACTTGGCTGGATATAATTTGCCTTCCGGGTGCCCGGATCCCCTCCGGGCGCCCGGACCACCTTGTTCCAGAAAACTCCTTTTTCCTGCAAAACAAAGTTAGTCCGAGGCAATATGTTTCCTGCAAAATAGTTTGTTAGCACATTTTATAATAGTATGAATTAGCACAAATAGTATGACTTAGATTCCGTCTTTCCGAGACCGGAATCTAGTCACGATCTCGACTTAGATATCCGAAATGGATCTAAGCCGGATCGACGCCTAATGTTCCCTTCCCGGGAACGCGTCCTCGCCCCTCCAGTGACTTACCTCACTTACCTGCCAGACGTCCGGTCAGCCCGTCGACCCGTCTGGACTTCTCGCCAGCTATCTAGTCAGCCCGTCGACCTAGCTGGATTTCTCGCCAAGCGTCCGGTCAGCCCGTCGACCCGCTTGGACTTCTCGCCAGCTATCCGGTCAGCCCGTCGACCTAGCTGGACTTCGTGCCAGACATCCGGTCAGCCCGTCGACCTGTCTGGACTTCCCCTGCACACTCAATCAAAGTGTCAGACAACAACAAAACTAACTTAACCTATTTGTCATTCATCAAAACCTAGGTGAGACCGTTAGTGCTACCCGCACCAACACTAAGTAGGCTAGCATAGTCAAAATTCCTCACTTTAAATAACTAAGTGGGAGAGGGATTTATTTTTAAATAAATTCCACGGTCTCCATTACTGGTTTATAAGTGATGCAACAAGCTTGCGCGTTGGCTCTGAGTGCCTTCCTCCATATCGGATGAGCTTGTTTGCGGATCACTAGCTTAAACTTCCATTTTGGATGACTATAGGAAGTTAATTAAGAGCGTGTGATCTTCCCCATCGGAAGGGACACAATCTTATTAACGGACTTAGTGTCAAGTAATGGTATACACTTAGGCACGTCTAATAGTATCCTCCCCATCGGAGTCACTGCTATTATTTGTGTGACCGAAGAAAACCAACTATTGATTTGTCAAATAAATAAGTTGACAAGATAATAAAATTAAAAACCCCTCTTACAAATGATTGATTTTGTATACGTCCACACTATCGTGGCATACAAAATTCACGGTGTTTGAGGTAATTTTATTTGTCATAAAGATTTATTGACAAGATAATTAATGGGTAAACCCCTCCTCTTACAAATGTTTAATTTTGTATACGTCCACACTATCGTGGCATGCAAAATTCACGGTGTTTGAGGTGTTGGAGAATTTAAATAATATTGTTTGAGGAATCAATGTTATTTTAAATTCAAAAGTTTTGACCAAATATTTGATCAAAGAAAGATCAACTATTAATTTTATTAGTCATAAAGTAAAGTTGACGAGATAATAAAATTAATGGATAAAATCTCTTCTTTGATTTTGTATACGTCCACACTATCGTGACATACAAAATTCATGGGGATTTTAAGGAATTGATCTTGACCAAATATTTTTGTGATTCTTAGGATTTAAAATGTTTGTCAATTCCCTAGCTGTTATACTATAGAAAAGACTTAGTAGTTCCGATTGTAAAAATTGGAAATAGGACTTGGACATTAAGGTAGTCTGTCTTTTTAGAACTAAAGAACAATATAGGTGTATTTAATTCATTAGTTGAAACATGTTTAGTGGTGTTATCTACCAGAACCTGGAGTGTAGATACAAATGCCATTAATCATGTTCGCAATTCATTGCAGGGTTCCAGGAAACCCGACAACTAAATGAAAACACCGTTCACATGGGCACGACTGTAAAAGTGGCAGCTGTTGCAGTGGGAGATGTTTACCCTTTAAATAGGAATAAAATATATATTATTATAAATTATCTTTACGTACTAAGTTTAGAAAGAACCTGATTTCAGTTTCTAAACTATTATAGAATAGATATTGTGTCAATTTTGATAACAAAGTTGTTATCAAGAAAAATAGAGAAGTTATCTATTCTGGTATGTTGGTTGATAATTTATAATCCAATAACTCCCACGATGCAATAAATGAAAATTATAACACATCTTCTAACTTTAAGAGAAAGCAATCTTCGGAAATGAACCAATTATATCTTTGGCATCTAAGGCTAGGTTATATTAACTTGAGTAGGATTCATTGGTAGCTGATGAACTTTTGGGTTCATTGGTAGTGGAAATCTTTCCAACCTGCGAGTCTTACTTGGAAGGAAAAATAACCAAGAAGCTTTTAAGTCTAAGGAGTATGAAGCCAAAGATATGTTGGAATTGTTTCATTCTGATTTGTGTGATCCTATGACTATCCAGACAAGAGGTAGTATCGAATATTTCATCTATTTTATAAACAACTATTCAAGATACAAATACATTTACTTAATGTGCCGCAAGACTAAGTGCTTTGATTAGTTCAAAGAGTACAAGGCTGATGCGGAGAAACGTCAAAGTAAAAGTATCAAGATACTACGGTGAGATCGTAGTGGCAAGTACCTCTTGGGAGAATTTAGGAGTCACTTATCAGAAGTAGGGATTCAATCCCAACTAACTGCACCTGGTACACCCCAACAGAATGGTGTAGAAAAAGGAAGGTATAGGACTCTTATGGAAATAAGTAGATTGATGATGAGTTATTACCAAATTCATTTTAAGGATATACTCTGGAAACGGAAGTGAATATAGTACCTTCTAAAGTCAGAACTCTCTACTCATATAGAATTGCTGAATAAGCGTAAGCGTATTTTGAAGCATATTCGGATTCGGGTAGTCCAACACATATGCTGAAGAGAGATAATGATAAGTTGGACAGGAATTCACTTGTTTGTGGGTTATCCTAGAGAAATGAAAGTAGGATTATAGTCTTAAAAATCAGAAGGTCATTGTTAGCATCAATGAACGATTTTTAGAAAAGGACTATGTAATAAATCACGTGCCCATAAGTAAATTTGTTCTTAAGGAAATAATAAAGGACATGTCTAACCTAGTACCAACTGTACAAGATGAAATATCACAAAAAACTGCAACACGTATCACAAATGATATACAATTGCAGAAAGTGCCTCGTCGTAGTGGGAGTGTTGTTAGGCAACCTAAAAAGATTCATGTTTTGGGAGAGTTTTTGGACTCGATCCCTGGAGGACATGAACCTGATCTCCGGACATATGACGAAGCACTCCAAGTTAAAGATGCAGCATCTTGGCAAAGAGTAATGAATAACAGAATTAGAATATATGTATTCTAATAAAATCTGGAAGCTTGTAGAACCACCAAATGGTGTAAAAGCCTTTGGGTATAAAAAGGTCTATAATAGGAAAAGAGGGATAGACAGGAAGGTAGAAACTTTCAAAGCAAGGCTTGATGAAAAAGGAAACTTTTTCATTGGTAGTCATGCTTAAGTCTATCTGGATTCTTTTATCTATTTGGCAAGTGGATGTCAAGACAGCATTCCTTAATGGAAGTCTTGAAGAAAGCATCCATATAAAGCAACCAGAAGGGTTCATTGCAAAGGGCTAAGAGCATCTTGTATGCAAGCTCAATCAGTCTATGGACTGAGACAAAACTTCAAAGGTCTTGGAATATCCGGTTTATCAAAGTTATCCAGACCTATGGATTTATTTAGTAACCGGATAAGTCTTGTGTATACAAAAGGTGTGATGGAAACGTGGTGGTATTTCTTGTACTATACGTAGATTACATTTTTGATAGTTGGAAACAATATCAAGGTGTTATCGGAAGTAAGGGTATGGTTGTCCAAGCAATTCGTTATAAAGGACTTAGGAAAATAAGCACATATTCTTGGGAACAAGTTTCGCAAGAAAAGAATGTTGTGCTTATCTCAAGCTTTATATAACAAGCTCGTTTTAGCATGCAAAACTCCAAGAAAGGTTTTCTACCTTTTAAGCATGGAGTGTCTTTATCTAAAGAGATGTCTCTGATGACATCAAAGGAGATTGAGGACATGTAGGCAGTTCTTTATGCTTCGAAAGATAGACAGCCTAATGTATGCTATGCACGAGATCAGAAATTTGTTTTGCCAAGGGCATAGTTAACAAATATCAAAGTAACCCTAGACAAGGACATTGGACTGCAGTAAAGCATATATTAAAGTACCTTAGAGGCACTAGAGATTATATGCTAGCTTACAAGGCAGTTAATTTGGTCCCTATGGGTTGCACGAATTTTGACTTCCAATCAGATAGGGACAATAATAAGTCAACCTCGGGGTTTTGTGTTTACTTTAGGAGGAAAAGTCATAACTATGGAAGAGTGATAAGCATAGGTGTTTTTCTGGACTCCACCATAGAAGCTGAGTATTTGGCAAGCCTCTGAGGTAGCCATAAAAGCTAAATGACTCAATAACCTCAAGATGGACTTAGATATGATTTATGGTTTGTCCAAAGATTATTACAATTCATTGTAATAATAGTGGTGCAGTAGCAAACTCGAAGAAATCATAAGTCTATAAGGCAAGTAAACGCAATAGAGCGCAAGTACCTCCCAATACGAGAAATCGTATAAACGAGAAGAAGTTGTTGCTGCCTAGATTGCATCAAGTGATAACCTAGAAGATCCTTTCACTAAAGCCCATAAGGCAAGAGCTTTTGATGGGCATGTTGAAGGTTTGGGAATCAGATGTATGGTAGCAGATATAGCAGCTTAGTCTTTTAGTATAAGTGGGAGATTGTTAGGATGTATACTAAAAGCCTAGCTTTTGGTATAAACATTTATCTAGAAATAAGAATCACATTGGTCAAATGTCTACATTTATGATAAATGTAATTGTTCAATTAATTTATATTGTAGATAACATGGTGTGTGGTGTCACACACAGAAGATCATGTTATCGGTTCCTTATAAATTATAAACAGTAGCTCACGACCAAGATGGAAAGGAACAAACCATTGGAAGGTCGTAGTGTAATTAGGTATTAGTTTATCTTAACTATATAATTACACTAGTACACTTAGAGTGTATTGAGTAGGACCATTTGAGGTCGTTTCTTTTATACTGACTTTATAAAGGAACAAAGACCTCAGTTATTATGGAAGTGTGTGCTCTTAATCCTAATATAATAACAAGCACATATATTTGATATTTATTTCTTTAATTTATCAATGGGTGAGATTTAGTTCGATAAATCAATAAGCCCGATAAGTTGGGAAATGATATCACTTATAGTGTGTGTTGTTGATTATAGAAGGAAACGGTGTCCTAGTGATCTAGGTTGAGAATGTTCCCAAGAGGAGCTCATAAGGATTGTCATGTTAAACCCAGCAGGACTTAGTCCGACATGACGATGAAGTTGAGTGGTACTACTCTTGGAGCTAGATATTAATTAAGTGAGTTGTCAGTAACTTACTTAATTAGTGGACATTCGACATCTTAAACACAGGGAGACTAACACATTCATAATAAAAAGGAGCCCAAAATGTAATTTGGGATTGGTGCGATAGTTCAATAATAGTTCTCTAGTGGAATGAATTATTATTGATAAAATTAAGTTGTGTGTTCGGGGCGAACACGGGATGCTTAATTTTATCGGGAGACCAAAACCAATTCCTCCTCTCGGTCCCTATCGTAGCCTCTTAATTATAGAGTACTATACCCACCTATACCCACCTTCTTACCCATCCCATAGGGGTCGGCCAAGCTAGCTTGGAGACCAAGCTAGGGCCGGCTAAAGTTTGGTTCATGGGTGCTTCAAGGTGGCCGACCCTAGCTTGGGTTCAAGCTTGGTGTGGCCGGCCCAAATTTAAATAAAAGGATTTTTATTTTAAAAATTTTTCTTATGTGGATAGCATGATTTAAAAGAGAGTTTAAAAATTTAAATCTTTCCTTTTATAAGATTCTACAAAAGATTAAGAGAAGAGCTAAATCTCTTTCCTTATTTGTAGATTAAAAGGTTGATTTTAAATTTGGTAAAAACTTTCCTATTAATCATGTTTATTATTTAAAAGAAAGTTTAAAAATTTAAAAATTCTCTTTTATTAGTTTCTACAAAAGATTAAGAAAAGATTTAATATCTTTCCTTATTTGTAGATTAAAAGAGACTTTAATTTTTAGAGATAACTTTCTTTTTATCCACATGTTAAAAGAAAGATTTTAATTTATAAAATTTCCTTTTTATTAACCAATCATGAATGGAAAAATTATTGGAGAAATTTTTTATAAATTTCCGGAAGCAAATAAGGAAATTTTAATTTGTGTTTAAAATTTTATTTGCTTGGAAATTTTATGGTGTGGCCGACCATTGTAAATTGAAAAGAAAAATTATTTTTAATTAAATAAAATTTCCTTTTCAATGGCAAAAGAATTAAGGAAGTTTTTATTAAATTTTCCTTATTTGTCAAGACCAAGGATTATAAAAGAGGGGGTAGAGAAGGCTTCATGGTGAACAACTCTATTCTATTTTCTCCCTCTTTTTCTTCCTTGGTATGGCCGGCCATCCTCTCCTCCTCTCTTCTCTTTGATGACCGAACCTCATCCTTCTTGTGGAGATTCATATGGTGGACGGATCAAGTTTAGAGAAGAAGAAGAAGAAGGAGAGAAAGAAAGTTTTGTTTCTAGCATCCCTTGGAGCATGGTGGTGGTGGCCGAACCTCTTCATCCTAGGAGAAGTTTTGATGGCCGAAACTTGTAAAGAAGAAGAAGGTGCTTGGTGGTTCTCATCTCGGAAGATCGTTGCCCACACAACGTCCGAGGTTAGAAGAGGAATACGGTAGAAGATCAAGAGGTCTTTCTAAAAGGTATAACTAGTATTTTTCCTTTCCGCATCATACTAGTTATTTTTCGTAATAATACCAAATACAAGAGGCATGCGATTCTAGTATTTCGAATTTATTTTCGATGTTGTGTTCTTTTGTTTTTTTCTTTTCCTTGTGATTTGATTGTTCTTTTCGGTTGACCTAAAGTTATTTAAGGAAATTAAATATTAACTTTCCTTAAAAGGCTTTGTCTAGTTGGTGGTAGTTGTTCCCATATCCAAGAAGGCCATGTGCCTCGCCACGTCAGTACTGGAAGCCAATTTTGGAAATTAATATTTAATGAAATTAATAACCTAGGTGATTTGGATCGAACGTGTTAAGTTCCGCAGGAGATCCGAGTCTAAACCTAAAAGAACAAATAGATTAAATTTTGGATCAAACGTGTTAAGTCCCGCAGGCGATCCAAGTTTAATTTAAAAGAACACATGGTAGCTAGGAAAAGGTTCAGACCTTTGTACAAAATTTTTGTATAGTGGAACCATTAGGTTTTCCGAGTAGCAACCAATAAGGAGGACTTATTAAGATTGGACACTTAGAGATCACATTTCGTATCATTCTTATCCACATTTGATCTATGCCATTAATGATATTAATACTATAATTATTGTTAGGTCTTGTTACAGTATAATAACTCTAACTTCTTTAGTCCTATATTAATTGATTTAATAGGCCAGATTGTTTAAAGAGGTATTTAACCCATAAAGTTTGGCATGTTAAGCTCAACTAAGATGTCGTGTAGTGTATAAGGGATCAAGTATAACCCAAGTGGAATATTGAAGGATTAAGTTAACATGGATGAGCTTAATCCGATTAAGTCTAATGGGTGGACTTAATCTCCATAAGGTAGGTTTACACTTGATTAACACACATAACTAATTATCATTAAGGAACTAAATCTCAATTAAGTGATCTAATGCTTTATGCATGAAAGGGAGTTTAAAATATTGGATGTGGATTTAATGTGTAGATCCGTTAACCCAGTTCATTAACATTAATAGGTTGTTAATGATGTATGGACTTTATGTGGATGATCCTTATAGGATGGACTTGGTATATAAGGAAATAAGTTCATTGATTAGGGCATCATCTTGAGCCTTGGGTTCAAGAGAGCTTCTTCTTCCGCCTCCCGTCTCAATTTGAGAAGGACTACACATTGTCGTCCACTCCTGTAGAAGATCATTCCGCACTTTTAGGAACTCCAGTGATAGGTAAGATACAATTGTTGGTACTCTGTAGTAGTTTTGATGTAATCAACCAAGTCAGGTTAGGTCCTGTTGGAGTTTAACCCTGTATCTAAGTGTGTAGGAGGTTAGGAGCATAGGAAGTCGAGCGAAAGATGTAGCTAGTGAGAGGATAGCACGGGAGAGAGCCGAAAGGCTTCGTTCATCTGAGGGACGAGGTGTTGCGGAAGAGTATGTAGGCGGACGAGAAGGATGCACACGGTGTTTCCGAGGGAAAAGAAGCCGGAGCAGAAGATTGCTCGGGGAGACAAGCAAAAGACACAACTAGCGAGAAGGACGACATGTGAGAGAGCCAACGGGCTTGATGCGTCCAAGGGACGAGGTGCTACGGAAGAGTACACTGGCAGACGAGAAGGAAGCATGTGGCGATTCCGAGAGACGAGAAGCCAGGAGCGGAAGGTTGCTCGAGAAGGCCGGAAGTTGGGTTCAGGTGAGCCCTATTCCAGATAGCCGAGATCACCCAAGCGAGAAGAGCTGGAGCGGAAGATCCGGACCAAGACGAGCAGAACCAGAGTGAAAGATCGGGACCGAAAGTCAACAGAATGTTGACTTTTTTATCGAGCGCCCGGTGTAACGCCCCGCCTCCTACTGACTAAACTGTGAGGCCGGGGGTTACAATCACTGTGCTAGACTGAACTATAAGGTGCGGAAAAACTAAACTAATTAAAACTTCTACTATTTGTTATAAAATCTAAAACTCATATTCAGAGTACACTTCTGGAGTCATACATAAGCTAAGAAGGGAGACTAACTTTCTATTTGATCAAAAACTGAACTTAGACATTTTTAGTTGAACTCAGACACTCCAATCGATCGGCTGATTGATTGGGGTTGTCTGATCGATCCACTGATCGATTCAACAGGCTACTGTGCACGAGATTAATTCTGGATCGATCGGTTGATCGATCCAGCCTGGCCAATCGATCCGATGATCGATTCAGAGGCTCTCTGTTTGCGGGAATTAATTTCCCGATCGATCGGCTGATCGACCCATGGTCGACCGATCAGGTAATCGATCCAACAGCTCTCTATACGCGGGAGTCGCGTCTCAATCGATTGGCTGATCGATCGAGGATTCCTCAATCGATCAGCTGATCGATTCAATAACATTCTGTGCACGGGGAGTTTCTCCCAATCGATCGACTGATCGATTGAGGATTCCTCAATCGATCGGCTGATCGATTGGGGTTCTGATTTCAGCAGAAACCCACCCGAACTCATTCAAAATCTTCAGAAATCACTAAACTATGAACTAATACTACTAGACATGACTCTATACATATTTTACCACCTATCAGCAAGACAACTAGCAGTCTACGCATGGCATAATTCATAGAATCACAATTCTTGATACTTAACATCCTAAGAGTGAAGAAAGTATCTAAAAACAGAAATACAAAGTCTTTAAATGGGCTACTCCCCAAGAGTCTTTATTCCAGGTTCCTTGCACACACATCTTTATCGTATTGCCTCCAGCCTCCGCTATTCCATCTTTCCTTTACCCTTATCTGCAGTATAAGGAAAATGCAACTATAAGCTTGGGAGCTTAGTAAGAAACCATCTAACTCACAAAAAACATGCATTAAATGAAATCATGCTTTCTTTAAAAACATGCCGTGCTAATAAATATGATGAGAATCATACTAAAATACTGAACATGATAGTCAACTTCGAAACATGGCTATTTGTGTATCAACAAGAACTGAACTGATACATGAGCTAAGCTAATTATCATCACAATAAGACTAAACTGAAACTAAGCTGTATTCACATATTTGTTTCGTGAAGTCTGAAAACTATTTTTATAAATAGATAAAAATACTAATCATGCTGCTGATGGGCCTGACATCTGTACTTGCTGTGCGCGCATCCCTAACTAGGCCCGAGGTAGCAAGTCCCGAAACTAGTAGGGTTACTAGGTCAGTTGAACCTAGGGACGACTATGCGAGCCCAACCCAAGGACAACTGAGGTCCAGTACAGTGCCACTAATAAAGTAAAATACTGTTTATACTGATTTATCATATCTTGCTTTTTATCTAGGTTATCTGAACCTAGAGGCGACTATGAGAGCCCACCCATTGGACCGTAGTCCCATATAAACTGAAGCAAGGCTATGTATGCTATTTGAAAATGCATCTAGGCATTTATCTGAGCTGTTAAAATGCCTACTGTAGCATTTAACTAAACTAGTCATTTTGTCGAGCACCTGGTGTGCTCTAATTCTGCATATGGCTAAACTGAGAACATAAATGCGAACTAAGGTATGAAAAACCCACAATTAACTACTTATACTGCAGGTGAGGGGTTACTTACATCCTGCGCTAATTTTCTTACGAATCTGATCGCTAGTTTTCCGGAGAAGAAGGTCTTCTCGACGATCCTCTTACTTCTATACTTTCCTCTCGCCGAGGGGAGCGTCCTTGTGCTGGAGTCATCGCCGGAATGTGCTCCTACGACCCTAGGGATGAAACCCTAGGTGTTCTTGGACTTGGGCGCCGAGAGGATGAGGAGGAGAAGGAGGTTCGGCGGTGAGGGTTTTTGTGTGAGGAGAAATTGTCGTTAAAAATAACATCTCCCACTTAAATTCCCTATTTATAATAAGTGATAATTACACCCCGACTAAACCTTAAATATATTTGTTCTCCTCTTCTTTCAGCACACCCCTGCTGGGGCCTCTTGGTTACTAGAGTTATCTATAAGTCATAGAGTCTAATAGGTCTCGGGTTCGATTCCCGCTTAGGTCATTTTGCGCCCTTATCTATTTTTACTACTTCTGCTACTCCAAAAATTCCATAAAAATATTCTAAAATTTCAGAAAAATCATAGAATATTTCTAAAATAAATTTGAGAATTTTCGGGCATTACGATCCCCCATACCTTATAAAAAGTTCATCCTCGAACTTAGAATAACTCTGGGTACTTCTGTCTCATACCAGCTTCTGTCTCCCAAGGTGCCTCTTCTGTTGTGTGATTTTGCCAAATGACTTTTACTAATGGTAATTCCTTGTTCTGTAATTTCTTAACTGCTCGGTCTATTATCTGAATAGGCCGACTATCATAGCTGAGGTCTTCACAGACTTGTACCGACTGGGGCTCAATCACCTGGGTGACATCTGGGATATGCTTCTTCAGCATAGAGACATGGAATACATTATGAATAACTGACATCTCCTGGGGTAGCTCTAGCTCATATGCTACCTTGCCAACTCTTCTAGTGATAAGGTATGGTCCCACATATCTGGGACTTAATTTGCCCTTCTTCCCAAAACACATTACTCCCTTCATGGGAGCTACTCTGAGGAACACTGCATCCCCAACTGAAAACTCTAAGGGTCGGCGCCGTGTATCAGCATAGCTTTTTTAGTTGCTCTGAGCTGTCTCTATCCTCTGGCGGATCTGCTGTATAGCTGCTGTGGTATCTACCACTAGATCTGTCTGAAGTTTTAGCTCTTTCTGTTCACCACTCTCATACCAGCAGATTGGAGATCTACACCTCCGCCCATAGAGAGCCTCGTAGGGTGTCATGCCGATAGTGGCCTGATAGCTATTGTTGTATGCAAATTCTGCTAAACATATATTTGCACCAACTCCCCTTGAAGTCTAGGGCGCACGCTCGGAGCATATCCTCAAGTACCTGATTTACTCGCTCCGTTTGACCATCTATCTGAGGATGGAAGGCTGTGCTAAACTTTAACTTGGTGCCCAATGCTGACTGTACACACTCCCAGAAGTGTGATGTGAATCTACTGTCTCTGTCTGAAATGATGGTCCGTGGAACTCCATGCAGTCTGATAATCTCCTTGAGATACAACTGAGCTAGCTGCTCCATGGAGTAGGATATCCTGATAGCTAAGAAGTGAGCTGATTTAGTCAATCTGTCGACTATTACCCAAATGACATCAAAACCGTTTGTGGTTCTGGGTAGTCCCACTATGAAATCCATAGAAATATCCTCCCACTTCCATTCTGGGATCTGAATAGGCTGCAGAACTCCTCCTGGTCTCTGGTGTTCTGCCTTGACCCTCTGACAGGTCAGACAGGTACTGACATATCTAGCGATGTCTCTTTTCATCCCAGGCCACCAAAAATGTTTCTTTAGGTCTTGGTACATTTTGGTGGAGCCAGGATGCATCACATAAGGAGTCCTGCGAGTCTCATCTAGGATCTTCCTACATAGTTCCTCCTGATCCGGAATACATAGCCTGCCACCGAAATATAATACCCCACTATCAGATACTCTGAACTCTCCACTTTTTGATTATGCTAATCCTTGTTTGATTTTCTGAATTTCAGGGTCCTGATCCTGAGCTGTCTGAATGTCACCAAGCAGGGTAGATGCTAAGGTCATAGTAGAGAGCTGTCCAACTATAAGTTCGAGACCAAACTCTGTAATTTCCTTTTGTAGGGGTGGTGACATGGCTGCTAGGGATAGTAAGGTAGCACTGGACTTCCTGCTAAGTGTGTCTGCCACCTTATTGGCCTTTTCTGGGTGGTAGAGGATGTCTCTGTCATAGTCTTTGACCAGCTCGAGACATCTGCATTGTCACATATTCAGATCCTTCTGAGTGAAGAAGTACCTCAGACTCTGATGATCTGTATACACTCTGCACTGAGCTCCATACAAATAGTGTCTCCAAATTTTGAGGGCGAGCACAACTGCTGCAAGC
This sequence comes from Zingiber officinale, assembly GCF_018446385.1. NCBI lineage: Eukaryota > Viridiplantae > Streptophyta > Magnoliopsida > Zingiberales > Zingiberaceae > Zingiber > Zingiber officinale. The sequence goes on from NC_055992.1 coordinate 140,972,125, forward strand.
TCAAGGTCATGAGTAGGGTAGTTCCTCTCATAGTCTTTGAGTTGTCTGGAGGCATAGGCGATCACCTTACCTTCTTGCATCAGTACTGCTCCTAGTCCCAATTTAGAGGCGTCACTGTAAATATCAAAGCTGTCTGTGTTTTCTGGCAGAGTCAGAATGTGTGTACTGGTCAATCTTCTTTTGAGCTCCATGAAACTGTTCTCGCAGTCCTCTGTCCACTGAAATTTTCTGTTCTTCCTGGTGAGAGCTGTCAGTGGGGAGGCTATCCTGGAAAAATCCTCTACGAATTTTCTGTAATAGCCTGCTAGTCCCAAAAAGCTTCTGATTTCACTGGCGTTCTTAGGTCTTTTCCAGTTACTCACAACCTCTATCTTACTGGGGTCTACCATGATACCATCCTTGGAGATGATGTGACCCAGAAAGGATACTTGATCGAGCCAGAATTCACATTTCGTGAACTTGGCGTATAGCTGATTCTGCTGAAGGGTTTGCAGTACTATCTTCAGGTGCTCTGCATGTTCTTCCTGAGTTTTGGAATAAATAAAAATGTCGTCGATGAACACGATAACAAACTTATCTAAGTATTCTCTGAATACTCTATTAATGAGATCCATGAAGGTAGCTGGAGCATTTGTCACGCCAAAGGGCATGACTACGAACTCATAATGTCCGTATCTCGTCCTGAAAGCTGTCTTGGGTATATCACCTTCTTTAACTTTCACCTGGTGATATCCCGATCTGAGGTCTATTTTAGAGAACACTGCTGCTCCCTTTAACTGATCGAATAGGTCATCTATCCTGGGAAGAGGATACCTGTTCTTAATCGTGACCTGGTTTAGTGCTCGGTAGTCTGTACACAGGCGCATGCTCCCGTCCTTCTTCTTCACGAACAATACCGGCGCTCCCCATGGTGAGTGACTAGAGCGTATGAAGCCCTTGTCAAGCAGCTCCTGTAGGTGCTCCTGAAGTTCCTTCAGTTCTGCTGGAGCCATGCGGTAGGGTGCTTTGGAGATGAGATTTGTATCGGGGACGAGTTCTATCTCAAATTAAGTCTCCTTGTCTGGTGCTAGGCCTGGTAACTCCTCAGGGAAAACTGCTGGGTAGTCACATACAACTCGGACCTCTTCCAGCTTTTGGTCCTTGTCCTGACTGGTATTGACTACATGTGCTAAGAACCCCGTACATCCTGAATCCAATAGTTTCTGTGTTTTCAAAGCTGAGAGAAACTTCTTAGCCTTTCTCTTTGGTTCTCCGATGTACCCAAACTGCACTCCTGCTTCAGGTTGGAAGACAACTCTCTGTTTACGACATTCTATGGAGGCACCGTACTTGATCAGAAAGTCCATTGCTAAAATAACGTCGTAGTCAGCCATATCTAACACTATTAGATGCCAAAAAGCTCTCTGTCTGCTATATTGACTGGCATTGCTCGAAGCTAGTGCGTGGATGCCATAATTTCTCCTGAAGGTAGTGTCGTCAAAAACTGACCACTGAGTACTTCTGGAGATATTGCTAATTTTTCGGCAAATGCCCTGGATATATAAGAATGGGTTGCCCCAGTATCGAATAAGACAGTTGCACTTCGCTGTAAAATAATAATATGACCTGTAACAACTGTCGAGGCATTCGCCACGTCCTCTCTGGTGAGTGAGTAGATCCTCGCGTTCGTCGTGGCTGAGGGGGCTTCTAGTCTGCCCTGACTGATGTGTGGACTATCTATAACAGCCTGCATCTGATGTAACTGTGTTGGGTTACCTCCGTACTGGATCGACTGTGGTGTAGGAACACTGGTCTTGTTAGGACATTGTTTAGCCATATGTCCTTCCTGGCCACATTCAAAGCATCCTCGTGTGCCCTTGCAACAGACTCCGGGGTGGAATTTTCCACAAGTAGCGCACTTGGGATAACTAGGCTGTTTGTTGGCCGGTAGGGTAACTCCCTGGCTTACGTTTGTTACTGGAGTTCCCTTTCCAGTTAGAGCTGTGGCCCTGGTGTTTCTGAGTACCTGAGCCTCCTTGGCCTTTAGACTCTGAGAAGGCTTGCTTCTGCTGTTTGATGCTATTCTGGTAATGCTCGGTGGTCAGAGCACTTCTTACTAGTTCTTCTGTAGTTTGCGGCCTATGGATGCCGCTGGCCACATTTATTGCTATTTCCGGCTTTAACATCTTGAGCATCAACCGGACTCGTTCTCTTTCAGTGCTGACTAATTCAAGGTATAGACGAGCCAATCTGTTGAATTTCTTCACGGCCTCCTCAACTGAAAGATTGCCCTGACGAAATTCAGTGAACTCGTCGTAGTGGCGGTTTGTGACCCGCATGTGAAAGAACTCCTCAAAGAATTCTCTCTCAAAGTCGGCCCATGTCATCTGATTCACTGGGCGCTTCGCTTTAATTCGCTCCCACCACATACGTGCGTCCCCTGTCAGGCAGAAAGAGGCGCACTTCACTTTCTCATGTTCTGGCCAGTCCAGAAGCTCCATCGTACTCTCCAGTATTTTGAACCAGGCTTGGGCATCCCATGGTTCACTGGTGCCTGAGAAATTATCTGGCTTTATTTTCTGCCACTGGATCATATAGGCTTCTCTCCTTGCCCCTGCTGCTAGGGCTATTGGTGCTGCAGGTTGGACTGGTGGAACCTCTATCACTACTGGGGTTGCTAAATTCGGTTCTGGAGTGACAGTGGGAGTGTTCTGCTGATTAGCCCTTAGGGTGGCTATCTCCTGTTGCTGTTCAACTAGTTGTTTCTGTAACTGAGCCACTACTGCTGTAAGGTCTGGAGGAGGCACTGAGCTGCCTGCCCCATGCTGGGGCTCAGTAGATGGTGTCTTTCAAGCTGGGCGTCCTCGTACCATTTTCTAGAGAAATAGAGGACATACATAACTAATACAATCATAGGTACATAACTACTGTTATCTGGTTAGATGCTATCATATAGGAACATGCTGTAGTTATTTATAAACATGAAAGCAAGAAATATAAATAAAGTGAGAGATAGTCTTACTTGGAAGCTGCAGGTTCAATGCTGATGTGTGTGTGAGGAAGTATGGAACTTGCTCAAATACCACTCTGTAATGCCCCGCCTCCTACTGACTAAACTGTGAGACCGGGGGTTACAATCACTGTGCTAGACTGAACTATAAGGTGTGGAAAAACTAAACTAATTAAAACTTCTACTATTTGTTATAAAATCTAAAACTCATATTCAGAGTACACTTCTGGAGTCATACATAAGCTAAGAAGGGAGACTAACTTTCTATTTGATCAAAAACTGAACTTAGACATTTTTAGTTGAACTCAGACACTCCAATCGATCAGCTGATCGATTGGGGTTGTCTGATCGATCCACTGATCGATTCAACAGGCTACTGTGCACGAGATTAATTCTGGATGATCGGTTGATTGATCCAGCCTGGCCAATCGATCCGATGATCGATTCAGAGACTCTCTGTTTGCGGGAATTAATTTCCTGATCGATCGGCTGATCGACCCATGGCCGACCGATCAGCTAATCGATCCAACAGCTCTCTGTACGCGGGAGTCGCGTCTCAATCGATCGGCTGATCGATCGAGGATTCCTCAATCGATCAGTTGATCGATTCAATAGCATTCTGTGCACGGGGAGTTTCTCCCAATCGATCGACTGATCGATTGAGGATTCCTCAATCGATCGGCTGATCGATTGGGGTTCTGATTTCAGCAGAAACCCACCCGAACTCATTCAAAATCTTCAGAAATCACTAAACTATGAACTAATACTATTAGACATGACTCTATACATATTTTACCACCTATCAGCAAGACAACTAACAGTCTACGCATGACATAATTCATAGAATCATAATTCTTGATACTTAACATCCTAAGAGTGAAGAAAGTATCTAAAAACATAAATGCAAAATCTTTAAATGGGCTACTCCCCAAGAGTCTTTATTCCAGGTTCCTTGCACACACATCTTTATCGCATTGCCTCCAGCCTCCGCTATTCCATCTTTCCTTTACCCTTATCTGCAGTATAAGGAAAATGCAACTATAAGCTTGGGAGCTTAGTAAGAAACCATCTAACTCACAAAAAACATGCATTAAATGAAATCATGCTTTCTTTAAAAACATGCCGTGCTAATAAATATGATGAGAATCATACTAAAATACTGAACATGATAGTCAACTTCGAAACATGGCTATTTGTGTATCAACAAGAACTGAACTGATACATGAGCTAAGCTAATTATCATCACAATAAGACTAAACTGAAACTAAGCTGTATTCACATATTTGTTTCGTGAAGTCTGAAAACTATTTTTATAAATAGATAAAAATACTAATCATGCTGCTGATGGGCCTGACATCTGTACTTGCTGTGCGCGCATCCCTAACTAGGCCCGAGGTAGCAAGTCCCGAAACTAGTAGGGTTACTAGGTTATCTAAACCTAGGGACGACTATGGGAGCCCAACCCAAGGACAACTGAGGTCCAGTACAGTGCCACTAATAAAGTAAAATGCTATTTATACTGGTTTATCATATCTTGCTTTTTATCTAGGTTATCTGAACCTAGAGCTAGGTTATATGAACCTAGAGGCGACTATGGGAGCCCACCCATTAGACCGTAGTCCCATATAAACTGAAGCAAGGCTATGTATGCTATTTAAAAATGCATCTAGGCATTTATCTGAGCTGTTAAAATGCCTACTGTAGCATTTAACTAAACTAGTCATTTTGTCGAGCACCTGGTGTGCTCTAATTCTGCATATGGCTAAACTGAGAACATAAATGCGAACTAAGGTATGAAAAACCCACAATTAACTACTTATACTGCAGGTGAGGAGTTACTTACATCCTGCACTAATTTTCTTACGAATCTGATCGCTAGTTTTCCGGAGAAGAAGGTCTTCTCGACGATCCTCTTACTTCTATACTTTCCTCTCGCCGAGGGGAGCGTCCTTGTGCCGGAGTCGTCGCCGGAATGTGCTCCTACGACCCTAGGGATGAAACCCTAGGTGTTCTTGGACTTGGGCGCCGAGAGGATGAGGAGGAGAAGGAGGTTCGGCGGTGAGGGTTTTTGTGTGAGGAGAAATTGTCGTTAAAAATAACATCTCCCACTTAAATTCCCTATTTATAATAAGTGATAATTACATCCCGACTAAACCTTAAATATATTTATTCTCCTCTTCTTTCAGCACACCCCTGTTGGGGCCCCTTGGTTACTAGAGTTATCTATAAGTCGTAGAGTCTAATAGGTATCGGGTTCGATTCCCGCTTAGGCCGTTTTGCGTCCTTATCTATTTTTGCTACTTCTGCTATTCCAAAAATTCCATAAAAATATTTTAAAATTCCAGAAAAATCATAGAATATTTCTAAAATAAATTTGAGAATTTTCGGACGTTACACCCGGAACCTTTCGAGCGCATGGACCAGGATTTATATCTGAAACACATTAAGCGCGATCCATTATGACAGGGATTCAATTTTATCCCCCAAGAACACCTAAAAGAAAAGGAAAAAGAGAGAAACAACACTTGTAATAGTTTACTGACTATTTAGCTTTGTGATTGTGAGCTTCGATTGCTGGAAGAGACTTCTTCGCCCAAAGGAGAAATTATTGAGCTTTTCATTATCTTTGGATTAACAACCTCCCATATTATAACCAAGTAAATTGTTGTGTCTCTTCTCTTCTTTATTTTAGTCATTTATTCATTTTATGCAAGTGTTGATTATAATTAAGCTCTAAAGTTCGAGGAAGGTTGGTTTTATTTTTTGCAGGGCTATTCACCCCCCTCTAGCTGATCGCCAGTGATCCTACAACAATGACATTAGCTATGGACTCATGTCAGCATTTGATTTGTCATTGTATCAATTTCTATTTTGTTTTTCTTTAAAGATTGATGATAGCTAGATCTTGTTGTAGATGTATCATTTAGTTTTGTTTTGATGTATCACAATTCTTTTATAATTAACCTCTAGTCAAAGTTGACTAGGTTTATATTGAGTTTTGATATTTGATTAATATGTTTGATGGTTGAATGAGATGTCAAATATGTTAAGATTAACTATATACTTGATTATGGAGAAGTTCCAGTGGATGAGGTTAGACCAAACACTTGCTATTTAGAAGTCTAACAAGTGTAGATAGTTGATGGGAAGTCCTAAAAGCTCAAAGGTGATTGGATGTAGGACAGTTGAAGGGAAGTCTTGATTAATCAAAGATGATTGAATGTCAGATAATAAATGAAAATTTTAAGTTAAAAGTAATTGGATACTTGATAGTGATAAAATCTAGGTAGGTCGTTGGAGGATTGCCTGTTTGGCAAAGGATAAAGCTCTAATAGGGAGATCGTCATTGAATTGACCTTCGATCAAGTTGACCAAGTTGACTTGGGTGAGGATGATTGACAAAGAGTCAAATAAGGCAAGATTGCTTGAATATTTCACTGTGGAGATGCCCAACTGGGTCACGGTTGACCTGACACTTAGCATTTTGAAATCCAACAAATGTTAGAAAGAGAAAAGTCCAAGTGAATCATGATCGATTGGACACTTGACGTTCAAAAGTCCAATATGAAGTTGCCATGAGATGAAGTCCAAGTAAGTCATGAAAGACCAAACATTTGACATGAGAAGTGAAGTCCAAGTCGATAATAAAGGACTGGACACTTTGCATAAGATGTGAAGTTCTGGTAGATTAAAGTTGACCTAATGCTAGCAATGATGAAATCCTGACAGATCAAAGTTGGTCAGATACTAGGTAATGGAGAAATCCTAATAGGTCAAGGTTGATCAGATGTTGGGCAAAGAAAATTTTGGTAGGTTGAAGTTAATTGAATATTAGGCAATGTGATAATTCAGCCTTGGTAGGGCTAAAACAGAAGTATTAATTGACCGATGAACCTCAAAACTCCAAATCCTAAATTTGTGGGGGTTTAAGCGGATTTGTTGCATGATCAATCAATTGATAGATTTGAGCAATCGACTGATGACATTGTAGTAACAAATAGAATGTTTAGAAATTAGTTGACTAACTCTCTCTACTGATGTTGATCACTTGAGTTGGGTAGTCGACTGTTGTATTAATCGAGTGAGGGACTCGACTAATGCAACAATAGTCAATTAATGAATAGTAATAGTTAATTGATATTAGTCAAAGCTGAGTTTGAAATAACCATTCTACAAGAGCAACATTCGAATTCATAGGAGCAATCTATTAATAAGTACTATTAGTTGACTATTAGATAGAAATTAGTTGTGACCTAAAGGCTATAAAAAAAAGAATTTCAAGGAGAATTTAACCGCCGATTATTGGGGGGTTTGGAAAAGAATGAAGTTATATTTCTAGACCTCAAAAGCAATCAACAAGCAGCAAAGTATAGATTCTATTTGTAAATTATTTGTTTACATTGTATTTGCTTTCATCTTTTATCTTTGTATTTTTCTTGTAAAAATATGGGTTCGTAAGAGATTTCTCTATCCGAAAGGTCTCTTATAAAGAGAAAATTAGTAATGATTTTATTAGGATGGTAATCCGTGGAGTAAGAATCAGAGGTTCCAAATAAATCAATTTGTCCCCTGTGCGATTATTATTTTGTGTATATTTATATTTTATCTAGGTTAACAAGCACACGCTAACGATCAACCCAACAAACTTTACCAAGTAAAGCAAACTATTTTTCTCAAATACAAATATTGACTACAGGTTAATAGTATATACTGATTTTTATAAAATTTTGACTAACTCATAATTTCTATCATATTTTTAATTAAAGTATAGGTTTTTTAGCAACCAATCTATTATTTCATAAACTAATAAGCTATTACTGTAGAGAGTCACTCTTGTTTAAAATCAATCAACTGTTAAAAAAAAAAAACCTTGATTTATATCATTTTGACCTTTATTCCTTAAAATTAACTCTTTAAATTTGTCCGAAGATGTTATTATTAGAGGACAGATTTTTTGGAAAGGAAACTAAAATTTTATTTCTCTATATTTTCTTTATACTGATCTTGGCCTTTTTCTTACATGGCCCTACTCCATATCATATTGGACTCGCAAGTGTCCTGCATGACCCAATTCTTCATGCAATATAATTTGGCCCCTAAAAAATCTTCTGTAGAGACCTCTAAAAAATCTTCTGTATAGAGGAGATTTTTAAAATGGTTTGTGAAATTAAAAAGTTGGAAAGAAAAATTAACTGTTACGGATGTAAGGTTTGAAGTTAATTTATAATTTAAGAATGATAGTGAAATTTTAAATCTTCTCTTATATCTTAAAATTAATAATATGGTGGAATAATTAATGATGCACACAAAAGTTGATGTAGGATTAAAAAAAAAATTTATTGGGAGATTTTTAGTTATAGAGAGAGTGATAAATTTTTATACTTTGATATGATATTAAGGTGATATATTGAAGATTATAAAAACGTTCATATAAAATTCTAACCATTAAAAATACCCTTAGTACACGAGTCCTCTATGCAACTCTCTCCTCCAAACACTTTGTGCTCCCTAGGCAGGGCTTGATTTCTTGGCTTCCCTATTCTCTGGCGGTCCAATTACTTGTGGTCATGTCAACAGTAATTGTTACAAGAAGGGATGAGTGTGGATCGAGTTGGTTCGATTATCGGAATAAAAAACTATTCGGTCATACTAGATCAGATAATGCAATATCAAGATTCTACAACCGGCCTTATATCTGACGAATTTTTTTTCAGTTCAGTTTGAGTCGGTATGAGTGGGTTGGTCGGTTTGGGGTTGACTGCTCACCCCTAGTCATGGTGACTTAATCAAGATGCCCATTCCATATTTTCACACAATCCGAATGACCAAGAGCATAATTATTAGAACAAGAGTCTGGAGCTGAATGACTGCTCTATGCGAGGCTCATTGTTCTATCAAGTGATCGAAAACGAAAGAGCATATGAATGGTAGATAGAGATAAGATCTTATCACTTGCACACTATTCTATTGGACCAAAACTGGATATATCCTTTTCGATATATATATTTTCAAATTAAACTGCTCCATATATATAAGGACCCTAAACCATCTACCTCTTGTTCAACTCATCTCATCTCATCTCATCTCTCTTGCTTATCATTAGAGATCAGGAAGTAGGGCTGCAGCCAAGGATGACTTGCCGGCATCCAACACTTAACAATTACAGTTAGAAAATTGTGTCGTCGACTCGGCAAGTTGTCTTTGGCTACATGCTGCTTAATTCCTGCTCCTCATGTTAAACATCTGATGACCACTTAATTTGCTTTGCGAGTTCTTCTACCTTTGGAAATGACTACGAGAAGGAGCTTCTTCTGGCGCAGGGTTTTTTTTTTTCTGACTTTATTACATTTCAATTGGTATCTAAATATGCATTAAGGGGTTCTTTATCTTTCTTTTTTGCAATTCATTAAAACAAAAAAAGAGAGGAAAGTTTTGGTTGTCTGGTGCCTATTTTCTTGGATTCTGTATGATATTACATTCTAGTGAATCTTAAATAATGCTCGTTTTTAGTTGTAGATATGAATTTAAGTTGGCACATAGAATTGTCAAAATTAAGAAGCATGCTCCTAATTTTGTTAAGTGATTACCGTTGGATTTTGTTTCTCCGTTAGGTGGGCTTATATGTTCGGGATGTAACACGCCAACTTACCATTACAAACAAATCCGATAAAGTGGTCTAATTGATGTATTCATAATGAGTTTTATGTGTAGAAATCCGTTGATCCGCTTTTCGATTATTATTGATGGACTGATAACGGAATTGGTTTCATAGGTTATGTATATATTTATTTATAGGTTGTGGTCCTGTAAGATTAATTATTTTCGCGTATGATTCTCCTTTCATCCCTTCCGGAAGAGGAATATGGTTGTCGTCACTTTAACTCCTACGGAAGATCCACTCCATTGTTCTTCCACCGCGATCAGATGACAACGAATAATCGAGTATTTAGATGTTTAAATTCATGGTATTAAAAGCATCAATTACTTCTGAAAATTAATTTATGAAAAGAATGACTGAAATAATTCCGAGGTTTAATAGTTTTTCGAAGTACTTTAAACTTTTTATCGAGGTCGAAGAATCTCAATATTTTTATTTTATTTATCAAAATATCTCCTTTTTAAAATTTAGATATTCATTTTATTCTTTTGAATTATGATCAAAATGGAATATTTAGACAATTAAATAAAAGCTTTGAAAATAATTTTAACATTAAGGAATCTTTAAGAAAACCCTTGATTAATATTTACTAAAACAAAACCATACAATTGTTTTCTTTCTTTTATCCCTTTGAAAGTTGTTGAATGCTCATTGGCAAATCAACCCGCGATAGAATTTAAAGTACTGAAACTATAATTTTGGGGGCATATACAAATTTACGATGCTTGAAAGTTGAAATTTTTAGAACGAAAAAAGATGGAATAAATTTATAATTTTATTAACTAATAATTTGAAAATTATTATTATTTATTTTATTATTTTTTATATGGGAAAAGAAAATTATTGATTAATTATTAAATAATTAACTAATAATTATAGATGTCAATATGACATAAATTATATGGATAGGACATTTGGCTTTGAGTGTTCCATTAATCAAGTCAACGGGAAACACGAGCCCGGGTCGTGGGCAAGTTTAATAGAGTGTGTGAAACCCATAAATTCCACAGTTGCCCTGAACGAGCTAGACTTGCCATGAAGTTATTTCGGCTTGTCCCACGTGGTAATGTCAAAGTGTAAAATATAATACAAATGAATTTTTATTTCTTTTTAGTTGGTATCATGTATTAAGTTTATATGGATTAATTTTAGAATGATTAATTTGGTTTTACAAAAAAATTTTATTAGTCATTAGGGTAAATCGTGAAAATCGTGAAGTACTCGCAGGTCATTTTTATATCAACTGCTCATTAAAATAAATTCATCTATTTTATTTTTTCTATTTAATGGTTGACAATCTATTTAGACTAGAAAAATCAAAGTAATGCACTAAATGCACTACAATACATCATAACATAATTCTAGGTTCCCTCTATACCTAATCTCCCTATAGACTTAAGAATTTTCCAAACTCTAATTCTCCATAACTTATCAAAATTTTCCATTAATAGTCTGACATCTAGCTAGTCTTCCTTAATTTAGTAAAACTTAATTTAGTAAAACTTCTCTGGCTTATCAAACATCCAATTCTCTATTATCTATTAGGGCTTTCATTGTCAATACTTATGAACTTCTCTGATATCAGATGTCTTGTCTACCTTAGTCATTAAGATCTCTATCAATCCAATATCTTGTCAATCTTAATCTATTTTAGCTTTTCTACTTTTAAATATCTAATCAATTTTGATCTATTTGACTCTTGGGTAGATAGCGAATTCTCAAATTTATCAAGTTAAAAGATTCTTTCTAATTGCTTAGCAAAATTGGCAATAAAAAAATATAATGGAAATGAAAGGCAAGGCAACCTCCCAAGCAAGTGGCCACTACATCGCTGCCTTGCGAGGCAACGACTTGGCAGCCTTACAAGCAATCGTTGCCTGGTGAGGCGGTGCTAGGCAGCGATACGATTGCTCGCAAAATGACCTTTGCCCTGCAAGGTAGCCACGCAGCCACCTTGCGAGGTTGCCATTTGAGGTATTGCCCATGTTCATTATTTTCAGAGATGGGAAGTCATTTGACCCCTTTGTAAGGTATATCTTTAATATTTTAATCTTTTGTGTTTCTGGCTTTTTCCTAGATGGAGGTGCAAGAGCATTTTATCCTGTTATAAATGTTATTTGTTATTTTCCATAAATTGTATTAGCACACATAACATTGCGTTGTTTGACTAAGATACATCCTTTTGTAATATTAAGGAAGGAGCTATGGCTGCTAACCCGCTTGTCAAATGCATTGAAGATGCATTGACAATGAACCAATAGCTTATCAAGTAAGATTTCTAAGACCTATTTGATCTACTTGTTTAGCGCCCAACTTGTCGACTTTACCTTTTAAGTTTAGTAGATTGTTTTTGATGGTTATACTTACCTTTTGATAGTTTCTTGCTTTATTTTGAGCAATTCTTAATAGGTCTTCTTGGTAAGTTATCAGATTTAGGAGGTTGATAGAGTGAGTTGGTGTAGCAAAGAGCAATAAAGTTTATATGTAACAAAGATATGACCTTTTGTTGTGCATCAAGAGTCCAATTTGCCTAGCAATATTGAGCATTGTTGCATTAGAATTTTCAGAATTTTGAAGGGTGTGACATTTTGCTGTGTTGTCTTTCACCTTATTTGTGCATTTTGATTTGTTCTATCAATAATACTGCAAATGACATCATCCCATGACCCATATAAAAAATTGTTATGTGGATATTAAATATATTAATTTTAACTGCTTCTGTTTATGATCCATTTCTCTACCTTGTGAAATTTGACTAAACTCAATTATTATAACTTATGTTATTGACTTGTTTTTAACGATGTTTCAATTTGATCCTCCCATGAAGTTTTTTTGTTGTGAGTTGAACCTCTCACACTTCAAGATCACATATTATGAGGAAGAAAATGTACCCTTGTAGTTCTAGGTAAGTTTTGGAGATGCAATAATCCTTTTGTATATTAGATGAGTCAAAAAAATCTTTTTTTATTAAACTATCTGTTTTGATTGAAGTTGGTTCATTAGTTGTCGTCATATTTTTGAATAAAGTTCTTATAGATTTTTCCGAGAGAAGGATAATCTAACCACCCTAGATTCAACATTTAATAATTATTTTAGTCAGTTAGTATGCGACCCCCTAAACCTAAAATCCTGGATCCATCCTTGTTTATCATTGTTGTCAAATTTCCAACAGTTGACTAGGATTCTTAATCAGTTGATTATTCCATTGTTGTCGTCGTATGCAAATTCTATCATTGTTGCTTTATCAATGGCAACTTCTATATTAGCTCTTGTAGTAACAATTGACTGACATTTTTGTTAGGGTGCATATGAGTTAAAGGGTGAATTGTTTCATTCGCTTCTTCAAACTTGATGTTGTAGCTGAAAATTTGAAGTGAAGACTTCACAATGTTAACACTTGGATTTTACTTAGTATTTATCTCCTTAAGGTGACAAATTCAATGGCCCACTCCTCAGACTCATAGCTCCACTATGAATGTCTCCTTCTCGAAAACTTCTGGAGACAGAGAAGCCTCGTATAAGCTCAATGATATAATACAAATAAGAAATGGAAACAAGATTACAAAGGAAATAAAAAAAAAATTTACAACATGAATCTTATTTTCCTTGCTCTTTTCTTGCTTTGGACTACCTCTTGGTGGTAGGAAATATAATAGCACTTATCTCCAAAATACTCAAAGACCAATGGCTTGAAAACATCATGAAACCCCCTTTTCTAGGGTTTCTCTCGGGTTGGAAAGTACTTCCTAATCGATTGATCTTACCCTCAATAGATTGTCACGTTAGATCAACCATTCCAAACTTGTAGAATGGCTCTTTTCATTCGTCCAATTGATTGGTAATACATATCAATCAATTGGTAATCACAGTTGCTAATTGATTGACCTAATTGATTCTGAAGCTTTCTATTCTCACGAAAAATACTCCAATGGATTAGCTTAATCAATTAAACCTTGCTGAATTGATTGCCCTAATCGATTCCAGTACCTTTTATGTTATCGCGAGAAATCGACCAATCGATTTATCTTAATCCAATCGATTGCCCAATAGATCTCAAGACATACTGTGCTCACGAATAAGGCCTTTAATCGATTTCACCAATTGATTAGTTTAGGCAAATCGATTACTCTAATTGATTGTCCAACCCTAAGCTCTGATATGAGTTTAGGGTTCCTTTGCCCAACATTAAAGTTAGTCGTGACTCAAGGGACTTCCTGTTGCCTAGTATCATACTTTTCATTATATCCAATGAAAGTCTCTTATCACAATGGACATCCCAATGAAAATCTCATACTTTTCATTGTATCCAATGTTCTACATTGAGAATTCAACCAATTTCCTTCAAAATCTGCTTTCATATCTTAATCATGCATTTAAGGGTTATCTCCTCTAAAAGCATGCTCCAACTTCTATCATTGCACCAACAATGATTTGAAGTTCCTACACCTTTAGAAAATTGAACTATAAACCTAAACCTCTTCCTTGACTCTAAATTTGTCCCTTTTAACTATTCCTTTTTTATTTTCATCGAGAAAATGACTCTTAAATACTTGTTTAAGCATTTCATAGGATTAGGTGTTGGTGCATGTTGTATTAACGGTCTAACTCAGGTTTTGATGAATGCCAAAGTAAGTTAAGTTAGGTTTAATGTGACCTAACGATTTAACTAAGTATGCAAGAGAAGTCCAGATAGGTCGATGGACTGGCTGAATATTTGGCAAGAAATCCAGCTAGGTCGATGGGCTGACTGGATAGCTAGTACGAAGTCCAGATAAGTCGAGGGACTAACCAGATATTTGGCACGAAGTCCAGCTTGATCAACGGGCCGACCGGATAGCTGGCATGAAGTCCAGACAGGTCGACAGGCTGACCGGATGTCTGGCAAAGCGGTAAGTTAAGATAAGTCACTGGAGAAGAGTGACTTCATGAGGATGTGTTCCCCGTTTGAGGAAACAGTAGGCGTCGATCCAACTTAGATCCATTTGGAAAATTTAAGTTAAGATCTTGACTAGATTCTGATCTCGAGGAGACAAAATCTAATTACTACTCTTGATTATAATTGTGCTAACACTTAGTTTGCAGGGTAATATAAGTTTTATTATCTCGGACTAACTTCATTTTGCAGGAAATAAAGGTTGCTGGAAAAGTTGGTCCGGGCACCCGGAGTAGTCTGGGTGCCCGGAAGGGATCTAGGCGCCCAAAATGCCCAAAATCAATCTTGTCGCCAGTTTGGAGTGCGTTGATTGGATGGCTGATGTTACGGTCTAGGCGCCCGGAAGGGATCCAGGTGCCCGGAACTACCTATATAAGCAGCCTTCCACCAGGAGCACAAAACACAACTTCTCTCTGCAACTGCTTTCTTGCACACTGCTCCAAAGACGCTCTTGCAACGCTATGAAGCTTTTCCGACAACCTGCAACTCAGTTTTTATTTTCCTTGTTGTTGGTAACTTTATTTTATAGTTCTTGTACTTATGGTGTAACTCTTTTGCGAACTATTAGTAGATTGCCCAATGAAAACACTCTCACGTGCGAGCCTTGGAGTAGGAGTCCACAAAAGTTCTGAACCAAGTAAAACTTGGTGTGTTAGCGTGGTTTTTGTTATTATTTTCCACTGCGTACTTTGACTTGATTACGATTTTTCAACGATCGCTATTCACCCCCCCCCCCCCTCCTCTAGCGCTCTTTTCGATCCAATAAGTGGTATCATAGCAGGTACCGTTCTGATTTGGTGCAACCACCAATCAGGCAAAGGGGGTAAAAATATTTATTTTCTTATTTTTGGTTTTAAGTTTTTTGACATAATCCAAATTGGTACAGTTACCTCTTTGGAAACATTTTCTCATAGTAAACCAATCTGAATTGGTGTAATACCAATTCAGTCTTAATATTTTTATTTTTATCCCACACTACTAATCCAAGACCAAAAGTCTTGGGACCATCTCTGTCTTTCTTTATTGTGTGCAAGAGCAATGACCTAAAATGAGGGATACAGCATTGCCCGTCTTCCCCTCTTCAATGGTGACGACTTCCCGTATTGGAAGAAGCAAATGTAGGTCTATCTAAAGACCGACCAGTGGTTCATCATCACCAGAGGCTACAAGGCTCCGGTCGATAATGCTGGAATTCCGATGGACCCGGAATAGTGGAATTCATAGATGAAGAAGAAAGCCCAAATAAATCTCAAGTCTCTCAACACCCTCCAGTGCGGGCTAACGAAAGAAGAATTGAACCACATCGGCCCACATGAAAATGTGAAGGAACTGTGGGACAAGTTAATCGAACTGCACGAGGGAACCAGCGATGCGAAAGTAACGAAAAGAGACCTCTATCTGAATAAACTATTTAATATAAAAATGCAGGAAGGAGAAACTGCGAGTTAACTCCTTGCGAGGATAAAGGACATCCTCAACGGGTTTCACAACATCGACCACCAGATAGAGAACCATGACCTGATAAGGTATGCCCTTAACGTGTTTTCTCGAAATGCACCGTGGGCATCCATCGTGGATGCTTACAAGATTTCGAAGAATCTTTCCAAATTAAAGCTAGATGAACTATTTTATGAACTTGAACTCCATAAATAGACTAACTCAAAACAGGTCGAGAAAGGAATTGCCTTTTTTTGCAGGTTCCTCCAAAGACAAGTCAAGAACCAAACCTGAACCTGAAGGTGAGTCTGACCAAGACCCAGAATGTAACGACCCAACTCCTGGGTACTAAGCTGTGAGCCGGATCGCTACATTAACTACTGAAACTGCTGTGCCGTACTGTGCGGAAAACTGGGTAAAATAAAATTTCTCTAACTGACTCTATTAAATTGACAACTGGTACACTCATGCTGTTATAAGGAAGGGTTCAAGACCTTTCCGGTAGGAGTATATGTGCTAAGGAGGATACTTGACCTCCCATCTGAGCTAGAACTCAAAGCTATCTTCCCAGCTAGCTGTTGTTCGATCCACGGACCGATCAAACTTGTCGTGATCCTGTGCCCTGCTGGATCGGTCTACGGACCGATCCAGCAGAGACTGGATCGGTCGGCAAGACCGATCCAGGTGTGTCTGGATCGGTCTGCAGACCGATCCAGGCACCTGGAG
This sequence comes from Zingiber officinale, assembly GCF_018446385.1. Taxonomy (NCBI): domain Eukaryota; kingdom Viridiplantae; phylum Streptophyta; class Magnoliopsida; order Zingiberales; family Zingiberaceae; genus Zingiber; species Zingiber officinale. The sequence goes on from NC_055992.1 coordinate 140,988,868, forward strand.
ACGCTGAGAGATGCCTCGTACCTCGATCTCTGGACCGGGAAGGCTCGAGATTTCTCGAAGCTCTAAGGCATTGGATCGGTCTGGTGACCGATCCAGTGATACTCAGGTTTATCCGTTGGATCGGTCGGCTGACCGATCCAGTGGTACAGCTCAGACCCTGATCGGTCTGGGGACCGATCAGTGTCTGATTTCACTCGAGAGTTCTGATTTCAGCACTTTGGCGTGCCAAAACATCACACAACAGTTCTAAAACAATGGAGATACATTCTAGCATGTAATTACTAATGTTCTAAACATGATAAACTAAACAAGACATAGTTACTAAGCTAGAACAATTAGTAACAAGACTAAGTATGAAACTAAACATGTTAAGTGCTAAAACTGAAATAAAAGCGTATAGATCCCAAGGATCTTTATTCCAGACCCCTTGCACACACACATCATCGTAGCATCGTCCTCCAGCCTCCGCTAGTCCACTTTTCTTTTACCGGTATCTGCAGTATAAGAAAAATAGTATCTGTAAGCCAATAAGCTTAGTAAGGAACCATCTACCTCACAAAAACATGCAACGATGCAATTATGTTTTTAAAACATGCTGTTTGAAACCTAAACTGAGCATGCAAGCATGGCATGGCATGGTATCATACAAAGCATGGCATGACATATAAACTGAACCTGAAATTGAACTAGTCATGCATATATCTAAATTTGTATACGAACTCAAATCATGTAAACTGAACCTGACTGAACTGAATGCTAAATTAGTGTTCTCATCACTGGTTTCAAATTTGAAAACTATACATATAATAGATGAAAATACTAAACATGCTGTTGGGCCTCTTCTGTGGCGTGACAGCGCATCCCTACGAGACCCGGGATTGCAAGTTCCGAATCCAGCAGGGTTACTAGGTTATCTGAACCTAGGGACGACTGTGGGAGTCCAGCCCATGGATATCTGATCCAAGTACAGTGCCAACTGAATAAAAGTAAAATACTGAATACTGTTTTATCTTACTTTGCTGTTCTAGGTTATCTGAACCTAGAGCTAGGTTATCTGAACCTAGAGGCTACTGTGGGAGCCCACCCAATGGATATCTGATCCATTTGCTGTAATATCTGATAATAAACTGAGTAAAAATGTTCTAATTCATTTTACATGCTGTTAGGACGCCTATTGGTGCATCCTTCGGAACTGAGCATTCTACCGAACGCTTGGTGTGCACTAAAAGCACACCCTAAAACCGAAAACTGTGAAATTACTGAACTAATGCCAAAACTAACAAGCGAGAGCAATTATACTGCAGGTGAGGGGTTTCTTACCTCAATCGCAAGGTTTTCTTACGATTTATTCGCTAGGTTTTCCGAAAAACTGCTCCGTTCGACGAACCGCTTACGTCCTCGCGTTCCTCTCGCGGAGAAGAACCGACTTCGTACAGGTGTTGTCGCTGGAAAGTGAACACACGATCCTAGGGAAGGAACCCTAGGTTTCCCTTGCTTTGTTTTGCTGCGCCGAGAGAAAGAAACGGGAGAGGGAGAGGGTCTCGGTGAGGGTTTGGAGAAGGTCACGAACCAATTAGAAATAAACCAACCCACTTAAACCTCCTATTTATATCATGTGGTAATTCCGGTCTAACTTTAATATAAATATAAATGTTTCTCCTTTCTCTCAGCACGGCCCTGCTGGGTTCACTGGTTACTAACATTATCCCTTAAATCATAGGTCTCGGGTTCGACTCCTGCTTAGGCCGTTTTCGTTCCCAATTCTTTTTGCTACTTCCGATACTCGTAAAATTCCGGAAAAATATCTAAAAATTCCACAAAAATCATAGAATAATTCTAAAATAAATTCGGGAATTTTTCGGGCTTTACAATCCCCCATACCTTATAAAAAGTTCGTCCCCGAACTTAAAACAATTCTGGGTACTTCTGTCTCATGCTGGCCTCTGTCTCCCATGTCGCCTCTGCTGCTGTGTGATTTTGCCAACTGACTTTGACTAATGGTACCTCCTTGTTCCGTAACTTATTTACTGCTCGGTCTATTATCTGAATAGGCCGACTGTCATAGCTGAGATCATCACGGATCTGTACCAACTGAGGCTCAATCACCTGGGTGGCGTCTGGAATATGCTTCTTCAGCATGGAGACATGAAATACATTTTGGACAGCTGACATCTCCTGAGGTAACTCTAGCTCATATGCTACCTTGCCCACTCTCTTCGTGATAAGGTATGGTCCCACATATCTGGGAGCTAGCTTGCCCTTCTTCCCAAAACGCATGACTCCCTTCATGGGAGCTACTCTGAGGAAAACTGTATCCCCAACCGAGAACTCTAGGGGTCTGCGTCGTGTATCGGCATAGCTCTTCTGACGGCTCTGTGCTGTCTCTATCCTCTGGCGAATCTGCTGTATGGCTGCTGTGGTATCTGCTACTAGATCTGTCTGAAGCTCTAGTTCCTTCTGTTCACCACTCTCATACCAGCAGATTGGTGATCTGCACCATAGAGTGCCTCATAAGGTGTCATGCCAATAGTGGCCTGATAACTGTTGTTGTATGCAAATTCTGCTAGACTCAGATATTTGCACCAACTTCCCTTGAAATCTAGGGCACAAGCTCGGAGCATATCTTCGAGTACCTGATTTACTCGCTCCGTCTGACCATCTGTCTGAGGATGAAAGGCTGTGCTAAATTTTAACTGGGTGCCCATAGCTGACTGCACACACTTCCAGAAGTGTGATGTAAATCTGCTGTCTCTGTCTGATATAATGGTTCGTGGGACTCCATGCAGCCTGACAATCTCCTTGAGATATAACTGAGCTAGCTGCTCCATAGAATAGGATATTCTGATAGCTAAGAAGTGGGCTGATTTAGTCAACCTGTCGACTATTACCCAGATGGCATCAAAACCATTCGTGGTTCTGGGTAATCCCACTATGAAGTCCATAGAGATATCCTCCCACTTCCATTCTGGAATCTGGATCGGCTGCAGAACTCCTCCTGGTCGCTGATGTTCTGCCTTAACCCTCTGACAGGTTAGACAGATGTTGACGTATCTGGCGATATCTCGTTTCATCCCAGGCCACCAAAATCGTTTCCTTAGATCCTGATACATTTTGGTGGAACCAGGATGCATCGCATTTGGAGTCCTGTGAGCCTCGTCTAGAATCTGTCTCCGTAGCTCCTCCTGATCTGGAACACAGAGTCTGTCACCAAAATACACTACCCCACTGGCGGACACTCTAAACTCTCCACTTTCTGATTCTGCTAACCCTTGCTTGATTTTCTGGATTTCAGGATCCTGCTCCTGAGCTGTCTGGATATCATCAAGCAAGGTAGATGCTAAGAACATAGTGGAAAGCTGCCCGACCATAAGCTCGAGACTAAAATCTGTAATCTCCTTCCTTAGGGGTGGTGACATAGCTGCTAAAGATAATAAGGTGGCACTGGACTTCCTGCTGAGTGCGTCTGCTACCTTATTAGCTTTCCCTGGATGGTAGAGGATATCTATGTCATAATCCTTGACCAGCTCTAACCATCTGCGCTGTCGCATATTCAGATCCTTCTAGACTTTGATGATCTGTATATACTCTGCACTGAGCTCCGTACAAATAATGTCTCCAAATCTTGAGAGCGAACACCACTGCTGCAAGCTCAAGGTCGTGAGTAGGATAGTTCCTCTCATAATCCTTGAGTTGTCTGGAGGCATAGGCGATCACCTTGCCCTGCTGCATCAGTACTGCTCCTAATCCCAATTTAGAGGCGTCACTGTAGATGTCGAAGCTGTCTGTGTTTTCTGGTATAGCTAAAATAGGAGCACTGGTCAATCTCCATTTTAGTTCGCTGAAGCTGTTCTCGCAGTCCTCTGTCCACTGAAATTTCTTGTTCTTCCTGGTGAGAGCTGTCAGTGGGGAGGCTATCCTGGAGAAGTCCTCTACGAATTTCCTGTAGTAGCCTGCTAATCCCAGCTGATTTCACTGGCGTTCCTGGGTCTCTTCCAGTTACTTACTGCTTCTATCTTGCTGGGATCTACCATAACACCATCCTTGGAGATGATGTGACCTAGAAAGGCTACCTGGTCTAGCCAAAATTCACATTTCGTGAATTTGGCGTATAGCTGGTTCTGCTGAAGGATCTGCAAAACTGTCTTCAGATGCTCTGCATGATCCTCCTGAGTGCCTGAATAGATAAGAATGTCATCGATAAACACGATGACAAACTTGTCTAAGTATTCTCTGAATACTCTGTTCATGAGGTCCATGAAAGTAGCTGGAGCATTTGTCACGCCGAAAGGCATGACTACGAACTCATAATGTCCGTATCTGGTCCTGAAAGCCGTTTTAGGTATATCACCTTCCTTGACTCTAACCTGGTGATATCCTGATCTGAGGTCAATTTTAGAGAACACTGTGGCTCCCTTTAGCTGATCAAACAGGTCATCTATCCTGGGGAGAGGGTACCTGTTTTTAATTGTGACCTGGTTCAAGGCACGGTAGTCTATGCATAGGCGCATGCTTCCATCCTTCTTCTTCACGAACAACACAGGTGCTCCCCATGGTGAGTGACTAGGGCGTATGAAACCCTTGTTTAAAAGCTCCTGTAATTGCTCCTGAAGTTCCTTCAGTTCAGCTGGAGCCATGCGATACGGTGCCTTGGAAATTGGATTTGTGCCGGGAATGAGCTCTATCTCAAATTCAATCTCCCTGTCTGGTGCTAAGCCTGGTAGCTCTTCAGGGAAGACTGCTGGGTAGTCACACACGACTCGAACCTCTGATAGCTGTTGGTTCTTGTCCTGGCTGGTGCTGACTACATTTGCTAAAAATCCCATGCATCCTGAATCCAATAGCTGCTGTGCTTTCAATGCTGAGAGAAACTTTCTGGCTTTTCTCTTTGGTTTTCCTATGAACTCAAACTGTACTCCTGCTTCAGGTTGGAATATGACCTTCTGTTTACGACACTCTATAGAAGCGCCGTATCTGATCAGAAAATCCATTCCAAAGATGACATCATAGTCAGTCATTTCTAGTACTATCAGATCACCAAAAAGTTCTCTGTCTGCTATAATGACTGGCACTGCTCTGAGCCAGTGTGTAGATGCCATAATGTCTCCTGAGGGTAGTGTTGTAAACCGACTATTGAGTACTCGAGGTGTTGCTAATTTTTCGCAAACGCCGGATACATAAGAGTGGGTTGTCCCGGATCGAATAAGGCAGTTGCATCATCTGTAAAATGATCGACCTGTGACAACTGCCGAGGCATTTGCTACGTCCTCTCCGGTCGGTGAAAATCACGGCATTCGTGATAGCTGTGGGGCTTCTAATCGCCTCGATCTGGACCATCTAAGGCATACATCTGTAGCGCTAGGCTGAGCTCCATCTTGTATTGGGTGAGGAAGATCGTTCTTGTTCGCACCGCTTAGCCATGTGCCCTTCATCACATTCAAAACAACCCGCACCCTTGCGGCAAACTCTGGATGATGTTTCCCACAAGTAGTACACTTGGGATGTCTGGAATGTTTTCCAGTGGTCCTCCTTTGGGTCACCGCTTGCCTTACGCTTTCCCTTCGATTGGAGCTATGTCCTTGTTGTTTTTGCTAAGTACCTGAGCCCGCTTGCCCCTTGGGCTCTGTGAAAACCTGCTTCTGCTGGATGATGCTGTGCTGATAGTGCTCGGTGATCAGAGCACTACTCACTAGCTCCTCTGTGGTTTGTGGCCTATGAACGCCACCAGCCACATTCATTGCGATCTCTGGTCTGAGCATCTTCAGCATCAACCGTACCCGTTCCTTCTCTGAGCTGACTAGTTCTGGACACAGACGGGCCAACCTGTTGAATTTCTTCACGGCCTCCTGAACTGATAGGTTGCCCTGACGAAACTCTGTAAACTCGTCATAGTGTCGGTTCGTGACTTGCATGTGAAAGAATTCCTCGAAGAACTCTTTCTCGAAGTTGGCCCATGTCATCTGGTTTACTGGCCACTTCGATTTAATCCGCTCCCACCACATGCGTGCATCTCCTGTTAAACAGAAGGAGGCACACTTCACCTTTTCGTGCTCTGGCCAGTCTAGAAGCTCCATCGTGCTTTCCAGTGTTTTAAACCATGCCTGAGCATCCCATGGTTCGCTGGTGCCTGAGAAGTTCTCGGGCTTTATTCTCTGCCACTGGATAAGGTAAGCTTCTCTCTTAGCCCCTGCTACTGGGGCTACTGGGACTGGTACTGCAGGCTGAGCTGGTACAACCTCTGTGATTACTGGAGTCGTGAGGTTCGGTACTGGAGTGACTGGGGGAGTAGTCTGCTGGTTAGCCTTTAAGGAGGCTATCTCCTGCTGCTGTTCAGCTAACTGCTGCTGTAGCTGAGCCACTAGTGCTGTAAGGTCTGGGGGAGGCACTGAACTGCCTGCCTCATGCTTGGGCTCAGCCGCTGATGCTTTCTTAGCTGGACGTCCTCGTACCATTTTCTAAATAGCAGAGAACACATATATATAACTAGGCTATCATGTTATAGTTAACTACTGGTAACATGTTAAATACTATCACTGTAAACATGAATTAATTAACTACCAACATGCGAGCAAACATGAAAGTACATATAACTGATATGAAAGCTGAAAACAAAACTGAGTGAGAGATGTTCTTACTTGGAAGCTGCAGGAACAATGCTGATGTGTGTGTAGGAAGTATGGAACACTGCTCTGATACCACTCTGTAACGACCCAACTCCTGGGTACTAAGCTGTGAGCCGGATCGCTACATTAACTACTGAAACTGCTGTGCCGTACTGTGCGGAAAACTGGGTAGAATAAAATTTCTCTAACTGACTCTATTAAACTGACAACTGGTACACCCATGCTGTTATAAGGAAGGGTTCAAGACCTTTCCGGTAGGAGTATATGTGCTAAGGAGGATACTTGACCTCCCATCTGAGCTAGAACTCAAAGCTATCTTCCCAGCTAGCTGTTGTTCGATCCACGGACCGATCAAACTTGCCGTGATTCTGTGCCCTGCTGGATCGGTCGGTCGGCAAGACCGATCCAGGTGTGTCTGGATCGGTCTGCAGACCGATCCAGGCACCTGGAGGCGCTGAGATGCCTACCTTTCGATGCTGGATCGGTCGGCTGACCGATCCAGGCACCTGGAAATCTTCTCCGAGGCTACTGTATCGAGCTGGATCGGTCGGCTGACCGATCCAGGAGGATACAGTAGCATTCTGTATCTCGCTGGATCGGTCGGCTGACCGATCCAGTGGTACAGCTCAGACCCTGATCGGTCTGGGGACCGATCAGTGTCTGATTTCACTCGAGAGTTCTGATTTCAGCACTTTGGCGTGCCAAAACATCACACAACAGTTCTAAAACAATGGAGATACATTCTAGCATGTAATTACTAATGTTCTAAACATGATAAACTAAACAAGACATAGTTACTAAGCTAGAACAATTAGTAACAAGACTAAGTATGAAACTAAACATGTTAAGTGCTAAAACTGAAATAAAAGCGTATAGATCCCAAGGATCTTTATTCCAGACCCCTTGCACACACACATCATCGTAGCATCGTCCTCCAGCCTCCGCTAGTCCACTTTTCTTTTACCGGTATCTGCAGTATAAGAAAAATAGTATCTGTAAGCCAATAAGCTTAGTAAGAAACCATCTACCTCACAAAAACATGCAACGATGCAATTATGTTTTTAAAACATGCTGTTTGAAACCTAAACTGAGCATGCAAGCATGGCATGGCATGGTATCATACAAAGCATGGCATGACATATAAACTGAACCTGAAATTGAACTAGTCATGCATATATCTAAATTTGTATACGAACTCAAATCATGTAAACTGAACCTGAACTGAACTGAATGCTAAATTAGTGTTCTCATCACTGGTTTCAAATTTGAAAACTATACATATAATAGATGAAAATACTAAACATGCTGTTGGGCCCTGGCAACTTACTTACTGTGCGCGCATCCCTACGAGACCCGGGATTGCAAGTTCCGAATCCAGCAGGGTTACTAGGTTATCTGAACCTAGGGACGACTGTGGGAGTCCAGCCCATGGATATCTGATCCAAGTACAGTGCCAACTGAATAAAAGTAAAATACTGAATACTGTTTTATCTTACTTTGTTGTTCTAGGTTATCTGAACCTAGAGCTAGGTTATCTGAACCTAGAGGCTACTGTGGGAGCCCACCCAATGGATATCTGATCCATTTGCTGTAATATCTGATAATAAACTGAGTAAAAATGTTCTAATTCATTTTACATGCTGTTAGGACGCCTATTGGTGCATCCTTCGGAACTGAGCATTCTACCGAACGCTTGGTGTGCACTAAAAGCACACCCTAAAACCGAAAACTGTGAAATTACTGAACTAATGCCAAAACTAACAAGCGAGAGCAATTATACTGCAGGTGAGGGGTTTCTTACCTCAATCGCAAGGTTTTCTTACGATTTATTCGCTAGGTTTTTCCGAAAAACTGCTCCGTTCGACGAACCGCTTACGTCCTCGCGTTCCTCTCGCGGAGAAGAACCGACTTCGTACAGGTGTTGTCGTTGGAAAGTGAACACACGATCCTAGGGAAGGAACCCTAGGTTTCCCTTGCTTTGTTTTGCTGCGCCGAGAGAAAGAAACGGGAGAGGGAGAGGGTCTCGGTGAGGGTTTGGAGAAGGTCACGAACCAATTAGAAATAAACCAACCCACTTAAACCTCCTATTTATATCATGTGGTAATTCCGGTCTAACTCTAATATAAATATAAATGTTTCTCCTTTCTCTCAGCACGGCCCTGCTGGGTTCACTGGTTACTAACATTATCCCTTAAACCATAGGTCTCGGGTTCGACTCCCGCTTAGGCCGTTTTCGTTCCCAATTCTTTTTGCTACTTCCGATACTCGTAAAATTCCGGAAAAATATCTAAAAATTCCACAAAAATCATAGAATAATTCTAAAATAAATTCGGGAATTTTTCGGGCTTTACACAGAAGACGAAGAATACCTGGTGAACTTGGAAAGAAAAATGTTCGCCAGGAGAAAGAAGAACTTCAGTAGAAATGAGTTGCAAAAGATCAACTTCACCACCGATCCTAACAACAATCTGTATTGCTTGTCAATAAGGAAAATAAATAAAATCTACTCACAAATCAATTAATCAACTTCAAACAGATTCAATACTAGAACTATTGCACTTAGACCTATTTGATTATCATGGGGTCAAATCAATAAATGGAAGCCTATATTTCTTAGTAATAATAGATGATTACTCTATATTCACCTGGGTAAAATTCTTAAAAAATAAAGATAAAACATTTGAAATCTTTACTAATTTTTACAAACAAGTTGAAAATGAAAAGATCTAAAAATTAAAAGAATTAGAAGTGACAATGGAGGTGAATTTAAAAATCATAACTTTAACCAATTTTATCTTGAAAATGGTTACCATCATGAATATTCATGTCCTAAAATACCTCAACAAAATGGAATAGTAGAAGGAAAAATAGAACCCTACTTAAAGCATCTAGGATAATGCTAAATGAGTATAACCTACTAAAATACTTTTGGGTAGAAGCTGTTAGCACAGCTTGCTATATACAAGACCGAATAACAATAAATAAAACTCATAATAAAACTTTATTTGAAATATATTATAACAAATAACCTAATATTAAATACTTTAAAGTATTTGGATGTCTAACCTACATACTAAATAAAAGAGAACACTTAGGAAAATTTAAATCAAAAATAGAAAATGGGATCTTTGTAGGATACTCATTAAATAATAGAGATTATAGAATATATAATAAAATTACACTAAGAATTGAAGAAATCTCAAATGTAAAATTTGAAGAGTCCAACCAAAACTTAGAACAAACTCATATTCAACCAATTGATTTTGTTCAAAGTAACACTAGTCAAGGGGGAGCTAGTGAAAATCTAAGTCAAGAAGAAGAAGATCAACCTTAAATGAATGAACCTACTAGAATCATAAGAGTTAACCCAAATCATCTAATTGACCAAATAATTGGTGACCCAGACCTATAAGTTTAGACTAGGTCATCCTTTAGAAACTTAAGTCAGATATCCCTAATCTCAAAAATTGAACCCAAAACAATAGCTGAATCTTTACTTGACCCAGACTGGATCATAACTATGCAAGAAGAGTTAGCCCAATTTGAGAGAAACGAAGTCTGGGGCTTAGTACCACCACCTAAAAATAAAAAAATAATAGAAATAAAATGGGTATTCAAAAATAAATTAAGTGAAAATGGAGAGATTATTAGAAATAAAGCTAGACTAGTTGTTAAAGGGGTTAGTTAAGTAGAGGTACTTGACTATGATGAAACATATGTCCCAGTAGTCAGACTAGAGTTCATTAGAATACTACTTAGCTATGCTACCCATAAAGGATTTAAATTTTATCAAATGGATATAAAATTCGCCTTTTTAAATGGGCTAATAAAAGAGGAAGTGTATAGGTCAGCCACCTGGGGTTGAGAGTTTAGATCATCCTGATCATGTATTTAAACTTAAGAAAGTCTTATATGGTCTTAAACAAGTACTTATGACATGATATGAAAGGTTAACCTCTTACCTAATTTCCAAAGGGTTCAACCAAGGATAAATTGACCCAACTCTATTTGTCAAATCAATCAACCAAGATATTTTTATAGCTCAAGTATATGTAAATGATATAATCTTTAGGTCAACCAATTCAGAATTTTTATAAGAATTAATAACCCTAATGGAACAAGAATTTGAAATGAGCTTAGTAGGTAAACTAACTTACTTTTTAGGGTTACAAATTAAACAAACAAATTAAGGAAATTACATTTATCAACAAAAATATATTAAGGAATTACTTAAAAAATATGACCCAAATGAAAAACCAGTTGACATAAAATACTATAAGAGTGTAATAGGTAGCCTTATATACTTAACTATAAGTCAGCATGATATTTTATTTGCAGTTAGTATTTGTGCTAGATACTAAACCTGTGCTAAAGAATCACATTTGACTAACGTCAAAAGAATTTTTAGATATCTTAAAGGAACATCAAATGTAGGAATCTGGTATCCTAGAACACCCAATTTTGAACTCATCGGCTATTTTGACTCAGACTATGTTGGCTGTAAACTAGACTGTAAAAGTACAAGTGGTGGGTGTCAGTTACTTGGCCCATCACTTGTCAACTGGTTTAGCAGGAAGCAACACTATGTTGTTTTATCTACTACTGAGGCAGAATATATAGCTATAAGAGAATATGTTGCCCAATTATTATGGATGATGCACACTTTAAAATACTTCAATTTAAACTTTACAAATATAAAAGTACTAATTGACAATGTTAGTTCAATTAATTTAACAAAAAATCCCGTGCATCATTCAAGAACTAAACACATCGAAATTAGACATCACTTTATCAGAGATCATGTCACTAAAGGTGACATTGAACTCAAATACATTGAGTCCAAGTCAAACCCAGCTGACATATTCACTCAACCCCTCCCTAAAAGTGAGTTTAGTAACTTGTGTTGACAATTAGGAATGTGCTTAATAGACCAAGACTCTTAATTTCAAAATTGCTTTCAAAAATTATTCTTTAAAATTCTAGGGTAAAATTCTTTATTTACTTTTCTCAAAACTTCCCTTATTTTTAGAATTTTTAAAATTACTTTTAGCCTTAGTCTAGATCAAACCCTTAGAAAGCACGCTCCTATAGATCTAGGACTTGAGCATCTCACCAACACACTAGGACTACTTTGTTTGTGTATTGCTAAACTTAGAAATGGGTGAAATGCATAGGCAGATTGTTTGGACTTAAGATGCTTATATCAGTGTATCAATACAAGTCTGAGCTTTAAATACTAAATTGACAGTAATCAGGTTAAATTTTTTCAGCTTAGTCAAACACTAACTAGATAAATTAACTTAACCTGATTAACCAAATGAAAACTGCTATCTTCTGATAGTTAGTAAGTAACAAATGGTTAGACAGTTAAGGACATTTTTTTGTTGTCTATTTTGAAATAATATCAAGTTCAGGAAGAGAATTAATAACTTAAAATTTTTGAAAATTGCTTCATTTTTTTTACTACTAGCATTTTCAAAATTGTAAAGTTTGTAAACATTTCAACTTTATCACTCTTAGTGTTTTTAAATGATAGCTTTGTAAATCAGTTTGATCACTATTTAAGTTTGAAATATTATTTTTGAAAAAAGTTTTTCAAATGCTTTCAAAAGTTATCTTAAAAAGCCTAGCTATTTTCAAAATATTTCTTATTTTTATTTTGAAAAATAATTTTTAATTTTCTAACCTTAAAGTTATTTTTGCAAAAAAATTTCTTTTGAAAACCTTATGAAAAATTAATAGATTTTGAAAATAATTTCAAATTTTCTAATCTTTAAAGTTGATTTTACAAAAACTTAGAATTATCACATTTTTGTATCTTTTGGAAATCTTATATTATGAAAACTTTGTAGATTTAACAAATAATTTCAAAATCACCTTATTTTTGGAAACCCTGACATAAAGTTTTTACTTTTAAAAATCACTTAACAAAGATGTCTTTAAAGATTCTCTTCAAGTTAATTAACTTATTTTCTAAGATATTTTTAACTCCCCTAAGTAATCCTAAAAATTTTCTATTGTAATTTTATTTTGGTTACTTTACTTAGTAAACTTTTTCCATATATTGTCTATTCCTATTTTTTTGATGAATGTCAAAGGGAGAGGGTTAGGTTGATTAAGTTAGTAAAATACCAAGCATAACATCAAAACAAGACTAACTTAAAAATCATGTCATTTATTTTTGCATATTGTTTTTTCCTAACTTAACTCAGGTTGTCATTGCATCAAAAAGGGGGAGATTATTGGTGTATGTTGCACTAATGGTCTAACTCAGATTTTGATGAATGACAAAGTAAGTTAAGTTAGGTTTAATGTGATCTAACAATTTAACTAAATGTGTAGGAGAAATCCAGATAGGTCGACCTGACTGGATATATGGCAAGAAATCCAGCTAGGTCAACGGGCTGACTGGATAGCTGGTACGAAGTCTAGATAGGTCAACAGGCTGATCGAATATCTGGCATGAAGTCCAGCTTGGTCAACGGGCTAACTGAATAGCTGACATGAAGTCTAGACAGGTCGACAGGTTAACTGGATGTCTAGCAAAGCGGTAAGTTAAGGTAAGTCACTGGAGGAGAGTGACTTGGTGATGACCCATTCCCCGTTTGACAGAACAGTAGACGTCGATCCAACTTAGATCCATTTGAGAAATCTAAGTTGAGATATTAACTAGATTTTGGTCTCGATAAGACAGAATCTAATTACTACTCTTGACTATAATTATGCTAACACTTGTTTTGCAGGGTAATATAAGTTTTATTGTCTCGGACTAACTTCATTTTGCAGGAAATAAAGGCTGCTGAAAAAGTTAGTTCGGGCACCCGGAAGGGATCCAGGCGTCCGGAATGCCTAAAATCAATCTTGTCGTCAGCTTGGAACGCGTTGATTGGATGGCTGACGTCACGGTCCAGGCGTCCGGAAGGGATCTAGGTGTCCGAAACTGCCTATATAATCAGCCTTCCACTTGGAGCACAAAACACAATTTCTCTCTGCAACTGCTTTCTTGCGCACTGCTCCAAAGACACTCCTGTAATGCTGTGAAGCTTCTCCGACAACCTGTGACTTAGTTTTTATTTTCCTTATTGTGGGTAACTTTATTTTATAGTTCTTGTACTTATTGTGTAACTCTTTTGCGAATTATTAGTGGATTGCCCAACGAAAGCACTCTCACATGCGGGCCTTGGAGTAGGAGTCGACGAAGGTTTCAAACCAAATAAAACTTGGTGTGTTAGCATTGTTTTCATTATTATTTTCTACTGCATACTTTGACTTCAATAACAATTTTTCACTGATCGCTATTTGCTCCCCCACACTCTTTTCGATCCAACATTAGGAACAGATAAATTAGACAAATATAGCTTAATTGACATAAATAAATTTATTTTTCAATCGAAATCAACAACTCTCAATCGATTGGTATCCGTTATCAATTGATTCTGGTCTGTGCTAATTGATTGATGTGAGCTGCCAATCGATTGACAATAGCACCCAATCGATTGATATTTTTGATTTCTCAAATTTGATTTATGATCAAATTCAGAAATGTATAAATAATTCTACGATATTTGAAAAATTATGTAATTTCATATAGACATTACTTATATCAAATACTATCAGAGAAAAATAGTTTTGTATTAAAATATATCTCATTTTCAAAAAATAATATAAAATTAGAAGTCATCGAAAATTTCAATGTTTCACTCTAACTTTTTATTTAACTAATCAATGATGATTCCTTCAACAAATAGACTTTACCAAGATTTTTCAAAATTAGTTTTCAACCATGATTTATGGGCTAAATGCACATGACTTACACATTGTTTTCCCCATCATTAGACTTTATAAAATTCTTGTGTTTTGATGAAACTAAAACTTAAATAGATGCACTAAATCAACATCTTAAGTTTTGTTCATCCTCCTAATATCTCACTTATTTCTAATGTGTCTCAATGCACATACAAGTCATCTTATGGTCTTATGAGATGTAAACATTGATTTTCCCTAAACTGATCGATCATGTATCTCTAACTAGACATTTTAACTTTGATCATTCTACCTAGAATGTCAATTAATGTCATCATCCTTAATTACAAAGAATTAAAAATAATGTATGACAATGACTATGTCATACATCATAATGCATACTTTCAAAAGAAAGATCATTACAAATAATGATGTATGTATAGCATGACATATAGTTTTTTTAAAATAATATGAATATATGATATAATGTCATGACATGTGATAGAGCACACAAAACATGATAATTTTAGCACAAAATTTGATACCTAGAACAAAGAAAAATACCTAGATTTGTTATCTAGGTTTTAATAACTAATCATTATACCAAATTAATAATTTGACATAAATGGCCTTAGCTCCCTAAAAAGTGTCAAAGTCCCAACTTGATATACAATTTGTGTCAATTTGATTAATCTCAAATCCTTAAGTTCTTATTGGCACATTTCAAACTCCTTAAGAGTAAAGATCAACATCTCATTTTTAAGATGTCATAATACCTTGAAAATCCATAAAATGTCAATTTCACCATGGTTGAGCTAACTACCCTTCTAATTAGAGTTGACACACTCTAAACCCATTTAATATGAAGAAATTACACTCTTAGGAACTCAATATCTATTGATACTTCTTGGATGTACTAGGTACTCACTAAGGATAACTTCCCTAAATACCTTCATAATGACCATTCTAGGTTTCTTAGAAGCCTTAGTCATATTAGTTTTCTCAAGTTCAACTCTAAGGATAACTTTACTTCTAACTTTGACTTGACTCCCAAACCTAGAGTTAGTTCCATAGAACTCTATGGTATGAGGACCCATTGCCGTTAGACTTGGGTTTGTATCCCAAACCTTTCTTATCCATAAATGGCTCTTGTCTTCCTAACCATAGATTTTACTTCTTGGACTCTTTGACATTATTTGTTATTTTCTTTAGGGTCTTCTCTAATTTTTCAAGTCTTAATCTCAAAACTTGATTTGCAATCCGTAAACTTTGATTTTTCATTATTGCATTGAATATTTTTATTTTTAGGCATATATCTAACTTGCTTAGGGTTCTTACATAATTTTTTTTTACCTTCCTATCCTTAGATAAGGTTGTTCTAACATGATATGACTTGTAATTTTTCTTATAATTATCATGTTTTCTATTTTCATGATGATAAGCATTAAAATGATAAACTTTATTTCTAGCATGTTTGTTATCATGATATAAAGAGATACTATTAACTAATAGTACCTTAATTTTACTCTTAGAAGCTCCCCCTTAATTTGAGCTTCCTCCTTTACTTTTACTTGAAAGCCTCCTCTTTGAATATTGATTTTGATAATGTCTTTAGTGATTGCATAAGAAACACACAATATGCTCTTTGCCCTTTCATATCAAGGAGCTACCTTCTCTTGGCTTCTCTTTCATCTTATGTTCCACTTTAGTCTTCTTCTTGACTAATTTTAGATATTTGCTCTTATAGTATTCATTTTCCCTACACTTAAAGCATATGATATTATTTTTATTTTTAACAATCAAAATTTTTATACCTTCTTTACTTATAAGGGTGGCACAAGATCCTTCTTCATTGGTTCCGGATGTAGAGACTTCTTCTTGTTCTAGTATCAATGACCTCTCCCCGTCAATCATTGAGGTGGATACAACAACAACAACAACCAAGCCTTTTCCCACTAGGTGGGGTCGGCTGTATGAATCCTTTTACGCCATTGAGCTATATCGTCTATTATATCATCATCTATATTTAAATAAATTTTATCTTGTTTTATTGTTGCTAACCAAGCCTTTTCCCACTAGGTGGATACTTCTTTAATTTCCTTCTCGAATATTGAGCACCTCTTAACTTTTGAATCCTCTTGTTCTTGATCCAAAGAGTCTCTCTCTTTGAAATTTTCTTTACTTTATGATCTGGCGGTAAGAACGGGGGACCCCCTTTGAGGGAAGTCAACGCCACGTGGAGGTCAAAGGTCAAATGGCCGATCGGAAAAGGGGGACCGACCGGCCGAACGGATCCAAGCGGAAGCAAAGGCAACCCGACGGGGAGCCGAGTCTCCGACGCTCACGGTGAACAGAGTCGCCTGCCTGAGAGGGTAGTCCGCTCGGCCGAGGCTTAAAGCATCGATACGGTAAATAAACAGTTTGAGCCAAGCACCCGGTCAGACCGATACCTACGTCCGGTCGGATCGATGCTTGCCTGTTGGTTGCTACTCGGAAAGCCTAGAGGTTCCACTGTACAAAAATTTTGTACAAAGATCTGAACCTTTTCCTAGCTACCATGTGTTCTTTTAAATTAAATTTTGGATCACCTGCGGAATTTAACACGTTTGATCCAAAACTTAATCTATTTGTTCTTTTAGGTTTTGACTTGGATCTCCTGCGGAACTTAACACGTTCGACCCAAATCACCTTAAGTTATTAATTCCATTAAATATTAATTTCCATAATTGGTTCCCAGTACTGACGTGGCGAGGCACATGGTCTTCTTGGATATGGGAGCAACCACCACCGACTAGACAAAACCTTTTATAGAAATCTAATATTTAATTTCCTAAAATAACTTTAGGTTAACCGAAAAGAACAATCAAATCACAAGGAAAAATAAAACAAAAGAACACAACTTCGAAAAACATATTCGAAACACTAGAATCGTAAGCCTCTTGTATTTGGTATTATTTCCATAAATAACTAGCATGATGCGGAAAGAAAAATTACTAGTTATACCTTCTAGAAAGACCTCTTGATCTTCTACCGTATTCCTCTTCTAACCTCGGACGTTGTGTGGGCAACGATCTTCCGAGATGAGAAACCACCAAACACCTTCTTCTCCTCCTAGTAAGGTTCGGCCAACACAAGGAAACTTCACCAAGGACGAAGGACAAAACACCAACCAAGTTCCAAGGGATACAAGCTTTCTCTCCTTCTTCTTCTTCTTCTTCTCCGAGTAGTATCCGACCACCACAAGAGCTCCAAGCCAATAGAGAAGGTTCGGCCACTACCAAGAGGAAGAGAGGAAGAGAGGAAGAGAGGTTGGCCGGCCACAACACTAAGGAAAAGAGAGAGAGAAATAATAGAGGTTGTCCCCATGAAGGCACCTCTACCCCTTCTTTTATAATCCTTGATCTTGGCAAATAAGGAAAATTTAATAAAAACTTCCTTAATTCTTTTGCCATTGAAAAGGAAAATTTATTTAATTAAAAATAATTTTTCTTTTCAATTTTGCAATGGCCGACCACACCATATAATCTCTAAGCAAATAAAATTTTAAACACCAATTAAAACTTTCTTATTTGCTTCCGGAAATTTATAAAAATTTCTCAATAATTTTTATCCCTTCATGATTGGTTTATAAAAAGGAAATTTAATAAATTAAAATCTTTCTTTTAAACATGTGGATAAAAAGAAAGTTATCTCTATAAATTAAAATATCTTTTAATCTACAAATAAGGAAAGATATCAAATCTTTTCTTAATCTTTTGTAGAAACTTATAAAAGAGAATATTTAATTTTAAACTCTCTTTTAAATCATGTACATGATTAAAAAGGAAAGTTTTCTTAAAATTTAAAATCCTCCTTTAATCAACAAATAAGGAAAGATTTCAAATTTTAAACTCTCTTTTAAACATGTAGATGATTTACAAATAATGAAAGTTTTTACCAAAATTAAAACCATCCTTTTAAACTACAAATAAGGAAAGAGATTAATCTCTTCTCTTAATCTTTTGTAGAAAGCTATAAAAGGAAATTTTTAATTTATTAAACTCTCTTTTAAAATCATGATATCCACATAAGAAATAATTTTAATAAAAATCCTTTTAAATATTCTAGTGGCCGGCCACCTAAGCTTGGGACCCAAGCTTTGGCCGACCACCTACATGGCTCATCTACTTGGTCTTGGCCGACCCTAGCTTAGGTTCCAAGCAAGCTTGGCCGGCCCCATTAGATGGGTAAGAAGGTGGGTATGCGGTGGGTATAAATTTCTATATACTAGAGGCTACAATAGGGACCGAGAGGAGGAATTGGTTTTGGTCTCCTAATGAAATTAAGCATCCCGTGTTCGCCCCGAACACACAACTTAATTTCATCAATAATAATTCATTCCACTAAAGAACTATTATTGAACTACCGCACCAATCCCAAATTACATTTTGGGCTCCTTCTTATTATGAGTGTGTTAGTCTCCCTGTGTTTAAGATAACAAATGTCCACTAATTAAGTAAGTTACTGACAACTCACTTAATTAATATCTAGATCCAAGAGTAGTACCACTCAACTTCATCGTCATGTCGGACTAAGTCCACCTGCAGGGTTTAACATGACAATCCTTATGAGCTCCTCTTGGGGACATTCTCAACCTATATCACTAGGACACCGCTTCCTTCTATAATCAACAACACACACTATAAGTGATATCATTTCCCAACTTATCGGGCTTATTGATTCATCGAACTAAATCTCACCCATTGATAAATTAAAGAAATAAATATCAAATATATGTGCTTGTTATTATATTAGGATTAAGAGCACACACTTCCATAATAACTGAGGTCTTTGTTTCTTTATAAAGTCAGTATAAAAGAAACGACCTCTAATGGTCATACTCAATACACTCTAAGTATACTAGTGTAATTATATAGTTAAGATAAACTAATACCTAATTACACTACGACCTTCCAATGGTTTGTTCCTTTCCATTATGGTCGTGAGCTACTGTTTATAATTTATAAGGTACTGATAACATGATCCTCTGTGTGTGACACCACACACCATGTTATCTACAATATAAATTAATTGAACAACTATATTTATCATAAATGTAGACATTTGACCAATGTGATTCTTATTTCTAGATAAATGTTTATACCAAAAGCTAAGCTTTTAGTATACACTCTAGCATTGCCGAGCGGAGGGATACTCGACTCGGGGAAAAAGAAGACAAAGGCAGAGGGAACATTGGGGAACATCTTTTTCTGACAGCGGGCATGTTCGATGACCAGGCCATACGCAGAACCGTACAACGGAAGGTGCTGCTGTCCCATCGGAGAGGTGATCAGACTGTAGCAGTATGGTGTCAGGCATGTTCCTCTGACAAACCCATACTACGGTATGGGAAATGACACGTGTACACCTCGGTAAGTGTGCACAAGCCTCCCCACAGCTCTATATAAGAGCCCTCATACTTCGACGAAGGTACGCGATCACGCATTCTTGCATCTTCGGAGCCACTTCATAATTTCCTCTTGCCTGACTTGAGCGTCGGTTCGCTGGAGATCCACGTCATCAGTTTGGCGAGCGCCACATGCCCAACGTCCGTTGATTCAGCGTTCGGACAGGATCAATTTGGCGCCGTCTGTGGGAACGCACCTGCATCCGAGCGGAAGAAATGGACGAAGCTGGACGACCGCACACGGTGATGCTCTCCACAGAGGAGCTCGACGCCCTGATCGAGGCAAGAGCAGCTAAGCTTGTGGAACAATAAAAGCAGAAGTCGCAAGCCGAGCGGATTGAGCAACAAGCGACATCAGCATCAGGAGGCCGAGCGGAAGCACCGCATGCCACGGTTCCATTTCATCGGGCCCTATTCCGTACGCCTCCTGAAGCCGCAACAGTTAATCGCGATCGAGGATCTTCATCAGACGAGGCGCTTATGCGAGTTAACAAAAAGGGCAAGGCCCCCCGAACGGACGCCTCCCCCGAGCGGATCAACCGGCAATTTTCAGAGGTCATCCTGCGGGACCCTCTACCGAAGCACTATGTGCCCCCGGCAATCGGTGAATACAACGGAACCACCGATCCGGACGACCATTTTGGTAAGTTCGACAACACAGCTACCCTACATCAATACACAGATGGAGTAAAGTGCCGGGTATTCCTTACCACCCTCGCGGGATCGGCGCAACGGTGGTTTCGGAGGCTGCCGGATGGATCCATTACGAATTTCAAGGAGTTCCGCACGGCCTTCCTCCACCATTTCGCAAGCAGTCAGCGTTATTAGAAGACAAGTGTCAGTCTGTTCGCCATCAAGCAAGAGCCCAGAGAGCCGCTCAGAGCTTATATACAACGATTCAACCAGGTGGCCATGGATATTCCAACGGCCACCTCATAAATGATGATGAATGCGTTCACGCAAGGTCTTGTGGACGGGAACTTCTTCCGCTCGCTCATTCGGAAGCTGCCCCGAGACTACGATCATATGTTACACCGGGCCAATGAATACATCAATGTGGAGGAAGCCCAGGCGACCCGAAGAAAAGAAGTTTCAACTGAGCGGCTAGCTCATGCCGAGCGGAATGCTGTCACTCGCCAGGAGCCACCCAGAGGACCGCGGGCCGAAGCAGTCTGCTCTCACCATGCGAGGTCTCATGTCATCCAAGAAGTAGCTGCCGAACGGCCCAAACCAAAGAAGAAGGTATGGACCCCCATGTTCTGCTCATTCCACCGGACCGACACGCATAACACGTGGGATTGCCGAAGCCTTCCCCTGATCGCCCACCCCGCTCCTCGGAGTAACCGGCGTCGATCACCATCATCCGACTGGAGACAATGACATCATGAGGCCGATCGGCGGATACCCGACAGGTGACAGCATCAGTCTCCCGAACGACATTACCCTCAAAGGCACGAGGACAATCCTCGGGTGTCTAGGGAGCGGCCTAGGCCGTCCACTCGGGAAGAAGAAAACAGAAGTAACACTTCCCGAGGCGAAATCAACATCATCGCTGGCGGGCCGACCGGAGGCGACTCCAACAGAGCAAGGAAGGCGAGCGTCAGGCAGCTTTAGATCCATGTGGTCGGCTGCAGCCAAGAACGGGTGAGCGGTCTCGAAATCAATTTCGGGCCCAGGGACTTGGAGGGAGTCGAAGTGCCACATGATGACACTCTCCTCATCAAAGCGGTAATAGCTAACTATACTATTCACCGCGTTTTCATCGATACAGGAACCTCGGTCAATATTATATTCAAAAAGGCCTTCGACCAACTGCAAATTGATCGAGCCGAGCTGCTGCCCATGACAACCCCCCTCTACGGGTTTACGGGCAATGAAGTTCTTCCGGTCGGACAGGTCCGACTGGCTATTTCACTGGGAGAGGAGCCGCTCAGAAGGACGAGGACTGCCAACTTCGTCGTGGTCGACTCTCCTTCAGCATACAATGTTATCTTGGGGCGACAGGCGCTCAGCGAGTTCCAAGCGGCCGTCTCCACCTTCCACCAGAAAATTAAGTTCCCGGTGGCGGATAAAGTAGGAGAAGTACGAGGAGACCAACTGGAGGCTCGGCGATGCTACGTCGAGATGGTCCGAGCTGAAGCTAATTCCGCTCGGAAGACGCCACGGATCGAGGTGAACGCCATAACCGAAAAACCACCCTCTTTGGTTTATGAAGAAAAAGAGGAAGTGCATATTCACCCGACCCGATCGGAGGCCACCACATTCATTGCGGCCGATCTGGAGGCAAGCCAGAAAAAGGAAGTGATCAAATGTCTCCAGAAAAACTGCGATGTCTTCGTTTGGTCGACGCATGAGCTGCCCAGAATTTCGCCAAGTATAGCGCAGCACGAGCTCCACGTCTGACCAGACGCTCGGCCGGTGAAGCAAAGGAAGAGGGACTTTAGCGCCGAACAAAATGCCATCATCCGAGCGGAGGTTGAGAAGCTCCTGGAGACCGGCCACATACGCGAGGTCCAGTTCCCGAGCTGGCTGGCGAACGTGGTACTAGTCTCCAAGCCAACAACAAGTGGAGAGTTTGCATCGATTTCTGGGATCTCAACAAAGCATGCCCAAAGGATTTTTATCCTCTACCCCGGATCGATCAACTGGTGGACTCCACAGTCGGCTGCGAGTTGATATGCATGCTCGACGCATATCAGGGCTACCATCAAGTGCCGCTCGCCTGAGAAGATCAAGAGAAGGTCAGCTTCGTTACAGCCGACAACACTTACTGCGACAATGTGATGCCGTTCGGACTGAA
The DNA here is from genome assembly GCF_018446385.1 of Zingiber officinale. Classification (NCBI taxonomy): domain Eukaryota; kingdom Viridiplantae; phylum Streptophyta; class Magnoliopsida; order Zingiberales; family Zingiberaceae; genus Zingiber; species Zingiber officinale. The sequence continues at coordinate 141,011,477 of NC_055992.1, forward strand.
GAACGCGGGAGCAACTTACCAGCGCTTGATGAACAAAGTGTTCAAGGTGCAGATTGGACGAAATTTGGAAGTGTACGTGGATGATGTTCTCATCAAGTCCGTCCGAGCGGCCGATCTCTTTAAAGACATGGAGGAGACTCTCCGAACGCTGAGGAAGTATGGAGTTAAGCTGAACCCTCAGAAGTGTCTGTTCGGGGCAAAAGGCGGGCGTTTCTTGGGCTATATAGTGATCGAGCGGGGCATCGAGGTCAATCCCAGCAAGGTGAAAGCATTACAAGACATGCCGCCCCCAAGAAATCTAAGGGAAGTACAACGCTTGACCGGTCGGATAACAACATTGTCCAGATTCATCTCGAAGACGGCCGATCGGAGTTTCCCGTTTTTTAAAATCTTGCGCAAAGCTACTAAGTTTCAGTGGGATGAAGAATGTGATTGGGCATTTGAAGAACTGAAGACATATTTGAACTCTTTGCCCGTGCTAGCCAAGCCAGCTGTAGGTGAGCCACTCTGTATTTACTTATCTTCAACTAAGCAGGCAGTAGGCTCGGCATTAGTGAGGACGAGCGGAGAAGAATAACCTGTGTACTTCTTGAGCCATATATTAAAAGACGCTGAATATCGCTACACTGGGCTCGAGAAACTGGCTTTTGCTTTGGTCCTCACTGCTCGGAGACTTCGTCCTTATTTCTTGGCACACACAATCATCGTCCGGACGAATAGCCCATTGGGAAGAGTGTTGTTGAACCCAGAAGCGTCCGGACGACTCATCAAATGGACAACGGAATTGAGTGAATTTGACATTCAGTATCAACCCCGCTCTGCAATAAAGGCGCAGTCCTTGGCAGATTTTATCACCGAAGTGCAAAGGCCAGAGCCTGAAGCTATGTGGAAAATATTTGTGGATGGATCGTCCACTCGGCTCGGGAGCGGGATTGGTGTGTTATTACTCTCTCCCCAAGAAGAAAAGATGCACATATCCGTCCGGCTGGATTACAAAGCCACAAATAATGAAGTGGAGTATGAGGCCCTTATAGCTGGCTTGCAGGCCGCCCGACATGTTGGAGCCGGTCGGGTGACACTCCATTCGGACTCTCAGCTAGCCGCTCAGCAGCTCTCAGGCACTTTTGAGATTAACAACGCTCGGCTCAAACTCTACGCTGAAGCCTTCAAAAATCTCAAGGCCAACTTCAGAGAAGTCATTATCCAGAAGATACCCCAAGTGGAAAATCAGGCGGCAGATGAGTTAGCCAAACTCGCAAGTTCAATATCACCGGTCGTCATCCAGCAACCAATTGAACAAGTATCTTTGGTGGCGCACGTCGACCGGATGGAGGGCCTCGTATTTCTGAGCGATTGGAGGACAACCATCATAGAGTTTCTTCGATCGGGGGCAACACCATCCGATCGGGAAGCAACCCAGCTATTAAGGAGGAGAGTCGGTCAGTTCACGCTCATTGGAGACCAACTTTACAAGAAGGCTTTCTCCCGTCCACTGTTGAAGTGTGTGAGCTCGGAGGATGCGGAGTACATCCTCCACGAAGTGCACCAAGGATCGTGCGGGGGACATCCGGGCGGACGATCGCTGGCTAGGAAAATCTTGCTGGTCGGATACTTCAGGTCAACCCTGCAAACAGACGCCGCTCGGACCGTCGCTACGTGCCTTTCCTGCCAGAAGTATCACAATGTCTCCCACCGACCGGCGGAGGAAATGAAAGCATCTTCAGTATCATGTCCGTTCGATCAGTGGGGAATGGATATCGTGAGTCCGTTCCCTATGGCGACCGGTCAGCGGAAGTTTCTGCTGGTGGCGGTCGACTATTTTTCCAAATGGGTGGAGGCCGAGCCACTGGCCAAAATCACCGAGCAGATGGTCAAAAAGTTTATCTGACAGCATATAATCTGTCGGTTCGGCATTCCACGCTGACTCGTATCTGATAACGGACGGCAGTTCGCAGGGAAGCAACTCGAAGACTGGTGCAAAAGTCATGACATTGAACAACACTTCACTTCCGTGGCGTATCCCCAGAGTAACGGCCAAGCGGAAGTAACCAACAGAGAAATACTCAGAATTCTTCGAGCTCGACTTGACCACATAGGAGGAAGTTGGGTGGACGAGCTGCCGGGCGTCTTATGGGCTATCCGCACGACCCCAAAGGAAGGAACGGGCGTCACGCCATTCCGTTTGGTGTACGGCGGCGAAGCGGTTATCCCGGTCGAAGTTGGCGTCGAGTCCGTCCGGATCCAGAATTATGATGATGATAACGCCGAGCGGAGGAACATGGAGTTGGACTTGATCGATGAAGAGTGAGCCAAAGCGTCTGTCCGGTTGATGGCGTACCGGCAGAGGATGAAGTTGAATTACAACCGGCGCGTGATCCCCAGAGCGTTCCAGGTCGGCGACCTAGTGTGGAAAAAAGTAAAGCCGGTCGGGGACGTTGGCAAGCTGGAGGCTCCTTGGGCGGGTCCCTTCAAAGTCATCGAAAAGCTCCGCTCGGGTACTTATTATTTGGAGGATGAAGACGGACGGCGGTTGGATCGACCATGGAGCGCAAATCATATCCATCCTTACCGAGCTGGGTGAGAGGTGCACTGATGTAATTCATTTTGTGTAGCTCTTGGTCGCCTGTGTTCTTTTAATGCAGGAAGCAAAATGATAAACGCATTTGGCAATCTTTGCCGAACAGCAGTGTTGAAATTAGCCTTAAAGGTCGTCGAGCTCCGACATTAAATATCGAGAGTCGTGCAGGCGACTATAAACCCCCCGGCCGGAAGGCCGTCGAGCTCCGATGTTAAAAATCGAGAGTCATGCCGGCGACTATAAACCCCTGGCCGGAAGACCGTCGAGCTCCGACGTTAAAAATCGAGAGTCGAGTCGGCGACTATAAACCCTCCGAGCGGAAGACCGTCGAGCTCCGACGTTAAAAATTGAGAGTCGAGCCGGCGACTATAAACCCTCCAAGCAGAAGACCGTCGAGCTACGACGTTAAAAATCGAGAGTCGAGCCGACGACTATAAACCCTCCGAGCGGAAGACCATCGAGCTCCGACGTTAAAAATCGAAAGTCGAGCTGGCGACTATAAACCCTCCGAGCGGAAGACCGTCGAGCTCCGACATCAAAATCGAGAGTCGCGCCGGCGACTATAAACACTCCGGTCGGAAGAAAACAACAAAGAGGTCGACTCTTAAGTCGTTTGGCCGGTCGGCCAACTAACCAAAAGTACTTCGTGGACAGCTGGAGAAAATCCCGTTTGCGAAACAGGATATATTTCGCCGAGCGGACTAACTACGCAAAATACTTCATAAAAAACCCCTTTCGAACACAAGAAAGGTGGGATGAGAGGCGAATAACGAGGAGAAGCAAAGGAACATGAACGGCGGTAGTTGGCGAGCCGAGCGGACAACATGCGTATTGATTAGCGAAAAAAAAAAGCAAAGAAAAGGATAGCATATCAGAGACATTAAGGCCGGGTGACCGAATTACAAAAATGGATGAGTTTTTGGCCGAGTGACCGAGTTACATAAAAACTTCTACTCAAGAAAATCATAAATCTCCTGGGGGATGTTGCCGAGGAGCACCGCTTGATCTTGGGCCGGAATGAGGACGGAGTCGGCAAGATGACCCTTGGACTTCAAGTAAGTTGTGGTAGCGGTCATAGCGAGCTCGAAGGCATTGTACATCCGTTCGTAGACTTTCTCCGAGAATACTTCCGAGCAGATGTAATTCACCCTCAGGGCTGCGACTCGGCCAAGCTCAGCGTCTTGATATTCCTTGAAGGCCGCTTGGGAGGCTGCGAGGGACTCCTGCAAAGTCTTCATTTCTTCTTTATATTTGATCACCTCGGCCGAGAGGCTCGCCTTCTCACCGTCTAGCCGCTCCATCAGCTCCTTGACTCTCTGCTCCAGGCCCCGAGCCTCAACATTCTTCTTCTCCAGATCGGAGATAGCCGTTTTCTTCCGCTTGGTGGCCAGACTTATCTTGTGATCCAGTGATTTGTTCAGGCGATCGAGTTCGGCCAGAGTGTGAGCCTGGTCGGCCGTCTTCTTCCATTCGGCCTCCAACAAGTCTTGGGTCTTTTTAAGCTCCTTCTGCAACTCGGCATATGATGGGCCTTGGGAAGGAGCGCCGCCCGAACTCCGTAGCCTTTTGAGCTCCTCGTCCACCATGACGAGCTGATTGGAGACAGCAATCTCCTCCACCCATCTTTGACAAAAGAGAGATTGTTAATAGCCGATCGGAAGGAATGCGTAAAGGACTTGAAAAAATAAACTTACCCCCGTGGCCTGTTGCATGTGGCTGTTGGCCAAATTGCTGAGGGGAATCATTGCGACGCGCGCCCGAGCGTCGGCCCACATCTTGGCTAAGGGCCCCTTCATTGTGATCATGTGCTCGGGCGCGGTTGGGCGATCGGCCTAGGGCATTAATTCCTCGGTGGGGAGATGCAAAGAGACCCGGATGGTGCGGCGCCGACCGGGGGTCGTCTGGGCATAAGCCGGGGAAGGATCGGAGGCCGGCGCAGACATCTGGGACAAAATTGCTGAACGTTGAACTTGGCGGGCAGCGGGCTGAAGGACGCTGACTGGAATAGCCTCGAGGGGGTCCGCAGACGCGTCCAATTGTGACGGGGTCCGATCGGACGAGATGGCCTCCACCGCTGGGGCTTTGCCGCGGGAATCAGCGGTGGTCCGCTCAGAAGGCTGGACCACAGATGTAGCTGAGCGGAGTGGTGTCTCCGTGCGGCGCCTCTTTTGACGGAGGGGGCGCTCCTCCTCCTGAGCCGAGCCTTCATCCCGGACGGAAGGCTCTCGACTAGCAGTTGCGCCAGCCGCTGGCTCTGGGAGAGAAGCCTGAGCGGCCGAATCCCCAGCATTTGTCTCGCTCTCTCCTTCGTTAGAGTCGACCGGCTGGATGCCGAGCGTCTCCATCTCTTTGGCCGCCACGGCCTCGAGCGCCGCCGCCTTCCTTTTCAAAATGCCAGCCATCACGGACTCCATGACGATGTCCGCTGTAAAGGAAAAAGGAGAAAATCAGTTAGCAATCAAAGTGAATGCACAAAGTAAAATTCTTACCGAAGCCGCTCGGAAGGGGGGTCCTGATCGGACTCAGACCGAATATATACATCACCCCTTCGGGCAGGAACTTATTGATGTCAAACCTCAGATCGGCTAGCATGTTGGCCGCATGAAGATAGTCTGGTCGAGTTTTGAACCTTTTGAGCTCTGGTGAAGTTGGTGGTCCGATCTGCCACTGCGTTCGGAAGGAGGTCCGCTCGGGCATACGAAGGTAGAAGTAGAATTCTTTCCAATGCTTATTGGAAGAAGGCAGTTTATTGAAGAAAACTAAACCGGGCCGAGCCTGGAACATATATGTGCCCGGCTCGGACTGCTTAGGGTAATAAAAATAATAGAAAACCTCTGGTCGGAGGGAGATATTGTGGGTTTTGAACAAAACGACCACGCCGCATAAAAGGTGGAAAGTGTTGGGGACTAGGCTTCCGAGCGGAACGTCGAAAAAGTTGCAAATCTCTACGATGAACGGATGAACGGGAAAACGCAGACCGACGACGAACTGGTCGCGGAAGACGCAGAAAGCTCCGCGCGGCGGTTTGTGTGGCCAAGCAGAGGGGGAAGGTAATATAAGTTCAAAATCAGAAGGGATTTCGAAAGATTCCATCAAAATATCGGCGTCGTGGCGATCGAAGCGCGACTCCAGGGTAGTATACCATGGGCCGAGGGTTTGGTCTTGAGGTTGGGAGGAGCTAGCCATTATCCGAGCGAACGAAACCAATAAAGACGAAAGGCAGAGGATAAAAGGAAGAAGATGATAGATGAAACAGTGCGTAGAGGACGAAAACTAGACAAAAAACACAAGATTAGCGTTGAGGAAAGGAAGGAGAACCTTATAAAGAGACGGAGGATCGAAAGAACGACGCCGGAGATCGTCGGAGGACAGAAGAGCAGGATCGCCGGAGCACTGAGAGAGAAGAATTGCGGAGCACGCACTACAACAAAATTGCTCATAGACATCGGTTTTCCACCGGTGTCTATTTGATTTTCGACCGATGTCTATGAAGCCGATGTTAAAAGTCTGCCATTTTAGACATCGGGTTAAAACCGGTGTAGTATCACTTAACGACACCGGTTTTCGAATCGGTTATTAACCGGTGTAGTATCACTTAACGACACCGTTTCATACACGGTGTAAAACCGATGTAATATTGTATGTTAATAACACCAGTTTTGGCAGCGGTAAATGACCGATGTAATATTACTTTATAACACCGGTTTTACATCGGTGGAAAACCGATGTAATATATATTTTTTCTAACAGCACAGATTTGATTTTAAAACCGACAATAACAAAAAAAAATACACAAATATTCACAAATTGTACAAATATTCTTCATTCAATAATATCCATAAAATACACAAATATTCACAAATTATATAAATAATCTTCTTACAACAATATCCATAAAATACCCAAACATTCTTTTTACATCAAAAGCTAGCTAATAAATATCAAAATCAAGGTAGAACATTCTTTTAACACATCAAGGTAGAACCGCACTTCAAATGTAATCTAGCATGCATTCATCCCACTCGAACCGCACTTCATCAATTTCAACTCTGGAGTACTTGAGATTTGTAAACTGTAAAAACACATAAATCCACCATATGTCAAATAACTAAAACAAATGTGTACATGTATCAAATAAAATAGAATACTGAGTTTTTAAAGGCTGCTGTGCAAGATAACGAATATAACATAGAATCTAAAACTTTCATAGATGACACTTAGTATATGCTGCTTAGAATATAACATAGATAATTTGCTCCTTCTAATTCAAGTGTACAGATTGATAAGAACCGACAGCATCATACAACAACTTACTAGGCATGATAATGGTTGAACAAAGAAATATGACTACACAACAAATCTAGTGAAGCATAGAAGAACAAAGCTACCTCTGATGAAGAGATATACTATTTATTGTACTACCTCTGATGCCATCTTGGTATCCTGAATATCCTGCACTAAGCCCCCTATTTTCTGTGATTTCTGCTACCAACCACAGCAGCAAGGAATGCGGCAAGAAGGCAGCTGCCTCCTTAGTTCAGCACCCAAAACAGCAAGTTAGAGCTTCCTTTTGGGTCCATTAAATCCTCTAGTAAGTAGAAACTATTTTCCCTTTGGTTTATGATGGATTTGGAGTGTCTTGACCTAAGATATAATCCTCTTGTAGCCCTCTATATTAAAGGCCAGCATACATGGAAAATTCAGCATATTCTTCTGAAGTCATAACAGGGTAGGTAAACTTTACTTGTAGTTTTTATTCATTTGCTTCATGTAGGAGTAGATTCTAGTAAATTCCCACACATTTAATGTTTAATGATCGGCTAGGGATAAGATTAGCGATCAACATGATCATTTCCTCCCTATAGCCATGTGGTAGAGGTCGAGCTTGTAGCCTAAATAATGTAGTTAGGGGTCTCTATCTGATTAATGAAAAACATGAATATAGGTAAAAACAAAAGATGTGAGTAAAATAATGAAGAGGGGTTAAATCATAAAAACAAAGAGTTCCCTATTCTTGAGGTACCCACAGGCATATTGACACTCACTCTTACTTCTAGTTGAACTTGAAATTCATTGGTATAGCTAAATATGGTAATGGGTACCTGATAACCATGATTTTACTATACTATTCTCATTCACACAATCATGGTTTGATGTAGTTTTCATATATAGAATCCACATTTACACTACATTTTTATACTTTGTATCAATTTTGAACCTAATTGCAAATTAGTCTATTTTCATGGTATTTGATGCTAATATTTGCTTATTATTTTGTAGGCATCAAAAGGGTCATGGACCCGATCCGATCAGGCTGCATTTGGGCTCAAATCAAGGGCTAAACAAGAAGATCAAGCCTCGGAGCATTATAGGCCGTTCATCCAAGATTGAGTAGATCTGAGCCATCCGTTGAAGATCTGGCCGATCCAACTTAAAGGGGAGCAGATCTGAGCCATTTATGAAGATCCAGAAGTTTTGATCCAGATCTGAGTTCATCCAGCCATTGATCCAGCCGGATTAATCTGGACCGTTCATTGAAGACTGGGCTGATCTGGACCATCCAGTGATGATCTGATCGATCCGACCTATACGAGAGTAGATCCAGACCCTAGATCAACATCAGTACATTCAGATCGGATTTTGGATGACTTTCCACCGTTGATCTAGCCCAAATGAATCTCAGCCGTTGGATCTGAACTGAGGAGGTTTAAAAACCTGCGTGAGAAGCTACAGTAGCTGGGCTCGGTTTCGCGATTTTGAGCTACAGTGTGTCTTCTTCTTCCTTGCGGCGCCGACGCTTCCATTCCTCAAATCAGATCCAGTTCTTCCTCTTCTTCAACGACGACGATCTCCAGCTGCCGGCGTTCATCTTCCGATGACCAGAGAGCTTTGAAGGAGGTTTCCCGATGGCGAGTTGAATTCTGTCCGCCGCCGTGTTCCTGAGGGGAGGTTTCCCGATCAGCGAATTTCGCATCCACCAGAGCTTCAAGGGAGGTCTCCTGAGAGCTTCTGATCTTGTTCCGATCTCCATTCCGAAGTGAAGCTAAGTAGATCTGATCAATCGACTTAGTTTTGCAATCCACAGAATTCTTGCTCTGATTCTCGGTTGATGAGATTACCAGGCGGGTGTGAGCAGAAGGGAGGTTTCCAAGATGCTAGGATCGTTCCCTGGTAATAGCTGTAGGCTTAGAGATTGTTTGTTGAATGCTTAAGGGGTTCCGAGAGCATTTCTGTTGGTTTTACAGCAGATTGTTGGAGTTTGAACTTGGATCCGGATTAAGGAATGTGTTAGGGTTTAATTTTCTTTATCTGCTATTTTGATTAGTTCTTGAACCTGCTCAGATCTAATGATCTGATTATTTTCTTTGCAATTTAGTTTTGTTTGAATTATCTTTCCTGCAATTTTTATTCTGATCTTTTGTTGCAATTCTGATTTTGTTTAATTCCTGCAATCAAAACCCATATTCAACTACTAACTTAGCTTTGCAATCTATTTCTTATTTTGAATTTCTTATTTCAGTTTAACCCAGCTAATGTTTAGTTACTAACAAGTGTTTAGCTAATGTTTTACCTTGATTGTTTAGATATTAGTTTGGTTTTACTTTATCAGTGGTAATTTGGTTCTTGATCTTAATGCCTGTGAATTAATTTAGATGTCGAATGTATCATTTGATGTTCTTCATTGTTTACCTATCTATCACTTTGTTGATTGAAGGAAAGAATTGGAGATTTGGTGATTGAATTAATTGTGAAGTTGATTGTGTCTGTGACTTAGATGCTATTTCGGTATCTAGAAGTGTAGTGAGATCTTGAGTTTAATGTTACTGTGATTTTGAATTGAAAAGATAATAATTGATCTATTGATTCAATGAGGCATTTAAATCCGAATTTAATTGATGTTTATTTGATGAGGATGGAATGGATCATGTTTAGATGAGAATGGATTCTCTTTGATGCTATTCTTGACCTAGTTGGAATTAGATGTTGATTGGAACCAATTCTAGAATTCATACACACTTACTAGTGCTCTTTGGAAAAATACGACTTGGGACTCCTTACTACACGCATTTTCTTTAGCTTAAATGGGTTCCAATCTTTATTAATTTGGAGCGCCTTGTGACATGCAAAAAGGCCGACACCAAATTTTGGCGCCGTTGCCGGGGAAATTAACTAGCAATGTGTGTTTATTTTAGATTGATCATTGTGTGATTTTAATTGGTTAGCATTTATCTTACTTGATTTGATTGCCTATTCTTTTTGTATTTTCTTGTTGGCTTATTCTTGAATTTTTAAATGCTTCTACTGTTCATGTTTTCATGAGATTGAAACTTTATGCTCTTGAATCTCCTAATCTTGATTTTTAGTGTTGTAGTGAAGAAACAGGAGATTTCTTTAGCATGGATCCATATTTTCAGAATTTTGGAGGTGGAATGGAGAGTTATCAGTGTTTTCAACCTGAGTATCAAAATTACCCAAATTTGGATCAACAAAATAGGTATGAATCATTTTCTAATGGTTTTAATGCTAATTGGGTGGATAATTCATGTTTCAGGTATGAAAGTGCACAAGGACCATTTGTTGAGCCATATCCTACCTACCAGAGTTCATATGGATTTCAAGAAGTTTCAACAAATTTTATACCACAATCTTTTCAACAAAATGACCCTCAGATGGATGAATCAACATGGAAACTCAGGGAGATGATGCAACAAATGATTGAACATCAAGAGCAACAATTTTCAAGGATTCAGAACATACAGATTCAATTAGATCAAATTACATCATCTATTAATCAGCCGCAAGCACAAAACTCCAGTGGAGAGATGGAAAGTAGCGATTCTGTCAGGCCTGACCCTACTTCCATTAATTCACATGATTTTTCTAATATTTTTTGTGATGATTATGTGATTATGCAAATTTCTGATCCTAATGATTTTGTTGTTGAAGATGTTGTTAGTGAATCAGGTTCTGAATATGTTGTTGAAGATTATTTAAGTGTAGGGGAATGCTTACGGGAAGCATTACCTCAAGAATCACCTGGATTTGATGAAGATGAAGATGTAAGTGTAGGGACTTGTGCTATGGAGCCAAGCACCCAGGAATCACTACATGAGGATGAACATTCACAAGAACAAGAGCTTGAGCCATATCAATATGATGAGGAAGAGGTAACAATCACCACTCCAGGTACCTTTCAACATGAAAAGGTGAGTTTTTCTTGTGATTTATCAGAAAATTTCATTGAGGTACCAATTGTTGACTTTATTAGATGTGATTCATTTCTTGATACATATTTTACCCACACTAATATTCTCCTATCTTCTTTTTACCTCACATGTATGTGGGAGGTGTTTTCTTTGATTGATGTTGTAGGAGAATATAAGCTTCCGGAGTGGATGCTTACACTGAACCGCCTCAGATCTCCAGAGAGAATTTGCAATGGAAAAATGGTCAATAAAAAGAAGTTAATCGCAAACAAAGATACTCCACTTCCGGCATGGATTATTCTTCTCAATCTTCTTCGACCACCGGAATGAAAGGGGAGTTGGTTCCAATTTCACTTGCTTTTGCAATTTTAATTCATGTTTTGTTAATAAATTCTATTTGTGCAACTTACTTTAGTTTCATACTTTGCATTTGCATTTTACTTCCACACTTTGCTTTCATACTTTACATTTTGTTAGTACATAGCATTTTCATTTTGAATAAAAGTCTCCATGGGAATTTTCTAAGAAATATTTTTAAGATGGTAAAAGTTTCTTAAATTTGATCATCAATTTTAGGTCATTGGATATGATTGGATACTCTACTTACATGATGTTGGTTAAAATGGTGGTGGATTCCAATTTGATTAATTGGGCTTATTGGCATGAAAATACCTAGAGAGGACCACTTTTAGCCTACACTCTATTATTTTCTTTGTGTGACATGCATTCATAGCAATTGAACTCTAGAACTTGCTTAGCTTCTTTTTAAAACCACAATAGCATATGTATGCATGGAGATAAAGGATATTTATCATTCTTGTTCCATTATTATTTTCCATTTCTTCCTTTCTCCATAATTTTCTAAGAACATTTTCATCTAGCATTCTAATTCTTAATTCTCTTTGCTTGTTATACTTCTTTTATTTCATTGAGAGTTTTGGATTAATTGCTTGATGACTTAACTTGACCAAGATGTGGATGAAGATTAAGTGTGGGGGAGATGTTCATTCTTTGAGTGAGTTCTTGTATGCTTGAATTCTGCCGAAAAGAGAAAGCAGTGGAAGTTGTTGGCTGTGTGTGTGTTTTAGCTCCAATTATTGATACATTTAAATTGGGAATAGAAGTGTTGTGAGCAGCTATGGAAATTTGCAGAACTGAAGTGTATAGAGATTTTTATAGAGCTGGAAATTGAAGTGCAAGCTGCAAAAAGTAGTGCATTTTTGTATCTGATGTGTATCAAGAATTGGAATGCATTATTCAAATGAGGGAGACTTAATTGAATTTTAAAAATGTGCTGGAAACAAATGGTATGATTACTTTTCGTAGCATATGCAGGATAAAGAAAGAAAGTTTCAGAAACTCTACCTGGATTCTGAACAAATGCTGGAAACAGGATTTAGAAACAATTGAAAACAAGAGTGTGCAACTTTTTCTTTATCAGCCCTTGAAAACTTTGGGAATGAATTGAAACTCTTGAAATTCCAGCGGCAATTGTTGTATTAAGCCTGATAGCATTCTTTACAACCCTGCTGGAAGAATTCTGGTAGCTTCAAATTGCTGAAGTTATGAATTGCAGTAAGCTTTCGAAGTGATGTTATAAGCTGAGACAAGAATTGAATTCAAGCTATTATTTGATTCATTGATTGTAAAGATCTATGGGAATAAACTGTTGAAGCTTGAAGTTAAAAGCAGTAGCATCAGATGAAGATATCAAGTGTACATCTGAAACTCAGAATTCTGTGAGATTAATTCAGAATTGAGCAAGTCTAAAAAAATTAAAAAGCTGTGCAGTTTGGAATGAATGGAGTATCAAAATTCAGAAATGATATCAAGTAAGAAAGAAGCTTGGAGGAAGTTTTGTAATGTGAAGATACAAAGTGTGAAAAATTCTTGAGGGCTTGAGGAAGCTGTACAGTGAGTTGTGTAAAGAAATTTAATCAGTTAAGTGCAAGAGTAACTGAGATCTGAAATGGAACAATGAAAGCAGAAATTTGCAAATGAAGAAAAATGAAATCTGCAGAATTCTGAAAAGCTGCAGAAACATGGGAATGATGAGTTTAGTATCAACGTTGTGCCGGAAATCAGGAATAGCCTTAAAACCAATGTGAAACTCATGTTAAGTTCTGTTTTGTGCTGAAAGAAATGGCATTCTACCTTCCATGGCATCAACAAAACTAAAAAAAATGGAAGCCAGAAATTTTTTTTTTTCCGGACACAGAAATGCAGAAACAGGAGGTTTTTGTAATCATTGAAATTTGATTTTCATGAACCATAATTCGGAATTCAATTAGTGGGTAGTATTTTATCAACACAGCGCTTGCGCATTGCATCATTTACTCTAAAAAGTTGAAGAAAAAGGTAACATTTGATACTCAAAATAGTGAGTTTAAAAATTCTGGACAGCAGATATTCAGAAACTGAAATGCAGAAATCTGATGTTGTTTGAAAAGAAAAGCAAGGAAATGTGAACAACTTGTTACAAGTGTATGGTGTTGTCTGATTATAGAGGCAGAGCTTTAATTTTATTTCTGCAGTAATAAAATTCTGAAGGAATTTCAAGTTGTCTCAATTCATGAATGGATTCTGAGCTCAACCAATTGCTGGAGGATCTGGAACAGCAATAATTCGAATTCTAATTCATAACTCTCTATTAACCAAGTTGAAATTACCTTGAATCCTAGAAACAAAAATGTTAAAATGGAAATCTGGTAAACTGAATTGTTTGAGGCTGCTGTGGAGTTTATTAGTGAGCCAATTTTCTTGGATTGGATTCCAATTGTAAACTTAGTTTCTGATTTAAAAGAATGCAAAGAATAGAAATGAGATTCAGGTCATGTTTGCTGGAAATTGATGTATCAATTTAGACCATTGTGTGTCAAATATTATGGAGATGTCTGATTAAAGACAACCTAAAGAAAATTTCCTTTCATTTCAGTGTTAAATGAAACCATCCTCTAAGCTCAGATTTTCATGAATCCGGCCAAAATCCCCTTTGAATTCCAGCATCCGAAACTAGCTGTAGATTCTGATAATTGAAAATCAGAGTGCAGTTTTATTTCTAATCATGCTTGATTCTTGAAATTGGTTTTGAATTCATACATTGTAGAGATCACTTCCATATTAGAGTGTTCCATATGATGTTGGTGGGGATGCTAAAGTCTTGATGTTGTAAAAGCTGAATTAAGGAGTTCACTTACTTCTATATCAATCAAATTGTGATCAAAGCAGCCTATGCAATCTGATTTCTGGAATTGATGAAATGCATGAATTCATTACAGAATTAATAATTGAAGCTGTCTGAAGTAACAGAGAAGCTGACCAGAATTTGAGTGTCCAAGATAGCATTATATGGCAATTTGTGTTACAAAAACCAGAATTGATATATAAGCTGGACAGCCATCGAATTGCAAAACAGAATAGGAGCTGTTTCCTGAAAAAGCTGGCTGGTAGCTGAATGTTACAATAGAGGGATCCCTATGAGATTTTGATTGGAATGGTGTAATAGATCTGATTTCTTGAATGTTACAATTGAATCAAATTTTAGAAGCAAGCATTTCAGAAATCCTGGTTTCCTGGTTTGGTAACTCAGAATCAAAATTCAATTTCTATCTCCACTCACACCAAATTTTGATACCAAGTTTACTAATTCCGAAACTGAAGCTTTTAATTTGAGAGTTTGCCTTGGATTTCAGATTCCAGAAATGCAGTGTTTTATGTGATTTATAATTTGCTACTACTCAGATTGTATGGCTGTAAGGTTTATGTGTGCAGAAAATCAGAATGGAACTAATTGCTGATTTCAGACAGAATCCTGATTTGATTTGCTGGTTTTGGAGCTGTGATTGATTGATGTTGAATTTTGTGATCAAAGCTGCTATTGGTGGTTAATGGAATTTGATTTGGTCTTAAATCTGTCAAAGACAGAAACAGAGAAAGGGGAAACTGTGCGTGCCAATCTATGATGAATATTTGAGGAGCATGCTTTCAAAAATTTGATAAGATTTCTTTGATTGGCTAAATGAGTTGTTTTCAAATTGCAATACCTGAGACTGGATTCTGAAATTCTGTCGCAAATTTTGTAATTGCAATATTCAATTGAAGCTAATTCTGAGAATGCTGAGCTGAGCTGAATTTAATGCTTAATCTGAAATCTGAAAATAATTTTCAAATTGGAGCTATGTTTGTTTGAATTCTGTTGCTGATTTTCAGATTCCAGATTTTAATCTGATAAATTCTGCAATATTTGATTCTGCAGAGATGACACTAATGGAACAACAATTACATGTTGGTGTAATAAATCTGATGATATTTGAATTGAAGCTCCTATCGATTAATTGTTTTTGTTATGTATCCTTCTGGAAAGCTAGTCTTTGATAGACAATGATATCAGGGGTTGCTGGAATTGGAAATGCAGACACTTGCAATTTGAAGAAAGAAAAGGAAGAGAAGGAAGAGAAGAAGTGAACTGATTCTGAATTTTTGTTCAAGAGAGTTCTTTTAAAGGCTGAGAGGAGTGATTGTGGCTCATATTCAGGAATTATTCAAGGATCGGTAAAGTATCATTTAAGCCAGTTTGTTGAAATCTGTTCCTTTATAGAATCTGAGCTACTCTCAGCAGATCCAGAATTTGAATTTCAAGAGAAAAACAGAATGGAAAGTGATGCTGTCATTGATGCATAAACTTCAACATGTGTATGACTTGGTCTTGTTAGTTCTTAATTAACAAATAGGCTAAGTGAGCTATTTTTATCTCTTTGACAAATAGAGTTGAATGGATTCAATCAATGAGGGATACTATCTTGTGCCAACTGATGTTGCTGTCCTCGTCAACAAAGCTATGCAGAAATAAAGCAGATTTTGATTTCTTGAAGCTGAGATGTGGCAATTTATTTCTTTTGCAGCTGGACATAGAATCTGTTTCGATTTGAAATATAATTTTAGAGATGGACCAAGCTGCTGAATCTACAAAAGAGTTGATGAAATTGATGAAGTAAAGACAAGGAAAGTAAGATGTCTGCAGAATGAAAACAAACACAGTAGTTTGAGGTGTATCAAATTGGTTTGGATGGAGTTTTATTGCCCGAGACGGCCAACAATTTAAGTGTGGGGGAGGGAGCTATTTTCAATTAGCTAATGTGAGTTTGTTTTTGTTTCAAATTGCTGAAATTGAAGTGGAAAACAGTGTAAAGGAAAATTTTTGTTGGCAAATCAAGAGTATCAAGTGTGAAGGAAGAGTATCAAGATTTGCGGTTTGCTATTAAATTGGAGGGGAGGTTAGCTTGGTATTTTGAATTGATAAAAACAAATGGTATTCATCTCTTTTTACATCAAAATGGTCAACTCATCAAGTATATTCCCCCAATACTCTAATCTCCTCAATTTTTCATTAAATACTTTTCTTTTGCCTATTTCATTCACTTTCCTTGTTCTTTTTGCTTCCATTTCAATTCTTCTTGATAATATCCTTTTGATTCATGTATGCTATGTTTATGGTGGTGGAGAAGTAGAATATAAGCAAGCTTATGGTAGTGAAATGTTGTGAGTTGCATTGAGTGAGCTCCACTTATACACATGCTTGAGTGTGAGAGATAGATTAGGTAAATCCCTTGTGAGATTGCAACTTGCTTAATTTTTCAATTGGATTGAAACTACCATACCTACTGAATATTGTTTGGATTGTATTCATGATTGTTGAGATCTTTAATATGGTCTTAGTTAAATTCTTTTTACTATCTTTTAGGTATTGCTAGGGAATTTTCTATGGAGATGATTTTTAGTTTTCTTTACTTTCACGGGACGTTCAAGAGTAAGTGTGGGGGAATTTGATAACCATGATTTTACTATACTATTCTCATTCACACAATCATGGTTTGATGTAGTTTTCATATATAGAATCCACATTTACACTACATTTTTATACTTTGTATCAATTTTGGACCTAATTGCAAATTAGTCTATTTTCATGGTATTTGATGCTAATATTTGCTTATTATTTTGTAGGCATCAAAAGGGTCATGGACCCGATCAGATCAGGCTGCATTTGGGCTCAAATCAAGGGCTAAACAAGAAGATCAAGCCTCGGAGCATTATAGGCCGTTCATCCAAGATTGAGTAGATCTGAGCCATCCGTTGAAGATCTGGCCGATCCAACTTAAAGGGAGCAGATCTGAGCCATTTATGAAGATCCAGAAGTTTTGATCCAGATCTGAGTTCATCCAGCCATTGATCCAGCCGGATTAATCTGGACCGTTCATTGAAGACTGGGCTGATCTGGACCATCCAGTGATGATCTGATCGATCCGACATACAGGAGAGTAGATCCAGACCCTAGATCAACATCAGTACATTCAGATCGGATTTTGGATGACTTTCCACCGTTGATCTAGCCCAAATGAATCTCAGCCGTTGGATCTGAACTGAGGAGGTTTAAAAACCTGCGTGAGAAGCTACAGTAGCTGGGCTCGGCTTCGCGATTTTGAGCTACAGTGTGTCTTCTTCTTCCTTGCGGCGCCGACGCTTCCATTCCTCAAATCAGATCCAGTTCTTCCTCTTCTTCAACGACGACGATCTCCAGCTGCCGGCGTTCATCTTCCGATGACCAGAGAGCTTTGAAGGAGGTTTCCCGATGGCGAGTTGAATTCTGTCCGCCGCCGTGTTCCTGAGGGGAGGTTTCCCGATCAGCGAATTTCGCATCCACCAGAGCTTCAAGGGAGGTCTCCTGAGAGCTTCTGATCTTGTTCCGATCTCCATTCCGAAGTGAAGCTAAGTAGATCTGATCAATCGACTTAGTTTTGCAATCCACAGAATTCTTGCTCTGATTCTCGGTTGATGAGATTACCAGGCGGGTGTGAGCAGAAGGGAGGTTTCCAAGATGCTAGGATCGTTCCCTGGTAATAGCTGTAGGCTTAGAGATTGTTTGTTGAATGCTTAAGGGGTTCCGAGAGCATTTCTGTTGGTTTTACAGCAGATTGTTGGAGTTTGAACTTGGATCCGGATTAAGGAATGTGTTAGGGTTTAATTTTCTTTATCTGCTATTTTGATTAGTTCTTGAACCTGCTCAGATCTAATGATCTGATTATTTTCTTTGCAATTTAGTTTTGTTTGAATTATCTTTCCTGCAATTTTTATTCTGATCTTTTGTTGCAATTCTGATTTTGTTTAATTCCTGCAATCAAAACCCATATTCAACTACTAACTTAGCTTTGCAATCTATTTCTTATTTTGAATTTCTTATTTCAGTTTAACCCAGCTAATGTTTAGTTACTAACAAGTGTTTAGCTAATGTTTTACCTTGATTGTTTAGATACTAGTTTGGTTTTACTTTATCAGTGGTAATTTGGTTCTTGATCTTAATGCCTGTGAATTAATTTAGATGTCGAATGTATCATTTGATGTTCTTCATTGTTTACCTATCTATCACTTTGTTGATTGAAGGAAAGAATTGGAGATTTGGTGATTGAATTAATTGTGAAGTTGATTGTGTCTGTGACTTAGATGCTATTTCGGTATCTAGAAGTGTAGTGAGATCTTGAGTTTAATGTTACTGTGATTTTGAATTGAAAAGATAATAATTGATCTATTGATTCAATGAGGCATTTAAATCCGAATTTAATTGATGTTTATTTGATGAGGATGGAATGGATCATGTTTAGATGAGAATGGATTCTCTTTGATGCTATTCTTGACCTAGTTGGAATTAGATGTTGATTGGAACCAATTCTAGAATTCATACACACTTACTAGTGCTCTTTGGAAAAATACGACTTGGGACTCCTTACTACACGCATTTTCTTTAGCTTAAATGGGTTCCAATCTTTATTAATTTGAAGCGCCTTGTGACATGCAAAAAGGCCGACACCAATACCCTTTAAGTTTGATTACCCATTTATCTTAATAGGTTAGGTTAAATTCGAGTATCAATGTGTTAGATATTTAGAGGAAGTTGAGCAGGTTAAAAATGTAATCAATACTTTAATCCTAAGGTTACCATTTAAGATAGCTTATCCAGCCACTCTACTCACTGCAGCTCCTAATCTCTAATTTCTTTCTTCTTAGGCAATCATTTAGTCTCCAACTAGTATCTGGTTTGTAACAAAAGCATAACATCCGGTTTGAAACTTATTTTAGGCAAATAAAGCAACCATATAAGCTTATGAAATGAGAGAATGCTACACTCATTAATGGTTGCATAAGGATTGCTTAAGTCAACATATAAATTTTCTTTAATGGGATGTAGGTCAATTAATATGGGTTGTTTAATTCATATGTTTTATGTTGTGTGAATTGCTTAAGGTCATCCCTAAGCTACTGTACATGCTATGTCAGAGCTAAATTCGTCCCAATTTGTGTAGGTTCTTTTCTCCTTTTCACCTAAGCCATATGCATAAACCATGTACATATTAAGTAGAAGCAACTAGTTTTCACTCTTGTGAAACAAAACATCTAATGCTTTTTGTAAACGTTTACATGCTATCAAATTAAGAGTGTCAAGTTTTGATTGGAAGTGTGGATGTTTCCAGCGGTATACAACTTTCTGAAGAATCAAACATAATCAGATACACCGCTACAATGTGATAGTGTACATAAGCATATCACGCATAACAAGCCACAAGTCCTATCAATCTACCATTAATTATGTACTTACATTCATAGTATTGGTTCAAGTCATATCTAAGTTCATGTCGATCTCTTCACATTTATAAATTTTTCAAATAATTAATATTAGCTTCTGCAAATGATGTTGCCCCTACAGATAAAAACATTCATTGGACAATAAAGGTTGAGAAAAATAACCACCTCAAAGTTTCCTTTCAGTTCTGATTCGAGCTTTTTGGTGAGACTCTCGTTGTACAATTCCTCGTAAGCCAACTGAATCTGCTTTCTTTGGGTGGCATTTCTATGCGCTAAAATGTTGATCAGTGTCTTCTCATTAGTTCCCCATCCTGACACATGTAGATGTCGCGGTAAGGCTATTTAGCTTATACAAATTTTGCTTCACTATTTCTTCATAAATTTATATATGCTATTCAAAACTAGTGTATCTGAGCAAGGTATCGAAATACACTGTAGAAGAACTTGCATCTCTCTTATGCACAATGACATTATATGAGGCCTTGATGAACCCATTGCTAGACATTAGGCTTCAAAGGGACAAGGCTTCAGGGATGGACAAACAGAACACTTTTGCAAACTCCAAGAAAAATTACCATCACAGTCTATGCAGTTTAATAGTATTTCTCCAGCTCCAAGTTCTTGGACAGCTTTTGCAAGTTCAAAAGCTCCAATAGGCCGAACCTCACGTCCACCATTGACCTGCACAAGAAAAGGTCAAATCAGACAAGAGAAAGATTTGAAGACCTTGTTTGTTCATCTGAGGTTAACACAAAGTAATCCAATTTATAGTTACGAGTTTGGGTTGAAGCATCCAGACTAGTTTGAAGAAATTAGTGACAAAATACATGACTAGGGAAAATAATGTGCATAAATAATGAAAAGCTTACTGTGCACTGATACCATGCCTACTCTTCACCTGAGGGGCCTGAAGTTATCATGGAAGAAGAAATGTAATCATAGAGAAGTGGAAAGAAACATATAATGAGAAAAGCAATAATTTGTGGAGCTAAAAGAAGCAAGAAAGGCTAAATTATAATTATATAGTACCTGGGGAAGAAACCTTAATGGTCTTAAATTCAACATCATCAGGGCTCCCGACAAAGACTCTCCGAGGGTCAATGCTCACAACTACTGCCTGATGGAGTTAAAAGTATCGACAATAAACATTATCATTGTCATTGTTTTTTTTAGTAAGTCAGATGCATACTGCACAAAATTGAAAATCCATTTTCCACAATAGTGAATATCAAGAAAAGAAGGTGACAAGAAATGCAACTTGAGTTGTACTCTCAGTAAACAATTAACCTATCACATACTTTCATTGAACAGGTTCAGATAGGGAGAGAGAACAGCTGAAATATAGGTGCAACAAACATAGGATCAAGGTTATAGAATGGGAACAAATAAACATCAAGAATATACGTAGTCACCAGCTCTCCTCATTGCAGCGATAACTCGTTGATAAAGATCAATTTTTAGCACAGAAAGGTCTTCCACCCACCAGTCCTGACAATGCATCATTAATTTTCCTGATCTGCTATCACATTCTAAGTGAGCTAAACCAGAAACCAAATCAAAAGAAATCCGTAAACGATGCTGCAGGGGAAAATTCATTGAGTGGAAATTACCCAAAGATTTCAAATCAACTTCTCACGAAGACACAAATTCGACTCTAAATCATTCCGAAACCCTCCAATTAGGAACCAAAACTTCAAGGAAAGCTCGAATCACTTCTGACCTCTCTGTGACCCATTCTAACAAACAGGTAACGTGCAACTCTCTACAACTTGTTCATCATGGAAAACACAACACAACTCAACCTCAAATCATCGAACACCAGCCAAAATCTCTAGGAAAACCTACTGTGAACACATCAGAAATCACTGTCAAACAATTTTGGGTAACATACGCAAACCAAGCAGTAACCTTCAACCGAAACCTCCAACAAGAACACATCCCACCGAGAAGAATCCAACCCGAATCGTATACAAAGAAAAACCAATCAAACACATCCACAGAAGAGGAAAACATATCGAAAGCGTCTACAAAAGAAGTAAATCAAAACATCTCCAGGAAGAACAATCAAAGCCTTTACCAGAAGAAAACCAGTCGAAATCCATACCAAATCCTCACTTTCTATAGGTTTTCCACCCCACTATACCTCATGGATTTCGAGTTATCATAGGTAGATACACTTGCCTCTTTCTTCTTCGTCTTGCCTCCACTCGTCCTCGCGTTGTGCCCCGTCAGCTGTGGCACCGCCTGCGAAGCTCAGCTAGGCAGCGAAATGGCGCGACGAGTGGCTCTGTCGACTCGGGAAAAATGGAAAGAAGAGAAGGGTCGGCGGAATCGGGCAGGGAGATGTGACGAGGAAATGAACCCACTGTTCAAAGGGGACGGCGACGGCGAGAAATCGAGGGAGCGGAAGTTGAGGCGGCGCCAGCAGCTAGGGTCGAGGGAGGCGCGGTACCAGGACTTGCAGACGAAGGGGACGGCGACGGCGACGGCGAGATATCCGAGGGCGAGACGGCGGAAGGGGAAGAGGGAGATGAGGCTGAGGTTTAGGTTTATGTTGAGAGAAGGGGCACGATATTGGTTTAGGTTTGGAGGGAATTTTGTGAAGTCTTGTAAATTTTAGCAGGTGAAAAAATTAAATTATTTAAGAAGGGGTTTATTAACATCGGATTTTAAAAACCGATGTTAAAATCGGTGTCTATTAACCAAAAAAAGGGCGCTCATAGACATCGCCTAAAAAACCGATGTCTATGAGCTAAAATCTGCGCTCATAGACACCGGTTTTAAGAAAAACCGGTGTAAAATACTCAAAGACTTCGGTTTTAGCCTAAAACCGATGTTGTTCCACTGATGTCTATGAGCGATTTTGTTGTAGTGACGCGAGAGTGAAGGTGTGGCGGTGGAAGAGGACGAAGGCTTTATAGGGATAAGCCCGAGCGGCCTCAGCCGTCGATTGTAGGTCACGGGAATCGAAGCCTGCATCTGGCCGTCCATTTCAAACTAAGGCAGTCCCATCGAAGGTAACGCCGCCGCCGTATGCTGACGGCATCAGGGGTGCCATGTGGCGTTCCATCACGGGAGAGCATTTAATCAGCGTCTTATCAAGGCACAGAGCGCGTGCTCGTCCTTAATGACGGAGATTGGCGTAAATTCCGAGGAAATCCAAGAGAGGGTGGCGTTGACTGAGGCCGTACTTATCTCCACACCGTCCGAGCGGATGATGGTTTCTTGGAAGCGCCGCTCAGCACAACGGGCATCCAGTCAGTCGGACTAATCTCCTCCTTCGACTAGACTTGAAGGGGAGGCAAGTGATCCAGCGGTAAGAACGGGGGACCCCCTTTGAGGGAAGTCAACGCCACGTGGAGGTCAAATGTCAAATGACCGATCGGAAAAGGGGGATCGACCGACCGAACGGATCCAAGCAGAAGCAAAGGCAACCCGACGGGGAGCCGGGTCTCCGACGCTCATGGTGAATAGAGTCGCCTGCCCGAGCTGGTAGTCCGCTCGGCCGAGGCTTAAAGCATCGATACGGTAAATAAATAGTTTGAGTCAAGCACCCGGTCGGACCGATACCTACGTCCGGTCGGATCGATGCTTGCCGAGCGGAGGGATACTCGGCTCGGGGAAAAAGAAGACAAAGGCAGAGGGAACATTGGGGAACATCTTTTTCTGATAGCGGGCATGTTCGATGACCAGGCCATACGCAGAACCGTACAATGGAAGGTGCTTCTGTCCCATCGGAGAGGTGATCAGACTATAGCAGTATGGTGTCAGGCATGTTCCTCTGACAAGCCCATACTACGGTATGGGAAATGACACGTGTACACCTCGGTAAGTGTGCACAAGTCTCCCCACAGCTCTATATAAGAGCCCTCATACTTCGACGAAGGTACGCGATCACGCATTCTTGCATTTTCGGAGCCACTTCATAATTTCCTCTTGCCTGACTTGAGCGTCGGAGGGTCATCGCCGGGAACCCCTTCCCGGCCCGACTTCCTTGCAGGTTCACTGGAGATCCACGTCATCAGTTCGGAGAGCGCCACGTGCCCAGTGTTCGTTGATTCAGCGTTCGGACATGATCACTTTACATTAAGGGTGGATCTTCATAGAGCTTAGCCAACTTACTCAATAATTCATTGGCATCCTTGTATTCACCTAGCTAGCTTACATACAATATTATTATGATTCAAGCTAACAAAAATTTTATTACCTTGTCATTTATTTTGGATTTTTTAGTTACTCCTGGGTCCACTTCTTCTTCTTGAGGAGTTTTCTGTTGCTATCCATTGGGATTTCAAATCCCTCCATTAGAGTAAATTATTATTTTATATTCATCATGAAGAAATTCTTAATCGTAGCCTTTCATTGGTCAATCCTTCCAATCCGAAAGATGGAGGTGCCTGGTTGTCATATCCGAAACCATCTGAAGAATTAATTTTTGAACTTGAGCTTTCTTGATGAATTGTCCTTTGACTTGTTAATAATTAGGACTGAAACTTTCACTATCTTCTTCCTCTAGCTCTTACTTCTTCCGGTGGTTAGTTCGATGAAGAGTGATCTCACTTTAAGCCTCTGTTTACTCCGAAAGAATGAAAGTGGAAGGAAAGGAATTGATGGTAGAAAAAATTCCATAGGAAAAGGCAGGAGAAAGAAAAAAGAAAAGAAAAGAATCAAGGGTGAGAGAAAAAAAAAAGCTCTCCATGGAAGAAGGGAAAGATATGGAAAAAAACAGAGAATCACGGGTTTCCTCACATTCGCCCTTGTCCTCACTCATGCTCACCCTCGCAAGGCTATCGACCTTGCGCGCTCACACTCGCCCTAGCCCTCAGAGAGCCACTAACCCAGCACACAAGTCCTCGCAGGGCCACCAGCTTCGCTCGCCCACCCTCACTCATGCTCACTCCTCAGCGTCCTCGCTCGCGCTCATCCTCACAGGCCATCAACCCTGCTTGCCCGCTTTCCCTCACTCATGTTCTCCCTCGCTCGTGCTCTCCTTCACAGGGTCATCTGCTCTACACCTTTGCAATGCCACTGGACTTGCAATCGCTTGCTCACGCTCACCCTCGAGAGGGTCCCTGGCCCCGTGAGCGACCTCTGAGGTCGCTCGTCCTCGAGGGGCCGCTAGCCCCGCGAGCGACCTCCAAGGACGCTCACCCTTGGGGGTCATCGAGCACGGAAGTGACCTCTTAGGTCGCTCGCCCTTTGTGGGCCGCTAGCCCCTCAAGCAACCTCTGAGGTTGCTCATGCTCACTGGGTCATCTCCTCCCTAGCCGTTTGCATCTCCCTCATAGGTCCGCCGATAGGAAAAGGACATCGAGTGTAGTCACCTATCACCGTCTTGTATTGTCAGTAGTGACAGTGAGAAATAGATATGTGTGTTGTGGCAGAAGGGAATTGATTTCCGCTCGATTTGGGCAGAAGCAAAAAATAATGAAAAAATATCCATGGAAGGATTTATAAATCTATCGGTCCATTTGGTAAACAAAAGAAAAGAAAAGAATTTTTAATGTTTTTTGAAGTAAATAAAAGAAAGGAATATAGTCCCTCTATGTTTAAGAAGTAAACAGTGGAAAGTTTTTCATGATGGAAATTTTTTCATAGTTTTTATTTGCTTCCTCCTAAATAAACAAAGCATAATACCACTTGTTAAGACACGAATGAGCTAGGGGGGGGGGGGGATGCGGGGGGAATATTTCTATTTGCTTCTTTAAACTTGATGTTGTAGTGGAAAACTTGAAGCCAAGACTCCACATTGCTAACACTTAAATTTTACTTGATATCCATCTCCCTGAGGTGACTAATCAAAGGATCTACTCTTCACACTCATAGCCCCACTATGAATGTATCCTTCTCGAAAACTTTTTGGATGCAGAAAAGCCTTATACAAGCTCAATGTGAGAATACAACCAAGAAGCACAAACAAGATTACAAAGGAAATCGAAAAGTGACTTTACAACATGAATGTTGTTTTGCTTGCTCTTTTCTTACTTTGGATTGTCTTGTGGTGGTAGGAAATATAACAGCACTTGTCTCCCAAATACTTAAGAATCAACGACTTGAAAATATCATAAAACCCCCTTTTCTAGGGTTCTCTCGGGCTAGAAAGCGTCTCTCAATTGATTGGTTTTACCCCCAATCGATTGTCACATTAGATCGACCATTCAAAACCTACAAAAACGCTCTTTTTCTCTCGTCTAATTAATTGGTGAGTCATATCAATCGAGTGACAACTTCTAATTGATTGACCCAATTAATTCAAAAGCTTTCTGTTCTCGCGAACCACACTCCAATCGATTAGCCTAATCAATTGAACCCTTCTGAATCAATTGCTTCAATCGATTCCAGAACCTGCTGTGCTATCGCGAGAAATCGGCTAATTGATTACCTAATCGATTCCGGGACATACTATGCTCCCGAATAAGGCCTTCAATCAATTGCACTAATCAATTGGTTTGGGTCAATCGATTACTGTAGTCAATTGTCTAACCTTATGCTTTGATCTGAGTTTAGGGTTCCTTTGCCTAACATTAAAGTTAGTCATGACTTGTTGGGACTTCTCGCTGTCAAGCATCCCATCAACCTTGACCTGTTTGAGCTTTTTCACCAAGTGTTCGGTCCACATTGATCTACTTAGACTTTCCTTTGCCAACTTCTCGTTGGACTTCTGATCACCATGTTCCGATCAACTTTGAATCCACTTGGACTTTTCCCTTACCAATCTTCTCATTGGACTTTCAATCACCAAGTATCTAGTTACCCTTTTGACTCACTTGAACTTTTCCCTTGCCAACTTTTTCTTTGGACTTTCTCTTCCATAACCTACAGTTATGACTAGTCACTTGTTAGATTTATCACCTGTTAACCTCTTGTTAGGGCTTTCCCTTGACTAACTTCTAGTTAAGACTAGTCACTTGGTAGACTTCTCACCTGTCTAACCTTCAGTCAGGATTTTTTTTTTACTTAAACATCAAGTTAGGACTTTTCATTATTTAACCTTCAGTTAGGACTTTTCGTTGTCTAACCCCTCCAGTTAGGGATTTACCTTATCTAATCTCAATTAGGATTTTCTCAATCAAATATTCGATTTTCTCTTGATTTACTTAACTTTTCTCTCATCAAATATATCAAAACTCAAGCTCGGACAAACTCACACTTAAGTAAATTGATCAACCTTAATTTGAAAATTATTGTACTAATAATTTTTTCATCAATCAACTACTCTTGATCAACAGCTTTAGCAGTCGACTTGGTCATTTGGTCATGAATAAAAATATTTTATTTATTAGCCACGTAACACCAATCAATTGGACCAACAGTCGATTGATATTTCATACCCGTCAATTGGTATACTACAAATTGATATAAAAAAATCTCAAATTTTCTCATTTGGGATTTCACGAGCCGACTAATCCAATCATCAGATGATTAAACCAGATAACTTCAAAAAAAAAAAAAAAAACCTTCTATTTAAAGTCGCTAAGTCAACAACTTAATTAGCTGACTGGCTTAGTGACTTTGACCACTTGTAAGATCAAATCTTTCTTTGTTAAAATTAGTCCTGTGTGCAATTTCTTAACACTCAACTCAACCAGAATTTTCATGTTGAAGCCATCCCCTATAAGCTACTCATCCATCAGATTACTTGAACATGCAGCTCTTCCTCATTTTATCCTTCACGCCTTTTCTGATGAAACCTGCTTATGATCCTGTCTTGCAGTCTCTCAAATGTTCCATATTATCCTTCCATATTATTAATCAAACCATTGAATCATCATCCGACTTTGGCCACGCTAAGTCATCTTCATATGTAATGGGTGAATGCCCCAACACAAATATATTAATCAAATATTAAAACTCAATCCATACCATGGTCAAACTTAACCAAAGGCCAATTGCACAACATATTTTTGTCCAAAACTCACTATAGTGGGCCATTATACATAGAAATTAAAATAGAAATTTTTAACATAGGAAGAAAGTGTTGAGTACTAGAAATGTATCTATGATGATTGCGATTAAATACGGGGCATCCTTAGAGATCAAACACTTTTGTTTAGTATGAAACGTGAAAACTGTATCAAGCTAGGGAAGACTCCGCCAAGTAGAGTGTTCCATATACAAAAAGTAAAAGTGCAAGGAAAAGGATGATTCATGAATTCCACCAAATAAAGAAATGACACAAATATAGATTCGTAGATAACGAAGAAAACCTAAATGTGAAATCACAGAGGAGATTTCAAAGTGAAAAGATTTCTTCTATGTGGCACAATCGATAAGACAATCGACCAATACTATGAGATTTAGTACCTTTTTTCTTTTTTGTCTGGATCTGCCACTGGCTACGAGAATTGCACATATGTTTTTGTTCTCAATCTTTTAGAGGTTATCATGATACTAAAACAAGAGTTTAAGGAAATAATTATGGTATGTAAAATGATATTTTTTTGATGCAATAATAGAGTTGAAGCTTCAATGTTTTGGACGAATAAATTCTAGTTCAGTGGGGACAAATTGGAGTAAAGAATTTGAGATGAGGGATATTTTGGAAAATAGTACATGATTTGGTCATTTGAAAAGTAGGATGTAGATAGTTGAAAAACTTAGGGTGCATTTAGTTTGTGTATTTTTTATTTTGATTTTTTAAAAAAATATATATTTTTTAAAAAATAGACAAAAAATATATATTTTTTTAGAAAAATAAAAATATCTAAAAGTCATTTTCTATTTTTCTAGAAAATATTATCTATTTTTTAGAAAATAGACATGAAAATATAAACAAAACACCATTTTTCAAAAATACATATTTTTTTCAAAAAAATGAAAAATAAAAAACACACCAATCAAACGCATCGAGTTACTTTAATAATGTGGTTAGACCGTCTACTACCAGATTAGTTGGATAGTAATTTGGATATATGATATAAAAATAAAAATAAAAATAAAAAGTTAACATGACCCATTAATATGGATAAAAATTAAAAGAGTGTCTCATGATATATGTATATATATATATATAGTAAATTATACATTCCTGGCCCAATTTCGGATTTATGGAGGCCCAAAATTGGTCCGCTATATCTGAAATTCCAAGGCCGATTCAAATCAACTTTAAGCAAATCGGGTACGCATGTGGGTATTTCAGAAAATCCGACCCGCTATTCCTTCTGGTGGCCTGGGTGCGGCATCCCCAATTCCTTCCTCTTGCGACGGGAGTAATCGTCGTCGTCGTCGTCGTCGCCTTCCAAGCAATCGATGGCCTTCGCCGCCAATCCTTTGTCCCTCAGCGTCACGGACGCCGCCTTCGAATCATGGCTTCGTGACAATGGCTACCTCGAGGTCCTCGACGACCGCGCCACCGCTGCCGGGGCGGCCTCCCCTTCCCCTTCCTCCTCCTCCGCATCCCCCCTCCCTGATCTCCTCCGCCCTAGAGCCAACGCCGACGACTCCTTATCCGCCTTTCCATACGCCTTCTCCTCTCTCCGATCCTTCGCTTCCCTCTTCACCCTCAACCCCTTTGCTAAGCTCACCGCCGAGGATCTCACCCGCAGCACCCCCTCGTGGACGCTCGAGTTCATCGGCAGCGGAGACTCCTACTCGTGGCCAGCCGGGCCGTCCCAGGCCAGGATGAGGGTGCAGGAGAACGTTCGCCGCTACGCCAGGAACTATGCAGTGCTGTCTCTTCTCGTCTTCGCTTGTTCCTTGTGAGCGGCCTTTTCTTTTCTTTGGTTGTTTGCCCCATCTTGCTTCGCTTCTTATTGGATTAGGTTTTATCCGTCCGCATGACAGGTATAAGATGCCGGTTGCGCTTTTAGGTTTGCTTGCGTGCTTGTTCCTGTGGGAGCTCGTGAGGTTTTGCAGTGGTAGGTGGCATTTGGAGGAAAGGAGCCCTGGATTGAGGCAGGTTCTAATTTATGCTGCCCAGCTTGGTGAGCTACTTATTTTCTTTGTTCAACAATGCAATTTAAGTAAATAATTCATTTCTTTTGTTTCATACGCATGCGTGATTGTCTTCTTGTTGTCATCACCATAAAATCTTTGAAGTTGAGACATGGATTTCCCTTTTGGCTTTTCTATTTCTTTTTTGATGTATCGAATATGGCCTTTGCACTGTATTCATTATGTGATCCTTCTAAAAAATTATGAGATTAGAGGGTGTCACAAGAGGGCTTGGACAATTTTGGGATAAAAATAGCTCCACGTGTTGCTTTATTATGTCTCGCACTTGACTCATAAGTTGATGGGTTTGGCATATGTTGAGAAAAGAAAACATCATATGTTTTTTTTGTAAATAAAAAATACATAAAAGAGCATTCCTAGTATGCTTGGTTCTTGCTACTACTGCAGTGAGTTACCTTAGTGTCTGACCTTCTGTGGTGGAATAATCTTAATAAGGTTACATTATTCAGCTCTGATACAACTACGAAATCTAAGCTCAAGATTGGATGCTTTATTATGTTTGAACTAGGCTTGTTTTAAACAAGCTTGATTCAACTGCAAAATCTATGCTTGAGATTTTCTTGTTTCAACGTCTGAACAGTTTGTTCTAAACAAGCTTGTGCTAGATCTATAAGTTATTCATGTTAGAGTTTGATGTTATCTGGAACATACTAAAGCTGATGCTTAAATGAATTTGATACTGATCTCACAAGTCATACTTGTACTAATCTATCTAAGAAGATAATGAGAATTATATCTATATTTCATCAAAGTTATCAAAGAGCCTATGAACAATCCTTTGTGTGAGCTTGTAATGAGTTCATTTATTAGCTTATAAAATGATACTACCTTTGTGCTTATAGACATGTATGTTCAAGAGCTTGTAAACTGGTTCACAAATAAACAAGAAGGTAAAGAAAGTTTGTTCATCAACACAAAATCTCCTTGTTCGTGAGTAGAAATTAACTGGATTTTGGATCTTTGAAGCTCAACTTGTTTTAGAGATGGAGCTAACTTTGAGTTCAAATTAGGTTAAAAAGATTTAATAATGTACTGAGTTGAGTTCAAATTAGATTTTATCAAGTTTATCTCTGAGCTTCTATGAGTGTTTTTCTTGTTTTCATTTCTAAGCCTCATTCAGTCGTATGCATTATATTTTTATAGGTTAATTTAACATATTAATCTTTCCTATCTGCTTGTTGAGCAGTTCACAATGGTTGAATCATATATAATGTCTGTGTGTGGGTGCACTATTGGTTTCTTGTTTTGTCTGGCCTATGTCTCAACAACACGCACGTGATGTGTTCTATCTTTTGTGTTAATAAGGATCCATTGGAAATATCACAAAGGTGATAGAGATGCAAACAACTATATTAGTGTGCATATTTTGACTTGTCCAATAGGAACTATAAATCACAAATATGAAAGGACCTATCCAGCAATAGGAGAGATGATGGTTGCTGGAATATATTAAATGATGTGACTGTGCTTGAAGAATTGTAAAAATGAAAGCTATTGTAATCTAGCTTCAACCATGTTTGATTGTCAAATAATACTCAACTGATAACTATAACTGAGTGTGCACATATTGTAGATTGGTCGACATTCAAATCATATTCTTTTTCCATCATGGTGGATGTTCAATTTCATGCAAGATGTTATGGTACTTTGAATTAATGTTTCAAGTGCCTATGGTTACTAGGGATAGAATGGGCGGGGCAGGGTAAGTTTTTTAACTTCCCATTCCTACCCAATATAGAAAGTGGGCCAGAGCAGGATAGGTTATGGAATAAATTCGTCTTCCCTATCCCCTCTTTGCCTCACTCCTTTGCGTCAGGTTTAAGACAAGGCAATCAAATATAGGTGAATATCTGGAAAATATATGTATAGTAAACTAAATTATATTCAGAGCAAACAAGTGGCAGGCAAGACAAAAATTTTTTATCGCATACAAATGAGTGTTGATCAAAGCAGGGGCAAGTTGCCATCTCTAATCAGTATTGGTCAACACAATCGAAATGTATTGTTTCTGCTGCTAATTGATATTGATACTTTGCGAGCATGAGGTAATATCATTGTGCTTCCCATATTGTCACAATTTCAATGGTATTGATCAAAACTAGGACCATCTGGTGCCAACTGATACAAAAAGATTTTCTTCTATTGACTCATCCTTTGATTATGTCAGCGCTAGTGATGGGGAGGAGATAAACAAGTGAGGGGGAGGGAAGAGGGGAGGGAGGAACTGAAGCATTAATTGTGGCAAAGAGGAAGAGTGATGTTAAAGGTAGCGAAACAATGATGTAGACGTGCTACATACCTATGGATGTTCCGTGTCTAGTTCTCTTAAATCATGTCTAACTTAATTGTTATATATTTATGGATGTGTGGAGAAACTAGTTGCAAGATCAAATGTGCATGGGAGAAATATTTAATTTGGATTTTGGAAAGTTATTGATCTCACTAGAATGCAATAAGAACCAAGGCTTTCATTTGATGCATGTCACTCATTTTGGTTTCAGTAATTTTATTATTAGCAAAGATGCTTGTAAGATTTTTGCAACTTATTAAATTGGAATTCAATTAACTTTCTACTTATTAGAGACATATTTGGTGATAAACAACTTTAGTAGAAAAAAGGTTATAGGATTTAAACTCATTTGAGTTGACCTTGGCACATTCACACTTCTCGTGAACATGCTTGCACAGTACTAATACCATACCATTTTGGCTTCAGACTAAAACTCCAACACAGATTGATATTTAAACCTTGCTTTTAAATTATATGGCATTAATTCTATGTGATGATAATGAAATTTGTATAAAATTTGACTTTATACAAGCTAAACTCTTTTACTGGAATTCTGTGAACATTGAATCCCACTTGAATATAAAGGCCTACTATTCAATTGTCACTCAAATTCTCTTCTTTACAATATATTTTGGGATATTGTAGGCTTGCAGCATATAATGGAAGCGTGCCCATAAAAACTATATTAGGGAAACTCACACTAGCTGATGTGCCTGCACATGCAATGTTAGATGATGCGAGGATCACAGTTTGGCCTGAATTTTATCTTTTTTAATACAATAAAACTGATGTCCTCTTTTTCTATCTCAAAAGAAATTTATGGGTCTGGAAATAGCTCTGCATTTCCCACCTTCATAATGTAAGAGATAATCTATGTGCAAATGTTGTGTCTGTAGAGCATTACCAAGGCTTCTTGCTGCGTATGAGTTATTGGCTCAAGATCTATATCATTGTAGATCTAGAGATTATACGTTTTCAGGCAATTTAAGAAGAAATACCTAGCTGACAAGATGACTTATTGAATTTGTCCAGAATAGGGTAGTCTTTCCTGGATACCTTTATAAGATTTTAATTATGTATTCATATATAATTATGCCAGTAACAGTTGTTTGAGGAAGACACGTGAGACATTTTCAATCTGTTCTACTTCAGTTTCCTACATTATGCTTTCTGAAGCACCAACCTTTAACTTAATCAGTTATCTTTTTGAAGGTTTAAAATTCCGACCCGTGCTGAGATTTCGGTCTTAGACTGGAACGATATGGTTTCGGTACCGTATTGTGCCGTGCCAATATAGTTTCGGTATTTTTTAAATATAAAATATATTAATTAATAAAGTCTCTTTAGATTATCTCCACTATAACTAGGAGTTGATTAAAAAAATTAACTTAAGTTTAATTAAAAAAATATGAAATCTGACACCACTCGCGAGCCCGCACGACTTCGGTGCTGTTGCAGGGTTGCGCAACCAACCATGACCGCAAGGATTGCATGACTCCTTCGGCGCGACTACGTTGGTCGTGCGACCCCTCTGCAGTGAGCGCAGGGTCGCACAATGCCTCCACGACGGCTGCGGAAGGGTTATGCGACCTCTCCGCTACTGTTGCAGGGTCGAGCGACCCTGCAACAGTGACCACGGGGTCGCGTAACACGTCACACTTGTCGTGGGTTTGGTGCTGAGGTCGTGTCGGTGCCGGTCGCTGAGCGGAACGAGAGGTTTCGCCCGTTTCGGCACGACACTTTAAACCATGATCTTTTTTACCCCAGATTTCTTGTTGTCTTCTTGATTTTCTTGACCCTAGTTTCTTAAATTTGTCAAAGTAAAGGCCTTTCAAGCTTGTAAAAGAGAGGAGAAACAACAATAGCATTTCTTGAAAAAAGTAGAAAAGTGTTTTAAGTCATGACAGGATGGTTGTTTAAAAGCAATCATAAGTTTAAAAGCTAAAATAAGTGATGAATAAACTCTTTTTATGTTAGTCCAAATTTCATATAGAGATTGTGCTCCAACAAATGAAATCTAGGAAATAAAGAGAGGGAAAAACTGTGATTCCAATATTCCATATTTCAAAGAAGAAAAATCTTGCTGCAAAATTGTGTTTCAAGAAAAAAAAGGAAATGAGATTTTAAGGAAGAAAGAAAATGAAAAATGATGAATCGAGATGCATAATGGCCAATGAACCTTTACTGGAATTCTGCATTGGTAATTCATTGTGATACCACTTGAATTCCGGAGATTGAGATAGCTTTACAGCTTACATTGCTGAAAATCTGTTTAAGAGTCCTAGACACTAACTGTTTCTAGGATTTGGCAATCGTCAGAGTATGCTACTCTGGTAGGAGTCTCAAAATATACAGCTGTTTGGATATCTAAACTTCCTTAAACATATTGTTACTTGGACTTGGAATAGCAGTATTGAACAAGTATCTGAATCTGGGTATAGAACACATGACATTATCGAATAAGGACATGGCGTCAAGGGGATCTTGGTGTACAACATAACATATCTTTACTATGATCGTGTTGTATCAATATCACTACAGCTAAACAAAGGTTCCTAGTAACAGAGTTTGATAGCAGGACAAATTTTGCAGATTGCTTGCTAGCACACTTGCTAGTTGCCATTCCTTTTCGGGTAGTATAGTGCTCGTCAAATGAAAATGTTAAAAAAAATGCATTGGTGCATATGTTGGCAAAGGTCCCAATGATTTCTCTTTTTTTACTGTCACTTGGTACACTACAATTTTTTGGTTTGGGTGTTTTGCATAATTCTCAAGACTGAACAATGCTAGAATCATAAGAAAGGGATTAAATGTGCCTCCTACTGTTTTGGTTCTTTCAATTTGGTATGTTGTGTATATTTTCCCTATTACTTAAGCCATAAAACATTTTATTGAATTAATTTACCTCTTACAAGTACAAAAATAATATTGATTTGCTAATTGTTATTAAACATCACTTAACTCTTAAGCCCTTCAAGCCTACTAAGTGCATGTTTGGCCTGGCTCATTTTTACCTTATCTATCCCCTTAAAAGCAAAAACCTGGCCTAACATGTTTTTCATAAGGGTAGTGCACCAAACTCCTGCCAATGTGGGGTCCCGAGGAAGGGTCTATTGTACATAGCCTTATTTGCTTTGCAAGAGGTTGTTTCCAAGACTCGAACACATGACCTCTAGGTCACAACAACAACTTTACTTTTGCGCCAAGACTCTCATTTATGTTTTCATGAGCTATTGGAAAAAAATGTTAACTTTTTTTAAAAAAAATAAGAAAAAGCAAAAGCTAGGGTAGGGTAGGGTAGGGGAGCTTATGCTTCTCTTTTTTAGAAAACACGGCGTTTTTGTATGTAATTTGTTTTCATAAAAATCACTCTTCAACTCTCTTCAGCTTCAAATTGCCCTTGACAAATTCTCTCCTAGCCCACAACTCTTCAAATGATTCTCGACAACATATCTTAAAAAAGAGCTTTCTTATCTAAAAGTTTTAGAAGCTATTTTTTTTATAAACTCTTCATAAGAGTTTTTGGCCATAAGATAAGCTGGGCCATATGCATATTTTGAGTTCCAACTGAGTGCCTTTCCTATAATGTATCAAGACAGACCATAATTCAATCTCTTACTTTTTATGGATAGGTAAAAACTTTTCACCAGATGTCTTCTGGGGTTCATAGTACGGTTCATGCATGTAATCATCATACTTCATTAAACAAATATAGTATGCTCACCTGCTGTAAAAGTATTTTCATTGGTGCCCATGTTTGGTGTTTCTTTCACTGTTTTTGTAGTATCAGTTATGTTTTCCATCTGTCTCAAGTTGATAGTACTACATAGAAATCATCGTGCAACATGATAACTCACTTAGAATTACTGGGACACCCTTCACCCTATTATTAATATCCTCTTCTCTCCATCAAAACAACTGTTATAAACTGAAGCTTGTGCCAAGATGCATAGTAATTTGAATAACCTTTTTAGTCATCATATCAATCAAAAAGTATGTTTTGTCAACATAAGATCTTTAACTTATGAAATCTTCGCAAATTTGTGAATCAGTGGTAGTGCATAGTTCATTTGATACTTGGATGACATGGTACTACCACTATGCAATTTTTGTTTTTCATGCTGACATCTGGTGGGCATATAATGAACTCTCATACCATATAAGTTTCTTCTAAGGGTTATGCCTTCCCATTCCTTCTACTGCACTTGATGTGCGCAACGGGTAGCTAGCTTCTCTATATAACCTGCAGATTCTGCATGTGCAATTCTGACCGACGGGGTAGTAGATTTACTCTGTATATGACACCCAGTTGTTGTTTAGGCATTCTTACCATGATTTTTCACTTCCCTTTTCTGGTTTATCTCTATGAATTTTTTTTATTCAATTTTCTATTCTTTATTCCTACAGCAACTGCAATGGTACTCTACATGTGCAACCTTCAGCTCGCTATCGCTTGTGCAGTTGGAGTTAGCTATGCCGGTAATTAACACCTTTATTTATCCACGCTTCTCATTGATGTCATCCTAGTTGTAACCTTAAAAATTTTCTGGACAGCAATGATTTTCCATGCATTTCTGCGCAAGTTAACTCCGAGATCCATTGGCGGAGGTAATCAGCATAAAAGATTACTACTGAAAAAGTAACATGAAGTGCAAAATAAAGTGGAAAATTGATTGTAAGTTTCTAACATCCTGTGCTTGCTAAAGCTCTAAAATTGTATTTGCTGCCATAAGCTGTTGCTACATTAGTTTAGTTACATGGATAACTATAGCTCAGAATAATATCGATGGAAATGTAACTGAAGCCCCTAAGACTTCTGAAGTATATGTGCACATAAGTGACAATATACTTTTAACTAGACTTTCGCAGGGATCATATTCGGCTAACATATTTTTTTCTCCTACAAACCCACATATATGTTTCGACTTGGACAACTAATAGAAGAAGAGGTAGGTAGAGGAAATGTAAGCTCATGTCTGCCTCGTTTGTTTTTAGTTTCCATTAATTCCCAAGCAGGTTGTTTAATTTCTCATGCACAGTTCTCCTCAGCCACCAATACCATGCTGTATTCATTATCCCCAGTATTGCACATAACGACATTCTGTGTGACAGTGATGCTGGAAGAATTGGAGAATAAAAGGCCCTGTGTCGCACCACGTGCAATATGTATCGAGAGACATTCCTCCATTTTAAGTTAGGTCATATCCACATGCACCTCGAATAATATTTTAATATTCCATGCAGCAATAATTAGTCAGCCACATGAGCCCCACCTCTTCCCAGAGCTCGGTCCTGGGTGAGTAAAAGCTACGAGGTGCAGCTGCCAATTGGGAGTAATGTTTTGGTTTGATTCCTTTTGTGATCTAATTACACGGATAACACCCTCCATCCTCTGCAAGATCATCGCCCAATGGCACTGATGGGCAGCCCAAATTCTCTGGACCGCTTTTTGCGGTCCAGGGGATAGTCCCTTGATATGGATTGATGGGATAAATGATCTCCATCTATTTTATGAATGGGGACTATTCATTTTACTAATTCAAGCCAAGAGACCATTCCTTGGATCGCAAAAACTGATCCAGAGGATCTGCCCTCACTGATGGGAACTCATTCATCTCCCATGGATTTATTTATTTTTTATAATCTAGGTGTTCATCCGACTAATTATTCTCTATTCGTCTATCAGATAAATTATTATTCACAATAGATAAGCATAGAAAAGGATATGCTATTCATTCTTTCTCTTGCGTACACCTCTAGAAAACACGGCATAAAGGTTTGTTTTTCTGGCCTCTTTAATCTATAGCTAGCGTGAAGAAGGATTCGTTTTATTGTGCTGAGCACAGTAGCACACACACAAGATGTGAGTAAATATCATGAGCTAACCTGGCCAGCCATGCAAGCATGTACCCCACTAACGCACTAACGCAACCCACCGAGAGCAATCTACAGCAAGACGAATTTCTCATGCAACGCAACGTCGTGACTGGTAGCCCCACAATCATCGAGCCGTACCATATAAAATTAATTATATCCCTTTGATCTAACCCACCTTTGTGTTTGTGTCATTATATATACGCACCGTAACCTTTGCCAATTTAGCCAAACCAGCACCCTCACAAATCATCGAACACCTTATCTGCTGTACTGATCCTGAGCAGCAGCAGCACGCGGTCATGAGCAGGCGCAAGCAGAGCACGTCGTCGTCCAAGTCCGCCACCGTGGCCTTCAGCTGGATCAAGACCTTCAGCTGGATTAAGACCAAACTGCCGCCGCCGGACTACGCGAGCAGCAGGGTCACGCGGCTGGTAGAGCCCGATCCTTCGTCAGCAGCGGCGGGGCGACGCAGTACGGCATACATGGTGGAGCCGCCCGCCGACTTCACCGGTGACGACGGCGACTGCGGCGTCGACGGCCGGGCCGCCGCGTACATCATGAGGGTCCGAGCCAAGTGCTGGTCCGAGGCCGCCACCTCCGACGGCGCAGTTGGCCGCCACTTCGAAACGCTCGTTAAATATTACTAGCTAGAATTAATGAATGGCGAATATATATATGTATGTATATATATATGCTTTTAATTCTAGGGAACACTTTTTTAATAAATTTTATGGAAATGTTTATATAAGTCCTTTTTTTAATATCAGGCGCAAACTTTTTATATTGTAAATAATGATATTTTTCGAATGCCCAATCAATTCTTCATTAATAAAATTTAATTAACTATCTTTTTTCAATGTCCACTGTTTTATTAAAATCAAAACGGCATTTTTCTAAAGTGCGCATAGGGTATTATCAGTTATTAGAGTCCCAAATAATTTTTTTTATAATCTTAATATGCCACATTAGTCACATAAAAAATTATTGAAACATCTTATATAGAGTTCTAAGAACATTCATACAAACTTTCTTATCTAAAATATATAATTTACGATAAAAAAAACATTTTATTAAATTTAAATATTTATTTTCCAATACATAATATATCAATTTTTCTTTTTTTCTCTCTCCTCTACCATGTTTAGGGAATAGAATTCATTTCCTAAATTTAAAAAAGTATCATTCATATAATGTTAAATTAAAGGAATTGATAGATCTAAAGCATTCACATCAGTTATTTTATCTAAAAATTTTATCCTAAATTTTGGATATGATAACTAAAAATTTTTTTGCATCAACTATCCTATCCATCTAAATTTAGCATTTGAGAACATTACTTCTCTAAATTTAGAAAATATATTCCATTTCATAAATATTATAAAGAAAATAGAAATAAGTAAGCTAATACATTGTGCAGTGAAAAGTGAATATCTAAATTTAATAAAGTAATTTTTATCCTAAATTATATATTTTGGATAACGAAACTGGTATGGATGCTTTTAGAGTTCTAAATGAACTTTTTTACGATCCAATTCATAACATGCAATTACATTCTATGCACATTATATCAATTTCGAGATGAAAGAACATATTTTAATTTTAGCTACTGCTCTTAAACTATAAATCTCAAACCTCACTTTTATAATGATTCAAGACTTTTATTCAACTTTTTTTACTTTAGAAACTTCTCATCAACCTTGCATTGAAGATGTCTTTAGACTCCACAACTAGATGGATAGTTCTCGCGATCAAGCAGACAAGCCACATGGTCGCCAAACAGGTCCCATTGCTAGGCCCACCAGCCATGACCATGTCGTCTGGCTGGGCTGCCACACGGGAGAATGAAAGAATTTTTATGTATTTTTATCTTTTAAATAAAAATATTTTAAAAAAGAAGTTATAAATATAAAAGTAAGATAGGCCCTTTGGAAAATTCTAAATTCCCTATGGCGTATCCGAAAATTCTGAAATCCAGATGAGTCGAAATGCAATCTTAAGGACAGAGGGAAAAATAATTTTTAAAACTATGAGGGGTTTATATTTAAAAGATTGTCAAAGCTGAGGGTGAGACTGAAAATATTTATATTTGGCAGGTTGGAGTTGGATTAGTTAGTTAATTAACCGCCAGTCCACCTCTGGATTTGATATATTGACATGCAATCAAATTGTATTATAGACATTAATAAATTATATCGAAAATGCCAATGAATTAAAATAGTAATAATTTAAAATTTATATATAAATCTCTTTCATCTTTACAAATTGAAATGGGTTAATGATTCTAATAAATTAAAAATACAATTGTAGGATTATTTTAAAATAAAAAATACAAAGATATAATAAAAAATGAGTATTACTCTGAGGTTACTTTGATATTAGGTCTAATATCCCTGTCCAAGATTACTTTGATATCTGTTAACCATGCTTACGGCAAAGCAGATATCAGATCTCGTACACAGCATTACATACATTAAGCTTCCTACAGCCGAAGTATAAGGAACTACCTTCATGTCCTCTATCTCCTTTGATGTCTTCGGAGACATTTCTTTAGATAAGACTACTCCATGCCTAAAAGGTAAGAAATCTTTTTTGGAGTT
Organism: Zingiber officinale; assembly: GCF_018446385.1. Lineage (NCBI taxonomy): Eukaryota > Viridiplantae > Streptophyta > Magnoliopsida > Zingiberales > Zingiberaceae > Zingiber > Zingiber officinale. Next base: position 141,051,611 of record NC_055992.1, read on the forward strand.
CTGCATGCTAAAACGAGCAAGGATTGTATCTATATATGAAACTTGAGATAGGCACAACATCCTTTTCTTGTGATCCCTTATGACTTTGATCCCAAGAATGTGTGCACATTCTCCTAAGTCCTTCATATCAAATTGTTTGGATAACCATACCCTTACGTCCGATAATACTTGGACATTGTTGTCAATTAACAAAATATCATCTACGTATAGTACAAGAAATACCACCACGTTTCCGTTACACTTCTTGTATACACAAGACTCATCCGGACACTGAATAAATCCATATGATTGGATTACTTCGTTAAACCGGATGTTCCAAGATCTTGAAGCTTGCTTCAGTCCATAAATGAACCGATTCATCTTGCACACTAGATGCTCTTTGCCTTTTTCAATGAATCTCTCTAGTTGCTTCATATGGATGTTTTCTTCAAGACTTCCGTTAAGGAATGCTGTCTTGACATCCATTTGCCAAATCTCATAATTCATATGAGCAGCAATTGATAAGAGTATCCGGATAGACTTTAGCATAGCTACCGGCAAAAAAGTCTCCTCATAATCGATTCCCTCTTTCTGAGTATACCCTTTCGCAACAAACCTTGCTTTGAAGGTTTCTACCTTCCCGTCTGTCCCTCTTTTCCTTTTGTAGATCCACTTGCATCTAACGACTTTTACACCATCTGGTGGTTCTACAAGCTCCCAGACCTTATTATAATACATAGACTCTATTTCAGAATTCATTGTCTTTTGCCAAGATACTGCATCTATATCTTGGAGTGCTTCGTCATATGTTCGGAGATCAGGTTCATGTTTACCCGGGATCAAGTCCGAAGACTCTCCCAAAAACATGAATCTCTCAGGTTTCCTTACAACCCTCCCACTACGACGAGACACTGTCTCTGGTTGTGTATCATGTGTGTCACGTGTTGCAGTATCTTGTGGTACTTCATCTTGTACTGTTGGTACTAAAGTAGACGTGTTCTCTTTTATTTCTTCTAGAACAATTTCACTCATGGACTTATGATTCATTACATAATCTTCTTCTAAAAATCGAGCATTGATGCTAACAAAGATCTTCTGATTTTTAGGATTATAAAACAAACCACCTTTCGTTCCCTTAGGATATCCCACAAACAAACATACTTTTGTACGTGATTCCAACTTGTCAGTATCTCCCTTCAGCACATGTGTTGGACTACCCCATATCCGGATATGATTCAGACTAGGCTTACGACCATTCCATAATTCCATGGGAGTAGAAGGAACTGTTTTAGAAGGTACCATATTCAGAATGTATACTACTGTTTCCAGAGCATATCCCCAAAACGAATTTGGTAATTCTGAATAACTCATCATCGATCTAACCATTTTCATAAGAGTCCTATTCCTTCGTTCTGCCACACCATTCTGTTGGGGTGTACCAGGTGCAGACAATTGGGATTGGATCCCGGCTTCTGATAAGTAATTCCTAAACTCTCCAAAGAGGTATTCGCTACCACGGTCAGACGGTAGTGCCTTTATACTTTTACCAAGACGTTTCTTCACATCAGCCCTATATTCTTTGAACTTATCAAAGCATTCAGACTTGCGGCGCATCAGGTAAATGTATCCGTATCTTGAATAATCATCTATAAAGGTGACAAAATATTCATAACCACCTCTTGCCTGGATAGACATAGGACCACACAAATCAGAATGAACCAGTTCTAACCCATCTTTAACTCTATACCCCTTGGCCTTAAAAGGTCTCTTAGTCATTTTACCTTCCAAGCAAGATTCACATGTTGGAAAGTTTTCGAACTCTAATGAACCCAAGAGTCCATCGGCTACAAGCCTTTGAATCCTACTTAAGTTAATATGACCAAGCCTTAGATGCCAAAAATATGTTTGGTTCATTTCCGAAGGTTCTTTTCTCTTATTAGAGTTAGAAGATGTGTTATTAATTTCCATATTTTGCATTGTGGGAGAAATTAGATTTAAAATATATAAATTACCAACCAATCACTAGAACAGATAATAACCTTATTTCTCTTTATAACCACATTGTTACTAAAGGAAATAGAATATTCATTCAAATACAGTTTAGAAACTGAAATTAAATTCTTTCTAAAACTGGGTACATAAAGATAATTTCTTAAAACCAAACTTCTATTCCTATCAAAAGATAAGTAGACATCTCCCACTGTAACAACCGCCACCTTAGTAGCATTACTCATGTAGACGGTTACCTCTCCTTCAAATAGTCGTCAGATTTCCTGGAACCCCTGCAAAGAGTTGCAGACATGATCAGTGGCTCCTGTATCAACACACAAGGTGCTAGTAGATAACACCACTAAACATGTTTCAACTACTAGAGTATGAGATATACCTTTATTGTTCTGATTCCTACGAGGACAGCCCGCCTTCCAATGTCCTGTCTGCTTCGAGATGAAGCACTTGCCCTTCGGCTTCTTCATTCCAGCCTTTTGTCCTGTACCCTGAGGTTTATTCACCTTCTTTGCTGAAAAGACCTGTTTCTTCTTCTTCTTGCCTTTCGACTTACAAGTAGAACCATTTTCAACATAGTGAATCTGAGAACTGTGACGAAATATTCCTTCTGCTGCCTGTAGTTCTATCAGAAGTTCCGCCAACGTATACTCCCTTTTGTTCATGTTATAGTTCAGGCGGAACTGCTCAAAACTTCTGGGTAGCGTTTGGAGAATTATATCGACCTGGGTTTCCCCTTCGATTTCACCTCCAAGGACTTGTATTTCGTTCAAAGCCATCATTTTGAGGATATGATCCCATACGGGTGTCCCCTCTGATATGGTGGTTGTCATTAACTTTCTCATTGCCTCTTACCTAGCAGTCTGACTTTGGTGCCTGAAGAGTTCTTTGAGATTGTTCATTATATCATAAGCAGTTGGTAAATCTTGATGCTGATGTTGCAATACATTTGACATTGAAGCCAAAATGTAACATCGCGCCATCTCATCTGCTTTTATCCATTTCTTATGATACTCAATCTCCTCTAGGGTAGAATCACTATTAAGTGTATCTGGGCATACCTCTGACAATACAAACTTATAGCTTTTAGTAGTTAAGACAATATCCAGGTTTCTTTTCCAATCTATATAGTTGGGACCAGTAAGTCTATTCTCTTTCAGTATAATGGCCAGTGGGTTGAAAGTCATCCTAAGAATCACAAAATAAATTTTGGTCAGGACTCTAAATTTAGAATAATATTGATCCCTCAAACAATACTATTTCAAATTTACCAACACCTCAAAATACCGTGAATATTGCATGCCACATTCGTGTGGACGTAGTTGGAGAAGATCACACGCTCCTAAATAATTTCCTATAACCATCCATAAAAGAAGTTTGATCTAGTGATCCGCAACAAACTCATCCGTTGTGGAGGGAGGCACTCAAAGTCAACACGCAAGCTTATTGCATCACTTACAAACTAGTAATGGAGACCGTGGAATTTATTTAAAAAATCCCTCTCCCACTTAGTTATTTAAGGTGAGGAATTTTAACCTATGCTAGCAAATAACACATGCACACACACACACAGTAAATAAAAGCAATAAATTTGGAAATTAATATTCCAACTATTATGACATTTTCATCACTGTCCTCCGTGTGCTCTAACCCTAGCTGCTGCCATCTTTAGCCACTGCCATCAGGTCGAGTTGTCGCATCTATCTTGCTTCTTATTCTGTTGCGCCTCTGGTCCTCCAATAGCACCACGCCTTACAAGGATACGATCCGCGACAAATATAGACTTTTATATATATCGATCCTATATTCCATAAAGGAATGTACATGTATTCTAGATCGAACAAAAAATAAAATTCTAAAAGTAATACAACTCCTGTTGTATTTGATACATACAATCATGCACACAAAATAATGCCCTTGACATGTCCAAGGGTCCAATCACACACAATATCTATATGCCATAATAGTTGGAGCCTGCAACCACAAAGTTAGCACATCCTACTATTATCCTGCCTAAATTATGTATGACATGTGCATAATTAATTTGAAAACCAAATCACACAGAGGCAAACTCTAGCTCTGATATCAATTGTTGGTTAGTCCTAGGAAGATTGTACCGGTTCCACTGTACAAAAATTTTGTACAAGTGTCGAACCTTTCCTAAATAACCTATTGTGTTCTTTAAAAGTTAAATTAGGAATCGCAAACGGAACTTAACATTATTGATTCCAAATTTAACTTATCTGTTTTTAATGGTTTAGACTTGAATCGCAAGCGGAACTTAACACTATTGATCCAAATCCACCTATGTTATAAATTCAATTAAATATTAATTTCTAAAATTGGCTTTCAGGTTAAACATGACGAGGCACTAGGCCTTCTTAGATATGGGAGCAACCACCACTTCCTAGACAAAACCTTTTAAGGAAAACTAATATTTAATTTCCTTATATAACTCTAAGTTTAACCAAAAGGAACAATCGAATCACAAATTCGAAAAAAAAAAACATAAACTCGAATAACAAATTCGAAAAACTAGAATCTAATGTATCTTGTGTTTGGAATTCTTACAAAGAAAAATAACTAGCATGATGCGGAAAATAATTGCTAATTATACCTTCTCTTTGTATGCTAATAACCTCGAGATCTTCTGCCGTATTCCTCGCCTCGCCTTGGACGTCGTGTGGGCGACGATCCTCCAAGATGAACATCACCCAAAAGATCTTCTCCTCCTTCTAGTATTCGGCCACCACCACCAAGGAGCAAAAGAGAGCAAAGGGAAAAGAGAGGGAGAGAGGGTCGGCCACCAAAGAGATCACCCGGCCAACAAGAGAATAAGAATTGTTATCTCATGAGGCCTCCTCTCCCCTTCTTTTATATTACTTGCCCAAGGCAAATAAGGAAAAACTTTTTACAAAAGTTAAAATCTTCCTCTTGTTTTTCCTTTTCCCTTTTTATTTTTCCTTTTCTTTCCTCTTGATTGAATCAATCATCAATCATGGAATGATTGACTTGATTGGCCGGCCCTTACTTGGGCACCAAGCAAGGGTGGCCGACCACATCATTAAGAAGGAAAAAATAATTTTTATAAAATTTTATAAAAGAAGAAATTCTCTTATAAAATTTTACAAGCTCTCTTTCTTAAAGTGGATGTTAAAAAAGAAAAGTTTTAAAAATTAAAACCATGTTTTAAAATTTAAAACTTCTCTTCTAAAATTTCCTTTTTAACCATGGTTACAAAATTAAAAGATTTAAAATTTAAAACTTCTCTTCCTTTTTTTCTAAAACCACGAGGATGGTTAAAAAAGGAAAATTTTAAAACTTTTAAACTTTCTTTTAAACCATGTGACCTAATTCAAATAAGGAAAGTTTTATATTTTAAAAATTCTCTTTTAAAACTTATAATTTTCTACAACGAGAAGATTTTTAAAAATTCAAAACACCCCCTTATATTTGAATTATTGTGACCGGCCCCTTTGCACAAAGCAAAGGCCGACCACCTTGAAGGAATTTATGGTCGGCCCTTGGCTTGGTCACCAAGCCTTGGGCCGGCCCTTCTTGGATACCAAGATGGGCTTTCATTGGATGAACTTGAGGCTTTAATGAGGCTACGATAGGGACCTAGAGGAGAAATTGGTTTTGACCTTCCGATGAGCTTGAGTATCCCGTGTTCGCCCCGAATACATAACTCAAGTTCATCAACAATAACTCATTCCACTAGAGAGTTGTTGTTGCACTACCGCACCAATCCCAAATTACATTTGTAACACCCCACCCTCCTCACTACTAGTCTGTGAGGGCGGAGCACTACTGGACTATTAACTTATCTTAACTAACATTGCACACATGTGAATATCAATACATAAACTCTCTAAACATGCAATTGATAGCCGCGGAAAACATAAACAACTTATCTCTACATTCTACTCCAGCATATGAACACAACTAAAATTATATATCAATCTAAACATGCTGAAATATATGTATTAATCTGAACATGCATGCAACCATTGTACAACTCAGACAATAGGTCTAATGTGTATAACAATTTAAATGAAAGAATTCTAAATACATGGCAATCTTAATAAATTCTTATGCTAAATCCCAAGGTTTCTATAGCCCAAACATCACACATCCATCCGCACCTCCTTGTCGCCTTCCTTTGCTATAGCTTTTCCTTTCCTTTATCTGCAGTAAGAGGAAAATGCAACTATAAGCAAAATTGCTTAGTAAGCGCTATCTAACTCACAAAACTTGAATATGCATCTGAATAAAATAAATCTAAAACTGAATGCTTTAAAGGAAATACTACACATGCTCATCTAATAGCAAAAGAAACAAGACATGCTGAAATGCTAAACATGTAAAGCTTATTTCACTTGTTCAAAACTTATACTTTTATACTTCAGAATAATAAGTTTAACTGAACTGATACATAAGCTGAGCTAAACTAATGCTAGGCTAATGCTGAATCTGAATTGTATTCATGTAACTGATTTGTGAAGTTTTGAAAACTATTTTCATAATAGATAATGATCCGGTGGTAAGGACGGGGGATCCTCATTGGCGGAAGGTTAACGATACGTGGAGGTCAAAGGTCAAGAGATTCAACCCCGAGACCCGACCGACCGGATGAAGCAGGGGCGACGACCGGACGAAGCATGCCGATCGGCCGTGAATCCCCCCGCCGAATGAAAGACGACCCAACTAAGGGTCGGGTTTCCGATGCTCAAGGTAAGAAGGTTTCAAGGTCGATCGGGCCATCCGTTCGGCCGAGCACAAGGCAACAGAGGCAAGAGCAATCTCATCCGAGCATACGACCGGGAGTCCTCTCGGTCGGACCGATACCTATAACCGGCGACAGAAGTGATACGCTTGCCGAGCGGCCGAACCGCTCGGCCCCAGAACAGATAGGGAATGCAAGAGGACAAAGGAGATAGGGGATAACATCATCCTCGAGACATCTGCCGCTGACAAGCAACAGAGTTGGCGGCCGAGCCGTACACAGGATTATACAGTGGAAGCTTCCACCGTCACATCCAGGATATGCTCGGACGATTGTGGAATGGCGTCAGAGGTACTTTTCTGACACAGGCTCGCTAAGGTATGTTTGGGGAAGCATGCACGGATTGAGAAGCATGCCCGCGCCTCCCCGGGGTCCTATATAAGGACCCCCAGACGTCGACGAAGGTATGCGCGATCTCACTGTAGCCACAGTTACGCTGCCTCTTTCATTTCTCATTGCCTGACTTGAGCGTCGGAGGATCATCGCCGGGAAACCCCTCCCGGCTCAGCTTCTTTGCAGGTTCGCCGGAGATCTACACCAACAGTCGGAGACAGCGGAGCGTGTCACGTCCCCAGCGTTCGTCGACTCAGCGCTCGGACAGGATCAAATTGGTGCCGTCTGTAGAAACACACCTGAATCCGAGCCTAGAAGATGGAAGAAGCTGGACGTCAACTTCTGGTAACGCTCTCTCCCGAGGAGCTCGAAGCACTCGTCCAAGTGCGAGCAGAAAAAATCATGGAGCAGCAGTAGAAAGCTCAGGCCGAGCGGGCAGCGCAGCAGCCGACATCAGCCTCGGGGGGCCGAGTGCCACTCGAAGACAGGCAGGAGCAGCTCTCAATATGGGGGCAAAATAAGGGACCGGTCGGCACCCAAATGGGGGCACCGCCCGCCCCGATACCTTTTCATTGGGCTCTGTTCCAGATGCCCTCGGAGGTAGCACAAGCTAATCAAGACAAGGGATCTTCATCTGACGAAGCACCCGTCCGGGACGTCAGAAAAGGAAAGGCGCCCCGAACGGACGCGTCACCCGAGCGGATCAACCGGCAGTTTTCAGATGCCATTCTGCGTGATCCACTTCCAAAGCATTATGTGGCCCCTGCGATCGGGGAATATAACGGAACAACCGACCCAGACGACCATCTGGGTAAGTTCGACAGCACTGCCACTCTGCATCAATACACAGATGGTGTGAAGTGCCGATTATTCCTCACCACCCTCTCGGGGTCGGCACATCGGTGGTTCCTGAGGCTGTCGGACGGATCTATCACAAGTTTCAAGGAATTCCGAACGGCATTCCTCCATCATTTAGCGAACAGCAGGCGCCACCAGAAAACCAGCGTCAATCTGTTTTCCATCAAGCAAGGCGCGAGGGTGCCGCTCTGAGCTTACATCCAAAGCTTCGACCAAGTGTCCATGAACATTCCAACGGTCACCTTGGAAACAATGATGAACACGTTCACGCAAGGGCTCGTGGACGGTGATTTCTTCCGCTCGCTCATCCAGAAGCTGCCCCGGGACTACGACCACATGCTGCATAAGGCCAACGAATACATCAATGTGGAGGAAGCCCAGGCGTCGAGAAGAAAGGAATCCCTGAATGACCAACCATCTTCCGCCGAGCGGAAACAGCTCGTCAATCACCAGCCCCCCAGAGGACCGAGAGCCGAAGCCTCCCGTCCTCATCAGCACGCTCAGCCGCACGCCGTCCATCAAGTCGCGGTTGATCGGCCCAAACCCAGGGGGAAGGTATGGACCCCCGATGTTTTGTTCACTCCATCAGTCGGCTACTCACAACACCCGCAACTGTCGGAGCCTCCCCCCATCGCTCATCCCGTGCCAAGGAGCTACCTCCGCCGATCACCTTCACCAGACCGGCAACATCAACAATGAAGCCCCGTTCAAAGGATAGAAAGGAGATCCCCCGAGCGGCAGCATCGTCAGCAGCCCGGAGCCCACCATCGGGCGTCGCATGAATGACCTCGACCTGTAACACCCCACCCTCCTCACTACTGGTCTGTGAGGACGGAGGGCTACTGGACTACTAACTTTACTTAACTATCCTTGTTCACATGTTGATAGAAATTCCTAAAACTCTCGGAGAACTCAAAACATACAATTAACTAGCAGCGGAAGACTAAATGACTCATCTAATACATTCTACTCAACTCTTTGTTAATAAATTCTTATGCTAAATCCCAAGGCTTCTATAGTCCAGGCATCACACATCCATCCGCACCTCCTTGTCGTCTTCCTTTACTATAGCTTTTCCTTTCCTTTATCTGCAGTAAGAGGAAATGCATCTATAAGCAAAATTACTTAGTAAGCGCTATCTAACTCACAAAACTCGAGTATGCATGTAAGCTGAAAGAAATCTAGAAACTGAATGCTCATCTAATAGCAAACGAAACATAGCATACTGAAATACTAAACATGTAAGCAAATCTAAACAACATGTCAGTATATAAGAAAGCTAAACTTGCTGAATTTTAAACTTATGTGAAGCTTATTTCTTTTGTTTGAAAACTTATACTTTAATACTTCAAAATAATAATCAACTTTCTTCTTGGGCCCGACAACTGTACTTGCTATGCGCGCATCCCTAACTAGACCCGAGATAGCTGGTCCCGAATCTAGTAGGGTTTACTATTGTAACGACCCGACCCATTTGGCAGCCCATTTGGCGACCCTCTGGTCGTCGACCGTCGGTCGTGCCGTTACTACTAGATTATCTAAACCTAGGGACGACTATGGGAGTCCAACCCAAGGACAACTGAAAGTCCAGCACAGTGCCACTGATAAAAGTAAAATATTTGTTATCTTTTAATACTTCTAATATATAATGCCTCGGCATTTTAACGAGCACCTTGTGTGCCAAAATCCCTAAAGTCTTGACTTTGGGATCTACTTAAGGCTTTGGCCTTTTTCTTTCTTTTCTTTATCTTTCTTATACTTGTTAATACTTCTAATAAAAGAATGCTTCTTTAAAAACTGAAATGTTTAAACAAATTCTAACTTTGAAATGCATAAACAAAAATCTGCATACTATGCTAATCAAAATTCTGCATACTATTCTAATCAAGATTCTGCATTCTATGCTACACTATTTCTGCATACTATGCAAATATAAATTCTGCACTATAATACTTAATCAAACTGCACTATAATCTTTTTCTTTAAAAATTGCATTATAAGTTCCACCAAAAATCTGCACTATAAACTTTAAAGAAATCTGCACCATAAGCTCTTAAGAAATCTGCTCTAAAGAAATCTGCATTTTAAGCTCTAAGAAATCTGCACTACAAGCTTAATTAAAATCTGCACTATAAACTTACATAAAAATCTGTACTATAAGCTTGATTGAAATCTGCACTATAGGCTTAATTAAAATCTGCACCTATAAACTTAATTAAAATCTGCATTATAAGTTTAATTAAAATCTGCACTATAGGCTTAATTAAAAATCTACACTATAAGCTTAATTAAAATCTGCAATATAAGCTCTACATAAAAATCTGCATTATAAGCTTAATTAAAATCTGCACTATAAGCACTTAATTAAAATCTGTAATATAAGCTCTACATAAAAATCTGCATTATAAGCTTAATTAAAATCTGCACTATAGGCTTAATTAAAAATCTACAATATAAGCGCTTAATTAAAATCTGCAATATAAGCTGTACATAAAAATTTGCATTATAAGCTTAATTAAAATCTGCACTATAGGCTTAATTAAAAATCTGCACTATAAGCGCTTCTTATGCTTCGAATTCAAGAAGAACAAAGGTCCGAAACTACTCCTACTGCAGGTGAGAAGCACTTACCTTGATTCTTGGACTCACAACCGAACAAAAAGGGCTTCTAGGACCTTGGCCGACCGCTGGAGATGATGCCCTAACTCCCTTTCATTTTCTGCCCGAGCTCCGCCATCGTACGCAGAAGAGAAGGAGAGAATGGTTTAAGTCACGGGAAAACAGAGCATCAACTTATCCCTTTTTATAACTTAATATTTTTGTTAACTCCTTAAATAAATTCGCTACCTTTTCTAAACAGACAAATCCAACATCAACTTATCCCTTTTATAATCCAATATTCTACTAACTATCTTAAATAAATCCGCTACCTTTTCTAAATAGACAAATCCAACATCAACTTATCCCTTTTATAATATTCTGTTAACTATCTTAAATAAATTCGCTACCTTTTCTAAACAGACAAATCCAAGATCAACTTATCCTTTTTATAATCCAATATTCTGTTAACTATCTTAAATAAATTCGCTACCTTTTCTAAATAGAAAAATCCATTTGCCCACCTGGTCAGGCGGGTTTTGACCGAGTCAAAGGTCGTGGGTCTAATTCTCGGCTTGGACTTTTTTTGTCGAAACTTCCTTCGTTTAGTAAAAATACCAAACGACCTCCAAAAATTACATAAAAATAATCTAAAAATTTCTAAAAATCTCTAGAATATTTCTAAAATATTTCTAAATATTTTTAAGAACTTTTAGAACTCCTAATAAGGAATATTGGGTCGTTATCTCGACCTTCCGCTCGAGAGGAGGAAAATAGGGGCAACGTATCTCGGGGCGAGATCAACATCATCGCCGGAGGCCCGACCGGCGGAGACTCCAATAGAGCCAGAAAGGCACACACAAGACAGCTGAGGATCCATGCGGTCGGTTGCAGCCAGGAGAGGGCGAGCGGACCCGAGATCAGCTTCGGGCCCAAGTGTTAGTTGCTACTCGGAAAACCTAGAGGTTCCACTATACAAAAATTTTGTACAAAGGTCTGAACCTTTTCCTAGCTACCATGTGTTCTTTTAAATTAAATTTTGGATCGCCTGCGAAACTTAACACGTTTGATCCAAAACTTAATCTATTTGTTCTTTTAGGTTTTGACTTGGATCTCCTGCGGAACTTAACACGTTTGATCCAAATCACCTAAGTTATTAATTCCATTAAATATTAATTTCCAAAATTGGTTCCCAGTACTGACATGGCGAGGCACATGGCCTTCTTGGATATGGGAGCAACCACCACCGACTAGACAAAACCTTTTAAGGAAAGCTAATATTTAATTTCCTAAAATAACTTTAGGTCAACCGAAAAGAACAATCAAATCACAAGAAAAAGAAAAACAAAAGAACACTATATCGAAAACAAATTCGAAACACTAGAATCGTATGCCTCTTGTATTTAGTATTATTTCCAAAAATAACTAGTATGATGTGGAAAGAAAAATTACTAGTTATACCTTTTAGAAAGACCTCTTGATCTTCTACCGTTTTCCTCTTCTAACCTCGGACGTTGTGTGGGCAACGATCTTCCGAGATGAGAACCACCTAGGCACCTTCTTCCTTCTTCCTTCAAGTTTCGGCCAAGCACAAGAACTTCCAAAGGATGAAGAATTTTCCACCAACCAAGCTCCAAGGGATGCATGCTTTCTCTCCTTCTTCTCCTTCCTTGATCCGGCCACATCCTCCAAGCTCCAAGAGATGATAGATTTCGGCCACAACAAGAGGAGAGAAGAGAAAGGGAAGGGTCGGCCACCACACCAAGGAAAAGAGGGAGAAAAATAGAATAGAGTCCTTAGCCTTGAAGCCTCCTCTACCCCCTCTTTTATAATCCTTGGTCTTGACAAATAAGGAAAATTTAATAAAAACTTCCTTAATTCTTTTGTCATTGAAAAGGAAAATTTATTTAATTAAAACAATTTTCTCTTTTCAAATTACAATGGCCGGTCATAACAAATAAAATCTCCAAGCAAATAAAATTTTAAACACCAATTAAAACTTCCTTAGTTGCTTCCGGAAATTTATAAAAATTTCTCCAATAATTTTTATCCCTTCATGATTGGTTTATAAAAAGGAAATTTAATAAATTAAAATATTTCTTTTAAACATGTGGATAAAAAGAAAGTTATCTCTATAAATTAAAATCTCTTTTAATCTACAAATAAGGAAAGATATCAAATCTTTTCTTAATCTTTTGTAGAAAAGAATATTTAATTTTAAACTCTCTTTTAAATCATGAACATGATTAAAAAAGAAAGTTTTCTTAAAATTTAAAATCCTCCTTTAATCAACAAATAAGGAAAGATTTCAAATTTTAAACTCTCTTTTAAACATGTAGATGATTTACAAATAAGAAAAGTTTTTACCAAAAATTAAAACCATCCTTTTAAACTACAAATAAGGAAAGAGATTAATCTCTTCTCTTAATCTTTTGTAGAAAGCTATAAAAGGAAATTTTTAATTTTTAAGCTCTCTTTTAAAATCATGATATGCACATAAGAAATAATTTTAATAAAAATCCTTTTTAATATTCTAGTGGCCGGCCACCTAAGCTTGGGACCCAAGCTTTGGCCGGCCACCTACATGGCTCATCCACTTGGTCTTGGCCGGCCCTAGCTTGGGTTCCAAGCTAGCTTGGCCGGCCCCATTGGATGGGTAAGAAGGTGGTATGCGGTGGGTATAAATCTCTATATACTAGAGGCTACGATAGGGACCGAGAGGAGGAATTAGTTTTGGTCTCCCGATAAAATTAAGCATCCGTGTTCGCACACAACTTAATTTTATCAATAATAATTCATTCCATTAGAGAACTATTATTGAATTACGCACCAATCCCAAATTACATTTTGGGCTCCTTCTTATCATGAGTGTGTTAGTCTCCACGTGTTTAAGATAACAATGTCCACTAATTAAGTAAGTTCTGACAACTCACTTAATTAATATCTAGCTCAAGAGTAGTACCACTCAACTTCATCATCATGTCGGACTAAGTCCACTGCCGGGGTTTAACATGACAATCCTTATGAGCTCCTCTTGGGGACATTCTCAACCTAGATTACTAGGACACGGTTTCCTTCTATAATCAACAACACACACTATAAGTGATATCATTTCCCAACTTATCGGGCTTATTGATTCATCGAACTAAATCTCACCCATTGATAAATTAAAGAAATAAATATCAAATATATGTGCTTGTTATTATATTAGGATTAAGAGCACACACTTCCATAATAACTGAGGTCTTTGTTCCTTTATAAAGTCAGTATAAAAGAAACGACCTCTAATGGTCCTACTCAATACACTTTTAGTGTACTAGTGTAATTATATAGTTAAGATAAACTAACACCTAATTACACTACGACCTTCCAATGGTTTGTTCCTTTCCATCATGGTCGTGAGCTACTGTTTATAATTTATAAGGTACTGATAACATGATCTTCTGTGTGTGACACCACACGCCATGTTATCTACAATATAAATTAATTGAATAACTACATTTATCACAAATGTAGACATTTGACCAATGTAATTCTTATTTCTAGATAAATGTTTTATACCAAAAGCTAGACTTTTAGTATATATCCTAACACCAAGGACCTCGAGGGAGTCGAAGTCCCACACGATGACGCCCTGATCATTCGAGCGGTAATAGCCAACTATACTATTCACCGCATTTTCATTAACACAGGCAACTCGGTCAACATAATATTCAAGAAGGCCTTCGACCAACTGCAAATCGATCGAGCTGAACTACTGCCAATGACGACCCCCCTCTGCGGGTTCACTAGGAACGAAGTCTTGTCGGTCAGCCAGGTCCGACTAGCTATCTCGTTGGGCGAGGAGCCGCTCAGAAGGACAAGGACCACCACCTTCATCGTGGTTGATGCCCCTTCTACGTACAACGTTATCTTGGGGCGACCGGCTCTCAACGAGTTTCAGACGGTCGTCTCTACCTTCTGCCAGAAGATCAAGTTCCCGATGGAAGATCAAGTAGGGGAGGTGCGGGGAGACCAACTGGCAGCTCGAAGATGCTATGAGGAGATGGTCCGAGCCGAAGTCAAGTCCGCTCAGAAAGCGCCGCGAGTCGAGGTAAATACTAATAACGAGAAACCACCTTCTTTGGTTTATGAAGAAAAAGAAGAGGTGCAGATTGACTCTTCCCGACCGGAGGCCACCACCTTCATAGCATCCGACTTGGAGGATGAGGACGGACGGCGGCTAGAGAGACCATGGAGCGCAAACCACCTCCAGCCCTATCGGGTCGGATGAAAGGTGCGCCGATGTAAAATATTTCATGAATATTCCATTCGGATGTATCCTTTGGCTGCAGGAATGAAAGTTATAAGAACAAAGCAAAGACATGAGCATTGTGCGCCCAGCGAGTAGCTGTATGAAGGCATGGCGAAGACCCCGTGCCCTTCGGCCGGGCGTATATTATCCGAGCCATAGGCTCGATGGCGAAGACCCCGTGCCGTTCGGCCGGGCGTATATTATCCGAGCCATAGGCTCGATGGCGAAGACCCCATGCCGTTTGGCGGGGGCGTATATTATTCGAGTTGTAAGCTCATTGTTGAAGATCGTCAAGCAGCGACGTTAAATCTTAGAGTCGAACCGGCGACTATAAACCCTCCGGCCTGAAGACCGTCGAGCAGCGACGTTAAATATTAGAGTCGAACCGGCGACTATAAACCCTCCGGCCTGAAGACAGTTGAGCAGCGACGTTAAATCTTAGAGTCGAACCGGCGACTATAAACCCTCCGGCCTGAAGACCGTCTAGCGGCGACGTTAAACTCTAGAGTCGGACCGGCGACTATAAACCCCCAGCTTGAAGACCGTCGAGCGGCGACGTTAAACTCTAGAGTCGGACTGGCGACTATAAACCCCCGGCTTGAAGATCGTCGAGCGGCGACGTTAAACTCTAGAGTCGGATCGGCGACTATAAACCCCCCGGCTTGAAGGCCGTCGAGCGGCGACGTTATACTCTAGAGTCGGACCAGCGACTATAAACCCCCCGGCTTAAAGACCGTCGAGTGGCGACGTTAAACTCTAGAGTCGGACTGGCGACTATAAACCCCCCAGATGAGGTAGCGTCGCGTCGAAGCACTTCAGTGAGACATTAGCAGAGAATCTATGAAAAAGGGAGAGTCGTCTGACCGATCGGCGCAATAAAGGAAAAGACTATGCGAAATGTTCATAGAAATCCCTAGTGGAAGGTCGTCTGACCGATTGGCGCAGTAAATAAAAACACCCCAGCGATAAATTCATTGAAGTCCCAGGCATAGTGGGAGGTCGTTTAACCGGTCGGCGAAATTAAGAAAGCCTCTGCGGAAAAAAGGTCTAGCGACCGGTCGACATAGTCAAAAGGAACACTTGAAAGGAAAGGCTAACGCAACAAGAGTGGGCATTCATTTAAAATTAGCATTTAAAGGTTACAGACGCCACATGAAAATTAAAGACTCGCCGATCGGAAGCGTTACTGAAAATACTTCATTCAAGGAAGTCAAAGATATGCTTTGGAATGGTAGTGAGAAGCGCCGCATGCTCCGTCGCAGGGATGACCACGGACTCGGGGAGCTGACCCTTGGTCTTCAGATAATCCGCCATGGCTGTGATGGCCAACTCGATGACCAGCCATTGATCATGTCTGCAATTGTTTACAAGGGTTCTAGGAAACCCGGCGACTATTTGATGGAGAGATAACCGTCTACATGGACAATGCTACTAAGGTGGCGGCTATCGCAGTGGGAGACGTCTACTTATCTTTTGATAGGAATAGAAATTTGATTTTAAGAAATTATCTTTATGTACCCAATTTTAGAAAAAATTTAATTTCAGTTTCTAAACTGTATATGGATGGATATTCAGTTTCCTTTAGTAACAATGTCGTTATAAAGAGAAATAAGGTGATTATCTGTTCTGGTGCATTGGTTGACAATTTATACACTTTAAATCCAATTTCTCCCACAAAGTAAAATATGGAAATTAATAACACATCTTCTAACTCTAATAAGAGAAAAGAACCTTCGGAAATGAACCAAACATATCTTTAGCATCTAAGGCTTGGACATATTAACTTAAGTAGGATTCAAAGGCTTGTAGCCGATGGACTCTTGGGTTCATTAGAGTTGGAAAACTTTCCAACATGCGAATCCTGCTTGGAAGGTAAAATGACCAAGAGACCTTTTAAGGCCAAGGGTTATAGAGCCAAAGATGCGTTAGAACTGGTTCATTCTGATTTGTGTGGTCCTATGTCTATCCAGGCAAGAGGTGGTTATGAATACTTCGTCTCCTTTATAGACGATTATTCAAGATACGGATATATTTACCTAATGCGCCGCAAGTCTGAATGCTTTGACAAGTTCAAAGAATATAGGGCCGATGTGAAGAAACGTCTTGGTAAAAGTATCAAGATACTATAGTCTGACCGTGGTGGCGAATACCTCTTTAGAGAGTTTAGGAATTACTTATCAGAAGTCGGGATTCAATCCCAATTGACTGCACCTGGCACACCCCAGCAGAATGGTGTGGCAGAACGAAGAAACAGGACTCTTATGGAAATGGTTAGATCGATGATGAGTTATTCAGAATTACCAAATTCGTTTTGGGGTTATGCTTTAGAAACAGCAGTGTATATTCTGAATATGGCACCTTCTAAAACAATTCCTTCAACTCCCATGGAATTATGGAATGAGCGTAAGCCTAGTCTGAATCATATCCGGATATGGGGTAGTCCATCACATGTGCTGAAGAGAGATACTGATAAGTTGGAATCACGTACAGAAGTCTGTCTGTTTGTAGGATATCCTAAGGAAACGAAAGGTGGTTTGTTTTATAATCCTAAAAATCAGAAGATCATTGTTAGCACCAATGCTCGATTTTTAGAAGAAGATTATGTAATGAACCATAAGCCCATGAGTGAAATAGTTCTAGAAGAAATTAGAGAGGACACGTCTACTTTAGTACCAACAGTACAAGATGAAGTACCACAAGAAACTGTAACACGTGTCACACATGATACACAGCCAGAGACAGTGCCTCGTCGTAATGGGAGGGTTGTGAGGCAACCTGAGAGATTCATGTTTATGGGTGAGTCTTCGGACTTGATCCCAGGTAAACATGAACCAGATCCCCGAGCATATGACGAAGCACTCCAAGATATAGATGCAGTATCTTGGCAAAAGGCAATGAATTCTGAAATAGAGTCTATGTACTCTAATAAGGTCTGGGAGCTTGTAGAACCACCTGATGGTGTAAAAGTCGTTGGATGCAAGTGGATCTACAAAAGGAAAAGAGGGACAGATGGGAAGGTAGAAACTTTCAAAGCAAGGCTTGTTGCAAAAGAGTATACTCAGAAAGAGGGAATCGACTATAAGGAGACTTTTTCGCCGGTAGTCATGCTTAAATCTATCCGGATACTCTTATCCATTGCTGCTCATATGGATTATGAGATTTGGCAAATGGATGTCAAGACAGCTTTCCTTAACGGAAGTCTTGAAGAAAACATCCATATGAAGCAACCAGAAGGATTCATTGAAAAGGGCAAAGAGCATCTAGTGTGTATGCTCAATCGGTCCATTTATGGATTAAAGCAAGCTTCAAGATCTTGGAACATCCGGTTTAACGAAGTAATCCAGTCATATGGATTTATTCAGTGTCTGGATGAGTCTTGTGTATACAAGAAGTGTAACGAAAACATGGTGGTATTTCTTGTACTATACGTAGATGATATTTTGTTAATTGGCAATAATGTCAAGGTATTATCGGACGTAAGGGTATGGTTGTCCAAACAATTTGATATGAAGGACTTAGGAGAATGTGCACACATTCTTGGGATCAAAGTTATAAGGGATCGCAAGAAAAGAATGTTGTGTCTATCTCAAACTTTATATATAGATACAATCCTTGCTCGTTTTAGCATGCAAAACTCCAAGAAAGGTTTCTTACCTTTTAGACATGGAGTAGCCTTATCTAAAGAGATGTCCCCAAAGGCATCAAAGGAGATTGAGGACATGAAGGCAGTTCCTTATGCATCGGCTGTAGGAAGTCTTATGTATGCAATGCTGTGTACGAGACCTGATATTTGTTTTGTCATGGGCATGGTTAGCAAATATCAGAGTAATCCTGGACAAGGACATTGAACTGTTGTGAAGCATATTTTAAAGTACCTGAGAAGGACTAAAGATTATATGTTAGTCTACCAAGCAGACGATTTGCTCCCTATGGGTTACACGGATTCGGATTTCCAATCAGATAGGGACAATAGTAAGTCTACGTCAGGCTATGTGTTTACTCTAGGAGGTGGAGCCATTGCATGGAGGAGTGTTAAACAGAAATGCGTCTCGGACTCAACCATGGAAGCTGAACATGTGGCAGCCTCTGAGGCAGCCAAAGAAGTTGTATGGCTCAGGAATTTTCTAATAGACTTAGATGTGATTCCTGGTTTGCCTAAGATTATCACAAGTTATTGTGATAATAGTAGTGCAGTTGCAAACTCGAAGGAACCACGAGCTCATAAGGCAAGTAAACATATAGAGCGCAAGTACCACCTAATACGAGACATTGTCAAGCGAGGAGAAGTTGTCGTCGCCAAGATTACATCAGAAGATAACCTAGCAGATTCTTTCACAAAGGCCCTTCCGGCGAAAGCTTTTGATCGGCATGTGAAAGGGATGGGAATCAGATGTAAGGCAACAGATATGGCAGCTTAGTCTTTTAGTATAAGTGGGAGATTGTTAGAGTGTATACTAAAAGCCTAGGTTTTGTAAACATTTATTTGTTGAAATAAAAGAATCACATTGGTCAATATCTGCATTTATTTGTTAAATGTAATTGTTCAATTAATTTATATAGTAGACAACATGGAGTGTGGTGTCACACTCAGAAAATCATGTTGTCGGTTCTCAATAAATTATAAACAAGTTGCTCACGACTAAAATGAAAAGGAACAAACCATCAGAATAGTCGTAGTATAATTAAGTATTAGTTTATCTTGATTAATAAATTACACTGATACACTTTAAGTGTATTGAGTAGGATCATTTAGGTAAGTTCTTTTTTTACTGACTTAATAAAAGAACTAGACCTTAGTTATTATGGAAGTGTGTGCTCTTAATCCTAATATAATAACAAGTACATATATTTAATATTTATTTCTTTGACTTATCAAAGGGTGAGGTTTAGCACGATAAATCAATATGTCCGATAAGTTGGGAAATGATATTACTTATAGTATGTGTTGTTGATTATAGAAGGAATCTGTGTCCTAGTTATCTAGGTTGAGAATGTCCCCAACAGGAGCTCATAAGGATTGTCATGTTAAACCCTGCAGGTGGACCTAGTCCAACATGACAATAAAGTTGAGTGGTACTACTCTTGGAGCTAGATATTAATTAAATGAGTTGTCAGTAACTTACTTAATTAGTGGGCATTCGTAATCTTCAACACAGGAAGACTAACACACTCATGATAAGAAAGAGCCCATAATGTAATTTGGGATTGGTGCGGTAGTGCGGTAATAACTCTTTAGTAGAATGAGTTGTTATCGATGAACTTGAGTTGTGTGTTCGGGGCGAACACGGGATACTCAAGCTTATCGGAAGGCCAAAACCAATTTCTCCTCTAGGTCCCTGTCGTAACCTCATTATAGCCTCAAGTCCATCCAAATGTAAGGCTCTTTTTAGTGTCCAAGAAGGGGGTCGGACCATTGCTTGGTGACCAAGCAATGGCCGGCCACATCCTCTTATAGGGGCCGGCCCTATAGCTTGGTGACCAAGCTTGTAGTGGCCGACCAAGATTAATTCAAATAGGAGGGGTGTTTTGAATTTTTAAAATCTTCTCTTTGTAGAAAACTATAAGTTTTAAAAGAGAGATTTTAATTTTTAAAACTTTCTTTATTTTGAATTAGGCCACATATTTTAATAGAGAGTTTTAAAAATTTTAAAACTTTCTTTTTTTAACCATCCTCATAGTTTAAGAAAAAAAGGGAGATAAGTTTTAAAATTAAAATTTTCTATCATCATTTTAAAAAAAGAAATTTTATAAGAGAGTTTTTAAAATTTAAAACATGGTTTTAATTTTTAGAAACTTTCCTTTTTTAACTCTAGGAAAGAGAGCTTGTAAAATTTTATAAGAGTTTTCTTCTTGTAAAATTTTATAAAAAATTATTATTTTTCTTTCCTAAATATGGTGGACGGCCACCTTGCTTGGTGTCCAAGCAAGGGGCCGGCCAATCCCAATCCTAAACCAAATAAGATTGATCTCAACCATTGATTGGTGATTGATTCAATCAAGAGGAAAGAAAAATGAAAAATAAAAAGGGAAAAGGAAAAACTCTTGGATGATTTTATTTTTTGTAAAAGGTTTTTCCTTATTTGCTTTGGGCAAGTAATATAAAAGAAGGGGTGAGGGGGCTTCATGAGACACAACTCTTATTCTTTTGCTTGGGTGATCTCTTGGTGGTCGGCCCTCTCCTTTCTCCCTTTCCCTTTGCTCTCTTCTCCTTGGTGGTGGTAGTGGTCGAATTCTAGAGGAAGAGGAAGGATTCTTTTGGGTGGTGTTCATCTTGGAGGATCGTCGCCCACACGACGTCCAAGGCGAGGCGAGGAATACGACAGAAGATCTCGAGGTTATTAGCATACAAAGAGAAGGTATAATTAGCAATTGTTTTCCGCATCATGCTAGTTTTTCTCTTTGTAAGAATTCTAAATACAAGAGGCAATTAGATCTAGTTTTTCGAAATAGTTTTTCGAGTTTGTGTTTTCTTCTTTTTTGAACTTGTGATTCGATTGTTCTTTTTAGTTAACCTAAAGTTATTTAAGGAAATAAATATTAGCTTTCCTTAAAAGGCTTTGCCTAGGCAGTGGTGGTTGCTCCCATATCCAAGAAGGCCATGTGCCTCGCCATGCAGTCCTGGAAGCCAATTTTGGAAATTAATATTTATAGAATTAATAATTTAGGTAGATTTGAATCAATAGTGTTAAGTTCTTCTTGCGATTCAAATCTAAACCATTAAGAACAGATAAGTTAAATTTGGAATCAATGATGTTAAGTTCCGTCTGTGATTCCTAATTTAACTTCTAAAGAACACAATAGGCTATTTAAGGAAAGGTTCGACACTTGTACAAAAATTTTTGTATAGTGGAATCGATACGTTTTCCTAGGTTTAACCAACAAGGAGGTGATCCTAAACTCGATGGCCGAGCGGCAGCTCAGAGTTCAAAAAATGAGGTCATGATGAATTTAGTAGCAATCGAGGGAACAAGTAATCTGCTCAGATATACACTGCTAGAGAACAAGCAATAGAAGGCCCAGAAAGAGTTCATTAATCAAAATAAGTTGAACGACGAATACATATATCAAAATAGGTCAAACGACAAGGTCATATCAACGACTTCACTCTAGATAATTAAAGACCTCATCCGGGATCGTGGTAAGAAGCTCGGCGTGGTCACGGACAGGAATGGTGAAGTCTTCAGGGAGACGGCCCTCTGTCTTCAGATAATCGACCGTGGCAGTGACGGCCAGCTCGAACGCATGAACGAGCCAAGCGCTCGCCATCTTAATAAACTCTGTCGAGCGGATATAGTTTTGTCGCAGGACGATGGCGTGGGTCGGCTCGGCCTCTTCATATTCTTTGAACGCAGCTCAGGAGGCCTCCAGCGCATCCTGAAGGTTCTTCAACTTCTCTCGCAGGGCAGTCGCCTCTCTCGAGCGGGCAGTCTGTTCAGCAGTCAGCAGGTCCGCCAACTCCTGGACCCTCCACGCAAGGGTCCAAGCCTCAGTGTTCTTTATCTCCATATCGGAGATAGTCGTGTTCTTTCTGGTGTTGGCCTGCTCGATCTTTTTGTCATACGTCTTAACCTCGGCCTTGAGCCGATCCACCATGGTCTGCAAGCCAGAAGATCTGTGCTGCTTGGCCTCCAGTAGTCTCTTGGTCTTGTCAAGGTCCACCTTCAACTCAGCATAGGAGGGGCCTTAAGAGGGAGCCCACCAGAAACCTTGAGCTTCTTGAACTCCTCTTCTAGGAGCGCCAGGCGGTTGCTCACTGCGATACTTTCCACCCAATACTGCAACAAGATTCGAGGGGAAATCAGTGTCGAACGGAAATAAAAGTGAAGGTTATGATGAGTGTTACCCCGGTGGTCTGTTGTATGTGGTTGTTGCCGAGAAGCCCTGGGGGTATCAAAGCAATGCGCACCCGGGCGTCCTCCCAGACCTTCGCCAGGGGTCCCTGGATGGTTATTTGGTGTTCGGGGCCTGCCTGCCGGTCGGTCGCCTGCAGATTTTCCTCCGTCGGTAGATAGAGTATGGCCTTGATAATCCTGCCCCCACCCGGGGTAGATTGAGCAGAGGCTGAAGGGGCAGAGGACTGGCCAATCGGATCAGAGCGGATAAGAGATCGCTTGATTTTTCGCTAAACGAGAGGGAGTGAGCTAAGGGGTTGGACAACGATGGGGTCAGAAGGCCAATCACCTTGAGAAGGGGTCCGGTCGGATGATAGCGCTTCCACCGTCGTGGGAGCCAACGGAGAAGGAACGCCCGTTTGCTCGGACACACGCACGGCTGAGGTGGTCGAGTGGGTGGGTGTGCCCGTTCGGCGTCGTTTGAGTCCAGCCAGCGGAAGTTCATCACCGGAAGACCCGTCTTCCTCGGCTTAAATGGCTGGTTGAGTACCAGACGGAGTGGTCTCTCCTGCTGCATCGGTAGTGGCAGTCCGAGCGGCAGATGCATCGCCCGCCGTCTGTGCCTCTTCGCTCTCGCCTTCATAAGAGCCGACCGGAGCGATGTCGAGTCTCTCTGCCTCCTGCGTTGCAGCTGCCTCTATCTCGGCAGCCTTGCATTTTATCATGCTGAGCACCACCGACTTCATCATGGTGGTAGCTGCAAGAAAGAGAAAAGAAATCAATTAGACCCAAAGAAAAGGAGAGAGAGTTATTTCTTACCAGGGCCGCCCGGAAGCCTCGTTCGGGTCAGACTTAAGCCGAACATATACATCATTCCTTTGGAGAGCAGCTTATGGATATCCATCTTCAGCCCGGCCAACAGGTTGGTTGCGTGGAGGTAGGCCGACTCGGTCCTATATTTCTTCAGGTCGGGCGAAGTTGGCAGGGTGGTCTGCCACTTGGTCCAAAAGGGAGGTCATTCGGGGAAACGCAAATAGAAAAAGTAATCCTTCCAATGCTTATTGGAAGAGGACATTTTATCAAAAAAAGACAAGGTTGATATGAGACTGAAACAAAAAGGTACCTATTTCAGATAATAAAAATAATGAAAAACTTGAGGCCTTAGGGGAATGTCGTGCACTCGGAAAAGCACAACTACGCCGCATAGCAGCCGAAAGGAGTTGGGAACGAGTTAGGTGAGCGGAATGCGGAAGTAGTGTTGGGGCAATTTCCCTTGGTCAAGTTTGACCAGTTTGATTAAGCTTGAGTTGAGTCAAGATTGAGTCAGGAGTTGAGTTTTGATGTTTGACAATATAAGGAGATTGTTGAAGCAATCGTCCGGTTGTGGAGATGGTCAAATGGTTGACCAAGTTGATGAGAATACAAGTCAAGTAGGTTAGGGATGATAGGAGACTTGACTATGGAAGTCCTAACTA
Organism: Zingiber officinale; assembly: GCF_018446385.1. Classification (NCBI taxonomy): domain Eukaryota; kingdom Viridiplantae; phylum Streptophyta; class Magnoliopsida; order Zingiberales; family Zingiberaceae; genus Zingiber; species Zingiber officinale. Next base: position 141,075,770 of record NC_055992.1, read on the forward strand.
GAGTTTAGGCAGTGGTGGAAGTCCTAACTGGGGGTTAGGCGTATGGAAGTCCTAACTAGAAGTTAGGCGTATGGAAGTCCTAACTGGAGGTTAGGCAAATTGGAAAGTCCAAGTGTGATCTTGACAAAGGAGAAAGTCCTGGTGAGGAGCCAAGCATTTGGGAAGTCCTGGTGAGGAGCCAGGTAACTGAAAGTCCAAGTGTGATCTTGGCAAAGGAGAAAGTCCTGGTGAGTAGCCAGGCAATTGGGAAGTCCTGGTGAGAAGCCAAGTAGATGGAAAGTCCTGGTGAGTGAAGTCAAGCAGTCAGGAAAGTCCTAGTGAGTGAAGCTAGGCAGAAGTTAAAGTCCTGGTGAGTGAAGCCAGGCACGAAAAATCCAGATGGTTCAAGGATGACAGGACATCTGGTGAAAGTCCAAATGAGTCATGGAGGACCGGACACTTAGCATGAGACGGTAAATCTAAGTGGGTCACGGAGGACCATACTTGGTGATTAGAAGTCCAACGAAAAGTTGGCAAAGAGAAAGTCCAGATGGGTCAAAAGTTGACCGAACTCTTAGCGGTCGTAAGTCCAATAGGGAGTTGACATGGAACTAGGAAGTTCGGACGTAGTAAACTTCCGAAGGCCATAACTTTTGACTCGGATATTGGAACGAGGTGATCTCAGATGCAAAACAAAGCTAATTTCAAGCTCTACACAGTTTTCTAGATTTCAATCGATTGGTCAATCGATTGGGGGTTCAATCGATTGGTTGACGTGAGTTTGTGCAGAAAAGCTCTGCATCGATTGGGTAATCGATCAAAACTTCCCTAATCTATTGGTCAATCGATTGGGAGAGTTTCTGAGCAAACAGTAAGCTTCTGAATCAATCAGTTGATCAATTAAAACCTCCAATCGATCGGCCGATCGATTGGAGCACTAGAAATCGCTCGAGAAGCCTTGAATCGATCGGGCAATCGATTTAGGGCGATTCCAGAGAGCACAGAGGCGCTCTGGATCGATCGGATGATCAATATAAAGCCTCCCTAATCAATTGGGAGCAATCCAATCGATTGGGATTCGACCGTTGGCGCAGATAAAGACGTTGGCGAGCGTTTTTCTCAGCACTTCTTAGATCCTCTTCGACACACGATTGCAGCTACAGCTTAGGGCGATTTTATCCACTCTCACCGCCAGATCTTGAAGGTTCTTAGAGGCACGTCAAAGTCAAGAGGCGAGTTACAATAAGAAGAAGAAGAAGCTAGAGTTTCGTAGTAATCTTGTAAGATTCACTTGTATTTTGCTTCTTTCTTTCTTATTGTTGTATTGTGAGCTTGTAAGGCTTCTCCGTCTTTGGTAGTTACCATAAAGGAGGGTTTTCATAGTGGAGGATGTGTGAGTGTGTGGATCTTTGGACTACTCACCTCTTCTTGAGGTGGATACCAAGTAAATCTATATGTTAGCATTGTAGTGTGTTGTTTCTTGTATTTTCCGCTACACATCATCACAAGAAAAAAGCAATGACAAGCACGAGATCGCGACAAGCTATTCACCCCCCCCCGGCTAGCGGATTCGGAAGTAGTTGCAGACTTCTATTATGAAAGGGTGAATGGGAAATCTAAGGCCAGCTACGAATTGATCTCGGAAAAAGGTGACAGTGCTAGCCGGCGGGTCGTGAGGCCAAGCGGAGGGCTCGGCTAAAACTATCTCGTAGTCAGGGGAAAGGTTGAAAGCACCTATCAGGTTGGCGGCGTCACCCAAGTCGAACCGACTCTTCATGTTGTGATACCAAAGGTTGGGAGAAGGGTCAGAGGAATTGGCCATGACCGAGAAACGAAAAGCCCGGTGGTTTCGTCGACGGATCAACGGGAAAAGGCCGACAGGGGCAGAAATAGCGCACAAAAAGAAAAGCCAAAGCACAAAGGAATGCTACGACAAGGTAAAGCAACGAAGAAGCTTACTAGAAAGTGAAATGCAAAGAAGAAGTGTGTTGAGAGTTCATCGGAACGCCAAAGGAGCGAGTCACCGAAGCACTGGCACGAAAGAAGTCGTCAAAGCATGAAGGCAGCAACAATGGAACAGAAGTCAGCCTCGGGGTTTTATAGAAATTGAGCTCGGCCAACCAGGGTCGTCTGATCTAGGTCACAGGGATCGAGGCTTGCATCTGGTCGTGAAATTCAAACCGCCGCATGTCCCATCGGAGCTGACGCCCCTGCCGTACGATGACGACGGTGGCGCCAGGTTACACGGCGACATTTAATGGAGGCCATCAATTGGCGTGGCCGTGTGCTCGGCTTTGATGACAGGGATTTACACATATTCCGAGGGGATTTTGATGACGACAGCTTTGACCGCAAGCAGACCCGGACATGGAGCAATAAAATTAACAAGTACCAGCGCACTCCCCGCCGAGTGGCCGACGAAGATTCGGCCGAGCGGATCGCCCATGCCCACCTCAAACATTTCATCATCACGACCGAGTGGCCGGCAAAGCACTAATCAATTTGTCCAGTCAGTCGGACTTACAGCCTCCTTCGACTAGACTTGAAGAGGAGGCATGTGATCCGGGGGTAAAGTGGGACCTGGATGGTAGAGGAGCCAAGGACACGTGGGGGTTAGAGTCAGCACGGCCTACAGCTCGGGCTCGACCGAGCGGCCAGTGTACTGCCCGGGCGGCGATGCAACAACTCAGTTCAACGCTGGGTTTCCGACACTCAGGGGTCGAGCGGAGTCCCCGCTCGGCCGGACGGTGGACACTGCCCGACCGCGTGTGGCGAGGCAAAAGTAGGATGAGGCACTAGGGGACGAGCAGGCCTCCCACTCGGCTCGGTCACTCCCTCAGCAGTATGGGGGTGCAACCGAACGGATCCCCAGCTCAGTCTTGTAAACGACCAGATGAGCAGGAGGGGATATCTTCCTCGGGGCAGGTGTCACTGACAAACGGCATAGTTGGCGGCATGGTCAGGCAGAGGATCTCACGGTGGAAGCCTCCACTATCATGTCAGGGATATGCCCGGTCTGTTAAAGTATGGCGTCAGACACGCTTTTCTGACACACTCATTACAGGTATGATTTGGGAAGCATGCACATCTTGGTAAGCGTGCCCGCACCTTCAGGGAGCCCTATATAAGGACCCCATACTTCAACGAAGGTATGCGCTATTCACCACTGTAGCTACAGTGCTCGTTACTCTGCTTCTATTTCTCACCACCAGGAACTGACTTGAGCGTCGGAGGGTCGTCGCCGGGAACCCCTTCCTGGCTCGATTTTGTGCTTGCAGGTTCTCGACAGAGGTCTACACCATCCCGGAGTCTGCGTGAAGCCAGCAGGGAGCGCCACGTCCCCAGCGACCGTCATCTCAGCACTCGGGCAGGATCACCATGTGTCCTGGAAATCCATTTGAGAACTTTTGTGTGTTGGTGCAACGGGGCTGGCAAGAGGGGGATGAATTGCCTGAAATATAAAATAAAATCCCTTTTTGATCCTTGGACTTAGACTAGAAACACAAATAAAAACAAAATTAACAACTTAAAGAAATAAGTAAAAGGTCATTATTTACTTGGTTACAACCTAGTTGGTTGTTAATCCAAGGCGATTGAAAAACTCACTAAGAATCTCTTTCTCTGAAGGCGGAGAAGTCTTTTACACACATTGAAAGCTTAGAAATAACTAGAAAAGTGATTACAGAAGTTATTGTCCTATTTCCTAGCTCCAGGGGTCTTTTTATAACTCCTGAAAATCCTATCGTATCTTGAGGGTGCCTCCAAAGGGCTTGGAAGGCGCCTCTAGCGAGGTGCCAAGGGATAGAGTTTTATCCCTTGGCAACGGTCAGTTTTCCTAGTCGATGGCACCTTCCATGCTCATGGAGGGCGCCTTCCATGCTTAGGAGGGCGCCTTCCATGCTCATGGGTGGCGCCTTCTGCCTAAAAGTTCCAGAGGCGTGCGGGCACCTTGGAGGCACCTTCAACTCCTATTGAGGGTGCCTCCAGCAGTCTTCATCAGCTTCTTTCGCTCTTCTGCTGCTCCGATCGCTTGGGTGATTGCAGCTAACCAAAATACGACTCACCCGAACCCAATTTTTTGAGTTCTCCTCGAGCAGGCTTCCGCTCTGGCTTCTCGTCCCTTGAATGTCGTGTACATTCTTCTTGTCCACCGGTGTACTTTTCCGTAGTACCTTGTCCCTCGGATGCACTGAGCATGTCAGCTCCCTTCCCGTGTCATCCTTCTCTCTAGCTACGTCTTCCGCTTGACTTCCTGTGCTCCTAAGCTCCTGCACACTTAGATATAGGGATCAAACCAAAACAAGACCTAACTTAACTTCGCTGATCACACTAAAGTAACCACGGGGTCCAACAATCTTCTCCTTTTTGATGTGCAACAACCCAAGTTCAAATTAGGGTAATAACGAACAAGATGCAATAAAAGAATTTTGCAAAATAAACATTTTAAGCATAAAGTTGCAAATAAAAGAATTGGCAACATTTGATAAAAGACAGTAAAAAAAATTCTAACTCCCTTTAAACTTAAAAATTCTACTCTCCCTAAACTTATACATATTCCTCCCCTTTTGATCAGATTAAAAAAATATGGTACAATAAGAAAATAACTTGACTTAAAAATTTAAAACAATTTCTAAGTTATGAAGTTTTTCAAATAATTGACAAAGATTGAAAATATTTTATTAATTTCACAAGCTTATTAGTTGGTCAATTGAATATTCAATTCAGTAATTGACTTCCAGACTATAGTGAGGCACTAGACTTTCTTGGTTATTAGATCATCAACCACTTCTAGACAAAGCCTCTTAAAGAATTTAAATATTTAACTTTTCTGAAAAGCCTTGGATTAAAAAAAATGTTAATCTAAGCATGATTTTAGAACCTAATATAGGTTCCTTCCTATTGGCTCCCTGATATTTTCTAATATACCAATTTAACCTTTCATAAATTCTAAGTTTTGATTTTTGAAAGTTATTTGGTTTTAAACATGCATCTTTTTTTCAAACTTTCGATTTACATTTTCAATTTATCATTTTCTAACTTTAAATTGTTAAATAATTCTAAGGAACATGTTTTTGTTAAGTTCAATTTTAACTCAGCATTTTCCTTTTCTAATCTTACTAAATCTTTAGAAAGAATTTTAATAAAATTAAAGGGCTACTTAAGAGATAGAGCATGTACCTTACCTTATTTTTTGATACTCCCCCTTCATCACTGTTTTCTTTTGATGACCCTCCCCTTCATCGATGCTCATCTCTAAGCTGATTTCATCTTCTACTTGATGGTTGGCCATTAGGGCTAGTCCTGAGAAGGTCTCAACCTCGGACTCATAGGATGATGATTCATCTCATGTGGCCTTCAGGTTATTGTGTTTGGAGGATATTGGTCTTTTGTACTTTTCCTTTTCTTCTTGATCCACTAATATTCTTATTTTCTTCTTCTTGGGGGGTGGGGGGGTGGGGGCGGGGGTTAGAGTTACAAAACCATATTTAATTATTAATAGAATTTCGAAGTCAGTTTTGAAGAATACCTCCATGCGATTTTCCATGACACAAATTCTCCTTCGAATTTTGGTGGATAGATCATTGGTCCGGCCATCGTCTTGAGCTTGATGCTTCAGTCGACAGTTAGTCCTTCTAAGGCGGTTGGACTCTGATACCACTTGTTGGCACAGTGGGGCAAGCAAGAGGGGGGTGAATTGCCTGAAATAGAAAAATAAAATATCTTCCCGATCCTTAGACTTAGACTAGAAACACATTTAAAAACAGAATTAACAACTTAAAGAAATAAGTAAAAGGTCACTATTTACTTGGTTACAACATAGTTGGTTGTTAATCCAAGGCAGTTGAAAAGCTCACTAAGAATCTCCTTCTCTGAAGGCAGAGAAGCCTTTTACACAAACTGAAAGCTTAGAAATAACTAGGAAAGTGATTACATAAGTTGTTGTCTTATTTCCTAGCTTTAGGGGTCTTTTTATAGCTCCTGGAAATCCTATCCATAGCTTGAGGGTGCCTCCAAAGGACTTGAAAGCCGCCTCCAGCGAGGTGCCAAGGGATATAGTTTTATCCCTTGGCAACGGTCAGTTTTCCTGGTCGAAGGTACCTTCCATGCTCATGGAGGGCGCCTTCCATGCTTACGGAGGGTGCCTTCCATGCTCATGGGAGGCGCCTTCTGCCTGAAGGTGGCAGAGGCACACAAGCGCCTTGGAGGCACCTTCAACTCCTGTTAAGGGCTCCTCCAGCAGTCTTCATCAGCTTCTTTCGCTCTTCTGCTACTCCGATAGCCTGGGTGATTACGGCCAACCGAAATAGGGCTCACTCGAACCTAATTTCTGGCCTTCTCCTCGAGCAAGCTTCCACTCCGACTTCTCGTCCCTTGAACGTTGCGTACATTCTTCTTGTCCACCAGTTTCTACAGTACCTCTCCCTCGGATACATCGAGCCCGTCGGCTCCCTTCCCATGTCATCCTTCTCGTTAGCTGCGTCTTTCGCTCAACTTCGTGTGCTCCTAAGCTCCTGCACATTTAGACATATGAATCAAACCAAAACAGGACCTAACTTAACTTTGTTGATCACGCCAAAATAACCATGGGGTCCAACAGTGTGGGCTATAGATCTACCCGGGCTGCAATATGAAAATAGGTGTCTTAGGCCTGATCAGTATTTTTTTTGTTTGGGTGTATACTTGGACTCTGGAGAAATGAAACTATATTCTGAGAGGTTCGGTCGGTGTTTTAAGCCAAGGCATCTTAGGCTCGAGTGGTCCTTTATCCGGCCAGTATATAATAATTTGTAGGTGAGGCGCACTTGGCGTTTTAACCGGATTTATAAAGTTATCTTACCCTTATGCATGTGATAGATGGGCATGTAGTCATATAAGCCCTTTTGGTTCTATTATTGGACGAATACTCGTAAGGCTGAGCGATAATTGGGTTGACCAGGCATATGTACAGGGGCTCATACAGAGTAAGGCATTCAACCCTTCCTTCGACTGAGTCTAGGACTGGTTGAATGTGAGTTAGGTAGGCCATTTAGGCCAACCCACAAGGATAGCTGGCCTTAAACTAGGTCAGCTATTGAGTGATCAAGTACACTATCTCCTTAGTTCAAGAGCAATGCATTGCACCCCTTACATTCGACCGGCCCGAGGGTCGGTCGGCCATTTTTCTGCCCAGTTCGGAATCCGACCAACCAATTTAGTGAGCCTTAACATTGGGCAACCAATCAGAGCCAAGTGGGAAGATGTCCTTCTTTATTGACTTTGACTACCACGCCATCTCCTGGGTCCACTCAATTTCTCTACAGGCAACCCTAAATCTCTAACTAAATTTTTCGTACTGTAGAAGCTATCAGTCAGTATGTTATCAGTAGGGAGCAACTCTGATATTAATTGACATTTGTCATCGTAATATCTTTCTGAAAAATGATATTCTGTTTTCATATTTAATAACCTTGTAGTAGTTGATAGTTGGGAATGACTAGAAGAAATGTCTTCTCATACTTCTCTTTCACTAGCCTTTAACATTTCATATAGTTGTTAATATTCAGGTATCGATATTTCATCCATATTGGAATAATCAACTACATTCATCGTATCGTGAACCATTGATTGCATTGCAATATCATTAGTTGATGATTCTCTAACAATAGTTGTGTCATATGACGAACCACCAGAAGGCCCAATTGGTTTATATAAATAAGGCTCTCTGTGACAGTACCAATTGTAGTAATTTGACACAAAATTATTTCTACATATTTGTACTTTCACGGTATCCTTATCACTGAAGGCTCTATTTCTGCATTTGGAATTATTACATGAACAAAGTAACTTGACACTATTCATACATTCTAGATAACTTTTAGCAAAGTTCACAAACTGTTCAACTTCTGCAATAAAATCATCTCTAATAAATAAATTTGTAATCGATTGTACATTCAAATTTTGTTTATAGACACTATCACCTAATGATAATATAATTTATTACAAAGTATATGGGTTTCACAAAATAAGAAACTATACTATCTTTCATGTTCCAACCAAGGATAATAAGGTCTAAAATTATCTTAAATGTAAATATATCAATACTAAAATAACAAAATGACTATATCATATTATAGATTCAAATACTTACTTAACATAGGTACTGTTTAATAAATTATACCTAAAAATGAATAGTCTAGCCGGAAAAGAGCAGCAAAGTAACTTACAAAATAAAATAATAACTAAAATTAATCACAAAAAATGACAAGGTAGGATAAATTCATGACAGGATCAAGCTGGCGCTCGGATAAGCTGTCGGTCGTGTGCTAGCGGGCAACCATGCTTCCAATCGTGGCCAACTTGCCAGTCGTGGCCAAGCCCGCGGCCAACGGCTGGTGGCCAGCCAAGTTGCGGCCGCCCATGATTCTGGCTGTGAGCTGGCTTCTGCCCACGTTATAAAGGCCAACCACACCGCCAGTCGTGACCAATAGCTAGCGGTCGCCCAACCTACGGCCGGCCAAGCGGCCGACCACATTCTGGTCGTCAACCAAGCTATCGATTGCATTCTGGCTATCGGCCAAGGTGCCAGCCACCATCCACGTGTTGGCAAAGCCACAGCTGGCGGCCGACAAAGAAAAAATGATGTGCTAGCAGTCAACAAAGCCACTAGCTGCTGCCAGAATCGAGAAGAGGGAGAGATTAGGGCAGAGAAATCTTATCGAAGATCGTCAGCTAAGCTGGAGAGGCAGGGCTCAGGAGATTAGGGAAGACATGCACATGATTGAAAATTGGGGTTGTACCCTAGATTTTTCACTATGAATCACGAACGGAATTGATATTCCACTAATAAATTCCGACGGAATTGGAATTCCATCGATGATCCTGTGGAAATTTAAGGTTTGTCAGGGATTACCGACGAGAAAATAGTAGTCTGTCGGTAACCCCCTTCCGAAAGAAGGTTATTTCTATCCGTGGATACTTCTTTCCCGATGGAAATAACAATCCGTTGGGAATCTCTTTTCCAACGAAATTGTATTTCTTTCTGTGTCCTCAATAAGAATCATCGGATTGAAGCCTTCCCAACGGATTTCAACTTTCGTCAGAGATCTCCAACGAAAATAAATTCCGTCAAAGGATACCAACATAAATACATTCCGTCGATAAATCCGTCAGTAATCCCAGGTTCTTTTTATGGTGGAGATGATCTTAGTGGTAAAGTGAAGTGGTGGAACGTAAGCTCGTGTGTGAATTATAAAAGTTGAGACTTATATTCCTCAAAAAAGATAGATCACAACTTAAATAAAAACACTCAATTATTAGAATGATTATAGTTAACCTCAAGTCGATTGAAGATGATTCTAATCAATCGATAAGTAATTGGTTAAGGAGTTAACTCAAACTAAACTATTGAACATAATGTTTTAATAATCATTTGGACAATCAACTAATTTGGAGTAAGAAAATTCTACTCGGATAATGCTCAACTAGAAAAGCTAAAAATAATCATTGATATCACAAAGTTGCGTCGAAAAAGTGCAAAAAAATCCAATGAGCTAGGAGCTATAGCAGATCCATCAATCTGATGATATAACGGTTGACAAACTATAAGGGAAAGCGATCATGAAAATAGTCTACAATCAATCCAATCAGCTGTATAGCAATAGAAGCCCCGGATCTATGGTGTAGTAGTAGGATATTCAAATTGATACTCAAATATCTACGGTTCGAGTCCTGGTTATGATATATTTATAGAAATTTTTTCTCTAAATGGGACACACAACTAAAGGATGTTGGGCTCCTGAATTACGAATACTTCTCGATTTATTTTAATGATCGATGAAAAATTTTCATAGAACCGACACCTAAACTTGATGTTACTCAGTCTGAGTAATCAGTTATACAGCAATAGAAAAAAATGAAATTGAAAAAGATCGAAGAGGACGAAAGGGACATTTGAAAGTTAGCTCATAATACAAAGCGTTCTAGTTTTGAAGAGGTGAAACTTAAGAAGGACTAGCCTAGGTGCAGAGGTGAAACATAATAGTGGACTAGTTAGGCTCTACGTGTCAGAAATCAATTAGTGGTTAGTAACGATTTAGGCACCCCTCCCTACGTGTTAACGTCGTGGGAATGAAAATGGTAAAAAGGGACATAATTGAATTTATTAATTTTATTTTTTTTTATTTAAAATGGTGTTAGAAAACTTAAAATGGCTACAATTAATAATCTTTATAATTTTAAAATATCAATTTTTCTTCAAGTAAACAGAAATTAAAAATGAAATGAATTCTTGAAAGAAAATTTATTTTCTTAGCTGCTAAGTTTGGTTGACTCAGAGGCGAAGTATAGGAGGCAAGCCCCCTCCTTATAGCGTATATTATCTAGTCTAAATATTAAGCCTGATTATAAATTTTTTAATTAGCTCAATATGTTCTCTTCTCAAGACTTTAAATTTAATCCAAATTTTAAAAGTCCAAATATTTTCTAACTAATTTAGGTGTTGAATTCATAATAGATTAGTTTGATTAGAAGTCTCGTAGAGTAAAATATAATATTAATGAACTTAATTTATTATATTTATGATATTTTGCATGATTATTATTTTTATATTCTTTTAATTTATTTTTATTTTTTAAATTATTTATTTATATTTTATTAAAATATTATCATTATGATATGAAAATAACGAATTTCCTTATGAAAATCGTACAAAATCACAAGTTTACTTATGAAAATCGAGTGAAATTATGATAAAATCGTGAATTAAAGTAAAATCGGAACAAAATCGTAAAATCGGAGCAAAATCGTAAAATCATATTTAAACATGTAAAAACATGATTTTTAAAATAATTTTATCGATTTTGTGTCGTAAATAAAAGGGAACTATTTTAGATAGGAGGAATGATATTCGCCGCGACAGATTACCGCGAGAATTTGTGGCGACTGAGTTGGCAGTCCGCGTGGCCATATCCACCTCAACCCTCTCTCTCTCCGCTTCGCGAATGCAGTCCGCGTTAAAATGTGTGATTTTTTTCGCGTGCCCTAACGCTTTACCCTCTTCCCCCTTGCGAAGCTTTGCAGCTTCGCAACTTTTGCTTCCCCTTCTCCTTCCCCTGCCATTCTCTCTTCTCCCTCTGCCACAGTCCTTATTTCTCCATTGTAGTTCTCAGATCTCCCTCCTTGCCATTTTCTCTTCTCCCTCCCCTGCCCTAATTCTCCTCCCAGCGAAATTAGTGTCGTGCCCTAACTTCTTCAAAAGCGCCGCCACGTCTTCTCCTTCCGCGACAGATTCCTCCTCCCAGCAAGCCTCGTCTTCCTCCTCCTAGCATTTTCGAAGAGCAAGGAGCAGTGACTTTGAGTATTCTTTGAGGTAACATTTTCTTCTGCTCCTTCTTTTTGTTCTGCTTCAGTTAATGTTTTCTTGAATGGTTCTTGGTTATTTTCCCTTTAGCTTAAGTTGTTGTGGTAGATGTATTGAGTACTCTTTGAGGTAACATTTTCTTTTGCTCCTCCTTCTTTTTCTTCTGTTCTTCTGCTTCAGTTAACATTTTCTTCAATGGTTCTTGGTTATTTTCCCTTTAGCTAAGTTGTTGTGGTAGATGTATTCTATTTTAGTGTTTCTTAGGTATACTGATTTTCCCTCGTAGGAGCTTCTGTTGCTCTCTCTGTAATTTATATATTCTGTTACTTATGACATTTCTATTTCCGTTGGAGCTGGCCAACATGATCAAGTCATATATATTTGATTCTCATATTGGAAAATTATTTAGCAGGAATGAAGTGACCCCTTTTTTGATTCTGTTCACTAGATATCCTTTGCCTGCCAATGTATGATGTCACATAATTTGTTTTCCCTCGAGTCATTTAACACTATGTTTTAGTTTCAGGATATATTTCCTCTGTGGTGGGACTTTCTTTCCTGATTTCTGTGAATCCTATATGCATCCTCAATTTCGCATTCTAGTTCAATTTTGTGCAGACTTATTGTTCACTTTTCAGGATCCATTCTCTATTTCTTTTCTGATTTATGTTATTAACTTGGCCAACTCCCCATTGGCAGTCCGCGAAAGACATTATTGATTTGCCCTTTTATAGATTTATTTTTGTGAAGAATGACAGATTTTTTTTAATCTAAGTAATGAAAATTTGATTATTAGGTACTTCATGGCATCATCAAATTATAGCAGCATTGACAATACGAGATTTCAAGATGTAACATGTAGGGACTGCGGACAAAGAATAATAGTTTGTGTTTCTAGATCAACCAAGAATCCCGGAAGATAATATTACAAATGTGGGCAATATGGATGGCAAAAGTGGGTGACGTCCGATACTGCTTTATCTGGCAAAATTAAAAGTGAACAGAATGTTTCTCGTGGAGGAATAATCAATGTACCAAAAGTCATTTGGATATCAGTGATGGTGAACTTGATTCTTCTAGCCATAATCCTGATTGTGTTGTTAGTTCATCTGGTTAGTTAGAGTTAAGTAATGTTGGTGTTCTAATGTAATTTGTTAAATATTTGTAATTCTGGACGTAAACTTGGTTTGTTAGTTTATATGGTTAAACACTGTTCGAGAAATTTCTGAATATTTAATTAAATGTTTAAATTGCAGTATTCGAATAGAAATATTGTTTAATTGAAATGTTTAATTGAAATGTTGAGTTCTTGGCTTTTGTCTGGCAATGAGCCACTACCAGGAGTTCAGAGTCACGATGGACATTCTGAAAGAGGAGCAAACATGGAAAGTTGGCTTTTGTCTGGCAATGAGCCACTACCAGGAGTTTACATGTCCATTCCTCTTCAAGCTGGACATGGTAGTTTAGATCCTTGTCAAAATGTTTTTATGGTCAATGGAAGAAATAATCAGTTGAATCCTTCATTACTTAGAAGTGTTAACCTTGGTAGATACCATCTTAATGGATATTCTGGTCAGTGTGACAACTTTATGCTTCCAAACGGGATGAACGAACCATCATGTTTCCTATATAGTGATGGCATAAGTTCCAATGGACATGTAGTTCTGGGCAGATTTGGTGAACAAAAATTTCCTGAAAATTTTCTAATAAAATTACATGGAGGGAATTCATCTCTATTTTCTGAATCTAGTTCTAGTGGATGCAGTCAATTGACCCAATTTCAGAATAATCATGCTCTAAACTTGGATATTCTAAAAATCGAAGTTCCTTTCTTCATAATTCCAATCAGAAAATGAAATCTTCATCGCTGCATTTTAGAAGTTATTCATTAGACAAATATCATTGATTAGTTGCATTTGTTAGCTAAGGATCAGAATCACTGCCGCTCCTTGCAGAGCATATTTGATAAAGGGAAACAAGAAGATTTTGATAAGATATTTCTTGCAGTCATCAACAATTGATTCTTGATTCACACAAGTCTACAAAACTCCCAGCTAATATAGGATACACAAATTCAATAACATTGCTAATAACAATTTAATAGTGCTAATAGAAATTTCATCTCCTTCCAAAAGTCCATTTCAACTTTAGAACTAGCATTTTAACAAAAATCCATATTCTTCCAAACCAGCAACTTCAGAAGCCGCAACTTCAGATATATCGTCCAATGTAACAGAGGCAAAAAATGATCCATGTTCTTTCAAAAGTCTTTAGAGAAGGCATGATCTGCTCCAATAAAATGATAAATAAAACAAAAGAAGATGTTAAAAGGAACGAAGATGTTAAAAGGAACGATTTAGACAAAGGAAACTTGGATTGCAACAAACTTACACTGCTTCAATATCTACACTTTAAAGTTGCACTGGAATAAACCACAAATTGCATGGAAATGGAAAACAAAGCCTTATACCATTATACTTGCAATTTCTACCTGATGGCATGGAAATGGAAAACAAAAGCAAAGCCTATAAAATTGTTTCCTTAATTGTAAATCAAAAAGATAATGATATCAAGCATTTTCATTAACTAACCTGAATTTTCATTCCATCGTCAGCCAAAAAACCAGTACTCATAGCTGCAAGATAGATTATAAACAAACTTTAAACTAGCTAAAACCACATGAATATACTTGTACAAAATAGTAACATCACATACCTTCTTTCGGGCCTTTGCAAATGATTTCTTCACAATTTGTTCAACCTTAGATTGTTTTCTCTTTGTGGGTGGACGACCTTTGGTTCTTACTTTCAATGGAGAGTGTATCGCTTTTGTCCCGGATGTAGATACTTCTTCAAGTTGTTCAGCCCTTGATTGCCCATTCTCTATAGCAATAATAAGTTTTTCCTTAGTGTCTTTCATGATTTCCACCAAAATAGAACAAATGTCGTCGCTTTCGGCTCCAAGTTGTTGAACCTCTTGCATCAATGGGGTGAGAGTATTATACCGAAGTCTTTTTCCACCACAATCATAATCATCATATATGTTACTGATGCTTTGATACCCACACTTAATATCTTTGCGCCATCTGTCCATAATATAACTCATTGGAACTTCAATAACTTTCATTCTCATCAACACTTTGATCATATGCCTACATAAAATTCCTCGGAACTCAAACAAACGACACACACACTTCAATTGGCAATCTAACTCGATATAATTTACCCTAAAGGAAACTTCTCTTCCAGGTTGTCCATTCTGTCCCAACATATTTTCTACTACTTCAAATATTAAAGTTGTCCCTTCTTCCCTCAACAAAGAGGCATCGCAAAACATCAACCCTCTTATTTCATCTTGGAACAACTTAAATATATTGTTAGTGTAGGCATTTTGGAATTGTCTTTCAATCGGATGACCAAGAATAACTGGCATGATAGAATTAAAAGAAACAAAATCTAATTTTTTTTCATTCTCAATATTCTTCTTCAATGCACTATTATACTGCTCAACAAATTGCTTCAAAGATGTTTTAGAATGAACATAGTCATCAAAAAATGCATTCATACTTTCACTTCTTTGAGTTGTAGACATACCAGCCCAAAAGTGATCTTTAACATACACAGGCATCTATCTATTTCGTTCCTTATACAAAGATTTCAACCAATCATTGTTCTCTAACTTAAACTCCTCAATCATTTTTAGCCAGTTTTCATCACACTCATCAACTGTGAGCGAGTTATAAACAATGGTCTTCAATTGTTTCTTTATCTTTGTAATGAACATGACCACCTAACTTCACTGGCAGTTTTTTCATAATATGCCAAAGACATAGACGATGATGAGAATTCGGAAATATCTTTTCAATTGCGATTGCCATGGCATGACATTGGTCCGTGATTATAGCCTTTGGAGCAGATCCGTGCATACATGTCAACCACGAGTTGAACAACCATGTGAATGTTGCTAAGTCTTCACTTGATATTAATCCACATCCCAATAAGATAGATTGCGCATGATGATTCACCCCAACAAATGGAGTAAAAGGCATGTCATAACTATTAGTCAAATAGGTTGTATCAAAAGTCACAACATCACAAAAGTAATCATATGCAGCCCTACATCTTGCATCTGCCCAAAAAATATTTTTTATTCGAGATTCACCATCTAAATCCAGCACATAAAAAAAGTTTGGGTTCCTACTTTGCATGCGACAAAAATAATTACTCAAAGCTTCAGCATCTCCTTCCCCTAATCTCAACCTTCTAGCTTCTGAAATATAATTTCTACATTTTCTCTCATCCAATGATAAATTCTCATAACCTCCAGCCTCAATTACACAAGAGTGAAAACTTTTGCTTAAAGTTATTCCAGCTTGATCATTTAATTCTAATTTTCTCTTTGTAGCTGAATTCAATACTTTATTACATCTAAAATGTCGTGACTTTTCAGGGCTCAAAATATGATTATGCTCAATGTATACACTAGTTATCACAAAGTTCCCATCATTTCGAACAGCTACATTAATTTTAGCTTTGCAATTTGTCTTACTAGAAGGCCGAGGGTGCAAAACATTTTTAGCTTGAGATACCTTCTTACGATATTTGGCACATCCAATAGAAAAATATTTTTGTTTTCCATCATCTCCATTCCTACCACCTAATTTCGAAATACCGAAACCAACATTGGTAGCATAGGAATTATAAAAAGTACGAACTTCTTCTTCAGAGGAAAATATCATTCCAACCTCAGGTAGCTTGACTTCTTCGACAGTAGATGGAGATGGGTCTTGATCCACATGGTCGGTGTTATCCTTCATCTCATTCAAATCAATTTTTCCTTCTTCCATTTTTCTTTCTTCACCTACATTTATTAAGAGAAAAGTTAACAACATAAATCAGAAAAGAAACAGAGAATGGATCCTGAAAAGTGAACAATAAGTCTGCACAAAACAGAGGAAATATATCCTAAAACTGAAACATAGTGTTAAACGACTCGAGGGAAAACAAATTATGTGACATCGTACATTGGCAGGCAAAAGATATGTAGTGAACAGAATCAAAAAAGGGGTCACTTCATTCCTGCTAAATAATTTTTCAATATGAGAATCAAATATATATGACTTGATCATGTTGGCCAGCTCCAACGGAAATAGAAATGTCATAAGTAACAAAATATATAAATTAAAGAGAAAGCAACAGAAGCTCCTACGAGGGAAAATCAGTATACCTAAGAAACACTAAAATAGAATACATCTACCACAACAACTTAGCTAAAGGGAAAATAACCAAAAACCATTGAAGAAAATGTTAACTGAAGCAGAAGAACAGAAGAAAAAGAAGGAGGAGCAAAAGAAAATGTTACCTCAAAGAGTACTCAATACATCTACCACAACAACTTAAGCTAAAGGGAAAATAACCAAGAACCATTCAAGAAAACGTTAACTGAAGCAGAACAAAAAGAAGGAGGAGCAAAAGAAAATGTTACCTCAAAGAATACTCAAAGTCACTGCTCCTTGCTCTTCAAAAATGCTAAGAGGAGGAAGACGAGGCTTGCTGGGAGGAGGAATCTGTCGCGGAAGGAGAAGACGCGGCGGCACTTTTGAAGAAGTTAGGGCACGACACTAATTTCGCTGGGAGGAGGATTAGGGCAGGGGAGGGAGAAGAGAAAATGGCAAAAGAGGGAGATCTGAGAACTACAATGGAGAAATAAGGACTGTGGCAGAGGGAGAAGAGAGAATGGCAGGAGAAGGAGAAGGGGAAGCAAAAGTTGCGAAGCTGCAAAGCTTCGCATGGGGGAAGAGGGTAGAGCGTTAGGGCACGCGAAAAAAATCACACATTTTAACGCGGACTGCATTCGCGAAGCGGAGAGAGAGAGGGTTGAGGTGGATACGGCCACGCGGACTACCAACTCGGTCGCGACAAATTCTCGCGGTAATCTGTCGCGGCAAATATCATTCCTCTTTAGATAAAATGATATCGTTTTGGGACAATTTTAAATTTGCAGTTTTCTATGAATGATTTATATTAATTTGTTATCTTGTGTTTTATTTATCTTTAGATTTGAATTTATGTTTATGTTTTATTTTCATAGTAAGTATTTGACTGTTTAAAAGTTTAATATGAGTAGTGTATGATTATATGAATTAAAATGTTCTATATATAAATTTATGTTATAATTTAAATTAAAATATTTAATGATCAATTAAAAAAATATATCATGTTTCTTTTAAAATTAATTTAAAATATGATGTAAAATTTTATGATTTTACGATCCAATTTTATGATTACTCTAATAATTTTACCTAAATTCTCAATTTTGACAACACTTGTAATAAACAAACCATGAAACAAATGAGAGAGAAGGTAGTCTATTTTCGAGATTCATCCAACGAAATCTAAACACCTAAATTATTAAAAAAAAAAAAAAATCATATACATACTCTACTGGTATTAAATGTCATTCGATGAACTCAAATGAAATCTTAAAAAAAACATAGAGTTAAGTGAAATATTAACAAACTACAGAGGAATAATTGGATGAGAATATAACATAAAGTTGTTTGTAATCATCATAAACTCTAGCAAAAGACTCAGTTGTTTTAGAGCTGCAAAACCACATCCCTTGGATGATTGATACAAACATGTTATCGGCTTATCACAGAACACACATCGATAACATTAATGAAATGTCGCGGTAACAACAAAATTAGAGTAAGCATCAGAAACTATTGATGCTTTTCGGTACACAGAAGAGGGAGGGAGAGAGAGTCACTTAAGGGCCTTGTGTTAGTCTCTGCATTTCTCCTTGGCCATCTAGTGTTTCTATGAGCAGAAGTGGCGCGCACTGAGCAGTTCCTTGATGTTCTTCTGTATCTTGGCAGAAGGAGAGTATGATAGTATCTATCGACATCTCGACGACCGCAAAAAAGAGGGTTGCTACTATGTAACCAAGTCCCCAAGTTACCTGCATGAAAAATGCAATCATGTCCAAAGTAGGCCTGGGATCTATGGAGTTGCATTGATAAGAAAGAATTTACACACACAAAAAAAAAAAACCAGTGTAGTTTCTCTCGATAAAAGGCAAAGAAAATAACAGTCCGGTACAACGAGTTCTTGAAAGGTCAGATCACATTGGATCTTTTGTACGCAGTCTTATCCTACATTGTGAAAGACTGTTTTCGTGACTTGAATCCGTGACCACAAAACTCCCCTTTCTCTCGACAAAAGGCAAAGAAACATGAGTAAAATTTCAGAAGGAAAGACATTTTATTAAAACCTTACCAGAACAGGGAATAGAGGGGATGAGATCTTGTTATGAGCAGATTTGTATTTGTAGGTATCCAGCATAAGGAATGCAAATAATGCACAGAAGAGGCTAACACATAACTTTCCGAGGTAAAGAATGACATCTCCAATGACATTGACCTTTCCTATGCGTAAAATGTTATTCATGATCAAACCAGTGGCAATCACCGAAGCTCTGCTAAATCCTTTTCCTGTGATAGCAATCTGTGATAGAAGTAAAAAGGTTAGCAATACGTGGAAAGAAACTTGAAACTTTATCGGACATGTTAAGACTTACCAGTGTGTACTGCCACAATGGAAGATTTCACCAAACATGATGTTACGATTAGAGATCAAAATGCTGAATATATTATGGATTATAAGGTACCTAAGGAGTTCTAGCTAAGAATTGGAGTATTCTCAAAATTTGGCACCTCCATGATTTACTTTTGCTTCTTATAAATGAAAAATATTTGAACAGAAATCTTGACAGGAAGCAAATTAATACCCCTCCCATTTTATTTAAATTAGACTCCATATATTATTCCCCTAAATTGGTTGAATTTGTTTGTCAAAAAAAGAATTTGTCAAGACAAGGATTCAAACTCAACACCTGTCAACTAACCATATAATAATCTATCAATTGCTCGATCTAGTAGTAAGCAAGCTAGATCAAAGAGCTTCCAACTAAAGGTCAGGGGCTTAGTGTTCTTCTTCTCAAGATCGGATTTCATGGACAACACTGAGACGATGGTGATTCCGTTGCATTCAAGCCACATTTAATTTTGTTCATCATCTATTTTCATTTAATTTATTTCTTCTGTAAAATCTGATGTTAACTAAATCCTGTACATGATTCTCTTTCAAGTTCATAAGGTTGCTAGAATTTCAATATTAGAATTCATGATCAAGAAAACTACCAGCACTTATATTCTGTATAACGGCGCTAGTGGGAGAGTTTAAGCTTGTCGTCACCCCCACCTCAGACAAGGAATGCACCTCTCGCGCGTGTGAGAGAGAGAGAATAGTACATAAAAATGTATATTAAAAAGCTAAGAATCCATCAATTGTTAAATATCTTTAATTTACTTCAAATAATCTTCATATTTAAATTTATGTCGTCTTAAACTACATAATCCTAAGTCTTTTCTGTTACTTGGACAGGTACTCCACTACTATGAACCCTAATATATCTTTGTTTGAGGACGAAAACAGACGGCATGTCACTTTAGATCAATGTGATTTGTAATACCTAAGCCAAATATATGGAGGGCAAAAAAAAATAATGTCTTTCGCACACAGATGACATTTGATTATATAACTTAAAGGCTCATGAGAGTCTAGGCCTAGGAAGAGGAATCTTAAAACATACTTTAAGGAAAAAAACAAATACAGCTAATTATTCTGGTAATGGTAGCTAATAGATGCACCTCAGAAATACATTATTTCCAAAAATATAGAAGAAAATAATAGAACAAAACCTTCAGTCCAATAAAATAAAATAAAAGTCTAGTGATTATGTGATTATCAAAAAAATGCTGAGTCAAAATAGGCTAACTTTAGAAACAGAATGAACCAAACTAGTCCAACGTCCAGCAAACAAAGCTAATGTCACATGAATGCATGTTAAAAGATTCAGGCAGTTATCTCATAACTTACCATAATGTATGCATTGCGATTCACAGACCTGATGGTCCAATCGATGCATCCTAAGCAATAGTGTGAAGAAGAGGACATGAACTTTCCAAAGAAGGTTGCTGGAGCAGGATCAGTATGTCTTAACCTACGCCGAAAAGCCTCAAGTATAAACCGGATCCATTCGACAACGGATACAATGACGGAGCCAAGTGCCACCGATCCTAGACTGTATCGCAAGAGCCGCTTCATAGAAGAAAATACAGGAAGAAATGGAATCTCTGGCTGCATCCAATTTTAATGAATTGGATTACAGAAGAATGGGAAACAATAAAACAATAAAAAAATTAATCGATATTCAGATTTATCCAAGGCAGGAAAAACAGTTAACAAATCCATAGACATGCCAGTTTAGTCTATTAACAAGGGGAGTTTACCAGGCTTGTGAGTGAAGTACCATTAATTGTCAGTTCTCTGATTTAACAAGTGATTATGCTCGGTCTCAAAAACGATGAAGTGTTCCAATTTGTAAAAGTAACTGCGTTGTTGACCATCACTGATTATCACATGAAACTGTCTAGCGACTTGAAGGGTTGAGGATGAGGTCTATGTCAAGTTTAAAATGTAGGAGATTGTGAAATCCTAGTTTAGTATGACATGGAAAATTGTGGACCAATGAAATTTAATCATGGATGACTATTGTTAATAGGGGCTTAAGCATTTCGGGTAAATGAGTGAGCTTCACAAATTATGTAACGCCCGAAAATTCTCGAAACTGCATTATAAATATTCTACTATTTTTCTGGAATTTTTAGATATTTTTCCGGAATTTTCCGAGTAGCGGAAGCAGCAAAAATAAATAGAACCACAAAATAGCTTAGACGAGAATCGAACCCGAGACCTATGGTTTAGGGATAATGTTAGTAACCGGTTGAACCCAGCAGGGCCGTGCTGAAAGGAAAGGGAACCAATAAAATTTATATTGGAGTTGGGCCTAGTTACCCACTTAATATAAATTAAAAACTTAAGTAGGTTTTGGTTTATTTTTGGGTTCGGCACCTTCTCAACCCTCACCACCGAAACCTCACCGCCGCCTCTCCCTCTCCTTCTCTCTCGGCGCCCTAGCCCCAAGGTCCATAGGTTCATTTTCCGGCGACGACTCCAATACGAAAAAGGTTCTTCTCCGCGAGAGGAACGCGAAGACGCAAGTGGATCGTCGAGAGGATCGTTTCCTACGGAATTACTAGCGATCCAATTCGTAAGAAACTACGCGCAGGATGTAAGAAACCCCTCACCTGCAGTATAATAGCTACCGTGTGATTTTTCTGTGCATTAGTTTAGTTATATGCGTATGTCTTCGACACATAGGGTGTATTTAACCCTCCTCGCAGGTTTAGGGATTTAGTGAGTACCTTTAGATGGGCCGGACACATCTTTTCTCCTTCAGTTGGAGGTTTAGATGTTGTTGGGTGCCTAAAGGTAGTCTCCCTAATAGAGAGGGGAGTTAAAGCGCACTAGGTGTTCGATTAAATAACCAGCTTAGAAAAGAATGCAACTTAGGCATTTTTATTAGCACGGTTGAATGCATTAGAAGCATCTAAATTAGTAAATCAGTTTATTCTAGCTTATATGGGACTACGGTCCAATGGGTGGGCTCCCACAGTCGCCTCTAGGTTCAGACAACCTAGCTCTAGGTTCAGATAACCTAGAAAGAGCAATTTAGAACAGTTTAGCTATACTCAGTATTTTACTTTTCAGTTGGCACTGTATCCATTGGGCTGGGCTCCCATAGTCGGTCCCTAGGTTTAGATAACCTAGTAGCTCTACTAAATTCGGGACTTGCAACCCCGGGTCTAGTTAGAGATGCGCGCACAGCACGTACAGTTGCCGAGCCCCTCAGCAGCATGTTTAGTACTTTCACTTATTATATGTATATGGTTTTCAACCTTTCACAAATTAGTTCGTGAATTTAGTACAGTTCTAGCAGTAGCTCAGTATTAGCGTAGCTCAGTTCTTAGTATCAACTTAGTTTTTCCCTGTGAATATGCATGATGACTTTATGTTCAGCTTTAGATATGCCATGATTGTATGCTTATATGTCATGCCATGTTTAGTTTATTCAGTATATCCAGCATATGTTTTAAACAGCATGATTTGAAATCATATATGCATCGTTGCATGTTTTGTGAGGTAGATGGTTTCTTACTAAGCTTTTTAGCTTATAGATACTACTTTTCTTATACTGCAGATAAAGGTAAAGGAAAAGTGGATCAGTAGCGAAGACTGGAGGGCAATGCTATCAAGATGTGTGTGGACAGGAGTTGGAATAAAGATCTTTGGGATCTAAACAGTTGTACTTCAGTATTACCACAGCTCTAACTGGAAAGGGAACTCCAACGGCAAGCGCAAATCAGGGAGTGACCCAAAAGGAGGACCATCTAGCAAGCGACCCAGTTATCCAAAGTGTGCTACTTGTGGGAAATTCCACCCAGGGGTTTGTCGCAAGGACACACGAGGATGCTTTGAATGTGGACAAGAAGGGCATCCCGAACAAGACCGGTCTTCCTCGGCCACAGCAGATTCAGCATGCCAGTTATATCATATGCAGCCGCTCTAGAAGGTCCACTTATCGGCCAGGCGATTAGAAGCCCCTCCATGGCGAATGCGAGGATCTACTCACTCACGAGAGAGGCGTAGCAATGCCTCGGCAGTTGTCACAGGTCGATTAGCATTTTTCGGTGTAATGCTACTTTCTGGGGCAACCCATTCATATATAGCCGGATGTTCTCCGAAAAATTAGAAATACCCTCGAGGTACTCGGTGGTCAATTTTTGACGCACTACCTTCGGGAGAAGTCATGACACACCGGCTTAGGCGGTCGGTCATCATAGCGCAGAGAGCTCTTTTGTGATCCGATAGTGCTAGAAATGACCGACTATGACGTTATCTTTGGAATGGACTTTCGATCGATACGGTGCTACCATAGAGTCCGTAAGCGAAAGTTATCTTCAAGCGGCAGTGCAATTTGAATACAGTGGGAACCAAAGAGAAAGGCCAAGAAGTTTCTCTCATCTATGAAAGAAGCTACTGGATTCGGGATGTACAGGATTCCTAGCACACGTAGTCAACGCCATCCAGGACAGCTAACTGAGGTTCGAGTCGTATGTGACTACCCTGCAGTCTTCCCTGAAGAGTAGCACAGGGAGATTGACTTTGAGATAGAGCTCCTGGCACAAATCCTATCTCCAAGCGCCTTATCGCATGACTCCAGCAGAAGGAACTTCGTGAGCAACTCATGAGCTGCTCGACAAGGGTTTCATATGCCCGAGTCACTCACATGGGGAGCGCTGTATTGTTCGTGAAGAAGAAGGATGGAAGCGTGCGCATAGACTACATATCACCGAACCAAGTCACGATCAAGAACGTATCCCTTCCCAGAATCGATGACATGTTCGACCGGTGAAGGAGCAGGTGTTCTCAAGATAGATCTCGGATCGTTATCATCGGTGAAGGTTAAAGAAGGATATACCCAAGACAGATTCGAACCGGATACGGACACTACGAGTTCGTAGTCATGCCCTTTAGCGTGACGATGCTCCAACTACATTCATGGATCTCATGACAGAGTATTCCGGGAGTATTTAGATAAGTTTGTTATTGTGTTTATCGATGACATTCTTATCTATTCAGAACTCAGGAAGAACATTGAGCACCGAAACTAATATTGCAGACCCTTCAGAAACCAGATATACGCCAAGTTCACGAAATGTGAATTTTGATTAGATCAGTGTCCTTCCTAGGTCACATCATCTCAAAGGATGGTATTATGGTAGATCCCAACAAGAAGTAAATGGAAGAGACCTAAGAACGCCAATGTAATCAGGAGCTGGGATTAGCAGGATATTACGAAAATTTGAGAGGACTTCTCCGGATAGCCTCCCACGACTCTCACCAAAAGAACAAAATTTCGGTGACGGAGGGTGAGAATTGAGCTCAAAAGGAGATTGACCAGTGCTCCCATTTGGCTCTACCAGACAACACCAGCTTTGACATCTATAGTGATGCCTCTAAGTTGGGACTAGGAGCAGTGTTGAAGAAGGCAAGGTGATCGCCTATGCCTCAGACAACTCAAGGATTATGAGAAGAATTACCCTACTCACGACCTTGAGCTTGCAGAGTGTTCGCTCTCAAAATTTGGAGGCATTACTTATATGGAGCTCGGTGCAGAGTGTATACGGATCATCGAGTTTGAAGTACTTCTTCACCGAAGGATCTGAATACGCGACAGCGCAAGAACTGATCAAAGACTACGATATAGACATCCTCTACCATCCAGGGAAAGCTAATAAGGTAGCCGACGCACTTAGCAGAAAATCCAGTGCTACCTTATTAGCTCTTACAGCCATGTCACCGCCCCTACAGAAGGAGATCGTAGATTTCGGTCTCGAACTCATCGTTGGACAGCTCTCTACTATGACCTTAGAGTCTACCTTATTTGGTGATATTCAGTCAGCTCAGGAGCAGGACCCTGAAATTCAGAAAATCAAGCAAGAGCTAGCAGAACCAGAAAGTAGAGAATTCAGAGTGTCCGATAGAGGGGTGTTGTATTTTGGTGACAGACTCTGTGTTCCAGATCAGGAGGAACTACGGAGAAAGATTTTAGATGAGGCTCACAGGACTCCCTATGCGATGCATCCAGGTTCCACCAAAATGTATCAAGACCTGAAGAAACGTTTTTGGTGGCCCGGGATGAAGCGAGACATCACCAGATATGTTAGTATCTGCCTCACCTGTCAGAGGGTCAAGGCAGAACATCAGCGACCAGGAGGAGTTCTGCAGCCTATACAGATTCCAGAATGGAAGTGGGAGGATATCTCTATGGATTTCATAGTGGGACTGCCCAGAACCACGAATGGTTTTGACGTCATCTGAGTAATAGTCGACAGGTTGACAGGTTGACTAAATCAGCCCACTTCTTAGCTATCAAGATATCCTACTCCATGGAGAAGCTAGCTCAGTTGTATCTCCAGGAGATCGTCAGACTACATGGAGTCCCACGAACCATCATTTCAGACAGAGACAGCAGATTCACATCACACTTCTGGGAGTGTGTACAGTCAGCGTTGGGCACTAAGTTAAAGTTCAGCACAGCATTCCATCCTCAGACAGATGGTCAGACGGAGCGAGTAAACCAGGTACTCGAAGATATGCTCCGAGCGTGTGCCCTAGACTTCAAGGGAAGTTGGTGCAAATATCTGAGCTTAGCAGAATTTGCATACAACAACAGCTATCAGGCCACTATCGGCATGGCACCTTATGAGGCTCTCTATGGGCGGAGGTGTAGATCTCCAATCTGCTGGTATGAGAGTGGTGAACAGAAGGAACTAGAGCTTCAGACAGATCTAGTAGCAGATACCACAGCAGCTATACAGCAGATCCGCCAGAGGATAGAGACAGCTCAGACAGAAAATACACGACGTCGACCCTTAGAGTTTTCGATTGGGGATTCGGTGTTCCTTAGCTCCCATGAAGGAGTAATGCGTTTTGGGAAGAAGGCGTTAAGTCCCGGATATGTGGGACCATACCTTATCGCAGAAGAGTGGGCAAGGTAGCATATAAGCTAGAGCTACCCCAGGAAATGTCACTGTCCATAACGTATTTCATGTCTCTATCAAGAAGCATACCCCAAATGCCACCGGTGATTGAGCCCGATCAGTGCAGATCCGAAGACATCGGCTATGATAGTGAAATATTCGGATAATAGGCCGGCGGTTAAGAAATCATGAACAAGGAAGTACCATTAGACAAAGTCATTTGGAAGAAGAGGCAACTTGGGAGATGGAAGCTAGTCCCAGAATTGTTCTAAGTTCGAGGACGAACTTTTATAAGATATGGGGATTGTAATTCTCGAAACTGCATTATAAATATTCTACGATTTTTCTGGAATTTTTAGATATTTTTCCGGAATTTTCCGAGTAGCGGAAGCAGCAAAAATAAATAGAACTGCAAAATAGCTTAGGCGGGAATCGAACCCGAGACCTATGGTTTAGGGATAATGTTAGTAACCGGTTGAACCCAGCAGGGCCGTGCTGAAAGGAAAGGGAACCAATAAAATTTATATTGGAGTTGGGCCTAGTTACCCACTTAATATAAATTAAAAACTTAAGTAGGTTTTGGTTTATTTTTGGGTTCGGCACATTCTCAACCCTCACCACCGAAACCTCACCGCCGCCTCTCCCTCTCCTTCTCTCTCGGCGCCCTAGCCCCAAGGTCCATAGGTTCATTTTCCGGCGACGACTCCAACACGAAAAAGGTTCTTCTCCGCGAGAGGAACGCGAAGACGCAAGTGGATCGTCGAGAGGATCGTTTCCTACGGAAAACTAGCGATCCAATTCGTAAGAAACTACGCGCAGGATGTAAGAAACCCCTCACCTGCAGTATAATAGCTACCGTGTGATTTTTCTGTGCATTAGTTTAGTTATATGCGTATGTCTTCGACACATAGGGTGTATTTAACCCTCCTCGCAGGTTTAGGGATTTAGTGAGTACCTTTAGATGGGCCGGACACATCTTTTCTCCTTCAGTTGGAGGTTTAGATGTTGTTGGGTGCCTAAAGGTAGTCTCCCTAATAGAGAGGGGAGTTAAAGCGCACTAGGTGTTCGATTAAATAACCAGCTTAGAAAAGAATGCAACTTAGGCATTTTTATTAGCACGGTTGAATGCATTAGAAGCATCTAAATTAGTAAATCAGTTTATTCTAGCTTATATGGGACTACGGTCCAATGGGTGGGCTCCCACAGTCGCCTCTAGGTTCAGACAACCTAGCTCTAAGTTCAGATAACCTAGAAAGAGCAATTTAGAACAGTTTAGCTATACTCAGTATTTTACTGTACTGGATTAGATATCCATTGGGCTGGGCTCCCATAGTCGGTCCCTAGGTTTAGATAACCTAGTAGCTCTACTAAATTCGGGACTTGCAACCCCGGGTCTAGTTAGAGATGCGCGCATAGCACGTACAGTTGCCGGGCCCCTCAGCAGCATGTTTAGTACTTTCACTTATTATATGTATATGGTTTTCAACCTTTCACAAATTAGTTCGTGAATTCAGTACAGTTCTAGCAGTAGCTCAGTATTAGCGTAGCTCAGTTCTTAGTATCAGCTTAGTTTTTCCCTGTGAATATGCATGATGACTTTATGTTCAGCTTTAGATATGCCATGATTGTATGCTTATATGTCATGCCATGTTTAGTTTATTCAGTATATCCAGCATATGTTTTAAACAACATGATTTGAAATCATATATGCATCGTTGCATGTTTTGTGAGGTAGATGGTTTCTTACTAAGCTTTTTAACTTATAGATACTACTTTTCTTATACTGCAGATAAAGGTAAAGGAAAAGTGGATCAGTAGCGGAGGCTGGAGGGCAATGCTATTAAGATGTGTGTGGGCAGGAGTTGGAATAAAGATCTTTGGGATCTAAACAGTTGTACTTCAGTATTAGCACTTTGCGTTTTTAGTTTCATTATTCAGTTTTGGTTGTTAAGTGTTATGAAATAGTAACCCATGCACTA
Organism: Zingiber officinale; assembly: GCF_018446385.1. Taxonomy (NCBI): domain Eukaryota; kingdom Viridiplantae; phylum Streptophyta; class Magnoliopsida; order Zingiberales; family Zingiberaceae; genus Zingiber; species Zingiber officinale. The sequence goes on from NC_055992.1 coordinate 141,103,578, forward strand.
TGTAGTATGCCAGGTTTAGTTTGTTAGTAATTATGTTAGAATGCTGGTTAATAGTTGTTAGAATGTATTTCCATTGATTTTAGAATTGTTGTGTGAGATTTTGGCACGTCAAAGTGCTGAAATCAGAGTTCAGGGCTAAAATCAGAACTCTGATCGGTCTACAGACCGATCAGAGTGTAGATTGTGCCGCCGGATCGATCAGCCGACCGATCCGGACAGATACAGTATGCTACTGTATCCTCCTGGATCGGTCAGCCGACCGATCCAGCACGATACAGTAGCGAGTTCCAGGTGTTTCGGGTGCCTGGATCGGTCAGCCGACCGATCCAGACATACCTGGATCGGTCTGCCGACCGATCCAGTTGGGAACAGAACGACCGCAGCTCCGATCGGTCTGTGGATCGATCGGCAGGTCTGTAGGTAGTTGGGAAGTTTAGTTTCTAGTCCCTAGCTCAGTTGGGATGTTCAGGTTCCCCTCCTTAGTATATGTATACCAGCAAAGAAGGTCTTTAGACCTTTCTTATTAGTTGTATCTGTCATTAGTAGAGTAAAATTTTAATTAGCTCAGCTTTCCGCACAGTATAGCACAGCATAACTGTAGCGATCGGCCTTACAGCCTAGTATAGTACCCAGAAGGTGGGTCGTTACAAATTAATTATATGCTTGCTCCCTAACCAAAAAATTAGATAGAAAAGAAACTGCATTCTCTAGTATAAATAAATACAAAAACAGCAAAAATATTCTAAAATGTTTGAGTTGTTAAGTGGAAATTATTATTATATCAGGATAAAATTATCCACTATCATACAACTCATCGTACCCCACCATACTTTACTTATTTTATGTTTTTAGTTACTACAGTACAAGGTAATGAGTACAGAAAAAAAGTAAGGTGGCAAATACTAAGAATGCTACAATGTAAAATTAAAGGATATATTAAAAAGTGTTAATATCCAAGACTAATTAGGCGTAAAGATAATAAAATAAGGGGGAAATGGTTAAAATGATACGAAAGGTCAAGCTGGAATGGATATATTCAAACATAGCCAATATATTTTATAGTTAGAAACTTTTAGAGAGAGGATGAAAGAGGAAAACCAAAGAAAAATTTAGTTAATGTAATAAAATAATAAGTTATTGTTTAAATATTAATATAAACTTGTATAGAACTGAATGGATGAACAATATCCATGTAGCCAACCCCAATTAGCTAGGGCAGATACAACTTCACGATGATGATAATAACTACAATCTATCAGTACCGGGTATCATGTTATTTGAGGACTATCCATTCACGATGGATGAAGAAAAAGAAATAAACCAAGATGGCAATGATCATTTCCATTCCTCACTAGACTTTTAACATGCAAATCAAGGTTACACGATCTTAGTACATTCAGGCTGATAAATTAAGAGTGCATGGCCAGTAAATTTTAGAGTTAAGGAATCTGGAATCTTAAAAACAGGCTATATAAATTATATATCAACCCTAAGCATCAAATAGCTTCAAAATGTGAGCTTATGACGAGTAAATTTTAGAGCCAAGGAATCTGGAAGCTTAAAAACAGCCTACATAGATTCTATATGAACCCTAAGCATCCAATAGCTTCAAATGTGAGCTTACTTACCGATATCTCACCACGAGCCCAGTAGTAAGAGGCAACTGATCCAGCAATGACTGTAGATGAACAGGCAATGATAAACTGTGTTGCCCAGTAGCATCCAAATAAGTGAAAAAGAATAGAAAGTCCAATGTGTGGGGTGTAATGGATGCTATAGCCACAGCAATTATCACAATTGACCTTGTTGGACTTTAGGTCAAATGCACAGCAATTGCCACTACAGTCATTTTTGAGTATCTGACCCGAGCTGAAAAGATGAAGAGCAGCAGAAAACCAGAACATATAGAATATAGCAAGAACAACATATGGAAGTATTGGGAAGATTATAAGAGCCTGAACTTCCCCAATAACTTTTGCTGCAACCTAAATAAACTCAAAACATTAGATTTTTCAGGACAAAGTATTAGAGATGCAAGGAGAAAATGTGAACAGAAAAATTCTCTATTAGAGTAATAGAAGCTAAAAAAGTTGTGCAAATAAAACCAGGCTGTGTGAGTTCATTTCAAAAGTTTATTATCTACTAACACGGTTACAGAAGTATTTATACAGAAATAGTTGGAATTTAGGTGCCCTCAAAATTATAATTCTATGTCTAGCTAAATTACCAAAAGGAAAAGACTGCCAAATGAGATTTCAATTATATCTATGAGAAACAGCATACCTTCAAAACAGATGTTGCTATAAGTATTCGGCGAACAATTGCAATCGAAGATAGGAAGGCAATAATCATTACTATCGTCATAAGAATAGCTACTACACGAAGATGATTTATTTCCTGCATTAACTCAGTAAGTTAGAGAAATTAGAAGATAATTGTCAAAACATTAGTTCTAAGTGACTGAGACTAACCCGGCCACTTATGCGGATGTAGGGATCACTTTCGCCAATAACAACTGATAAGGCATCATCACCAATCCATCCAGCTGAAAAAGTTAAATATTAGTAGTGTCTCTTGCTTATTGGTCATGACAAAATTCACCTTTTGCAATATGAGTAAATGTGGCATGTATATGTATTATCATAGCCTAGATGAAATAAAGAAAATAAATTCCAAGATTTTGATTCTTGACAATGGTAGACAGCTTGGGCCAAATACGTCTGCATTAGACATATTTGATCTCTATGACTCCAGTTCTACATGATCAAGCATCCCACAATACAAAAACAAACATGACCAGACTGTATATCTGACCTTTTGCATAGTACAACATTGTAACTGATATTACAAGAGCATTGAAGAGAATCACTGTTATCCAAGTCATTCCCGCAACAAAATGGCGTATCATCAGTAGCCAGATAACAGACAAGAAGAGTGGAACAATTCCTCCACAAACAATTAACACGGGCCATGCTTTCCCTATATCTGCAACATATCTCTGCATATAATAAATATTCATGGGCACTGATGTCAATAGGCTACCAAAGTAATTTTGGTTATAAGACAATGAAAAGGCATCGACATCCAATATGAATGCAACCTAATATAATTGTTGAATCTCACTTCTGAAAGGAAATCTCTATTTACAGAACACATCATGGTTTAACCATCATATAGAAATCAAAGTAATTTCTAAGCAAGCAACAGGAGCATTCAAATACAACATTATCTTATGGCATGTACAACAGATCAAAACAATTTTAAGAAACCGCAACTGTAACAAAGTTAGAATGATTATAGAACAACATTTATCCAGTAAGGATATTCTTATTTATTGATCAATTACAAAAACTCAGAACTTAAGGAATATTTGAAAAGTATAGATACAAAGTTATTGCTATCTCACCAACCTTTAAAACAGATGATGGGGAATTGATTGTTTTGTGAATAGTTTTATCTATAATTATGTTCTCATCAATGTTAACACCGCCCATCTGCTGCCAATGCTTCAATGAAACATTTGATGCACGTACGATAAACTGACAGCTCCAGTGCACTGAAGTCATAAAAAAATAATTCAGTGGACAAATACACAAAAGTGATGTCTTCATGTAATCATGGCAGTGATAAAATTGAATCTGCAGCATACAAATTATTGGTCATGATGGGTAAATGAGCATCTAAACAAGCCAACCCACACTAAGGTTGAACACGTTCCACTTTATTCATTTTCTTATTGAGACTGTTCAAGTTTGTTTATTAAAGAGCTTTTTATCAAGCTCAACTAACAACATTAGATTGATCTAGTTTGTGAACCTTATATTATTTTGTAATCTTTTCCATATTATTGACAATTTAAAATTGTGAAAAAATATAGATTACCATATGTTTATTTATTTGAATAAAATAGAGAAACAAATTCATAATAAAGATTTAGATAAGTTAATACATAAGTTTATTTGTAAAGTGTTCATGAGTATGTTGATGAGCATCAACAAACCAAGCTCACTAATGAACTCTCATCAAACTGAGCACCAAACTTGTTCACCAATGTTCTGTTAAATTATAGCCCTATGCGTAAACCAAGATCAAGTCATTTGATGACAGTATTTAGAGAAAGAAACCATGCAATTGCAACATAAAATAATTAAAAGGACATCTAATATACTGCTGGTGATGACAAATGATGTGGCAGAGATGGATCACTAATTTTCAACTCAGTTCACAGAAATCTAATACAATGCACAAGAAACAAAGGCCAGAAAAGGTGAAAGGAACCACTTCTTTATTTCCTATCACAGTAGATAGACTCTCAATGAAAGATAAAAATTTAAGCTTGATATTAACTAGCTTGCTTACCATTCACACTTGGAAATATGACAGGATAGCATGGACCTTGGAGCTGAAGAGAAGTATTCCTCATTTCTGGTGTTAGAAATTCATAGTAGTCATAGTCCCTGTTAATCCAATCATCCACAGAGAGGCGAATGTCCCCCTCTGGGTAATCGCAAACCCAGTTGAGACCATCTTCTGAAGGAATAGGGCATTCCATCAAGCATATGCTCCTTGCATCAGCTAGATCAAACCGACTGTCCTTAACACCACTCAAGTAAACCTGATTAGGATCAAGCCAATACCTAACGTCCAGTTCGCGCAAATCAGGATCCGCATGCCTGTTCCCGCAGACATTTCCTTTGTAATCCAGACTATAAGTAAGTCTGCATCAGTTTTGTTCAATCGACATGTTATCATCTTAAACATTCTCGACACAGGTTTCACACTTAAATATGACGAAAAAAAAAGATAATGCAGCTAAAAAAAACCATTTGCAGGGCAAAAAGGAACATCTAAGAAGCCATGGAAGCGACGATTTTAGCCCAAAACGAAACTTTCGAGAAAAAAAACGCATTTTTATAAAATGAAAATGACGGATAAAATATAAAGAGCGCAAAAGCTGGCATCTTTTTGATAAAAAAAAAAAAAAAAATGACCGTGCGAGAGGCTCAAAGCTGAAAAAAGGAGGAGAAAAGTCACGTAATTTACCGGAGCGGGTTGCCCTGGTTGAACCCGAAGCTGGAATTAACGATCATAGCCACCCAGAATGCAATAAAGATGACGAGGAACACCAAATCTCTGCACTTCCTGTTGTGTCTGATGATCCCGCCGTCACTACCACTTCCTCCTCCTCCTCCGATCTGTCCTTCCGCGTCCACCCCAGCCGCCGCCGGGTACCTCCCAATGATCGCCCCCAGCGGACCGCCCATTTCCTCTACCCTCCCTCGCGCTGAAACGGCCCAGCTGAAGGAGAGACAAGTGAAGGAGCGAGGGCGAGTGGGTGAGTGAGGTGTCCTCAAGGGAAGGAAGGAGGGTAAAGGAGACGCACGGTGCAGTGATCCTCCGGAGCACGATTAATGCTGATAAGGACAATCATGAGCCGCGAATAATTGGTCTCGAGGAATGTGCTTCATCGATGGATCATGATATTGAAGAGGGCGATGCGAGTGCACGGAAACTGTTGGTATAAAGAGAGGGAAAAGGGCATTAAAATAATTTTAGTTTAATACTTTTAATTTATTTGATAAAAAACCAAAAATATATAGATAGATTTAGACGAGTTAGTTCGTTAGATGACCTACTTCTCCTTATTGAATATATTTACGTCATTATTCTAGAAGATAAGTAGATATTTACATATCTGAGTAAATATGAATTTACAACAATATCTTTATATTAATGATGAATCAACTGCAATATTATACTTGATTTTAGAGATGCAATTTTTGGATTGACCAGAATTATTCATTATCTCATTATTTTATTAATTATCTCACATTATTGCCCATCATAATGGGCCAATGGCCTAAGCCCATAATATAACAAAAGCGAATCGGTATGACTCTGAACCGAACCGAACCGGGTTAAATTATTGCTTCAATTTAAATTAGGTTTATTCGTCTAACCTCACCGAACAAAATTATTCCTTGTTCATCTAACCTCAGAAAACCCCGCCGCCGTCCAAGCCGCCGTCCCCGCCGCCGCTCTCCTCGAATACACACTAGAGATTTTTGATACTGGAGATCGTAGCTACTTCGCCTGCCTCATGGAGAAGCTTCGGATCCACTGGAACAGCTCTGTGGAATGGAAGCCTTCCGCGGTGGTGGCACTCGCCACCAGCGCCGACGGCTTGCGAGTGGCGGCGGCGCGGGAGGATGGTTCCGTGGAGATATGGCTCGTTTCCCCTGGCTCCGTCGGATGGCATTGCCAGCTTGTATGGATCATGCTATGTTGAAATAGTTGTTTATATTTTAGGGATTCCCTTTGTGTTTTTTCCCCCGTAACTTTTGCTGAATAGTTTTTTCTTATCTATTTTAAAGACGGTCCAAGGAGTTCCTTCCTCGAGAGTTTCGTCATTGGTCTGGTGCTGTTCGAGTTTGAAGAGCGAAGGCGCTGGACGTTTGCTATCTTCGAACATAGATGGGACGATATCAGAATGGGATTTGTACTCGCTAAATCAAAAGGTTCAATTTTTAACCTTTATTATTGTCATTTTTTAGTAGATGAAAGCCCATTTTGGTCATTGTCGGCTGGAATGGAATTCAGTACATTTGCGTTGTGCTGAAAGTTGCAATTTATCTTATATTTATTCTAAATTAACTAATTTTAACAACATGGGAATTAACGTAATTATGTTTTAAGAGGAGGTGCAAAATTTTACTTTTACACTATTGAGTTGATCACCACACAATGGAGCTAAATCTGATAAGACCAGCCTTAAAAAGGTTCTATTTAACTCTTCCATTAGTTTTTTTTTTAAATAGCAACCCATTTTAGTCATTGCTAGCTGGATGGAGTTTGACACATTTGTATTTTTCTGATAGTTGCAATTACTGAATTAACTAATGTAATTGAGTCTAAGAGGAAGTGCAAAATTTATTTTTACACTCTGGTGTTAGTTATTGCTAAATTCAATAGGCTCTGATCATTTTCTCTCTGATTTATTTTATCATGGTACCTCTAGGGAGTATGAAGCCTTTAATTTTGATTTGTATGTTCTTCTAGGTCATTTTAGATTCCATCGGAGTGTCAATTTGGCAGATATCAGCTGAACCATCTGTTGATTTTATGCATCCAGATGTGACTGATTCCAAGCTTGTAGCAAATGGTCACACCAGTCATGATGCCCCAAGTGATTGTGAATCTTGCCTTAATGATGGTGACGATGAATATGATGAACTTGATCATCCAACCACAAAAACTGATGGTCAACGATTGGTTCTTGCTTGTGATGATGGTTGTATTCGTATGTATAAGATCTCTGATAAAGATGGGTTTATTTACAGCAGAAGTTTCCCCCGAGTTAGTGGTCAGACTGTTAACCTTAGTTAGTTCTCATTACCTATTTCTTACTGTTTTAATAACTTTTGTTGCTATGGCCACAGGGCGCATTTTAAGTATTACATGGAGCCATGATGCAAAGTTTGTATTTTCCGGTAGTAGTGATGGGTAATTTCTTTTATATTTTTGTCAATATATCTTTTATAGATTGCCTTCCATGGTGTTCTATAGTGGGAATACTTGTCACTTGTGATGTCTCATCACCTGCCACTTTTACTAATTAATGACCATCATTGGCAACATGCAGGCTAATAAGGTGTTGGGATGCTGCATCTTTCCATGAAAAATATCGCATTACTGCTGGGCTTGGAGGCTTGGGCAGTGGCCCTGAACTTTGCATATGGTCATTGCTCTTCTTAAGGTACTTGCAACAAATTTTCAAATTGTTATTGGATGGAACTCTTCATTCTCTATTAGTTCTCATTCACTAACTGTTGTTTTAAAGGTCTGGCACCCTTGTCAGTGGAGATAGTACTGGGAGTGTTCAGTTCTGGGATGGTAACTATGGGACTCTTATGCAAGCTCATGCCTACCATAAGGGTGATGTGAATGCTTTAGCCACTATTCCTAGTCAAAACCGAGTGTTTTCTGCTGGTTCAGATGGACAGGTACTGACTAAAGAAGAATAAAATAAATTTCACACATAACAGAATGTTAGAATTAAATTAATATTTGCTCATAACAAAAATTCTAGAATTTTAAATGACACTTATCACTTAATGGACCATCTCGCTACAAGTTCTTGCCATCTTGTTTAGTTATGTTTGGTTTATCATTTTGAATATCCAACCAACTTAAGCACTGAACACAATCAACAAATTAAGTTTAAAAATTTTTCATCCTTTTAGAAGCTGTTGTTTTGAAGCACTGTATGAGTAGATAGTCAGGAGCAACTCTCACTGAACTTAACTTTTTTTGAAATCCGACCTTTCCCGGGACCCTGCATTGGCGGGAGTTTCTTGTCTCGAGCTCTCCTTATAATTTTTTTTGTTGCCTTTTCATGAATCCATCTTATATTAATAATGTGCCTTTTCTGCCTAATTATTTTTCCATGATAATGTGTCATAGGGCTGAGAAAAAGTTCGATTAAATCAAATTAACCGATCAAACCGACCGAATTTAACAATTCGGTTCGGCTAATTCAGAAATTCATTTTTTTTAAATATCAGTTATATCGGTTTTGTTTCGGTTTTAAAAGTTGAAATTCGGTTAAACCGAATAAACCATTTTTTTCCAAAACCGAATAAATCCCTCACGCGGTTCTCTCCTCATGCAACTTCTCTCCTCACACAGCTCCTCATCTTTTACCTAAATTGATCCACTACTTCTCAGTCCCGACGCTTGCCGACCCTTCGCTCTCTGCTTTCACTCCGTTTTCCTCTATGATGGCGTCCTGTTTAGGGCTCGCTGCATGACACGAGGAGGATAGATTGGCCGGAAGACCCCTCCGCGATCGGAGAGGAAGTCGGGCAATCCACCCGCTGGGAGCCCTAGTTGCCTCCTTGGCCTCGTCTCTGACACTGCGTACGCATAACCACCCTCCTCGTCTGGCTCTTCCGGCGCCTCCACCTCCCGCTAGGAGCCCTAGTCGGCTCCTTGGCCTTGTCTCCAGCACTAGGAAGCTCATCTCTTCTGTTTTTCGCTTTGGCAGCAGCACCACTGTGTCTTCTCTTCCTGAACTCCTCTTCCTCTTCGGATTACTTCTCTGACCAAGACCAAAGCTCCTATGAGTTGTTTCTTGCTTGCTTCGTGAGGATTCTGAAATTGGCGAAACTTCTTGTTTGAGTCCCATTGATTGTTACTGAGTCTTCATTTCCTAAATTCTTCCTCCTCTTCGAATTACTTCTCCGACCAAGACTGAAGCTCTGGGAATTGTTTCTTGCTTGTTTGGGTAAGGATTCTGAAATCGACGAAGTTTCTTGTTGGATTCCCATTGATTGTATAAAATCTTAGTTAATTCGGTCAAAAATTGAATTAACCGATATTTTATTGGTTCGGTTTAGTCAATTTCCCTTAAAAAATTCGGTTTATTCGATTTCGGTTAATTCGGTTCAGTTTTAACCAAATACTCACCCATTGTGCCATACTAACATGCTAATTTCCTTTCCAGTGAGTTTTTGTTCAATTATTGTGAATCCCCCATGTTCAAAATAGGGGGAGTCATAGAAGCATGATTAAAACAAGGATTTAGGATTTCAAGAGCAAGTAGAGGTTATATTACTGATTATTTAATATAGATGCAGTAATATAGTTTTGATTCTTCTATGCATGAGTGCCAATATGCATTGACCTGGTGAGTTTGGAGTCTGTAGCTGATGAAGCACTAAAAGGTTTATCTCAATGTTTTGATGTAAATCCCACACTTGCGCCATGTCAGCTCATTAGCTTGTGGCAGGTAGGAGTTCATTTAGGTTGCTTACGTCAACCAGAACAAATTCTTTCTTAATCTGGCCAATCATGCGTGTATGTTAATGATTAGGTATAATGAAATCACATTTGTAGATATAATTTTGATTCAGGAGGGGGAAGCTAGACTAACTCTGAGTCAGCATGTGAGGGAAGTGGTATGAGAGGATCAGATGACTTGCTATTGTTCTTTGATAGATCCTTTGCTATATTTTCATTAATGACTAGGTAGCTGTGGGGGCATGCAGAAAGAGTTATGTATTTTTGAATGTTTAGTGCTAGCCATGCTCTCAAGCTATTGAGGTGTTGCTAAGGGTGTTAGGCATATGTCTTGTTTCTTGAAGTGTGTTGGTCCCTGCCATTTATCACAGAAACAAAATTAGTCTAATTCATTAGTTTCAATATAGAATCAAAACATTCCATGACTTCGTTTTTAGTGATTTTTATTTGTGCTCTTGATAACCCCTATTGTAGCATCATTTAGGGGCAGTGTTTTAAATGGTGGTCGAGGACGTCGCTTAGGTACCACCTAGGCAGGAGGCGGGCATCAATTGCACTGCCTCGTGATGAGGTGGTGCTTTAGGCAGTAACTCACATTCTTCCGCCACCGCTATGCCTGGACCCGCCACTTTCGTCATTGCTCTCACTGTTTCGCCACCGTAACACGTTTGAATGCATTGCTTGGGCCCAACAACAAGTCTAAACTTGTCGCCTAGCCCTGTGATGCGTCCGGACGCCTCGTGCAAGCCAGACGCATCTCTTGGACCCAGAGGCGTCTTGACCCGACGACAGGCTCAAACGCGTCGTGTTGCCCAAGCCCGATGAGGCGTCTGAACTTGTCATGCAGTCTCGGCGACGCGTCGAACTCCTCACCTTGCTGAAACAAGGTACACGAGTAAGTTTTTAAGTTAGAACTTAATTAAATTATTTTATGTTAATAATTTTAATTAACTTCGGGCTACGATTGAGATAATTTAAATAGACTTAATTAAAACCTAATAAAATTATCATATATATATATATAGATTAAGTTTTTATTTTAATTAATATATTTTATTAAAAGTAAATATTATAAAGAATAATGATTATTTACATTATTGTGTATAAAAAATAGTAAAAAAAATTAACCACCTAGGCACTGCCGCAATCGAGGCGATAGGCAGTTACTGACCCCCTCGCCAATGCCTACCGCTTACTGTCATTTACAATGTTGTTTAGGAGTCTTCTAAGACTTCATTATCTTTCTTTCTTAAATCTACAAAAAAATAATAATAATATCATTCAGAGGTAGTTGCAATTTTAGGGATTCACAATTAAGTGGGCAATACATTTTTCTTTATTTTTAAAGATTAACTTAGTACCATGGCTGTCAAAATTGATATCTGTATTAGATATTCTAGAAATTTATATATATAATGGAAAAATACAGACAAAATTTTAAATAAAGTTGGTAGTTATTAGGATTTATTATAGCATATTCCAACATTATAATTGTTAACAATGTAAATATATACATTGGTTCTTTTCCTAATTGCTCGAGCTTTTGGAATGAGTAACCAATCAACCTTACATTGGCATGATATCAAAGTAGGAGGTAGTAGGGGGTTAGAGGTTTGAATTCCACCCATGTAAAAAAAAATTCATCAATTCATATGTTGGCTATGGGCCAATCAAGTCAAGTACCTTTCCCGCACATGAAAGGTCAGGTATACAAATATATAAATTTATGCCTTTTGTAACATTTTAAACTTCTAAGATAAGTTGTTATACAATCAACTTAACCATGATTATTTATTAGAATCTACAATAAATATCAAATTATTTAAAAGGCAGATATACTTCTTACGGCTGTTATTTATTGATCAACCATTGCCAAACAACATAGTAAACAAATCTAATGCAAACAAAGGAAAGGCTTTGATTTAAATTTCAATAAAATTTTGATAATTATACATGGCAAAATGTGAAATTGTCATCTTGGTAGCTCCTCCTGGTTCCACACTTTCTGGAAGGGGTAAATCATGAGGGCTCACTTAGTGTATGCAAGCAGGGGTGAGGCAAACAACGGAGAATTCTGTACCCGCTAGGAATCGACCCCGGGCTTATCTTTAGCAAGACCCCTTCATGAACTATCTGCACCAACCCATGGGGGCAAAATTTTGATAATTATCGCTGTTATACGTCCTATTGTATTTGATTTTTGATAATTAGCCTATTTTCAGTGGCAAAAAGTTGATATCTTTCAAGTTGGTACAAGTTTATTGAGTTTAATGGTGTTAAATTTTTTAAACGTTACATTATTTTATTCCTAAATTAGTTGGTATTGAGTCTATACAATGTTAGTGATTTTATATAATATTCAATTTTCAGTTAAGAAAGAAATTTCCTTTTGATTTTTGGTGTGAGATTTTCTTCTCTATGTGCGATAATTATCCCTTTGTAAAATTTATCCCAGAGTTATCTGTGCGATTCGAGATTCTAAGTTTGGGCCACATTAATTTTGCATCAAAGCATTCTTGTGTTATGTCATTTGGTATCACAACGATTCCATGCTACATCAATTTGGTTTGCTACATCATTATAAATACTTTGTTAATATTAGAATTAGGATGATATGTAACATTTAACATATTATGATATGTATATTAGTATTACTGTTATTATTGAATTTTTATCAATAGGATTGTTAAATTATTATTTATACACTATTGTTAATAGTTCTTCAGACATTAATTTTAAGATAATTTTTCAGCTAAATAATTAACTTAACAAGATTAAATTATTATGATCAATAATATTAATAATAATCTAATATTATTTGATAACAACTAATAAATGCCTTATTAACATTTCTTATATTAAATTATTAATATCAGTTTTATTATTATTAATATCAACAATCTTCTATTACCTATATTAATGATTTATATTTATTAGGAATTAGGTGATGCCTAATGTTATCTAATATTGCCAACAATAATAGGTTACATTTACGCTTATAGCCCCAAGCGTCCCACCATATTAGATATTATCCAATAGAAAGAGCAGTTCGATGCACGAAGTTTCCGCCAATAGGGTATTCTAGGGAAGAGTTTATTGTACGCAGCAAGAGGCTGCTTTTGCTATTTGAACTTGTGATCTATATGTCATATGACAACAACTTTACCATTGTGCCAAAGCTCCTCTTCATTAGATATTATCCAATCCCTAATATATATTTTATGATAAACTTAGCTATCAAAGACCCTAATATAAGAATATTACAGTAATACCAGTTAAATTTCTATGGCCATATACTTTATTACTCATAAAACTCTCCTGCATGAATCATCTATTTCATCTTCAATTCCTCTTTTGAAGATGGGAAGCAGCAAAAGCTGGATTATTTCTTTTTCTCCTTGATGCTTCCTTTTCTTTCAAGTTGTCTCTCTTTCGTCGTCAAGGAGATGAACCTCTAACATTGGAAAGAGGCTTCCGCCACACAATTAAGTCATTTCTCTCTGGCAATCCAACATCTCGGGCACAAACTAAATGGTTGACCAGTATTGCAACCCCATTTCTCTGGTTCAAGGTCTCCTTGCTGTGAGAGTTGTTCAGTTAAAATGAGATTGGTAATTGATTGGCTGATTTCTCCCTCACTTGATTTAAATTAATCAACTGATTTCCCACTTGTTCATTTAATTTCAGAGAGATGTTTGTGAGATAAGATTTTCTCTTTAACATTTGGTTGATACTCAAATACATGACAAAGAGATATCGACAAGAATCAGATTGGACCTTGCTGATCCTAATCCGACTTGGCTGATCTATCGAGATCTGCTGAGATCTGATCTATCTAGATCTGCTGAGATTGACAACCTTGTTCTTGGTTCAAACAATTTCTCTATCGCTCATGCCAACAGCACTCCATCTATAATTACAAGTTGGGTATCTTACATTGTATAGAGCAATGTGTAGTCATGGTACCTGGAGTTTTTTGTTATTGCAAAAGTATATCTGCATCAGTCTTTGTTACTTCACTGATTTTCACTCCTTTTCTAATGGTTGTCCAGGTTATTCTTTATAAGCTCACTGAAGAGATGAGCATATCAGAAGAAAAGGGGATTTGTCAAGAAAAACTGTTTAAGTGGATCTATGTTGGATATATAAGAGCTCACACTCATGATGTAAGGGCCTTGGCAATGACAGTACCAATTAGCAGAGAAGGTTTGCTAATACAATTAAAAACAGTGGATCCTAATCTTCTCTCATCTTGCGCTCCAAACTTGCCATATCTTTTTCTTAGATGATTTTTTTTATCTCTTTGATAGATATATCACCTGAGGAAAAGATAGTCAAGGTACGTCGCCAAGAGAAACCTGTCGAATTTAGTTATCACAAATGGGCACATTTAGGAGTTCCAATGCTCATTTCTGGAGGTGATGATGCCAAGTTGATTGCCTACTCTGCTAGAGAGTTTACTCAATTCTCACCTCATGATATATGCCCAGCACCTCAACGACCATTAATAAAACTCGTGAATGATACAGTTTCCGATGGGGATTCAATGATGCTTGTTCAACAATCCTCTGGCTGGATAGATGTTTTACAGGTCAAGTTAATTGGTAAGAAGGTAGTGACACAGCTTCTTGCTCGAGTGAAAAGCAAGGGATCCAGTAAAATCATATGCAGTGCCATATCTAGTTCTGGAATGCTCTTTGCATACTCTGACCAGAAAAAGCCTTGCCTTTTTGAACTCAAAAAGGCAGAAGTCGGGAAAAGCAAGTGGATCATCAACAAAATACAGTTGCCTAAGAGACTGCCATATGCACACTCTATTATTTTCAGTGCTGACTCCTCATACCTTATGCTAGCTGGGCATGATAGAAAAATATATGTATGTTTCTACTATCAATTGCAATCATGTTCTGCTCTCTATGCTTGAATTCAATTGGCATTTTCAGTTAAGTTTCCTTATTTACTTCTTATGGATTACATATGACATTATTAGTTTGATCTTTTCATGGGTTGACAGGTGGTTGATATAAAAGGTTTGGAGCTTGTAGACACATTTGTTCCACAGAGGAAGTTGGATAGCACGAATTTACAACCGGATGAACCTCCTATGACTAGAATGTGTACAAGTGCAGACGGGCAGTGGTTGGCCGCCATCAATTGTTTTGGTGACATCTATATTTTTAACTTGGAGATAAACAGGTAATTGGATGTTAATTGACCTTTTAACTTCTATTTGATAATTTTGCTAGATATTAGTGCTGAAAAATTCTTCTAAATCTTTTCTGCTAAGCAAAATCTTATGTTCAACCTGGAAACATTATGTCTTGAGGATATGCAAATGTTGTGAGGTGCCTTTTGTTATTGGCATCAATATCTTGCATGCCTCTTTCAGCTTGCCACTTTGTTAATTCAATAACATGTATGTTGGGCGATGGCTTTCCCACTTTTCTTGTTCTGACTCAAAATTTCAATTTCGTTTGGCAGGCAACATTGGTTCATTTCTAGGATGAATGATGCTTCCATCACTGCTGCGGATTTTCCTCCAAAGAACAGTAATGTATTTGTTGTCACAACGTCTAGCAACGAAGTCTTCATCTTCGATCTAGAAGCAAAACAGTTAGGCGAGTGGTCAAAACAGAACACAAACCACCTTCCTCGAAGATTTCAAGAATTTCCAGGAGAAATAATTGGTCTTTCCTTTTTGCCTTCCTCTTTATCAGTCATCATATATAGCTCAAGGTATGCCCTTATTCCATTCTTAAATAATCTGGCATTTGTGGTAGTACATAAGTGCAATATATTGCACATGTTGTTGATTACATTGATGTGATCTTTTTCTTTTTCAGGGCGATGTGCTTGATTGACTTTGGAATGCCGATCGTTCAAGAAGAGAAAGTCCAGATCGGTTTAGATCCATCATCAGACAAAAATGAACGTAATAAAACTAACTGGGCAAAGAGGAAGAGAAAATCTCATGAACAGAAGTCTTCCAATACTAAGAACTTTGATTTTTTTGTATTCAAAGACCCTGCCTTATTCGTTGGACATTTATCGGATAATTCTCTCCTGCTGATGGGCAAGCAGTGGCTGGATGTTGCCAGGAACTTTGACGCGCCCATACATAGACACATATTTGGAACATAAACAGATTGAGCTACCGTTTTCGGAAACAAAATGCGACCTCCCTTGCCTGCCAGATGCTATTTCTCGATCCACGCCAGGGTTTTTGTACTGTATTTTGTAAAGTATCAATCTGCATTACTAGTGCTCGTCTGTTTACTGCTAATGTTTTTTTTCTTTCTTTGTCTTTAAGAGGCCATTAATGATTGTTTATGTAATGTCGCTGACTAGTGATATATCTCTTCCTTTTTCCTCTGTTGCTTAAAGGCAAGAATATATTGTGAAATGTCTCATAAATATGATGTGTTGTAGCTAAACTCTACCATCATTATCTATTCTAGGCTGTGTTTGGGCCTAACCAAGTCGGCAGTTTGAGCTTGAGCCAGGCAAGGATGGCTCAGACCATGGGTTGGGTTGAACATGAGTGTTGTACTAGAGAAAGCATTCTTATCTTTTAAAGTTTTTGAAGGAAATAATAAATTCAATTTTAATTTATCAAATTATTTTGATTGTTCCCCTCAAGTGACCATAAGTTTAAAAATTCTAAAAACAAGTGCATGCCCCTCCACACCTCCCACCACCCACTGTGACACTGTGCTTCAAGAACAGCAACACTACTATGGGTTGAATTATAAAGAATCACACCACTGCATTTCAAAAATCCACATTATTATAATATTGATTTTTTAAATACAGAGTTTAAAATTGATGCACCACCATGGTGGAAATAGGAGTATCAGTTGTAATGAGTGAATGAGGGAATTAGATCTAGGCATATCAGCCCACTTGCATATGGAAACATTCGAAATAAAACACTTATAGAACAACTAAAGATCAAACTAACATAGTGGATATTCGCCCTAATCACATTCGCTCTAATCACTTGGATATTGCCCTCCATCTCTGACGAAACTCACTCTGCAGTTAGATAGATGTAAAGGATTAGCATAACATTTCGATATGAGAATTGACAAGAGAAGAAAATAACCTTTATCGAGTGCCACCGCTATGTTCAGTTATCAGTGTTGTTTACATGAAGGGAATAGATTCTTTTTCCAGCACTGGAAACTGACAGTAGGGACTGAGGGTTTCGAGAATTGACATCCCAAAGGCTAATGGCTTCGGTTCCTGCTAATCACCTTTCCTCTACTTCGCCATTGCAAAGGGCTCGAGTAGTCCATCCTCGTCACAGGATTGCTAGTCTCCCACTTCGACACAAATTCATCATCACGAATATCATAAGCAATGACAGATTTCTGCCTGGTAGCTGTAAAGAGTAGGAGAGGACACAAGACTTGTACCACCACTGTTGTTGTTCAACAGTTGATGTCGCACACGAATTACTCATCCTTAAGCCAGCATTACTTAGCGAACCAAGAGGCATCATAGATGAACACGGCAATGGGGAACTATTCGTTGTATCTCCCATGCAAAATGCTTGTATATCTCTTGTATAATAATCCCAAGAACAAAATCCAGATTCAGTAGCATTCCCAGCTGAACCTACAACAACAAATTTCCCCAAGTAACCATCTATACCCGGTGCACGGATTATCAAACAATCACCCCACAAATTGTTCGACGCACCCAATGGTGGTTTCTATTCAGCCTTGAACTAATACATGGAAAAGTATATTAGTATATACCAGAAAATCTAGTAATAAAAGATGTCTATAAATATTAAAAGTTTGAAGTTTCATCGCATAATTAGTTATGTCGTAGTACGAACAGGATCCATTATGGTGGGCAAGAAGAACAGCTTCTTCTGAAACAAACCATCCACCAGTCAAAGCCTTCTGTCCTATCTCACATAACTGATCTTTGCAAAGTCCCTCAGTTTGTTCATGCAACATCAATGCAGGTTTTTTTCTCCATGTTGAAACATTCTTCAAGTATTTCATCGAACATGAGTTCAGTTTCCCTTTTGGAAAGTCCACTGACCATCTTTTTTAAAGCATATACTGCTACAGATGTGCTTTCCCCAAAACCAGTTGCCTCTACTGTCGCATGCTCAGATGCCAAAGTCACAACATTATTGCGAGGCTCACCTTGCTCGAGATCTAGAGAAGCCAGGAACTTCACTGCAATGGAATTTTCGTCAATTGAACCCAGTGACTCATCTTCAAAATATGAGTCACTGCGATCTGAGCTATGACCTTCCAAAATGCCAGATGAGATCACGTCTCTTTGTAACTTATCATGCAGAAAGAACCTTGCTTCTACCACTTCCTTTTTTAACTCTCCAACTGTATAACTTGGAATGCTTATTGGATCATTATGACCTGATACAAACTTGTTTTTATCCTGGCAGTTAGCTTTCATGACTTTAGAGGAGCCCTGCTTAGATGTAGTACCACGAACTGCATCAGCAATGACTTTCTCAATTCCACATATTCGACTTTCTCCAACGGTGCTATTTTTTGAACTTTCCCCTTCCAACATTGTCAGCTTCTCATGCAGCTTACCGGAGTACTTAGATGCAATTCGAGCAACATTGAGGGGAGGTTCATTAATGGAAAAGGAAGGGAAGGAAAGGAATGGGAAGGGAGGGTAACTTCCTTACACCCCAATTTGAGGTGTAAGTTAATAGTTCATTTGAGGGGTAAGGGAGGGTAAAAGTCCCCCCTCCCTCCCCTCACCTCCTTCCCTCACCTTCTTCCCAAACAAGGGTAAATGTCACCTTCTCTTTACTAATCCTTCCCTCACTTCCTCCCAAACAGATCGTAATGTTCACGGATGATCCATGGGCACAGAATACCCTTGATCTTAGCATCAAATTCTACTTCTTTTGAAGTCTCTATTTGCACTTTTGAACAATCTTTCTTCTTATCATTTAATGTAGTATGAACAAACAATTTCACCGGTTTGACCCTCAGGATTTGGAGATACTGCACAATTTGTGTCCTTCAATCCACTGGGAACAACTTTTGTGACCTCTGAATCGATGGAGTTTGAACTTGAGACAAGAAAGCTCTTTTACTAGTTTGCAGAGATGCACTTTCCTTCAAACTCCTTGCTTTCTTCTCTAGCAAAGGAGCTTCCTTTTTAGGTTTCAAGGAACTTGATGATCCTTTCGCATTTGAATTTGAATCATCACCATTCTTGCGACCTAGTTTCTCTGCGATCAGATCCAGGGATTCTGCATCTCCTTTAGGTTCAGGGTTCCGGAGAAACGTATCCAATCTCTCAGCATTTTTCTTCAAACTCTGGTCACAAAGCCCCTTCCCTGGCAGAAAAGTATCCGAAACTCTAATTCCGCCGAAACTCCTCCGACCTCCGGCCTGTGCTTCCGGATCCCTCCCGGAAGCTATTCCCAGTTGTCCGGACGTGGAAACCCTAGGGAGGCGGCGTTTGCCGCGGAGTTCAGACGCCATATCGGAGGGTTCGGAGGGCTTACCTCTCGGAAAAGACGATGTGGATAACCGTACGCCGGCGATAGCCGCTGAGTTCTCCTCGAGCTTGGGACGCGCGATGAGGACTTCCCCGCGTACGCCGGCTCTGCGGTTCTCCTTGCCGTTGGCAAAGGACGCCCTCCTGGGGACGGATGCAGGTCGCTTGTCGTTGGGAGTGGACTGGAAGGGATGGAATGGCACCTCGCCGTGCGGCTTCGTCGCCCCGACCTTTGCCACACGAAGACAGGTTATTTGAATTTTACAGCAGTGAATTCTGAGCCAAGTGGGCCGACAAAGAATGACACTCGGCCCATTTAGATCGCTCGACGAACAACTGTGCCTGTTTAGTTCATTCCTTGCCGATCTGGCTCAAATAGTAAATTTATCAAATTTATAATAATAAATATGTATTTGTTATTTAGATATATCTTGAATAAAATAAATTTTAGAAATTATATATAATATGACAATTTAACTTGAGATTCAAACAATCAAAGGCTACATTTATATTTCTATATTTACAGTGCTCGAATTATGTGTTTAATTTTATTTCTATATTTAACCACAGTTTTTATTTCTACTTTATTAGCTAAGAGTTTGCATTTTTACCCAAATTAGAGTGAACATCTTTCAATAGAAAAAAAAATGATAAACCAAATAACATCAAATGTGAGAGTGGGCATCCTCCAACAAGTGGCATACAATGGCGATGGTATTTATAAACTAATTATTCTACATTTTCTACTTGATTTAGCTTGTTTACATGGATCAAGTCACAAACACAATGGATTAAGAGACAATAATCATGTTCCACTACCAGGTATACTGGTTTAAGATGTACTTAATCGTGTTCCACTGCACTAAATCACATATCAAAAGGTACTAATCATGTTCTATTACCAAATGGAATGGATTGATGATTTATATTTTTAGTATCATTTGCACTAGCAAATGTAATGATACACTTGTTTTAAGTATTAAATCTTATCCTTTCATGTAAACAACACTCTTAATATGTAGATTTCAAATAACCATTAGGTATAGAGGTGCCAATGAATTAAGTTAAGTCAAAATATTGATATTTGAATTGGAACAAATATAAAAAAACAATGGAATCATTATTAATATGTATGCCAAATAATTGAGTGGTAAAACACAGGCCTGTTACATGGCTAATTTTTTCTTTGACAAATTAGGTATTGGTCACGTTCGTATGAGCCAACTAAGTTTAGTATAATTCAGACCTAGATTAGAGACTTGATGATCCGAGTTGGAACAAAAGTGTTAGGACTAAAAGGATTTAAATATATGCATCATATATTGAGTCTAAATTTTCATAATTTTATTTTTAGGTTATACCTAAAAGATTTCATACCAATAGAGATATATTTCCCTTATAAATCCTTCCTAGTATTATTCCAAACGATTTGCATCATTATGTACCTATTGACGTTGATCTTCGAAAACCAATAGCAAGGTTGGTGATCGGAAGCCAAGCATTGGTAGTACTTCTGCAAGAATATCACCAACGTGGTGCTGCTTTTGCAAGATCAATATCAATATTCGTGTCATTTGGCATATGGCCATGACTTCTTGTTCGAATCTCAGAACCATGGTTGGAGGACATATATATATTCTATATACTCACCCCTTCCATTTTATACTAAAATTGCATAAATCTAAGGCACCTAGCTCTATTAATGAGTTTCAGTTAAAATTCATTAATGGATCTAGAAGACTCTAATTGGATATTTCAAACCCCTTTGGATTCATATGTATCACAGAAGTTTAAATATGCTCTCCTTTTCTCTTCTTAGACCTTTCTAACATTGTTCCAAACAATTTGAACCTTTATGTACATTGTGGTGCTAGTTTGAGAAGATCAACACCACGTTGGTGCTGATCTTAGGAAACCATAACCAAGGTTGATGATCGAAAGTCAAGGCAACTTTGGTGTTGCTTTTGCAAGAACATCACCAACGTGGTGCTGCTTTTACAAGATCAACACCAACGTCTGTGCCACTTGGCGTGCGACCATAACTTCTTGTGTGAATCTTAGAACCATGATTGGAGGGCATATATACATTCTATACATTTATCCATTTCCATCCTATATCAAAATTTCAGAAATGCAAGGCCCCTAAGACAATTAATAGGTTTCGGTCAAAACTTATTGATAGACCTAGAGGACTCTGATCGGACTCATTTCAAGTCCTATGGGTTCATATGGATCACAAGAGTCTGAATATGCTCTCCTTTACTCTTCTTAGACCTTCCTAGCATTGTTCCAAATTATTTGTATCTTTATTCAAATTATTTGTATCAACACCACATTGGTACTTATCTTCAGAAACCAACACCAAGTTTGGTGATCAAAAGCCAAGGCCATGTTAGTGCTACTTTTATAAGAGCAACACCAACATGGTGCTGCTTTTTTAAGATCAACACCAACATCCGAGCCACTTGACACGCAACCATAACTTCTTGTGTGAGTCTCAGAATCATGGTTGGAGGGCATATATACATTCAATATACTCTTCTTTTCCATCTCATACCAAAATTTTAGAAATCCAATGCCCCTAGGTAAATCAATGGGTTTCAATCAAAGCCCATTGATGGACTTAGAGAACTCTAATCAAACTCATTTCAAGTCATTTGAAACAACGCTGGGAAGGTTTAAGAAGAGTAAAGGAGTCCCCTCGGGGCGGTGCGATGGTTAAGGCATGGGGTGTTGTCACATGAGGTCTTGGGGTCGAAACTCAGCGTGACCGAGTATAACCTCCCCCATGTCTTGGCCATTTGCATTAATGGCTAGTAGCCACCCGTGATTTACTTCCTCCGTGTTGGCCTAGGGACGGGTTGGCGAGGGCGCTGGGGTGAGCGAATCACCTTTTTACCACAAGAAGAGTAAAGGAGGTCATATTCAAACTCCTATGATCCATATGAACTCATAGGACTTAAAATGAGTCCGATCAAAGTCATCTAGGCTCATCAATGGATTTTGAACAAAACCCATTAATTGAGCTAGGGGCCTTGAATTTCTAAAATTTTGGTATGAGATAGAAAGGGTAAGTGTATAGAATATATACATGCCCTTTAACTATAGTTCTAAAACTCACACAAGAATCTATGACTACATGCTAAGCGACACGAACGCTGATATTGATCTTGCAAAAGCAGCACCAACGTGGTGTTGGTGTTGCAAAAGCAACACCACATTGGTGATGGTCTTGAAAATATAATACCAACGTGGCTTTGGCTTCCGATCACTAAGTTTGGCGTTGGTTTCAAAAAATTAGTACCAACATGATGTTAATCTTCTTAGACCAGCACCACAATGTGCATAAAGATGCAAATCATTTGAAACAACGCTAGAAAGGTCTAAGAAGAGTAAAGAAGGGCATATTCAGACTCTTGTGATCCATATGAACCCATAGGACTTGAAATAGTTCCGATCATAATTCTCTAAACCATCAATAGTTTTTTATTGAAACCCATGATTGAGATAGGCCTTGGATTTTTAAAATTTTGGCATGAGATAGAAGGGGTGAGTATATATAATGTATATATATGCCCTCCAACTTTATTTTTGAGACTCACAAGAAGTTATGGTCATGTGATAAGTGGCACGGACGTTGATGTTAATCTTACAAAAGTATCATAACATCGTGTGCCAAATAGTACAGACGTTGGTGCTAATCTTCCTTTAAAAGTAAAAGACAATTTCTTTTTATTAGGATAGTTAAAAGGATTTTTTTCATTTATTCCATCTTACTTTTTAAAAATTGTCTTTATTTGTAATATTATTATAATAGTATATAACACCGTACAATTATAGCAATTATAATTTTATAGTTATTAATTCCGTAACTAATACAATATAATATTGACTGATATTGATTAGAAATAAATTATTTATATTGTAGTAGTTATGATTCGGAGCACTATATCATGATGTTGATATGTGTTGACCAATATTGATCAATAATGATCCGAGATGAAATTTTTATATTAAAAGAGTTATGAACTGTAGTTGCTATAACATAGTATTATTAATGTTGATCAAAGTAAAAGTACTATCATAATATAATGTTGGCCTTGATCAAAGATAAAATATCTATATTATAGTAACTATAAACTACAAGTACTATAACATATTTTATTAGTATTGATCAAAATTAAAATGTTCATATTATATTAGTTATAAATCCGTAGTTACTACAACAATACAAATAAATAAAAGTAGTTTTGGGAAAAAAACGTACTAACTTGGATTGTGTGTCCTTTTACTAATAAATCAAAAAAAAAATCTCCCTTATGACTATTCCAATAAAAAAAGCTCTTTTTTATTTTTTGTCCTATATAGGTTAATTAAAACCGGTAGATATATTTTTAATATACTTTAGGGCTAATATAGATATTGTGGATAATTGGTCTAGGACATCTATTCTTGGCTTTGTTTGTTCGTATCATCTTAACTATAATTTACTTTTGTCCATAAGATTTCTCATATTCGTGGAGATGATTTCATTGAATGTTCTAGGTCTTATATATTTGATCATTATTCTGAATTTAGTCTCAACTAGTAATAAGTAAATGATCATAAAAACAAAACTTTTTTAAAAAAAAATTAAAATACTAATTTATCCATAATTCAATATTCAAAGACACTTTTGTGCTTCATTTTAAAGTAACTTTTAATTAAAATTATACTATTTAAAATCAAAATTATACTATTTAAAATCAAAATTATATTATTTTAAAGCAATTTTAATTAAAGATGCTATAGTTTGATCAAAATTAGATTGAAACTACTGTAAGGTATCAACAATTTTAATTAAATTAATATAATTTTGATTACAATGATTTTAAAGGGGAGAAAAAGAAGATATTTTAAAAATTAATTATGGATAAAAAATATATTTTTTAATAATTTTTATTAAAGAATGTCAATAAGCTACAAAATTCAGTTGGGCTGCCAGTTTGTTTTTCAATTCTTTGCTGATTAAGCGACACATCAATCATATTTGCTGATTTACCTCCTCCTAATTCCTGTGGGGCCAGGCCTAGGGCCGCTGGGCGACGGGACCCATCTTTTTGCACAATGATTAAGCGACAGGTCAGCACTCGTCTCCAGTGGACCACGTAGTGTTTTCCACTTTGGGGCCCGCTCCATAGTGGCTTGTTTGAACCCAAGTCAAGGCGGGTAAACATGCGGGTAATTTTCAGTACAAAAAGGTTTGGAGCCGAGCTGTTTTAAGGGAAAATTTCATATCAACCCCAAAATTTACACGTTCTTTCCAAGTGCTTTTCAGGGTCTGAAAATTTTGACGTATTGTGATAATATTTAAAGTATATGGTAATATTTTGAAAATTACGTAATTTCTAGGGTGAAATGGAATTTTCTTTGAGAGAGAGAGAGAGAGAGGGGCTTCCGCTTGCGCTCTGGCGAAGTGGCTATATGAACGAAGTCCCGATGACCTAATCGCCTCCTTCCTCATTTGGAGCTTCGATCCTGTGCGCGACGCGAAATCCTTTGTTGAGGTAAGAACTTGTTCTCCTCGTTGCCGTTCTCGAGGGTTTTCACGACTCGAGAACAATAGTATTTTTTTTCATTCGTTTTTAGGTCTTAATCGGCCCTTTTCTTTCTATTGGTCACTTTGAGCGGTTGATTTTCGCCATATTTTTTCCAGTTATTGCATCAATTTTTACTATTTTTTTCCACCGTTTCTCTTATTGTTGCTCCAGATTAGGGATTTGGTTGCAGTGTTCGGGTAAATAATAGGACGTAGGAACCCTAACGCACTTTCCAATTGCTTATTTTGATCTTGGATCTGAGTATTTTCAAATTAAAAAAAAATTGCGTTCTAGTAGATTGCTCGAGGCCTTTGCTTGCGTGCTATGAACTTCAGATCCTGTGATTCCTAGTGTTATTGCTACTTATTTAATCTCGGTAATTTGAGGGAAATTGGTAATTTCACGCTAGGTTCAGTATTTATTAGAACCATATTGTGCAGAAGAGTTTGCAGTAGTTCATTTAGATGAATATATAACAAGAGAGAGATTGGATTTCTTTAAAAAACTACATTGGGATAGGAGAGAAGAAGACAGCCTTAGAGAGATGGAAGGTAAGTTACATGCTTATATTGTTGTGAGGTAGTTGGTAGTTTCACCATAAAAAATGTCAATTATTTTACTACTATCTGTTTTTGGAACCTTAATTGAATATAATAGTTGTACACCAGAGACGCAAGGCAATTAGTACTTTTTTGAAGTGTAGTCATTACTTCGACACCATAAGCTTTTGCAATTTGATAGCATGGACTAATGTTAACTTTTCTAGTAACGACATATGTGTTAGCTAGCTAATGATCCTATTGTTTTGGCATTATTGTAATGTTGAATTTTTTATGCGTGTGTTTTAGTTTTGCATGTACCCTGAAGTTCTCATTTTAATAATAAAACTTTTGTCTCATTTCCTAATGCTTGAATTTTGCAATCCTATTGATTGATAGTTCAAGACGGATCATTTGTTGTTGAATTTTTAGTTTCCATTGCTGAAAAATAAGAAATTCTTTGGTCTAGTCCATACTTGTCATACGGCATCAATCTTTCTGCTTTTGATCTTTGCTATAAAAATTATTGTTCAGTGAACATTGTTTTATGATTGTTTATCCACTTACTCAATAAGTTTGTTTGTCCTATTATTTTATGCAATCTCTTTCTGTGTTTTAGATATTTTCAAAATTTAGATTTTCATCTGTACTTGTTTCGTTTTTTTCCTTTTCAGGTTGTTTGCACTTTTGTACGTCTTATGAGTTTCTATTGGTGATTTCTAATGGCCAATCATCAGAATGGAGGTGCAAAACCACCAGCCTCTGCTGCTGCTGCTGCTTATACTATCAATCTTGATAACTTCAGCATGCGGCTAAAAGGATTTTACACTCATTGGAGTGATCATAAACCCAATCTTTGGGGTTCTGCAGATGCCATTGCAATTGCTACGCCACCTACTTCTGAAGATCTTCGGTACCTTAAATCCTCAGCTTTGAATATATGGTTACTTGGTTATGAGTTTCCAGAAACCATCATGGTTTTCATGGACAAGCAGATTCATTTCATATGTAGTCAAAAGAAGGCCAAACTACTTGACACTGTAAAAAAATCTGCTCGTGAGGCTGCTGGACTTGATCTTATAATACATGTTAAGGCAAAGGATGATGATGGGACAGCCCTGATGGAGGATACTATTCGTGCTATTCGTGCACAGTCAAAATCAGAGTCCCCTATTGTTGGATACATTTCAAAGGAGGCACCAGAAGGGAAGCTTCTAGAAACTTGGTCTGAGAAGCTTGGGAACTCGACCTTACAACTTATTGATGTTACAAATGGTTTCTCTGATCTCTTTTCTGTAAAAGATGGCACAGAACTTACCTGCATCAAGAAAGCTGCCTATCTAACTTCATCAGTGATGAAAAATTTTGTGGTTCCAAAGCTTGAGCGGGCCATTGACGAGGAAAAGAAAGTTTCCCATTCTTCATTGATGGATGATGCAGAAAAGGCAATACTCAACCCTACAAAGGTGAAGGTTAAATTGAAGGCAGAAAATGTCGATATATGCTATCCTCCCATCTTCCAAAGTGGAGGGCATTTTGATCTCAGACCCAGTGCATCCAGCAATGATGATAATCTGTATTATGATTCTACTAGCGTTATCATCTGTGCTATTGGCTCACGCTATAACAGTTATTGCTCAAATGTTGCAAGGACATTTTTGATTGATGCAACTGCGACCCAGATTAAGGCCTATGATGTGTTGGTTAAAGCTCACGATGCTGTGATTGGTTCTTTGAAACCTGGAAATACCGTTGGTGCTGCCTATCAAGCTGCCATAGCAGTAGTTCAGAAGGAAGCTCCAGAGCTGCTGTCAAATCTTACCAAGTCTGCTGGAACTGGAATAGGGCTTGAGTTTCGTGAGTCTGGATTGAGTTTAAATTCAAAAAATGACCGTTTGTTGAAACCCGGAATGGTTTTCAACTTGTCTCTTGGTTTCCAGAATCTCCAGGCTCAGACTAAAAATCCTAAGACTGAGATATACTCATTGTTGCTGGCTGATACTGTTATAGTTAGCGAGAAACCTCCTGAGGTCTTGACTGCAAGCTGTTCCAA
This sequence comes from Zingiber officinale, assembly GCF_018446385.1. Lineage (NCBI taxonomy): Eukaryota > Viridiplantae > Streptophyta > Magnoliopsida > Zingiberales > Zingiberaceae > Zingiber > Zingiber officinale. Next base: position 141,131,057 of record NC_055992.1, read on the forward strand.
GGCGGTTAAGGATGTTGCTTACTCATTTAATGAGGAAGAGGAGGAAGAGCTGCCTAGTGTAAAGGCTGTTCTTAACAACAAGGGGGTGCTTGCGTCCAAAGCAACTCTGAGATCGGATAACCAGGAGATGTCCAAGGAAGAGTTGAGAAGACAGCACCAGGCAGAGCTTGCTCGACAGAAGAATGAAGAAACTGCTAGGCGGCTGGCTGTTGGTAGGTCTGCAAGTGGTGATGGCCGAGGCCCGGCCAAAACATCTAGTGATCTAGTTGCTTACAAAAACGTAAATGATATACCCTTTGCGAAACAGCTAGCTATACAAGTAGATCAGAAGAACGAGGCTATTCTTTTACCAATTTATGGAAGCATGATCCCCTTCCATATCTCTACAGTGAAGAGTGTGACCTCTCATCAGGACCATGGGACTTGCACCATCCGAATTATTTTCAATGTGCCTGGCACACCATTCAATCCCCATGATGCCAATACCCTCAAGTTTCAAGGTGCAATCTATGTCAAAGAGATTACTTTTCGGTCTAAGGATCCCCGGCATACCAGTGAAGTGGTTCAGCTAATCAAAACACTTCGGAGACATGTCACATCAAGGGAGTCTGAGAGAGCTGAAAGGGCCACTTTGGTTACCCAAGAGAAACTGCAGCTTGCTGGAAACCGAATGAAATCAGTCAAGCTACCAGACTTGTGGATACGCCCTTCATTCGGTGGTCGTGGAAGGAAGCTCACAGGAAGTTTGGAGGCTCATGTAAATGGGTTTCGGTATGCTACATCGAGACCTGATGAGCGAGTGGAAATCATGTTTGCGAACATCAAGCATGCCTTCTTCCAGCCTGCAGAGAGAGAGATGATTACACTGGTGCACTTTCACCTTCACAATCATATCATGGTGGGCAACAAGAAGACAAAGGATGTTCAGTTTTATGTTGAAGTTATGGATGTTGTACAGACTTTGGGTGGTGGAAGAAGATCAGCTCTTGATCCTGATGAGATTGAGGAAGAGCAACGTGAAAGGGATCGGAAAAATAAGATAAATATGGAATTTCAGAGCTTTGTCAACAAGGTGCATGATATCTGGGCGCAACCACAGTTTAAAGGTCTTGATTTGGAGTTTGATATGCCATTACGGGAGCTTGGGTTCCATGGAGTCCCTCACAAGTCGTCGGCCTTCATTGTTCCAACCTCAACCTGTTTGGTCGAACTCATTGAAACACCCTTCCTGGTGGTTACCTTAGGTGAGATCGAGATAGTTAATCTTGAAAGAGTTGGTTTCGGGCAGAAGAATTTCGACATGACTATTGTGTTTAAGGATTTCAAAAGGGATGTCCTCCGCATAGATTCTATTCCATCCTCCTCCGTTGATGGAATTAAGGAATGGCTCGACACTACAGATCTAAAGTATTACGAGAGCAGACTGAATCTCAACTGGCGGCCAATTCTGAAAACCATAGTCGAGGACCCTGAGAAGTTCATCGAAGATGGCGGATGGGAGTTTTTGAACATGGAGGCCAGTGAATCAGATTCTGATAATACTGAGGAATCAGACAAAGGGTATGAGCCATCTGATGTCGAGCCAGAGTCCGCTTCCGAAGATGAAGACAAAGACAGTGCATCATTGGTGGAATCCGACGAGGACGAGGAATCGGACGAGGACTCAGAGGAGGAGAAAGGGAAGACATGGGAGGAGTTGGAACGGGAGGCGAGCAATGCTGACAGGGAGAAGGGTGATGAATCTGATAGTGAAGAGGAGAAGCGGAGGAGGAAGGTGAAAGCTCTCGGGAAGTCCCGTGGTCTGGAAAGAAGTGTCCCCAAGGGAGTCCCTGGGAAGAGACCAAAGTTTAACTGAAACACACGCACACTCCTACATCGGGAGGAACTGAAAAGGACCTACCTGCTCATATTGCCACTTAAAAGGCTACAACCGAAGCATTAGATTCCCCTGTTTTTGAGCACGCCTTGGTATCAAACTTCTTAAATCTTTTTTTAATGTGCTAGTGTTGTTTTAGTTGTCTAATTATGTTGAATTAGCTTAAGTTGTAACACGGATGCATTCAACTTCATCATGTAAATTTAGATTCTGGAACTTGTTTTGGATGCTGAGTGTTGATTTCCTATCTATTTAGTATTATTTAGTTCTGTGTGTCTAGAGATTGCAACTGGACTCAGCCACTGTAACCAAGCCCAGTAAAGGGCCCGAGCCAGGTAACAGTTTTGCAGCCTACTGGCCGTTCCCGGTCTCACATGGGTCAACTTTGTCTGGACCAATGTGGGATTGTGCTCGGCACGGCACAGTTTAAATGGAAAAATCTTATGCTGTATGCTGTTAATATTAAATATTTTAATATATTTTTAATTATTTTATATTAAATATGGTTTTTGATTGAGATTGAAATTGGTTTGAGCTGGGGTGAACATTCGGTTAATTCGATCTATAAATTAATTAAAAATCAATTTAGTATTGACTAATCAAATCAAATCAAAGTTTTATTAAAATTGAATTGACCGAATTAACTATTTCAGTTAATATTGAATTTTCTCTTACTAATTTTGAGTGATATTATGAAAATTTATTATAGAATATTAGGATAAATTTTAAAAAGTATGTGTAGAGTCCCATCTTGACAGTTATTTTTGGATCTGTTATTTATCGACAATACATTTCAAACTCTGATTGTCTAATCTGCCGGCCAAACCACTGCACCTGTCCGGGTGTTTTATTTTGAGATGATGATGTATCAAATGACAGATTTTTATGTCAGTTTAAGGAATCACATTCATATTTTCTCATAGCGCTCAAATCTTCCAATCAGGCAAAACTCCTTTAAAATAGAAGTCGCACGTTGCAATTTGAAATTTGGAACATTAGGTGTAAACTACTATTCCGGCAGCTCCAAAATCATAAACATTTCAGAAAAATCCTAAAAACATCACTAGCAGCATTCGGCATAATTTTAGAGTTATCATATTTTACTTTAAAATTATATAATTTTAGAACTTATAATAATAAACTAATCAATAAACAATATTTGCTCGATACATAAGTTGAAAATCAAAATAAATCAAACGGATAAAATTTTCACTCAAGACAACCCATAAATCGAACAATACAAGCTGGAATCAATATTCAAAACTCTCAAAATCAGTTAAATTGAGTAGGGAAAATTTTTAACAATCGTCTGTTGAAAACTCAAACCAAGGATAAAAAATCAAGGTGAAAACTCTTCAAAAAATAAAGTAAAATCGATTTGGGTTATAATAAAGTGGTCACGCATATGACCCAAATTCTAAAAAATCGTTGACAAAATGATTAAAATCGAAGGAGAATGACTCACTTATGACCTACACGAATTAAGTTTTGTTTTTCACCATTTCTTACTAAATATTTTAATTCAAACTTTTTTCAATAATTTTTTTGGATGGTAATCCGTTGGAAATTGAAAAGGGGATTGAAAAGGGGAGAGAGTTAATAGAAATAATCCATAAATTATTGGGGCTGGATAAAAAATTTAACAAATGATAAGTAAAAATTAGGTGGGGCTGGAGCCCACCTTAGCCCATGGGTGGTTCCGCCCATACTCTAATGCATTCAGTCACCCTTGACTTGTTTAGACTCTCTCACTGAGTTAGATCAATCTTGACAAAATTTTATTTAACATATTATTAAACAAATAACAAAATATATGCTCAATTATCTAATACAATTTGCACTCAATAGTGAGTTTTAGATTTCAAGGCTTCTTTACTCAATATGTTATTATTGTAGTGTGCTTATTCATGAACATGAATGCATACCAATATTGTGAATATTATTTTCATTTGAATTTTGGAAAAATTATAAAAATAATGTATGCGAGGAGTTGAATTTTGACATTAATAAGAAGAATTGATTTATCTCAATAATCACAACACTCATAATTGAAGTTATTTCATCAACAACAATCTCCACTTTGATCCTTAAAGCCATAATGCTTTGCCATCGTCAGCAACATTGTCATACTTTTATAACTCGATGAGAACTCAACCAAAGCTAAGCAAAGAAAAGAAAGTATTGACAGGCTTATAAACTTCTAATAAAGATCCAATACAATACACTTTATCATCAAATGAATTTTTCTAACTTAAAAAGGAATTCATAGAAGGAAGTTCAATTGATGCAAAAAAAAAAAAAAAAAAGATATTTTATGTAAATCATATAAAGAAAAAGAAAAAAAAATTATATTAACTTTTAAATAACTATTACTTTCAATATCATTTTTGTTTTCAAAATATTATAATTTAAAATACGTCATTAAATTTATTATTCTTTACTCTTTTAAAATAGGTGATTCAATTTTAACTAATCAAATTACTTTATTAATAGAGGTGGATCTTCGAATGATGATTTTTTTCCTCTTTCATCCTCTACTCTATTTTTTCTTAAGACGCAGGTTCCCCATTCACCACTAACAGACGAATCTGCGATAGCAAATCCGCGATCGAGGATGGCTCGTGGGACGCTTCATGTGCTGCTGGTCAGCGCCAAGGGCCTCCATGACGCCGATGTCTTGGGTAGGTTTTAGCGTTCCCCGTCGATCGCCTTCGATCTCACGCAAACGCCCCTTCTTCCGATCCTTTTCCTTCCTTTTACTTGATCTGCCAAATCGGGATTATTCAACGGTGAGAAGTGAAATGTTATGTCTTGTTGCGCGATTCGTGCTGGGTTAAGCTTCACAAGTTCTTATGGAGATTATAATTTAGAATTCCCAATCACGTTCATCGAATCACTAAATCATCGAGTTCCTTCTCTGTGTTTCTGTTATTACGGATCCTCTTTGTTCTTACGAATGAGATTATACATTACGACCATTTTGATAAGTTTTCTGTTTCAAAGCGATTTTGCTCTTCCAAGGAACTGCCGTTTTGGGGGGCCAAATCTTGTACCTTGGAATTGCAGATGAATTCTAGCCTTCGCGATTCCAATGCCTCTGGTGATTGCAAGGGTCTTATTTTAAGATCTGAAAACATTCCAAATCTTGCTTCATATTTTTGCTTAGATTGGAGGTTAGTTCCCTGTTTTTTCGCGTGTAGTGAAAGCACATGCCACAAATTTTTAGTCAATTATGACAATGTGAACTTTTAATTTGAATTATCTCATTCTAAATTCATGCAGAAGATACAGAGGTTAATTTTTTTTTTTTCATGCTCTTAGATCAAGATCATATTTTCCAAATGGTTGGTTTCTGTAGCCCTTGAATGTAATGTTTCTCGAACTCAACAATTCATGGTGTCTAAAAAAGTTCTATTTTTATGCAGGCTAATGAGATCTGTAGAACTTTGTAGATAAATTTTCTACTTGTAAACATTTCACCCAGATTGACTTATATGCCTCAATTGCATATTTCAGCTTTCAGTTTCATGCTTACCATCCTGAATTGCTTGATGCACTCACAAATATTTAATACATATCTAAAATTATATGTACATACATCTGCCAGTTTGTCATATCATTAGTGTCTATTGAGTAACATTTATTATAACTGATGAGCAGGCAAAATGGATCCTTATGCCATCCTTATTTGTCGTAATCAGGAAAAGAAAAGCAGTACTGCCTCAGGTGCATTTTCATCCTGCCATGTTATTACTTTCTCGTATATTCTGCAAGATTTCATTGCTTGTCCTCATTGTTTAATCTTAAAAGAGTTTGTACATCAATTGTATGTTTTGTTCATATATCATAATTACACCAATTGAGGAACATATTTAATATTTGCAAATTGACTTTGGGCGGTTAGGCCTATCTAGAATTGGTTGAATAAGGTTCAACTTTTGAGGAAAAGATGTGTACCTATTCCACCTCTAAAAGAATTACAAAATGGAAGATTGAAGTTAATTAGCGAAGGTGGTCCTCTCTACCTATACATTATTATTATTATTATTGATTAATGTAATAACTGAGAATTACATTGCCTCGGTTACCTTATTCTAGGTTGGGCATAGTGTGAATTGATATGCGAAGTCGCAGATCTTGGTCCAACATTGGCTTAGTAGGGTCATGGTCGGTCCTTTAGTATTTATATTTTTAATTAAGCTTTTTTTAAAACCATAGTTTTTTTTAAAAACTTAAAAAATCATAAATTAAAAAATCTTCCAATTTTAAAAACTAAAATTGAAAAATTATGAATTGTTTGGATCTTTATTTTTTAGTATTTTTTTTAAAAAGATTTATAGAACTAAAATACCGAAATGCCCTCATGAGTTTAATTAATTTTTCACAGTTTCAAGTGGGAAATGGTGGAAATGGTTATAAGCACGTGTTAGGTTGAGCACAACACCATGTAGGCTTGGGTAGTCTATGAGTCATAGAGGTATTGGTTGCATTTAGGCTTGGGCTGTGCTTGGCACAACTCACACATGTTGTGCCAAGATGAGCGTGGGTATTCTAAGCTAGGCCACTCATGACCCAACCTATTTGAGACTACTAGGTCTCTAGTATTATATGGTATTTATATTTAAGTCTTTCGGTCCATAACACTCTTCCTCAACTAGGTCAAAGATATCATGAAAATTTAACTTTATGGAAGTACAAAGCTCTCTTGCTCACCATTGCAAATGAAAGATTGTAAACACCTTCATCCACGACTTGCTCCTTACTATTTAGTTACTATAATGTAAAAACATTGAATGAGACAACATAGCCTACTAGTTTTCTTTAGCGATGGTACAATCTACTTTTGCATTGGAGAGTACAACTTAAATACCAACCTTGAGATTCATGCCTTTCTCACCTTGCTAGATTATTCTATTTTTGTAGCAACCACTTATAGCTTCTCAGCTAAGCTTGTCTAGTGATTTGTTTCATGGATTACTTCTATTTTCTTCCATGATAGTGAATAGTTACATCCTTTATTGTAGGTTTTTGCTATTATTATAAATCAAACTAGTCTCCGCCTAAGAAACAAATCTTGGAGGTTGCATCATCTATATTTCTTCCATTTGATCACCTTGGAAGCAAGCATTCTTGATATCCTAAGAAAGGGGTCATATGAATAAAGTTGCCAAGGAAGAAATAGTTGGATTGAAACAACCTTTCCATTGGTGAAAAGGTGTTTAGTTAATCCATCCCATAGCTGAGTATATCCTTTCACCACCAATCAAGCATTCAACTAATTCATAATACATGTTAATGATATCTTCACTATGAATAGTGATTTGTAACTTATTATAGGCTTGATAAGAGAGAGATATCGACTCCTATGTAAAATAAGAATATAAGATTACTTCTCCTCGACTATAGTTTGTCTCCATCTTAAATGTGAAAGCATCTTTGAGATAGTCTTAGAAACAAAATATGAAACTAAAGAAGTGTAATGTAAAAATAGCCAAGTGATAATACAAGATAAGCTAAAAAAAAAAATTGGAATGAGGGATAGAACAAGTGCAATTAGCTTTCCAGAAAAAGGAAGCAAACAGTTGTGCTTAGTGAGTAATGGAATGTCGTGGTCATCTATTGGAGGTCTTCAATAATGGACGTTAGTGTTGGCTATTCTATAGGAGAAGGTAATGAATAAACAAAGGTATAGAATCTAGAAGCACCTCAGTACAACCTCAAAAAGTACATGATGAGTATAAAAAGGTGACATCAACATAGATAAATGCACATGACTTACAAGAGTAGCACTAACACCCTTTCGTAACCAAGAATAGCCAAGGAAGATATACTTGGCCACTTTGGGTGATCGTATATTTTTGTTCGGAGATAGTGTGGACAAAACAAGAACAAGTACCTTAAAAGACAATACATGGAATCAAGGGGAAACAGAATAGTAAAAAATCGAAGAGAAACAAGCAATTTATGAGATAGCAACAAAATAAGAAGTCAATTACCTTAGCTAGTGCCCTTTGCTTATGTACATTAGTTTTTCAATGAATAAAAATTACAAGTATATCCTATTTATATTTGTCCCTAGGTCTATAACAATAACAGATAATATAAATATATTTGTCCCTTGGACCGGCAACTCCAACACTGTAAAATTTGGAAAATCTTTGTATTGTTGAAATTAACTATAAATTTGCAGTTCTTATAAAACATCATTTTTTCTCATTGATTTGCCTAGATTCTTTAAAGACAATTGAGTACTTTTAATTGCATGTCTTTGATACATATATATCTAGATATACAACTAGAACTGACTAATGGATAAAAAATTATGGACCTTTAACGTTAATCGTTGAAGCCGGTTATGTTCACAATTTAAAACTGTTGGTCACAATTCGGCTTCCGGATCATTAATGGTTTGGTTCAGAACTGCTAGTTATGGTTTGGAATATGGTTCAGAACTGCTAGTTACAGGGCATTGGCAGCTCAATGGTTCGAAAAATTTCAACCTTTAACCTTATCCTTCTCCTTGCCCTTGCGAGATGAAGTTGAATCTTCCATTTGATTGAAGGTGAAAATGATTGAGATTTGAAAATTAAGAACAAGAGTAGAGGAGTACATGTAAAATAAATAAAATGGACTAGTGTATTTATAAGTTTAGGAAATAATATTCATAGCTTTTAATAAGAAAAGGTCAAATAATCCAAATCATTAAAAAAATAAGAAGTAAAATTGACGGTTTCAATGGTTGGAACCACTGATTCACATTTTTTTTAGTGGGTCACATTTTTTTTTATTGAAATTGTAATCAACTTGTCTATCGATGGGCCATATATGATTTTTGTTGGGATCCTTTGGATGGCTAGAGAGGGGGGGAGTGAATAGCCTCCACCAAAATCTTAATCTTTTCACAAAAATTCTAAGCGAGTTTGTTAGCGCAGCGGAAAATAAGCAAACAAAAAAAAATTATACGAGAAAAGAACCAAGCACCACTAACACAAGATATACGAGGTTCGGGGATAACTTGCCCCTACTCCTCGGCGTGTCCGTAAGGTGGACGAGCCCTTGATCTTCGGTAGATCACACCCCGGATGACACCGGCTAATGAAGCTCTCCTTCTCGGTGGAGAAACCTCTCCACAAAGTCTTCGAACAGATTTAAAATGAAGCACACAAGACTTACAGATTACAGTGGCTCAAAGAAAATCGAAGGAAGCTCACAGCCACGAAGATGATGAAGACAGAGTCCAAGAACACAGCAAGCTCTCAACCGAAACACACACAGCTTTTCACTTGCTTCACGTTCTCTTCTTCTTTCCAGCATACACTGCTTCTTATGTCTCTGCATTCGATTAGCCTGCACCGGATCGCTGCCAACCTGCACCGAATCCCTGCTGCAAGCTACGGCGTCGCCAATCGCTTCTCTTCCTCTTCTGATTCTCTGAGCTCACACCAATCACCAAGAGTTAAGCCAATCGCCGCCTGATCACTGCCAGAAACACAGCCAATCGCAACCTGTAGCCGTTGCTGCTTCAAATGCATTTGACGCAGAGAAAGCAGTGGAAAGATCCTTTGTCTCATTCCTTTGATGAGGCTTAATTTGAAACTAAGCACTGGTATGGTACCTGCAACCTGTATCTCCAAAAGACTCACAGCAGAAGGTTAAACAAAGATGGGCAAAAAGAAGTGCGAATCAGAAAATATCAGAGAAAGCGCATGCACAATGAACTTAACTGTGGATCGGTCAACAGACGATCAAGCAACAGCCTGATCGGTCCGAGGCTGGTCCGATTAGTCGTGGCGACCGATCAGATTGGATGTGGATCGGTCCGTAGACCGATCAACGCCCTTTTCTTCTCGCGACATTTTCTCACGGTTGGTCAGACCTCAGTTACTCGATGTGCTGCGGTGTTTCCGATCGGTCTGCGCATCGATCAGATTACTCGCATGCGATCGGTCACCGCACCGATCGAGAAATTTAGTCTCACTAGATCGGTGCGGACCGATCAATCATCAGTATCCGGATCGGTCATTAACCGATCCAACGCCTACGTGATACTAGAATGGTCGAGAACGAGCTACCGAGCCCTCTCGACTAATCCGTCCGAGAACGAGCTCCGAGCCCTCTCGACCTAGTCAGAGCAGGCCGCCCTCTCCGAGTCCGTCCAGAGAGCACGAGCCCTCTCCGGTTCGGAGAACGAGCTACCGAGCCCTCTCCGACCGGAGAGCGAGCTCCCCTCTCGGCCTAGTCCGGCCGAGCCCTCTCCGACTCCGCGTGCCAAGTTTCCAACTTGGACTTTTCCTTCCACGATCAACCTTGATCGAATCATCCGAGTTCAATTAACATCGATCCAAACTTAAATCGGTGTCAACATCAAACAACGACCGGTCGGTGTATCATCAATCTTCCCTTTTTGTTTGACAACACGATTTAAGTTTAGATCAAAATGTTCTTTTTCATAATTTTAGGGGAATCAAGATCCTCCCCCTAAGATGAATACACCACGATGTAAGGATGTCAATAACGGGAATCAAGATCCTCCCCGTTATCTTCTCCCCTAAAATCAGACCTTCATACATCTCTAAACTTAGATATCCTCTCCCCCTTTGTCAAACACCGAAAAGGTGCGAATGGGGTGATAAGACTCAAAAGACTCCCCCTTAACCCATACTGTCTTTTTCTTAATGCACCTAGAATTCCCTCTAAGTGTATTATGAGACAGTAATAAAGAAATAAGAGGCATGAACAGCATATCAATAGCCTATAGGAAATGACACATAAAGAAAAACAGGAAAATGAGCAACATAAATAGATGAAATAAGCAAATATCCAGGTCATACAAAAATATCCAACAAAATAGCATCCAAAACACAGACAGTCAAAGTGACAAACAGAATGTATCAATCAATGTCCTCAACACGAGAACATCATCATCATCTGGGAGGCACGTAACCAGGCGTCTTTGGGCTCGGGTGGATGGCAGAAATCTGAGGTGGGTAGTTGGCCATCCGGCCAGGCATGCGTCACCATCTGGCGCGTAGATCATCATAAGCGGTCGATCCGAGCAGCGATCCATGGAGCTCGTGACGGTGGCTCATCGTGCCGATCGAAGCGGCTCTCACTCCATGCATCGCCATCGCAGGTCGGTCGGCCTCATCGCATGGAAGAGGAGCGAACTGTCGAGGAAGTGCCGTGGTAACTCTCCCACCTCTCCATCCTTCCATCGAATAGTCCCATTCTGTCCCAAGATACGGACTTGGAAAATGCCCGTTTCCCAAGTCTGCAATCTGTCCGACCATCTTCACTATCCTACCCTTGGACACATCTATTAGAAGGGTCTCGAGCCAATCTGTAATTATATGCCCATAAGGCATATAAATAATGAGCTGAGTATATGAGATGATCGAAGAATAGATGCTCGACATGATATCAAAATCGAGACGCCAACGCAAACCATAAAGCATCAGGCAGTGGTATGGTCGGATCTCTGCTAGAGGTTTGGATGTGATTGGAAGAAGACAGTTTGTGATTATCTTATAAAGAATATAGTCAGGAGGAGATAGTCTCAGAGCCGCAAAAGTAGGAAACTCGACATCCAACTCATCCAGTCCATCCGGTCTAGGGTGTCCAAAGAAATACTCATAGATAGTGTCAGGTGATACATCAAGTGGAGGAGGTAATGGGTCTGGTAAATCAGGATAAATGGGAAAAGGATCTCCTGAACACATTCGGCAACCTAGATACCCAAAGAATTCTACGACGGAGAAATCGATAGTTCTCTTAGCGATTCTGGTTCTATAAGCACCATCACTGGTCTGATGAAGATTGTTGTAGAATTCAGATACTAGGTCATAGTTGATGTCCCTTTCTAGGTATACTAACGAGTCAAGTTTATAATATGCCAGAGTTTCGGATACAGAGGGACAAAACTCATCCATGTACTTTCGATCCACAGATCGACATGGGAGTAGCTTGAATGTCCTCTGTAGAAACGTTTGTTCAAACTGTCGGTTCGATCCACCTTCGAGATCAAGCATGCCGCCTTAGGGTTACGTGCCTCCCGCAGATGATGATGATGTTCCTCGTGTTGAGGACATTGATTGATACATTCTGTTTGTCACTTTGACTGTCTGTGTTTTGTATGCTATTTTGTTGTATATTTTTGTATGACCTGGATATTTGCTTATTTCATCTATTTATGTTGCTCATTTTCCTGTTTTTCTTTATGTGTCATTTCCTATTGGCTATTGATATGTTGTTCATATGCTTTGTCTTGACTGACTCTTATTTCTTTATTACTGTCTCATAATACACTTAGAGGGAATTCTAGGTGCATTAAGAAAAAGACAGTATGAGTTAAGGGGGAGTCTTTTGAGTCTTATCACCCCATTCGCACATTTTCGGTGTTTGACAAAGGGGGAGAGGATATCTAAGTTTAGAGATGTATGAAGGTTTGATTTTAGGGGAGAAGATAACGGGGAGGATCTTGATTCCCGTTATTGACATCCTTATATCATAGTTGATGTCCCGAACCGACAGTTTGAACAAACGTTTCTACAGAGGACATTCAAGCTACTCCCATGTCGATCTGTGGATCGAAAGTACATAGATGAGTTTTGTCCCTCTGTATCCGAAACTCTGGCATATTATAAACTTGACTTGTTAGTCTACCTAGAAAGGGACATCAACTATGACCTAGTATCTGAATTCTACAACAATCTTCATTAGACCAGTGATGGTGCTTATAGAACCAGAATCGCTAAGAGAACTATCGATTTCTCCGTCGTAGAATTCTTTGGGTATCTAGGTTGCCGAATGTGTTCAGGAGATCTTTTTCCCATTTATCCTGATTTACCAGACCCATTACCTCCTTCACTTGATGTATCACCTGACACTATCTATGAGTATTTCTTTGGACACCCTAGAAGGATGGACTGGATGAGTTGGATGTCGAGTTTCCTACTTTTGCGGCTCTGAGACTATCTCCTCCTGACTATATTCTTTTTAAGATAGTCACAAACTGTCTTCTTCCAATCACATCCAAACCTCTAGCAGAGATCCGACCATACCACTGCCTGATGCTTTATGGTTTGCGTCGGCGTCTCGATTTTGATATCATGTCGAGCATCTATTCTTCGATCATCTCATATACTCAGCCTAGCAGCTCCACTATTTATATGCCTTATGGGCATATAATTACAGATTGGCTCGAGACCCTTCTGATAGATGTGTCTAAGGGTAGGATAGTGAAGATGGTCAGACAGGATTGCAGACTTGGGAAACAGGCATTTTCCAAGTCCGGTATCTTGGGACAGAATGGGACTGTTCGATGGAAGGATGGGAGAGGTCTGGGAGAGTTACCACGGGCACTTCCTCGACAGGTTGCTGCTCCTCCTCCTATTGCTGATGAGGCCGACCCTGACCTGCGATGGCAGATTGCGGAGCTGGAGAGCCGCTTCGATCGGCACGATGAGCTACTGGCTGCTGAGCTCCATGGACTGCGCGTTCGGATCGACCAGCGCTATGATGATCTACGCAGTCAGTAGATGGTGACGCAGCAGCTGCTTCTGGGCTGGATGGCCAACTACCCACCTCCGCAGCATTTCTCGGGCCATCCACCTTCGAGCTCCAGCATGCTGCCTCAGGGTTACGTGCCTCCCGCAGATGATGATGATGTTCCTCGTGTTGAGGACATTGATTGATACATTCTGTTTGTCACTTTGACTGTCTGTGTTTTGGATGCTATTTTGTTGGATATTTTTGTATGACCTGGATATTTGCTTATTTCATCTATTTATGCTGCTCATTTTCCTGTTTTTCTTTATGTGTCATTTCCTATTGGCTATTGATATGCTGTTCATATGCTTTGTCTTGACTGCCTCTTATTTCTTTATTACTGTCTCATAATACACTTAGAGGGAATTCTAGGTGCATTAAGAAAAAGACAGTATGGGTTAAGGGGGAGTCTTTTGAGTCTTATCACCCCATTCGCACCTTTTCGGTGTTTGACAAAGGGGGAGAGGATATCTAAGTTTAGAGATGTATGAAGGTTTGATTTTAGGGGAGAAGATAACGGGGAGGATCTTGATTCCCGTTATTGACATCCTTACATCGTGGTGTATTCATCTTAGGGGGAGGATCTTGATTCCCCTAAAATTATGAAAATAAGAACATTTCTGATCTAAACTTAAATCGTGTTGTCAAACAACAAAAAGGGGGAGATTGTTGATACAGTCTGACCTGGCTGTTGTTTTGATGTTGACACTGATTTAAGTTTGTATCAGATGTTAATTGAACTCGGATTGATTACTGATCAAGGTTGATCATGTGGAAGGGAAAAGTCCAAGTTGGAATCTTGGCACGCGAAGTCGGAGAGGGCTCAGTAGCTCGTTCTCTGGACCGGACTAGGTCGGAGAGGGCTCGGTAGCTCGTTCTCCGGACTAGGTCGGAGAGGGCTCGGTAGCTCGTTCTCCGGACCAGGTCAGAGAGGGCTCGGTAGCTCGTTCTCTGGACCGGACGAAGTCGGAGAGGGCTCGGTAGCTCGTTCTCCGGATTAGGTCAGAGAGGGCTCGGTAGCTCGTTCTCTGGACCAGACGAAGTCGGAGAGGGCTCGGCAGCTCGTTCTCCGGACTAGATCAGAGAGGGCTCGGGAGCTCGTTCTCTGGATCGGATTAGGTCAGAGAGGGCTCTGTAGCTCGTTCTCGGACCAATTCTAGTATCACATAGGCGTTGGATCGGTTAACAGACCGATCCAGTGATACTTTGGATGATTGATCGGTCCGCAGACCGATCTAGTGAGACTAAATTTTCTGATCGGTCTGGTGACCGATCAGGAAACACTCAGTAGCACACTGAGTGTAATCTGATCGGTCTGTAGACCGATCAGGAAACACTCAGTAGCACACTGATCGGTCTGTAGACCGATCAGGAGAAAATGTCGCAGAAGAAAAAGGGTGTTGGATCGGTCTATGGACCGATCCACATCCAATCTGATCGGTCGCCACAACCGATCAGACCAGCCTCAGACCGATCAGGCTGTTGTCTAATCGGTCCAAGGGTCTGTGATCGGTCTGTTGACCGATCCACAGTTAAGCTCATTGTGCATGCGCTTTCTCTGATATTTTCTGATTCGCACTTCTTTTTGCCCATCTCTGTTTAACCTTCTGCTGTGAGTCTTTTGGAGATACAGGTTGTAGGTACCATACCAGTGCTTAATTTCAAATTAAGCCTCATCAAAGGAATGAGACAAAGGATATTTCCACTGCTTTCTCTGCGTCAAATGCATTTGAAGCAGCAACGGCTACAGGTTGCGATTGGCTGTGTTTCTGGCAGTGATCAGGCGGTGATTGACTTAACTCCTGGTGATTGGTTCGAGCTCAGAGGCACCAGTGAAGACCGTGGTTCTATTGGTGTGAGCTCAGAGAATCAGAAGAGGAAGAGAAGCGATTGGCGACGCCGTAGCTTGCAGCAGGGATTCGGTGCAGGTTGGCAGCGATCCGGTGCAGGCTGATCGAATGCAGAGACATAAGAAGCAGTGTATGCTGGAAAGAAGAAGAGAACGTGAAGCAAGTGAAAAGCTGTGTGTGTTTCGGTTGAGAGCTTGCTGTGTTCTTGGACTCTGTCTTCATCATCTTCGTGGCTATGAGCTTACTTCGATTTTCTTTGAGCCACTGTGATCTGTAAGTCTTGTGTGCTTCATTTTAAATCTGTTCGAAGACTTTGTGGAGAGGTTTCTCCACCGAGAAGGAGAGCTTCATTAGCCGGTGTCATCCGGGGTGTGATCTACCGAAGATCAAGGGCTCGTCCACCTTACGGACACGCCGAGGAGTAGGGGCAAGTTATCCCCGAACCTCGTATATCTTGTGTTAGTGGTGCTTGGTTCTTTTCTCGTATAATTTCTTTTTGTTTGCTTATTTTCCGCTGCGCTAACAAACTCGCTTAGAATTTTTGTGAAAAGATTAAGATTTTGGTGGAGGCTATTCACGTCCCCCCTCTCTAGCCATCCGATCAGAGAATTCTGAGATACCTTAAAGGCACAACTAGAGTAGGTCTTTGGTACCTTCGTACTGAGTCTTTTGATTTGATAGGTTATACCGACTCCGATTATGCTGGGTGCAAATTGGATCGGAAAAGCACTAGTGAGGGTTGCCAATTCTTAGGATCATCATTGGTTAGTTGGTCAAGTCGGAAGCAACATTGTGTTGCTCTCTCCACGACCGAGGCTGAATACATTACCATGGGAGAGAGTGTATCACAATTGTTGTGGATGATTCACACTCTTGAAGATTATGGACTTTCGTATAAGGGAGTGCAAGTGTTGTGTGACAACATTAGCACAATAAACCTAACGAAAAATCCAGTCCATCATTCTAGGACTAAACACATTGAAGTGCGTCATCACTTCATTAGAGATCACGTAGCTAGGGGAGACATTGCACTCACATATGTTGAGTCAAAGTCAAACCTAGCCGATATCTTCACCAAACCCCTTCCGGAAAATGAATTTAGTCATTTAAGGAGGGAATTGGGAATGTGTTTGGCTCAATAAGTCATTTTGACCACATCATGATCAATAAGGACCATTAAAATGACAAGAGAAATTGGGAAATTAATTTGGACAACTTGGGAACATCTCACACAAACTATAAGGTTTAACAAAATATTTTTGTTTGCTAGAAATGGGGTGAGATGCTAGGATCAACCAAATTATTCAAAATGTATCATGCATCCCTTGAATAATTAGGTTGAAGAGACATAAATTGAGTATGGGGAAGACCATTACATAATTCATGTGTATTTGGTTCCTAGATCTTACTCATATATTCCAACCAAGGAATCTTGGTTGGACTTTTGCCTAGAAATTATCTAATTATGGTTGATGGTTGATGTGTTGATTGATATTGTTGTTTGATTCATTTCATGACTTTGATTGATAATAAGATAGGTTGTTAAAGGAAATAATAGCAACTTGGATATATTTTAACAAATTTGAAACTGATCATAGCAATCCTAAGTCTTAATTAATACCTTGGTTCACTATAGGTAATAGTTTTATAAGGTTTTCTGAGATTGGAACCCTAAGATTCCAAATGTCTGAGTTTTTGGTTTTAAAGTCTGAAACTTTCGGGCTCTAAACAAGCTCAGACCATAAGAGCTCATTTTTTGAATATATTTGTGGGTGATGATTCTTAGGTTCTAGGTTATGAATTTGGGAGATTCTGAATTCTTGAGTTCTGAACTTTTCAGAATTCTCGATAGACAACGGCTCGAAATTTCAGTTCTTGAAATCATAATTTCGATATTATCGACACCTTGACGGTCTACCGACCGATCAGAGGTTACTGATCGGTCTCCACGGCCGTCGGAGAGTTCCGACCCATTTGACCTCTCTGTTCGATGCCGATCGGTCTCCACGATCGATCGATCACGACACGAGTGCAGGTTCCGATCGATCCGAGGATCGATCGAGACAACCGCGCATCGACCTTGCGATCCACATCTGATCGGTCAGGACCGATCGAAGCTCCCGATCGGTCTCCACGCCGATCGGGACCTCCTGACCGATCGAGGCGCTGATCGGACAGCCGTCCGATCTTATGCTCGATCACCCTCTTTAACTTCCCCAACCTTTCTCCTCTCATTTCGCCAAAGAACCTAGACATTCTCCTCAGACTCTCCTCGGTTCCGATTCTTCTCTCCACCTTCTCCGAAAGCTCTAAACGGCGGGTAACTCCTTTTCCTTCCGAAATTTGTTCATTGTTGGCATTTTGGTTTCATTTCTCACTGAATCTCTGTATATTGTCTCTTGTCTCGGTTCTTGATTGTTTGGGGCTCCCGTGCACTCTCACTTGTCCCGATCATGTCCCATTTTTGGCCTATTTAGGAAGAAATCAGCCGGTGAGGGTACTTCTAAGTCATCTGCTGAGAAATCCTAGTCCCAGGCACCCTCTCGACCTCAACCTTCCTTTTCTTCGAGATTCCCGAACCGACAGTTTGAACAAACATTTCTACAGAGGACATTCAAGCTACTCCCATGTCGATCTATGGATCGAAAGTACATGGATGAGTTTTGTCCCTCTGTATCCGAAACCCTGGCATATTATGAACTTGACTCGTTAGTCTACCTAGAAAGGGACATCAACTATGACCTAGTATCTGAATTCTACAACAATCTTCATCAGACCAGTGATGGTGCTTATAGAACCAGAATCGCTAAGAGAACTATCGATTTCTCTGTCGTAGAATTCTTCGGGTATCTAGGTTGCCGAATGTATTCAGGAGATCCTTTTCCCATTTATCCTGATTTACCAGACCCATTACCTCCTCCACTTGATGTATCACCTGACACTATCTATGAGTATTTCTTTGGACACCCTAGACCGAATGGACTGGATGAGTTGGATGTCGAGTTTCCTACTTTTGCGGCTCTGAGACTATCTCCTCCTGACTATATTCTTTTTAAGATAGTCACAAACTGTCTTCTTCCAATC
Organism: Zingiber officinale; assembly: GCF_018446385.1. Taxonomy (NCBI): domain Eukaryota; kingdom Viridiplantae; phylum Streptophyta; class Magnoliopsida; order Zingiberales; family Zingiberaceae; genus Zingiber; species Zingiber officinale. The sequence goes on from NC_055992.1 coordinate 141,149,414, forward strand.
ACATCCAAACCTCTAGCAGAGATCCGACCATACCACTGCCTGATGCTTTATGGTTTGCGTCGGCGTCTCGATTTTGATATCATGTCGAGCATCTATTCTTCGATCATCTCATATACTCAGCCTAGCAGCTCCACTATTTATATGCCTTATAGGCATATAATTACAGATTGGCTCGAGACCCTTCTGATAGATGTGTCTAAGGGTAGGATAGTGAAGATGGTCGGACAGGATTGCAGACTTAGGAAACGGGCATTTTCCAAGTCCGGTATCTTGGGACAGAATGGGACTGTTCGATGGAAGGATAGGAGAGGTCTGGGAGAGTTACCACGAGCACTTCCTCGACAGGTTGCTCCTCCTCCTCCTGTTGCTGATGAGGCCGACCCTGACCTGCGATGGCAGATTGCGGAGCTGGAGAGCCGCTTCGATCGGCACGATGAGCTACTGGCTGCTGAGCTCCATGGACTGCGCGTTCGGATCGAGGTGACGCAGCAGCTGCTTCTGGGCTGGATGGCCAACTACCCACCTCCGCAGCATTTCTCGGGCCATCCACCTTCGAGCTCCAGCATGCCGCCTCAGGGTTACGTGCCTCCCGCAGATGATGATGATGTTCCTCGTGTTGAGGACATTGATTGATACATTCTGTTTGTCACTTTGACTGTCTGTGTTTTGGATGCTATTTTGTTGGATATTTTTGTATGACCTGGATATTTGCTTATTTCATTCTATTGCTATTTTTCCTTTTCTTTATGTGTCATTTCCTATTGGCTATTGATATGCTGTTCATATGCTTTGTCTTGATTGCCTCTTATTTCTTTATTACTGTCTCATAATACACTTAGAAGGAATTCTAGGTGCATTAAGAAAAAGACAGTATGGGTTAAGGGGGAGTCTTTTGAGTCTTATCACCCCATTCGCACCTTTTCGGTGTTTGACAAAGGGGGAGAGGATATCTAAGTTTAGAGATGTATGAAGGTTTGATTTTAGGGGAGAAGATAACGGGGAGGATCTTGATTCCCGTTATTGACATCCTTACATCGTGGTGTATTCATCTTAGGGGGAGGATCTTGATTCCCCTAAAATTATGAAAATAAGAACATTTCTGATCTAAACTTAAATCGTGTTGTCAAATAACAAAAAGGGGGAGATTGTTGATACAGTCTGACCTGGCTGTTGTTTTGATGTTGACACTGATTTAAGTTTGTATCAGATGTTAATTGAACTTGGATTGATTACTGATCAAGGTTGATCATGTGGAAGGGAAAAGTCCAAGTTGGAAACTTGGCACGCGAAGTCGGAGAGGGCTCGGTAGCTCGTTCTCTGGACCGGACTAGGTCGGAGAGGGCTCGGTAGCTCGTTCTCTGGACCAGACGAAGTCGGAGAGGGCTCGGCAGCTCGTTCTCCGGACTAGGTCAGAGAGGGCTCGGGAGCTCGTTCTCTGCACCGGATTAGGTCAGAGAGGGCTCGGTAGCTCGTTCTCGGACCAATCCTAGTATCACATAGGCGTTGAATCGGTCAACAGACCGATCCAGTGATACTTTGGATGACTGATCGGTCCGCAGACCGATCTAGTGAGACTAAATTTTCTGATCGGTCTGGTGAAGTGCAATCTGATAGGTCTGTAGACCGATCAGGAGAAAATGTCGCAGAAGAAAAAGGGCGTTGGATCGGTCTATGGACCGATCCACATCCAATCTGATCGGTCGCCACGACCAATCAGACCAGCCTCAAACCGATCAGGCTGTTGTCTGATCGGTCCAAGGGTCTGTGATCGGTCTGCTGACCGATCCACAGTTAAGTTCATTGTGTATGCGCTTTCTCTGATATTTTCTGATTCGCACTTCTTTTTGCCCATCTCTGTTTAACCTTCTGCTGTGAGTCTTTTGGAGATACAGGTTGCAGGTACCATACCAGTGCTTAGTTTCAAATTAAGCCTCATCAAAGGAATGAAACAAAGGATCTTTCCACTGCTTTCTCTGCGTCAAATGCATTTGAAGCAGCAACGGCTACAGGTTGCGATTGGCTGTGTTTCTGGCAGTGATCAGGCGGCGATTGGTTCGAGCTCAGAGGCACCACTGAAGACTGTGGTTCTATTGGTGTGAACTCAGAGAATCAGAAGAGGAAGAGAAGCGATTGGCGACGCCGTAGCTTGCAGCAGGGATTCGGTGCAGGTTGGCAGCGATCCGGTGCAGGCTGATCGAATGCAGAGACATAAGAAGCAGTGTATGCTGGAAAGAAAAAAAGAAGAACGTGAAGCAAGTGAAAAGCTGTGTGTGTTTCGGTTGAGAGCTTGCTGTGTTCTTGGACTCTGTCTTCATCATCTTCATGGCTGTGAGCTTACTTCGATTTTCTTTGAGCCACTGTGATCTGTAAGTCTTGTGTGCTTCATTTTAAATCTGTTCGAAGATTTTGTGGAGAGGTTTCTCCACCGAGAAGGAGAGCTTCATTAGCCGGTGTCATCCGGGGTGTGATCTACCGAAGATCAAGGGCTCGTCCACCTTACGGACACGCCGAGGAGTAGGGGCAAGTTATCCCCGAACCTCGTATATCTTGTGTTAGTGGTGCTTGGTTCTTTTCTCGTATAATTTCTTTTTGTTTGCTTATTTTCCGCTGCGCTAACAAACTCGCTTAGAATTTTTGTGAAAAGATTAAGATTTTGGTGGAGGCTATTCACTCCCCCCTCTCTAGTCATCCAAAGGATCCCAACAAGTCAACCCGGGTCAATGGGCAACTGACACGTTATTAAGCGTTCAGGTCGGGTTTGGTTCAGACCTAGCCCGTGGTTGGGTCTATGCAACATGATCCAATTTTTAATCCTTGTGCTCAGCTACTAAAGAGAATTTGATTTGGTTCATACATGCCAAGCTTCCTTAAAAAAGATTCTCGTGTTCTTAAATGAGATCATGCAATTAACTTTTCAAATATTTTGATTCTTTTGATGCCCCAAATTATACTGGAGAACATTATATTTTTGTTCATCAGTTATAGGAAAATAATTCAGCTATTAAAGGAGTAGGCACGAGTCCCATGACCCATCCGCTGAATGTTTTATTTTTGGTTTTTGTTTCTTTTACAAGTGGAATATGAATAAATATTAATTGGTGCATGTGGTTGCCTTATCAGCTTAACACAAATGAAGTAGAAAGCTCTATCACCATGGTGTGAAGATTCATGCACCTACTATTATCTAGTAACATGCGATAGATTAACTAAGCTATAACCAGGGGTGGTTTAGGATTTAATTAGTAGGAATGAGAAGTATCATAAATGAATTGCAATTGGTCCTAGAAGGAATTTATATTTAACTGATTTCTTGGGATCTGTATACTTGTTCTCCTTGCTAGGTTAGGTTGTGTCAACCAAGCTAATATAGAATTCATTCAACAGGTCCACTCCCATGGTAACACCCTCAACATGCACATGCCTACCTTATTTATCATGAAGTGTGAGAATTGTCCTTTTTGTTGAGGCCTATATCTAAAGTGCTTACTGAAAATCATGACTTCGCATGGATAAAGGTTGTTTTCCCTTTGAGGAATGGTCTGCCCTTGTATGTCAAATGCAAGATGTCTTTGGCACGGATGAAGTTTGTACAATTTTAAAGACCATAAAGAGATAAGTTTGAGCAAGGAGCGTTGGAATAAGATAGGGAAAAAAGGGAGGATTAAATAGTCCGTTTGAACTCCAAATGACCAGATCTTTTTTGGTCATTATATACATGCTCCAAAGGTTAGGGGCTCTAGATGTTGAATGCTCTATTGAGTAGGATGCAAGGAATTGTAATACTCGTACTCGGGTCATGTGTAACATAGATCTCACCACCTAGTTATCCAGTATACTCCTGCATGATATGGAAACATGTAGTTTAGTGATGGAATATGGCTGGAGCAGTAAAACAACTGCACCTAAAAATCATGCAAGTGAAATCTGAATGAATCTCTAAGCTATGCAGAATTTGATTCTTAGCATTTCATATTTTCTTTGACTAATATTGGGACTCCAATTGTTTATACAGGTGCTGGAAGTGAACCTGAATGGAATGAGACATTTGTTTTTACTGTTTCAGACAGTGTCACCAACCTTACCATTAAGCTTTTCGACAAGGATACTTTTTCAAGTGATGATTTTGTAGGAGAAGCAAAGTGAGTCTTCTTTATCTATGTAATTTTCTAGTTGAACAAATAATGAAAAGGTAAGACTGCTTTAAAACTATGACAATTTCAATGATTATTAGTAGGTTGGAATGATTTATTATAGAACCATATATGCTCTTTATGTTTGTATAACCAGACGAGTTGTCATTCGTTCAGTTTCCTTTGTTTCTCTTGAGTGATTTTCCAGGATTCCCTTGGATCCAGTTTTTGTCGAAGGAAGTATCCCCCCGACCATTTACAATGTGGTCAAAGATCAGGAGTATTGTGGACAAATCAAAGTCGGGCTCACTTTCACCCCAGTGGTAATAAATTTCAGACCCTGCCAACTTCATTTCCTGTGTAGTTGTTTTGTAGAACATAAAACTTGTCAAATATACAGATGTCATCACTTCAAGTAGAAGGGCATAATTTTGTTCCAAGTTTCATTTTGCTCATTTGATTAATCCTTTCATGTATAACTGGCTTCATAGAGTCAGAGTCCTTGTTCACTTATACTCTAAAGTTTCACCAGAAAGAGGAATCGAGTGAGCAAAGTGTAAGAACTTTAGTGGGAGATTATAGAATACAATATAGGTTTAGCTCCATAAAATGAAAGACTTGGTCGAAACATATATATAAAGGCGACCACGACATTATATAATTAAATGAGTTGAATGAATTAGATTAGAAGGGTGTATGGAAAGACGATAATATTTTTTTGTTAATAAAAGTTATTTAATTGATTTGAATTTTTCTAATTGTAGTAAAAAAGTGATTACTAGGCGCCCCTCAGAGTCCGCCCATAAGATTTTGTGAAGGGAGGAAAATCACGGAGTCAGCTTATAGTCGACCACTAAGTGGTTAAGGGGTGAGAGGAGTTTTTTTAATGGTCAGTGGGTGAGAGGAGTTTTCTAGGGCATGCATCTATCGAGATTTGATCTCTGTCCCATTATAGTAAATCTGCCACCCTTTAACCAACTGGGCACCCCACGAGGATATTTGAATTTTACTAATGATGTAACTTTACATAGAACTCAATGAACATATATGGCTTGATCATCATCATCAAGTTATTCTTGTCCTATTTATTTGCCGTGGACTTTAGGTCCAGATGGATGTTAACACTAATTGTGTATGCATAATGTGGTGACGGGTGACTCATATTTAGATGAAGATCAATGCGATAGATGCTGTTGAAGAAAAATCTGTTAAGATTTTTCATAATAAAATTTTATTACGATTTTATATAACAGAATTCTGTTACAATTTTTCATAATAGAATTTTGTTGTGATTTTTCATAACAAAATTCTGTTATTATTTTATCGGGTCTGGGGTTTATGCATTATTTATAGAGATCATTGTAAACCTATTGTAAAACAACAATTACAAGAATCATGTAATGTGATTCTTTTTCTAGAGAGAATTCTAATAAAACTTCAGTTTTTTTTTTTTGGGAGTAGGCATGCCGTCGAACCACGGTAACTCTTCTTCTTCTCCTTTCTCATGTTTGCTCTTCTTTTGTGCGTTTTTGTCTTGTTGCTCCACACAATCTCTTTTCTCTCTTCCTCTTCTTCGGCACGTTAGAGGTTGAGAGGTGTTGCCTCCTTCTTTGTGCAACAATTAGTATCAAAGCTACAAGTTTTGACGGATTTCTTTAACATGTCGGGGACGACTTCTGCGAAGTTTGATATGGTGAAGTTTAACGAAACCGGAAACTTCGGACTATGACAAAGAAGAGTCAAGGACTTGTTGGTGCGACAAGGCATGATGAATGCACTAGGAGAAAGGAAATCAGAAAACATGGAGAGATCAGATTGGGAAGAACTTCAGGCGAAGGCAGTAGCAACAATCAGGTTTTGTCTTACAGATGATGTGATGTACCATGTCATGGGCGAGGAGTCATCGATAGCAGTTTGGTAAAAGCTGGAAAGCTAGTACATGTCAAAGTAATTGACAAACAAACTGTATCTTAAACAGAAATTATTCGGACCGAAGATGACAAAAGAAACCGATATGAGGCAACACATCAACATATTCAATCAAATTATTGTGAGCGATTTGAAGCAGGTTGATGTGAAGATCAAAGACGAGGATAGGCGTTGATGTTGTTGAATTCTCTACCTTCATCTCCTATGTACGAGAATTTAGTTACTACTTTGATGTGGGATAAGGAAACTCTTAAATTGGAGGATATCACAAGTGTGTTGCTAGATTTTCACCAAAGGAAGAAAACAAACGATGAAGTTTCTCGGAGAAAAGAACTTTTGGTAAATAGCAACCAAGAACGTGGTAGGAGCAAATCTTGACATGGATCGGGTAACAATAATAAAGCTCGTTCTAAATCGAGAAGGAAGAAGGTGATCACGTGTTACAAGTGTGGAGGCAAAGGTTATATCAAGAGAGATTGTCCAGAGATAAAGAAACATGTTGCAGAGAATAAAGGTAGTTTGACAAACTCTGTAAATATAGTTGAAAAAGAAAATCAGAAAACGGTAATGTAGATATGCTATCAGTTATGTCGAGTTCGGAGCAGCTGATAGATGCATGGATTTTAGAATCTGCATGTTCATATCATGTGACTCCAAACCAGGATTGCTTTAACACCTAGAGGGCAAGTGGATTCTGGTTTAGTGTTGATGGGAAATGATGCATCATGCAAAGTTATCGGCATAGAGAACGTCAGAATCAAGATGTTTGATGGTGTGATCAGAACTTTATGTAATGTCAGATATATACCAGAGCTAAGGAAGAACTTGATCTCACTAGGCACACTGGATGATATTGATTGTAATTACAAATCAGTGAGCGGGGTGATGAAGGTCAGCAAGGGAGCTCTGATGATAATAAAAGGACAAAAGGTAGTAGGAAACATCTACAAGTTGATAGGGATTACAGTTGTAGGTGGAGTCGCCTCGGTGGAGTTTGAATCAGACAGTACAATCTTGTGGCATATGCGGCTAGGACATATGGCTGAACGTGGGATGTTAGAACTTCACAAGAGAGATTTGTTGAAGGGTGTCAAGACATGCAAACTTGAATTCTGCAAATTCTGTGCTCTTGGGAAATAGAGCAAAGTGCAATTCAAGACGGAAACAAATAAGACGGAGGGGATTCTGGATTACATACATACGGATCTCCGGGACCAACCAGTGTAGCATCACGTGGAAGGGCACTGATATTTTGTGAGTTTTACTGATGATTTCTTACGAAAGGTCTGGGTATGCTTTATGCGTCACATGTTAGAAACTTTTGCAAAGTTTAAATTGTGGAAAATTGAAGTGGAAAACCAGACCGGAAGAAAGATCAAATGCTTTAGGTCAGACAATGAGACTGAGCACAAAGATTCAAAGTTTCAGGAATTTTGTGAACAGTATGGGATAATGAGGCATTTCTCGGTTCACAGGACACCTCAGCAAAACAAGGTAGCGGAAAGGTTGAACAGGATAATTATTGAGAAGGTAAGATGTCTCAGACTGAATGCAGGGGCTTGCAAAGAATTTTTGGGCATGAGCGGTTAACATGACATGTTATCTTATTAATAGATCACCAAGGACAACACTAAAAGGTTAAGTATCAGAGGAAGTATATACAGGGAATCAAGTAGATTACTTTCATCTTCGAGTTTTTGGATGTCTAACCTATATGCACATATCTAGTGAGAAAAAATTAAAGCTGGATGTGAAGTCAAAGCAGTGCATTTTTCTTGGGTATCAAAAAGGAGTTAAAAACTTCAAGCTTTGGGATCCTAAGGCAAACAAGATGGTGATCAGCAGAGATGTGGTGTTTAACGAGAAAACTATCCTACAACGTACTCAGGAAGAAGGAAAGGAAACACCACAAAGTAACATGGAGAGATGTTATGCAGGTGGAGCTAGAGACTCATACTCCGATGATTCTAGCTCAGCGCACACGGAGCATCACACTTAGCTGGTGGCAGAATGAGACGAGTCATAAAACCATCTACTAGATACGGATTCAAAGACTTGGTATCTTATGCGCTTATCACTAGTAGCGGAGACCTTACATATTTTTAGGAGATGATACACAGCTCTGAGAAGGATAGGTGGACGGGTGCTATAACAGAGGAGATGGAGTCGTTGCATAAGAACCAAACGTGGGATCTAGTGGAACTTCCTGAAGGAGAGAAAGCTATAGGGTGCAAGTGGATATTCAAGAAGAAAGAAGCAATGTCAGAGGGAGAAGAAGTGAAGTTTAAGGCTCGGTTGGTAGCAAAGGGGTATTCATAGAGAAAGAGGATTAACTATGAAGACATTTTCTCTCCAGTGGTAAGACATACGTCAATTAGAGCGGTGTTAGCTTTGGTGGCATATCACGATTTGCAGCTGAAGCAAATGGATGTAAAGATGACATTTCTTCATGGAAATTTGGAGGAGCAGATTTTTATTTCACAACCTAATGGATTTAGTCAGCCCGGACAAGAGCAGTTAGTTTGCAAGTTGAAGAAATCACTCTATGGATTGAAACAATCTCCTATGCAATGATACAAATGTTTTGATTTATACATGATTCAAAACGGATATAGGAGATGTAAGTAGAATTGTTGCATATATGTGAAGATCCTTGAAGATGAATCACTGATTTTTTACTACTATATGTAGATGATATGTTCATTGTTGCGAAGAAAATGAAAGAGGTTGATAAATTGAAGAGGCTATTGAGCAAGGAATTTGACATGAAAGATTTGGGAGAGGCCAAGAAGATTCTTGAGATGTAAATTCACATGAATAGAGTTGCAGGGAGATTATAGTTGTCTCAACGTAGTTATGTGAAGAAGGTGCCGGATAAGTTTAATATGAAAAATGCAAAGTCGGTGAGCACACCCCTGGCACGTCACTTCAAGTTATCCAGTACACAGTGTTCAAAGACGGATGACGAGATCCAAGAGATATCAAGGTTCCTTATGCCAATGTAGTTAGTTGTCTGATGTATTCCATGGTTTGTACGAGACCAGATTTGGCGCAAGCAGTTAGTATGGTAAGCAAGTTTCTCTCAAATCCTAGTCGACCACATTGGGATGCAACAAAGTAGATTTTCAGATACTTGAGAAATACAACTGATTATGACATCATGTTCATTAGATAACCGGAAGATCCTTCAGTTGCTGGATACGTAGATGCGGACTATGTAGGAGATTTAGATAACAGGAGGTCTACTACAAGATACGTGTTCACGTAGGAGGACCTATTTGTTGGAAATCTATGATACAATCTATTATTGCATTGTCTACTACGGAGTCAGAATACATGACAACAGTTGAAGCAGTGAAGGAAGCTTTATGGCTTACAGGGTTGGTCAGAGAACTGGGTGTTCAACAAGGTGGAGTCAAGTTGTTATGTGATAGTCAGAGTGCTATCTATTTGGCGAAGAATCAGATGTATCATGCGAGAACCAAGCACATTGATATGAGGTTTCACAAGATCAGAGAGTTGATTGCTTCTGGGGAAATTCAACTTGAGAAGGTTCATACTGCAGACATGCTGACAAAGCCAGTGACCACAGAGAAATTCAAGCATTGCTAGAACGTAATTCATATCTCTAAATGCTAGAGGAAGGAAGCCCAGACCCAGAGATCCAAGTGGAGCTGTATTCAGATACTCGTGTTCTTCGAAGGGGTGAATATTCGCCAAGGTGGAGATTATTGACGTGTGACTCATATTTGGATGAAAGTCAATGCGATGGATGCTATGGAAGAAAAATCTGTTAAGATTTTTTATAATAAAATTCTGTTATAATTTTATATAACAGAATTCTGTTACGATTTTTCATAACAAAATTCTGTTATGATTTTACCGGGTATGGAGTTTATGTATTATTTATAGGCATCATTGTAAACCTATTGTAAAACAACAATCACAAGAATTATGTAATGTGATTCTCTTATATAGAGAGAATTCTAATAAAGCTTCAATCTTTTTTTTTGGATTAGGCACGCCGTTGAACCACGGTAACTCTTCTTCTTTATCTTCTTCTCCTTTCTCGTGTTTGCTCTCCTTTTGTGTGTTTTTGTCTTGTTGCTCCGCGCGATCTCTTTTCTCTCTTCCTCTTCGGCGCGTTAGAGGTTGAGAGGTGTCGCCCCCTTCTTTGCATAACATAATGTAATCGTAATCTTTTTCACACGGGCTTGAAACTCAAATTAGTGGTTTACTGTAAATCTATCATATGGTTATCGGCTCGGCTATGTTCAATAACTTAGGTTATATTTTGTAGGAGATAATCTGCCTTGTAATATAATCAAGATTACATTACAATATTGATTACTTTGTTTGGTACAATTTTAAAGTTGTAATGTAATATAATCTAGATTATAAAAGGTAATAAAGTTTTGTAATTTAGATTACAAGGTCAACATCATGAAATCCGATTACATTACAAGGTTACCATTTAACTAAAATTTAAATGTCAAATATATCTCTAGTCCATTTTCGGTGTCAATCGGTCACCGACGTCGCTTCTGTCACCGCCGACGCTAGTCACCACCAACGTCGCTGTTACTAGTACCAACGTCGTGGGATATTTTTATCATTTTATAATAATACGAATTATATTTCTTATAAAAAATATTAGACATTAAACAAAAAAATGTAATTATCCTTATAATCAAATATTACATATATTACATTATCAAACATAGTAATATAATCAAGATTACATTACATTATAAAGTTTATTTCATTACAAGATTGATTATATTATGCCTAACCAAATGTAGCTTTAATGGTTTGATGAGGATGATGATGATGATAGGTTTGGCAAAATAAAATAAAATATGATCCGATGGATAAAATGAAATTTTTTAAACAAAGCAAACAAATGACCGGAAATTGCAATTTTTTTAAGAATAATTAAGTTCTTGATATAGCCCAAATGATGTGGTTGCTCAATTATCCTCGTATCAAACAAAAATATCCTAAATAGATTATTCCTTGTATGATCATAAGCAAAATATTTTAGCATAACTGACTCAAATTTATCATTCATCTATACTTCTCAACTGCAGGAAAACCGATCTCTGGAGTTTGGGGAGGAAGAATTCGGGGGATGGAAACAATCGTCCTTCCAGTAGAACTGTTAAAAGTTGCTTTTCAGAATTAATGAATATGCATGCATGTTCAGAATTAATAATGCCTATGCATGAGAATTAAAGCGGATGTGTGAAAAAAAAAACGAACCTTGTAAATGATGATCAATAATTAATGTCATTCTATAATTATTTATAATGTATTTATAAGATTGTAGTGGCTACGTCACATATTTGCTTAATATGAGATAATCCATTAGATTTTGATTTCTATTTTTATGTTTTTTACTGTTCTTTACTTCAATCTATCAGTGATATCAAAGCCTCAATATAGTTTCCTTTTCTATGGCCAATATCCTCTTATAATACTCTCCAAGTTAAGTTCTAATTTTGATGGAGAGCACTATGATTATTGAAGTAGATGAAAACATTTTTCAATGGAAACATTTTTCAAATTTTTGGAAAGTAATTGGACAAAGTAGGAGGAACCACCAACAGCAACTCATGGACAAATGCTTAACAAAGTTAATATAGAGAGAATGTCAAAAGGATGCAAATGATACATCCAACCAGGATTGAGCAATTAGTCAATTTGTCCTATCATTTTTAGCTTAAAAAAGGCCAAGGATGCTTGGGAAGTTCTAAACAAAGAATTTCAAGATACAAAAATCATTGCCATCAAACTATGGACTCTCTATACCAATTTGAATATTTATCCATAAAAGAAACTGAAAAGGTACAGTATTTTTTTTTTTTCAAAAGTTGCTTAGATAGATAATTTGATTAGAAATTGTGGTGATACTATAGAAAAATAAAGGAACATAGTTGATAAAATTTTAAAGATTTTACCACAAAAATTTCAACATGTTATTGTCATTGAGGAATCTAAAGACTTGTCTAAACTCATCATGTATGAACTAATGATTACCTTGAAGCTCATGAGAATAGAATGACTAGATATATAGGAATCATTAGAATGGCTCTCTAATCCAAAATGAATGTGATAGAAAGAAAGAATGAAGACTGACCAAGACGGCCAAAGTATCATCATCGAAATTCCAATTCAAGAGGCAAATCAAAAGCCAAAGAGGGGAAGAAAAATCAATCTAGTAATAAAGATTTCAAATAATGTCACATATGCAAAAAGAGCAATCATGAAACTAAAGACTATTGGTTTAGATAATGTAATGACTGAAGAATCTGACCATCTTTGCAGCAATTGCTCAAAGAAGTAGAAAAATCAAGCCAACTTCATTGGAAATGATGAATCCTAAAACAATTGTTCTACTTTTGCATGAGTACGCAAGAAGATCGAGACATATTATACCTTGATAAAGGTGATGTCATCATATGACAAGTATAAAGTCTAATTTTGTTTGCTTGGATTCCTTTAAATCTAAAGTGAAACTTAGAGATGGAAAGTATGTGAAGGTGGAAGGATAAGATGATATCATCGTGAAAATATATACTTTATGTTCCTGAATTATCTCAAAACTTGTTGAGTGTGGGTCAAACGGTTGGAAATGTTTATATGCTCACATTTGATAGGGATAAATGCAGAATTATTGACATTGAAAGGGATCAAACGATAACTATAGTACCTATGACATCAAATAGAGTGTCCCAATGTGCATGTCTCATAAAGAAAATCTGATTTTAAAATATGAAGTTATAAATGATTCAATGCTTTGGCATATGAGGCATGAGCATTTAAATTATGAGAGCCTTAAATTATTAAATAAATGACTATGGTTATTAGGCTACCTTTTGTTAACATAAGATTGGTTTTTATTTGAACCTTGATGCAACATTTATTGTATCATCTTTTGACAAAATTTGATTTTTTTTTTATCTACTTTAGATAAGTTTGGTTATTCTTATTCATTTTAAAAAAAGAAAATTTTAGTTAGTTTCATAATTCAAAATTGGTCGCAACCGATTCTTTATCTGTTTATGATAACTTTTACTTGATTGATATTATTACTTCATTTAATGAATCCCTACAATTAAGTACATGAGGTATAAAGAGAAAATTAACCAATGAGAATTCGACTACATTATGACATAAGAAATTTGGTCATATCTCCAAACAGAGAATAAAGAGATTGGTGTTAGATGAAATTCTAGACCCCTTGAATTTTGCATATTTAGATGATTATATTAACTATATGAAGGGGAAAGAAACCAATAAAAAGATATTTGAAGTCAACAAGACTTCAGATTTCTTAGAACTTATACATATAGATATTTATTGACCATTTCCTATAATTGGTTGAATTTTGCAGATTTAGATGATTATATTAAGTATATGAAGGGGAAAGAAACCAATAAAAAGATATTTGAAGTCAACAAGACTTCAGATTTCTTAGAACTTATACATATAGATATTTATTGACCATTTTCTATAATTGGTTGAACTGGTCAATAACGTCCTCATGGGCTTAGCTGAGTTGGTAAGTGGCAGGTTGATTGTCACATGAGGTCTTGGGGTCAAATCTCAGGATTGGCGAGATGTAAATCCCCGCAATCCGTGTAAACTCACCCCACCTGTTACTTACCTTCTCAATCACCGTGATTTACCTCCTCTGTGTTGGTCCTGGGACAGTCTGGCAAGGGCATTGGGGATGAACGTATTCACCTTTTACCACTTAGACTGATCAACAATATTTTATAATATTCATAGATGACTATCTATATCTCATTAATGAAAAATCAAGGGACATATTAAAAATTATAAGGCTAAGTTGATATTCAATTCAACAAAAGAATCAAAAGTATCATATCAGAACATGATAGTAAATATTATGTTAGATATTATGGTTCATGTGAATAATGTCTAGGACCTTTTGCTAAATTCTTAAAGGAATGTAATATCATCCCATAGTACACCATATTAGTTCATCCACTATGAATGATGTCACTAAAAGGCAAAATAGGATGCTTAAAGATATGGTGAAGAGCATAATTTGTCACTCTACCTTACCATAATCACTATAGGGAGAAGTGCTTAAGACTGTAACATATATCCTTAATAGGGTTCTAACTAAAACAACTAGTAAAATCTCTTATGAATTTTGGATGGGCAAAAAGTCTAGTTTAAAGTATTTACATGTTTGGGGATGTCCAATTGATGCACGACCTTATAAGCCTAATGAAAGGAAATTAGACTCAAGATCAGTGAGTTGTTGTTTTATCGAGTACTCTAAGAGATCAAGGGGCTAAAAGTTTTATAATCCCACTACTAAGTCAATTCTAAGTCAGAAAATATTTAGTTCTTTGAGAATATTGAGTTTACAGGAGGAGATATGGTTAGAGACTTTGTTTATGAAAATTAATATGCTGATTTCACTGAAGTGTTATTGAATTCGATCAACATTCTATTCTTAATCATGTGCAAGATATAATAGATCAAGACACCATTGGAGAACCTTCCATTCAAGAAACTATTCTAGAAGAATAATTTTTACCACCTCAAAAACCTATGCCGCTAAGGAGATCCACTAAATAAACAAGTGAAGTGGTAAATGATTACATTATATTTCTTCAAGAACATGATGTTCACATTGGAGTGATCGAAGATGGTCTAATCAATTTTCATCAAGTCATGCAAATTTCTAATTCTAAGTAGTAGATTAATATTATGAATAAAGAGATGAAGTCTATGAAAGATAATGACATCAAGGATTTATCCTATTGCCGGAAGGTGAGAAACCCATTGTTGCAAATCAATATTTAAAACCAAGAGGGATTTTAAAGGCAATGTGAAGAGGTACAAGACTTATTTTATCACAAAGGGCTTTACACAAAAAGAAAACAACAACTATAATGAGAAACGGTCACATCGATTTCTTTGAAAGACTCTTTTAAGATATTTTAATCTCAAGTCATATCAGATGAATGTAAAGACTTCCTCAATGACGACATTAATGAGACGATCTATGGTGGAACCAAAAAACTTTATGACAGGAAATCCAAATAATATAGTTTGCAAACTTAAGAAATTCACCTACAGGCTTAAGCAAGTATCTTGACAATGATATTTTAAGTTTTATCAAGTGATGATATCATTTGATTTTGAGATGAATTTGATTGATGATTGTATATACGATAAGTTCTATGGGAACAAGCATATTTTCTTGGTCTTATATGTTGATGGCAGTTTACCTGTCAACCATGATATATGCTTATTGCACATGACAAAGTGATTTCTAACTAAGAATTTTGAGATGAAAGATCTTGAGGACGCCTCTTTTGTATTAAGAATACAAATACACCAAGATTGAAGGTTCTCAAATAATATGACATGGAGGATTATTAACCAAGTGATACTTCTATGACAAAAGGAGATAAATTTAGCTTCAATCAATGCTCTAAGAATGATTTTAAGGAAAAAGAGATGCAAAGAATTCCTTATGCATTAGCAATAGAGAATCTAATGTATGTTAAAGTTTGTACATCACAAATATTGCGTACATTATAGAGATGTTGGATAGATACTTGAGAAATTCAGGATTAAACTATTGGAGTAACTAAACAGATCTTATGATACTTATACAGAACAAAAAATTACATGTTTACCTATCGAAGGTCAAATCAACTCGAGATCTTTGGGTATATTGACTCTGATTTTGTTAGATGTCAAGATAATATGAAATTTATCATCTTTGGGTATATTGACTCCGATTTTGTTAGATGTCAATATAATATGGAATTTATCTTATGCTATGCACAGTACCTTCCAGCTAGGGGAGCTATATCTTGGAATTCAAGAGTGTAAAACAGTCTCTTATGATCTTTTCTACCATAGAAATAGAGTTCATAGCATGTTATGAAACATCGAATTAGGGAATATGATTATGAAATTTTATCACAGAGCTATGCATGGTGGATAATATTGATAGACCACTTAAGTTATTTTTGTGATAATAAGTCAACAGTTCTATATTCCAACAATAATAGGAGTTCAATGAAATCAAAGCATATAGATATTAAGTTGTTAGTTGCGAAAGAAAGAATTCAGAATTGACAATAGTCTACAAAGTATATCAGAACAAACTTCATGATTATGGATTCACTTACTAAAGGTATGCCACTCAAAGTTTTCATGAGCACATTGCTCGTATAAGTGTCATGTCTTTAGATGACGTTCGATTTTAGTGAGTTTATAATTTCGAATGCTTTTCTGTTATGGAGTTTCTTTTGGTATTTCAATTTATTATATTTTTTAGGTTATTTTCTAAAAAAAAATCTTATTTTTGTAGAAAATAGACAAGATTATATTGCATGAAATTTTCTTACTAAACTGTCATATCATGATCCATGTCTTTCAATTGTGTCGACATATGTGACCATTAATGAGTTGAGTTATGATAAATGTGATTTGTTCCTATGTTGATATGGTTGATGGACCAAATTGATTATAGATACATTTTAATAATGATAATAAATTTGAGCTTGTACAATTATTTTTGTATAACATAATTATAAGATTACACATATAGTACAAGTAGGAGATTATTAGATCCTTAATTCAATAGTGATCTTATATGTGAAATAATTATATATTGTGGGTTGTCATTAGGTTAAGCCTAATTACTAGTGATCAACAAAGGTTTGAATATTTGGGCTTTGGTGTATTTGACAGGGTACGATCCTTTAATGTATAGAATTCTTGTGTAATTTATATTTTTATGATAGACTAAAATAGAAATTCAAAAGATAACAAGAAAGTTATCTCTTCTACTCTCTTATGAATCCCATCATTGGATAGGGCGTAGAGAAAAAGTCTGGAAAATCAATCGCATGATTCAAAAAGATTATTAATCGTTATAGATTCAGATATGTTTCTATATATTTCTCTATTACTTATTAATGATTAAAAACGAATAATTTAGGATCAGAACATATTAAATCTATTATACACAGTTTTTGCATTTTATAAGAAACTATTTTCACGATTTAAATATGTGATCATGTCACACAGTAGCCCCTTCCTCCTCTTCTAACTATATAAGAAATATAAATTTTATTATATAATTTTATTTGAATTAACTTGAGTAGAAGAAGAAAATTAGGCACCCAACAATTGCACAATAAGTTTAATGTCGTCTCAGAGCAGTGTGATGGTTAAGATATAAGGTATTAATGTCATCTTAAATAGGTTGACAATAGGTTTATGCATCAATTCTCGATGTATGCAAAATACATCACAAGTCACTTGACTCTATGCAAATGATCACTGTATTAACGAAGTCTCATGTAATTTACCTCCCTTTGTAATCGTATGGGATGAGAATTATCACATTTTATTGTAACAATAGCCTTAAAGCACTTGCACTCTTATAGGTAGTCTGGTAAGCAATTAAAAAAAAACACTTCTATTTTGCTTTGTTTTTTTAATGGTAGTAAAAAATGATTTGTAAATTATGAGATTAATTTATAGAGATCAAAATGATCAAAAGGCACCTTTTTTATATAAAAACGTTCAAATAATATATCAATATATTTCTCATCTCAGTGTATCCTTATTGAAAATATTATTATAACAATTACTAATTATTGCAATATATTAAATATATTAATATAATTTATCAAAAATATAATACATATTTTATATTAAAAGTTCTTTATAAATTTATTAAATTATTTAAACTTATTCAAATCGCTTCAAATGATCAAAAAATATATTAAAATTATTAAAACAGAAAGAAGAGGTCCGAATTTCTTATATGTGATCAGCAACATGTGAAGACTACTATCCAACCAAAATTAAATCACGAGAATCATGTAAACCAAGACTATAAGTAAATGAGATAATAATTATAGTGTTCGGAAGATCAAAATTTGACATGGGATTTCATCATCTTTAAATATTCTCATGTACTTGTCAATTTAGGTTCATGTTAAAATCTCTCTTCAATGACATAGGGCAATCACGAGAGAGCTACTAACGTAGCGATACATGTTTTTTATGAGAATAATGTAAACCAACAAAATATTGTTTTTATATAACCCAATTTTCTCATTCTTACGACTTGACTAGTCCTGAAAGAAATCGGTCTAGACTCACAAAAGTTTTTCACCAATTCCTAAGGATAAATCTTGGAAATGCCATGGTAGTGCTCCAGGAGCCGATCATCATGGTCTTCACTGTCCCTGTAAAATCGCTCTGATGCTAAAGTGAGTATTTCTACTTGTGAAGACAAACTAATGAGCTATTTCCTTGGATGGATACTTAGCCCATGGCCGATAGCCCAAGTTTTTCTAGCAAATTCAACGCTGACATACTCTAGTAGAGGATCGAATTGTGGTCTTCTAATGGGCATCGGTACCGTCTTACCCTTGCGCCAAGCCCCGGGGGATCAAAATAATTTTTAATTTTTTTTTATTGGCACCAGATATCTAACTTATTAGTATTAGCTCTAAGAATCAATTATAAGATGATTATGCTTATTGGGTTAATAGATATGAATTGATTTATTAAGTTAATGATTAATTCAATAAACTAAACCCAACCATTTTAGATTAATAAATATTAATAAAGATTAATTTGACCAAAAGACACAAACCTTTGGTATTCTTTTGGTGAGTATCAAAGACTTTTAGAATTCTTTTCGTGAGAAGAAATTTTAATTTTTCTTTTTCCTCCTCTTGGTCGAATCATCTTGTGTGGCTAGCACCACAAAGACAGTTCTTCTCTGAAGGCTACATTCATGAGACGAACGAAGGAGGTATTCATGTGAATATCATAGAGGCATCCCACGGAATGTCCTATTAGCTAAAAAATATCAACTTTGTTATAATGGGACAATAAATTAATTTCTAACTAACACATACCTTTGAACAAAAATTCTCACTTAGTGACCTCTTTTTACATAATCTGAAAATAGACTGTGATGGACACAAGCATCTGGGATTAATGTAACTATTTTTTACTATCAAAATTTCTTAAATGTAGCATTTTATGGACCAAAAATATTTTAAGGTATGAGGGATGTAGTCATATCATGTAGAACTTTTTAACCGACAGATGATGTGCTATCGACAGATTATCATCAAATTTTAAGGTAAAAAAGGGTAGCTCGGTGCACGAAGCTCCCATCAAACGGAATCCCGAAAAAGGATTCATTGTACGCAATCTTATCCTACTTTTACAAGAGGCTATTTCCAGGATTCGAACCTGTGATATATTTAAAAAAAACAATTATTTTTTTCTCAAAAAATGATACCGCATCTAGACTCTTTAAATGATTCACTAAGCATCTAAACGGAGAATCTTAACTACGACGCACTGTAAATATAACTACGACACTGACCATCTCTAGAATTAATTGGTTCAAAAATTAAATTATTAAAATAAATAAATAAATAACCAATTACAAGAATACTAGATCAAAACATAAAAATCTTTTGATGGATATTAGTCTCTTACCGAGATTATAAGAAAAAACATGCATAGGCTCGAATACATTTAGGGGATAAAAAATCAAGCCGAAACTTCCGTGGAGAGACCGGCCATCCTCCGGATTAGTCGGCATAGTTGAATATAATGCCAACTAAAAAAAATCAATGAGAGTATACACTGGAATTGATATTTCAAAACTACTTTACTATGGTATCCTGCAGCAAATTGGTTGATTTAAAAACTGAAGGAAAAAAAAAAACAATTTAGCCAACACAAAGTCATAGCGCATAGAACCAATTAGCAGTTAGAGAACAAGTACATGACTAAATATCTTAGTAAAGCCTCCATATTAACATTACTACATTAGCAACTGAAATGTCAACATACCTAATCTGTCCAGCATTCCCTCCATTGCACATTGACTAGCAGTAACAACTGTGCCACGACTTAACTGACTTCTAACTGACTGGGAGAAAGATGCTATAATCCGATTAGGATCTAACAAACATATGCAAAAAGAGAGGGCGCTATATAGCACCAATTTAGGTAGGGAGTGTTCCTGTGCATAACAAAAAAATATACCCACATAACTGCACTTCAATAGCACATTTACATGGAAATGATGAGGCCAGCTCCTGGCATGTTATGCAGGAATACCAACCAAGTTCGAATAACGGTTTTAAACAAGTATTTCCTGCAGGAAGAGACATTCACAGAATAATTGCTCTTATCAAGGATGAAATGCAAATTCAAATACAAACCATGACAAAAACAATAATCTCAGTCTGTAATGTATGTCAGCTCATATGATAAAGAGAAAAGGCATTATTATTTTATGAGATTCCACTGTCTCCTTCCCAAGCCAAAACTTGATATTGCTTTGATGATGAAATCAGAACTAGGTACTACATTATCTAAACAAGGATCAGGAATAAATTACACTTCATCGCGGACAGATTCAGATTTTGCTTCCTCTTCCAATTCCTTGACTGCAGAAATGAGGCTGCGTGTTGCATCCTTAAGGAACAAGCCACTCTCTTTCATCTCTTCCAGAAGCTTTTCAGCTGTGCGCCAATCAAGAGCCTTAACGCACAACGATCGTATTAGTTTGCTGTACTCGTCTGAATTTGGTTGTACTCCATCCTCTTTCATTTCCCTCACGCATTTAAGAGCCTTCTCATACTCCTCCATCTTGCAATAACCGCGTATAAGTATGTGATATGTGACACGACTAAGCTTAGAATGCTTCTTCTTGGCTTCGCGATAGATTTGATAGGCCTCGTCCATCAGGCCACCTTCTGCAAAGCCACTCATGATAACACTGTAAGTGTATATATCCGGTAGCAATCCTCTTTCTTTAATTAAATTCATCAGAGAAACGGCATCCTCCATTTCTCCTCCCTTTGAAAGAGCAGTGATGACATAATTAAACACAGCAGTTCCAGGTGGTGGGCCTGAATGAACCATCCTAAGTAATAACTTTTTGGCCTCCTGAGGTTGTTTAGCTCTGCATAAGCCTTTAATTACTAAAGCAAAAATAGCATTGGCATTCCTTACATATTCCTTAGGATAGTTGTTTAGCAACTCTAGAGCCATTTGCAACGTTTCGTCCTTTGTGGAAAGACTCCTGACCAGAATATCTAAGCAAGAACTTGGCAGTAACATCTCTTTCTGCCGAGCCATCAGGTAAAGCAGATGAGCCTCCTTTGCTTTTTTCCCTTTACATAGGAAAGTAATTATCTTCCCAATATTCTCACCATCAGGGAGGTCTTCAGAGGTAAGCATCTTCTCACAAACAGGCCAGGCAGTGTTAAACAAGGATCGTGTGCCAAGGGCAGCAATTGTCAAGCAGTATGTATTCCCATCCGGGTAACAACCAAAGTCGCTGAACTTGTTGAACACTTCGAGACCAGCCCTAGGTTTCTGCAATCTCCCAAACAAAGAAATCAATTGATTAAGAATTGAAGTATTCAGCACCGACTTATTCGTCCCGATTTCCTTAACCAAATCCCACAACTTGTACGCATCCATTTTGCTAAGCTCAGTAGAACCACTGACAGCGTCGACAAGAATTTCCACCGTCCTTGATGATCTGACTGACTCTTCACTCTTCCAAGCCCATGTGAAGAAGTTAATCAGATTTTGAGGTACGACATCCGGCGTCTGAAGCACCAACGCCACTAGCTCGGCACTCAATCTCACGTCAATCTGATCCAATCTTGTTTCCAAGGAATCTTGCGAAGTACCACCAAGAAGGGATCTGACCTTCTCAACCTGCTCCAGATCGACGTCAGCAACGACGTCGCACTCATTCTCGGCCGCTTCTTCGAACTTCTCGTCCGCGAAAATATCAGAGGTATCGTCGTCGTCGATGTTCTCTTTCCACAAACGGTTAAGGCTTTCGTCCGCTTCGCTATTCTCGCCTGTCTTAATCCCCAGCTCGGAGGAGCCCTTCCCAACATCTTCACATTGCTGTGCCGAAGAGAAGAATCGGAGCGTGGGGAGGCGGGCGTCGACGGGGCGGATCCATGCGGGTGAGGGAGGAGGAGGAGGGATCAGAGGCAGGGTTTGGAGACAGACCTGGGTCGAATAGATCGGCGATGGTCGTCGAATCAATATTCGGAGAAGAGAAGCCTTCGCTCTAGATCTCCACCACATAGCTCCGCCTCACCGCCGCGCCGCGGTTTGAAACCCTATCGATGGAGCATGTTCTGGAGCACACTGAATAAGATATTTGAAAACTATAACTAGGAGGCTTTGAAAATTATGTATAATGAATTAAAATCATAATTCAATTAATAATAGTTATATTTAATAATAAAATTTTCCAGCATGTTGTTTTAAAATTAAATTTGGAAAAAAATAATTTATGAGCAAAATGTTAGGATATGAGCTAGAGAATGGTGAATAGTTTGCTTCATTTTTTTTTATTTTGAGTGTAAGTAGAAACTTGAATCCTTTGTAATGTTAATATTTGAATTTTATTTAAGAAAAATGATATGCTCAAAGATAGACACATAAAATGATGAGGTCCATAAAAAGTGAAATGGTAGGTCATGAATTTATTATTTATCCTTGAACATTTCATTGAGATTTTTCCTTGAGTGTATCATAGCTCTTTATTTAATATCCATCTTTTTGAGATGGTTAATCTAAAGATCCACTCTTTATACTCATAATTTCACTATGAATATCTCCTTGGAAACTTTCAGGAGACGAAGAACCTCGTACACTTGTTCTCACAAGAACATAATAAGCACAACAAAATACAACAGCAAAAATGAAAGTAAACACTTTACAATGAGATCTTGCTTAGCTTGTTATCTTATTACTTGGAAATACCTTTTGATCAGTTAGAAATCTAGCAGCACTTCGCTTCTAACTTCTCAAGAATCGACATCTTTAAATGTCTACGAACTCCCATTTTCTAGGGTTCTTTTTAGTAGGAAAATGTCTCTTAATTGATTGGTATTACCTCTAATCGATTATTACGTCAGATCAACCATTTTTCTGATCAATCGATTGGTGAGTTATACCGATATTAATCTCTAATTGATTGTTTCAATTGATTCCAAGGCTTTCTGTTATCTCGTGAAACTGTCTTTAATCGATTAACCAAATTGATTGACAAAGCTTAATTGATTAGACCAATCGATTCGGCAAGCTTCTCTTTCCTCACGAAACTCCTACCAATCGATTGTCTCAATCGATTCAAAACCCTTCTATTCACAGAGAAACCATTGTCAATCGATTAGCCTAATCGATTGATAAGGTTGAATCAATTAGGCCAATCAATTGACAAGGTTGAATCGATTCAGTAACTTTTTATTACCTCGTAAAATAGCTGTCAATCGATTGCCTCAGTTGATTAGCATTGCTCAATTGATCAGACCAATTGATTCGAGTATACAAACATGAAATTCCGAGTTTAGGGTTTTTTAATCGATTCCACTTCCTGGCAATCATTAACCCTAATTTCAACCTTTATCCAAACTGAATTTGTATCTTGCCTAGTATTCGGTTGACCACAACTTACCAGGACTTCCTTTGTTTGATATCCAGTCATCCATGACTTGTTAGGACTTCTCGTTGCCTAGCATCCGATCAACTTTAATCTGTTAGGACTTCTTCACCAAGTGCCCGGTCAACTTTTGACCCATTTGCACTTTCCATCTCATGCCAAGTGTCTGATCCTCCATCCACTTGGACTTCCACAGGTGCCAAGTGTCCAGTCCTCCATGGACTACTTGGCTTTACTTCTCGTGCCAAGTGTCCGACTCTCTATAACCTACTTTGACTTACATTCTCGTGCCAAGTATATGATCTTTCATGACTCACTTGAACTTTTCTCTGCTAGGACATTCATTGTTTAGTTCCCAACTAAGTCTTCCACTATTTAGCTCTCTAGGACTTCCATTGTCTAATTTCCAACCAAATCTTTCACTACTTCGCCCCACTAGGTCTTTCATCATCTTACCTAACCTCGAGGATTTTCTGTTGTATAACCTTTCGTTAGAGTTTTTCGTTACCTAACCTTCAATTAGGATTTTTCCAGTCAAGTATTCTGTCCTCCCTTGACCTAATTGACTTTTTTCTCAAACATTGTTAGACATCGAAACTCAAGCTCAAATCAACTCGAGCTTAGTCAAACTGATCAACCTTGACCTGAGAACGAATGCACCAACATAAAAAATCAAAAAAGATTTCTAAATTATGTAATTAATCAGAAGAGTTTTTTTTTAAAAAAAAAAGTTAAAAGGACTTCCATCAAATATTTTATATATAAAATATCCTTTATTTTATCGTTGCAATAACTACTTGATAATTACTAGAAAGTGTGGTAGTTACTATGTAGCAACTACACAATAGTTACTATAACATGTAACTATTATAATATGGAAATTTTGATTATTTCATTTTAATCAAAAATATTATACACAAAATATTATTATATTAAAATAATATTTACCAACTAGCTAAAATTATTTAAAGTTTATCAAAATAATTTTAAATTGATCAAAATCACTTTAAAATTATTATTATAAAAAATACTAAACAATTACTACAGAATTACATAAATTATATAGTTATAGCTCAATTCTAAACTTTAAAATCTTAAATTCTAAACACTGAATTCTATTATATCAAAATACTTATTATCAACTAGGTTAAAATTATTAAAATTTATCAAAATCATTTTAAATTGATTAAAATCATTTTACAACAATGATAGAAGTTACTAAATAGTTATTATAATACTACAACAGTATTATATTAATTATTAGACATTGTATTAGGTATAGAGTAGCTACTAAGATCATCCACATCAGTTTCTCTATCCAAAATATATAATTTAGGGTAAAAAAATTACTTTATTAAATTTGGATATCCACTTTTTAATACATCATATATCAGCTTCCCTATTTTTTCTCTTTCCTCTATAATGTTTAGGGAATGAAATACATTCCCTAAATTTAGAGAAGTACTATTCATAAATACATAATTTAGGGAATCGATAGGATAGCTGATGCAAAGAATTTTTAGCTACCTTATCCAAAATTTAAAGTAAAATATTTGAATAGAGTATCTGATATGGATGCTCTAAAACATTATTTGTAGATGCTACACATTATAATAGCTAGTCATAGATACTACAGTAACATTGAAAATAAAAATATTCTCCGAAAGTGATTTTTTTTAAAAGAGACATCCTTTCAACTATTTATATAATTTGGAATATCTTTTGATTTTTATATAAATAAAAAAAGGTATCCATCTTTAAGGCATACTTTTTGATTTATGATCGAAAGAAGGTCCCATATAGTAATTTTTATAAAAATTCTTATACAAGTTATAAATTTAAAATGTATAAAAATTATATTTAAAAATAATAATAACATAATATAAATTTTATTAAAATTTTTTAAAAACTACTATAAATATAAATTAAAGAATATAAAAATTATAAAATAAAAATCATTTTGAATAAAATTACTATACCATTTTCTTTTAAAAAAAATCATGTATTTGCAAGGATCAAAATTACTACATATGTAATCATATCACTAAGTATTTAAATATATAAAAGTTGAACTTTAGCCGCGTTTAATTTAGTGAGGGGTAATCAACTTTGTAATGTAATCAAGATTATATTATAATATTGATTACTTTATTTGATAAAATTTTAAAGTTATAATATAATGTAATATGGATTACAAAGATAGTAAAATTTTGTAATCTAGATTATAAGGCCAACACCATGTGAGCCAATTATATTTCAAGCTCAATATTTAACTAAAATTTAAATATCAAATATATCCCTAGTTTATTTCCTACACCAACTGATTGCTGACATCGTTGCTGCCGACTGCTGTCGGCCGTTGTTGGCTGTGGGCAATTGATAGTCGGTCGTCACCTCTTCCATTAGGCATCGGTGCTGCTTGCCGCTTGTCGCCACCAACCACCGGTGGTGACGACAAAGGTATATTTTTATCATTTTATAATAATATGAATTACATTACTTATAAAAAAAATAATGAAAACAAGACAAAAGAATATAATCATCATTATAATCAAATATTATATATAGTATACAACTCTTTCACCAACATATTAATGTAATATTAATTATATTATATTATAAATTTTATTACATTACAGACTTTACATTACCCCTAACAAAACTCAACCTAATAGTCTTCTACATTGCGATGTATATGTATTTAAAAATATACACTAAAAAATAGTCAAGATATAGTTAAGTTATTTTAAGTATTTGTGAGATGTATGGTATGAAAAGACAATTATGTTTACTCAGGTGTTCTTCACAATTCGTCCTCACGTTGTGTGAAGAGAGGTAAATAATAACTTATTGCTCAAGTAACTAAAAGAGTTTTTTAAAAAGATATGCATCCGTCGGGAATTAATCTTTGTACATTGTGATAAATTTATCACTTTCTAATCAACTGAATATCTCACAGGGACATGAATGTATCTAGACTCAAGTAGCTAAAAATATGGCCAAAAAATAATAATAATAATAATAATAATAATAATAATAATAATAATAATAATAATAGTCAGCCGACTGAGGAAAGAATTATATCTCAGTAACATCCCAAAATCATTCAAAACACCCTTAAATATTCAAACGAGAATGTACTGTACATTCGACTGTGTATAACAAAATCAAGGAAGCGGTCACCTCCAAAAATACTACTGTACATTCTATTGTAGTATGGAACAACGGGGCAACTCGTCTCGGAGGCTCCTTGATTATTATGTCTCATAGGTGAGTTCAGTTCCTCTATTCAGAAATATCTCTGTCCCTGTGTCTTCTTGTCGATCGGACGGGATAAATTACTTCTTAATGATGCTTTACATATCACGAGAATACCACACATATCTTAAGGATGTCATGACCGTCCGATCGATAAAGGGACATGAGGACAAAGATCTTTTGGGACAAAAAAATCCGAACTACTTATAGGTGGGGTGATGGTTTTAAAGTTGGAAACATAGCAGAACCCAAGACCCCACGTAAGAGACCAATTTGATCGGGCTACCACTGTCTTTGATTTTGTCACGCGCTACCAAATGTATTGCAGAATCTTTTCTGGGGGTTTGTAGTGCTATTCATGTGTACCTTTGCGTTCGTCTAGGGGCTTTTCCAACTAGCTCGAACTTCTTTTTTGTCATTTAGGTATTTTATATTCACATTCAAAAGTTAACTAAAATTTAAATTTGAATTATTTAGTCGCGTTAAAGCATTAGGAAGCTCCAATAGCATCCTTCAGTGGATTTATTAAAAATTGAGGAAAATGGCCATGATAAAGTATGAGTGGACTCTAATGATTTTTTAGAGTATATCTATTTGTTAGAATAATAAAATCAAACGAAAAGAAAATCACACACACCTATTCACCACTTCGATCTAGTCATGCAATGCAATCTTACATTTCACTAAACGGTGAATTTCTTTACTATTAAATGTTTAGTCAATCTTGATTCACTTGACCTTTTCTTTTGTCAACTCTATTAACATGTTAATATTTCTATGTCTACTAATGTCTGTTAAACTTTAACCAATGTTAGTTGTCTAGTCAATCTTAATTCATTTAGATATCTTCCAATGTCAACTGGACACACCATCTGACCATCCTTGTGTCTGCAATCTCCCTAATGGTCAATCCCGTCGTTGCACTTGGCTCTAACAGTCGAGGCATCTAAAGAAGTCCTTATAATCGGCCCTCTCACATGCGCTAAGCCTATCCTTACAGATACCCTAACAGTCGAGTCATTTTTTCCTTGGCAAGGCTTTAGTGAGGATGCCTATTCAGGTTTGATAATTGTTAGGTAAATAAGACTCCCAATGAGCCTATGGTATCTCTGCAAATTTATGAACAACTTGTCATTATCTTTTCCTTTATTAGATGTACATGGGGCTACTAGCTGGTCCTGCTCCAAGTCTACACGTTTCCTGTTAAGAGATCAAGCATACTTTCTTTGGGATAGAATCCAACCCTTGTGAGAGTAGTCAAGTTCTATTCCTAGAAAATACATTAGTAGTCCTAAATCCTTAACTTCAAAACTAGCTTTAAGAAAATTCCTAAGTTGATCTATATGGTTTATATCACTCCTATTGTAGCAACAGTGATTATGCTCATCCTCTATATTCCTCACAGTCCGCCCCTAAGTTCACATCACTCCTAGTAAAAAATGATATCAACGTATATAAGGACAATAGTGATTTTCCCATTATCAATCTTATTGAATAGAGAGGAATCACTATTGCACTTTTAAAGTTGTTATTAAAAAGTTCAAAATTAAGTTTTATGTAGTATCATGCTTGAGGGGATTATTTGAGTCCATAGATTGGTTTCTTTAGCCTACACACTTGTCCTTTCTAACTTCGGTGGAGTTCTCGTGACAGATGCATATAAATCTCTTCTTCTAGCTCCCCTTATAAGAAGATATTCTTCACATCCTTCTGGTGTGTAGGCTAGCTGTAAAATACTGGAAAATAGAGAAATATTAATAAGGGAATTTTTCGAAATTTTTGAAAATTTTTCGGGAATTTTTCGGAACTCGTACGAACGAGTTAACGGGGATGAAAACGGGGTCCGGGAAAAGCCTGTTTAGGCGACCCATTTAAGCGAGGAAATGTTTATTTTATATTCCTTTTTCTTTTTTCCTTTATTTCCTCTCATCCTCGCCGATTCCCTCATCTCTCTCGCCGAACTTGCGCACCCGAGCTCTCCTCGCGCTCGACTCTCCTGCCCTAACCGCCGGCGCCGCACGGATTCTCTTCCTTGCGCTGTGCTCTTACCCGATGCCTCCCCGACGCCGCACCCAAAATCGCTCCGAGGCAGTTCCTTCTTTCCCTTCCTCGCGTGCCCTAGCGACGCCTTTTCCCTCTGCGGCCGAGCCCTCCTCTTCATCTTCTCTTCCTTTTCGCTGAGCGACGGCACCGAGCGCCACCTTGTCGTCGGGCGCCACCTCCCCTCTGCCTAGCACCGGGGCCCTAGTTGTCTCCACCGCCGCCTGCTCCGGTCGAGACACCGCCGGTTGAGGTAGGGTTGTCGATTTCCTCCTGTGCCCTAGATTTCCTCTTTCTTGCGCATCCTCGCTTTGATCTGCTTGTTGCCATTGTTGGATTTCCACTTTTGGCCGCAGGTACCCATGGGGCTCTCGACAGCCATGCTTCTGATAGTGTCATAGAGTTGTCGTCGGGTCGCCTCTTTCTGATCTAGCTCTAGATCACTGTGTGTTGGCATCTCCGGTGTCCTAGCATCGGCACAATTCAAGCATGTGAAATTGGGTAAGTCAGTTGGTTGCGTTCTTGATTCGTACGAGCTCCGAACTTATGGATGTGGTATTGACTGAGATGGATGTCCCTGATGGTAGTTTTGTTTGCAGTGTCGGCAACATAGTTCTGGCCGTAACTTCTTGTAGGGCTAGTTACCTTACTCCAACAGTAGATTTGCTCCAACAGGGAGCTACAGGCTGAGGCAACACTTCTCCGGCTAAATCAAAAGGTGAGTTGGGTTGATGTTTGATCCATAAATTCCATTGCTTGATCTTGTTCTTGATTCGTTGATTCCAACAGTAAGGTTCTTTTCTGCAGAGTTGTGTGATGTGGATCAACTATCAAGGTTGTGAGGAAGGAAGTTGGATGTTTGTTTTGGGTTTTTGAGTTGAGACAAGAGCTCTAATTTGAGGGCATACAACACGATCTACATTGGAGGCGGGCACCTCTTGACTTATCTTTTATGATATTGTCATTTGGATATGCATAGTATTTTATAACTACAAGCAATGAACATGTTTGCCTTTGGTATGTCACTGTTTGATATCCATAGCATGTTAGGTTTGTCGCCTGTGATGTGTCCATGCTTATATCTCGTGATTTGTTGCCATGAGTATCTTATTGCCATGAGTATCTTAGTTTCTAGAGTGACATGCCATGCTTTACTGAGGTTAGGATTAAGTTCTGGATTTTTGTTTCTGGCATGTGTATCTAAATTATCTGATACTTAGGTTTTTGTGCCATACCAGATTTGAGTACCTCTATTTGTATATCATATATGATTCGTGTACCTAGACCTTGATTCTTTGATCTGTGTATATAGTTGGTACATATGTTATGGAAGGGGAATATGTTTAGGATCTAGGTTGTTATACCTTAGAGGACTTGTATATCCTGGATCCGTGGATTTGACCTATTGATACTGTGGTACCCATATTATATATATATGGATTTTTCTATGCTGATCAGGATATACCATACTTGTTATGTTCGAGACATATGTTTTGATATTCTATCTGACCTGTGTACTCTAGATTTTGGTATGTGATCATCGCTTTTACAGTACCCATTTTGTATATATATGGATATGGTTATGTTGATCAGTTTTTGCTATGTATAGTGACATGCATCATGATTGCATGCTGTGCGATTGTCGGCTCCACTATGGTTGAGCCCATCGCCAGTTACATGTACTGCACACACCCCCACTCATGGTTTAGTG
The DNA here is from genome assembly GCF_018446385.1 of Zingiber officinale. Lineage (NCBI taxonomy): Eukaryota > Viridiplantae > Streptophyta > Magnoliopsida > Zingiberales > Zingiberaceae > Zingiber > Zingiber officinale. Next base: position 141,180,018 of record NC_055992.1, read on the forward strand.
GTATATCAGGCAGGTGTGTGGCGGTTTTGCTGTTTGTGTCACGCCCCAGAGGAGTCCCTGTCCGAAGAAATTTCGGCAGCATCTCCCCTGTACGACGGACAATCTGAAACTTTCTACATACATAAATACCTCAGCCACAGGCGGCTGGAATAATAACAGTAAATAAAACCAATCACCACGCAGTTTATATAAGTATTCAGCCTCTGGCTGTCACAACCACGCAGTTAATAAAATAGTAAACAAAACAATAAAACTCTGACTCGAAATCCACCCTACTCCACTACACTCGTAAAGCTCAAAACCGACGAACCCACCTCTTCTGCCGTCAGGCAGGCATATAGTAGAATAAAATCCAAATCATATCAAAGGTCCATCTAACGGAAAGATTCCATACAATATCCATATGTAAGTCCAAAACAAAACTAAAATAAAGTCTGATAGCGAAAAGCTAAAATGAAACAACTCAAAAACCAGCAGCGGAGTAGCACTACGTGCAGTGGGGACTAGCGACTGGAACTCCCTCCTGACAGCATCAACCTGAAAATAACAACAATGGAGGCGGGGTGAGTCCAACACTCAGCAGGTACAGTTGATATGCAAAGTAAAGAAACAACACCTAGCACTAATCATGCGTACAGTCTCCTGATAAGAAAGATAAGAATGCATCTGAAATAAACAGGAGAATACTGTACTAACCAGGTCCTGAGTATAAGGTCAAACAGTCCGAGGGATAAGGAATCCTGTATGCATGTCAAACATAGGTATCCAAACAATATGCAGCATATAAATGCAACAAACACAAACACAAGCAATAAATGCATCATGCATATGATGCCAATGATGCGTCCTGGTCACCCCTGACGCCAATCGATCATCTCATACAAAAGTGAGGCCGAGTGGGTAGGGCTGTGACAACCGTGCACTCTGTCGTCACTACTCCATCCTCCTACCCCAAATCATAGATGGGGGAGCGCAATGCTCTCAACTCCCGGTACTCAAAGACGGGGAGGAATCCCTGCCGGATAACACGTTGTGTCACACTACCCATGAGCGGACCAACGGTGCCTAACAGAGTCCCTGCTGCAACACACTCATCCTGAATCGACCACTAACCCATGAGTGGTGGTGTGTGCAGATCCATGTAACTGGCGATGTGCTCAACAATAATGGAGCGGACTATCGCACAGCATGCAATCATGCAAATGATGCATGGCAATAACCATATAAACATCCTGACCTAATCCATATATATAGAAAAGTGCACCCTAGGTCAACGAATCATATCGAATCAAAGGTACACAGAAGGTATAAAAACCTAGGTCCTGAACATGGTCAAGCATGGCATATCACTCCCCCTATAAGCATGTACAAACAGGTAAAATATACCTGAGATGCAAAACCAATCAATCAATCAAGCATGTAAGATTTGGGTAGTGATTAACCGAAACAGATAAGAAACACAATTAATACAACATGTTAATTTAATTACTAAGCATATCAAATGACATAAGTCAAAAGTACCCGCCTCCAATAGGAATGTCCAAATCCGACATCGAGATACTCGTCTCGCGTCAAAGTCCTGTATCCAATAAATACATTTTTATTTAGCTAAAATTTGAATGAATTGCTAAATAAACCCTTAAAACCATTTAGGGCAAAACCCTAAATAATAATCATCAACTTCTCTAAATAAAGTCTAACGATAAATTAGGGTTAGTTACCTAATCCCCAATCCACCATTAGATCAATTCCAAACTACCTAATCCTATCTATCAATCAGCAACAACATGATTAAAGTAAAACCCTAAACCTTACCTCAGTTCACAATCCAAATGACTGCGGTGAAAGGTTGCTTGCTGCTGAAAAATCCTCCACACTACCAGGATCAAAATAAAATCCACAACAACAATTAAATACCCTATAATATCAATTAGGGCAGCACCCAATACTCTGTAAATCTGAGCCTCCAACCAAAAATACCTAAATTTCCTTACCTATCTTCTGAATTCCGGCAATCTAGGGCAAAGTGGCCGGCTGCCGGCAGTGCAAGGGCACAACTTTAGCAGGGCTCGGCTAGGGCAGAAGCTCTGCTCGACGATCGGAGGGAAAGCTCTAGGGCTGAGGAAGGCCGGCGGCAGCGCTGCTCCGAGCGGAGGGAGAGGCGATCGGCGCTGTGCCGAGACGCGGCAGAGAGGAAGAAGGGCACAGAGAAGTCGGACTTGGGAGAAAGGAGGAAGATGACCGGCGCTGCTCTGTGCGTCGCCGACGGCAGTGGCTCGGCGTCGGGTGGCTAGGGCAAGCAGAGAAGAGGAGTTTGGCTCGGGCAGGCGGTCGGGCGGCGGTGCTAGGGCTCCAGCAGAGGAGAGGAGGAGAGGGAGAAGAAGTGGCCGGCGTTTTGTGCTCTCGGAGAGGTGGAACCGCCGGCCGACGGTTAGGGCAGAGAGTGGGCGCGGCGGCAGAGAAGAGGAGAAGAGCGGATGAGGGCAGGGGGGTTTCGGCGAGGAAGTGAGGAATAAAGGAAAAAGAATTAAAAGAAAAGGAATTTAAAAAGAAAAGTAAAAATCAACTTTTCCTCACTTAAATGGGGTAACCCAAACAGACTTTTCTGGGCCCCGTTTTTATCCCCGTTAACTCGTCCGTACAAGCTCCGAAAAATTCCCGAAAAATGTCCAAAAATTCCGGAAAATTCCCTTATTCATATTCGCCTATTTCCGGTATTTTACAGTTTGGCTCCGTTGGTCATATGACTCAGTGTGGTAGCCGGCAGTCAGTTCCGCTCTGTTTGGCTCCGCTGGCATTTAGTGTAGCAGCGTGGTAGCCGGCAGATGGTGGATTCTGTTTGGCTCCGTTGGTCAGGTGACTCAACGTGGTAGCCGGCAGAGATTTCCTCCCCGTCATCGTGTACCGGGAGATGAGAGCATTGAGCTCCCCCATTTATGATTTGGGGTCACAGGACAGGAGTACTCCGACAACATTCCGTCCACTCGGTCACTGTTCAGGAGCAGTGATGTTAGAGTGCACGGTCATCACATGCATTGATTGCTTTTATTTGTTTGTGTTTGTGTTTGCTGCACTTATATGCTGCATTTTTGTGGATGCATTTGTTTGGCATGCATACAGGAGACATACTGCGTATCGATTTGATGACCCTTTAGTTCAGGATAGGAGTTCCTGGTGAGTACAGCTTCCTTGGTTACTTTTCAGTTTTGTATATTTCCTATATATTATTCGGAAGTTGTATTCCATGTTTATTGTTGTTAGATATATCTTACTAGGCATGTCTATTGGTATTCGCTGAGTTGTTGAACTCACCCCCGTGGACACTATCTTTTCAGGTACCAGGTTATTTATGGTGTCGCTTGGAGCATCCTGTCTGCTGGTCCCCGCGTCACATCAGAAGACATATCGCTGCCTTTCTGTTGTTTTATCTTGGTGTATGAAATTTCTGTATTTCGATTTGTGTTCTGATTTTGTTTCCGGGTGTTATGTTGTTGGTTGTGTAAGCCTAGCAGACTAGCAGTTTTGTGTTTGGTTGTATTTGGTTTCTGTCAGTTTTTGTTGTGTTTTGGTTTTGGTATAGCCGAGTGGGCTGCTTTACTTTTAACTGCGTGGTTGTGTCAGCCAGAGGCTGAATTTGATATTAACTGCGTGGTGTTTATTTTCTTTTATTGTTATGATTCCAGCCGCATGTGGTTGAGGTATATTATGTCTGTAGAAGTGCTTCAGATTGTCACCCGTACAGGGGAGGTGCTGTCGAAATTTCTTCGGACAGAGATTCCCTCGGGGCATGACACTAGCTTCCTTTATGGTGTTCATTTTTGCTATGCTAGCAAAGGTCCTTCTGTACTCCACTCCATAGGTTTGGATGAATACTTTAACTACAAATCTAACTATAATAGCGATCAATTGAATCATCACTTTTATGCTTTGTTTTACAAACCTATTATTTGCACTTCACTGACTTCTTTCCCTTAGGAAGGGTTGTTATTTTCCAAGTATTATTTTTGGTAAGAGCATCTAGCTCTTCTTGAATTGTCTTTCGCCATGCTTAGGTATTCATTGGCCTCATCAAAGCTCCTAGGCTTCCTTTTTTTTTGAAGATACTTCTACTTTATTTAAATATGCAAAGGAGAATTCATTTTCTACAAATATAACATTTTTTTTTGCGTATTTTGTTTAGTAATAGGGTTAAAACATATATATTAATCTTTTTGAAAGGATCCATATCCTATGAAGAAACAATGGATTCCCTTTTTGTCTAGTTTATCTCTAAATTGTCCTGGCACATATACATAGGAAATCTTTGTGGAGCAGTTATCGAATTAGAGTTGGCACCCCGGAAACTTGGGCATTTATTGTTTGGATCGCAATTTATTTACATACTCTAACTAGTACAAATCAAAATTTGTAGGGTACAAATTTAGCACTTGTGGCTTCTATGATATTCCTTATAATTCGGATATGCTATTTTAAAATCATAGGTGTCTTGCTCGGTTAGAATTTTGATTAAAATCTAAAAAAAACTGACTTTTTATAGATAAATTAAGTTATATTTGACGTGGTTGAGATGACACCATTGCCACCATCGACTGATAACCTATAGGAATACTAGCTTGTAAAGGTGGGGGGCCTTCTTGATATACCTCCCTTTCAGACAGTGGAGGTTCACTTTGGAAGAGCCATTGCGGTGATGATTTTATCTTTTGTTGTCAATTAGCTTGTAAAGAAAATTGTGCAATCGAGGAGGAAGCACCGTGCTCTTAAGTGCCTTCTACCTTTGACATTATGGTCATTACCATCCCTGAATTGACGAGAGGAGGCCCATGGAGGCCCGCAAAAGGCATAATGGTGGACCCAAAAGAGACATTAGGCGAAGCCCATTGTTCTGCACTAAATGTTCTCCGCGGGGTCATGTTGAGAAGATTAGGGAATTCAAATCCGGTGAACCTTTCTTGGTTTGCCATTGTTGGTGCCTCAACTCTTGCCTCTAGCACTTGATTGTGATGGCTCGACGATACTCTTGGTCCTCCCAAATGCAAGGAAGGTGTCACTACTTGATTCAAATTGTTGTTCATATTGTATCTTGCCGCGGGAATTTCATGCTTATGGCGACCTTCATAGGTTGTCAACACTTGCTTGTTGTCATTCACAGGGCTGCACCTGAGTTTTCGTAGGCCTGAGTCGAAGTTTCAAAATTAGGCCCCTGCAATTAATTTTTCTTAATCAAAAGTATTCTTCATTAAGACCTACAAAATACAAAGCAAAATATTAATTTGAAATTGTATATACAATATATGTAATTTAGTTAAACAATAATAAATTATAGATATTACCAATACTCACTTAAATATAACACGTCTTGTCATTTTTCATGCAAAAATATCAATTAAGCATGAGTAATCAAGATATTCCACAATTTTCTTCTCAATTGATAGCATGGCCAGCCCGTTCAATCTTTCTTGTGACATAGTTGATCGAAGATAATTTTTTATTAATTTCAACTTCGAGAAACTTCTTTCGGCAGTTGCAACTGTACAACTGGTATAGTCAACAAAATTCTGTAAGCAATAAGCATTCGGATAACAACCATCCACATCTTTGAGATGATTCAACACATCTATTGCTCTTTTTTGCTTCTGTTGGTAAAGAATGTTTCAAAAGAGTTAACTCCATGAATAACTCATGTCCATCAATATCAGAATTGTCATTATGCTTTAAACATTGTTCAAGATTTTCACAAGATCTTAACAAATTATCATCATCAACACACTTTAATTTCTCCAAACTGAATAAAAACCCAAAAGTTTCTTCATACTTTTTAAATTGTTCAAACCAACTTTGTAGAGAAGAATACCCTTGATCAATCAAAAAGAGAAAGTAGTTAACTCTGAAAGATTCCTCCGCTGATTGTGTTACTTCATTTGTAATAGTTTCATCAAATTATTTTTTCTTCTAATAATACGTTTTTCCTTGAATGAAGCTTCAATTCCCAATTCATTTGCCATTTGTTTAGCTTCATTAACAGCCTTTTCAAATCCATGTTCTCTATATTCTTCAAAATTCAACATAAGACCCTTTATATGTTTAATAGCAACATCAATATCTACATCTTCAGCTTGAAGAATCTTGCTTACAATATTTACTGAATGCAACAACTTATACCAAATTACCAAACCAACCAAGAATTCAAAATTTTCAAGATCATGTGTTGCTAAAGACTCAGCCTCACTCTTTCCTGTTGGATCATCACTCATGTCTGCTAAGTCAAGTAAAGCATCTCTTATCTTTGAAATTTGTTCTTTTATCGGTCTCACACTTTCAACGTGACTTTCCCAACGGGTTTGTGACAATGACTTAAGTGTTAAACCTTCCACGTGATATTTGAAAATTTTCCATCGCTTGGTAGAAAATGAGAACAATTTATATATCCGTTGTATTACTCCAAAAAATGACATAGCTTGAGGACAACAATTCGCAATATCACATAATGCCAAATTTAGGCTGTGACATCCACAAGGAGTATAGAATGTTCTAGGGTTAATATCTAATAATCTTCTCTGCACTCCATTATGTTTTCCTTTCATATTTGATCCATTGTCATATCCTTGGCCTCTTATATCATCAAGATTAAGTCCAAGATTTTTCAACACAATTTTTAACTCAGTAAAAAGTCCATGCCTTGATGTATCATCTACCTTCAAAAATTCAACCCAATATTCTTATATCACTGCAGAGGTTGCTGAATCATCGTATTACAAGGGACATTTGTTCCTTATGACCTGCATCTGGAGTACAATCTAGTATAACCGCATAATATTTGGCCTTTTTAACTTTTGCAATGATTGATTTTTTCACTTCATGTGCTAGCATCTGTATCAACTCATTTTGGATTTTAGGACCAAGATGTGTATAATGAGTTTCACTTGATTGTATCCGACGAATGTGTTCTTTCATTATTGGATCAAACTCCGTTATCATTTCAATCATTTGCAAAAAATTACCATTGTTTTCAGCATAAATTTTCTCATAATCTCCTCGAAATGCCAAGTTATTTTTTTGCCAATCTATGCACAATAACAATTATCCTCTTTAATAGTTGTCTCCAATGCTCCTTCTCTTTGTTGATTTCTACTTGTATACTATCATCAATTGTCTTATTTTTTTCCAACCTTTTCTCCAATTCAATCCAGTTAATCATACAATCAATATGTTCCTTACTTGCTTCATGATTTTTCAGACTACGACTCAAGCTATGCCAATCTTTGTACCCTTCATTAGCCAATTGACCAATTTTGTACATGGTACTTTGAGTTTTGAATAATTTGCAACAGAAGCAAAATACTTTGTCGGAAGAAATTGAATACACAAGCCACTTTCTATCTTCTTTTTCGCCATTAGGTAGTAATCTCTTGTAATGTGATGCATCAAATGCCTACCATTATTGTCCTTAGGAAACAAAACACCATCAACTCTACTTGAACCCCTTTCAGCTAAAAAATCCCGAATATTTTGATCAATCTTATCCCAATTTGCTGGATCATCAACATTAAGTGGAAACAAAGTCTCTTGATTTTCAGATTGATTATTAACCACATCCACATCATCTTCATCATTCGATTCATTTACATTGAGGGTTTGAATCAATTCTATATCCAAAGATTGATCAAGTTCTTCAACATGAATGTTGTTTTCATTCTCTTGTTCCACATTCGTTGGATTATCAATTGTTTCTTCTACCATCATTCTCTTGTTACTAGAAACATATTTATCAATATTTCCTGCTTGACTTTGAATTAATGCTTCTTCCTTTTGCTTTCTCTTTCTTTTCTGATAGCCAGATAGATGTTTGGTATTGGAAGCCATTAATTATATATTTTACCTAAAAAATGTGTAAGAATTATCCAAATATTAAAACTCTTATAGTCTTATGTTGTCAAAATTTTTCTAAGAAATTATATTAACTACAAGAAAAACCTATCTCAAGGGAAGAATTTCCAATTTGATATTTTTGCCTATATTATGCTCCGCTTAGTTAACTGTAACCAAATATGCAAGATATAAACAAGATTCCGATTCTTACTAATAATCTTAATCACCAAGACAAAATCAAAAAAAAAAAAAATCCAGCGACATTGAAAGCTACAAATGGAAACTTTAATCTTGTGTCTCATACCTTATCGAACCTTAGGTAAAGAGAAATTGAAGCTCTAATCTTTAATTTTGTGCTAGAAGCTTTAATCCAAACACAACAAATTCTGCAAAAGCAAATTCTGATTTCTGCAATAAGAGAAATAGGGTTATAGTATTAAAACCCCAGATTGAAAGAAACATCATCAAATTCAAACCCACTAGTCACTAGAGAAGATACGAACCTTGCACAGACAGCACAGTTACACTGAATGATTAGAATCGATGAATGGGAAAGAAAGAAATGTCAACAATGATGTGAACAACAAGTCAGCACTCAACAACTTAGGTAGCGAACTAGCAATTGTTGAATGTTGAGCCTCGATCGATGCTTCCTTGTTCAAAAATTTTGATAGAGGGCAACAACCGACAAGAGACTGCAATAGAAAGGCTGTAAGGGGAGGAGAAGCATCACAGGTGGCTTCGTGGAACAACGGCAAGTCGGCGACGCGGAACGACAGTAGCAGTGCGGACCGACGCGGAACGACAGCAGCAGTGCGGACTGACGGTGTTAGTTGCTGGCGGCAGGGGAAATGAAAAATCGAGAACCTGTGGAAGAAGAAGGGGAAATAGGGTTAACTTATCATTTTACACTTTTACATAAAGTTTTTAAAATTATAATTAAGTCCTGAAAAGTGTAGCATGATTATTACAAAGACCCTCTATTTTGCTCCAACTAATGGGCCCCCTAAGATGATGGGCCCTGAGACAGTTGACTCTTGGGACTGTGCTCAGGTCCGACCCTAGTCATTCGGTGCCCGCTCTATGTGCTTCCTCACCATGCATTCAGGATAAGTACACCTGTAGTAACTCCTGCGACATCCAAAATTAGAATCAATCATCTTTTCCATAGCCGAAACATAAGAACTGCGACATCCAAAATTAGAATCAATCATCTTTTCCATAGCCGAAATATAAGAACGACATTTTTAGTTTACTCAATCCTTAAATAGTTACCTTGGATTTGAGTTTCCTTTAACAACCTTTGCCCGTACTTTCGCCAATGAAATCCATCATCCAAGGCAACTTCATCGTAACTTTCTATCAAAATTGTATATTTTGGTTGGCAAGCGGATCTAGCATATGAGCTCATTTTGACATTATCAAGGTTCCTAAAACAATTGAACAAGATCATATAAGAATTCCATGAACAAAGTAAGAAAGAAGCACATATTAAAATTTGTTGGTGACTAACCTTTTGTGTGAGCTATAATCATTTATGGCCATTTGTTTTGTTAAACAATTACTTGCATGATTGCAAGAGGGGTTAGCTTTAGGGTGCTTATGTGAGCCCTTATAGATTATTTCCGCGACATGGCCTTCGGTAGAGTATTCGACCTTCTTGGTCACTTTGCAAATTGGATGTGTGCATCTGTAGTAGCTCCTCAGGAACTCGCTGTTTTTCACATGTTTCTGCCCATACTTCCTCCAATTGTGTCCGTCCGAGGGTGGATTCTTTGCCTTAACTTGCCTCGGTGGTGGCTTAGCGATAACGGCCACAAGCTTAACTGGCTTAGAATGATCACTTAGCACCAAACTAGCATTATTTCTTTCCTGATTTTCATCGATAACATCCTTGGCTTCTTTATCTTGTGTCCTTTCCGATGGAATAATCATAGAGATTGCATGATTTTTCTGTTCAACAATCAAACATTTAAGCTTTTTCAAAAACAACTATATATAAATTACAACACAATCTAAAGACATATGTAGCAATTAGCAATACCGATTCAAGGAGATCCTTAGACCCCGTGGCTTGAACATAATCTGAAGTGGGAAGGATTGCATTATCCTACAAGAAGAAAAAATAATAATCAGAATGAACAAACTATTTGTTTTTGAAATAACAAATATTAAAAACAACTATACACAAACTATAACACAATCTAAAGACATCGCAAGTGATACCGGTTCAATAAGATCCTCATACCCCATCGCTTGAACATAATCTAAAGTGGGAAGGATTGCATTATCCTAAAAAAGGAAAAAACAATAATTAGAATGAACAAACTATTTGTTTTTGAAATAACAAATATAAAAACAATTATACACAAACTACAACACAATCTAAAGACAGAGCAAGCATACCGATTCAAGAAATTCTTCAAACCCCATCGTTCGAACAAACTATTTGATTTTGAAATAACAAATATTAAAAACAACTATACACAAACTATAACACAATCTAAAGACATAACAAGCGATACCAATTCAAGAAGATCGTCATGAACATAATTTGAATCGGGAAGGTTTGCATTTTCCTACAAAAAGAAAAAACAATAATCAGAATGAACAAACTATTTGCAACTATACTCAAACTACAACACAATCATAAGACATAGCAACCGATACCGAATCAAGAAGACCCTCATGCCCAGTAGGTTGAGCATAAACCTACAAAAAAGTAAATAATGAACAAACTAGCTATTTGTTTCTGAAATAACAAATGATACATGCAATTTCTGGAATTTTACCTTACATGCATCATGATTCGAATAGGATATCAGGTCAGATGTCTGAAAATCGAAGTAGTTTGCAGGTAAGGAGCGGTCTAAGGGTGGAGGTATGCCCATGTGAAGGTCTGCTCCATTAGAAGTGAAACCTACACCTGCTACTTGATTCTCAAGAACCGGAGGAATATCCGATAAACTCACCATTCTTTCGATCGCACTTTGGTCATTGAGTTGCCAAAGCTGTAAAGTTTCCACTAGATCATAATCATCATAATACATTGAGGGATTGAAATCTTCCATCACGTACTGATGAATCACTGATCTTGCAGAAGCTGCAACTTCTAAAAATCAATTTATAAAAAAAAAATTGTGAACTAAAATTAAGAACAAAACCCTACAAAAAATCAAGATTCTGATGGCAATAACAAAAAATAACAACAACAACAACAACAAAAAGAAAGAAAATAACTGTGCAATTATTAAAAACATGAAAAAAAAGAAGAAGAAGAAGTATATTAAGGGTAAAAAACACACTCAATTTAAGGAAGAGAGATGTCGAAGAACACAACGATCAGCACTTTGTTGATATTAATCTTCTCTATCAAAAAAGAGAAAGAAGAGCAAAGCTACAACACTTTGTGTCGATCATATATATATATATATATATAACAAGGTGACCTAGTAAATATCTCTAACTACTTAAACTCCATCAAATGTTATTTGTAAAGTTTTAAAGAATTTATTATATTTTTAAAGTTAAAGTCTAGTTATGCAATTAAAAAATCTAATTATTAATTAACTATTAATAAACGGATTATGCTGGATAAAGGTCCTAAAATGTATGCTAGAATATAGGGATCATTGGGTTTGGATAACGTTATCTTTATTTTAAATTAAGATATCTTAAATAGAATTAGTGAAATATATTTTAGTGTGTTTATATATCTGATATTTTAAAATAAAATTACATAAAAATAGTTAAATATTCATTGTTCATCTAAATTTCATATTAAAAATAAATAAATTATAAATCACCTTATTTTTTTTTATCTTCCACAGAATAATAAAATTAAATTTCTTTCAATAATATTATCATACATATTCAAAAATTATTAAAAAAATTACATTTAAATTAAATTATTAATAAAAAATTATTGATAAGCAAGGTTTTAAATGCATATGTAAGATATAAACAGCAATCTGAAAGATAAATATTTATAAATATTAGGTAATTCAATCTATAAATAAAAAAGGATCATTTTGGATCAAGTATACTTGATTCTGTTTATATGTGTAAATAATATGAGAAAATTATACAAAAATGGTTATTTAATTAAATCTTTTATCTTTTCAAATTTAAATTAAGCAATAATATGTAGTTATTCGATTATATTCATTTACTAAAAATATTTTAAGTATATATTTAAAAGATTCAATAAATATTAGAAATACAAATCTTTACTAATGATTGTTTAATAATTTATAGGATATATTAAACTATATTTAACGTATATTTTAAATTAAAAAATTTAAATTGTGAATAAGTCTAAATTTTGCAAATATCATTTATATTAAGTTTAATTAAAGTATTGCTTATAATATTACTATTTAAAATCTAAGAATTAATATTTTTGATAAATTCAAGAAAATTAACAACCGGTGTTTTTAAATTGAACAATTTAACCGATCAACCAAATTCATAAACTCAAATAATTATATATATATATATATTTTTAAAAAAATTATATAGGCATTATTTATTTTAAGGACTAGAATTGGTAATTCCGTCGGTAGTTATCGACGGAACTAGCATTCCGTCGATAGTTACCGACGGAACTAACATTCCGTCGGTAAACAACAACACTTGTAAATGCAATCCGAACCCATTAAAGGATTTGCCGACTGAATATTTTATTCAGTCAGTAAATACTGACTAAATTTAATTCAGTCGGAAAGCACTGACTGAATTTAATTTAGTCGGTATTTTTCCGACTAATATTTATTCAGTCAATAATCATCGACTGAATTTAATTCAATCGAGAATTTTATCGTTATTTACATGTTGTTTTTTTTTTTTTTTTTTTTTTGTAGTGTAAGCACATAGAAGCATGCCAAGAGTTAAACACATAGAAATATGTATAGCACGACATGGTACATAAACAATACAATGTATACACTAATTTTTTTAATAAAGTGTCAAATACTAAATTATGTGACACAAAGTGTTGACTCGCTCTAGTGTGCCAAAATCCCAAATTTTGACATAACCTATGGAACCCTAAGCTTGATTTATCTTTATGTATTTTTAGCCATAAACTTAAACCTTTCTAGCTAGCTTATAATCCATCCAAATGCATGATATAATCCTAGTGTGTCAATTATTCTCAAATTGAGTACACCACTCACTCAACTCACTTGATGCACTATAAAAGCATCAGGATTAGTTTGTTTAATTTTTAAGCTTGTTTACTACTCTAAAATGCAAATTTTACCATGCCTAGGATAACTAGGCTTCTAATGCTAATTGACACATCCTATACTTATTTAATGTGAAGGAATTAAATTCATAGGAATATAATACCTTTGGATCTCCTTAAGTTTATTAGGTGCTTACTAGGGATAAATGTCATCCTAATTATCCTTCTAGGCTTTTTGGAAACCTTGACCTTTGTGGTATCATTAAGATTAACTCTAGGGAAAACCTTCCTTATAACTTTGCTGCTACTCCTAGGCTTAGAGGCTTCGTTGACTTTTTTCCATAGCCAAAGGGAATCCTATGGTAGATTGGCACATCGTCTTGGACTTAGGCTTGTGTCCCAAACTTTTATTATCCTTAGATGGTTTTTTCCTTCCTAGACCTAAGTTTCATTTCTTAGATCCCTTTGTTATTTCCTAATGGTACGCTCTAGAGTATCAACCCTGGAGCTCAAGACTTAATTCTCTTTCTCCAATTCCCTCATTCTACATTTTCATTCTTAGAATGACACTATATAAAATTAACTCTGAGAGCATGGGATTTTCTATCTTAATGATATCTATCATGCACTAAGATCTAATATATCATGATTTTAGTTGCATAATAATGTGGCTTGATCTTTGCAACTTGTTGGGACTATAGATGCATGTAGAGGGGGTGAATAGATGCTTGTCGACTTTGCTTTCATGTTCATCTATGACTTGAGTTTTTACGCTCAAATATGTAAATTATAACTCAAAACTGAAACATAAATAAGAGCAATACCATACACATGAGGATTTACATTGTTTGAAACCTCCCAATTCCTACTCCACCTCCTATGATCCATAGGTGGATCACGTCTCTCAGAATTGCTATTATCTTTCCTCCTCTTTGGATAGTTCTAGAGGTGAAAAAATCTCTTACAATAATATATTCTTATAACAATTCAAATGAAATATATAAGCAAAATAAAATGATACAAACAAATATACTTTACATAACTAAGATCTTGCTTTACTTTGTCTTTGGATTGCTCATTGAAAGTTCTAGATGCAACAACACTTTTCCAAGGATCCTCAGTTATAGAAACCTCCTAAAAACTTGCTTTTATAAGCTTCTACCTGAGTCTAGAATCCATTGATCAGTCTACTGCTCTATTGTAGTGTCTAAGAATTTAAATGTTGCTACAAATTTATCCACTCAGTGTCTCCTTTTTGGTTTATTAGTTTGGCATCAATCAATTGACATTATAATTTCTAGTCAACTGTTGATGTACCTGTCGATTGCCTAGTAGATTGGTCCTTCAATATAAATATTATATTGATTGGCATTTTGACCTGAATCAATTGTACAATTGTCTCATCCATCAACTAACTGCTATCTGTTAGGACCATTGGTTGTAGCTAGAGAGGTGAATACATGCTTTTAGATTTCTGATGTGTATGTTTCATATATAGTTTTTGTTATTATTTTGCATAATTTTGTTTTATCATATGAGCATATTTTGCATGCTTTCATCTCATTTGTATTATTTTCACTCTTTTAATTCGAAGAACTGTTCTTTGCACTTGTTGAATGACAAGATGCAAAATTGGAGTAAAAACCTTGGAAAGAGAGTTCATAGCAAGGAACATGCTCTGGTCATCTCCCATGACACTGGCAAATTCTTTCAAGTGTAATTTGAAGTGAAATGGAGCAACGACTTAGCCTCCAGCAACTCTCATAGGCAAGTCGTGCTCCCTAGCACGATTGTGCCACCTTGCAATCACCGAGAAGAAATTCTAAAGACACACAATCTGGTCATGGCAATATCTTTAAAACCAGCATGGTCGTGCCCCCCTATCTCCCAGCATGACTATGGCTCGTAGCCAACACCTCAGTATTTTTGGAAGGGTCTAACATATTTGGTCACGTTTGGAGGGCTACAAAAGGCCCAAAGGCGCTTGTTTAGGGGAGGAGGTGTTTCTCCGTGATAGGAAACCCTAGGAGAATCATTTCCAAGGAGTTATCGGAGTTTCCATCCACCATAAAGTTTGGAGATCTTCCGAAGACAACGACACACATGCCTAAGCATTCTCTTCTTTTTTTTTCTCTTTGATTTTGAGTTGTGGAATGTCTTCTTCTAATCTTTTGGTTGTAAATTCATCTCCATGGAGTAGTAGTCTTAATTCTAGGATGAGGGAGTAGTCTGATGTATTATTTATGCTATTTTTATATATCTAATCGTTTGTCTTTATTGCATGATATGTTGATCCATAATCCAACCTTATTAAGCATACATGATTATGACACTAACTGTGCATCTTCATATCCCACGAGACGCAGGGAAGAATCAAAAGGCGAACTGATGTGTGGGAAAATCCGTAAATGCACGGAGATGTTGTCAAGTAATAATAAGATCGAATCCACAAGGACTGGTGATCGACTACTAGTCTACAAATCAACTTAACAGTCTAGACCAAATCAAAAGTGTGAGTTGTCATGAATGCAAATCAGAATCTAAAGATGAGAGGGAAACAAAGAGGGTGAAAGAGAGAGAATTCAGATAGAGCATAATAAGAAGATAAAATGTGATCTAGACAAGAAGATAGAACATAATTAGGGCAAGAAGACAGAGGAAAGACAGATAGAGAGAATGATCATAGGATTTCGGTTTCACCTCCATGCTAACAAACACTTAACCTATGTCACAATTCTCATCCTCAATATTAGCTTGTGTAGGTAGACAATCCTATGATATTCGATATAAACTTTTACTTCTACAACTGCATATCAATCCTAACCATTATCTATAACGAATTAGGATTGATCCATTAAGCTCTACGATTGCCTAGGGTTCCTTGCGGCAAACCGGATTGCACTATCCTATCCGATTCTTCATGTCTCAGTTTTTTATAGGTTGGAGAGTTGAGTTTTCCTTTCATTTCATCCCCAAACCCTCGTAGGATTCAAATCTTATGCTTTTGGCATAAAGATTATGTTAAAATAGTAGATCTAGACCACAATCACAAAACTTCATAGAAATAAGATAAGAAGCATGCATAGATCAAAGAAAAGTGTTTACATCACATAGAAGTTACTCCCTAACCCTAGAATCCAAAATAGAGAAGATGATTAACAACTTCATAGAAGTTACCCCATATGAGCCAACATGATTAACAATCTCAATCAAATTGAAGTTACCCCATATGAGCCAACATGATTAACAATCTCAATCAAATAGTACGAATGTACAGAAAATAGAGAAGAGGAAGAAATGCTTAGATCGCTCGATGAATCTGTCTCCTATCCTCTCCTGATTGCTCCTTTGTGCATGGATGGCTTCTCCTCATCTTCAAGACGCCTTCTTTGCCTTCTTGAGGTCCTTCGACTACCCTAGATCACGATCCCCTTACAAATCGGGCAAATTCCCCTTTTATAGGCACAAAAGACGATGTCCGACATGGGCCGTGCTACTGGGCACGATCGCTCATGTCGGGTGCTGAGGCGCAGATCCATTGGGCATGATCCATGCTGTTGGGCACGACTCATGCTGTTGGGCATGGCCACTCGTGGCGTGGAAACCAAACCTGCCATGGGTGATGCCACTAAACACGACCACCCGTGACATGGCAGCAAAGCCCACCACAGACTGTGCCACTAGGCACGGTCGCCCGTGGCGAGGCAGTCGAACCTGCCACGAGCCGTGCCACTGGGCATGGTCACCCGTGGCTGGGCAGAACTCCTTGGCTTGGTCTTTTTGCCCTCCTTTACGCTCCATTCTTCGCTCCTATCATCCAAAATACATAAAAACAGTATCTAGGAATAATAAAATATGAAAAATATAGTATAAAATCAAATTATCTCAAATTATACATGCAAAAGTGGGTCGAATGTAGTGAGAAATCAAGATAAAAATCCTATATACTTCACACTGTCAGATATTCCTTTACTAGCACAACCTTGACCTTGCCTTCTAAGCCCCTCCATCAACCTTGCATCCCTCAAATAATTCCTTATTCTTCATGCCTTGCCTTCAAGAGCTTCATTTGGGCTTATCCTTATTGTCGGGTCTTCATTTGCCAAGTCATATTTGGACTTACATGACCAAGCCTCAAGCTTGGACTTACACTGTCAAGACTCCCATACTTGGACTTCACCTTTGTCAAGATCACACTTGGACTTTCCTTCGCACTTGTCACATGCACACTCAATAGTGCATATCAAATACAGATGCAAACCCTAACTTAAACCCTTTGTCCGATCATCAAAACCTAAGGGTACATCGATTGCTCCGACAATCTTCACCTTTTTGATGTTTGGCAATCGTTTAAATTAGGAAAATAATATAGAAACAATACATATATAAATAAATATGCAATCTACTCATGCATATATAATGGAACCTAATCCTTGGCTCTCCCTTCACCTAAGCTCCCCCTTAAGCTAGGATTCCTTACAAAGGTATTTAGATTTCTCACTTAAATCTAAACTTCTCCCCCTTTGCCATACATCAAAAAGTGCTCCAACAATATCTCAATTATTGGACTCTAATATCTCTAATGATGATAATCATTATGTATTAATCCCTCATATGATTACATACATGTATATCATCCCTTTGGTCATTTTCTATTGCTAAAAATAGTTTCAACCTGTCTCAGTCAACTGACATAGTCCCAGTCGACTGCCCTCATCGAATCAACCTCACAGAGTCATTCCATCTTTGATGAACAGTATTACCAGTCGACTGATTTCTGATAGCAATCAACTAGCACTAATATTTCAGCCTAAACTCATTTCTGAATTTAATTTCAGAAATACACCAGAAATTCCCTAGACCTCCAAAAATTCTAAAATTTTATAGAGAAGTTTATTTTATCATTATCTACTTGAGGAAAATAAAATTAAAAAATTAATACATCATGAATCCCAATATAGATATAAAATTCAAAAAGTATCTAAATCGTTCAGTTAAACCTTGACTTAAAGCTCTAGTTTTAACTTCCTCTTGATATATTTACATATACTAAACCATAATGCATCCCTAGCATTGATTTATATGACATCTATACATCTAAAATCAATTTTCATGCAATATCAAAATCATTTCATATTTTTATGCATGAATCTCATCTCAATTGTGCTAACCAACTAGTTTAGAGACTCAAGTCCATCTCTAAATCCCTTGGCACATTTTATGACCCATCTAAAATTCCAAGCAAGGTCTACTTGAGATCCATTAACTATGAGTCCCAAATTGACTCTTTGAGCTCACCCTAGAGCTCTTAACTCTAGCCACCTTCCTAGATCACTCATCTATTATGGATAAACTACAATGATGCACCTCGGGTGACAATTGACCTAACCACTTTACTCTCCTAACCTTAGGCATATTGTCTTTGGTTAATTTCTTATTATCATAGTTATATGCAACCCTTACATATATCTTTTCTTTGACCTTCGAGATTTCTCCCTTGTCATTAGCATGTGCAATCATTGCATATGTCCTTTCTTTGGCCTTAGGCGATGATGATCGGTATCCCAAACCTGATCTATCGCCATTGGGTATTTGACTACCTAAAATTTTATCAAGTCCTTTAGATCCAATAATGAATCTATCTAGGATTTTTTCTACCCTATCAAGCTTTTCCCTCAAGACTTGATTTACCAATCCTAGGTTTCTAATCCAAGAATTGATTTGTCCAACATGGACACTCCTAGCCCTATCCTTCCTAAGCATATGTATCCCCTTCTTGGGATTACACTTAGGTTTTCCATCACCTTCATCTCATTTGTATTATTTTCACTCTTTTAATTCGAAGAACTGTTCTTTGCACTTTTTGAATGACAAGATGCAAAATTGGAGTAAAAACCTTGGAAAGAGAGTTCATAGCAAGGAAAATGCTTTGGTCATCTCCCATGACACTGGCAAATTCTTTCAAGTGTAATTTGAAGTGAAATGGAGCAACGACTTAGCCTCCAGCAACTCTCATAGGCAAGTCGTGCTCCCTAGCACGATTGTGCCACCTTGCAATCACCGAGAAGAAATTCCAAAGACACACGATCTGGTCATGGCAATATCTTTAAAACCAGCATGGTCGTGCCCCCCCTATCTCCCAGCATGACTATGGCTCATAGCCAGCACCTCAGTATTTTTGGAAGGGTCTAACATATTTGGTCACGTTTGGAAGGCTGCAAAAGGCCCAAAGGCTCTTGTTTAGGGGAGGAGGTGTTTCTTTGTGATAGGAAACCCTAGGAGAATCATTTCCAAGGAGTTATCGGAGTTTCCATCCACCATAGAGTTTGGAGATCTTCCGAAGATAATGACACACATGCCTAAGCATTCTCTTCTTTTTTTTTCTCTTTGATTTTGAGTTGTGGAATGTCTTCTTCTAATCTTTTGGTTGTAAATTCATCTCCATGGAGTAGTAGTCTTAATTCTAGGATGAGGGAGTAGTCTGATGTATTATTTATGCTATTTTTATATATCTAATCGTGTGTCTTTATTGCATGATATGTTGATCCATAATCCAACCTTATCAAGCATATATGATTATGACACTAACTGTGCATCTTCATATCCCACGAGATGCAGGGAAGAATCAAAAGGCGAACTGATGTGTGGGAAAATCCGTAAATGCACGGAGATGTTGTCAAGTAATAATAAGATCGAATCCACAAGGACTAGTGATCGACTACTAGTCTACAAATCAACTTAACAGTCTAGACCAAATCAAAAGTGTGAGTTGTCACGAATGCAAATCAGAATCTAAAGATGAGAGGAAAACAAAGAGGGTGAAAGAGAGAGAATTCAGATAGAGCATAATAAGAAGATAGAATGTGATCTAGACAAGAAGATAGAACATAATTAGGGCAAGAAGACAGAGGAAAGACAGACAGAGAGAATGATCATAGGATTTTGGTTTCACCTCCATGCTAACAAACACTTAACCTATGTCACAATTCTCATCCGCAATATTAGCTTGTGTAGGTAGGCAATCCTATGATATTCGATATAAACTTTTACTTCTACAACTGCATATCAATCCTAACCATTATCTATAACGAATTAGGATTGATCCATTAAGCTCTACGATTGCCTAGGGTTCCTTGCGGCAAACCGGATTGCACTATCCTATCTGATTCTTCATGTCTCAGTTTTTTATAGGTTGGAGAGTTGAGTTTTCCTTTCATTTCATCCCCAAACCCTCGTAGGATTCGAATCTTATGCTTTTGGCATAGAGATTATGTTAAAATAGTAGATCTAGACCACAATCACAAAACTTCATAGAAATAAGATAAGAAGCATGCATAGATCAAAGAAAAGTGTTTACATCACATAGAAGTTACTCCCTAACCCTAGAATCCAAAATAGAGAAGATGATTAACAACTTCATAGAAGTTACCCCATATGAGCCAACATGATTAACAATCTCAATCAAATTGAAGTTACCCCATATGAGCCAACATGATTAACAATCTCAATCAAATAGTACGAATGTACAGAAAATAGAGAAGAGGAAGAAATGCTTAGATCGCTCAATGAATCTGCCTCCTATCCACTCCTGATTGCTCCTTTGTGCATGGATGGCTTCTCCTCGTCTTCAAGACGCCTTCTTTGCCTTCTTGAGGTCCTTCGACTACCCTAGATCACGATCCCCTTACAAATCGGGCAAATTCCCCTTTTATATGCACAAAAGACGATGCCCGACATGGGCCGTGATGCTGGGCACGATCGCTCATGTCGGATGCTGAGGCGCAGATCCATTGGGCATGATCCATGCTGTTGGGCACGACTCATGCTGTTGGGCATGGCCACTCGTGGCGTGGAAACCAAACCTGCCATGGGTGATGCCACTAAACACGACCACCGGTGACATGGCAGCAAAGCCCACCACAGACTGTGCCATTAGGCACGGTCGCCCGTGGTGAGGCAATGAACCTACCATGAGCCGTGCCACTGGGCATGGTCACCCGTGGTGGGCAGAGCTCCTTGGCTTGGTCTTTTTGCCCTCCTTTACGCTCCATTCTTCGCTCCTATCATCCAAAATACATAAAAACAGTATCTAGGAATAATAACATATGAAAAATATAGTATAAAATCAAATTATCTCAAATTATACATGCAAAAGTGGGTCGAATGTAGTGAGAAATCAAGATAAAAATCCTATATACTTCACACTGTCAGATATTCCTTTGCTAGCACAACCTTGACCTTGCCTTCTAAGCCCCTCCATCAGCCTTGCATCCCTCAAATAATTCCTTATCCTTCATGTTTTGCCTTCAAGAGCTTTATTTGGGCTTATCCTTATTGTCGGGTCTTCATTTGCCAAGTCATACTTGGACTTACATGACCAAGCCTCAAGCTTGGACTTACACTGTCAAGACTCTCATACTTGGACTTCACCTTTGTCAAGATCATACTTGGACTTTCCTTCACACTTGTCACATGCACACTCAATAGTGCATATCAAATACAGATGCAAACCCTAACTTAAACCCTTTGTCCAATCATCAAAACCTAAGGGTACATCGATTGCTCCGACAATCTTCACCTTTTTGATGTTTGACAATCATTTAAGTTAGGAAACCAATATAGAAACAATACATATATAAATAAATATGCAATCTACTCATGCATATATAATGGAACCTAATCCTTGGCTCTCCCTTCACCTAAGCTCCCCCTTAAGCT
This sequence comes from Zingiber officinale, assembly GCF_018446385.1. NCBI lineage: Eukaryota > Viridiplantae > Streptophyta > Magnoliopsida > Zingiberales > Zingiberaceae > Zingiber > Zingiber officinale. The sequence continues at coordinate 141,201,793 of NC_055992.1, forward strand.
AGGATTCCTTACAAAGGTATTTAGATTTCTCACTTAAATCTAAACTTCTCCCCCTTTGCCATATATCAAAAAGTGCTCCAACAATATCTCAATTATTGGACTCTAATATCTCTAATGATGATAATCATTTTGTATTAATCCTCATATGATTACATACATGTATATCATCCCTTTGGTCATTTTCTATTGTTGAAAATAGTTTCAAACTGTCTCAATCAACCGACATAGTCCCCAGTCGACTGCCCTCATCAAATCAAGCTCACAGAGTCATTCCATATTTGATGAACAGTATTACCAGTCGACTGATTTCTGATAGCAATCAACTAGCACTAATATTTCAGCCTAAACTCATTTCTGAATTTAATTTCAGAAATACATCAGAAATTCCATAGACCTCCAAAAATTCTAAAATTGTATAGAAGTTTATTTTATCATTATTTACTTGAGGAAAATAGAATTAAAATTAATACATCATGAATCCCAATATAGATATAAAATTCAAAACTATCTAAATCGTTCGGTTAAACCTTGACTTAAAGCTCTAGTTTTAACTTCCTCTTGATGTATTTACCTATACTAAACCATAATGCATCCCTAGCATTGATTTATATGACATCTATACATCTAAAATCAATTTTCATGCAATATCAAAATCATTTCATATTTTTATGCATGAATCTCATCTCAATTGTGCTAACCAACTAGTTTAGAGACTCAAGTCCATCTCTAAATCCCTTGGCACATTTTATGACCTATCTAAAATTCCAAGCAAGCTCTACTTGAGATCCATTAACTATGAGTCCCAAATTAACTCTTTGAGCTCACCCTAGTGCTCTTAACTCTAGCCACCTTCCTAGATCACTCATCTATTATAGATAAACTACAATGATGCACCTCGGGTGACAATTGACCTAACCACTTTACTCTCTTAACCTTAGGCATATTGTCTTTGGTTAATTTCTTCTTATCATAGTTATATGCAACCCTTACATATATCTTTTCTTTGACCTTCGAGATTTCTCCCTTGTCATTAGCATGTGCAATCATTGCATATGTCCTTTCTTTGGCCTTAGGCAATGATGATCGGTATCCTAAACCCGATCTATCACCATTGGGTGTTTGACTACCTAAAATTTTATCAAATCCTTTAGATCCAATAATGAATCTATCTAGGACTTTTTCTACCCTATCAAGCTTTTCCCTCAAGACTTGATTTCCCAATTCTAGGTTTCTAATCCTAGAATTGATTTGTCCACCATGGACACTCCTAGACCTATCCTTCCTAAGCATATGTATCCCCTTCTTGGGATTCACACTTAGGTTTTCCATCACCTTCCTCTCCTTAGGCAAAGTTGGTTGTTTTTTGTTAGATTTAACCTTTGAATTTGATTTCCTAGGGTTATCAACGATGTTGACCATATTCCTATCGTTATATCTAAAATCATAATTATGCATAGATAAATAAACAACATTATTTCTAACATGCATGCAGAAATTTGAATTTGAATTAAATTTTAAATTGAGGTTTCCCTTCCCCTTTACCTTTGGAGCTCCCCGTAGACTTGAGTCTCCATTTTCCCCTCCATTTATTCAATTGGGTGAGCTTCTTAATTGCTCCCTCCCTTGGACATTTGGAGTGGCAGTGTCTCCGCTCACCGCACATGAAGCATATGAAGTGTTACTTCTTCTTGGCTCCATTGCTACAATTCACATTAGTTTCTAAATCAACCTTATTGAGTTTACGGTTTACCTCCTTTATCTTTTTTAGCAATGAGCACCTACTCTTGTAGTGTCACATCTCTCTACATTCAAAGCATTATGGGCCTTCCCACTCTTCTTGGTAGAGGTGATTGAGGGTTGAGCTTCCAAGATCTCCACTATCTCAGATTGCTTTTCTTCTTCTTCCCTCGAAGATGTAGACAATTCCACTTCTTCCTCCTCTTCGGATGTTGAGCACGTTTGAACATCCGATTGGTCCTTATCCTCCTCTTAGACCACTGAGCTCTTCTCCTTGAGCTCCTCTACTGTTGAATTTGTGTAGGATTTTCATGAAGAGCAATCACTTTGCTCCATAGCTCATGAGCACACTTGTACTCACCTACACAAGATAACACATTAGGAGGTAACAAATTTATCAAAAATTTTGTTACCTCCATGTTTGCTTCTGATTGTTCCATTTGCTCCTTAGTCCAATACCATGGTCAGAGACACTTTCCTTTCTTGTTCATCGAAGCTTCAAAAGGTTCCTCCAATGCTATACAATGGTTCCAATCCATTTGGAACCATGTCTCTAAGCGCTTCCTCTAATACTCGAAGTCTTCCCGCTCATTTGAAGTTGGAATTAAGATGTCCCATCCTAATGCTCTTTTTGATTCTATTGCGATACCACTTGTTGGTATGGACAATTTCTAAAAATCATCGCCTTTTTCTTCTAGTGCTTGCTCCCTTCGACGGTTAGTCCTTCAAAAGCGCTCATCGTTCTGATACCAATTGTTGGGACCTTGATCACCAGCTAGAAGAGGGATGAATAAACGGCCACCCAAATCATTCACTTCCTAAGTATTCGTTAGTACACAACAGAATATAAATGATAATACTAAAAATAAGAAAGACAATAATCAAACCACTAACACGTTGATTTAGTATGGTTCAGAGATGATGCTCCTACTCCAAGATATGCCCGTGAGATGGACAATCCCTTAATCCGTCGGTGGATTAGTCCTCAGAATTCCAGCTAGCTCAATCCTCCTCGATGGAGAAACCTCATCACAATCTCTTGATCACACACAAGGATCACACTGAGAGCTTTGGAGACTCTAATAGACTTCCAAGTCTATTTTTGTCACCTAAGCCAGTCACCCCGAGCTCTATTATATAGAGCTTCAGAGAAAACACAGAAACTGTGTTTCCACCACCAGTTGATACTTACCAATCGACTGGCTCTGTGGAATTCGGCAGTTACAATCTAACAGCTCGAATCTAGTCGACTTCCCAAACATGGATCATTCGACTGGTCTTCATGGGCTGAGAAAACATAAGCATTATATTCGCTCTCAGTCAACTACCCAATCGACTAGTAACCATAGAACCACAAACCCTAGAATTCTATTCTAGGTTTGTTGGTTCTCAACCACCATTTGACTGAGGAGATCAGATCCTCTGTCCCAAGATTCCCGTATCCCCGTGTCCCCTCGCTAATCAGACTAGCTAAATCACATCTCAAGGATACAGTGCACATCACGAGGATGTCATGACTGTCCGATCGCTAAAGGGATACGGGGACACGAGAATTTGGGATAGAGGATCTAATTTGTTGACTGAGACATATACCACTCGACTGGTAAACCCTAACTTAGGGTTTTACCCCTGAGTACAATTACTAATGCACTTATCCTCACCCGCACAACCTTAACCTTACCTTCTAGCCTTCTCTATCAGCCTTGCATCCCTCGGATACTTCCCCATCCTTCATGCCTTACCTTCAAGAGTTTCCTTCGACATTATCCTTATTGTCGGGTCTTCTCTTGCCATGTCACAATTGGACTTACATAGCCAAGCCTCAAGCTTGGACTTACACCGCCAAGAGGCTTGGACTTCACCTTTACCGAGATCATACTTGGAATTCTCATTGTACCTATCACCTTCACACTCAATAACGCATATCAAATACAGATACAAATCCTAACTTAACTCTTTGCCCAAATATCAAAACCTAAGGGTTCACCGATTGTTTTAATAGTTACAACCAGCAAATATGATTAACATTCTCAATCAAATAGTACAAATGCAGAGAAAACATAGAAGAGGAAGAAATGCTCAAATCGCTCGATGAATCTTCCTCCTAGCCACTCCTGATTCCTCCTTTATAAGTGGATGGCTTCTCCTCGCCTTCAAGATGCCTTCTCTGCCTACTTGGGATCCTTCGACGACCCTAAATCGTGATCCCATTGCAAATCAAGCGAATTCCCCTTTTGTAGGCGCTGAAGACAGTGCCCGACATGGGTCATGCCATTGGGTATGGCCGCCCGTGCTGGGCGCTAAGGAGTAGATTCACTGGGCATGACCCGTGCCGCTAGGCACGACCCGTGTCGCTTGGCATGACCCATGCCGCTAGGCGCGACCCGTGCCACTGGGCACAGGCACCCATGGCATGGAAATCGAACCTTCCATGGGTCATGCCACTGAACACGGTCGCCCGTGGTAGGGCAGCAGAGCTCGCCATGGGCCTTGCCACTGGGCACGATCGCTAGAGGGGGGTGAATAGTGATCGTCGAAAATTTTGAATTAGTACTAAGTTACACAACGGAAAATGAAAGAAACAAACAACGCTAACACAAGTTGATTTTATTTGGTTCAGAACCTTTGACAACTCCTACTCCAAGGTCTGCACTCGTCGAGTACTTTCATTGGGCAATCCACTAATAGTTCGCAAAAATGTGTTACAAGATGAGTACAAGAACTAAAAATAAGGTTACCGACAACAAGAAAAATATGAAAATCTGAGTCGCAAGTTATCGGAGGAGCTTCACAGTGTCCCAGGAGCTTTTTTGGAGCACCGAGCAAGAAGAAAACATGTCACAATTGTTGTTCTAAAGCTCGGGTCGAAAACCTTTAAATAGGTTCACTTTGGGTGCCTGGAACCCCTCCGGGCACCTGGACTACGCGGCTCAACCAATCAACGTGCTCCACGTCAGCTTGTGGATAATTTTTCGGGTCTAAGCACCTGGACCAAGTCTGGGTACCCGGATTGCCTAGGCGCCTCCGACACCCACTGGGCGAGCCTACTCCAAACGCCCGAAGTTCGGGCGCCCCGACCCTTTTCTTCAACAACCTTCTCCCTGCAAGAAAAGGTTAGTCCGGGCAATCAAAGATTATATCTCCCCTACAAAACAAGGTTAGCACAACATAGCAGATAGGGTAGTAATTAGATCCTGTCTCCTCAAGACTAGATCTAGTCTGGATTTCAACTTAGGCTTCCCAAATTGACCTAAGTTGGATCGACGCCTATAGTTCCCTCAACGGGGAATGCGTTCTCACTTGATCTCTCCTCCAGTTGTTTACCTTCACTTACCACTTGCAGTCACTTGACTTGCCTCTAACCCACCAGGTCTTTCTGTCAATTGTCAGGTCTGCTGACCTAATTGGACTTCAATCGGTTGTCAGGTCCCACGGACCCAACTAGACTTCCCGCCAGATATCAGGTCCCACGAGCCTATCTAGACTTCCGACTAGCTATCAGCCCCGTAGACCTAACTGGATTTCAGTCTGGTGTCACCAATCAACTCCTGCACACTTGGTAAAGTAGTTAGATAAATAATACATCTAACTTTAATATATTTGTCATACATCAAAACCAGATTATTAGTGCAACCTACACCAATAGTGGTGAGATAGCTGAACCTACCACTGGCCATGCCACTGGGCACGGTAGCCTATGGCAGGGTGGAGCTTCTTGGCTTGGTCTTTTCACTCTCTGTTACACTCCAATCTTCGCTCTTGTCATTCAATCAAATTATGAAAATGAAGCATAGAATCAAATTATCTCAAATTATACATGCAAAAGTGGATAGAATGTAGTGTGAAATAACAATGAAATCCTATATATTTCACACTTATCATGAATCCAACTCTCCGGCTCATAAGGACTGAAACTTGAGGAGTTGTTCACAAAAGTAGTCCAAAACCTTACGAGAACACCATTAGCTATCACAAAGCTTAATGTGTTTGCCTCGATTCATCGTCATGAAGTAGGCGATGACACCTAGAGGACCATGGGCATGTATCATGATAGGAACCTCCCTAAGAAAGCAATCATTTTAGTAAGGCTACCTTGAAAGTAGGCGTCGTGTTTGGGAAAGTACACCGGTATAATTTCAAAAGTCTATATTGATTACCACAGGATAGACCACTTTCATGCATGTCAACAATGAGATAAGAAAGTAAATAGTATTTAAGGTGTAAATAGTCATCGTTGTAAAACCATAATCCTATAATGGCTCCTCAAAAATGATTTTCTCCTAAGACTCCTCTTGCATTTCTTAATTTGTTTTATTCCTCTCACGATTCTTGCGATCTCAATTGTTTTATCTAGCATGTTTCACTATTTTGACTAGTACTCAGTTTACAGCCCCTATGAGTTCGATATTTTATTACTTAATGACAGTCGTGCACTTGTAGTTTTCACCTATCATGTTTTCGGTGTCATTGCCAAGGACTATGTCAAATCAATATTACTTTGACTGTGATTTAGTTAATATAGATTATTTCCTTAGTTGTTAGTGTTTCTTCTTTTTCTTTTCTTGTCTTTCCTTTCACTCTCCTTTACTGCCTTTTTTGACTTTTCTTTTTTTCAAGTGAACAAGTTTCCTTTTATGCATAAGTCTGATAAAGCAAAGCGAGAGCAATCAACCTCAATCATGGAAAACGATAAGAATAGACCTCTGAATGACTATACCACACCGAGTGCAAGGGGACGAAGATCTAGCATCGTAAAATCTCCGATTGACGCTGATAACTTTGAACTTAACCCAGTGTTGATCGCCATGATACAACAAAACCAATTTAGAGGTGCACCCATGGATAATCCTTATCTTCAACTAGAGGTATTCTTAGAATATTTTGAAATGATAAAATCTGATGGTGTTTCTGTAGATGTTATTAGGTTACGGTCATTTCCTTTCTCTATAAGGGACAAGGCTAGAGTTTGGCTGCATTCTCGTCCGCTAGATGGTATTATCAAATGGGATTAGCTGGAGAGACATTTTCTTGATAAATATTTTACTCCTAGCAAGACAACACATCTTAGAAATCAAATCACCATCTTTACGTAAAAAGATAAGGAGTCATTGTATGATGCATGGGACAAATTGAAGGAACATTAGATAAAGCCTACGATATCATCAAGACTGTGGCATGAAATCATCATCAATGAAAAGACAAAGGAGGTTCTATAGTTAGGGTTTGTCAGATAGGAGCTACACCTTCTTAAGAAATTCAAATAGAGCAAGTAAATGTCATTTACAACTATCACTCCGATTGGAGGAATCACCCAAAGTTATCTTATGAGAATAATCAAGAACAAGTTGAGCAGGGAAATCATGAACCACCATCGAGATCTCAACAATTATAGAAATCCAATATAGAGACATTATTGGAAACCTTTATTGCTACCTAAACCAAGTAGAATGATGAAATCCAACAATTGACATATAAGCTCGAATACCTTGCTAACTATATTAAGTGCTTGAAACTCAATATGTGAAGGGAAGCAGCTCTTCTTTGAGAGCTGCAGGTGGATATCCAAGACAACCCAAAACAAACTCCATCGAACATTGCAATGCTATCTCTTTAAGGAGCAGTAGAGCTTTAGCAGAGCTTCAAGAAAACAAGGAGGAAGAAGACATTACGCTGAACCAAAAAGATGGAGTTACTCAAATTTCACTTAATGAAGATAATACCCCTAAAAATTCTGAGAAGAAGATTGAAGAACCTAGCTCCAAAGATCTAGTGAGTACCTACACACCACTGGTACCCTTCCCTCAGAGATTGGTCAAAACAAAGAACAACGAGAAATTTGAAAAAAAAAAAAATTAAGATGCTCAAGATTATTTTCATGAAAGTACCCTTCCTTGATACTTTGTAACAAATGCTGACATTTGCAAAGTTCATGAAGGACATTCTCTCGTACCAAAGAAAGGTAGAAGACTTCAACATGGTCACTTTAAAGGACGAGTACAGTGCATTAATGTAGAACAAATTACCTCCAAAATTCAAGGACTCATGTAGTTTTTCAATTCCTTGCATGATTAATGGAACTAACTTTAAAAAGATTTTTTGTGATCTTGGTGCTAATGTAAGCCTCATGCCCTTATTGATTTGCAAGAAACTAGGGGTAGGTAAGTTGAAACTAATGACATTAACGTTGAAGCTTGCAGATCAATCTAATAGGTACGCATTAGATATTCTAGAGGATGTTTCAGTGAAAGTAGGAAACTTGGTGATTCCTACTAATTTTGCAGTACTTAATATGGATGAGGACCTTAAAATACTAATCATCTTAGGAAGACATTTTTTTAGTCACCGCTGGAGCTATAATCGATATCAAAAATCATAAACTCTCCTTGATGGTTGGAAAATATAAAATTGAGTTTGATCTATCTAAGCTACTAATCGATTGCATGTTGAGAATATATATTATAGGGTGGATAGCTTGCAAGAGGTGGACAAAGAAGAAACCCATGGACGACCGCTAAATGATCTTTTGAAGTTGAGCGGCCATATGGAAAAATCAGATGATGACGTGAGAAAGATGAACAAGTATATCATTCCATCACAAGCAAGAATAAAACATCGACTTCCATATGGAGATTTCCACAAGGGAGGGGCACATGCACCCTTCAAACTAGAAGCTCCAAGTTAGAACTAATAAGGGTCAAGCAAATAACCTAAAACAAGTGTTTTTTAGGAAGCAACCTAAGTTCTTTTTAATTTTATGTTTGACTTTTTCTTTTATTTTTGTATCATAGATTTTTTTTTGTTCTAATCTATTACAAGGCCAACAGCGACTATGATCTGGTCGTAGCAATCGCCACGAGAATGGAGAGCATTCTAGAGATAAGCACATGTAAGTCATGTTGAGAAACAAGGTCATGCCACATTCTGGCTACAAAAACATCAAAAACAGCAATTGACACAGGTTAGGCGTTCCCACAAGCACGGTTGTTTGTCACTTGCTGGACATCGGTAGACCAAATTTCAAATAGCCTTAACTTTTGATCCGAGATGAACTATGGGGTGAACAACTAGTCAAATTGAATCTCTTTGAAAGATTTACAAAGCTCATCAGTACTTTTTTAGGATAAAGATGCTCAAATGATGACACAATGACGAGAAAGTGAAACACGACGAACAAGGACATCATCACTACTTTCTCCACAATCAAAGATGAGTAGGCTAAGCAAAGATGCATATCAAATGAAGGTAATGACAAGGTGGAGTAGTACTACCAATGCGCCGATGATCATTTTAGCCAGACGGATGAGCATCACGAGAGAGGAGCATTACATTGTGATCCTGTCCGAACCGGTTATCAGTGGACGCTGGGCACGTGGCGCTTCCTGCTAGAGCCTCGAATGCTCCGGTGAACCTGCAACAAAACCGAGCCGGGAGGGGTGTCCCGGCGACGACCCTCCGACGCTCAAGTCAGGCGAGGAATAACAAAAAGGTGGCTTCAAGATGAAGATTTTTCATACCTCCAGTGGAGAAATGGAAGCCTTATATAGATCTCTCAAAGAAGCCTGGGCGTGCCAATCAAAGCAACCACCTGCCTTTGACCATGCCCAGGTATGGGTCTGTCAGAAGGGCCATGTCTGAATATGGATCTGTCAGGGAGACGTCCATGAGACCATACTGTTACTGTATCAGCCTCTCCATGATGTGACGGCAAGATCGTGCGATCTTGTGTACGGCCTAATCATCAGACATGCTTCTGCTGATATCTCATATCCTGAGCCGAGCGCATAGGCCGCTCGGCACCCTTTATACCCTCGCCCCTATTTGGCCGAACGGACAACCCCCTCGGCCCTTGGCCCCTGCCGAGCGGACTCCCGCTCGGCCCTTCGGTCTTCCTGCCTTGGCGTCGGAAACATGAGCCCATGGATGGGCTTATCTCTAGCTCCGTTCGGACCTACCCATCCGCTCGGCTCGGCCATCCACCGCACAGCCTTTCATCGGTCCTCAGGTTGATCCCCTTCAGGAAGTGGGTTCCCCATTCTTACTGCCGGATCACATTGCTAGAAGATAATCAACATATACGACTAACACACTTATATAAGTAACCTCCCCCACCCCACCCCCCAACAAATAGAATTAGTTTTTAGTTTAGTTTTTGCTCAATTTTGTCATGCGTTTAGTTTTTTTTCTTTTCATATCATCATGTCGTCCATGCCATCATGTGATTGTTTGATTGGTCTTATAGCATGACTCTAGTATGATAGATTTTGTGTTCTTGTGATAGTATACTTAGCGATCTATTTTCTTATATCGATAGTAATATAACTTGAGCATTGTTTAGTCGTAAGAGTTTTGATGTTGACATACTTGTTTAGGATCTCTTTTCACATTATGCTTGATCTTAAGAGTTGATATGTATCTAAGAATAGTTATGATTCATAGAATTAAATTAGTACTTTTATTTCCTAGGTGACCTCTCGCTACATTTTGACTACAGAAGAAAAACATAGTATTACTTTATATATGCATGTGATATTGTCTTATTTATTATTGTGATACAACTCTTGTAAGAGACTTCTTCACCTCTGAAAAAGTTTCATAAAGGAGATAAGCTAGTGTGCAAGCGCCTCCTCTACATAGGTCTTGGAGTACTATCCTGAGGGAGGTTGGTAACCAAGTAAACCTCTATTTCTTTCGTTCTTATCTTTTATTTATTTATATTATGTTGCAAATACTAATTTTGACAGAAAGAACAAACATGTAGAAAAGTGAGACCATCAATATTCACCCCCTATCGATCTTTAATAGGAGAAAACCTCAAGTGCATAACTGTCATCAAGTAATAAAAGATATTGATCTCGTGGGGATTGTAAAACCAAGTACTAGTAAGAATTGTGAAGCAGGTAATCTAGATAATCAAGAATCACAAGAGTTGAGAAAGAAAGAAAACAAATTGAGAAAACACAATAAGTCATAGGAGAAATTTGATCTTGGGGAGCAACTCTAGGATTTCAGTTTCATCATGATGATTGTTAATATCCTAAATACTACTCACTTTCCTACCTTAATGCTTGTTCATATGCAGGTGGTCTATCAAGGTAATTGGTATAGACTTTTAAAATTATACCAGCGTACCTATCCAAATACACCGCCTACTTTCAAGGTAGCCTTACTAAAGTAACTATTTTCTCATGGAGACTCCTATCACGATGCCCCGCAGTTTTCAAGATGATATTCCCTACTTCGTGACATCAAATTAGGATAAATTCATGAGGCTCTGTGATAGCCAATGGTGTCCTCGTGAGGTTTTAAACTACTTTCATGAACAACTCCTCACATCTCGATCTTTATGGGTTAGAGATTTAGATTTACCTTTTGTCCTTCCCTGCATCCCATGAGATATAAAGATGTACAGTTAGTGTCAAAATCATATATGCATAATAAAGCTAGATCATGGATAAACACATCATGAGATAAAGAAAAGACAAATAAGTACATAAACAAGTGTCAACAAGTCGATCTGATTTCTTCCTCATCCTAAAATTATGAGTATTACTCCATAGCGATAGAGTTCCAACTGAAAGAAAAAGAATAAGGCATTCTACATCTCAAATCAAAGAGAAAAGAGAAGAGGAGCTTAGTCGTGTTGTTGTTGGCATCTTTAGAAGAATCTCTAAGCTCTCAGATAGACAGAAATTTTGATGACTCCTTGGAACGACTCTTCGAGGGTTTCCTGTCACAGGAAAAACCCTTAACCTTCAAACAAGAGCCTCCTAGACCTTTTTATAGTTCTTGGAACCGACCAAAATATACATAGAATTTCAAAAATAATGGGGCACCGCCATCCCACCACGGTCATGCTGGGAGGCACAGTCGGATCGTGCTACTCAAGTGACAAAGGTCAAGGGCTAGATACAGACCTGATAGTGGCCATGACCAAATCGTGTTAGGATCTGGGTATCTGAACACGACTGTGCTAGGTGACATGACCTGGTGTGTCGAGCTATGAGTAAATCTGGCTCCACGACGGATGTGACATGACCATGCCTGGGGGTATGGCCAGCCCGTGTCAAGTTCTAGAACCTCCACAACTACCTCGTTTCTCATCTAACTTCAGCTAGAGGATCACTCTCGTGTTATGGGGCACGGCCAGTTATCCAATTTCTCTCTATTATGTGTTTTCCGATACTAAATAAATGCAAAGTGGAGATAAATTAAGTTAACAATGAAATTTAACCAAAATGACAAAATAAAGTATCAAAAATATCTACATGCATATAACATGACCAAAAGTAGAGAAAGGTACTGAATATTCATAGAACTTACTGAGTGTAAAAAATCCAACAAGTGCTTAGGCAGGCAAGTTATCCATGCCTGGGCCATATAGAGGTCTATCATTGAATGAATATCCAATGCTAGGGGTCTCTAGAAGGCAATAAGTTAGGGTGATTCGAAGATGACAATTTATCACTCCTCCCCACGCCTTAGTTCTTTCCCAAGTCACCCTCACTCATCTCCTCCTAATCAACCATCCCAACCAAGTCCCCAGGGCGTAGCACAGATGGGGAGTGCATGGTTTTGTGGCTGAAAGGTCCAAGGGTCGATCCCCGGGGTGTCACTGCCTGGGGTTAACGTCTCCGCCATGCACTTTCCACCTGTGTACCTGCATTTACCTCCCTTCATATCCGTGGGACCGGCTCTAGGGGGGCCGCTGATGTGACGATTCCACATTTTTTTTTTTTTCTACAAAACGGCCTTTACCCATCCTACCATTCCCTTGATTTTCTTGAGAGCTAATTCTCTAATATCTTTCCATAAGAACAATTTTTACATAACAGAGATCACCCTATTTTAGAGGGCAATTTCACCCATTTTTACATAAGAACAATTTACAAAAGGATGTACTCAACTTTTTAAAATACCTAAAGCGCACTTTTAACTTTTTGTATTTACTAAAGAGCACATTTATTTTTCAAAATATTATTCTCCTTAAACCATGTTAAATAATAAAAAAAATCAGGAGGTCAACCTCAAAATATGCATTGTATTCTAAATTTATCTGATAATAAATTAGGAGGAAAAACCATCCACCTCCATAATTAATCAGGCAAAATCTAAACACCTGAATTGTTGGAGACCAAATTCCCACTCTTCTAATCCAGTTCACCCTAGCATCATCCTACTACTCTTAGCAGTTCAAAAATGACAACTTGACCCAGCTCAAATTTGACCAAATCATATTCACCTTTGTTCTACAGCATCGAACTCTGTTACTTGACTGTTTTACCTTTAATACAATCAATCTGCTCTCTAACATGATGAACCTCTTGCATAAATCAATATTTATCATTACAATAAAAATTGAAAGAAGTGAGGTTTAGAAACATTGTTTATCACAGTATAATGATCAGAGAAGATATTAGTAAAGATTATCCTGATGAAAATAAAAATAGTTGGGTCAAAAGTTTTCTTTGATTGATCTAGCAAGGGAACAAATACAAATTCGTTAAAATTTTACCACAATGTCTAATACCTTTAGAATCTATCGGAAAAAAAACTTGAAAGTTTTAGTTTACTTTTAGTAAATAGAACCACCAACTTCTTCCATCATGATTTTATACACCCTCCCTATCAATGCTACTAAAGAAAGTCATACGGGAAAAAAAAAAACAATATGCATTCTCCAACATGATTGTGCCTCTAAGAAACATTAACAGCCTTCAAAAGCGAAAAACATGTTCCTATCCAGTAGACGATGGTTTCGGGAGCAGCAGGGGGAACCCCAACAGCTTGCAAAAACATATCATTCAACCTTGGCTATTCCTCCATGAATACTGTTTTCTGCGACATTCTCCTTCACAAACCTGGAAGAGAACAATTACTTCAGCTAATTCCCACAATTTTCTATGTGAAACCTTCTATAAAAATAATGGTGCTATATCCATACTTGTCCCTAGATACATTGGAAGCGGGATTAGTTCTTCATGTGATAAATTATACTATACTAAAAGAAATTAGAAGTATGACCTTGTTAGCTTCTCTTTCGATGATTGCAAGACGTAGATTGACAGGATCAAAGACAGAAATAGACCTGCACCAGATATTCACAGCCATGGTAAATTAGAAGTCAGAGATGCCCTACAAAATGTAGGTGGCACTTCTGGTACTTACAAAATCTAATTCACAGAAAAATCTGATTGGCATTTTACATCTAAGATTTATATCTCAAACAATCAATTTGTAATGTCATTTATGTGTAGTTTCACATTGATGAGATGATTAGTAGTAGAGCTCATTTATGTGTAGTTTCACATTGATGAGATGATTAGAAGTAGAGCTCACTTGTAATTCATACTATTTTTAAACTGATCATATAGTTAAAACAATCTAAATTAATTCAAGTAGAAAGAATATCTAGATCTATTTTTCTTTCTCAGTAAGAGTTCCTAGTGTGCCTATGATACAACAGAATCCTGCCCACGCACAATCTGTTGTATTTAATGTAATTTTAATGTATTCCAATTCCCATAAAGGGCAGCCCGATGCACGAAGCTCCCGCCATGATGGGTCCCGAGGAAGGATCCATCGTACGCAACCTTACCTGCTTTTTGAAAGAGGTTGTTTCCAGGATTCAACCCCGTGACTTTTAAATCACAAAACAACAACTTTACCGTTGTGCCAAGGCTCCCCTTCAATGTAATTCCAATTCCCATGATTTTCCTAAATGATTTCTTTCTGAGTCTTTAGGTTTCTTTTATAAAAAAGTTGGTCCATAGTTGATAATACATGAATGGCCAATCACTTTTCCGAGTTATGATTTTTTTTAATAAGCATCTTTTCTATTTCAATAATTGTAAAACATTTCATGCTCTTTAGTGTGCTCATTTAAGAGTCTTAGGATTATGTGAGTAGAAAGAAACTTAAGAATGTTGCTGTCACTTGGGATCACTGCAAAAAAAAAAGTTAACCAAGAAAACTGAATGTCATTGGTACTTAATCTGTGCGAATAAGTATTGGGGTCATATTATTAGAATGAAAAATCATTTAGCAAGAACAAGACAAAAGGTTGCACCTTGTTCAAAAGTAACTTAATTTGAGCTTAATTGTTTTATTTCTTTTTTAACTTTAAATTAATTTGAAGAATAATTGCTCATTGTTTGTAAGTATATTTTCATTTGATTGGATAAGCAGTTAGTTTTGGCTGTTCTCTACTCTATTTTAGCTACTGACCACACTTCACAAAATACCTACAAAGAAGAAATTTAAGAATGCTAATGTCACTTGGAATCACTGCAAAAAAAGTTGACAAAGGAAAATGAATGACACTGGAATATAATCCGTGTAAACAAGTATTGGGGTGGTATTATTAGAATAAAAAATCATTTAACAAGAACAAGACAAAAGGTTGCACCTTGTTCAAAAACAACTTAATTTTAGCTTAATTGTTTTATTTCTGTTTCAATTTTAAATTAACTTGAAGTATAATTTTCCACTGTTGTAACTTTGTATATTTTCATTTGATCAAATATGCAGTCAGTCTTGGCCGTTTGCTACTTCTGGAAAATGCCTACAAAGAAGAAATTTAAGAATGTTGATGTCATTTGGGAACACAGAAAAAAAAGGTCAACAAAGGAAACAGGATGAGATTGGAATATAAACTGTGGGGATAGTTTTGGCCTGGTAACATTAGAAATGGCAAATCATTTAGCAAGAACGAGGTTGCACCTTATTCAAAGGTTTGTAACATGAAAAAAAATGGTGGAGAGCATCATGATTGCTTTAATGCTTTGCTGAACAAGAAATTACTAGTAAAGAAAGGACAGGGAAGCATGGATTATTTTCATGCTGAAGGGATTGGGAAAATGAAGCAATAATAATTGATCAACTGTCAAAGAAAAGGGCAACAATAGTTCAGGATATATGAAGATGTATTTATGGTACTGCATAGTCATTCAATTAGGCAAAGAGTCCTTTATTTATATTATTATATATTGTAATAGCACATGCGAAACAAATAAAAATCTTTACTTATCGCACACTCTAGTTCCCAATTAATTTATATAGGAGATTTGCTGTGGTGAATTGACAAAGCAGTAACCAAATTTGTTTCTGCATACTTGACACTGAAAACAATGTTGGAGAAAAAAACTACAATTATTTCCATGTTTGCTAATGAATTATACTTACTGAAAACAATGTTGGAGAAAAAAACTCTTACAAATTATGGGCAGTTCTTTTGCAAGTCCAATTAAAAGGTAAAAGTACATGATGTTGTATTATGTGATCATAGATTTTGAAAATCAAAATAGTTTTGTTTAAAACGTGACTTAACTTGTGAAAGTACTTGGTCTTTGTGGATGGTGATGCATGGACAACTATGGGATATATTTATGAAGTATGGATAAAGCCAGGGAACAAATTTCAAAGAACTTTAATAACATTAAAAGTAGATATTGACACTTGATGCAAATTACAACATCATAGACCTTTACATGTAATAGCCTACTATCTCAATCCTTTGTAAATTTGAATCCTTAGTCTTATAGCACCTTTATAATTTTTTATTCATGTTGTAGTAGGAGATAGAGCTCAATGGTGTAAAAGGATTCATGTAGCCGATCCCACTTAATGGAATAAGGCTTGGTGGTTGTTGTTGTCGTATATGCGCATAACATGATTTCAAACTTAAATTTCAGCTTTCATTATAATCAAAATTTTACTCTTGATGTGAAAGTTAAAATCAGTCTCTACAATTGTAGCAAAAGGTGATTACGCTCACCCAAAGCGCCCCTCACACCTATCCCTAGATTATGTGAAGGGAGGTAAATCATGGCGTCAGCTTATAGCCAACTGCCAAGTTGGCTAAGGGGCGGGAGAGGATTTTCTCCGAGGGTCTCTACAAGACAATAGAGACAGTGTATCAAGATATAGAAACAAGAATAAAGTTGGATAAACTTAAAAATTTAAAAGTGAAAATAAAAGTCAAATGAGTATGATGTTAGAACAAGAGATAGAAAACAACCATGTAAATTATTTTATTACAAAAAATAAATTCTTCATGATTTAGTTTATTTTCTATAGTTTTATAGTAGGAAAGTTATGAAGAGGAATGTCATGAACCTCAAAGGTTTGCCATGTTATGAGTTCAACATGTTACTACATAGTGCAAAAGGAACTGGGCCTTTGAGCATGTTCATTCTAAAAGTATAAAAAAAAACATTTAGAGCAAGAATGACTAAATGCAACTGGTGTTTATAAAATATAATCTTAAAGATTAGTTGAGCAGAAAGTACCTTAACAGAAAAGAGATTTACATAATCCAATTTTTTGTCTCATATAGAATCTGATGATGAATGGGATACTGAAGTAAAGAAACTTGTCTTCCAGAAGTTTTATGGATAGATGTCTAAAGTGTTTTAATATAGAGAAGGAAATACCTAATAAAAAGGGAAAGAGAAGTATTGAATAACATTCAATTTAATATAAATTTAAGTATTTATACGTTATAATTTATAAAAATGTTTGATGCTTTAATTCTTTATAATTATCCTTTTTTTGTTTCAGACAGGCAATTTTTTTATTGCTTAGTGGTAGTCCACAAACCAAGATACGAACATGGCAGACTGCCATTGTATAAACCAAAAATGCCAAGGCGAATAAAAAATTAAGAAATTGAATATGGGAGGTAAGTAGCACCACTCAATTGCCAAAAAAACAAAGTCAAGAATTATTTTACCTGATCCGAACAATACATAGAATCCTCCAGCAACATCAATATCTGAGTGTTCCTCCCTGTCATGAAAATATACCCATCCACAATGACAGATCTAAAAAACTTAAAAGGTAGAAAGCACTGAACAAGTGTAAAAATACCAAATAGAATTACAAGTAGAAAGCACTGAAAGAAGTGTAATACCAATCCGATGTCACTGATCTATCAGCTTAGTAGACCATGTACTATAAATCACTGATCAAACCATATCGATGATAAAATAATCAAAAGGCCATTAAAAATATCACTGATCACCACAGAATGTCCATAATTGTGTTATCCACGCCCTGGTCCGTAGCCGAGTAAATTTCAATCATACCATTCTCTAGAGAAAATTTAAATTCTGATTGAAACATGTATTCAACAAACAAGCAAATCACAGTGACAAATGCTCATTCCAAATGATGCTCGGATGCCGCTGGCAAATTGAACTTGGAAACAACCAGTGAATAAAATTTCGTTTCGTGCCGGGCGGAACGGGCGAAACTTACCGTTCCGCCCGCGCACTGAAACCGGCACCGGACGAGCGACAATTTCGTCGCGTCGTGCGTCACGCGCCAAGAGTCGCGCGAGCAGCAGAAATCGCAACTCGCGACGCCGAAAATGTCACAGACGCTTCTGGCGCTGCCGGAAGCTTCGCCGGACTCCTCCGGTGCCGCCGGAGGTGTCGCCGGACGCCTCCGACGCCGTCGGAGGCGTCCACGGGGCGTCGGTGGCGTCGCGGGCGAGGCGCGGGCACGGGCGCGGGCGCTGGGTCAGGGAATCACTGTGCAAAATTATAATTTAAATAAATTAAACAATTCCCATTTAATTGTGATATTTTAAAGGGGTTTTTTAAATCCTAATTAAATTATCCCAATAAAATATAAAAAATATATTTAAAATTTTTAAAAAATAACCAATTTTATTAAATAATATTCTGAAATTATTTTTACTATTTTAAAAATTTTAAAAATTCTTTAAAATTCTAAAAAAAATTTAAAATTTTTTATAAAAATTCTATTAAATCAAATTTATATTCTTATATATATATTTTAATTATTTTATATTTTTTATGATTTAATGTTTAAATAAAATTACTGAAACCGTATCGGCACGGCACGATACGATACCGAAACCGTATCGTTCCGGTCTCAGACCGAAACCTCGGCACGGGTCGAAATTTTAAACCTTGGAAACAACACTCATAGGTTCCAGAAAAAACATTTACACGCAACAAGAGAAACCAGCTCAGGTACAAGATAATTTTATTAGTAACTGAGTTAAAGTGCAACATGAATCACAAAGGTTTACAGTGGAAAGATAACGTAGAACTAGGGTTAAAACCCCTTCTACAAAAAACCTAGCTGATGCTTTTTATACCGTTTTGCACTAGAGAAATGGGGTTACACAAATGACAGCATGGTTATCTATGTCGTCTCCCTTCATGTCTTCTCTAGGTTAAAACCCTTGTCGTTGACTGAGCTCCCAACAGCAAGCTTCCTATTCCAGCCTCTCATTTCTTCATATCCATTGCATCACCATCCTTTCCAGCAATGAGTCTTTCACACGTGTATCCCTCCACGTGCAGTGATAGCTCTTCAATTGTTCCTTTCATGTGTGCTTCCTTCCGTGAGCGTTGACAGCTAAGACTCATCAGAACCACCCATTTTGTCATCCTTCTCATCTCCAATTTTTGCCTGCCTCCTCTCCCCTTTCGATTGCAGACATTCGTTGTCACTAATCGACTTGGTTCTTTCTGCTTCATCAAGTGGCTATCATCAACCTTCACCGCTGCTTCTGTTGAAGAAGCCGCACCACTTCCTAAACCCTCCAATCATGGCATACAAGCCTGTCTCCACATTGATCAGTCCATCAAGGCCGACCTCCAATTCCCATAGGTCATATAAGCCACTTCCTCAAGGAGGGTTGTGCTCCTACACTGAAAGCATGAAGTAGTTCAGACACAGAACAGTTCCTACCAACACCAAAGAGGGCCACTTCACAAACTTGGGCTAGATTTTGTCACCTACTCAGAACAGTTCCAACCCAATTCCCTGGGCTAGTAGAGCTCTAGATTAGTCAGTAGACCAATCGTTCAAATTCAGCGGGCCTGTACCCATTTTCAACCCAGCTCTAACCTTCCAGTGAGCAATTTATATTCTGGAGATGCAGACTCTTAACCTCTTCAATGCATCCTACTGTTACCAATCCTACTATTTTTTGGCCCTTGACTATAGAAAAGTTTAATGAAAATAACTGCACATAATGTACTGCAGCAAACTGAGTGTGGCCCATAGGCCAAGGGCAGCTAGACTCACTCCTCAAACCGTAGAGATTCCAAAATCCATTCAGCTATATAGGAGAGGATTCGTGCTTAGCTTTGTGCTTTTTGTGGCAATCTATTAATCCTAGCTTGAAATTGTTTACTATTTCTTTTCATACTACAAGACTCAAACCTAGGCTCTGTATATGGGTGACATCTCTCAAGCTTATGACATTATTGGCAACCTATTCTGGTGACACCAAGGAGATACAAAGATGGCAACTCACGTAGGTCACTTTGAGGTTGTGGTAGATATATGCTTCTAGTCTCTCCATATGTCAAGGAGATGCGAGATCACATCGATAGGTTGCTGACCATTATATTTTTTCACTGTCAACAGCATCCTAGATCCAAGGTGGTTCTTCCATTACTCCTTTAACTGATGTGTACATAAGGATGTTATGCACTATGACTACTTCTTCGAATCTTTTGATCCTGTGGTCTACCAATCTAGTTTAATAGATGATTTACCTTCACAAGGATAATGAGGTAACCATAGAGGAATATGGCAAGGTAGAGGTGGTCATCATACCCAAGTGCACTCATTGTGGCAAATTTAAGCATGTCAAGGATACACGTTACTCTTTATAGATTCATCCATCCTACACTTTTGTTGCCTAGTAGGCTCCACCATTACAGTACCTGCAAAGGGTAATATTGGCTTCTTAAATTCTAGACCACTGTTAGTGCATCATCTCAGCTACCTCTATTGTCTATCTATCATGTATCACTAGGTTTGCCCCTGGATCCTAGACTCAAGGCTTCTGAGCATATTTCTAATAACCTGTCTTTTTTCCTCTAATCTCATGCCACTCACGAATCCTACTTGTCTCATGATAGCCAATGAGTCTCTCTATAGTCAAGGGTATTAGAGATGTTTCACTTCCACCCTCGTTTTTTTTTTTGTCTTCTATATTCCTAAGTTTCCATTAATTTTATTATTTATCAATTTACTAGATCTTTGAATTGTTCTATCACATTTGATGTGGCTTTTGTTTCTATTTAGCATTCAAGGATGAGCAAGGTGCAGACTTTACGAGCTGCTTACCTCACTTACCCATGAATATACCTCAATAGTCTATTTATCACATACCACTAGGTTTCCCCATGGATCCTAGAATCTGGCTTCTAAGCATATTTCTAATATGTTTTTCCTCTAATCGCATGCCACTCACAAGTCCTACCTATCTCATGATAGCCAATGAGTCTAAATCTTACGTTAAGGGTATTGGTGAAGTTTCACTTTCATTCTCACTCTATTTTTTTTTTTTTTGTGCCTTCTATGTTCCTAAATTTGTATTGATTTTATTGTCTAATTGTCAATTTACTAGATCTTTGAATTGTTCTATCACATTTGATGTGGCTTTTTGTTTCTATTTAACATTCAAGGATGAGCAAGGTGTAGATTTTATCAGCTAGATGTGCTTTCACTATTGTTGGCCCTTTTGGCTACACCCTCTCATGTCCAATTACACAGTGGTCTTGACCATCCCTCCCTTCAACACTTGAAGCAAATGGTTCTTAGGTTTGCTAGTATTGAGTCTCTGGGATGTGAGGCTAGAAAGTTTGGTAAACATATTAGGTTCTCTTCCCTAAAAGTGTCTAAAACGTGCCTCTGCACCTTTATTTTGGTTCATTCAAACAGATAAGACCCAAGTTGTGTCAAATCTATTTTTGGTTTTAAATACTATTCCAGAATGACATTGTGTTTTCTTATGAAAGACTATTCAAAAACTTTTTCTATCTTTTCTTCCTTTTTAAGATGAGATTAAAAATCAGATTGATATGTCTATCAAAGTTCATGGAATGATAATGCTATGAAACACCTCTCATTCCTTCCAATCATTCCTATCTATCTTATCTTACCATGATATTTTCTTAAGTCTTCTAATCCTCACACACCTCAGTAAAATGGTATGGCAAAACAGAAGCATCAATACCTTATTACCTTATTGACACTGCTAGAACTTCACTTTTGCATATGCATGTATCACTTTCGTTTTGAGAAGCACAATAATCTCACTGCATGTTATCTTATTAATCATATGACATTCTCCACTCTTCAAATTCATATCTAGTTCACTATTTTCTTTCCTCTTGACACTATCTACTCTTTCACCATAGGTCTTTGGGTGCATTTGTTTTGTTTATCTTGTATCCCCTAGTTGTGATAAGTTATCACAATAATCTCTAAAGTATATCTTTCTTAATTATTCAAGCCTCCAATAAAGTCATTGTCACTCTCAATTTTGTCGTGTTTCTATCTCTATTAATGCGACCTTGATCAAGTCCACTCCTTTCTATTCCTTTGCATCATCCCTATCCAAGTTAATCAAGAAGATTCTTTTTGTTCCTAAATAATTATCCTTCCCCACTCTAGCTATGGAACTTCCAGAACTTTAAGATTCCATTTCTTGAGATGCCACCTCTACTGGTATATAATTGATATCAATACCGTGAAGGTACTTCAACACATCCTCAAGATTAACTCTAGCTGACAACTGTCCTAGTCGCACCTTTGGTTTGGACATTCACATTGTTTTTCACAAAAGTACTTGTAAATATTCCACCTCATATCTGCTTTCTCATTTTATATCTTATGTCTGTTGCCACCCAAATACACTTTCTTAGTTTCTTCTTTATATTCAAAGTTGATTCCTTATAGTGTATCAGAACACTTGGGATTCTAGAGAGAGGCAAGCTATGGTGGACGAGATGGATCCTTTACATTCAAAGGGTACTTGCTAGCTGGTTATTTTCCCTCTTAGGAAGTTTACAATATACTGCAGAGGGTACTTGCTAGCTGGTTATTTTCCCTCTTAGGAAGTTTACAATATACTGCAGAGGGTACTTGCTAGCTGGTTATTTTCCCTCTTAGGAAGTTTACAATATACTGCAGAGGGTACTTGCTAGCTGGTTATTTTCCCTCTTAGGAAGTTTACAATATACTGCAGATGAGATTTCTCAGTGAATTTCACTAGATGACATTGTTAATCAAATCAAAGCCTATTGACCAAGTGCTACACCAAGATTTATGGTGTTGACTACCTTGATACCTTTTCTCCAATGTCAAGATCACTTCATCTTGGCTTTTTCTCTCCCTTGCTCCTTACTATTATCTTTTTTTTCACCAACTCCTTTATCAACTTCACATAAAATGTCTTCTATCCATGATGATCTTTCGAATGTTTATATGGAACAAACTCCATAACCTACACGATTTACTGCTCAGGGGATACTAGTTTAGTATGCATGCCAAAGAAATCATGGGCTAAAATAACTTGAAGAACTTGATTTTGGAGGTTGAGTTTAGCTCTTCTTTAGTGCGGCATGACTAGAAGTGTTACAAATCACTCAGCTTTTCATCTCATCTCTCAGTCAGGAAAACATATTCTAGTTAATGTCTTTGTAGATAATGTTATCATTGTGAGTATGATTTTACCACTGTAAAGTTAAAAGATTATCCCCATTAGCATTTCCAGATTAAAAGCCTAGGCAATCTCAAGTATTTTCTAGGTATAAAAGTTGTTCACTCAGGCAAAGATGCATGTGTTTCATAACACAAGTATGCACTTGCTATGGTTGAGCAGCTTAACATGCTAGGGACTAAAGTAGTAGAACTTTTATGGATTCTAATCTTAGATCAATACCAGAATAGATAATCCACTGACTAATCCTAGGAATTCAAAAGATTGATAAGAAAACTAAATATCTCAGTCACCAGACTTAACATCTCATTTGTTGTTAGCTGTGTTAGTGAGATCAGTTGGTTTCCAGAGAATCCATATCATGATCATTGGGTAGCAGCTATGAGGATTCTTTTTTATTTGTAAGCTGCTCTAGGAAAAGGTATATTATTTTGTGATCTCAAGTACCTTCTAGGTATAAAAGTTGTTCACTCAGGTGAAGATTCATACATTTCACAACACAAGTATGCACTTGGTATGTTTGAGCAGCAAAATATGTTAGGGATGTTAGATATTTCCATGGATTCTAACATTAGATCAATACCAGGATAGATAAGCCACCCTAGGAGATCCTAAATTATCTCCTAAGTCAACAGACTTAAAATCTCATTTGTTGTTAAAGTGTTAGTGTGAGTTGGCTTCCAGAAAGTGCATAATGATCATTTGATAGCAATTATGAAGATTCGATATTATTGTGTGATCAAGATCATTTTCAAATCATGGGTTAGTCTGATGTACATTGAGCAAGTTACAAATTGGCAATTTACATCTACTTATGTTCTCTTAGGATGTAAATGTAATGTTGTTTCTTGAAAGAGAAACAAGTAGATAATCATGGCATGGTTGACTAAAGAGGTATAGAGTCATCGCCTTAGCAAGCATGCAACCTTATTTGGGTTAAACATTTGATAATTGCAATAGGATATGGGCTCTATAAAGCCAATAAAGCTTTGTTAAAACAATTAAACTACGATGATATAGCTTGAATCCCATGTTTCATAGAGAACAAAAGCATATAGAGATTAATTTAAAAAATTCATCAAAGAAAGTGTAATCCAATAAATCACAACTTTATTATGCAATGAGATGATCACTTCCTTTATTAGGCAAATATTCAAGGATTTATAAAACTACCATTGTGTTGCTAGGTTATTCCCCGGAAGGAACGCATTGCATGCAAGGTCTTAACGTCTTGCCAAGGACCGCTACATCTCCATAAGAACTTGAGTGTAGTGTTAAATATGCAAAAATTCTCAAATCATATGTTGTCTAAGAATAAATATTGTATAAAAACTAATAATCTAAGATTAAAAATATAGAATCTAGGAATGCTCACCGGTAAAGTCATGTAGGTAGTAGATATGATTATTAGGAAAAGAATTAATATTATGTACAAGATGTATGTACGAGAGACAAAATGGGTAGGAGAGAAGGCAAAGATGATAGAGAATTCGAGTTTTAAGTTATGGTATACAAGAAGGAATAAAATAAAAAATAAAGTAGGTATTGTTGTAGACAGTTCGCTAAAGAATGAAGTAATAGGAGTAGTTAGAAAGGGATTTAGGATTATAGCTCTCAAGATAGTGATGGCGAAAGAAATTATTAATAGATGACATAGATGAAGTATTACAAAACAATTCCACCAACCGAAATGTTTTTAATAGTAGATCTGAATGAGCATGTGTGAAAAAATAAGGAGTATGATAGGGTGCATGAGGTTACGGGTTTAGAACAAGAAATGAAAACGGTAAAATAATATTGGATTTGACGATAGCATACGACCTTATACTAGCAAATACGTTTTTTAAGAAAAGAGAATACTTGGTCACATTCAAAAATAGAAATAATAAGTCGCAAATTGACTTTTTTATGGTTAGCAAGAAGGATAGAAAATTTTGTAAAGATGATAAGCTCATTCCTGAAGAAAACTTAACTACCCAATATAGATTAGTAGTGTTAGATATACGTCTCAAATATAGTATATGATAAATGTGCACACTCTTAAAATTAAATGATGGAAGTTAAAGAATAGAAAACAAAACATATTTACGTATAGAGTAGGAGCACAAGTATTAGGAGAAATGCACGGCGACTCGAATATGAGATGGGATAAGATCACATTAAAATTGAAAATAGTAACCAGGAGGATCGGTCATGCACCAAGTAAAAAATCTCGATAGTTTGGTGGTGGAATGAGAAAGTATTGGAGAAAGTGAAGGAAAAAAACGAACGGCCTATAAAGTATTATTCAATAACCAAGAAAGCAGATAATGAAACCTATGAATGCTTATATCGAAAATTAGACACAAAAGAAGAGGAAAGGGATCTTTATAGAATAGTTAAAGCAAGAAAGAGGAAGACAAGAGATCTTATCCAAATAAAAATAAAAAGTATTAAAGATAAATGCAATAGGGTACTAATGAATGTGGGTGATAGAGGAGGTATTTTCATCAATTTTTTAATGAAGGTTTAGGTGAACAACTTAACTTAAATAATTTAAGTAGGTGAAATGAGAATAAAAATTTAATTTTTTATCGTAGAATTTAAACTTCAAAAGTAGAACAAGCTTTAAATAGGATATAAAATAGAAAAGTAAGTGGACCTGATGATATTCTGATAAGGGTATAGAAGTGTCTAGGAAAATAAGGTATTGAAAGGCTTACAAAATTATTCAATTTGATATTGAAAACGAAAGAATATCAAATCAGTGGAGGGTAAGGGTAAGTACTCTAGTTCCCTTATATACAAACAAATGAGACATAAAATTATACATATTATAGGGGTATTAAACTAATGAGTCATGCTATGAAACTTTAGGAAAGATAATAGAAAAAAGACTAAGGAAGGATGACCGAAAATCAATTTGAATTTATGAAAGTCAACAATAGAAGTTATACATCTTCTCAGACAACTAATTGAAAAGTATTAAGAATAGAAGAAAGACTTACACATTGTATTCATCAACTACGATAGTATCCCAAGGAAAATTATATGGAGAATTCTAGAAAAGAGAGGTGTTAGCATAGCGTATATTGAACTAATTAAGAATATGTATGAGGATGTAATGATAAGAGTAAAAACTTCAAGTTGATTAACCGAATTGTTTCCCATAAGAATAAGATTACATCAATGATTAGCTCTAAGTTCCTATTTTTTTACACCAATAATGGACGAACTAACACATCCAATATACAGTATCGTGGTGCTAGTATCGTGGTGCTTGTTGTTTGTAGATATTGTTTTGGTAGATGAGACACGTGAAGGAGTAAATGCTAAACTCGAATTATAGCGGGAAATGCTAGAAGTAAAGGCTTTAGTTTGAGTAGAGTAAAGACAAAATATATGAAATTTAAGTTTAATAATATTAGACGTAATGAGATAATAATTAAGATAAGAGATGATGAGAGAGTTTTATGTATTTAGGATCATTTTTGCAAAAGGATGGAAAGATTAAGAAAGATATCTTACATAGAATATAAGTAGAATGGTTGAATGAAGGAGAATATTAGGTGTTTGATTGTAAAGTACCATACTAAAAGAAAAGTTTTACAAAAAGGCAATTAGACCAAGCTAAATATTGGGCACTCGAGCGTAAGAGCAGAAGATGAGATTTGTAGATATGCGGATGTTAAGGTGGATATGCAACATATAAGGATGGACAAGATAAGCAAAGAAAATATTAAAGAGAAAGTATAGGTTGCACCTATTGAGAGAAAACTCTAGGAGACGTATTTAAGATGGTACAGACATGTACATAACAATCAATAAATACTCCAATTAGACGATGTAAAACTATTACAAATGTGCATATCAAACAACGAAAAGGAAGACGAAAGAAGACTTGGTTAGCAACAATAAAACAAGATAAAATTTATTTAAATAAAAATAATGATATAGTAGGAGACATAACTCAATAGCGTAAAGAATTCATATAACCGACCTCATCTAATGGGATAAGGTTTAGTTGTTGTATCCTTGCCGACCAAGTTTCTTTGGTCTCCCTCTTCCACTATGTATGTATGTATTTGTTATAGTTTTACATCGCCTAATTGGAGCATTTATTAGTTGTCTAAGTATCTGTACTATCTTAAATATATCTCTCAGAGTTTCCCCTCAATAGGTGAAACCATAATTTTCTCTTTCATGTTCTCATTTCTTATTTTATCCATCCTCCGTAAATCCATCTTAACATCTCTATCTTTGCGACTCTCATCTTTTACTCGTGTGCTTATGTCATAGCCAAACATTCAACTCCATATAATATAGCACATTTGACCATCGTAAAACTTTCATTTAAATTTTAGAGTACCTCGCAATCACAAAGAATACCAGACGCTCTCCTCCATTTCAATCATTCTGCTTATATTCTATATAAAACATCTCTCAATTCCTTTATCCTTTTACAAAAACAATCCTAAATACATAAAGCTCTCGGTTATAGGTAACTCGTCATCTCCTATCCTAACAATTATCTTCCTTCATCTAACATTGTTAAACATAAATTTCATATATTCTCTAAATGGAAGATGATTAAAGGAGTAAAATGCATATGAATTCAGCTTGACATGTATTGAAGTAATTCATCTTATTAGGATTATATACTACGTGAAAGAAGATTAGATGAATATGTACCATCTGAATTATTTTGACATGCATTAACACATGATAAAGAGAATCGAGCATTGGTTCCATATGGAACATCTAATTGCAATTGTTTTATTTTTTAAAAGTAAACAAATTAATGAAAGAGAATTAAAGAAGTAAGATTCATTTAAACTTACCTCCAAATATGCTTTAATGCATGCCAAAGTGTGTTGACTTTCAATTTCTAACGATCAAAATTCAAACACGAAACTATTGGAAACTTAAATAACAGCATATCCACAGATTAGATTACGGTAGGGACTCAAGTAGGACTCAGGTCTAAAAATATTGATAGTAGATAGCAAACCAAGAACATTATGTGAAATCCTTGGGTACCTTCCCAGATCAAAGGTGTTTCTTTCATCAGGATTTGAATCCCATCCTTTTCTAAGGGAGAAAAAAGAAACCATCTTATGCACTAAAGATTAGGCAGAAAACTCTATATAACGATGAAGATTGCTATTGTATATTTCACTTGCAGACCAGCAAGAACAGAAAAGAAGAATAAAATGATAAAGAACCAGATACCCACTTACAGGGACATAGATATAACCAACCATAAAACGTGCATATACAAACATGGATTACTGAAAAGTTGTCACAAAACAAATTAATTAAGTTTGGGAAGCATAAGATACAAGGACAAGTAGTAGGATGAAGAGATAGTTTTACTTAAGAAAAATGTCGAGAAAATATGCATTGTTACTGTCTCAACTGCAAAAAGAAAGAACAAAATGACTGGACATGTCCCAAGCTGATGAAGTGTAATAAGATAAATTTTCTATAAAAAGAATTGTTCCATGATCACAACAAATCAGTAACTTAGTTTAAACAAAGGTTCAAAATCTTGGGCCATGCCGAAGTTCGCATTTTTAGTACTGATCTGATTTTTCAATGTATAGTGTCGGTGGAGAATTAGAGGTAAAAGAGGAAGGTGATAAAGAAAATAACAAAACTATACTTTGTCCTCTTTGGAATGGTACAATCTTGACATTGTAATGTAGAGACACAAATTAAAAAAATAACAAATACCATTTCAATTCATCTTGACACATTCTGTAGGATGTCAAGGGGTGTTGAATGCAAGTATAACACAATACTCATCATCACAATGGCACATGATAGATTACTTGTACTGATCTATCGAGTAGCATGGAATTTTTGATAATTTCTCGAAATGATATATTTCAACCATGCCGTCCGATACAATACGAGATTTCAAGCTATAGTCCAGAATAGAAATACCAATATGTCAACCATTACATGACTAGCTTTGGGATTTAAGGAAGCAACATTTATAATCTCCTTCCTTAAGACATGGCTCCAATAAAGAAAAGGAATCGCAAACATACACTAAGATAGTCCAATTATATATAATTAATTTTTAGTAGAAACGCCCAGAACATATACCTCTGAGACAGTAGACAACAGAAGACTAGTGTCTACATTTCTAATATGCCAGTCTCATAAAATTCTAGTTCCTATCTAGATATAAACAAAAGATGGAAAAGATAACATAGCAAACAGTAGAGGTGAACTTTGTTTGGATTTAGTTGGCATCTGGACTATCAAGCAGCATGGAGAAACTAAAAAATAATTACAATCAGTGTTAATAAGTTTATTATACCATGTATATCTCGCAAGCACATACTTCGGCCAATGTTGTGGATCCCAAAAGTTCTTGCGTATGTCTGGATGGGTCTCAATATCTGTTTAGGCAAGAAGATAAAGGTTTAGGTTTCTCTGAGGGCAATCTTACAAGAAAAAATGTTGAATGAATAAAAAAAAATCAAATGACAGCTCTGAAAGAAGGTAACAGCCTTGAGTAATTCAAAATTTGATTTTTACATTTGGTTTTGTCGGCTTAATTTCATGTCTGAAATGAGGTGGCATTGGTAGAAGAGGAAAAATCTTTGTACAGATTATCTTGAACATGAAAAGTAAACCCATTGCTTCGCACTAAACAGAAAGTTATACTAAATTCAGCCATCTCATATGGCAACTGTTAGAATAAGTATAAACCACCAAGACAATGCACTACCTGTAAAATGTACACATGAGATTGTTTCTATTTGTTATCGCAAATAGCAATAAATGATGACGTTTATAAATTCATGCACCTACACCTCCATTAAAATTAAAAAGCTTATAGGATATTGATTAAATAATAAGAATTCTTGGAAGTCGTTGGAAGGAAACTAGAGGAAAATAGATAATAAAACTACTATGTGAGAGCAATTATGTGCGTCACAAATAGATAATAAAACTAGAGGAAAATAGATTGAGATGCTTGGAAGCTGTTGGAAGGAAACTAATAGATTTCATAGTTAGAAAGTTGAATTAAGTGGAAAGTGTAATAATTAGACTGAGACCAAAGATGATTTAATGTAAGAACAAATAATTATATTACTAGTGATGCAGCCTTGTATAGAAATATAAACCATAGAGATAATATAATGAATGAACTACATGTAAAACATACATATGAGATTTTTTGTGGTTGCTGTCACAAATAATAATCAATGATGATATTTATGAATTCTTGCACCTACACCTCCATCAAAATAGAAAGCTCATAGGATATAGATTAAATAATAAGCTCAGGCAAAGATCTAATATGAATGGAAGTAATGAGTTTTGGACGTCTTGGATTTATCATTCAACTAAGATATTAATGAAAACATCATCAACAAGATAAGGGGTGGTAAGGAACTTATACAGACTTATGTCTTATGTGGTCATTGTGCTGTACGTTGGTAAAATGAAAAGAATTTAGAGAATAATAGTACAACTTGCCATACCTTATGAATTAATGTTAGATTATTAGCAAAAAAACACATAATTGATATAGCAAAAATCAAAATGGTAAGATAGATATTGGAGTTTGACAATAAACATGGAATGAAATTTTCTTACTTTTTTCATTATACATAATAATGAGTATATATATACATTGTATTGATTATGTATAGAAACTAAAAAAATAGAAAAGGATAAAATTAAAATATTTTATTCCTAAAGCGGAGCCCCAAATGAATTTCCATGACTAATTTTCCTTTTCTACAAAATCAAAAACTATCATAAAATAATTGTGGCTTTCTAACACTCCCCCTCAAGCTAGTGAGTAGATATCATCCATTCCCAACATGGATATAATTGTCGAGAAGTCATGTCCATTAAGTCCCTTTGTAAACACATTTTCAGGTTGCTCCTTTGTAAGCACATCAATTTAATTTGTTGTCTAACTTCTTTATAAAATGTCTATAGATCTCGATGTGTTTCCTATCATATTGTTATGAGGAATATTGATGGTTGACTTGTTGTTGCAATATAGTCTCATAGGCTCCTCCAACATAATCTTGAGATCTTCAAGGATGATCTTCGACCACAATAACTCACACACACCTTGAGTCATAGCCCTGAACTCTTACTAATTTCTGGAAACCTGTTTACTGCCTTATCATCATTCGCCTCTCAAGTTTGTGATTGGGATCAATAGAAGTTGAAGTGGGTTTACATGCTAACAATTTCTTTCAATAGATCAACCACATACTTCTATTGGGAAATAAAGATACCTTGATGAGACGGAGCTACTCCTAAGGAAGTATTTCAACTCCCCAAGTGATTGATCTCAAATTACTTTGCCAAACAGTTTGTCAAAGACTTCTTTTATTTCTCATCGTTCCTTGTAATAATTATGTATCAATGTACACTCGAAGAGCAATAACTCTATTTGATGAATAATCTATGATCACCTTGACTTTGTTTGTACCTGGTATTGAGCATCACTTTTGTAAACCTACTGAACCAAGCTCTTAAGTCTATATAATACCATTTTCAATTTGCAAACCTTGCTCCCTTTGGTCTCTCCTCCAAAGCCTGATGGAATTACTATATATATCTCTTTCTCTAATCACAATAAAGGAAGGCATTCTTCACATCAAACTATTGTAAATCCCCATTGAAATTTGCAGCCAAGGACAATAGAACCTCACCCTCACTATATTCATCCTAGCCATCAGTGCAAATGTGTCTTAATAGAGTCCACTCTATAGGTTTGTGTATAGCCCTTAGCAATCAACAATGTTCTAAAAATCAGCCTAGGCAGCGCCGCTAGGCAGCCGCCTAGGTGCCGCTAGCCAGCCGCCTAGGTGCCGCTAGCCAGCCGCACCGAAAACATGCTAGTCGGCCTGCCTAAGTGGCCTTGGCGGCTTAGGCAGTCCTAGGCAGCGACTAATCGGTCGAATCGTCTAGGCATCGTGGGTTTTCATGATTTTTTTTAGTTTGAGCCTTTAAATTTAAAGCTCAATTACAAAAAAAGACTAAAATGTAACCTTTCTTTTTTGTGTTAGGCTTAAGTTTTATAAAACCTAAACTTTGGTCCAACAAGAAAATCAATTTGTTAGCTTGCCCTAGCGGCTAGCACTAAACTTCATCTTAATCGTATTGAGTAACCAGAGCTAGAGAAATCAGAGCGAATGAAGAAGCTCACATTTCTGAGAAATCATAGAGTTAAAAGGCGGGAGAAATCGATTTGAAGAAAAATTTGTTGTCTGATGTTTCCTCAATTGAGTGACTTGGTCGCAATTGAATTGAAGATTGGCCAAGACCTCATCCTTTGGAAACGTCATTTCATCAAACAACCTGAAGAAGCTCTAGAGTGAGCGAACTTTACGAGGATGATTTTGCATCCGAAGAAGAAGAGGATCATAATGATAATATTGAGTTTGTGTCTGATGAAGAACAAGTTGTTGAAAATTATGGAGAAGTAGAATAAATTTGTAATATTTTATTTTTATTAGTTATGTAATTTTATACTCATTTTAAATTTAATGTTATTGTGTTGAAGTTATAGAATGTGATTTATTATGCAATTTATGTTGATACTATGGAATCTGCCTAGCAGTACCTAGTCCCCGCCTAAGCGGCCTAGGCGCTAGTCTGACGCCCGACTAGCGCCTAGCGAATTTTAGAACCTTGATAATCAACCTCACCTTGTATCTCTCTAAAGGCCTGTTTAATCGATATTTCACAGCAAACACCCATTTGTGTTTCACTACTCTTTTATTTTGTGGCAATTCCATGATTTCCCACATTATGTTCTTTTTAAGTGTCTTCATCTCTACTCGCATAGCTTCTCTCCACTTCTTATCGAATAAAACCTCTAAAAAGGTATTAGGAATTGGCATAACGTTTAAATTGGCTAAGAAACTTTTATGAGATAGAAAATCTATGAAAAGACGACATTGATTTGGCTAATGGATATCTTGGATGTTTAGTGCAATTTCTTGTCACATTTTTAAGGCAATAGGTAAATCATAATAGATGAAATAGGAGTAAAAGTTAGTTTTGGACTTGCACGGGATCAACTTCTTGTGGGGACAATTTAGACTGCAAGGATGGCTCCTATGATAATGATGTCGACCAAGATGAGTAAGGTTGTGAGATGGATAGGTTAAGAGCGCATCTTTCATCTTATCTTCTTAAGTAGAACCAAACACACCCTCAAGGCTGAGAAAAAAAGATTGATGTTCCACAAAATCACATTAACAGAGATACAAATTTTTCATGTAGGTGGGTGATAGAGCTTGTAGCCTTTCTGTGTTGGAGAACAGATGACAAACACACACTTGATTACTTGTGGATCTAATTTACTCTATTGTGGCTAGACACATGAACAAAAGTAAGACAACCAAAGACTCAAGGAGTGAGATTATTTGTGGTTCGACTATTATGATAAAATTAAAAAAGGAGTTAAATAGGAGTTTGATTACCCAAGATTTTAGAGGGCAGTCGATTTATAATGTGGATTGATGTAAGGACAGCTTCCCCAGTATGATTTTGGAACTCGATTTTGGAAGAGCAAAGCACGAGTTATGGCAAGCAAGTAACCATTTTTACTCTTCACAACCTCATTATGTTGAGAAGTATCTATGCAAGATAACTCATTAACTATCCCTTCTTGTAGAAATATGATGAAAAAAAAAAAAGTTCGACAGAATCTTTTTTACTTTGACACAAAATTGATATTATGACAATAAGTTTGGAAGGATAGTAGTCACCATGGTTTAAAGTGTCGTGTCGTGCCGTGCCGTGCCGAGACGATTGAAACGGGCAAAACATCTCGTTCCGCCCAGGGATCGGCACCGTCACGACCTCGGCACCATACGCACGACAGCTGCGATGTGTTGCGCGACCCTGTGGCCGCAGCAGAGGGATCGCTCGACCACACAACAGCAATGGAGAGGTCGCATAACCCTTCCGCTGCCACCGTGTAGGCGTCGTGCGACCATACGGCTACTGAAGAGGGGTCGCACGACCACCGCGGTCATGCTGGAGGAGTCATGCTATCCCCGCGACAGCGCCGAAGTCGCGCAAGCTCGGGAGTAGTGTCGGATTTCGGATTTTTTTTAATTAAACTTAGGTTAATTATTTTAATCAACTCCTAACTATGATGGAGATAATCTAAAGAGACTTTATTAAACCCTAATAAAACAATCTAATTAATTTTATATTTCATTTATTTTAATTTAAAATTTATAATAAAATTTTTATTTATTTCTTTACCTATTTTCATATCTTTTTCTTTTTTTAAATATTATTTTTTATATTGTTTATTTTGATTATTTTTTAAATATTTATGTTAAATATTTTTATTTTTAAATTAATATATTTTATATTTAAAAAATATCGAAATTATATCGGCACGACACAATACGGAACCGAAACCGTATCGTTCCAGTTCAAGACCGAAACCTTGGCACGGGTCGAAATTTTAAACCTTGTAGTCACATCAAATTTATATTTGAGAAGGAAAATCCAAAAGACTAGTGCAATCATTACTGAAAGAAATAAACTACTGAGCTCTTATAACATTGAGAATTCTAGAGGGGCCCAATAAATCAGTGTGAATCAAATAAAAAGATAGAACTTTTATTGCTCATTGGAATGGACAGTTTTATGTTTAGCAAATTCACATGCCTCACAATAAAATTTTCAATCTTCACACTCCTAAATAAGGAAGAGAACATTGTTTTTAAAATAGTAAATGAAGGATAACCAAGACAAAAATGTTGCACCAAATGATATAATTATTTGAAATAGAAAAACAACACTCTCAGAAAACATGTTTGACAGTAGGTATGTGGCTAATGCATTGAGATAGTAGAGGTCACCCTTTTCCTTAGCAAGTCAATTCTCTTCCTTAAACAGTGACAGGGATACAACAAGACATTATAGTTCATATCATGAGCTAGTAACAAGGGCAAACAAAACTGAATGTGACCAACATGATCCACCATGGTAACAAAATCATCAGCAACAAAAAATTTCCTATTGGCAAGACAGGATGAATATATCGTAAAATGGACTAAGAAGGTATCATGTGATTTGTGGCTCCTAAATGAATGATCCAAGAATCTTGTATAAATTAGTCCGAGGCATGTAATTGATGAGGGAGGAACTTACCAAAGAATGCTACTGAACACAAGCCACTGACCCCAATAAACTTCGAAGTTTCTCAATTTCAATGTGATTAAAGTAGTCAGGAGTAGTCTCTCTAGGAGGCCACGGATTGAGTTTTGTGGAGTGGCTTTAATGGAGGAGACTTGATGAAGTTGTTATTGAATTTTTTTAGCACCCCGCTAACTCCGTTCTAAACTTGCAATAGGGGTTTTCCATGAATTTTCCAACAGTGATCCATGGTATGGCACCAAAGATTATCTCGAGAGTCATTGATGTTTCCTTGGTTTTATTTCGGTTAGTATTCTCTTTTGCAACCATGGCAAATCCTTCAATTGTCACTAGTTCCAGCATAACGCCTTTTTGACTCTCCTCAACTCAAATCAAGGTGATAACCTCATCTAGTCACAGGACATCTTCCTTGCAAAGAATTTGAATATTAAATTCTACATTTAGCCCAACCACAAATCATTCTCAATAAATTTCTGCATCACGACATCCTTATGCCCTCTTTACTTGGGAAGATGGATTCAAAATTTGAGGAGTTTTTTGTGCGGAAAAATTTCCGTGCCGCTATTTATTTCATAAAAAAGGATGGATCATGTATCCTTTTCCGTCGTTTACTAATTACAAAATAATAGATGGATGAATTTAAGAATACAACCGCGGATTAATCTATGAACATGTTTTATCCACCCAAAATCGAATAGAACGACTTTCCTTCCCATCACGTCTCTCATCTCTCCCTTCAACCACGCAAGTCACGGGTGGCTCAGCATAGCCGGTCCAGGGCCGGCACTGTGCTACCCCATGCGGGAAGCCTTGCACGGCTACCTCGTGGAGTCGCAAGCGGCAAGGCAGCCTCGTGCAATCGTGAGTCGTAGGTACGGCTGCCTCACTCAGTCGCGTGCCACGGACAACCCTGCACGGCGATCCTACATGGCCGCCTCACACTTGTCGCGTGCGGCCCTGCACGGCCGCCTTGTGCAGTTGCGAGCCACGAGCAACCCTGCACGATCGCCTCATGCGACCACCGTCGACTTCATTGACTCCTTCCTTCTTATGTTCTCTTCTATTCTCTCTTCCTTCCTAAGAAATTCTTTTCTCTTCTCTTCCCTTCCTTTCTTTTTCTTGTATCTTCCCTTTCCGTTAGGATTTTTTTTTCCATTCTTTAATTTCTTTCATTTCTCAATTCACGCCTCTGAGTAAGCCTTAGGGCACTTCCTGTCAAGGGCCCAAAAATAGTTGAGTTTTTGTCACAGATTTTACAACATATTTGTCATTTTGTTGATCTTCACTATGACTTGAAACATAAGGCGACATCTTTGTCCTTCGAGTATGTTGAGTGAAGGGCGTCCCAAATAACTTTTGAAGAGGTGAGAAAGATACACATATGACTAATTTTTAGTGTCATTGAACTTCATAACTAGACATAATCATGGAGTCCTCTTCATCCCAAGCATCAAAATCCAAATCACCCTGTTTTGGTCTTCTGCCAAGAAGATATTCAACTTTCCCTATGCCTTTTAGGTAGTATGGACCTGAGACCATTTCAAGTAATTTTGACCATTTAGTTTGTAAGAGAGTTGAATATTCTGCAATTCACCAACAACAAGATGGGTTCTTGTCGCTCCTTCGTCAGATTAAGGAAGTTGTTTGTTTTTACGATCTTAGACATCACAGACTGAAAAAAATATCATTTATGAAGGTCGGCACAACAGGAAGAAAAAAAAAAAAGAATGTCCACAATGAAAACCAACAAAAAGTCAACAATGAAGGCCGACAAAGAGCACACGGAAACTTGGCAATGAATGCAGAGAAAGAGCACATGGAAACTTGGCAATGAAGGCCGGGGAAAAAAAGGAAATAAATTCTTTTACTTTTTTCACTATGCACAATAATGAGTACATATACATTATGTACAGAAACTAGAAAAATAGAAAATAATAAAATTAAAATATTGTATTCCTGAATTAGATACTGT
This sequence comes from Zingiber officinale, assembly GCF_018446385.1. Taxonomy (NCBI): domain Eukaryota; kingdom Viridiplantae; phylum Streptophyta; class Magnoliopsida; order Zingiberales; family Zingiberaceae; genus Zingiber; species Zingiber officinale. The sequence continues at coordinate 141,239,157 of NC_055992.1, forward strand.
ATCAAGGGATTTTGATGACCATTTTTTCTTTTCCTACAAAATCAGAAACTATCCTAAAATAGTTATCAGCTTTCCAACAGAGTTAATACAAATGATAAGTTTAAAAAAAGCTACTATGCGAGAGCAATAAGTGTATCTCAAATAGACGATAAAATTAGGGAAGAATAAATCGAGACATTGTGGAGACATTGGAAGGTGACTTGTAGATTTCATAGTAACAATGCTAAATTAAGTGAAAAGTGTTACTCGTAGAGTGAGACCAGAAATATGTAAAAACAAATAATTTAGTTGATTGAAATATTACTAGTGAATAGTGGCGTAGCCTTGCATGAGCCTAGTTAGAAGAATAACATCCATATAGCCAACGCTAAATAGCTGCAACAAACATGGTTTAACAATGTTGATGATGATGATAATTATAATGGGACAGTTCTTGTTAATCAAACATATACGTATATTATCCTAAATAAACCCAAATAAAGACCTAGCAAGGACATGTAGGAAGTCTTTGTGAATTAAACCAAATCTTCATATCTAAGTCTAACCTTTATGAATTTCGTCTACACGGCAAGATGAGTAAACATACAAGGTGGCATATTATGAATAAAATAGGATATCAAACGACAAACTGTACTTAAACGCAAGTCATCAGCAAATTGTACCAAATGCACATGTAGACTAGCAATCAAAAGAGATTAATCGTACGAAATACATGTACTCGCAATAAAAGACTATAAGAAAGGTAGTTATGTTCCATACAATGATGAGGCATGTCGATTACTTTAGCTGTGACACCATGTAAATCACTTCCAGAGTATCTCTGCACAAAAGTTAAGCAAACTTAGTTACCCTACCAAAGTTGATTTCCATCAACTGTATTGTCCAAGACATAAGCTGAATGGAGTAAGGAATACCAAGTAAGTCAATAAGATATCAGAAAAAGAATAATGCATTATACTATCAATGTAAAACAAATATCACTTACCAAATGGAAATCTATCAGCGGAACCTCAGAACTTTTCCTGTTTATAACATAAAGCCAAGGAACATGGAATTTCTCATGGCCAACTTGAAATGATCTGCAGATAATTATCCATATATCTAGCAAATTGAGTGACAGAAAAAGGATGAACCAATAAAATAGTAATAGAAACACAATCCTTCACTAATTAACATAACTAAAATCCATTAGCATTAATTTAAAATAGCCCAACAGTACACAAATTAAAGAAAATAATTGATCATAGAACTGCAGTCAGTGTCATCCGGAGTAAGATGTCTACATTAACTGCCTTAACTTTTGATGTAGAAATAATTGCACTTCTATCTCCCTAATTTCCTTTCAATTTTTAATTTCTATACTTATGCTTTTTGCACTTTGCTAAGTTCATATACCTGGTATATGGTATAAATTACCAATAATATATATTACCAACTATAATACATGAACGTTGGACCAAGAAAACAATAACAAGGTACTTGGATAAGTTATACGCAAAGGGTACTAATGAAATCAGCTTCAAGTAGGCAAATCACAGACAAACTTAAGGGATTAGCAAGTCTTCCAATTTGAGGTTTAAGTAAAACCCATAATGACCTGTCCAAGTAAATGTGTCAAAAAATGTTGCTGAACAAAGATAGTGATCTTCTAGTACGCTGATTGAATTTTAGGATCCAAATCATTTCCACAATATAATAGGTGACTTAAATGTGTTCAAATATAGCAGTTCCTAGAAGTTATAACAGCTTCCTTAATATTATGGAGTGATTTCTGTGAAAATGTAGCCCCTTAGTTTCCTTTTATGTAGTTGACAGAACTTCCTCGAGAAGGGAACTAAGATCGTGTGTAAACCAAATGCCACATCAACGGTAATATTATAATGATTGCATACTGGGTCAGAAATGCTTCCACAGTATAATAGGTGAGTTTATTTGTGTTCAAATGTAGCAGTTCCTAGAACTTATAACAACCTCCTTAATATTATCCACGGAATGGTTTCTCTGAATATGTAGCCCCTTAGTTTCCTTTTATGCAGTTGACAGAACTGCTTCAAGAAGGGAACTAAAATTGTGTAGAACCAAATGCCCCATCTGCAGCAGTATTCTAATGATTTCATGGGATAGATCATTAACAACAACAACAAAACATTTTCCCACTAGGTGGGGTCGGCTGTATGAATCCTTTTACGTCATTGAGCTCTATCTCCTATTATATCATCATTTATATTTAAATAAATTTTATCTTGTTTTATTGTTGCTAACCAAGTCTTTTTTGATCTTCCTCTTCCTCGTGTGATATGCATGTTTATCATAATTTCACATCGCCTAACTGGAGCATTTATTGGTCGTCTAAGTACATGTCAGTACCATCTTAAACGTGTCTCTCGGAGTTTTTCCTCAATAGATGCAACTCCGACTTTCTCTCTAATGCTCTCATTTCTTATTTTGTCCATCTTCGTATATCCACACATCCACCTTAACATCCTCATCTCTGCAACTCTCATCTTCTGCTCATGTGCTCAAGTCATAGCCCAACATTCAGCTCCATATAACATAAAAGGTCTAACTACGGTTTTATATAACTTACCTTTAAGTTTAAGAGGTACTTTACGGTCACATAAAACAATCGACGCTCCCCTCCATTTCACTCATCCTGCTTGTATTTTATGTAAGACATCTCTCTCACTCCCTCCATCATTTTGTAAAAATGATCCTAAATATTTAAATCTCTCGATTCCGGGCAACTCGTCCTCTCCTATCTTAACAATTGTTTCATTACTTCTAATATTGCTAAACTTAAATTTCATATATTCTGTCTTTAATCTACTAAGCTTAAAACTTTTCCCTTTTAGTGTTTCCCTCCAAGATTCTAGTTTAGTATTTACTCCTTCACGTGTCTCATCTACCAAAATAATATCATCTGCAAACAACATGCACCACGGTACTGTGTCTTGAATGTGCACAGTGAGTTCGTCTATAATTAGTGTAAAAAGATAGGGACTTAGAGCTGATCCTTGATGTAACCTTATCTTTATTGGAAATGCTTCAGTTACTCCGCCTGAAGTCTTTACTCTGGTCGTTATATCCTCATACATATCCTTAATTAGTTCAATATATGTTACGCTAACACCTCTCTTTTCTAAAATTCTCCATATAATTTCTCTTGAGACTCTATCATAAGCGTTTTCTAAGTCAATAAATACCATGTGTAGATCTTATTTTTGCTCCCGATATTTTTCAATTAATTGTCTAAGAAGATGTATAGCTTCTATTGTCGACCTTCCAGGCATGAACCCAAATTGATTTTCTGTCACTGTGGTCCCCTTCCTTAATCTTTTTTCTTTTACTTTTTCCCAAAGTTTCATAGTATTACTCATTAGTTTAGTACCCCTATAGTTTGCACAATTTTGTACGTCTCCCTTGTTCTTATATAAGGGAACTAGAGTACTTATCCTCCATTGATCAGACATTTTTTTCGTTTTCAATATCATGTTAAATAATTTTGTAAGTCATTCAATACTTTGTTTCCCTAAGCACTTCCATACCTCTATCAGAATATCATCTAATCCAACGGCTTTTGCATTGTGCATCTCATTTAAAATTTGTTTACTTCTGAAGTTTTAATTCTACGATAAAAATTAAAATTTCTATGCTCATTTGACCTAATTAAATTACCTAAGTTAAGTTGGTCACCTAAACCTTCATTAAAAAGTTGATGAAAATACCTCTTCCACCGCTCTTTTATTTCTCCATCGTTTACTAATACCCTATTACATTCATCTTTAATACATTTTATTTGGCTAAGATCTCTTGTTTTCCTTTCTCTCAATTTAGCTATTCTATAAATGTCTATTTCCCCTTATTTTGTATCTAATTTTTGATATAACCGTTCAAAAGTTTCATTTTTTGCTTCACTTACTACTTTCTTAGCTTCTTTCTTGGCTATTATATATTTTTTTAAGTTTTCCTCGTTCTTACAAATATATAATTCCTTATAAGCTATTCGTTTTTCCTTCACTTTCTCTTGTACTTTCTCATTCCACCACCAAGATTCTTTACTTAGTGGTGCATGTCCCTTTGACTCGCCGAGTACACTCTTAGCTACTATTTTCAACTTTGATATCATCTTATCCCATGTTGTATTAGAGTCATCGTATATTTCACCTAATGCTTGTACTTCTACCTTCTCCTTAAATATATTTTGCTTCCCATCCTTTAACTTCCACCACTTAATTCTAGGAATTGTATATATTTTCTTTCTATTGATACTATGTTTGAGGCGTATATCCAACACTACTACCCTATGTTGGGTAGTTAAGCTTTCTCCAGTGATGACTTTGCAATTTTTACAAATCTTTCTATCCTTCTTCCTAACCATAAAAAGTAAATTTGCGATTTATTTTTCCCACTTTTGAATGTGACTAAGTGTTCTTCTCTTTTCTTAAAAAACATATTAGCTAATATAAGATCATATGCTATCGCAAAATCTAATATAGTTTTCCCTTCCTCATTCCTCGTTCCAAACCCATAACTCCCATGTACTCTCTCATATTCCTCATTTTTCACTCCGACATACCCATTTAGATCACCTCCGATTAAAATCATTTCATTTGGTGGAATATTTTGTAATATTTCATCTAAGTCCTCCCAAAACCTTGATTTGGTAGTTTCATCTAATCCTACTTGTGGTACATATACGCTAATTATGTTCATAGTTTCTTTCGCCGCTATTATTTTAAGGGCTATAATTCTATCCCCTTTTCTAACTACTCCTATAACTTCATCCTTTAACAAACTATCTACAATAATACCCACTCCTTTTCTTGCTTTACTCTTTCCAGTGTACCATAACTTAAAACCCGAGTTCTCTATCATCTTTGCCTTCTCGCCTGTCCATTTTATCTCTTGGACACACAAAATACTAATTTTTTTCCTAATCACATATCTACTACCTCCATTGATTTACCAGTGAGAGTTCCCATGTTCCATGTTCCAAATCTTAGATTATTAGTTTTCCTATCATATTTATTCTTATCCAACCTATAGTGTGAGAACTCTTACCTATTTAACACTACACCCAAGTTCTCATGGAGATGTAGCGGTCCTTGTTGAGACGTTACAGTCGGACCCTGTAACGCGAACTCTTGCATATTTATCACTACACCCGAGTTCTGAAGATGTAGCGGTCCTTGTCGAGACGTTACAGTCGGACCCTGCAACGCGTTCCTTCCAAGGAACAACCTAGCATTAGTACAATAGTTTAATGAATTCATTCATTGAATATTTGCCATAATTTGACGCTGGCTGGCAACCTAACGCAACCCTCCTCCTTTATCCGGGCTTAGGACCGGCCATGACCGATCGTCATGGGCGGAGTTAGATAGATCATTAACACTTGAAGGTAAAAGAGTAAAGTAGATTCAACATATCCAGATGTTCTCATAACATTCATGAATATCATCATTGCAGAGTATTAATATATAGTTTGGTCTCACATGAGATATTAAAGTAGGTTTTATGTAGAGTCTAATTTAAAATCTCTGCATTATACAATCACAAAGGTTTATGTAGTGAGGGACCAAATTGCAACATCTTATGTCTGCATAAGGATTTTATGCATCGTACACTAATCTTTAGCTTGTTAAAGTTGTAATATTGACCAAGTTAATAATGATTTAATGAAATTGGAATTAGTAAATAAACAAACTATTCTTATATTCTGTGGATTGGATTATAGGTCGATATGTAAATCTTCTAAGAAGATGAACCCATCAATCAAATCCAAGCATGTTATCGTGTTTTATGAAAGTATAAATAGATTAATTCTTGAAAAAAAAATTGCTTTAGAAACTAAAGCTTTTAAATTTAGAACTAAAAATGAATGTATGAATCTATGAAATGTAATTTCAATAATAAAAAATAACAAAATAAGCATTATACGGATGGACATAAAATTCCTATAAACAAGTCTTCTAGACATCTTTAGATCAATTATTCAATAAGAATATATTCATGAGATATCAATCATAGAATAAAGACAATGTTGAAATGTAGATGAGGTTCTTCAATCCGCGTGATTGTTCTGTGCCCTTTAAGATAACAGGAAAAGTTTAAAAATTATAGTTTGACTTATTATACTTTATGCTAAGACGGATGTGCGAGGTTATTAGACAATATAAAAAATGCTATTATGCGATAACAATTAGGTACCGCTCCAATAGATTAGAAATTGAAAAAAAGTGCAGAGATGGCAAGTATATACAAAGGCAACAAACATATTTTATAGTTAGATGAGGAGAAGGTGAGAGTCGCAAAGATAAGGAAGTTAAGGTGCAAATATGAGGATAGACATATTAAAATGAGAACATTAGAAGAAAAAAAAAGTCAGGGTTGCACCAATTTTGGGAAAATTCTGAGACGCATTTAAGATAGTACGAATACATACTTAAACGAGACGATGTAAAACTATAACAAATATGTACATGAAACGAGGAAGACAAAGAAGACATGATTAGTAATAATAAAATAGGATAAAATTTATTTAAATATAGTAGGGGATAGAGTACAATGGATCCTTCCCCGGGATCCCGCATGGATAATCTTTGAAAATGAACATTTCTTAAGGTTAATAATGGGTGTATTTTAACATCTCCTACACCTGATACAATGATCAAAGAACAATCATCCATAGATATATTCTTATTGCGGGATTACGTGGAAAAAGCACTCAGTGAGTGGTCATATGATCAGTAACTCTAAATCCATGATCCAAGAGTTGAAAAAAGTTATATCTGAAACATTTATTCAAGTAGAGGATGGAAAAGGGCATTAATTGTAGCAAAAGGTGATTACGCTCACCCCAGGCACCCCTCATAGCCCGTCTCGATGTTATGTGAAGGGAGGTAAATCACATAACTAAGTACATCAATGAATAAGTACTTGAAGGTTTATCAAGGTTACAAATAAGACATCACAGCTTCTCAACCTCTTCTTGATTGAATCCACCCAACTCCTTTGGTGTTGCTTCATTTTATTATGTATTTGTCATATGCGTTTAAACTATTGATCCTTGTTTGTTCTCCTTCATGTCCCCACTCTTAGTTGGAGGCTTTCCATGAAGCTTCCAACACTGTTTACAAATAGAATGTACATTTTATGATAGTTGCACCATAAACTATCACAATTAGTAGCTTTTGACTCTATTGTATTAGTTGTTTCTATAATTTTTGACATTTTTAAGGCTGAGCAATATGGAAAAATCCAAACTATAAAGGATGCTGATAAGGAAAATTTGACAATGACGGTCAATCAATAGCTAAAAATTTACGATAGATATTTTGTTTTGCCTTTAGAATACAAAACAAAACAAAAAAGAGAATTGTGAAAAAAGAGAGAAGAGAGAGATCGAATGTTTACTCACAATGATAGCAACCAAGGAGTGTCAACAAATAATCAATAAGGGAAGATGAGGCTAGGGTTACCAATCCTTTAATGGTTGCGATAAGAGAGACACCTAGGATTTAGAGAGACAATAAGTTTTGAGAGATGGCTAGGGTTTGATCGGATATGATTTTGTAGATTGGAAATATTATTATTAAAATCATCATATACTAACATCCTTTTATAGGCTTATCAGGCCAGTGTTCTAAAGTCCACTGTCATCTCCGATCAAACTTTAGTGGTTCGGGTCGGTCATCCCGAGCATTAGTCGGTTCAAAGAGTTGGATATCTAGTGCCAACCTAAAAAAAGATAACTTATTCTTCCCATGCAAAGGGCCGCTACGCTAGGGCAAAATGTCCCCCATGATTTACCTGCCTCTATCTTGCTTTGGGGCAGGCGATATTGGGTCGCTTGGGATGAACGATAGCACCTTTTGCTCTAATAAGATGACTTATTCTTGCCCCCACGGACTAGCACAATTAGTACTTACATGTGGTGTTGTTGCTAAGGGTCATGGGGTCGATTCCCAACATGTGTGAATGCATCGTGGATCACCCGACCCCATGTAAAGGGTCACTGTGTTGGATGAAATCCCTCATGATTTACCTCCTTTTCAGATCGCATGGAGCAATCCTGAGGGCGCCCGGGGTGAGAGTTATTAATAAGATGACTTATTCTTCATAATAAACTTTTCCGAAAAAAAATACTAAAAATTCTAATAAACTTTTAAAACTACACACACTTTTACAAAATCATCTTTTTCCACACTAACTCTTCACTCTATGATGAGTTTTGGTTGGAGGGGGACATTTGCAAATTTAGAATTTTATTTAGTATTTAATTTTTTTATTTGATAGTCTCTCCAATTTAATATGCAAAAGTTCTCGCACCTAGAACAAACATTATAGGAATACCAATTATCTGGAACATAGGAATGCTCATTAACAAAACAATGGAGATAATAGATATGATGGTTATGAGAAGAGTTAATATTTGTATATTTACAAAAAATAAAATAGATAGGAAAGAAAGCAAAGATGATGAAGAACTAAATTATGGTACGTAGAAAAGAGTAAAAAGAGAAATGTAGTATTATAGTTTATTAAGAGACATAGTAATAGTAGTTAAGAAGGGAGATAGGATTATAATTCTCAAGATAGTAATAGCAAAAAAAATTATTAATATAATTAATATATATGCAGGATTAGATGAAGACACCACCTAAATGATATAGTACAAAAAAAATATAATATAAAATTATTTAAATAAGCATGTAGAATAAGAAATAAGTAATATGATAGAGTGCATGGGAATTATGATTTTGAAATAAAAAATGAATAAGGAAAAGCTATATTGGATTTCACGATAGCATATAAACATATAATAGTTAATATGTTTTTTCAAGAAGAGAAAAAACAATTGGTCATTCAAAACTAAAAATAATAAATTACAAATTGATTTTCTTATAATTAGGAAAAAAGATAGAAAAATTTATAAATATTTTAAGGTCATCCCTAAAAAAAAACCTAACCCCCAACATATGTTAGTGATGTTAGATATGTGCCACAAGCATGGTATTAAAAGAAAAATGTGTTGGCTCCAAGGATCAAGTGGTGGAAATTAAAGAATGTGAAATATCTTTAAGGACAGGATAGAAGCACGAGTATTAGGAGTAATACAAAGCAACTCTAATATAACATGGGATAAAAAAATCATTAAAATTAAAAACACTAGTCATGAACATACTCAATGAGTCAAGAGGACGGACAACACCAAATAAAGAATCTTAGATGTGGAATGAGGAAGTAGACATGCCTATAAGTTATTGTAGGCTTGTAAGAATAAAGAAATCTTTAAAAAGTATGTAATAGCCAAGAAAAAGATTAAGTACTGAGTAAAGTCAAAAATGAAGCTTTCGAAAGCTTGAATTGACAGCTTAATATAAAAGAAGGGTAAAGGGGCATCCATAGAATAGTGAAAATGAGAGAGAGAGAGAGAAACAAGGGATTTTACCCAAATAATATAGATTAAAAATGAATCTAATAGAATACTAGTGAAGAATGAGAAAATAAAAGAGTGATAAAAGAGATATTTTCATCACCATTTTAATGAAAGTTTAAGTGACTAGCTAAGGAAATTTAAGTAGGGTTGTAGAGCATTAAACGGAATGTAAAATGGAAAAGAGGTTAGATTAGATGATATTCCAACAAAGGTATAGAAGCGCATAAGGAAGTAGAATATTAAATGACTTACGAAGTTTTTCAACTTGATATTGAAAACAAAAAAAATATCTAATTAGTAGAGGGTAAGTACTCTGAACTCTTGTAAAAAAATAAATGAAACGTATAAAAGTGTGTGAATTATAAGGGCTATAAAACTCTAGGAAAGAATGATAAAAAAAAGATTAAGGAGATCAAGATGATCAAAAATTAATTTGGATTCATGCTTGAAATGTCAATAATAGAAATTATATATCTTCTTAGAAAATTAATTGAAAGTATTGGGAAAAAAACAACACTAACATATCATATTCATTAACTTACACATCCTATTCATTAACTTAGAATAAACAAATGATAGTCCTAAAAGATTATATAGAGAATTATATAAAAGAAAGGTGTTACTGTAGGTATATTGAAACAATTAACGATATATATGAGGATGTAATAACAAAAGTGAAGACTCTAAATTGATTAATCGAAGCTTTTCCTATAGAGATAGGGTTGTATCAAGAATTAACTCTAAATCCATGTCTTTTTATATTTTAATAGAGGATCTCAAAACATTCAAGATAAATTATCATAGTGCATGTTGTTTGTAGATGACATTATTTTACTTGATAAGATAGTAAATGCTAAGCTCAAATTTTGATAGAAAATACTAAAAGTAAAAGTTTTTAGGCTTAGTAGAGTAAATAATATATAGAATTTAAGTTTAATAGTATTAGACATAACAAGATGATTATTAAAAAAAGAAATGATGAGTTACCATTAATTGAAAGTTTTAAGAATTTAGGATCATTTTTACAAAAGGATAGAGAAAAGATTGATAAAGATGTTTTACATAAGATATAAGTAGGATGGTTAAAATTAAGAAACGGATCAGGTGTTCTTTGTAATTGTAAGGTACCTCCAAAAATTTAAAGGAAAATTTTACAAAATGACAATAGGACCTGTTAAGTTATATAAAGTTAAATGTTGGGCTACGAATCAAGGAGTCGTAGAGATGAGGAAGTTATGGTCGATTTACGAATATACAAGAATAGATAGGCTAAGAGATAAGAATATTAAAAGTCGCAATTGCACCTATTGAAGGAAAACTCAGAAAGACACATTTAAGATGCTATGGACACACACTTAAATGGCTAATTAATATTCTAGTTAGGTAATGTGAGGTCATGACAAATATGCACATTAATCGAGAAAGAGAGACCAAAGAAAGCAAGATAAATTTTATTTGAATATAGATTAGAATATACTAGGGATCGAGCGGAATGATATAGGAGAATCCCTATAATCAACACCACTTAATGAGATAAAGGCTTTGATTGTTGTTGTCGGTAGTCTCTCCAATTTAAGAGAGAGTGTTAGGTAATTGGGATAGTTTTTCTAGTTTGGTAAGTTTTGTATTTTTTTAAGTTGTAAAGAATTTATTTTCAAAGTTGTTAGAGTCCTTTAGGTGAGCCGGTATTCCACACCAATTTCTTTATTTTATTTTCTAAGTTTAATTAGGCTGGAGCTTTTAAAGAGACCTTAACTCCACCTTTTGTAATTCATCTTTTCAATTAATAAAATTTTCTATTTGATAAAATGAAATTCATTGTAAAAGGATGGTCTTTTGTATCACTAATATTTCTCTACTACGTTTCACATAGAATACAATAAGAACATGCATAACCGCCAAAATTGCCTCACTTGAGATAAAAAGACATGTGCCCACAAGAATCAAGCAAAATCGTGCCAGCTTGCCAAAACCACATGCTACTTTTGTCTCTAACATCCACTAATATATAACATGTTGATGTTATTTTTCTACCCCACATGCATTCTACATGATAACATATAACTAGAATAGAAAAAAAAAATAGTTAATTGTTGTCTTGAATAGTTGAACTAGCATTCCTTAGGCTTTTAATCTTCTGAATCACAGCTTCTATAAAATATGATCAATTAATGGTGAAAACTGGGAGTTGTCTATGCATACTGAAACTTTTGGCTTTGTTGGACCATAATTTAGTTATAGAGGATCCAAGTATCCATCAATTGGTCATAAATATCTAATTAGCTCATACCTTATGCATATGTTGTTAAATTAAAGTTTGTGCAATCAATGATGGGGAAAGGATAATCATATTCTGACAACTTTAGGTGTTCAAAAATATTTCCCCTATTTCTTGATTGGTGCATGATAAATTTGTGGCGAATGGCAAATTTTGAGTTGATCAATGGAAAAAAATTTCCCAGAAAATGACTTCCCTCTCAACAAGGGGAAGTCATTTTCTCAAAAAAATATACATAACTCAAATCTCAGAAAATTCTATTGTAACCCAAACCTCATAGTCACTCCCAAATTGGTTCTCTGCCAAACTCGAAACCCTCACATCTCAGTCCCAAACCTCGTCGCTTCTTTGGAGACTCGCCACTACTAATGTATGTAGGAGAAAGGTTATATCATTTTTTTGAAACAAACAATAAACTATGAGGATACAAAATAGATACTAGGTGTATATGTAAAAGATGTTTGTATTCCATCATATACACTTGTATAGAAAAAAATATTATGGCATTTTATTTTGTATAGAACGTCCAAATTGAGTATTTGTATATATTGTGATGGATGATTCTGCCTCGTATAATTGAAAAGAAAATTTAGAAGAGAATTTTCAAAAGGACACATTTTTTCCACTCAAATCTCTCTCGTTTAATTTATTTGTCTGAATCCTCCTTTTCTTCCCAAAAAAGGGAAGTATTTTTTTTTGTGGATCTTGCTTGTTTCTTTGGCGATTTGCACACTACCAATGTAGGATCAAGGTAATCTTTCTTCCAGTCACTCAACCCCTTCCTCCAAACCCACGACTAGATCTCCTATACTATCAAGTCTGCTCCAGCCTCATAACCAGATATTCCTCTACCATCCTACTTATGTGTGTTTGTCGACTAACAACATCAAAGAAATGCCTTCACATCCTCCCTCATTGAAAATCCTGCTTTACTCCACCCTTTCCTCACTACTACAAACCAATAGTAGAGCAAGGGATGAACCATAAGCCAAACTGTAGAAGATGGCACAGGAAAAATCAAACTCACATTTCTTAGTTTTTGTACATTTTTTTCATGATTTCAACATCAGCTGCTCCTCTAATTGTAAGAATTTGGCTTTCTGAACTCAAAAGATTTGAGATGGCATAAAATAATGGAAAACTATCTGTATATTTCTTTCTTTGTTCCGTGTCATTTTGTTGCTTAATTCAAGTGAATGTCCATAGTAAAAAAATCCCTCATGTATTTATCTATATAATTTATTTCTTTTGTTAATTTGATCAAGTTTCTTTTAGATAATGTTGTTTGTGCTTTCTTCTTTTGAAAAATTAGATGAGACAGTTTACTTCTCATGATTATAATGAAACAGTGACTTTGTTGTTTGTTGTTTGTTGTTTGTTGTTTGTTGTTTGTTGTTTGAAGGGGAGCCTTGGCGGAACGGTAAAGTTGCTACTGTGTGACCTCGGATTTGAGTCGCGAAAACCACCTCTTGCGATGCAATGTAAGGCTACGTACAATAGACTCAATATAGTGCGACCCTTCCCCACAACCCCACATTGGCAAGAGTTTCATGCACCGGGCTGCCCTTTTAATGATTTTGTTGTTTCTTTCCTCAATCAGTGTTTTTAAAATTAGGCTTGAAAAGACAATTCAAAATCTAGCTAATTGGTAAAACGTAAGACCTGAAAGTTGATTATTCAACTTCTGATCTGAATTTTAAAATACTGCTATTTACAGAATTGAGCATGGACATGAAAATTCATCATCTTATTTTCTTATTTGTTTACTAATTTATCCTTGACATGGAATAAGTGATCTTGATTCCTCTCCTTATCAATTGAGCAAGGCATATTTCTATTCTCACAATATCCTAATCATCTTTTACTTTAACCCAGAGAGCAGTACTGATAATTCATGCAATTATACAGAACAAACTAATTGGCATTGACATGGATGATTTAGGTCTCAACCGGATGACTACTTGCAGCAGAATGTGTTTTACAGTTGTGATTTTGCTAGTAGTGATTTGTTTTCTTTTTGACCATTATTAAAATACTTGCATATTTTCATAAACATTGCCCTTAAACATAACTACCGGAGTAGTGATCTGTTGCAAGAAGTGATTTGGCATGTTTATTAGTTTTCAACTACTACCACTACTAACTAATGAATTTGGATGTTCCAAACTCAGTCAGAGTCAACCAAAGCAGCTCATCTTGTGGGTTGGGACATTTGTAAAGGCCCACTGATTTTGGAGGTTTGGGCATTGCTGATTCACATTCTCATAATCATTGGCATGTGGTTGTTGTTGGAACTTGACTAATTCAGCTAATAGAAGAGGGAATTGCAGTGAACAATGATGGATGATGACACTGTGCCAAGCAAGGCTTTGGTGTGATTGGCTTCAAAAGAACGATATTATTTTTAAAGGTGAACCTCTACAATGCCCATTAATTGTTACTTGAATAAGTCGAAGCAATATGTCACTCAAATGGATGAAAGGAAGGAGGTATACAATTGCCCAGATTGTTGATAAGATGAGGGAACAAGTGGAGTTTCTAATGCATGTTAACGAAGATGGTACTGATGGCACTTTGATTGCTGGAATTTAAAACTAAGACCAAGTCAAGCCCCATTATAACTATATTGAGATTAGAACCATCAGATTATGTAATTTAATTTATTAGGGTTGTCAATTTATGAGGCTGCGGAGATGTTTTGAAGGTTTTCAGCCATGCACAATCCAGCATAAGCCATTATTTATCTCAGCTATTTTCAAAATGTTTCCCAGCTGTTGATGATGTTATTTATTTGTGTTTGTGGGTTAGTTAACTTTCATTGGATAGTTTCATTCTGCATACTTGAAGCCTTTTGTTATCTGATTCAAGATGGGTTGCCTCATATTGTAGCACTATTATACTATTTTTATAGGAAAAAAAACTGAATCTGGATGTTTTTCATTGCTTAATTGCTTCATTCCTGAATATGGATGCTTATTAATTTATTGTCTCCTTATTTGGAATTGTAAACAAACTTATGATTGTAATATAAATGGTATCTTGTCTTGCAATGCAGAATTTATTGGACATTATGTATATTGATATTTATTACAATTTATAATGATATGTTGTTAAGGTAAATGTATTAAATTGAAACAATTCTCTTTCAAACAAGATTTGAAATTCTGTTTCAAACCTTGGCAAAAATGGGATGGTATTATCAAAGTGTGTCAACACGGTGTCAGAGACATCGAGGAGGAGAAGGAAGAGCCGAAGAGGAGAAAACGAACGAGATTGGGAAGAGGAGGAAAGCAAAGAAGAGACTGAAACCATTTACCCTCTGAAACCCCAGCCAGATTTGTCAAAGTCAATTGTGAAGTTGTCACTCATGGAGGGACGAAAGGAGTCACTCATGGAGGGAAGAAGGAACTCTTCGTTTGTTGCCTTCGTCACTCACCTTCGTTGCTCATGGATGAAGAAATCGCAGAGGAAGGAAAAAGGAAAGAAAGAAGTTGCCACTCACAAAGGGAAGAAGGAACTCTTTGTCAATTGCCTTCGTTGCTCACCTTCATCGCTCGCGAGGGATGTAGTCGCTTCCTTAGGAAAGGGAGAGGCCTGAGCAAAGAAGAAAATGCCCTTTGTGAAAGTTTGTTTGCTTCCCATGTAGGCTTGGTTCCTCAATAAGTAGGCATGAAGGTAGTAAGGTCGACCACTTAATATATTATAAGCAATCACTTGATTTGGGAACAAGTTGGAAGGAATCATTTAATAAATTATGCTAGAGAAACATCACATCTCAAGAAGGTTTTGCGTGCTGGTGCTGGTAAAAAATTAAAATCATACTTCCAAGCTACATTTTAAAAAAGGTGTAAGAAAATTATGTTCTTATACATGCACCAAACACAAGAAAATGTTCTCTAAGATTCCAGGAAAAAAATTTCCTCTTAGCACGTCAAACACATAAAAATATTTTCTAACTTATTTTAATACCCCATCCAAACAAGTGAAAATAATTTATTTTCCTTTAAAAGATTTCTTCTTGAAAATATTTTCCACAAATAAATTATTTTCAAGCAAACCAACTCTTAGATTAAATGATCGTTGACAGCATTTTTGTGACAAATTTAATCTTCCTTGGTCCAACAGTTATGACATCCTACTATCCTCATTTTCACTATAAACAGAAACATAATTGCAGAATAAAGAAGGAACTAAGCACTTACATCTTATATGGATCAGCACCGGTGAAACCAGTAGGTTTGGGTATCGGAATCAACACCTAGACAATCAGACAAGAGAAATTTTGATTTAAACAAACATCAAGATGAAAGCCGTAAGAAAGAGGACTGGACAAAATCATAAGTCCTACCTCCCTGTTTACTGCAAAAATGGGACAGTGGCGGCCGATCACATCATACCAACTCGTTCGCGACTGTAATTTTCGCAAAATAGTAAAAAAGAATAAAATTGTTCAAATCCAAGATAAACCAAGTTAGGGTTTTGAGGCGTAGTTAGTGCTCACCGCATGGTATTGCCCTGCCTTACTCATGGGGACGATGTCCCCCGGCTTGTATGCTCGCGTGATCGAAGGAAGACAGCATAGCCCAAGAAAGCAGCAGAACAAGAAGCAGAAGGCGGATCCATGGTAGGCGGAAGTTCGCGCCATAACCATTGACGTGAACGAAAATCCTCGGGCGCACTGATGGAGATCAGGGCCGGCAACGCCCTAATTTAAGTGTACAACTATACGAAATATTTATTTATCATTTTACCCCAAAAATTTTCACAAATAATGTTAATTTATTCTAAGTAAAATTGCCTAAAAAAGGCAGGGGTTGGCTTCTAACATCATTCACTCGTATGATAATTAATAACTAAAAAAAATAGTCATCAATTGAATTTTATTCGACAATTTATCAAAAGATACATGTAGAGATCTAAATTTATCAAAAAATATATGTTACTTTAATATTTATCAAAAAACTTATTTTTTTAAGTGCATTTCCTATTTTACCCTCATGATAATTTGATTTTTTCTATGATTTTTCTTTTTCTTCACTGTATTTCTCTCTCTTCTCTTTTTTTATCGACATGCAGAACATATGAATAACATTAGTCAATTTTTTAATAACATTTTAATACATTTGAAAAGTAAAAATAAATAATGAATAGCATATTTGAACTCCTTGAAATT
Source organism: Zingiber officinale (assembly GCF_018446385.1). Taxonomy (NCBI): domain Eukaryota; kingdom Viridiplantae; phylum Streptophyta; class Magnoliopsida; order Zingiberales; family Zingiberaceae; genus Zingiber; species Zingiber officinale. The sequence continues at coordinate 141,256,050 of NC_055992.1, forward strand.
TCAGAAATCCACTAGAACTAAAATGAGTGTAATCGGAACTCTCTAGGTCGATCAGTGAGTTTCGGTCGAAACCCACTAATCGACTTAGAGAGCTTCGATTGCACTCATTTCAGTTTCTATCGATTTCTAAAATTACAAGGAGTTCAAATATGGTGTTCATTATTTATTTTGGCTTTTCATAGATGTTAACATGCAAAATGGAAGATTCGTCAAAAGCGTACACGTTAGACCTGATATGAGTCCATATCAAGCCCAATGTGGGCTTTTTTTTATGATTCTTTGATCTTATATATTAATATCTATTAAAAATCAAAATAAATAATGGACATTATATTTGAACTCCTTACAACATCAGAAATCCATAGAAACTGAAATGGGTGCAATTGGAATTCTCTAGGTCCATCAGTAGGTTTCGATCTATTCCATATCAGGTCCACGTTGGGTCTGATATGAAATGTTCCAAATGTATGTGTCTAAATCGTTCCTGGTAGTGCCTCTAAGATTATAGATATTGAGGCACACAATCTTGGGATCAATAGTCGGGTGTGAGTGGATTACTATTCGTCAGTTTGAATTTCAGTACTAGACTAATTAAATTTTTGGTTATGAAGAGTCAATGCAGCCATGATTCAAGACAAGCAAAATGTTACATTCTTAGCTATTATTGTATTATTTGGTGCAGTATAATGTCACATAATGATCTCCTCATACATTAATTGCTTCCGGAAATATGTAATGTTATGATACAAAAACATTTGTTGTGGATTACAATCCTCAGTGCTATATTTATAGGACATTTTTACTTTATAATAAGATAATGACAGAACCTTATGTATTGTATTGAGACAACAAAACCATGATTGTGAATTTAGTTTTAAAAATAAGGGAATAGTGATCAAACTTTTTTACTTTTCTTCCAAGAAATATAGGAAAAATTGAAAAGTATAAATAATATAAAAATGAGTACCTACAAACTATTCATTAGTCTGTCATATTTTTATGACAAAATCATTCAGCAGCCCTTTACCTTTCTTGTGTATTAAAACAACTGCTAATGTTTATCTCAATTATGTGTCGTTAAAAGTGCTATTAATCCTTATTGATAGAGAACCTAAATTTTTGTTTATATGTCAGTTGGGTCAGATATCATTTCATATCAGGCCCACATTGGGCCTGATATGAGTCTATATCAGGACCAATATGGACTTTTTTGTCGATTCTTTGATTTTATATATTAATATCTATTAAAAGACAAAATAAATAATGGACATCATATTTGAACTCCTTGCAATATCAGAAATTCATAGGAACTGAAATGGGCGCAATCGGAGCTCTCTAGGTCCATAAGTAGGTTTTGACCGAAATCCATTGATGGACCTAGAGAGCTCCGATTGAGCTCATTTCAATTCCTATGGATTTCTGATGTTGCAAAGAGTTCAAATATGATGTCCATTATTTATTTCATATTTTAATAGATATTAATATATAAAATCAAAGAATCGGCAAAAAAGTCACGTTAAGCCTAATATGGAATGATATCAGACCCATGTTGGGCCTGATATTATTCCATATCAGGCCCAACGTGGACATTTTTTATGAATCTTTTATTTTGCATGTTAACATCTATGAAAAGTCAAAATAAATAATGAACACCATATTTGAACTCCTTGTAATTTCAGAAATCCATAGAAATTGAAATTGGTGCAATCGGAGCTTTCTAGGTCCATCAGTGGGTTTTGACTGAAACTCACTGATCGACCTAGAAAGCTCTGATTACACTCATTTTAGTTCCAGTGAATTTCTGAAATTTCAAGAAGTTCAAATATATTATTCATTGTTTATTTTTGCTTCTTCAAATGTATTAAAATGCTATTAAAAAATTGACTAATGTTATTCATATGTTCGGAATGTCGATACAAAAAAGAGAAGAGAGAGAAATACAATGGAGAAAAGAAAAATCGTAGAAAAAATCAAATTATCATGAGGGTAAAATAGAAAATGCACTTTGAAAAGTACGTTTTTTGGTAAATATCAAAGTAACGTACGTCTTTTGGTAAATTTAGATCTCTACATGCGCCCTTTGGTAAATTATCAAATTTTCTTCCTAAGTGGTTTGTTAATCTAAAAATATTGGCGCTTCCTAATTTATCCTAACTATTAACATAAACTAAATACATGTGTCAACTAAAAAGAGACTTCAAGAAATCAACAAATAGAGATAACTTATTATAAATCACTCCGAACACATTTATAAGCATTATCCTTTAAAATAGACGACTGAGATTAATTTAACCTAATGATTTATATAAGATTGGAAGGTTCTTATATTATCTAAATGATGATAGAATTTAAAGGGTTATTCATATTTATGTGATGATAATATCTTAGAGAGTTAGACTTAAAAATCTCTCTTGAACTTGAAATTATGTGGATTGGCATTCTACCCAACTTAGGCTTGTGGCATCCTGGATGTGTTCTCCTCCTTGTAGCACATGATGTGCTCAATAAATTGTCATAATGCATCCTCTCGTTCCCAACTTGTCTTAGTCTTAGTGTCGGGTAGATTCTTCTATTTTACCAAGCATTTGGTGTAATTTGGATCCTCTCCTTTGAGTGTGTTTATAACAATGCATTCTGTATCTTTATCAAAGGAATTGACAATAGTTTTTGATGCATAATTCGACTTGTTTCTTCTTGGTCATCCTTGTCTTCATGATAAGACTTGAAACTGCTCACATGAAAGACATGATGAATCTTGAGCTTTGTCGGAAGTTGAACTTGATAAGATACCTTAATTATGCATCCGGTGACCAAGAAGGGAGTTTCATACCTTCTTACCAAGCCCTTAAACACTTTCCACAAAAGACTTAAATTCTTGGGGTAGGAGTTTACTAATATCACGTTGCCTTCCTTGAACTCTACATGTTATCTCTTCATGTTTATTCATTTCTTCATCTTAGGGAATCTTCTTGGGACGGTCTAGTGGCTAGCACATGAGGTGTTGTCATCATGAGGTCTGGGGTTCGAATCTCGGCAAAGCCGAGGTAAATGTCTCCCTTATGTTCTAGTCACTATTCCAAAGGCTAGTAGTCGTCCGTGATTTACCTCCTCCGTGTTGGCCCTAGGACGGGTTAGCGAGGGTGTTGCTAGTCACTATTCCATAAGCTAGTAGCCGTCTGTGATTTACCTCCTCCGTGTTGGCCCTGAGATAGGTTGACGAAGACACTGAAGATGAACGTATTTACCTTTTGTCACCATTTCTTCATCTTAGTGGCTTTATCCCACATAGAATCTGTCATTATTGATTGGATATTGTAATACATGTAAACTGTTCCTATCTATGGGCAAACCACATCAACAAAGTTTTCAAAGGCTAGTAGTCGCCCGTGATTTACCTCCTCCGTGTTGGCCCTAGGACGGGTTAGCGAGGGTGTTGCTAGTCACTATTCCATAAGCTAGTAGCCGTCCATGATTTACCTCCTCTGTGTTGACCCTGAGACGGGTTGACGGAGACACTGAAGATGAACGTATTTACCTTTTGTCACCATTTCTTTATCTTAGTGGCTTTATCCCACATAGAATCTTCATTATTGATTGGATATTGTAATACATATAAACTGTTCCTATCTATGGGCAAACCATATCAACAAAGTTTTCATTGCCTTGAAACTCTTCATCTTGTCTGATTGTTGTTATTCAATTTCATTTCATGATATTAGGACCAACACTTATTTCTCTTCAACATAGCCTCTCCTTTCTTTATCTTCCTAATAATCTCCGATCAACTCTCTCTAATTCCTTTTTCTAATTTTGTCGCTCAACAAAATCAGAGCTCCTTTTCTCACGCGGACATCAGTCGTGCTCTCGCAGATCATGTCGTCCTGGACAAGAACCTTGGCAACTACTTAAACTAACAACTAGGAGCTTAATCATACTGCTGCTCCACCATTGTAATCATGCTACACCTATGAAAAGGCATGACAATAGGGGGTCTTTACGTTGGAAACATAGTATAAATGAAAAATTAAATCTAGATCTTTAAATTAAGATTGATAAATCTGGATCATCGATTTGAGAAGGTATAAATATCCTTTGGATAAATCAATCTCAACCATTGTTTGACATCCAAATAAAGATACATTGTATCTCTTAGAAAGGAATGCAATTTTAAACATCCAATTCAAGTTGGATGATTGAGATCTAATTGAACCAAAATGTTCTTATACTCTTTCACTAGTATAAATAAGACCCCTCTCCTTCTCATTTCACTCACTTAATTCATTCCAATTGAAAGCGAGCATTGTATTCCATACTTACATTTGGAGAGTTTTAGAAGCTTCTTCAGTTCGAAGGTCTTGCGATTTGCAGTGTAGCTATCGCAAGATAAAGTCGTTATATTTTGGAAGACGATTGTCGTGTTTCGTGAGCACCATGTACGGGACAAATTCATCTTAAAGAGATAGAGTCTAACTCTAACCTCGACTTCGCCAAAACGGTGTTATATCGTCATTCTGTCTGCGCTCAAATTGTACTACCACCAAATCCCAATAATTTTAAGACGAATTTTTCGTGAAATCTTGATGGATTCATCATCGATGACTCCTGTTCCATCGGCACTTGGTGAAAACCCAGAGAAGTTTATCGGTATCGATTTCAAGAGGTGACAGTAAAAAATATTATTTTACCTAACCACGTTGAACTTTGCGAGGTTCTTACGTGAATATACTCCCTTCATATCTCAAGGTGAGACTGATAAAGAAAAGAGGGTGGCATATGATACTTAGGGGTATAATGACTTCTTATGTCAAAATTATGGTCTCAATGGCTTAAACAACATGTTATACAATATGTATAATCCAATGTCAACTACAAAGGAGTTATAAGAATCTCTCGAAAGGAAGTACAAAATAGGTGATGTTGGACTAAAGAAATTCATCATCGACAAATTCTTAGACTTCAAGATGATTGATTCCAAAACTATGATAACTCAAGTCCAAGAGTTGCAGTTGATCCTACATAATCTACATGTTGAGGGCATGACAATGAATGACTCCTTTCAAGTTACCGTGATAATTGAGAGACTTCCACCTTCGTGGAGGGAATTTAAAATTTATCTAAAACACAAACAAAAAGAGATGAGACTTAAGGATTTATTTGTAAGACTACAGATTGAGAAGACAATCGCAAGCAATCAGAATCAATAAAAATGTATATATTTGCAAAAGCAAATCTACTAGAACCAAACACTAGCAAGAAAAGAAAGTATCCTGGCTAAAGACAGAACCAAGGAAGGGCCAAGAAGTTCCAAAGAATATGCCACAACAGTGGCAACCCGAATCATAAGGCCAAAGACTGCCAACGTCTAAAGAAAGTCACTAAAGTGCACATGCTGAAGATAAGTCAATGACAATATATATGTCAGAATTAGACATGACTGTCATTGTATTTGAAGCCAACTTGGTGGTCAATTTAAGGCAGTGGTGGGTCGATACTGGTGTTACATGGCACATTTGCTTTGACAAGGCTCATTTTTAAACTTATACCTCTATTAATGGGAGAAAACTAATCGTGGGTAATTCTACAACTTTCAACATTATTGGTCTTAGCAAGGTGGTACTGAAGATGACATTAGGCAAAGAAGTGCCCCTAATTATTGTGCTTCATGTTCCCAACATTCGGAAGAATTTAGTGTTAGGGTTGACTCTTATCAAAGCTGGATTCAGGCTAGTGTTTGAGTCAAATAGATATATATTCAAAAATGGTTAATTCATAGGCAGAGGGTTTATGAAGAATGGTGTATTCAAAATGAATGTAAATGACTGTACACCGTGAATTCAATGACAATAAATTCTGCTTATTTGGTCGAGTGTTCCAATTTATGGCATGTTAGACTTGGACATGTAAATTATAACACTTTGCGATGACGGGTGAATTTAAATTTATTACCAACATTTAATGTTGATCCAATACATAAATGTGAAATATATGTTAAAGCTAAAATGACAAAGTTATCTTTCCATTCAATGGAAAGAAGCACGACCCCTCTAGAATTGATTCACAGTGACATATGTGGCTTAAAATTCGTGCAAACTAGAGGAGGTAAAAAGTATTTTGTTGCTTTTATTGATGATTAAACTAGATACTGATATGTGTATCTATTGAAAGGCAAAGATGAGCCTTAGAAGCATTCAAAAATTATAAGAATGAAGTTAAGAATTAAATTGGTCAACGAATTAAAGAATTCAAAGTGATCAAGGAGAATATGACGGTCCATTTTATAAATTTTGTATAGAATTTGGTATTATTCATCAAATAACAGCTTCTTACTCTTCTCAATTAAATGGGATTGCTGAGCGTAAGAATTGAACTCTTAAGGAAATAATGAATGTTATGTTGATAAGTTCAGGCTTACCATAAAAGAAAAAATAAAATCCTTATAAGTTGCGGAAGTGCCATAATGTTGGTGCGGGAAATATCTGACGATCGAACCTGAGTTTTGATAATGGCAAAGGATTCAAAGTTAAGATGTGTGGTGATCTAACAATCTGAATGAGATTGCAGGAAAGTCCTAGGTGTACTTAGGCAAAAGCCCTAACTGTGGTTAGGCAAGGGAAAACCCTAGGGGGTAGTAACCCTAGGTCATAGGGGGTGGTAACCCTATGCGGAAAGTCTTGGCGAGTCGGCGCTTCGGGCAAAAATCCTAGGGGGTGGTAACCCTAGGTTAAAATCCTGGTATCGCGAACCAGGTAGAAGTCTGGATGGGTCGAGGACCGGACATCCAGCATGAAGACCAGAAGCATTGGACGCTGAGCAAAAGTCCAGTCGATCTGAAGGATCGTACTGGCAACAGGAGGGAACAGTAGGCGTCGGGTCGACCTAGGGTTTCCGATCGGAAACTCGAAGTCAGACCCGGACAGTCCGGTGACTGTTAAGTTTATTTCTATATATTATCTTTTGTGTTCTAACTCTGTTTTGCAGGAAACTAATATTTTTGTGCAGGGTTAGATCTGACCGGGATCGGTCGACCGAACCTCGGGATCGGTCGACCGAACCTCTAAGCTAACAGATCAGGTCTCCAGAAGTTGGACCGGGCTCGACCAAGGATCGGTCGACCGGACCTCGGGATCGGTCGACTGAACCTGGGATAGGTGTCGACTGGATCAAGCCGAGGTGAGCGGGTCAGAGGAGACTGATCGGTCGATCGAACAAGGTGATCGGTCGACCGAACCCAGGGATAGAGTTTAACCAGATCGAAGCGGAGCAATAGATCAACGGATCAGATGCGGTGGGGATCATCTGATCGGTCGACTGAACATGAGGATCGGTCGACCGATCCGCTTCGGGTCAAAGTTGATCCAAAGACTTGGGGATCTGGATCAGATCTCGCAGAGCTATAAAAGGAGGCCTCGATGTTCAACTCAGATCATCGAATTCGAACAAGAAAAACTGCGCTCTTTTGTGTGCTGCTGCTAACGCCTCAACAACACTCTGCTACTCCAACGAATCACTCCAAAGTTCTCTGTTATCTTTTTCGTTGGTATAGTTCCTTTATTGCACTTAATTGTACTCCAACTTGTAATTATCTTTCCGGCATATAGTTGTTGCCCACCGAAAGCGGTCAAGGACCGTGGGCCTTCGAGTAGGAGTCGAGATAGACTCCGAACGAAGTAAACCATTTGCGTCTCTGAGTGTTTGCATTTACTTTCCGCTGCGTTTCTACTCTCAGTTTTAAATCGCTAAAATAACCACGAGCGCTATTCACCCCCCCCCCTCTAGCGCTTTCGATCCAACAATTGGTATCTACCAACATCCTCAATAAAGTGTTTTCTAACACAACAAGAGGAAACTGAGTTGTGGCATAGAAGATTAGGTCACACTCACACTAGACTCATTTCAAAAATAAGTCAAAATGGACTAGTTAGAGGGTTGCCCAAATTAAAAGTTATTGAAAACTCAATATGTAATGCATGTCAACAAGGAAAACAAACCAAGTCAACCCACAAGTCAACCAATTTAGTTAGAACTACCTGTCTGCTTGAGCTCTTTCACCTAGACCTATTTGATTCACATGGAGCCAAGTCACTAAGCAAGAACCAGTATTGCTTAGTTATAATCGATGACTACTCCAGGTTCACCTGGGTAAAATTTCTAAAGACAAAAGATGAAACCTTTGAAATCTTTTGTAATTTTTGTAAACTAATAGAAAATGAAAAAGACACTCAAATAAAAAGAATCAGAAGCTGCTAGGACCATGTTGAACGAATATAAACTATCTAATCAATTTTGGGCTGAAGCAGTTAATACAACCTGTTATATTTAAAATAGGATTTTAATTAACAAATTTCAAAATAAAACACCCTATGAAATTTATTATAATAAAATTCCCAACTTAAACTATTTAAAAGTGTTTGGGTGTAAAGTCTTCATTTTGAACACTAAAGACTACTTAGGGAAATTTACATCAAAAACAACCCCGGGAATATTTTTAGGGTATTCAACAACCAGTAGAGCATATAGAGTGCATAACAAAAATACCCTAAAAGTAGAAGAAACAATAAATATAATATTTGATGAAGAAAATAAATTACCCAACACAGTAAATGAAAATGAAAGTACAGAAAATGCTAACCCAATAAACGGAGAAGATGATGAAATTCAACCTGAACCTATTGAATTTGAAGAACAAATCACCAACTCAAATGGTATACGACCAACAAGAACAAGCACAAATCACCCATTTGACCAAATTTTGGGTGACCCAACTTTAGGAGTCAGAACTAGGTTATCCTATAGAAACCAGAGTCAAATAGCCCTGATTTCAAAAATTGAACCCAAAATCATAGAAGAAGCCCTACCAGACCCAGATTGGACTCTAGCAATGCAAGAAGAATTGACCCAATTTGAAAGAAATCAGGTCTGGGAATTAGTGCCAAAACCCATTAATAAATCAGTAATTGACACTAAATGGGTTTTTAGAAATAAATTAAATGATCAAGGTGAAATAGTTAGAAACAAAGCTAGGTTAGTAGCTAAAGGATTCAGTCAAGTAGAAGGGTTAGACTATGATGAGACCTATGCTCCTGTAGCAAGACTTGAATCCATTAGGTTGTTGTTGGCCTATACAACACACAAAGGATTCAAGCTATTTCAAATGGACGTAAAATCTGCATTTTTAAACGGGTTTATTAAAGAAGAAGTATATGTAGGTCAACCCTCATGATTTGAGGACATAGAACAACCAAATTATGTCTTCAGACTAAAAAAGGTCCTATACGGACTAAAACAAGCACCTAGGGCTTGGTATGAACGTCTGTCCAATTATCTAACATCAAAAGGATTTAACCAAGGTCAAATAGACCCAACCCTTTTTGTAAAAACCTTAGAAAATGACATTTTTATAGCTCAAATTTACGTCGACGATATAATTTTCGGTTCATCAAACCCTAAATTTTTAAAAGAATTCATCAAACTAATGGAAAATGAATTCGAAATGAGTCTGGTAGGAGAACTTAATTTCTTCTTAGGTTTACAGATTAAGCAAACTAAAGATGGAATTTATATTTATCAAACTAAATATGCTAAGGAATTAGTTAGAAAATTTGGCATGGAGAACTCAAAAATAATTAATACACCAATGGCTACAAATGTTAAAACTGACTCAGACTTAGAAGGTAAACCAGTAGATTTGAAATACTATCGAAGTGCAATAGGAAGTCTACTGTACCTAACTACGAGTCGACCAGACATTATTTTCGCAGTAGGTATGTGTGCACGATACCAATCTTGTGCAAAAGAGTCTCACTTAACTTTTGTCAAAAGAATCCTTAGGTATGTTAAGGGAACCCTGAATGTAGGACTATGGTACCCTAGATCTGGCATCCTTGATCTAAGCGGCTACTCTGACTCAGACTATGCCGGGTGCAAGCTAGATAGAAAAAGTACAAGTGGTAGCTGTCAATTTCTAGGACAATGCCTAGTTAGTTGGTCAAGTAGAAAGTAACACTGTGTTGCATTATCCACCACTGAGGCTGAATATATAGCCTTAGGTGAATGCACATCTCAGTTGCTATGGATGATGCATACCCTTAAAGACTATCAACTGGAGTATCATAAAACAAAAATCTCAATAAATTTAACAAAAAACCCAATTCATCACTCAAGGACTAAACATATAGAAGTAAAGCACCATTTTGTAAGAGATCACGTAGCTAAGGGTGATATTGAACTCAACTATGTTGAGTCAAAATCAAACCTAGCTGACATCTTCACAAAGCCCTTACCTGAACTTGAGTTCAGCTCACTTAGAAGACAAATAGGAATGTGTTGGGTAGAGTAGGTATTGAGTTTCAAATCTGTTCTACTTGTTTTTAAAATAAGGTTTTAAACATTATAGGAAAATATTGTTTTTAAAATTTCAATTTTACTAGATTTTCAAAAAATGAAATTAGCTTAAGCTCTACCCTAGAAACCCTGTTCCCCTAGATTTAAGTCAGAGCATCTCACAAACACCTAGGTATACCTTGCTTGTGCTTGAAAAACATAGAATGGTGTGAGATGCATAGGGTACAGCCTGGACTCAAGAATGCTTATTACTGTGCATCAATATGAGTCTGGGCGTTAAATACTTTATTAACAGTAATCAAGTCAAGTCTTCCAGCCTTAGTCAAATCTAACTGGACTAAATGACTTAACTTGACTAACCAAGTGAAAGCTGCTGCCCTCTAGGCAATCAGCAAGTAGCTAAAGGTTAGACAGTTGGTGAAGGAAATGAGAATATTAAGCATGCTTGTACTTTAGGGCTCTGATACCCGATCAAACCAATTGATTGCTATTTAACTGGACTCATGCTTGGACTTAGGGACCAACAAAAAAAAATATAACCTAAATTAAATTTTTTAGCTACTCTCTCTCTTCATCTTAAAAATTAACAACTTCTTACTCCTAATTTTTCAAAAATAAGTATTATTTTAGTTAAAATTAAGCTAAGCTATATTTTCAAAATTTAATGTTTGCAAAAGGCTTAGCTAAGTGATTCATATAGCAACTTTCAAACTTTTTCAAACTTAACCAACCTTGAAACCTAACTTTTGCAAAATTTTTACTTCAAATTTCAGGAGTCAACTTTTTTCAAAGCCTAAATCAGTTTTTTTTCTAAAAACTTATAACTTGCTTTCAAAATGGTTTATTTTTTGATAAATGGTAAAGGGGGAGAGTAGGAAATTCAAAAGTAAAAAGTAAAAATTTCAAAGTGAAAATTCAAAAAGGAAGCCCTGTATTAAGGGGGAGTTTAAGTGTTAGCTTAAGTTATGTTTGTATTTGATTTTATATACTTAAGCTTGCTCACTTACACTTTTTTTCTTATGCACTTGTTTTACTTAACTTTGAATTTCGGTTGCCATAATAAAAAAGGGGGAGATTGTTGGTACGGGAAGCATCCGACGATCGAACCTGAGTTTTGATAATGGCAAAGGATTCAAAGTTAAGATGTGTGGTGATCTAACAGTCTGAATGAGATTGCAGAAAAGTCCTAAGTGTACTTAGGCAAAAGCTCTAACTGTGGTTAAGCAAGGGAAAAACCCTAGGGGGTAGTAACCCTAGGTTATAGGGGGTGGTAACCCTATGCGGGAAGTCTTGGCGGGTCGGCGCTTCGGGCAAAAATCCTAGGGGGTGGTAACCCTAGGTTAAAATCCTGGTATCGTGAACCAGGTAGAAGTCTGGATGGGTCGAGGACCGGACATCCAACATAAAGACCAGAAGCATCGGACGCTGAGCAAAAGTCCAGTCGATCTGGAGGATCGTACTGGCAACAGGTAAATCTCCTGAGTAGAATAGGTGAGGACGCGCTCCCCGTAGAGGGAACAGTAGGCGTCGGATCGACCTAGGGTTTCCGATCGGAAACCCGAAGTCAGACCCGGACAGTCCAGTGACTGTCAAGTTTATTTCTATATATTATCTTTTGTGTTCTAACTCTGTTTTGCAGGAAACTAATATTTTTGTGCAGGGTTAGATCTGACCGGGATCGGTCGACCGAACCTCGGGATCGGTCGACCGAACCTCCAAGCTAACAGATCAGGTCTCCAGAAGTTGGACCGGGCTCGACCAAGGATCGGTCGACCGGACCTCGGGATCGGTCGACCGAACCTAGGATAGGTGTCGACTGGATCAAGCCGAGGTGAGCGGGTCAGAGGAGACTGATCGGTCGATCGAACAAGGTGATCGGTCGACCGAACCCAGGGATAGAGTTTGACCAGATCGAAGCGGAGCTACAGATCAACGGATTAGATGCGGTGGGGATCATCTGATCGGTCGACCGAACATGAGGATCGGTCGACCGATCCGCTTCGGGTAAAAGCTGATCCAGAGACTTGGGGATCTGGATCAGATCTTGCAGAGCTATAAAAGGAGGCCTTGAGGTTCAGCTCAGATCATCGAATTCAAACAAGAAAAACTGCCCTCTTTCGTGTGTTGCTGCTAACGCCTCAACAACGCTCTACTACTCCAACGAATCACTCCAAAGTTCTCTGTTATCTTTTTCGTTGGTATAGTTCCTTTATTGCACTTAATTGTACTCCAACTTGTAATTATCTTTCCGGCATATAGTTGTTGCCCACCGAAAGCGGTCAAGGACCACGGGCCTTCGAGTAGGAGTCGAGATAGACTCCGAACGAAGTAAACCATTTGCGTCTCTGAGTGTTTGCATTTACTTTCCGCTGCGTTTCTACTCTTAGTTTTAAATCGCTAAAATAGCCACGAGCGCTATTCACCCCTCCCTCTAGCGCTTTCGATCCAACACATAAGTCTTCTTATAAATATCTGAAAGTGGGGGGGGGGGGGGGGGGGGTTTGGCTAAGGTGGAAGTGGCTAAGCCAAAGCAAACCAAAATCATACCAAAGACAATCGATTGTATTTTTATTGGACATGCCAATAATAACAGTGCATATCGATTTTGGGTACACAAGTAAGTACTTGATATACATGTTGGAACAACATTTGAATCAAGAAATGCTGTATTTTTTTGAAGATATCTTTCCTTGCAAAGATAGGAAAGAAGAAAGTTCAAATAAAAGAACTTATGAAATGAGTAAGGATAATCTTGGAAATAATGAAGAACCAAGATGCAGTAAGAGGGACAAAATACAAATTTATTTGGTCCTAATTTCATGACTTATATGTTGAAAAATGAACCAAGGACAATAAGTGAAGTCTTATCAAGTTCCAAGGCTCCTTTTTAGAAAGAAGTCATTAGTAGTGAAATAAATTTCATCATGCAAAATCATACTTAGGAATTGATGAATATTCCACCTGGAATCAAGTGATCCTAAAGAAGAAGTATAAGGTTGAAGAAACTATTAAAAAGTATAAGGCAAGACTAGTGGAAAAGAGATTAAAATAAAATGAAGGTCTGAACTTCTTTGATACATATTCACCAATAACAAGGATCACATCCATTAGAGTACTCATTGTTATTGCTGTAATATATAACTTTGAGATACATCAAATGGATGTAAAAATAGTCTTTCTAAATGGTGAATTAAAAGAAGAAATATATAAGGAACAACCTAAAGGGTTTATGGCTCCAAGATAAGAAAATAAGGTGTATAGACTTGTGAAGTCACTATATGGGCTAAAACATGTGTCGAAACAGTGACACAAGAAATTTGACAAAACTATGATGTCAAATGGATTTAAAATAAATGAGTACGATAAATGCATATATATCAAAGACACACTTGACTCGTTTGTCATTACCTCTCTATATGTAGATAGACCTGACCACGGTTCGGAACCGACGGTTCGACGGTTTGGAACCGCCGGTTCGACGGTTCCAGGCAGGTCGACACTTAACCTTAATCGCCCAAGACGGTTACGGTTCACGGTTCAGAACTGCCGGTTCACGGTTCGGTTCACGGTTCGTCACGGTTCAAGATTAATATGTTAAAAAAAATTAAAAATTAAAAATTAAACATTAAAAATTAGAAATTAAAATTTATTAAAAAAAGGGCTTGTACTTATTTAAGTTGCCTACGTATCCCTTTAGGGGAATCAAAGCCCACGTAGTTCTTTTACATTTTTATCCTTTTACATTTTCATTCACTTCCATTTCCTGTTCCTGTCGTATTTGTTCCTTCAGTATCAAAATCTTCAACTTCATCATCTGAAAGTTGTATTTCTTGGATTCTTTTCTCCGCTCTGGTCCAATCGTCCAGTAATGCTTGGGCTTCCAATGAGTCGGGAGACAAAGTTGATCGTCGTTCATCTAATATGTTGCCGCCGACACTAAACGTCTGCTCCACAGCAACAGTTGACACTGGACAAGCTAAAATTTCTTTTGCGATCACGGAGAGAACGGGAAAGCTTTGAGCCTTCTGTGACCACCACTTTAAGATATCGAAGTTTTCGCTATCTGTTTCATTAAAATCAAAAGAAGTCGTAAAATAATTCTCAAGTTCCTGTGTGGAACTTGAGGATCCCCGTGGACGTTTTGTCCGTTCTTTTAATAAGAGTTGTGCTTTTGTAAGTTTTAAATTACTACTAGTAGTTTGTTGAATTTCAGAAATATTAATTTGTGTTCCATATTTTACATAATATTGATTATAAATATCATATAAATAAATTCTAACATTATATATAATATTAGCTGGATCAGGGGAAGAAGAATCTTTAATTGGAATTAAAGCATCATAATATAAAGTTAACATTTCTTGTAAAACTTCTAATTTAAATCTAGGATCTAAAGCAAATGCAATTAAATAAATTTCAGGAATTAAATAAAAATATTTTTCCCATTTAATTTTCATAGCTAAGATGCAAGGAGATAAAGATTCATTATTAATATGTTCATTTAAAACTAATACTATATTAGAAATTTTTTCTAAAACTAATTGAGCAGTGGGATAATAAACATCGGAAAGTTGTTCGGTTGCATCATTAAATACTTTTAAAATTTCACAAATACTACTACAAATATTCCATTGTTGTGAAAATAAATATATATTAGTATTAGTGTTTTGTGCAAAAAATGAACATAATAATTCTTTATATTGAAATGAATCTTGTAATAATTGGTATGTTGAATTCCAACGTGTTGGTACATCACGTGGAAATTTTTTAGGTCTCATTCCATTAATTTTACAAAACCTACCTCATTGTTTCATTATAGATGGATGACACCATAAATAAGAAATTGCAATTCTAATTGGTTTAATATAACTTTCTAAAATTTTTAAACCATCTTGAACACATAAATTTAAAACATGGCATACACAACGAATATGAAAAAATAAACCTCCAATAATAGGTTGACAAATAAATTTTAGATCATCTATACAAGCGGTATTAGAACTAGCATTATCTAATGATATTGAAAATATTTTATGAGTTAAACCATATTCTTCTAAAATTAAACATAATAATTGTGCGATATTATGAGCATTATGTGATTCATCAAAAACTCTATAAGCTAATAATCTTTTTTGGAGGTTCCAAGAGTTATCGATCCAATGGCAAGTCACACCCATATACGAATGTGTTTGCCAATGATCACTCCAAATATCGGAACATAAAGAAACTTTATTATCTAATTTACTAAATTCATCAATTAAATTCTTTTTTCCTTGTTTTACTAATTTTTTAATTGTACAAGTAAGTGTAGTCCTAGGAACACGTTTAGCACATGGATTAAGAGATTCTTTACAAAAATCTTCAAATGTGCATTTAGATCCAAAACTAAAAGAAAGATGTTCTACGGAAACAAATTTAGCTAATGATTCTCTTAATTTATTATCCGAATATAAAAATAAACCGGAATCGGTACTACCGCTAGTTGAAGAAAATCTTGATAATTGTGTTTGAGAACGGTCGAGTCCATATTCCGTCGGGTGCTTCGTTTCTACATGTCGTTTCAACGACCCATAGCCGCCGCCGGCTTGGAATTTATAGGAAGCATTGCAGTGCTTACATTTTGCACGCATTTCTCCCGACGGAAGAGTGACCTTCTCAAAATGTTTAGTAAAAATAGAAGACTTTAGAGGAGGAAGTTCCCGAACCTTAGAAGTAATTGCATCGGTACTTCCTTGTATTTCGGGTGTCGGATTCGGAAGATGCTCGATCTCATCATTGGTGGATTGAATGTTGGGGTTGGGGTCCTCCTCCCGCGGATTCATTGTTTGCTTTCCCTTCCGAGCTCGAGATGATGCACCTCCGCGGCCTCCTTCCATTGTAATTGAAAATTGAAAACAAAAGCGTGTAGAGATTAGAGAATACGAAAATGAGATTAAGAGTAGAGAAGATGTGTGTGAAAAATGATGAAATGAGCTCTCTATTTATAGAGTTTTGATAGTAACGGACACTAAATCATAGCCATTGATCAAAAAATGGTCAAATGATACTAACCATTGAAAAAAAATACCTAAAAAACCCTCCCAACGGCTACGAACCGCCGGTTAACCGCCGATTCCAACGGCTATGAACCGGCGGTTAACCGGCGGTTCAAGACGTTTAAAAAAAAAAAAATTTGCGGCTGAACCGGCGGTTCGCCGATTTTTACACCCAATGAACCGGAACCGGCCCGATAACTTGCCAGGCCGGTTCCGGTTCGACCCGGCGAACCGAGTCAACGGGCAACCGGCCCGTTGACCCGGTTACGGGCCCGGGTCCGGGCCAGACCCGGTTACGGGCCCGGGCCGGGTCCGGGCCAGACCTGGCCCGGGGTCGGGTCTATATGTAGATGATATTCTCATCATGGATAGTAATCATGATATAATCATGACTACTAAGAAGATGTTGACCATAACCTTTGATATGAAAGATATGAGTATAGCAGACATTATACTCGGGATTAAGGTCGAAAAGACATTAGATGAAATTATCATTTCACGATCTCATTATATTGAGATAGTACTAAGGAAATTTAATATATATGATCTTTTCCTTGTAAAAACACCGATGGACTTAAGATTGCACATGGCTAAGAATCATGGTAAACTTATATCCCAATTGGAATATTCGAGGATAATTGGTAATTTGATATATATCACTAGCTACACACATTCGGATATTGCCTATGTGGTCAATAAATTAAGTAAATTTATAAGTAATTCAAATGATAACCATTGAAGGCATTAATAAGGATTCTTAAATATTTAAGATATACCTTAGAGTATGAATTATATTATACGAGATATCCAATGATACTAGAAGGATATTGTGATGTAAATTGGATATGATACAAAAGACTCTAAATCCACCAGTTGACATGTATTTACTATTGGTGGTGGAGCAGTGTCATAGAAATCCATGAAACAAACCTACATAGCTAATCAACTATGAAATCTAAGTTTATAAGCTTAGATAAAGCCGCAAAAGAAGCTCAATGACTTTGTAACCTCTTAAAAGATATCCCATGTTGGGAAAAATTAGTGTCTGCTGTGATGATATATTTTAATAATCAATCGACAATTATAAGGGCACAAAATAACTTGTATAATGATAAGTCATGATATATTCATCGATGACACAATACCATTAGGCAGTTGATTTCTAACGGAGTTATCTCTGTCGATTATATCAAATCGAAAGATAACTTGGCGGATCCATTTACAAAGTTTTGACTAGAGATCAAATATACTATACATCAAGAGGAATGAGATTAAATATCTATAAACAAGAACATTGTGGTAACCCAACCTTATTTACTGGAAATCCCAAGATCTTGGTTCAATGGGATAATAAAATTATAAAAGTTTGCATGAGCACTTGGACTAATTCCCCTCTCATTTCTAAGATGGAAAAGTGCTACCTATTATATATAGTGAGATTAAGTTATAAACTTTTAATGACTCATATACTTGAAAAGGTAGAGTATGATATGATACTCTTTATAGGGGGTCACCTATATAAGTATGAAGATAGGTCGCTTCAATAAAATACTTGTGAATCCAAGATGTTGTCTATGGCCAAAACAATCAAAACAATGAAAACTATAAAAAAGTGAGAAATGTTATTGTGTAGGTAGCATTATCTTGATTTACATGAATGTGTTCAAGACATCATGTTTACTAAGTAGCCTAGTAAATCCAATAATACTCTACTACGGAAGGTTCAAAATCACGAGTTACCTTTCTTGATGCAATAATCTTTCAATTAAACTCTTCTTAGGTGATAACATGCATACATTAATTTTCATTCATGTGGGGGATTGTTAGAAACATAATATGAATGGAAAATTAAATCTAGATCTTTGGATCAAGATTGACAAATCTGGATTGTTGATTTGATAAGACATAAGTTCCTTTTGGGTGGATCGATCTAAACCATTGATTGACATCCAAATAAAGAGACATTGTATCTTTTGAAAAGGGATGCAATCTTAACCATCCAATTCAAGTTGGATGGTTGAGATCTAATTGAACCAAGAGGTTCTTATAATCTTTCACTTAGTATAAATATGACCCCTCTCCTTATCATTTCACTCACTCAATTCATTCCAATTCAAAGCAAGCATTATATTTCATACTTGCATTTGGAGAGTTCAAGAAGCTTCTTCGGTTTGGAGGTCTTACAATTTGCAGTGCTGCTATCTCAAGATAAAGTCATTGTATCTTAAGAGACAATTATCGTGTTCCATGAGTATCGTGTACAGGGAAAGTTTGTCTTAAAGAGATAGAGTCTAACTCTAATCTTAACTTCGCCAAAGTGGTGTTATACCATCATTCTGTCTGCGCTCAGATTGCACCACCACCAAATCCCAACACTTTAAGCCTTTGTAGTACAGATTTTCTTCTCGTCATCGTTCTCGACACTACTCAATAAAAATCTTGTTGATTTTTCTTCCCAATGCCGAGAATTCAAGCGACGACGGCTAACCTCCTGCTTTGTTTTCGCATGATCTACTAGCTTAGGCACCCTCTAACTCTTCATTTTAATCCTTCTTTATTTATATATAATGTCAAATTTTTCATATCCATCATTCACCACAGAAAGAAGCGGACCCAACAGCACAACTCTCTTCCTTACCTATAAATGTCATATCTTATATACCCATTAAACTTAACAATGATAAGTATTTACTTAGAAGATGTAGTTTCTTTCCTTACTTCGTGCTCATGATCTACTTGAAGTTGTTGATGGTACCTCACTTAAGACATGAGAAGATGATGCAAATTATGTTGTTTGGAGCAAGAAAAATCAACTGATTATGACATGGATGATTTTGAAACTCTATGAGCCTATACTTTATATGATTGTAAGGCTTGATAGCTCTCACCAAATATGGAAAACTCTTGCTCAAATCTTTGCATCACACTCTCAAGCATGAGTCTTTCAACTTCACATGCAACTACAATCGATGTAATGAGGAGACAAATATAGTAATGAATATGTGCATCAATCAAGACCATTGCCAATAATTTAGCTACGATTTGGCATCTAGTTTTAGATCCAATTTATGAATGTATATTCTTGCACATTTGGGACCTCAATATGACAACTTTATTACTAGAGTGATAACTCATATAGATCAAGTGCCACTCGATTCTCTTCATGTCATGCTATCCTCTTATAAAATACTCTTATAATTACAATATGAAAGGATGTCAAATTCACTTGCTCTTTTAGCACATATGACTAGCATAACTACTAAAGCTATGCATCATCAATACAATTAATGAAATCAAGGTGGAAGAAATAAAGGGCAAGGACAAGGGTGAGGACGAGATCGAGGGTATTGTCAGATTTGCCTTGATTGTAGGGCAATCTTCCACAATGAAGATTGCTAGCTAGAGATTACAGAGATAATTATTGAATTTAAATATATACTCAAAAATACAACTTTAGACCTATTGAGATGATTTGAGCGGATAATCTTAGACTGACAAATATGAAGGAGAAGCTGCTTAGAAGAAGTAGGTTGCTTGGAAGACTTGGCCGAGATGTCCAGTCGAGATTAAGATGTCCAACCAAGATAGAGATGTTCAGTCGAGACTAAGATGCCTAGCTGAGACCAAGATATCCAGCTGAGACTGAGGTGTTCATCCGAGACTAAGACTCGAGATAGAAGTAAGAGTTGTCGAGGTCTGTGTGGCGTAGTTTCCTTAAAACAGATTCATCCTCCTCTAGTTATACTTTGAGGTTATTATGAACGTTTGGTTTCAAGGATACAAAGGTAGAGTCATGTACACAACCGAGTACTAATTGTTCATGGTAAATTAAGAAAATACCTAATTGCTATCGTGGTTGATGCGGTGATGAAAGGGGGCCCCACCAGTGGATTAAAGTAGAAGAAAAGCAACGGATGTGGATGCCAAAGTCAGAGCAGTCAAAGGCCCCGACCCAGGAAGCAAACCAATTAAGCTGAGCGACATGTCGTCTGGCCGGTCGAGCATGACCACCCGGTTAGCCCAAACTGTGTTTGAACGACCGCATGGGGAAAGTTTACAATTAGGGCCCATAGTCGAGCAACAACTCTACCAGACTGATACCCTCGAAAGGGAGGTGTGGTCTGTCGGACGAAGAGCAATCCTCTAACAACAACACAGCCGAACGAAAAGTAGAACAATAGCTCTTGGCAATACGCCCGGATGAGGAAAATCCGACCGAGCAATGGTTAGTCGGTCGCGTGTGAACCTGCTAACTATCTTATCATATCCTTTTGAGAGTTTGTGCCTCTAGTAGCAGAGCATGTCTCGCAGGCAAATGATACTTTAGAAGCTTCCAGGTTGTCACATCAGAGGGTTGCATGGCTGCTTAAGGAATAGTACTAGGGATACTTTTGAACTTATCTTTTCCTAGGACACCTAGGAAAACATGCCTACACCTTGAGATGCATGTTCGAACATTACAGTGCCACTATAAAAGGAGGTTCCCATCTACAGGTGGAGGTATGCACAACTTTATTTTCCACATGCTCTTGCTACAGTTCTCTATTTTTTCTACTCATTGGAAACTGACTTGAGTATCGGAGGGTCATCGTCAGGAACCCCTTCCCAACCCAACACTAACAACTTTGTGTTACAGGCTTACATGAAGTCTTTGTTTCATCAACTTTCCAACCATATTCTCAGTTTACCGCCATCACTATTTTTGAACAGGATCACATTTGGCACCGTCTGTGGAAAGTTTTACCTGAATATGAAGTGTGAAGATGGAGGATGCTAGGCGACTTACTACGGTAACACTAACACAAGAAGACTTGGAGTTGTTAATACAAGGCCGAGCAGTGAAGATGATGGAGTAGTAGCAGATAGCGGTCGGCCGCTGAGCGGATGACCTCGTCGCCTCAAGAACGGGTCAGCACGCTGAACCTAGAGCCCGAGTAGAAGATCAAGCCAGCCGAAAGCAAAGCAACAAGTCAACCGATGTCTCCCGAGAACCACCAAACGCGCTCATCCCTTACCACTGCGCGTTGTTCTGCAAGTTGTTAGAAGAGCAGGGTCGAGCAAAGTGAATACCCAGCTCCTCATCAAATGACACATTCGTCCAAGATGAGCTAAAAGGAAAAGAACCTTGGCTCGATACCCCTCTAGAGTAGATTAACCGGCAGTTCTCTCAGGAGATTCTCGACGACCAGTTGTCGTGCCATTATAGGCCTTTGACGATCGGGAATACACGGGGGCAATCAACCTTAAAGATCACCTCATCAAATTTGATAATGTGGCAATGCTCTACCAGTATATTGATGGAGTCAAGTGTTGTGTATTCCTCACCATGCTTTCTGGATCAACACAGAGGTGGTTCAAGAGGCTACCGATCGGATCCATATAAAGCTTTAAAGATTTTCGATTGGTGTTTTTACAACACTTTGTGAGCAGTCTCCACCATCATAAGACAAATGTCAACCTATTTGTGGTCACGCAAGGGTCCAAAGAAGCACTGCGGGCCTATATTAAAAGGTTTAACCAAGTGGTCATGGAAGTTCCATCAGCCACACCGGAGATCTTGATAAGCTCTTTCTCCTAAGGACTTGCAGAGGGCAAGTTCTTTGGGTCACTCATCCAGAGGCCCCCTAGAGACTTCGATCACTTGCTCGGATGGGCAATCGAGTATATTAATGTCGAAGAAGCCTAGGCGGCTCGAAGGAAGGAAGTGATCCATAAGCCAACCGTTGTCCTGGAGCATCGATCAACCCATGCTCATCAACCACCAAGCGGGCCCCAAGCGAGAGCAGCATAGCAACACCAAGAGCTCCGGATGCATGTGGTCCAACATGTGGAGGTCGAGCGTTGGAGACCCAACGAGCCCCGGCCATGGACCTTGGTTTTATGCTCCTATCATTGGACAACCATGCACAACACCAAAGATTACTACAGTTACCAACTGAAGCCCCGCCGACTGGCTTCATCGAGATTTTGCCGACAATCCCCCTCGCTTGATAGATACTATCACCAACAAATGGGAGGGTAGCATGAAAAAAGAAGGCAGGCGACCGAAGAGCACCGACAGACACATCAGCATGGAGATTATCAAAGGTCTTCCCGAGCGTCTATCGAGCGGGAGCGTCTGTCGGCTTGGGAGGAAGAAAACTGAAGCAATGCTACTTGGGGCGACATTAGGATGATCGTAGAAGGACCGACAAGTGGCGACTCCAATTGGGCTCAGAAATTGCACGCCCGACTATTAGAAATCCACTCCGTCGGATGCAACAAAGCAGCAATAGAAGGACCAAAGATCAGTTTTAGTCCTCAAGACTTAGAGAGAGTAGAGGTCCCCCATGACGATACCATAATCATCAAAGTGGTAATCACTAATTATAATATTCATCGTATGTTTATAGATACAGGCAGTTTGATGAATATCATTTTCAAGAAAGCTTTTGATCAACTGCAAATCTATCGGAGTGTGCTGTAGCCTATGACGACTCCCTTATATGGGTTCATGGGCAATAAGAAATTGCCGATCTGCTAGGCTCGGCTGGCCATAGCCCTCAAAGAGGAGTCGCTCAAAAGGATGAGGATGTACGATAAACTTCATTATGGTGGATGGCCTGTCTGCCTACAATGTTATTTTGGGCTGACCGACATTGAACAAGTTCCAAGCGGTCGTGTCCATGTTTTGCTAGAAGATCAAGTTGTTGGTTGCTACTCAGAATATCATACCTGTTCCCCTGTACAAAAATTTTGTACAAGTCCTGAACCTTTCCTAACAACCTATTGTGTTCTCTAGAAATTAAATTTGGAATCGCAAACAGAACTTAACATTATTGATTCCAAATTCAATTTATCTGTTCTTAGAGGTTTAGACTTGGATCGCAAACGATGCTTAACATTATTGATCCAAATCCACCTATGTTACAAATTTGATTAAATATTTATTTCAGAGATCGGCTTCCATGTTAAACATGGCGAGACACTAGGCCTTCTTAGTTATGGGAGCATCCACCACTTCTTAGACAAAGTCTTTCAACGAAATTCAATATTTAATCTCCTTATAGTAACCCTAGGTTTAACCAATAAGAACAATCAAATCACAAGATCAAAAAATAAAAGAAACACAAATTCGAATCATAAATACGAAACCTAGAATCGTTAGCCTCTTGTGTTTGGTATTTCAAAATTCGTACAAAGAGAACTAGTATGATGCGGAACAAGACAACTAGTTATACCTTTCTTTGTAGCTAATAAACCTCACGATCTTCTAGCGTATTCCTCTTTTTATCTCGGACGTCGTGTGGGCGATGATCTACCGAGACGAGAATCCACCCAAGTCTCCTTCTTCTCCTTGCAAGTTTCGGCCACCAACAATCTCCTAGAGATGAAGAACTTCGGCCACCAACCAAGCTCCAAGGGATGCTAAGAAACAAAGCCTCCTTTCTCTTCTTCTTCTCCAAGCAAAGTCCGGCCACCAACAAGCTCCTTGAGAGTTGATGCCGCCAGCCACCAAAGAAGAAGAAAAGGAGGAGAGGAAGAAGATGAGGGCCGACCACCACCAAGGAATTGAGGAGAGGAATAATAGATGTGTTATTAGGTGAGGCACCTCTACTCTCTCTTTTATATTCCTTGGTCTTAGCAAATAAGGGAAGTTTTAATTAAAACTTCCTTAATTTCCTTACCAATGAAAGGAAAATTTAATTAAAAATTCCTTTTATTCTATTAATGTGGCTGACCCCTACAACTCCTCCAAACAAGGAAAGTTTTAAACACAAAATTAAAACTTCCTAATTTGTTTCCAAAAATTTTTAAAATAAAAATTTCTCTTTTAAAAAATTCTTTTCATGGTTGGTTATAAAAGAAAACTTTTATAAATTAAAATCTCTCTATTAAAACATGTGGATGATTACAAAAAGGAAAATTTTCTCCAAAATTTAAATCTTCCTTTTAACTACAAATAAGGAAAGATATCAAATCTTTCTCTTAATCTTTTGTAGAAAACTATAAAAAGGAAAGATTTAAATTTTAAAACTCTCTTTTAAAACCATGAGGATGGTTACAAAAAAGGAAAGTTTTATCAAAAATTAAAATCTTCCTTTTAGCTACAAATTAGGAAAGATATCAAACCTTTCTCTTAATCTTTTGTAGAAAGCTATAAAAGGAAAGATTTAAGTTTTAAACTCTCTTTTAAAACCATGGTTTCCACATAAGGAAAGATTTTAAAATAAACTCCTTTTATTTTTTATGTGGTCGGCCACCTAAGCTTGGGCTCCAAGCTAGGGCCGACCACCACTTGGTCCATCCAAGACTTATCTTGGTCGACCCTTGCTTGGGCTCCAAGCTTGGCTTGGTCGGCCACCTAAGGATGGGTAAGAAGGTGGGTATAGGTGGGTATAAGACTTTATAAATAAGAGGTTATGACAGGGACCGAGAGGAGGAATTGGTTTTGGTCTCCCGATGAACTTGAGCTTCCCGTGCTCGCCCCGAACACCCAACTCGAGTTCATCAATAATAACTCATACCACTAAAGAGTTATTATCGAACTACCGCACCAATCTCATATTACTATATGGGCTCCTTCTTATCATTAGTGTGTTAATCTCCTTGTGTTTAAGATATCGAATGCCCACTAATTAAATGAGTTACTAACAACTCACTTAATTAATATCTAGCTCCAAGAGTAGTATCACTCAACATTATCGTCATGTCGGACTAAGTCCACCTGCAAGGTTTACATGACAATCCTTATGAGCTCCTCTTGGGGACATTATCAACCTAGATTACTAGGACACAGTTTCATTCTATAATCAACAACACACTATATAAATAATATCATTTCCCAACTTATCGGGCCTATTGATTTATCGAACTAAATCGCACCCTTTGATAAATTAAAGAAATAAATATTGAGTATATGTGCTTGTTATTATATCATGATTAAGAGCACACACTTCCATAATAATAAAGGTCTTGTTCTTTTATGCAGTCAGTATAAAAATTTTTTACCTTAAATGGTCCTGCTCAATACACTCAGAGTGTACTAGTGTAATTTTATAGTCAAAATAAATTAACACTAAATTACACTACGACTATTCCAATGGTTTGTTCATATCCATCTTAGTCGTGAGCTACTGTTTATAATTTATAAGGAACTGATAACATGATCTTCTGTGTGTGACACCACACACCATGTTATCTACAATATAAATTAATTGAACAACTACACTTAGCATATAAATGTAGGCATTTGACCAATATGATTCTTATTTCTAAATAAATGTTTATGCAAAAAGCTAGGCTTTTAGTATACATTCCAACAATCTCCCACTTATACTAAAAGATTATGCTGTCATATACCCTGCCATACATCTGATTCCCTCCCCCTCAATATGCCCATCAAAAGCTCTTGCCTTAAGGGCCTTAGTGAAAGGATGAACTGCATGTCTGGTCGGACGCAAGGCTGGTGAAACCAAAGAAAAGAGACTTTAGCTTGAACAAAATCAGATAATCCAAGCAAAAGTAGAAAAGATGCTAGAGGTCAACCATATACATGAATTACAATTTTTGAGTTGACTGGCTAATGGGGTGCTAGTCTCCAAGACAAGCAATAAATGATGGATCTGCATTGACTTTCAAGACTTGAACAAGGTCTGCTCAAAGGACTATTATCCGCTGCCACACATTGATTAGATGACGGACTCGATGGTAGGCTACAAATTGATCTGCATGTTGGACGCATATCATGGCTACCACCAAGTTTCGCTTGTCAGAGAAGATCAGGAGAAAGTTAGTTTTATTACGCTTGACATAACCTTCTGCTATAATATGATGTCATTCAGATTAAAAAATATGGGAGTCACATACCAGAGGCTAATGAATAACGTATTATGAGGGCAGATCGACCATAATATGGAGGCATACATTGACGACATTCTGATAAAATTCCTTCGAGCCACTGATCTCTATGCAGATATCAAGGAAACTTGTCATATGCTAAGGAGGTATGGAATCAAGCTCAATCTAAACAAGTGCATATTAAGGGAGAGAAGCAAATGCTTCCTTGGTTATATCATGATCGAGCAGGGAATCAAGGTGAATCCAAGCAAGGTGAAGGCGCTTCAAGACTTGCCCCCTCCCAGCAACCTCAAGGAGGCTTAACGGCTGATCGAGCGGATCACAGCATTATCAAGGTTCATCTCCAAATCATCTGACCGGAGCCACTCGATCTTCAAAGTTCTGCGTCGAGCTACAAAATTTCAACGGGACGCCAAGTGCTATAAAGCACTAAAGGAGCTTAAGAGTTATTTAACCTCCTTACTTGTATTGGCAAAGCCCATGGCTCACTGGCGAACCGCTCTAGATGTACCTGCCGTCCATAGAGTGAGCAGTTGGCTCAGTGTTTGTGAGATTGAACGACATTGAACAATAGTTGGTGTACTTTTTGAGTTATATATTGAAAGATACCAAATGCTACTATACCTATCTCAAAAAGCTGGAGTACGAGCTGGTCCTCGCCACTCGAAGGTTATGACCATACTTTTTGTCACATCTAATAATTGTATTGACTAACAACACTCTAGGGCAGATCCTCCTCAACTTTGAAACATCCGGTCGGCTCATCAAGTGGAACATGGAGCTAAGTGAATTTGGCATATAGTACCAGCCCAAATTGACGATCAAGGTGCAAGCCTTAGCCGATTTTGTGACAAAGGTACAGAATGTCGAGCCAGAGGCAACCTAGAAAATCTATGTGGACGGATCATCCACCAGGCAGGGAAGTGGCATGGGCATCCTTCTTATATCACCACGTGAAGATCAAGTGCAACTGTCTGTTCGGCTATACTATCGGGCTACTAACAACGAGGCAGTGTACGAAGCGTTGATCGCCAGACTATAAGCAGCTCAGCACGTAGGAGCCACCTGAGTTCTTATCCACTCGTACTCTTACTTGACAGCACAACAACTATCGAGGATTTTTGAAATTAGCAATGCAAGGCTAAGGTTATACGCTGAGGCGTTCAAAAAGTTAAAGGTCAGATTTCAAGAAGTAATTATCCAAAAAAATTCCTAGAGTAGAGAATCAATATACAGATGAACTGGTAAAATTAGCAAACTCCTTAACCCCTGTAGTGTTGAATGGGCCAATCGATCAAGTATTGTGGGTGGCTCATATCGAGAGGTTGACTGAAGGAGGGACCTCGAGTGACTAGAGGATACCTTTGACTGAGTTCCTTCGGTCGGGTAATACACAGTCGATCAGGAGTAAGCTTGGGTAATCAAGAAGAGGGTCAGACGGTTCACACTCATTGGAGACCATCTGTACAAAAGAGCCTTCTCGAGGCCACTACTCAAGTATGTCAGAGTGGAAGACATTCAACATATTTACAAGAAGTTCATCAAGGCTCCTGTGGCAGTTATCAGGGTGGTCATTCATTAGCAAAAAAAATCCTCTTGGCAAGGTACTTCTGGCCTACCTTACGAACAGATGCTACCCAGACAGTGTCCACCTGCCTCCCTTGTCAAAAGTACTAGAACATACCACACCGACTGACTGAAGAACTGAAGGTATCCATGATGTCATGTCCGTTCAACCAGTGGGGCATGGGCATTATAAGACCTTTCCCCATAGTAGCCGACAAGAGAAGATTTCTGCTTGTGACATTGGACTATTTTTCCAAATGGGTAGAAGCCAAACCACTCGTCAAGATAACCGAGCAGATGATTATCAAGTTTTTATGGTAAAATATCGTATGTCGATTTGACATCCCTCATAAACTAGTCTTTGACAATGGAAGACAGTTTCAGGGATGGAGGCTCAAAGAGTGGTGTGTCATCTATGGTATTACACAGGTCTTCACTTCAGTGGCTTAGCCCCAAAGCAATGGCCAAGCGGAAGTCACCAACAGAGGAATTCTCATAGGGCTCAGGGCTCAGGGCTCAGCTAGACTATATGGGAGGAAGCTGTTGGTGTAATCGACTTCTAGGGTTTCGATGTTTGACAAAATACCTAAGTCTGGTCAATTTGACCAAGGGTTAATCCAAACAGGATTTAATGTTTGAAAGAGAGAAGTCTAGTCAGGACTAGATGACTAGCAAAGGTAAGTCCTGACCAAAGGATAGACAGGTGAGAAGTCTACTAAGTGACTAGTCCTAACTGAAGGTTAGGTAAAGTGAAAGTCCTGGTGAGTGAAACCAGGCCCTAGTGAGTGAAGCTAGGTGGTGGAAGTCCTGGTGAGTGAAGTCGGACTCTAGTGAGTGAAGTTAGGTGGTGGAAGTCCTGGTGAGTCAAGTCAAGCCCTAGTGAGTGAAGCTAGGAAGTGGAAGTCCTGGTAAGTGAATCCGGGCCTTAGTGAGTGAAGCTAGTGATGTGCGTAAATATTATGATAGTTTATGCATATTTTTACACACATTCACTTGCTTTATATGTACATATTTTTTGTATGATCGCCTCTTTTATCATGTACTCATCATATATATTCTTTTGTACGGATATTTGCTCTTTGTTTGATTTTGTATTGACAGGGACAACTTTCGGAGCGAAAACAGTGTTTGTCAACGCACTAGAGCGAGCCAGAGAACACGACCGTGCAAACCTTGCACGACCGTGTGCCCAAATAGAAGAGGAGAAGTGCACAGCCGTGCAACCCTTGTACGGTCGTGCGGCCAACCCAGAGGCGGATCAGAACACGACCGTATAACCCTACACGACCGTGCCTCCCATGACCGACACCAAGCAGCACACGGTCGTGAAATCCTGCACAACCGTGTCCCCAAAAGCCAAGTCCCAGCATCACACACCCGTGCCAATTGGCATGGCCGTGCAACGCATCCAGAGCCAAGAAAGGGCACGGCCGTGCCATCCTTGCACGGTCGTGCCGCCGCACCGTGCCCTAGCCTATAAAAGGGGTTTTAACCCTTTTTCCGTGGGGTGGGAGAGCCAGGAGGTGAGCCGTCAAGAGGAGAATTACTCTGGTGTCGTTCCACGCTATCCAGGACATCGATCCAGTGACCTTTCATCACCACATTAACTCCAGAAGCAAAGGATTGGATCCGAAGATCACTCATCGTCGTTGGATAAACATACTTTTTCTTCCTCTCTTTGTTTTTGAGGATTGTATGTTTAGATTCACTATGTCTTCAAGTTTTTCTCTGGCGTCTATGGAGTAGAGTCCTTGTTCTAGGATGAGGGAGTAATTATGGATTGGTATTGATATAAGACTCATACTATGCTTATATTCATTGGATGATTTCGCTTGTTTTGTTTCGACTACTCGATCTCTTTGTCATGTTGATTGATTGTGTAGGAATTGCCAATCTCGTAGAGGAAATACCTTAGATTGTACACACTAGGGGCCATAGTGACAGGGGTAACCCGTTCACGGACATCTAGGGTACTTCCTTGAAAGGAGAGGCGACTCCTCCATAAGGAAGTAAGAGATCAAACTAAGCTTCTTAATTCTATCTTTGATAACATCAATTAGAGTCGTGTCCTTGTGATCTACCGAGACGCCCTAGTGACAGGGGTTAACCGTAATAGGATTTCATAGGAATCGTCTTTGTTTGGTGCTTAAGGATAGTTGCTTTAGCTTTCGGCGAATACATGCTGATGGACAATGAGTATAGGATAGTATGTGACACATCAATACAACCACAATGAAACCGAACTCCTAGAACTCTTCATTAACCAGGGTTATTTCTTCTCGTTACTAGTTCTCATTTCCGCTCTCTAACCCCTTTCCTTAGATTACTTACAACCATTGATAGTGTAGCTAATCCTAAGTGTGCCATCACTAGTGCTTATAACCAGTCCTCGTGGGATCGATATTCTTTATTACTGACGACTAATCCGTGCACTTGCGGTTCGTAACAGCTAGGTAGTGGAAGTCCTGGTGAGTAAAGTCGGGCCCTAGTGAGTGAAGCTAGGTGGTAGAAGTCCTGGTGAGTGAATCCAAGCAATGGAAGTCCTAGTGAGTGAAGCTACGTAACCCTAAGAGGAGATAACCCTAGGTTATATGTGACCGACTGGTTTCTGATCGATCATACCAACGAATCTTGAATTCTATTAACACTATTTTACTTTACTTTTTTATCTATTGTGCTAACTCAGTGTTGTAGGGAAGTCCAGATAGGTCAACGGGCCGACCGGATAGCTGGCATGAAGTCTAGACTGGTCAATGGACTAACCGGATGTCTGACAAAAGGTAAGTAAAGGTAAGTCACTCGAGGAGACTGATGTTGTAAGGGTGCATCCCAGTTGAGGGACAGTAGGTGTTGGTCCAGTTTAGGTCCATTTGGGATCCCTAAACTGAGACCTTGACTAGTTTCTGATCTTGGGAGGACAGGAACTAATTACTACTATTTATATTTGTGGTAACACTTATCTTGCAGGTTATTTTGACTAACACATGTTTGCAGGGCAAGAAAGCAACATTGCATTCGGGTGAGCAGTACCTGAAGGCGTCTTCCATTGCTATGGAAGGCACCCTCAACAAGATAATTTTTGGAATCGGGCGCAGATAAGTGTCGGTTTGCTTGGAATAGAGTTTGTCTTATTGGAGGCGCCTTCCATGCTTATGGGAGGCACCCTCCAAGCCCTTTATAATGTAGTCTTGAGTAGGCACTTATAGATGAAGTACAAATGAGCTACTATACGTGCATTGAAGCTTCTGGTTGCTTCCGATTCTTGCTATAACTCTACTGTGAAGCTGCTAAGCCCGACGACTACTCCAAGGAGTTCCGATTACGCCTGGTAGACAAACATCAACACAAAGTGCTTCATTTCAATTCTAAAAAAGTGTTGGTAATATCTATTTTTATACTTAATTACTATAAAAGGACAAGTGCAGTGTGTTACACTTGACCTAACTTCTCTTCTACTCTATTCTCTCTTCCAGGGGTACCAGAAGAAGTTTTTAGTGGATTGTCCATCGATAGGTCGGCGGGACCTGGGCCTTGGAGTAGGAGTCGCCGAAGGCTCCGAACCAAGTAAAAGCCGCTTGTGTTCTTCTTGTGTTTCTTATCTTTTATTTCTTACTTTTCGCTGTGTACTCATGTTTTCAAAAACCGAAAAAGAGGTATTTTAAAAACCACATGATTCACCCCCCCTCTCACGTGCGTCACGATCCAACAGAAGCTAGGTGGACGAGCTGCTATGTGTACTATGGTCTTATCATATGACTCCTCGAGAAGCCACTGGCATTAGTCGATGTCACTTAGTGTACGGAGGAGAAGCAGTGGTGCCAGTCGAGGTTGGTATAGAGTCCGATCGGTGATAGTTGTACGACGAAAATAATCACGATCGGTGATTTATGGAGTTAGATTTAATAGACGAAATAAGAGCTAAAGCTGTCATCCGGCTTATGGTATATCGGCAGAGGATGAAGCAAAATTACAACAGACGAGTTATCCCCAGATCATTCCAGATCGGTGAGTGAAGTCAATCAGCGATGTGACCAAGCTAGAAGTGTCATGAGTGTTAGAATATATACTAAATGCCTAGCTTTTGTATAAATATTTATAAGAATCACATTGGTCAAAAGTGTACATTTATGATAAGTATAGTTGTCCATTTAATTTATATTGTAGATAACATGGTGTGAGGTGAGACACAGAAAATCATGTTATCAGTTTCTTATAAATTATAAATAGTAGCTCACAATTAAGATGGAATGAGGCAAACCATTGGAGTGGTTGTAGTGTAATTTGGTGATAGTTTATCTTGACTATAAAATTATACTAGTACACTATGAGTGTATTGAGCAGGACCATTTAAGGTAAGTTCCTTTTATACTGACTACATAAAAGAATAAAACCTCTGTTATTATAGAAGTGCGTACTCTTAATCATAATATAATTGTTAGGATCGATGGTCCTCGGCTAGAGAGGGGGGTGTGAATAGCCGCCCCAAATCGTTCGTTTCTTTCTACAAATCAGGTTAGCGCAGCGGAAAATAAACCAATAGAAACGAAAAAGGAGAAGCAAACCTTAACACAAGGATGTAACGAGGTTCGGAGATTAGGGCTCCTACTCCTCGGCGTGTCCGTAAGGTGGACGAGTCCAGTCAATCCGTCGGTGGATGAGCCCCCGGAAAACCGGCTAACATGAACTCCTTCTGGGTGGAGAAACCTCGCCACAAAACTTGCAACAACAAGAAGGAGTACAAGAAATACAAGTAGAAAGACAAGAACAATGTACAAACACTAACTCGCCTTCTCGTCGACTGCCTGTGAAGCAACAACTTCTCGGACAACAGCAGCAGCTGACCGTCGACTGGAAGCTCACACGAAGCTTACTGGGGAGAGCTCAAACAAAGCTCAGATCGCAAGCAGCAGCAAGCTTGAAGAAGGAGAGAAAGAAGAGAGACTAAGCCCTGTAGCCCTCGACCTCTTTATATTACCTGTGCCTGTGAAGAACCTACAACGAAGACAGAAGACGCAGAACCTAGCCGTTGTTACTCACAACGGCTAGATCCAGACCGATCAGGCTTCACCGGTCTGGGGCTTGCCTGATCGGCCGTGGGGACCGATCAGGGTCGATCGGGTCCCCGCATCGATCAGAAGGCTTCCTGCAGAGTTGCCCAACTCTGTGGAATCTGATCACCCCTCGACCGATCTCACCTGTGGATCGTCCCGATCGGTCCCGGGACCGATCAGTCATCTGATCGGTCCCCGCACCGATCAGATTAGACACAAAAGCGTAGACTTGGATCGGTCTGTAGACCGATCCAGAGCTTGGTTTTTGCCCAAACCAAGTCCCAAGTCTCCCAAACCAACATCCGGTCAACCTTGACCTGTTGGTACATCATGCTTAGCATCCGGTCACTCCCTTGACCTGCTAAGACTCCCCACCAAGTGTCCGGTCAATCCCTTTGACCCACTTGGACTTTTCTCTTTGTGTCAAGTATCCGGTCACTCCCTTGACCTACTTGACCTTCTCAACACCAGATGTCCGATCATCCTTGATCCATCTGGATTTTCCCTTGCCCGGCTACACTCACCAGGACTTTCACCTAGCTTCACTCACTAGGGTTTTCACCTGGCTTCACTCACCAGGATTTCCAATTGCCTGGCTTCACTCACCAGGACTTTCCCATTGCCTGGCTTCACTCACCAGGACTTTTCCCACTGTCTGGCTTCACTCACCAGCACTTTCCCTTCCACATCCGGTCCAGAGAACGAGCTACCGAGCCCTCTCTGACCACCATCCGGTCCAGAGAACGAGCTCCTGAGCCCTCTCTGACCTCAGTCCGGAGAACGAGCTACCGAGCCCTCTTCGACTTCCCATGCCAAGTTTCCATACTTGGACTTCTCCGTGCCAAGTCTCCATACTTGGACTTTTTCCCGTGCCAAGCTCCCTGCTTAGACTTTTCCGAGTCAGGTCAACTTACCTCGGGTCAACCAGGTCAACCTTGACCACGAGTTGCACCCACAATCTCCCAAGCTTATATCCTTGTCAAACATCAAGATACAACTTTTCTGTTCACGTTAAACATCGTCAAACATAACTCGAGTCAAGTCAACTCGAGTCTGGTCAACCAGGTCAACTTTGACTTAAGGTTGCACCAACAATAATAACAAGCACGCATACTTAATATTTATTTCTTTAATTTATCAAAGGGTGTGATTTAGTTTGTTAAATCAATAGACTTGATAAGTTGGGAAATGATATTATTTATATGGTGTGTTGTTGATTATAGAATGAAATTATGTCCTAGTAATCTAGGTTGATGATGTCCCCTTGAGGAGCTCATAAAGATTGTCATGTAAACCCTGCAGGTGGACTTAGCCCGACATGATAATAAGGTTGAGTGGTACTACTCTTTGAGCTAGATATTAATTAAGTGAGTTGTCAATAACTCATTTAATTAGTAGGCATTCAATATCTTAAACACAGGGAGACTAACGCACTCATGATAAGAAGGATCTCATATTGTAATATGGGATTGATGCGGTAGTGCAATAATAACTCTTTAGTGGTATGAGTTATTATTGATGAACTTGAGTTGGGTGTTCGGGGTGAATACGGGAAGCTCAAGCTCATCGGGAGACCAAAACCAATTCCTCCTCTCGGTCCCTGTTGTAGCCTCTTATTTATAAAGTCTTATATCCACTTAAAGCCAAGCTTCTTACCCATCTTATTGTGGCCGGCCAAGCCAAGCTTGGAGCCCGAGCTAGGGTCGACCAAGCCCTTTATGGAGCCCAAGTAGGGGTCGGCCAAGCCATGCTTAGTGACCAAGCATGGGGTCGGCCAAAGTAAAATAAAAGGAAGTTTTGTAAACAAAATTTTGTTAAATCTTTCCTTATTTATAATAATCTACAATGGTTAAAAGAGAGATTTTATTTTGTTAAAATCTTTCCTTTTTGTAGTTATCTATAATGGTTAAAAGAAAGATTTTAATTTTGTTAAAAACTTTACTTTTATAGCCATCCTCATGGTTTTAAAAAAGAGTTTTAAAATTTTAAAATATTTCCTTTTATAGCTATCTACAAAGGATTAAAGAGAGATTTTAATTTTGTTATAATCTTTCCTTATTTGTAGTTATCTATAATGTTTAAAAGAGATATTTTAATTTTTGATAAAACTTTCCTTTTTGTAACCATGTTTTAAAAAGAGAAGTTTTAAATAATCTTTCCTTTTTTAGTTGTCTACATGTTTTAAAAGAGAGAGATTAATTTTGAAACTTTCCTTTATTGCCATGTACAATAGGAAATTTAGAAAAGAGAAATTTTAATTGTTGTTAAAATTTTATTTTTTAAAGGAAGGCCACAAATAAGGAAGTTTTAATTATGTTTAAAACTTTCCTCTTTTACCTTGACTAAGGATTATAAAAGCGAATGAGAGGGTGTCTCATGGGAGAAGACAACCCTATTCTCTCCTCTCTTTTCCTTGGTGTGGTCGGCCCCTTCCTGCCTCTCTCTTCCTTAGGCCAGCGGCACACCTTCCTTCTTCTCTTCTTGTCTTCTTTCTAAGGTCGGCATCCATATTCCAAGGTGGCTGAAACTTGAAGGAAAAAGGAGAAGACTCTACATAGGTGGCCGGTTACTAGAAGGAGAAGAAGAAGGAGAAGAAATGAAGAAAGTTTCCTATTTTGGCATCCCTTGGTGGCTCAAGAGGCTTGGAGGACAAGAAGGAGCTTGGGTGGATTTCATCTTGGTAGATCGTCGCCCACACGACACCCAAGAGAAGGAGAGGAATACAGCAGAATATCAAGAGGTCTATAAGCTATAAAGAAAGGTATAACTAGTTATTTGTTTCCGCATCATAACTAGTTCATGTTCTTTGTATAGATCTTGTAAAACCAAACATAAGAGGCTATCGATTTTAAGTTATCATTTTTGTTATCGATTTTATTTTTAAATTTCATATTTCGATAATGTATTTCTATTAAGGTCTCTATAGTTAAACCTAGTTTACTGTAAGAAGTTAAATATCCAATTTCTTTGCGAGGCTTTGTCTAGGAAGTGGTGGATGATCTCATACCCAAGAAGGCCTAGTGTCTCGCCATGTTTAACCTAGAAGTCAATCTTTGAAATAGATATTTGATAACTTCTATAATATGGTTTAACTCAGGAAGATCACATCGGTTAAACTTGGAGTAAAAATGTTAAGTATCGTTTCCAATCCAAGTTTAACTTCTAAAAGACAATTTAGATTAATAATGTTAAGCATCATTTGCAATCCAAATTTAACTTCAGTAGACCACATGGGTAGCTAGGATAGTTCTATGCTTGTACAAATTTTTGTACAAGGGAACTAGGACAGTATTCCGAGTAGCAACCAACAATGAGAGGACCCTACAAGGTGATATAAAAGCTGAGCTTGGGCTCATACTATCTGTAGGACGAAGATGAAAGAAAACTCAACTGGCCATGGAGCGCGAACCATCTGCAACCCTATTTGGCAGGATAGTAAGCACGTGGTAGAATAAATGTAAATTGTAAAACCATTTATTCTATGAATGTAGGAAGGTTTAAAACCAAGATTCACTAAGTGTCAAAGACTCACGAGCTACTCAGACATGTTATAAGTGAGCACGCACTTACACTAAAGTGTTAAAGACTCTCGACCTGATCGGGCGAGTTATAAGTGAGCATGCTCTCATGTCTTATGAATAATAGCAATGGTTTTCAGACTAGGCATGTCAAAGACTCACGAGCTATTCGACCGTATTATAAGCGAGCGAAGCTCTCGCGCCAAGTGTCAAAGACTCTCGACTTAATCGGGCCAGTTATAAGTGAGCATGCTCTCACGCCTCAAGAATATTTACCACAGGGTTCATACCGGGCATGTCAAAGACTCATGAGCCGTTTGGTCATGTTATTAGCGAGCATAACCCTCGCGCCAAGTGTCAAAGACTCTCGACCTGATCAAGCGAGTTATAAGTGAGTACGCTCTCACACTTCAAGATTATTAGCCACGAGGTTCAAACTGGGCATGTCCCAGACTCACGAGCCGCTTGATTGTGTTATAAGCAAGCGAAGCTCTCATGCCAAGTGTCAAAGACTCTCAACCTGATTGGGAGAGTTATAAGCGAGCATGCTCTCGCGCCTCAAGAATATTTGCCACAGGGTTTAGACCAGACGTGTCAAAGACTCACGAGCCGTTTAATCGTGTTATAAGGGAGCGAAGCTCTCGCGCCTCAAGAATATTTACCACGGGATTTTAACCGGGTGTGTCAAAGACTCATGAGATGTTTGGTCATATTATAAGTGAGCAAAGCTCTTGCACTAAGTGTCAAAGACTCTCGACCCGATCAGACAAGTTATAAGTGAGCATGCTCTCTCACCTCAAGAATATTTGCCACGGGGTTCAGATCGGGTGTGTCAAAAATTCATGAGCCGTTCGGCCTTATTATAAGCGAGTGAAGCTCTCGCGCCAAGTGTCAAAGATAACCCGATCGAGCGAGTCATAAGTGAGCATGCTCTTGCGCCTCAAGAATATTTACCATGGGGTTTCGACCGGGCGTGTTAAAGACTCACGAGCCGTTCGACCTTATTATAAGCGAGCATAGCCCTTGTACCAAGTGTCAAAGACTCTCGATTCGATCAGATGAGTTATAAGTGAGTACGCTCTCGCGCCTCAAGATTATTAGCCCAGACCGGGCATGTCCCAGACTCACGAGCCGCTCGACCATGTTATAAGTGAGCGAAAATCTCATGTCAAGTGTCAAAGAGCGAGTATGCTCTCGCACCTCAAAAATATTTGCCACGAGGTTTAGACTAGGTGTGTCAAAGACTCACGAGCTATTCAACCGTGTTATAAGCGAGCAAAGCTCTCGTGCTAAGTGGTAAAGACTCTCAATCCGATCGGGCGAGTTATAAGCGAGTATGCTCTCGTGCTTCAAGAATATTTGCCACAGGGTTCAAACCGGGTGTGTTAAAAAATCACGAGCCATTCAACCGTGTTATAAGTAGCATAGCCCTCGCGCTAAGTGTCAAATACTCTGGACCCAATCGGACGAGTTATAAGCGAGCACGCTCTCATGCCTCAAGATTATTAGCCCCATGGGATTTAGGCCTGGTGTGTCCTACACTCACGAGCCACTCGGCCATGTTATAAGCAAGCATGCCCTTGTGCCCAAGTGTCAAAGACTCGACTCGATCAGGAAAGTTATAAGCGAGCACGCTTTCTCGCCTCAATAGTATTAGCCACGGGGTTCAGACTGGGCGTGTCCCAAACTCATGAGTCGCTCGAACATATTATAAGCGAGCAAGCTCTCGCTCCTAAGTGTCAAAGACTTATTAGGCGCTTGGCAGTGTTGTAAGTAAACTTAATTCTCACATATTATCACTCTTGAATCGTTTAGCTAGGCATACATGGTAGAGGAAAAAGAATTCTAAAGTGTCAAACTGGCACACATTGATTGGTACTTAAAATTTTTACAAATTGCTTTTAGAGCATACAAAAGCTGACAAGAGGGCAGAAAAGGAAGCTAAGCAAGATAATCAAACACATTGTTCGAAAGTGACTCGGCGATATGCTCCCTCTTTATAATTTTGCTAGGCAGATTGGGGGAGAGGTAGCCATGGTCCTTCAGCTGTCAAAGAGTGCCATCGATGTAGTAGTTGAAAAGGCAGAGAGTTCGATCGGTAAGCATTTAGTTGAAAGCATCAAAGCGGAGATAATTTACTCTGAAAGATTCCAACCGGCCGGGTCCTCCTCTTGGTACCTATTGAAAGCCACTCGGATACCTCCAATTTAGCCCTTAGAGTAGCTAGCTCAACATCTTTCTCATCAAGATGGACCTTGATCTCCACTTGCTCGGTCATTTGGCTAACCTGCTTGGTTGCCAAAGCAACTTCCGCCTCCTTAAGATTTTGGGTCAAAACTCAAGCCTCCTTGTTTTTTATGTCGAGGTTTTTGATGGCTCAGAGTTTCCAGACGTTGGTAGAATTTATCTTTGACTCAAAGTTTTGAGCCTGCTTAGTTAGCCGATCAAGTTGGAGGGCCTGCTTATGATTCTTATTCTTCTCCATGTTGAGCTCTCGTTTGGAGCCCAATAGCTACTCAAAGCTCTGCTCCAAGTCATTCTTTAATTGGGCAACCTCCACAGTGAGCTGCTTAACCCGAGCCAGCGAGGTGTAGGCTTGGCCGGACAGGGCTCACAACTATTAGTTCTCATGCTCCAAAAATGCCAGGCGCTAGCATAGTGCCAAGCACTTCACCCAGAACTACAAGACAGAACAGGTAATAATCACCGATTGGGAATGTAGAGAAAAGACTTAGTTAAAATTTACCCCAATAGATTTCTGAGTAAAGTCGTCAGCTAGCTCCCTGGGCAGAACAGTTGCCGCTCTTGCCCAAGCATCTACCCATGTTTGGGCAAGGGGACCTTGAATGGTTATTTGGTGATGAGGGGAGCGCGGCTCAACA
Organism: Zingiber officinale; assembly: GCF_018446385.1. Taxonomy (NCBI): domain Eukaryota; kingdom Viridiplantae; phylum Streptophyta; class Magnoliopsida; order Zingiberales; family Zingiberaceae; genus Zingiber; species Zingiber officinale. The sequence goes on from NC_055992.1 coordinate 141,295,283, forward strand.
CCCTTTGGGTGATGCCACTAGTCAGTGGGTAAGTGTAGGATGACCTTGATGCTTCGCCGACCGCCTGGGGCTGATGGCTCTGAAGTGGCATGACCTTTAGACTTGGATACGGGGGAGGAGCGAATTATGGATATTTAGCCGACCAAGTTGATGGGTGAAGGCGGTAGGAAGGCGACCAGTGATGCACATATCGTCCTGGTTAGCAATGTGGACAACGAAGGTGTCCGATCAGAGGATGGAGGTGTAGGAAGGGAAACCCCTCTCTCAAGAACTGCTGAGGATGACGCTTTGCCCCGTTCGGATGGAATGCGGGAAGTTGAAGGAGCAGAGAGTTGTAGGGAAGAAGTTGCTGATGTGTATAGATTATATACACTTTTATGCATGTTTGGACGCACATCTACTTGTATTTCATTAGCATAATCTATGTTTATTGCACCCTATTTCTTTATAATGTCATACTTCCATTATATTTTGTTCGGAGATATACTCTTTTCTTATTTTGATTGATAGGATGCGATTTAGAACAAAAACGGAGCTTAAATGGAGTCTAGAGCTTCCAGAGTGTCACGGGCATGCGAAAACTGAGTTCTTCCAAGTTCTGGTCGTGTGAAGACCACATGGCCGTGTGGAGGCCATGTGGGGGGCGTGTTGAGGCCGTGTGAATGTCACACGGCTGTGTGAAGGTCGTGTGGAATTTTCAACACTGCGAACCAAAAGTAAAATGGTCATAACTTTGTGCTCGGTTGGAATTTTGGGCGGTTCTTTATGCCGATTTGAAGATAACTGTTGGTTCGAAAAGAATTTAGATATCTCTACAATTGCATGATATTGTGCACTTTGGGCCTAAGCCCTCATGATTTTGCTCTTGGGCTATATCCAAAAGGCCTCATGCCAATGGAGATATCTTTCTCTTTATAAACCCATGATCTTTCCCATGTGTTTTCAATGTGGGACTATGTTTACAACCTTGAAACACCAACAATCCCCCCCAAACAAAGGACCACATGCTTCCCATGTCCGATCCTCGACCCACCAGGTCTTCCTGCCCCTCGATCCACCAGACCTACTAGGACTTCCTTGCCTAGTCGCAACTAGGACTTTCTGCTTGGTGTCTGGTCTGTTGGATCGAAAGCGCTAGAGGGGGGTGAATAACGCTCGTGGCTGTTTCGTTCGTTTCGGAATCGTAAAACTAATCGAGATAATAAACGCAGCGGAAAATAGTAAAGAGAATATCACACACAGAGACACGAGGAGTTTACTTGGTTCGAAGCCTTGAGCGACTCCTACTCTAAGGTCCACGCTCGTTGAGCGTTTACGTTGGGCAACACTTATAATCTCAAAAATATATTACAAGCTAAGTACAAAGAAAAATAGTAATTAACTTGATACCGACAACAAAGAAATGAAAGTTGAAGCTCCGGGTCGTCGGGATGATGTTACAGCACTTCGGGATCGTCTCATTAGCAGCTTGTAGCGTTAGGATTGGTCGGAAGTTGTTGTTTTGAGCTGCTGCCTTGACCCCTCTTTTATACTATACTGGAGGCGCCTCCAAGCCTGTCTAAGGCGCCTCCAGGCCGCCGAGTCGCACGGGTGGATCAACGCAAACCTGGTCGCACCATATCAGGTTTAAGGTGCCTTCAAGCCTCCTCAAGGTGCCTTCAAGCCTTGGTCCAAGGCGCCTCCAGCTTCATCCGAGGCACCTCCAGCTCCTCTGGACAGCTGGCTTTGACTTGCACTCGAGGCGCCTCCAAGCCCCATGGAGGTGCCTTGGACATTGTACATCCGAGGCCAAAGTTGCTTCTTTGTTCCTACAAAATGTGTTAGTCCCAAACACATACCCTGCAAAACAAAGTTAGCACAGAAATTATATAACAAATGATAGTCGACAGTCATCAGACTATTCGAGTCTGACTTCGGATTTCCAACCGGAAACCCTAGGTCGACCCGACGCCTACTGTTCCCTCTACGGGGAATGCGTCATCACCTACTCCACTTAGGAGATTTACTTGTTGCCAGTGCGATCCTCCAAATCGACTGGACTTTTGCTCAGCGTTCGAAACTTTCGGACTTTCTGCAGGACTTCCGCTTCCTGGCCCATCCAGTCTTCCACCTGGTTCACGACACCAGGACTTTCCACCTAGGGTTACCACCCCCTAGGACTTTTGCCTGCAGCTCTCGACCCGCCAAGACTTTCCGCATAGGGTTACCACCCCCTAGAATTTTCCACCTGCCTAACCACAGCTAGGACTTTTGCCTAAGTACACTTAGGACTTTTCCTACAAACTCATTCAAACTGTTAGATCACAAGACGGCTTAACTTTGAACCCTTTGCCATTATCAAAACTTGGGTTCGATCATCTGATGCTTCCCGCACCAACAATCTCCCCCTTTTTTATTATGGCAACTCAAATTCAAAGTTAAGTAAAGAAAAATGCATAAATAAACATAAGCATGCTTTTAAATAAGAAGTTTAAGCACAAACGTAAGCATACTTAAGTAATAAGTTAAGTACAAGCTAAAGAAATTTTAAACTTTATGAAAGGTAAGGAAAATTTAAAATTTTCAAAGTTAAGGCTCCCCCTTAATACGAGAACTCTTATCCTTAATTTGAATTTTTTGTCCTAATTTGAATTTTTTGTCCTACTCTCCCCCTTTGCCATAGATCAAAAACTTTGTAGGAAAAACTTAGTAAAAATGTTGAAGCCCAAAAATAACATTTAAAACACCTGGCTTTTACAACTTTGTAGGGAAAACTTTGTAGGAAAACTTAGTAAAATTTTTCTAAGTGAAAATGGTTTAAGTGCAAAACAACTCTGTTTATCCAAAATTTTGAAAACTTAAGCTTTTAAAGACTTTATTTAAAGATTTTCCATTAAACTTAAAAGTCTTAAAAAGGGATTTTCTTAAGTACGAAAATTGAATTAAGTTTTAAAAAAACTTTTAAAGAAAACACTTAGCTTTAAAGAAAGGATATTTGGCTAATTTAAAGAACTTTTCAAACACTTAGCTTTTTATAATTAATTTTTATTGTAAGACTCTTAGCTAAATGTCTAAAGAGATAATTTTCTTTCAACTAAGTTTAAAGAGCTAGTAAAAAGTTTACTTTGAAAAATAACTTTAGCCACTTTTGAAACTTAGTTTAAATCTTTTGGGGAAAATAAATTTTCAAACTCTGTTAAATAGATTCGAAAAAGCTTTGTTGGTAAATATTTTCTTAATTTTGAACACGCTTTTTGAACAATAACTTGAAAAAAATAAATAAACTTCATTAAATTTTTAAAAGACTTTGAAAAGTAAAAAAATATTAAGAAAGTCTAAGACTATTTTTATTTTAAAAAATAGTTAAACGAATAATAAATTCCAAAATACTTAATGGCCAAGGAGAAGCAATTAGTTTAGACCTTTATGTCTAAGAATGAGTTGAGTTAAATTGATTACAAGTTAACTAAGTTCTTTTAGTAAGGTATCAGAGCCCTAATGTGCAAGTTGAGTAACCCTAAGAATCAAACACTTAATTTCTTGGCTACATGTCTAACCATCTAGCTACTAGCTGATTGCCTATAGGACAACAACTTTCACTTGGTTAGTCAAGTTAAGTCAATAGATCCAGTTAGATTTGACTAGGGTTAGATGACTTGACTTGATTACTGTAAATTAGGTATTTAATACTCATACTCATATTGATGCACAGATATAAGCATTCTTGAGTCCAGGCTGTACCCTATGCATCTCACACCATTCTAAGTTTTTCAAGCACACTCAAGGTAAGCCTAGGTGTTTGTGAGATGCTCTGGCTGAATTCTAGGGGAACATGATTTTTGAGGTAGAGCCTAGGCTAAGTCCAAATTTGAAGCTCTAGTAAAATTGGAATTTTGTTTTCAAAATGGTGTTTTACCTCTATGTGTTTAGTCCTAGAGTGGTGAATTGGATTTTTGGTTAGATTAATTGAGCTCATATTATCAATTAAAATTTTTGTATTTTTGTATTCTAGCTGATAGTCTTTTAGTGTATGCATCATCCATAAAAGTTGGGAAGCACATTCTCCTAGGGCCATGTATTCAGCTTCAGTAGTGGATAAAGCAACACAGTGTTGCTTTCTGCTTGACCAACTTACTAGGCACTGACCTAGAATTTGACAGCTACCACTTGTGCTTTTTCTGTCTAGTTTACACCCGGCATAGTCTGAATCAAAATAGCCAAAAAGGTCAAAGGTGCAAGTTCTAGGGTACCAAAGTCCTACATTTATGGTACCTTTAATGTACCTAAGTATCCTTTTAACATATGTTAGGTGCGACTCTTTTGCACAAGATTAGTATCTTGCGCACATACCTACTGCAAATAATATATCGGGTCAACTTGCAGTTACGTAGAGTAAGCTACCTATTGCACTTCTATAGTACTTTGGGTCTACTGGTTTTCCTTCTGGGTCAGAGTCAATGTTGATGTTAGTTGCCATTGGAGTATTTATAATTTTTGAATTTTCCATGCCAAATTTTTTAATTAATTCCTTAGCATATTTAGTTTGATAAATATAGATTCCATCTTTGGTTTGTTTGATTTGTAAGCCTAAGAAAAAGTTAAGTTCCCCAACCAAACTTATTTCAAATTCATTTTCCATTAGTTTAACAAATTCTTTTAAAAGTTTAGAGTTGGTTGAGCCAAAAATTATATCATCAACATAGATTTGGGCTATGAAGATGTCTTTTTCTATGATTTTTACAAATAGGGTCGGATCTATTTGACCTTGGCTAAAGCCTTTGGATATCAGGTGATTGGATAATCGTTCATACCATGCCCTAGGTGCTTGTTTTAATCCATATAATGCCTTTTTCAGTCTAAATACATGGTTTAGGTTGTCTAAGTTCTCAAACCCTGGAGGTTAACTTACATATACTTCTTCCTTAATAAACCCATTCAAAAAGGCTGACTTGACATCCGTTTGATATAATCTAAATCTTTTATTGTAGGACCGTTAGATTCGATAAAGGGGGGGTGAATATCGATTAGAAATTTTAGAGTATAAACGCAGCGGAAAAGTAAAATAGACACAAATGTTTTTTTACTTCGTTCGGAGCCTGTGACGACTCCTACTCGAAGGCCCGTGGTCCTTGACCACTTTCGTTGGGCAATCACTAACAAGTCGAAATATGATTACAGAATGAATACAGGAAATGCTAGTGAAAATAAAGCAATACCGACAAGGAAATTAAATAAAAGCTGAAGGAGCACTTTGTCGGAGCGTTGTTGGTGTCGCACTGAACGTCGAGCAGCAAGACCAGTAGTAGAAGAGTTCTCAGATTAATTCTTGATTCTGAAGCTCCTGCCTGGGGCTTCTTTTATATGCTGCTCCGGGCGCCTGGATTCCTTCCGGGCGCCTGGAATGTGACGTAGCTGCTCAAACCGAGATGCTCCACGTGGCGACGACTTGGCTGGATAGAATTTGCCTTCCGGGCGCTCGGATCCCTTCCGGGTGCCCGGACCTCCTGGCGCCCGGATCCCCTCCGGGCGCCCGGACCACCTTGTTCCAGAAATCTCCTTTTTCCTGCAAAACAAAGTTAGTCCGAGGCAATATATATCCTGCAAAACAGATTGTTAGCACATTTTATCATAGTAGGAATTAGCACAAGTAGTATGACTTAGATTCCGTCTTTCCGAGACCGGAATCTAGTCACGATCTCGACTTAGACATCCGAAATGGTTCTAAGCCGGATCGACGCCTAATGTTCCCTTCCCGGGAACGCGTCCTCGCAGTCACTCCCCTCCAGTGACTTACCTCACTTACCTGCCAGACGTCCGTCCAGCCCTTCGACCCGTCTGGACTTTTTGCCAAGCGTCCGGTCAGCCCGTCGACCCGCTTGGACTTCTCGCCAGCTATCCGATCAGCCCGTCGACCTAGCTGGACTTCTCGCCAAGCGTCCGGTCAGCCCGTCGACCCGCTTGGACTTCTCGCCAGCTATCCGGTCAGCCCGTCGACCTAGCTGGACTTCGTGCTAGACATCCGGTCAGCCCGTCGACCTGTCTGGACTTATCCTGCACACTCGATCAGAATGTTAGATAACGACGAACCTAACTTAACCTGATTTGTCATTCATCAAAACCTGAGTTAGACCGTTAGTGCTAACCGCACCAACAATCTCCCCCTTTTTGATGGAATGACAACTTGGTTAAGTTAGTGATAAATATATGCAAAAATCAAGCATGATTTTCGAGGTTTTTAAGTTAGTTTTTCAAGTTTGCATTTAGTTGCTCTAACTTAACCACCTAACCCTCCCCCTTTGGCATTCATAAAAAAAAACAAGGGTAAACATAGTGTAGAGTTACTGTAAAACAGCTGATCTTGAAAAATATCTGAGTTTGGTTCAAAAATTCAAGAAAAAATCCAAGTAAAAGTATAAAGTTAATCAAGTTATCTTGGGGGAGACAAGTTGAATTTTGAAAAGTATAAAGTTAATCAAGTTTTAACCTTTCAGGCGTGTAAAATTTTTAAATCAGATTTTTCAACTTTTCAAAAAAATTTCCGGTTTAAGTAACTTTTACTTTTCAAAAGGTAAATTTTCAATTTCACTTTTTCAAAACAACGCAAAAATTAAGTGAGATTAAATTTTGCCAAAATAAATTTTTAAGGCTAATTTGATAAAAGTTAAATTTGTAAAGTTTAATAGTCAACTTTTTAAATCAGGTTTGAAAATTAGGTGGAATTAACCTTCCAAGTTTTTCAAACACTTAGTTAAGTTTAACTTTTTGTAAACATAAATTAGTTTTAAAAACATTTTTCAAACACACAAAATTTTAGTTAATTTCTCCCCCTGAACTTGATACTTAAATTTAACCAGCTGTCTAACCAATTAGGTACTAACTGACTATCAGAAGATAGTAGCTTTCACTTGGTTAGTCAGATTAAGTTGACTTGACTGATCAACTTAGTCTGATTAATATCTGAGTTGTATTTAACGTCCAGACTTATGCTGATGCACTGAAATAAGCATCTTAAGTCCAGACAATTGGTCTATGCATCTCACCCCTTTCTATGTTTGTCAAACACAAGCAAGGTAAACCTAAGGTGTTGGTGAGATGCTAAAAAACTAGACCTATGGGTACATGCTTTCTAAGGATTCAAAACTAGTCTAAGGCCAAAACTGTTTTTGAAAGTCTAAAAATGGAAAGTTTTGAAAACAAACAAGTTTAACTTATAATTTGATAAAACCATTTTTGAAAGTATTTTTGAAATTTAAGATTTCTAGTCTATTGAGCACATCCCTAATTTTCGACGTAAGTTGCTAAACTCACTTTCAGGGAGTGGTTTTATGAAAATGTCTGCTAAATTTGATTTGGACTCAATATATTTGAGTTCAATATCACCTTTAGTAACATGATCCCTGATAAAGTGGTGCCTAATTTCAATATGTTTGGTTCTTGAATGATGCACAGGGTTCTTGGTTAAGTTAATTGAACTTATATTGTCAATTAATACTTTTACATTTGTGATATTTAAGTTGAAATCTTTTAGAGTATGCATCATCCATAATAATTGTGCAACGCATTCGCCTATAGCTATGTATTCTGACTCAGTTGTAGATAGAGCAACACAATGTTGCTTTCTACTAAACCAGCTAACAAGTGATGAACCTAGTAATTGGCATCCACCACTTGTGCTTTTGCGGTCTAATTTACATCCAGCATAATCTGAGTCAGAGTACCCTATTAGTTCAAAATTATTTGTCCTAGGATACCAGATTCCTACATTTGTTGTTCCTTTAAGATATCTAAAAATTCTTTTAACTTGTGTCAAATGGGATTCCTTAGCACAAGTTTGATATCTAGCACACATACTAACTGCAAATAAAATATCAGGTCGGCTTGCAGTTAAGTACAGTAGGCTACCTATTGCACTCCTATAATGTTTTAAGTCAATTGGTTTTCCATTTGGGTCACTGTCTAAGATTGTGTTTACTGCCATAGGTATTTTTATTTCTTTTGTATTTTCCATTCCGAATTTTTTAAGTAAGTCTTTAGTGTATTTATGTTGATAAATATAATTTCCTTCATTTGTTTGTTTGATTTGTAATCCTAAGAAATAAGTTAATTTTCCTACTAAGCTCATTTCAAATTCTTTTTCCATTAGATTAATAAATTCTTCTAAAAATTCTGAATTTATTGATCCAAACATTATATCATCTACGTATATTTGTGCAATAAATATGTCTGCATTTAAAGATTTAACAAACAAGGTTGGGTCAATTTGACCTTGGTTGAATCCTTTAGATGTTAAGTACGATGTTAGTCTTTCATACCATGCCCTGGGTGCTTGTTTAAGGTCATATAAAGCTTTCTTTAACTTGAAAACATGATCAGGGTGTTCTAGACTTTCAAACCCAGGAGGCTGACCTACATAAACTTCTTCTTTAATTAGTCCATTAAGAAAGGCAGACTTAACATCCATTTGGTATAGTTTAAATCCCTTGTGGGCTGCATAACTTAGTAACATTCTAATGGATTCTAATCTGGCTACTGGGGCATAGGTTTCATCATAGTCAAGTCCTTCAACCTGACTAAACCCTTTGGCAACTAGCCTAGCTTTATTTCTAGTAATTTCTCCAGTTTCACTTAATTTGTTTCTGAATACCCATTTTGTTTCTATTATTTTCTTGTTCTTAGGTGGAGGTACTAGGTCCCAAACTTCATTATGTTCAAATTGGGCTAGTTCCTCTTGCATAGCTATAATCCAGTCTGGGTCTAGTAAGGATTCATCCACAGTTTTGGGTTCAATTTTTGAAATTAAAGAAATTTGACTTAGGTTTCTAAAAGATGATCTGGTTTGAACTCTCAAGTCTGGGTCACCAATTATTTGATCAGTTGGATGATTTGGGTTAACCCTTATTGTTCTAGTGGGTTGACTTTCTTGATGTTGTTCCTCTTCTTCATGACTTAGAGTCTGGTTGGTTTCTGGAACAAATTCAGGTGGTTGTGTAAGTTCTAAGTCTTGTTTAGTTTCTTCAAATTTTACATTAGTTGTTTCTTCAATTTTTAAGGTAACCTTATTGTAAATTCTATAGCCTCTACTATTTAGGGAATATCCTACAAAAATTCCATTTTCAATTTTAGAGGAGAATTTTCCTAAGTGTTCTCTTGTATTTAAAATAAAGACTGGGCACCCAAATACTTTAAAATATTTTATATTTGGTTGTTTATTATAAAACATTTCGAAGACTGTTTTGTTATGGGTTTTATTTATTGTTGTTCTGTTCTGTACATAGTAGCTTCTGCCCAAAAGTATTTAGGTAGGTTATACTCATTTAACATTGTTCTAGAAGCTTCAAGTAAGGTTCTATTTTTTCTTTCTACAATCCCATTTTGTTGGGGGGTTTTAGGGCATGAGAACTCATGGTGGTAACCGTTTTCAAAACAGAAACTGTTAAAGTTGTGATTTTTAAATTCTCCCCCGTTGTCACTCCTAATTCTTTTAATTTTAATATCTTTTTCGTTCTCAATTTGTTTGCAAAAATTTGTAAAAATTTCAAAAGTTTCATCTTTATGCTTTAAGAATTTTACCCAAGTAAACCTAGAATAATCATCTATAATTACTAAACAATATAAGTTTCCATTTATAGATTTGACTCCATGGGAGTCAAAAAGGTCTAAATGTAGAAGTTCTAATATTGAGTTAGTTTGTGGCTGATTTGTTTGTTTGTGAGTGGATTTAGTTTGTTTGCCTTGTTGACAAGCATTACATATGGTTGAATCTAAGTTAGGTAATTTTGGTAAGCCTTTCACAAGTCCATTTAGTTTACTTATATTTCTGAAGTTGGTGTGAGACATTCGCCTATGCCATAACCAAGTTTCTTCTTTTTGCGTTAAATAACATTTAATGGAAGAAATGGTTAAGTTGATGGCATAGATGTTGTCTTTTCTAAAACCTTTTAGGCTTATGGTAGGATTATCTAGATGTTTGATTAAACAATCTGTGGATAGAAATTTCACCTTATACCTAGTATCACATAATTGGCTTATACTCAGAAGATTATATTTAAAATTTTCAACAAGTAAAACATTTGTAATTATAAAGTCTAATTTTAATTCAATATTACCTATACTAATTACCTTGAGTTTGCCGTTGTTTCCAAAGGCAACTGTTCCTAAGTTTTTGTAAGTGAGTTGAGTGAACTTGGTGTGATCTCCAGTCATATGTTTGGAGCAACCACTGTCCAAAATCCACTTGGTTTCCTACAGTAAGTGGGATTTAAAGTTAGTCTTTTTAAGTAGACCTTATTTAAGTTAAGTTTTAAAGATTTGAAATTAATTTTTAAGTTTTAAAATTAAAATTTTGAAATTAATTTTTAAGTTTAAAATTTTAGCCTTATTCATCTCACCCGATCTATATTATCAATCAGGGAATCCTATGATTTTGTGAGATGAAATTGGTTTGGTTACAGAGTTTGGTTTAACTAGCATTAGATTCAGGTTTAGTTTTAGTCTCTACAAACAGACATTCTTCGGATAAACTTCTAAGCTTGGTGAGTCACATGGGCGTCATTAGAAGTAACCAACCTTTCGAGGTTTTCCGAATAGTCCTATCCACGGAGATTAGTACTCAACCTTGGTCTAACTGATTAGGATCCATTTAAGGGTAGCTTCGGTCAGTTCCACTTGGCCAAATGCACCAGATCGAAGCCATATCTTTCTAGACATGCGATGCCCAAGCTTCCCTAACGTACTATCATCCAAAAATTTCACCAGTACCATGATTCAAGTTAAACTTGGTCTCTAATCCTAATTACCCTGCCGGGTTAGTTTGTTTTGGGTTACCCTGTCGGGTAAGTTAGTTTTGGAGGTGCCAGCTATTCTGGAGCCTCCCCCTGAATTATTGGCCATTATTTTAAATTTTGATTTTTTGGTTTGTGTCGATTCTTTTTATAGTTATGGTTAACTTGATGATAATTTTGTTGATTTTTAAAGTGTTTAGATTTTGAATTTGATTTGGGTTTGTATTTTGAATTCTGGTTTGGTTTATTTGATTTTATATAATGTATTTTTTCTTTAGGTATATAATATTGATTGAGTCCTACTTGCGTGGTTAAACACGCTTTCGGAACCCAAGCTTGATTAGTTGATTTGTATTGAGTTATTAATGACTTAAAAGTTTTATTTGAGTTTGACTTGTATCCGAGTCCGGTTTTATTATAACATGCTTTTTGATTGTTCAGGATTAAGTCAAGATTTTTTGATCTTGTTGTGAATTTTTCTAACATTCCTTTTAAACTGTTGATCTCATTTTTTAGTGATAAATTCTCCTCCTCAAGTGTTAGATCTTGAGTTGGATCTGAATTTTTGATTTGTTCCTTGAGGTTTTGATTTTCCTCAAGAAGTGATTTGTTTTCATTTTCTATTTTGGTTAATTTACTATTTAAACAGGAAATAATTCTAAAATTTTTTTTGTTTAAATTAAAATATACCTCATTCGGGCCTTCGAAAACGAGTACGGACTCGTGGCTTGTTTCGGGTTCAGACCCGGCTTCATCTTCCGACTCGTCTTTTGTTTCGTCTTCGCGGGCCATCAGTGCGAGGTGGCTCTGATGTTTCTGCTCTTCTTCCTCTGATTCGTCCGAGGAGTCGTCCCACGTTGCTTTGAGTGCCTTCTTTCTGATTGGCTTTGGTTTGTCGAACTTCAATTTTGGGCATTCGTTCTTGTAGTGTCCCTTTTTATTGCAGCCGTAGTAAGTCACGTTCTTTTGTTCTGAGGGAGAACTGATCTTTTGAAGATCCTTTTTGCTGAAGCTCCTCTTTCTCCTGGTGAACATTTTTCTTACCAAGTTCACCCGGTGTTCTTCGTCTTCGGAGTCTTGGTCGGAGTCTTCTTCAAATCCACGCTTGCTTTTCTTTTCTTTGGAGGAACCTGCAAATAAAGCTACACCTTTCTCGGCTCCAGCATTAGTTTGTTCGTGTAATTCTAATTCACAGAAAAGCTCATCTAATTTTAATATAGAAAGATTCTTAGAAATTTTGTAGGCATCCACTATTGATGCCCACAGACTATTACGTGGAAAGGCGTTTAATGCGTACCTTATTAAGTCTCTATTATCCATCTGGTGGCCTATCGCATGAAGCCCGTTGAGGATATCCTTGATCCTCGCGTGGAGCTGATTCGCCGTTTCACCTTCCTGCATTTTTATATTAAAAATTTTATTCAAGAGCAAGTCTCGTTTGGTTACCTTGGCGTCGCTCGTTCCCTCGTGCAGCTCGATCAATTTGTCCCACAGCTCTTTAGCGTTTTTGTGTGGACCGACTCTGTTTAGTTCTTCTCTTGTTAGTCCGCACTGTAGAGTGTTGATTGCTTTATTTTCTGTTGATGCTTTCTTTTTCAAATCAGCTGTCCAGTCTTCAGGATCCAGTATATTCCCGGAAGTGTCTACTGGAATTTTGTAGGGCCTCGTAACGCTCATCCACTGGCCGAAGTCTGTTTTGAGGTAGACCTCCATGCGCTTCTTCCAGTACGGAAAATCGTCCCCGTTGAAAAGTGGAGGTCGTACTGTGCTGAAGCCTTCTTGTTGGGACATCCTGTACACAGATAAATAACCAAAAAAATCCCAAGACTTGGTCTTGGATTAGTAGTGCGGGAAGAGAGAATAAAAAATAATCTAGATTGGTGTTGCACCAATTTAGTTTTAATTGCAACAAAAAATATTTAAAAAAAATGATAAACCAGTTTTGAGTTTAGGTGTAAAACTGAAAACCGGAAAAAAAGGAAACAACAAAAAAAATCTCACCCCCAGTCTGATTGGTAGTTGCACCAAATCAGAGCGGTACCTGCTCTGATACCACTTGTAGGACCGTTAAATTCGATAGAGGGGGGGGGTGAATATCGATTAGAAATTTTAGAGTATAAACGCAGCGGAAAAGTAAAATAGACACAAATGTTTTTTTACTTCGTTCGGAGCCTGTGACGACTCCTACTCGAAGGCCCGTGGTCCTTGACCACTTTCGTTGGTCAATCACTAACAAGTCGAAATATGATTACAGAATGAATACAGGAAATGCTAGTGAAAATAAAGCAATACCGACAAGGAAATTAAATAAAAGCTGAAGGAGCACTTTGTCGGAGCGTTGTTGGTGTCGCACTGAACATCGAGCAGCAAGACCAGTAGTAGAAGAGTTCTCAGATTAATTCTTGATTCTGAAGCTCCTACCTGGGGCTTCTTTTATATGCTGCTCCGGGCGCCTGGATTCCTTCCGGGCGCCTGGAATGTGACGTAGCTGCTCAAACCGAGATGCTCCACGTGGCGACGACTTGTCTGGATAGAATTTGCCTTCCGGGCGCCAGGATCCCTTCCGGGCGCCCGGACCTCCGGGCGCCCGGATCCCCTCCGGGCGCCCGGACCACCTTGTTCCAGAAATCTCCTTTTTCCTGTAAAACAAAGTTAGTCCGAGGCAATATATATCCTGAAAAACAGATTGTTAGCACATTTTATCATAGTAGGAATTAACACAAGTAGTATGACTTAGATTCCGTCTTTCCGAGACCGGAATCTAGTCACGATCTCGACTTAGACATCCGAAATGGTTCTAAGCCGGATCGACGCCTAATGTTCCCTTCCCGGGAACGCATCCTCGCAGTCACTCCCCTCCAGTGACTTACGTCCGGTCAGCCCTTCGACCCGTCTGGACTTTTTGCCAAGCGTCCGGTCAGCCCGTCGACCCGCTTGGACTTCTCGCCAGCTATCCGGTCAGCCCGTCGACCTAGCTGGACTTCTCGCCAAGCGTCCGGTCAGCCCGTCGACCCGCTTGGACTTCTCGCCAGCTATCCGGTCAGCCCGTCGACCTAGCTGGACTTCGTGTCAGACATCCGGTCAGCCCGTCGACCTGTCTGGACTTATCCTGCACACTCGATCAGAGTGTTAGATAACGACGAACCTAACTTAACCTGATTTGTCATTCATCAAAACCTAAGTTAGACCGTTAGTGCTAACCGCACCAACATTTATGTGCTACATAAGCCAATAGCATCTTAATGGATTCGAGTCTAGCTACTGGTGCATAAGTTTCGTCATAGTCCAAACCTTCAACCTGGCTGAACCCTTTGGCTACTAGTCTGGCCTTATTTCTCACTATATCACCCTGATCATTTAATTTGTTCCTAAATACCCATTTGGTGTCAAGTATGGTCTTATCTACGAGTTTAGATACAAGTTCCCAAACTTGGTTTCTATCAAATTGGGTTAATTCTTCTTGCATAGCAATGATCCAGTCTGGGTTAGGTAGGGTTTCTTCAATGGTCTTAGGTTTAATATTAGAAATAAGGGCAATCTAACTCAGGTTTCTATAGGAAGATCTAGTTCTGACTCCTAGGTTTGGATCACCCAAAATTTGGTTAGATGGGTGAGAAGTACTTACTCTTGTTGGTCTTATATTTGGTTCAGAAGTTTGTTCCTCTGGTTTATCAGTGTTAGATTGAATTTCATCATCTTCAATAATTCTTGGGTTAAGATTTTCTGTATTATTTTCATTTGTTATTTTATTATCTTCATCAAATATTACATTTATCGTTTCTTCAACTTTTAGGGTATGTTTGTAATACACTCTATATGCCCTACTGATTGTTGAATACCCTAAAAATATTCCTAGAGTTGTTTTTGATGAAAATTTTTCTAAGTAGTCTTTAGTGTTTAAAATGTGTACTTTACATCCAAAAACTTTTAAATAATTTAGATTAGGGATTTTATTATAATATATTTCATAAGGTGTTTTATTGTGAGATTTGTTAATTAAGATTCTATTTTGCACATAACATGCTGTGTTTATCGCTTCAGCCCAAAATTGGTTGGATAGTTTGTATTCATTTAACATAGTCCTAGCGGCTTCTTGTAGGGTTCGATTTTTTACGTTCTACTAGGCCATTTTGTTGGGGGTCCTAGGGCAAGAGTATTCATGTTGATACCCATTAATTTCATAAAATTCAGTAAAGTTGTGATTTTCAAATTCCCTCCCCCCCGGTGATCACTTCTAATTCTTTTTATTTGAGTGTCTTTTTCATTTTCTATTAGTTTATAGAAGACTTTAAATACTTCAAAGGTTTCACTTTTATTTTTTATAAATTTTACCCAAGTAAATCTTGAGTAATCGTCGATTATCACTAAGCAATATTGATTTTTTACTTAGTGACTTGACTCCATGTGAATCAAACAGGTCTAGGTGAAAGAGCTCAAGTATTGAGATTGTTCTATTAAGGTTGGTTAATTTATGGTTTGCTTTAGTTTGTTTACCTTGTTGGCAAGCATTACAGGTTGAGTTTTCAATAAATTTTAATTTGGGCAAACCTCTAACTAGACCATTTTGACTCATTTTTGCAATGAGTCTAGTGTGAGTGTGTCCCAGTCTTCTGTGCCACAACTCAGTTTCCTCTTGCTGTGTTAGAAAACACTTTATTGAGGATGTTGGTAGGTTAATGGTGTAGACATTATCTTTCCTAGTGCCCTTAAGTATGATTTCAAGATTATCAATATTTTTAACTATACATTCAGATTTTGTAAAGTTTACTGAATAACCACTATCACACAATTGACTTATACTGAGTAAATTAAAGTTAAAGTTTTCAACTAGTAATACTTTTTGAATAATAAAATCTGACTTGAGTTCGATGTTACCTCTTCCGATTACCTTAAGTTTGTCGTCGTTGCAGAATGCAACAGGCCCTAAATTCTTTAATTTGAGCTTTGTGAACTTTAATTTATCTCCAGTCATATGTCTGGAGCATCCACTATCCAACATCCACTGATCCAATTCTTTATGTTCCTACACATAAAGTGTTTGAATTGGACTCTATTTGATGAAAAGAAAGTGAAGTGATTAAGTTGTAAAAGACATATTTAGTTGAATTTTTGAAAAACATTAAGTTGATTAATTTAAAAAAATATTTAAGTTAATTAATTTTTGAAAAATATTTAAGTTAATTAAATTTGAAAAATATTTTACGTTAATTAAATTTGAAAAATATTTTAAATTAATTAAATTTGAAAAATATTTAAGTTAATTGAATTTTGAGAAATATGAAAGATATTTAAGTTAATTAAATTTTGAAAATGTTTAAGTTAATTAAATTTGAAAAATATGAAAGATATTTAAGTTAATTAGATTTTGAAAAAATATTTAAGTTAATTTAATTTTTTAAAAAAATATTTTTAAGTTAATTTAATTTTGAAAAAAAAATTTAAGTTAATTTAATTTTGAAAAATTATTAAGTTGATTTAATTTTGAAAAAATATTATGTTGATTTAATTTAATTAAATTTAATTTAATTAAATTTAATTTAATTTAATTTTAATTTAATTAAATTTAATTTAATTAAATTTTAACTTTAATTTAATTTTAATTTAATTAAATTTAATTTAATCTAATTTTAAATTAATTTTAATTTATTTTAATTTAATTTTAATCTGAGTTTATTTAGATTTATTTTATCCTTAGTCATCTCACCCGATCTAGATTTTCAATCAGGGAGTCCTATAATATTGTGAGATGAATTAGGTTCAATATTAGGATTTGGTTTAACTTTGTGTTAAATTTAGGTTTAGTTTTGGGTTCAACAAATAGTCATTTTTTGGATAAACTTCTGGGCTATGGTGAGTCACAAGGACATCATTAAAGTAACTATGTCTTCAAGGTTTTCAAAATAGTCCTACCCATTGAGCTTAGTACAAAACATTGGTCTAACTGGTTATGATCCATAAAGGGTAGCTTCGGTCAATTCTACTTAGCCAAATGCACCAGGTCGAAGCCATATCTTCCTAGACATGCGATGGCTAAGCTTCCCCAACGTACTATCATCCAATACTTCACCAGTACCGTGAATCAACTTAACCCTAACCCTTTTTTTATTCTAACCTTAATTACCCTGCCGGGTAGTCTACTCTTGGTTACTCTTGTCGGGTGGGTTAAGTTTGGAGGTGCCAGCTATTCTAGAGTCTTCCCTTTGATTTTTAAGATTTTGTAAGAATTAAATTTGTAAATTTGATTTGAATTTTGAATTAATCTGAATTTTAAATTAAATTTTAATTTTAATTTGATTTTGATTTAATTTGAATTTTAAATTGAATTTGAATTTGAATTTGATTTTGATTTAATTTAATTTAATTTTTTTTATTAATATAGTTTTTCTACTAGCTCCCCTTGGATCATAGTCTCGATATGGTCTATTGAGGTAATGTATTTGATCCTTGGGAATCCAATATTGACCAAGTCTAGCTTGATTGATCAAATTGGACTTGGGTACCCATGCTTGGACTGATTTACTATTAGGCCTGTTTACTAAGAATATATAAGATCTATGTTTTCTTTTGATTTTATATCCTAGCCCAGTTTTGTTGTAAACGGCTCTTTGTGTCCCAAGAATTAGGTTAAGGTTATTGGAGCCCAAAGAGAATCGTTCTAAAGTTTTCTCCAAATCCTTGACCTGAGTTTTCAGACTAGAATTTTCTTCCTCTAGTTTTTGGACTTGAGTTGAACTTCCAGTCTGAATTGGGTCAGGCAAGGTCTTGGAGTTAGTCACTTCTTTAAGGACTGCTATTTCCTTTAGAAGTGACTTGACCTTAAGGTTTGATTTTGCTAATTTACGTAATAAATAATTAACTAAATTATTAAGTCGCAGAATACTTATAATGGGGTCTGGCCCTTCGGAAACGGATATGGATCCGTGACTTCGTTCGGACTCGGCTTCCGATTCGCTCTCGCTCTCGGACACAATGATCTGGTCGCGGGCCATTAGTGCGAGGAGACTCGTCTGATCGAGTTCATTGTCGGTATCTTCTTCTGAGGATTCGTCTCATGTCGCCTTCAGCACCTTCTTTGCATCCTTCTGATTTGGCCAGTTGGCCTTGATGTGCCCTTTCTGGTTGCACCCGTAGCAAGTTACCTCGAACTTGACTTTTGAGCTTGGTTGACTCTCCTTGGATTGGACTGCTTTCTTTAGGTCTCTCTTGTTGAAGCCCTTCTTCTTCTTGTAGAGCTTCTTCACAAGATTCACGAGTTCGGAGGTCAATTCGTCGTCTTCATCATCTGAGTCGGGTTCGTCTTCTGACTCTGGTTCAGTTCTTCGTCATGATCTTGGTTCGCGTGTTCGACTGGTACCTGCAACCAAAGCAATACCCTTCTCGATTGGCTGTGTATTAGTATGTTCATGCAATTCGAATTCAGAAAATAATTCATCTAGTCTAATGGAAGATAAGTCCTTGGAGACTTTGTAGGCATCTACCATTGATGCCTACAATGTACTCCTTAGAAAAGCATTTAGAGCGTACCTTATAATATTCCGATTTTCAACTTTCTGCCCGATCGCATGGAGGGAGTTGAGAATGTCTTATATGCGAGCATGGAGTTGACTTGCTGTCTCTCCTTCCTGCATCTTTAGATTATATAATTTATTAAATAACAAATCCCTCTTACTAACCTTGGTGTCGGAGGTGCCCTCATGGAGTTCGATCAACTTCTCCCATAACTCTTTTGCGCTGGAGAACGGTCTAACTCTGTTGAGCTCTTCCTTGGTCAGTCCGCACTAGAGGGTGCAGGTTGTAACGACCACCCTTCTTACTATACTAAACTACTCTCTAAGGATGATCGTTACTTATCTACTAACTCTACTTAACCGGTGTGATCGAAACCACGAGAAATCCCTACTGAAAAATTTCGGCAGAGTCTCCCCTGTACCGGTGACCATAAACAGAGATACATTCATATATACTTCAGCCACAGGCGGTTGGAACATGTATCAATCACCCATGCAGTTTAATAAGTGTCAAAAGCTATAATATCTACTTATTACATAGAAACTCATCACAGCATGCAAACTAAAACACGAATAAACTCAATAGAAACATAAAATATAAAATACAGTCCCAATGACATCAACCATGAAGTACAACTCAATTACTTCTTATCCACTAAACACGGAACACACAAAACTTCCCACTTCTCTCCCACAGTCCTGGCATCACACACCTTCCGCACCACCTTGTCGCCTCCCTTGCTATATCCTTTCCTTTCCTTTATCTGCAGTAAGAGGAAATGCAATCTTTAAGCAAAATTTGCTTAGTAAGCGCTATCTAACTCACAAAAACACGGATATGCATGTATACAAGAAAGAACTAGAAACTATATGCTCTAAAAGAAAGTAAAGCATAAACATAACTGCTCATGTCAAACTAATAGCAAAGAAAAACTAAGAAATCTACTCATGTAATTCTAATAGCTAATCATGCTACACAAGGATAAAATTGCATGCTGGAAGATAAAGCTAATCATGCTAAATAGCTAATCAGGAAACAAACAAAACTAGTACGACATGCTTCGAATTAAAAGAAGCTAAACTTTCTGACTCTAAGCATAAATGAAGCTTGTTTCATTTGTTTCAAAACTTATACTTTATTACTTTAAAATAATAATAAACTTCTTTCTTGGGCTCGACATTGTACCAATTTGCGTGCATCCTTAATATGAGTCGAGGTAGCTAATCCTGAAACTACTAAGGTACTTCTAGGTGATCTTGTGCCTAGGGGCGATCTAGGAGCCCCCCACCCAATGAACCTTGTGTCCGGTACATGCCATTAAAAAGTAAAATACTTATTTTCTTTTTATTTTCTTATAATAAAATGTCTTGGCATTTCTTTGAGCACTTGATGTGCTGCTGATCCCAATACTTAAAATTTAGGGATCCTAGCAAGACCTTGGTCTTTTCTTACTTAAAGCTACTCATGTTCAACTAATAACAATGAAAGTTGTACATGCTCAATTAATAGCAAATGAATACTACTGATGTTCAACTAATAGCAATGAAGACTGTTAAGGCTACTGGTGTTCAAACTAAGCTACTGTTAAGACTGTCCATGTTCACATGATAACAAACAAAGCTACTGTTGTTCAGTAATAGCATGGAAGGGTTGTACACACACATGTGATAACAAATAAAAGCTACTGTTAAAAGACTTAAACTGCAATGCTATATATGTGATTCATGCCTATTGCAATTTAAAAGAAAAGTGCATTCTTAATGAAATAAAACTATTCTGCTACATATAACTTTCACGTCTACTGCATATACTAAAAGAGTGCATTATTCTAAGAGATAGCTATTCATGCCCGGTTACTGGAAATGAAACAAATTTAGAACTGCATATTAAGGGAGAAGAAAGGCAGAATGTTCAGGCTTGCTAAAATAAATAACATATACTCAACTAACAGCTAATGGGAAACTCTAAACAAAAAAATCTTAAACTGATATGATATTCATGGCTGTCTTATTCGGGTTTAATAGGAGTCTACGGTAGAAACACTGAATCTAAAATAGCATGTATAAAATTTCCCACACAAGAGAACTGCTAAACCTTGTTAGGCTTTCTGGAACTTTTTTTTTTAAATCAGAACCTATGGTAAACTTATTTACAACTGATGTCTTAATAGAGTAACAAAAATTCAAAAAACTTTAAACTCCACATTGATCCAAGCATGCTTATCACGGTCACACAGAAAATCCAAATCAAAAGCTACAAAAGCCAATTTCAAAGCTTGAAAGGAATCTCTCCACATACTTAACCTCTACCGTTCTTCCCCTTTCTTTCCTTGGGACTTACGGCAGTAACACAAAACCAACCATCCTTACAACATGCTACAAAATCATGGAAAACAAGAATCCGAGAGCTACTCTTACCGCAGGTGAGTAAGCGTCTTACCCTTGCTTTTAGGACTTACAACCGAAGAAAGCAGCTAGGGCTTCCGGGAGATGAAGACTTTGGCTTCTCTTTCGTGCTCACGCGCTCTCTTCGACGACAGGAGCTCGGATCCGCAAGGTTCATCGGAAGAAGGCCTTCGCCAGCCACCGGAGACGAAGATAGGGCTTCGTATTTCTTCGCTCGGGCAGAATCGGCGCCGTCGCACGCGAGAAGTAGAGGAGAAGAGGTTTAATCGAGAGAAAATTTCCTCTCCTTAACTTATCCTTTAATACCTAGGTTTATTTCTATCCTTTACTATAACTTAATTATATTTTGTTTCCTATCTTTTCATGAAATAGCCGTGGAACAGTTGGTTGGCCGGATTCGGTTAAGGTTTGGTTCGAGTCCGAGGTCCACGGTTCGAATCCTCAGCCATGCCTTTTTATTCCAATTTATTTCCAATTTCTTAACTACTGCTTAAATATATTTCACTTCCTAATTTACCAGCAACGACCGCCAGCACACTTGGTCAACCGGGTTTTGACCGAGTCAAAGGTCGCTGGTTCAAACCTCGGTTTGGACATTTTTTTGTCAAAACTTCCTTCATTTAGTAAAAATACCAAACAACCTCCAAAAATTACATAAAAATACTCTAAAAATTTTTAAAAATCTCTAGAATATTTTAAAAGTATTTCCAAATATTTTTAAGGACTTTTAGAACTCGAAATAGGGAAATTTGGGTTATTACACAGGTAGCTCTGGCATCGGCTTCCACTTTCTTGATTAGGGATGGTTCCCATTTTTCGCAAGGTGTAGGCTTGCCATCTTCGTCGGTTGGAAGTTGCAGTCCAGTCTTGACGATCATCCATGTCTAGAACTGGATTTTGAGGAATGTTTCCATTCATCCCTTCCAATACCCAAAATCTTCTCCGGTGAAGAGCAGGGGACGAACGGTGCTAAAACCCTCTTGTTGGACTATTGATAGTATGCAAAATAAAAAAAACAAAAATGTCCCAAGACTAGGTCTTGGATTAGCAGTGCGGGAAATAAAGTTAAGATGACGAGCTCGAGTGGTGTTGCACCAACTCCGAGCTAAAACCGATTCAAAAAAATAATTCGAATGTAGCTATTAAGCTAGATTCTAATTGACTCCGTAAAATCGAAAACACCACGAAAAGTTTGCGTGATTGGTGGTTGCACCAAATCAACGTGACCCCGCTCTGATACCAATTATTGGATCGAAAGCGCTAGAGGGGGGTGTGAATAGCGCTCGTGGCTGTTTCGTTCATTTCGGAATCATAAAACTAATCGAGATAATAAACGCAACGGAAAATAGTAAAGAGAATATCACACACAGAGACATAAGGAGTTTACTTGGTTCGGAGCCTTGAGCGACTCCTACTCTAAGGCCCACGCTCGTTGAGCGTTTACGTTGAGCAACACTTATAATCTCGAAAATATATTACAAGCTAAGTACAGAGAAAAATAGTAATTAACTTGATACCGACAACAAAGAAATGAAAGTTGAAGCTCCGGGTCGTCGGGATGATGTTGCAGCACTTCGGGATTGTCTCGTTAGCATCTTGTAGCGTTAGGATTGCTCGGAAGTTGTTGTTTTGAGCTGCTACCTCGACCCCTCTTTTATACTGTGCTGGAGGCGCCTCCAGGCCGCCGAGTAGCACGGGTGGATCAGCGCAAACCTGGTCGCACCTTATCAGGTTTAAGGCGCCTTCAAGCCTCCTCAAGGCGTCTTCCAGCCCTGGTCCAAGGCGCCTCCAACTTCATCCGAGGCACCTCCAGCTCCTCTAGACAGCTGGCTTCAGCTTACACCCGAGGCGCCTCCAAGCCCCATAGAGGCGCCTCGGACACTGTTCATCCGAGGCCAAAGTTGCTTCTTTGTTCCTGCAAAATGTGTTAGTCCTAAGCACATACCCTGCAAAACCAAAGTTAGCACAGAAATGATATAACAAATGATAGTCGACAGTCATCAGACTGTCCGGATCTGACTTCGGATTTCCAACCGAAAACCCTAGGTCGACCCGACGCCTACTGTTCCCTCTACGGGGAACGCTTCCTCACCTACTCCACTCAAGAGATTTACCTGTTGCTAGTGTGATCTTCCAAATCGACTGGACTTTTACTCAGCGTTCGAAGCTTTCGGACTTTCTGCTGGACTTCCGCTTCCCGAGCCATCTAGTCTTCCACCTGGTTCACGACACCAGAACTTTCCACCTAGGGTTACCACCCCTAGGACTTTTGCCTGAAGCTCTCGACCCACCAAGATTTTCCGTATAGGGTTACCACCCCTATGACCTAGGGTTACCACCACCTAGGGTTTTCCACCTACCTAACCGCAGCTAGGACTTTCGCCTAAGTACACTTAGGACTTTTCCTACAAGCTCATTCAAACTGTTAGATCACAAGACGACTTAACTTTGAACCCTTTGCCATTATCAAAACTTGGGTTCGATCGTCTGATGCTTCCCACACCAACATGATCCTCTTGATCTGAATATAGGAGCCCCCAATTTCTTTGTTCGAGGTCAATATTGTACCCACATGGCTCAATTAGACTTTAGCTCTTGTGCACAGTCGGCGGTTAAACCTTCTGGCAGTCCAGGCTCTGATACCAATTGTTGAATCGAAAAAAATTTAGATATCTCCATAATTACATGATATTGTCCACTTTGGGCTTAAGCCCTCATGGTTTTGCTCTTGGGCTCTACCCAAAATGTCTCATGCCAATGGAGATATCTTTTCTCTTTATAAACCCATGATCTTTCCCATGTGTTTTCAATGTGGGACTATGTTTGCAACCTTGCAACACCAACAATAACTTCAAGATATACAACTTCGATGAAGACTTCAACCAGATAAAACTCCATCTTAATGGTGTAAATGACGTTGAAATGAAACATAGCCATTTAGAGCTATGACAAGGACCATGCAAGGGGTGTGTGAGAACCACACGACCATGACATGGCCGTGTCACATTTCCAGAGAAGAAGAAGACTTTGGTCGTGAGGACCACACAGTCGTGCCATTAGACCAGAGCCAAGGCAGCACATGGTCGTGTGGATTCACACAGTCGTGTCACTTTTGAAGCAGCTCCAGAACACTACCGTGTAGATTCACACGGCCGTGAAAGGTTTCTAGAGACCAAGCAGAACACGACCGTGTGAAGTCCACACGATCGTGCAATATTTCCAGAGGCCAAAATGTGCTAGGTCATATATGCCACACGACCGTGTAGGCCATCCAGTGCTGAAGTAGTACACGGTCGTATGAATCTACACAGCCGTGTCACATTCACCGAGAGGGAAGTGCACATGGTCGTATGAAGGCCACATGGCTGTATCACGGACCATGTGGTGCCCGTGCCTAGCCTATAAAAGGGGGTTTCTTCCCCTTTTCTCTTATCTTGGGTGATCTTTAGCTTGGGGCTCTTTCCTATTGCTTGGGGAAGGGTTCTCCCCCTTGGGGGAACCCTAGATCTTCCATCCTTCGTCGATCCACCCACCTCCGAAGCAAGGATTGCATCCAAGAAGACTGGTGCTACATGGATAATCTATCTCTTCTCTTCTCCTTATATCTTGAGTTGTAGATTGCTTTGTCTTGTTTCTTGGATGTATTCTCTTGCAATGGAGTAGATCTCCATATCTAGAATGTAGGAAGTATTTGTGATATGATGGATGATGTAAAACTATGTAGATTTGCCATGATTCTATTCAATGACTTGTTGATGCCTTGTTCATGTTTGATGTGATGTGTGTGTGAATCTTGATTATATCTTTTGCATGTTTTATCAAATAGTTGTGTAGAATTGTTAATCTCGTAGGGGGAATACCCTAGATCATATGACCGTGGGGCGTCGTGACAGGGCTGCCCCATTAAACGGGTGTTTAGGGTATTACCCGTTGGACCCCGTGGTAGTTTTGATGTGATCAACCAAGTTGGTTAGGTCCTGCTTTGTGTTTGATCCCTGTGTCTGAGTGTGCAAGAGATTAGGAGCGCAGGAAGTCGAGCGGAAGATGTAGCTAGCAAGAAGGATGGCACGGGAAAGGAGCCGACGGGCTCGGTGCGTCCGAAGGACGAGAGAGCTGCGAAAGAGTACTCCGGTGGGCGTGAAGAGCGTGTGCGGCGTTCGAGGGACGTTAAGCCTGGACAGAAGGCTGCTCAAGGAGAAGGCCGGGAATTGGGTTCGGGTGAGCCCTATTCCGGTTGGCCGCAATCACCCAAAAGAACGGAGCATAGGAAGCTAATGCAAAAGAGCTCGAAAAGAAGTTGTGATGGATAAAACAGCTCAAGGCACCTTCAAGGCTGATGAAGGCGCCTTAAGCCTTGTCAAGCATACCGTTTGCGCAGCGGATAAAGTTTTATCCGCTGACCGAGCTGGAGGCGCCTTAAGCCTTGTTGAAGGCACCTTGGACCCTCGGGATAGGATTTCCAGGACCTATATAAAGGCTCCTGGAGCTAGGAAATAATTAACAACTCAAGCAATCAATTGTGTAGCCATTCCTAGCAATAGTTCTAAGCTTCCAAAGTGTAAAAGACTTCTCCGCCTTCAGTAAAGGAGATTCTTTTTAGTGCGCTTCTCATTGCCCTGGATTAACAACCTCCTTGGTTGTAACCAGGTTAAATTTCTGTTTCTTTTCTGTTTACTGCTTTAATTACTTTACTGCTTTATTTACTATTGCACTAATTGAGTTGAAAGCACGAGGAGGGTATAGTTTGTTTTTGTTTTCAGCAATTCACCCCCCCTCTTGCCGGCATCCGCTGCACCCACAAGTGGTATCAGAGCCTGATCGCCTCAGAAGGACTAACCGCCAACTGAAGCACTACGATCAAGACGATGACCGGAGCGAACATCCATCCCCCGAAGTTCGACGGAGACTTCGCCACATGGAAGCGTAAAATGGAGGTATTTTTTAAAACTGAATTTGACGTTCTTTTAATAATGAAATATGGCTATGCAGTTCCGAAAGATAAAGAGGAAAACACCTGGACAAAAAAGGAGCAAGCAGATTTCGTCACCAACGGAAAGGCTGAGTTCCACCTACTCGGCGTTCTGCCGCCTCAGGAGGTAAATCGGATTGGAAGCTATGACTCCGCGAAAGATCTCTGGGAAAAATTCTTGGAGCTTCACGAAGGTACCTCCGAAGCAAAGCTAGCGAAGCAAAGCTTGACAAACCTCCGGATGAACCAAGGCGAGAAGGTAGCATAGCTCCAAGCAAGGATCAAAGAGCTGATCACGCATCTAACCAATCTTGGAGAAGAGGTAACGAACCGGGACTCTATCCGGTACGCGCTCAACACCTTCCCCAGAACTCCAGAGTGGGCCTCCTTAGTAGATGCACACTACATCTCTAAGGACCCCGAGGTAAGTACTTTAGAACAATTGTTTTCCACTTTTGAACTTCACGAATCTCAAGTTTCAGAGCCTAATGGAGTGGAGAAGACCAGTCAGAACATTGCCTTAAAGGAAAAAATAAATGGTTTTGACTCAGAAGCCTCGGTCGACGAATCCGAAGTGGCACTACTGGTAAAATGCTTCAATAAATTTTTTAATACTAATAAGTTTAGATCGCAGAGGCATCAACGAAAGAAAAGAACGATTCGTTGCTACAACTGCAACGAAGAAGGGCATATCAAGGAGGACTGCCCAAAATTGAAGAGCAAACAGAAGGATAAGGAAAGGAGCAAGAATTCAGCTCGACTCAAACACAACCTAAAGGCCACGTGGGATGATTCGTCATCCTCCAAATCAGAAGTCGAAAATTCTCGGGGATAGCACTGATGGCCAACCATCAGTTAGAAGAAACGTCTAGCTCAGAGATGAGCATCGATGAAGGGGGAGGAACATCAGAAGAAGAAAGCAGCAGTGAAGGGGGAGCGTCACCAGATCAGGTAAGTAAGGTACGCAATCTAATCCCGACTCAGTCTTTTAAATTTATCAAGTCTCTGTCCAAAGAATTAGATCAATTAGAAAAAGAAAATGCTGAATTAAATAATATCTTAGATAAATTTAAATCAGAAAATGAAAGTTTAAAATTAGAAATTGAGAAATTGAAATATCATGATGCATGCTTAAATAAATTTCCTAAATCAAAATTAAGAATTTATGGAAAATTAAATTGGTACATTAGAAAACACCAGGGTCAACTTAGAAAAGTGCCCAAAAATTATGTACCCCCTAAGTTTTTGACCAACCCTGTAGGAAGGAACCTTTATTGGGTTCCAAAATCTTTGCTAGTTTAAATTTCTCTCTTAGTTAAAAGCTTACAGTGAGAAAATTAAACATTGAAATTCTTTATGGAAGCTTTGTCTAAGGAAATGTTTGTTGCTCCAATAACCAAGAAGGCCTAGTGCCTCGCCACGACCTGGAAGCTAAAATATTGAAAGAAAATGTTTAATTAACTTTCTGAAAAAGCATTAAACAAGAATTAAATAATACTTTGAAAGTTTTTCAAACATTTTTTGAAAAATTCTAAAATCGATTTTGACTTAAAAATTATTATGAAAAAGTCATAGATTTTTTTTCCTTTAAATCTCAGTTAATTTTTACTAAGAATTATTTTTAAAAACTAATTTTTCCTTGAAATTTTTTTTTGGAAAATTCAAAAATTTATTTGACTTAGAAATTTTTTTTCCAAAAACCTCATTCTTACTTAGAAATTTTTTTTGAATAGAAATTTTATCTAATGTTCAAAATTTCTTTTCTAAAATATTTTTGAGTTATCACCCCGTTTTTGCTGTGATCAAAGGGGGAGAGAAAGGTTACAAGTTAAGGAGACATGGACAAGTTAAGGGGGAGTTAGAATGTTTAATCTTTTTTAAAAAACTTAGTTAGATTGTTTAAAATTTTAATATTTTTCTAAAATGTGTTGCAATTTTATTTATTGCAAAACTTATGCTTAATATGCTAATTTAGTAATTTTTCTTTAAAATTACTTTTTGTGTTTGTTTTTACCCTAACTTGAACTTGGGTTGATGCACATCAAAAAGGGGGAGATTGTTGGACCCCGTGGTAGTTTTGATGTGATCAACCAAGTTGGTTAGGTCCTGCTTTGTGTTTGATCTCTGTGTCTGAGTGTACAGGAGCTTAGGAGAGCAGGAAGTCAAGTGGAAGACGTAGCTAGCGAGAAGGACGGCACGGGAAAGGAGCCGACGGGCTCGGTGCGTCTGAAGGATGAGAGAGCTGCAGAAGAGTACTCCGGTGGGCGTGAAGAGCGTGCGTGATGTTCGAGGGGCGTTAAGTTGGGACGAAAGGCTGCTCGAGGATAAGGCTGGGAATTGGGTTCGGGTGAGCCCTATTCCAGTTGGCCGCAATCACCCAAAAGAACGAAGCATAGGAAGCCAACGCAAAAGAGCTGGAAAAGAAGCTGTGCTGGATAAAATAGCTCAAGGCGTCTTCAAGCTGCCTTGAAGGCGCCTTCAAGGCTGATGAAGGCGCCTTAAGCCTGGTCAAACAGACCGTTTACGCAACGGATTAGCTTAACTTACATGTGGTATTGTAAGTGATAGTGTTGGTATTGTCAAACATCAAAAAGGGGGAGATTGTTGGTGTAACATCCCTCAGGTCAATTTTGACCTGGTTGACCAAGCTTGAGTCTTGGTTTGGGTTTCGATGTTTGACAATACAAGGTTGATTGAAGAAGAGTCAAGTAGGTCAAGGATGACCGGAAACTTGACTGGGAAGTCCTAACTAGGATGTTAGGCAGATTGGAAATCCTTGTGAGTGAAGCCAGGTGAAAATCCTAGTGAGTGAAGCTAGGTGAAAGACCTGGTGAGTGAAGCCAGGCAGAAGAGAAGTCCTAGTGAGTGAAGCTAGGCAGATTGGAAGACCTGGTGAGTGAAGCCAGGCAGAAGAGAAGTCCTAGTGAGTGAAGCCAGGCAGATTGGAAGTCCTGGTGAGTGAAGCCAGGCAGAAGAAAGTCCTAGTGAGTGAAGCCAGGCAGAAGAAAATCCTGGTGAGTGAAGCCAGGTGAAAATCCTAGTGAGTGAAGCTAGGTGAAAGACCTGGTGAGTGAAGCCAGGCAGAAGAGAAGTCCTAGTGAGTGAAGCTAGGCAAATTGGAAGTTCTGGTGAGTGAAGCCAGACACGGGGAAATCCAGATGGGTCAAGATTAACCAGACATCTGGTGGAAGTCCAAGTAGGTCAAGGGAGTGACCGGATACTTGCTCTGAATCGATCAGTGGATCGATCCAGAGGTCCCAATCGATCAGCCGATCAATTGGGACGATGCTGGTTCACGCGATAAGCGCTGGATCTATCCGTGGATCGATCCAGGCATTTTCCCAGAGCACAGAGGCGCTCTGAATCGATCCGTGGATCGATCCAAAGCCTCCCCGATCGATTGGGAGCTTTCGAATCGATCGAGATCTGACCGTTGCGTCATATTTGAGCTGCAGGCGTGCGATGGCTGCGGTATAACTTCACGATTTCATCTCAGATCAACACAGCGACTTCTCCACACTTCTCTCAAGCTCAGATCGCTAGTTCTTGAAGGTTCTTGGAGGTTTCCCAAGTCAAGAGGCGGATCAAAAGCAAGAAGAAGAAAGCTAGGGTTAGGGTTTTCATTCCATATCTTGTGAGATATCTATTGTATTTGTTTCCCTTGCTTTCTTCTTATATTGTGAGAGTTGTAGGGCTTCTCCGCCTTTAGTAGTTACTGAAAAGGAGTGATTTCATAGTGGAGGGTGTGTGAGTGTGTGGATCCTTGGACTAGTCACCTCTTGTGAGGTGGATACCAAGTAAATCCTCTTGTTAACGTTGTGTATTTTGTTTCTTTGTATTTCCGCTGCACATCTTCGAAGAAACAAGCAACGTCAAGCACGAAGATCGCGACGAGCTATTCACCCCCCCCTCTAGCTACTTTTTGGTCCCAACAAGTGGTATCAGAGCGAGGCCGCTCTTCACCGGAATCATTGCCGGAAGGGGCAAACAAAACAAGCAAAGCTAGAGGGTGAAGAAGTTGAAGCAAATTCATCAAAAGTCAAAGATTTCAAGAAGCTCAACTTCAAGATGCAATTCCTAGATGGACTTGGATTTGACACAAGGGTGGTTCCACCGTACACATCCACAAGCTTCGATTCTTGGAAATCAAGAATCAAAAATTTTCTTATGATGGAGATAGAGCAATGGTTTGCTCTAATGGAATGCTTCAAAGCTCCAACAAACTCCCAGGCAAGCTTCTCAAGAAAAGCAAATGGAGCTTGGAGCAAATTCAAAGGAGCGAGGCAAATGATAAAGTGACCAAGCTTTTGGTCAACTTATTGCCTAGCCATATTTTGGCTCAAATCGGAGAATTCAACGATGCCAAGGAGCTTTGGAGCAAATTGGCAACAATCCATGAAGAACCCTCCACTGTATCGAATCAAGAGGAATCCAAAGAGGGTGACTCATTGGAACAAGATCAAGAGGAGGACTCCGAAGTTGAGAGATGCTCAACTTCCGAAGAAGAGGAAGTCCAAGAAGCTTCATCCTCAAAGGAGTGCAATCAAAAGAGCAAGGAAGGAGCATATTCCTTGTTTCATGTACAAGAGGATGAAGAAGAAGGTGAAGCCTCCACTTCTAGGATTGAGGGGGAGCAATCTTCATTGCACCGGATCAAGAGCAAGAAGAATCCTCCACATCCGGGTCAAGAGAAGATGAGGATGAAGAAGCTTCCACCTCCGCAAGTCAAGCAAAATCGAATGGAGGAATATCTTCGGATCAAGAGGAAGCTTCTACCTCCGAATCAAAAGGAGAAGATGCCACCCCTACAAGCAAAGGTATAAACATTTCAATTAATGATAAAAATCATATCATATGCTTTGAATGTAGGGAACATGGGCATTACAAAAGTAAATGCCCTAAATTGGCCAAGAAGAAGGGCCAAGTGGCACAAAAGGGCAAGGTGAAGCCCAAGGAGACCATCCCCAATACAAAGAAGAGCAAGGAGCATATTATATGCTTCTCTTGCAATCAAAAGGGGCATTACCGAAGTCAATGCCCCAAGGGGAAGAAGATGGTCAAGGCTCAAGGAGGAAGCTCAATTCAAGGGGGAGCTTCTAAGGTAAAAAGAAAGGTAACTTTCATTGAGCCTATTCGCTTGCATAATGGTAAAAACCATGCTAATTCAAGTTTATATCATTTTAATGCTATTTACCATGAAAATAGGAGGCATGATAAAATTAAAGAAAATCATGTAGCTTATCATGCTAAGACTACCACACCTAGGATTAGGAAGATAGATAAAAATCTAGGCAATCACACTAAGGACCATAGTTATAAGCCTAGAAACAAAAATGCTCATGGGTGTAATGAAAAATCAAAATCTAAAGATTTAATGATAGAAAATCAAGTCTTGAGGTCAAGACTTGACAAACTAGAAAAGACCCTAAAAAGGATGGAAAATATCCTTAAAGGGCAAAATGAGCAAAATATAGTTTTAGGACAACAAGGGTCATCCAAGGGCCATAGAGGTTTGGGATACAAACCTAAAATCAAAAAGGATGTACCTACTTACCATAGGGTTCCATATAGCTATAGAACCAACCCTAAGTCTAGAAGTCAAGTCAAGGATACAAGGGAAGTCATCCCTAGATGTATCTTTGCAACAACAAATGTGACTAAGACTTATAAGAAGTCTAAGAAAGTCACTAACAAGGTCACAAGGGAGGTTATCCCTAGAGTTGACCTAGAAAAAGTGACCAAGGCTTCTAAGAAGCCAAACAAGGTCACTAGGAAGGTATCTAGGGAAGTTATCCCTAGTAAATACCTAGAGCATCCAAGGAGCACCAATAGGTTTTGGGTTCCTAGGAGCATCTTCTCTACCCCATAGAAGGGTTAGAGAGTGTCAACTCTAAGAAGAAGGGTAGTTAACCCAACTTTGAAGAAATTGACACTCAAGGAGCATTTTCAAGGTTATTATTAACCTTTGAAAATGAAATGGATTTACATTTACTCTTTGGAAGAGTAAATTGTGCCAAAAATTGAAAATATTGATTTTAATCTTAATTGGCACAATTTGGGAAAACATAAGAAATACCAAGTTGGGATTTTGGTATTTTCTTAATAATTTAAGGCAAATCTAAGCCTTAATTTAAAGTGCTTCTCTTGTGAAAAATGAAATATGCCAATATTTGAGAAATAAGTTTAATTTCAATTGGCATAAGTAAATCAAGAGAATTAGGAATGCAACTTTAGGGTTTGGCATTCTCTTGGAGCATTTAGAGGACAATCTAGGTTTAATTTTTAACTTAGCAAAGGGTTAAGGATACT
Organism: Zingiber officinale; assembly: GCF_018446385.1. Taxonomy (NCBI): domain Eukaryota; kingdom Viridiplantae; phylum Streptophyta; class Magnoliopsida; order Zingiberales; family Zingiberaceae; genus Zingiber; species Zingiber officinale. Next base: position 141,327,235 of record NC_055992.1, read on the forward strand.
TAGGTAGGTAATCTAGGTATTTTATTTATGCTAAATCTTGCCATGATTGTTTGCTCATTATATGCCATGACATCATGATTATGTTTGCATTCATACCTTATGATGAAAAACACAAAAAAAAAAATCATGTCATGCACTCATACATCATGTAGTTATAGGAATCTTTCTTTTGAAAGCTATTTCATATTGATGTATGCCATAACATTATCATGCATTATGGTTAATTCCTTAAAAGCAAGGACAAATGACATTTATCAACAAGTGTTGTCAACAAGTGGTATTAACAAGTAACATCCTAAGTGGATGTTCAATAACCACTCAAAATGCCTAATTAGATATGCATGATCCCTAGATTAGGGCAAAACCAAAATTTACATATCACAAAAACCTATAAGATGACTTGTATGTGTTTTGTGCACAATAGATACAAGTGAGATGTTAGGATGATGAACAAAACTCAAAATGTTGATTTAGTGCATTTCTTTGAGTTTTAAATTCGTCAAAACACATAGTTATGTGTGTTCCCATCATTGGGAAAGCTAATGTACAAGTCATGTGCATTAAGCCCAAGGAACATGGTGGGATATTGGTTTTGAAAATGTTTTTAAAATAATTTTGGAAAACCTTGGTGAAGGCTATCTTTTGATAGTAATCACCATTGAATAGTTAAACACAAACTTGAAGAAAACACTAAAGTTTTTGCAAGTTCTCAAGTTTGTGTCAATCTTTGAAAATATGATGTATTTTCATAGAAAACTATTTTTCCATGATAAATTATACCCTAAATAATGTCTACACAAATTTTTACGATTTTTGAAATTTTGTAGAATTTTCTAGGGGTTTCTGAAATTGGCTGAAATTAAATTTTAGCAATTTCAGGCCTTCAATCGATCAGTGGATCGATTGTAGTGCCTCAATCGATCAGCCGATCGATTGAGAATGCATTTCTCGAGAGCATAAGCTCTCTGGATCGATCAGCCGATCGATCCAAGAAGACTGAATCGATCAGTGGATCGATTCAGCAAGGTTCAATCGATTGGAACCCAACTCTAATCGATCGAAGATGCTGATTTTGGCTGGGAATGTCTGATTTCAGCATCTTTGAACCTATTTTAGTCTAGGTAACCATTCCAAACCCCTGAAAATACATTTGTATACATAAAAAGGGTGTTTTCGTGTAGAAAACAAGGATGGATTGGTTAAGGAAGGCAAAGTTGAAGTTTAGGTTGAGGTTTGTTTCAAATTTTGAATATTTGAACCTCAAAACTTCTAAAATTGGATTTCCTAAATTATTAGGGATTCCGAGTCATTGTTGGTGCAATGACAGAAATTACCACCATATCTTTAGGGGGAGGGACTCTTTAAAGACATGAAAATTATTTTACATGAACCTTGGAAGGTGATTAACCTTCCGTTAAGAACATGCTCAAGGTTGAGCGTTTGAACTTTAATGGGGAGTGGATATCCTCATTGTTCAAGTGGTTTCAAGTGGATAATGCTCAAGGATGAGCATTTGCCTACATTGGGGGAGAATGTAGGGTTAAGGATAATGAAGGGTATGAGATCTTCATTATCGTGTTGATCACAACGAGTGAAATTGTGAACAACGATGAGCAACTCTTCAGGGGGAGAGTTTTCAACAAGTGAATTTGTTGATGTGTGTCCAAAAATGGGGTATGGTTTAATGTGTACCAATAGGGGGAGAATGAAAGGGAGTAAGTTAGGCTTTCATTACCTAGAGGGAGTTTGCCCTCTTAGGGGGAAAATGAAGGGCTTAACTTATGTATTCATTACCTAGTGGCATGAAGAAGGTTTAGGCTATGGGATTAGCTTAACTTACATGTGGTATTGTAAGTGATAGTGTTGGTATTGTCAAACATCAAAAAGGGGAAGATTGTTGGTGCAACATCCCTCAGGTCAAGGTTGACCTGGTTGACCAAGCTTGAGTCTTGGTTTGGGTTTCGATGTTTGACAATACAAGGTTGATTGAAGAAGAGTCAAGTAGGTTAAGGATGACCGGATACTTGACTGGGAAGTCCTAACTGGGATGTTAGGCAGATTGGAAATCCTGGTGAGTGAAGCCAGGTGAAAATCCTAGTGAGTGAAGCTAGGTGAAAGACCTGGTGAGTGAAGCCAGGCAGAAGAGAAGTCCTAGTGAGTGAAGCTAGGCAGATTGGAAGACCTGGTGAGTGAAGCCAGGCAGAAGAGAAGTCCTAGTGAGTGAAGCTAGGCAGATTGGAAGTCCTGGTGAGTGAAGCCAGGCAGAAAAAAGTCCTGGTGAGTGAAGCCAGGCAGAAGAAAATCCTGGTGAGTGAAGCCAGGTGAAAATCCTAGTGAGTGAAGCTAGGTGAAAGACCTGGTGAGTGAAGCCAGGCAGAAGAGAAGTCCTAGTGAGTGAAGCTAGGCAGATTGGAAGTTCTGGTGAGTGAAGCTAGGCACGGGGAAATCCAGATGGGTCAAGATTGACCAGACATCTGGTGGAAGTCCAAGTAGGTCAAGGGAGTGACCGGATACTTGGCACGAAGAGAAAAGTCCAAGTAGGTCAAAGGGATTGATCGGACACTTGGTGGGGAGTCCTGGCAGGTCAAGGGAGTGACCAGATACTAGGCATGATATACCAACAGGTCAAGGTTGACCGAATGTTGGTTTGAGAGGCTTGGGACTTGGTTTTGGGCAAAAACCAAGAGCTGGATCGATCAGTGGATCGATCCAGGCTTTTCCCAGCGAACAGAAAGCCTCTGGATCGATCAGTGGATCGATCCAGAGGTCCCAATCGATCAGTGGATCGATCCAGGCCCTTTCCAGCGAACAGAGAGCCTCTGAATCGATCAGTGGATCGATCCAGAGGTCCCAATCGATCAGCCGATCGATTGGGACGCTGCTGGTTCGCGCGATAAGCACTGGATCGATCCGTGGATCGATCCAGGCATTTTCCCAGAGCACAGAGGCACTCTGAATCGATCCGTGGATCGATCCAAAGCCTCCCCGATCGATTGGGAGCTTTTGAATCGATCAGGATCCGACCGTTGCGTCGTATTTGAGCTGCAGGCGTGCGATGGCTGCGGTATAACTTCACGATTTCATCTCAGATCAACACAACGACTTCTCCACACTTCTCTCAAGCTCAGATCGCCAGTTCTTGAAGGTTCTTGGAGGTTTCCCAAGTCAAGAGGCGGATCAAAAGCAAGAAGAAGAAAGCTAGGGTTAGGGTTTTCATTCCATATCTTGTGAGATATCTATTGTATTTGTTTCCCTTGCTTTCTTCTTGTATTGTGAGAGTTGTAGGACTTCTCCGCCTTCAGTAGTTACTGAAAAGGAGTGATTTCATAGTGGAGGGTGTGTGAGTGTGTGGATCCTTGGACTAGTCACCTCTTGTGAGGTGGATACCAAGTAAATCCTCTTGTTAGCGTTGTGTATTTTGTTTCTTTGTATTTCCGCTGCACATTTTCGAAGAAACAAGCAACGTCAAGCACGAAGATCGCGACGAGCTATTCACCCCCTCTAGCTACTTTTCGGTCCCAACAAGGATGATCATAGGCAGACAGGAGGGCAATCTTATAACCCTCGGGGAAACGATATGTTAGCTACATTTGGTCAACCTCGTCGCTAGATTCAGTGGAGGTATACCAAAGCCCGGGGACAGCCTGGGGAGGATGAGGCGATTCAGCCATAGAGAAAAGAAAGGGAAGGAAGGTAAGAATTTAATGAGAAGAGAGGGCTTACTGCAACAGAAAATCGTCGGTGGAAAAGAAGAGAAGATGAATGTGAGCGCGAGGAAGACGATAGGGCCAAAGAAAAGGATGAGTGCTTAAAAACTTGGAGAGCAACTATTCTGAGCCGTTCGATTGAGGGCTTTAAAAAATGAGAATTTATCACAACCATTGAATTCAAAAAAGGTAGCTATCACATCAAACTCAAACAACCATCTGTCACATCACTCATGCAGCAGCATGCATGCAACGTGTGACATTCAATTATAGGTGATATTAATGATAAGGCAGAAAGCATGACTATAGGGCATGGTCGAATGTGCTTTGCATTAATGGGAGAAGATCTGAACAATTTTTAAGAAATTAGGGTGACATTAGTAGGCATTACGATCAAGTTAGAGATTAGCAGAGAGTTAGAAAATTGGCTAAGTATGACATATAACCCAGCAGAACGGTGGCTATAAAACTGTTTGCAATCTTCATCAACAGTCGAACCCCACTAGTGGGTCAAAGTAGAAGAAAAACAATGGACATGGAGGTCAAAGTCAAAGCAATCAATGGCTCCGACCCAAGAAGCAAACTAATTGAGCCGAGCGGCACGTCGTCTGGCCGGCTGGGCATGACCACCCGGTCGGCCCAAAGCATGTCCCATAGTCGAGTAATAACTCTACCAGACTGATACCCTCGAAAGGGTGGTGCGGATGGTCAGACAAAGAGTAGTCCTCCGAAAATAACAGAGTCGAATGGAAAGCGGTACAATAGCTCATGGCAAAACGCCCGGACGAGGACTATCCGACCGAGCAGTGGTCGGTCGATCACGTATGAACCTGCTGATTATCTTATCATATCCTTTTGGGAGTTTGCGCTGCTAATAGAAGAGCATGTCGCACAAGCAAATCATACTTTAAAAGCTTCAAGACTGTCACATTAGAGAGTTATATGGCTGCTTAAGGAATGGTGCCGGAGACACTTTTAGACTTGTCTTTTCCTGGGACACCTAGGAAAACATGCCAACACCTTGAAATGCATGCATGAACACTACATTAACACTATAAAAGGGGTTCCCATCTACAGGTGGAGGTATGCACAACTTCATTTTTTACACGCTCTTGCTACAGTTCTCTATTTTTTTTACTCCATCGGAAACTGACTTGAGTGTTAGAGAGTCATCGCTGAGAACCCCTTCTCGGCCTGACACTAATGACTTTGTGTTGTAGGCTTGCGTGGAGTCTTCGTTTCGTCAACTTTCTAGCCACATCCCAGTTGCTGCCATCTTCGTTTTCGGACAGGATCAAGGGGCAAACAACCGAGTAAAAATACATAGTGGAGAGAAGATTTGGAGAAATGAAGGCGGAGAAAAATCTTTGCTACTAGCGCTCTTTTTTTTCTCTTGGTCACAACCTCTTTATATAGAAACTTAGACCCTTGTAGTATTCAATGGCCGAATTAAAGCTATTTACTGCCCATTAACCCATCCATCTCAAACGTCTGAAGGTTACAAATTCTTCATTAATTATCGATTAATGTATCTATTATATTTTAGCAATAAGCAAAAAATATTCAGATGGTAAAACATTGATTCATTCACTTGGGAAAATTTTACCCCGATTGATTCAGTATTCAACACACACAGATTGTGTTCGTACACAAGTTAACTTGATCCAGTGTAAATCTAAATCCTGTATTTGCACCCCTGCTCACCCATACATGAGAGAGAGTTTTTCCCCATGTATTTGTTCACAACTACAATGATTGTGAATCAATATAAGCCACCAATATGTCTTGAAACTCCTAGTATGGGAAAAATCTCATTCACAATAGAGTATCTTTTCTCTCCACCTCTTTTTTCTATTCATATATACCCAACATCAACAATGATCACTTAGCTTATAATACTATAAGAGATTAGATTCAAATTTCCTAGGAGGTTTTGCATCCTCAAATCAACCTTCATCCTCATCTTGGCAACAAAGAACTCTATCATCTCACCCCAAGAGCATTCTCTCTTACAAGCAATCCCATTATAATTACGTCAAATTCTTCAACCTTTGGATAACATCCAAATTATGGAGCAACTCATCATGTTACATCAGATTGTGACATTCTGATAGAAGCTTCATCATATCATGGCTCTGATATAGTACAAGTAGGCAACAACTTAGGTTCGCAAATTACTCACCTTAGAATCACATTTTTTTTCCACTTATGTAGCATTACAAGGAGAACAACGATTGACCAAAATTTTGGTCACAATAAATTTGGTCGTCGATGTCATTTAGTGACGAAAATATATTTTCATCGCTAAATAGCAATGGAATTTAATCTCCATCACTAATATTAGAAATTGAAATAAACACTAACATTAGCGACCAAAATAAATTCCATCTCTAATTTTCAATAAAAATTTAACAAAACCTCACATATTTGAAAGATTTTATTTTGTTTACATTCAATAAACATATCAACAACATTCACATTCAACATCCCAACAACATAAGTTAATACATGATACATCAACAACATAAGCACATCAACAACATGCATGATACATTCACAAACACATCGTACAGTCATCACAAAGCAACATATTTTAAACATCGTACATGGTTTAAAAAATAATATAATTCAAATTCATTACATCCCAACTCAAATCTCAAAAACTAATACATCCACTTCCTCATCACATCTTATCGTCTCATCTTGTAATAAATATAATATAATAGGTTATTCAAAAAAAGTAAACACATGATTCAAACTACACTATATTTTCTATTTTGAAATAATTCAACTTATATATGAATCTATAGTTAAAACTGCTTTTCTGAAAATGCAAAAATTGATTAACACAAGTTTAACATACTTTTAAAAGGATGTATACTTTAATGATAGAATTTAGTATCAAATTTAATTCTTCAAGTGTTGTCCTTTTATCTACATTGTTCATGAAAAGAAGTATTACAATTAGAGCTACATATATATAATATCAAAATCAACAAAACTATTTTTCATGTTTTATGAGTGATAAACAAAAAAATAAAATTGAAGGTCGGCACACCTCAGAAGAACTATTGTTAATATGAGCTACTTATCAAGAGTGTTCGAGTCTTGAGTCTCCTGTGAATTAAAATCATGCAGTGTTGGAAAAATTAGAGTTCATCAATCTATGAATTCTTTCATTTGCTGCTCTACTAACTTCTTGACCTGATTTTCCATCGATTGCTCACTATTGACCCAAGACTGCTCTAATGTCGTGACCTAATTCCTCAATTTTTTATTTTCTTGTATTAAAGCTTCCACTCGATTGGATGCAGAACTTAGTCGACCACCAAACCTAGGAGCAATTACACAAGCATATGCGACTTTCACCTAGGAGCCATGACAACAGAGGGAGTTCTTTTCCTTCCACCGATAATGTCACAATATATATCATTTAGTGCATCATTTGATGAAGTCTGTAACTCCTCTCCCTCTATAGTAGGCTGAGACGTTTGAGCAACATGATCAATGATTTCATCATATATAAAAAACTATTATTAATATCTAATATATAATTAATAAAGCTAGTAATTGTTAAATTACTATATAATTGAGCTTGGGATGACTAGCTTGGATGATAAAATTAGAGGTGGTTAACCCCTAATTATAGTCTCCAAGTTCCCGTGTAATCCTCGTGCTCTTGATCGAGTTATGGTGAGGTTTCTCCACCAAAAAGAGGTTTAAGCTAGCTGAAGTTTACCAGAAAATTGTCCACCAATGGATAGGGGTCGTCTACCTTATGGGCAACCGCAGAGTAGGAGTATCATCTCTGAATCACGTTAAATGAATATGTTTAGGTTTGTGTTTATTTTTCTTATCGTGTATTGTCTTCTAGGGTTATCTTTTATTATTACTTGTAGTTTATTTTGTATTCCACTGCGCTAACAAGTATAGGAAGCGAACGTCGTAGGTGATTAGATATTCACCCCTCTAGCCGATGATCAAGGTCCTAACAATTGATATCAGAGCGAGGTCTCACTTCATTGGACTAATCGCTGGGAGGAACAAGTTCATGAGGAAGAAGATGAAATCGGAAGGGCCATTAGGATGGGATATCTAAATCCCACCTCCATATGATTGAGAAGACTTCGAGTATTGTGGGAAGCGTTTGGAGACTTGGTTCCAAATTGATTGGGATCATTGGACCGTGTTGGAAGTTCCTTTCAAAGCTCTAACAAACAAGAAGGGGAAGCGTCTCCGACCTCAATATTGGATCGAGGAGCAAAGGGAGCAATCAAAGGCATACAAAAAGGTAATTAGAATTGTATTAAATTTATTACTTTTTAATATTGTGTCATGTATAAGTGAGTATAAGTGTTCTCATGAGCTATAGAGCAAAGTGATTGCTCTTCATGAAGATCCTACATAAGCACAAGAAGTTGAGGAGTACAAGGAGAAGGATCAATCAGATGTTGATGCGTGTTTAACATTCGATAAGAAGGAAGAGTGGAATCAGCCACATCTTTAGAGGAGGAAGAAGTGGAATCGGTCACATCTTCGGAGCAGGAAGAAGTGGAACATTCCATGTCTTCGAAGGAGGAAGAAGAATCCAAGATGGTTGAAGAAGAAGTCGTGGAAGTTCAACCCTCAACCTCATCTACCGAGAAGAGTGGGAAGAACCACATCAAGTACTTTAAATGTGGAGAAATGGGACACTATAAGAGTAGGTGTCCTTAGCTCAAAAAGGTAAAGGAGGTAAACCCTGAACCCTCTAAAGTTCATTTAGAATCTAATGTGAATTGTAGGAAGGATGGTGCCAAGAAGAAGAAGTGACATATCATTTTTTCACATGTGGTGAAAGGGGACAATACCACACAAAATGCCCAAGGAAGGGAGCGCTCATGAAGATGGAGCAATTGAAGCAATAAAGGAGAATAAAGTCATGTGGATGTTCGTGTCAAGGGGGAGCTCCAATGGTAGGTAGGGAGGTAGTCCCTAACTTGATTTATAATTCTAATATTAATTCAAGTTTTAGGGACATGCATGCTAGAGATAACAATATAAGTTATTTATCCATGCATAATTATGGATTTAGGTATAATGATAGGAATAGGATTAACAAGGTGGATAACCCTAAGAACTCTAAGGTTAGACCTAACAAAAAAAATAACCCACTTTGCCTAAGGAGAGGAAGATGGTGGAAAATCTAGGTGTTAATCCCAAAAAGGGGAGACACATGCCTAGAAATGGTAGATCTAGGAATGTCCATGGTGGACAAGTGGATTCTAGGATTAGAAACATAAAATTAGAAAATCAAACTTTGAGGGAAAAGCTTGATAGGTTAGAGAAATCTCTTGAGAGATTCAATTTTGGGTCTAAGGGATTATGTATAATGTTGGATAGTCAAAGACCCAATGGTGATAGATCCAGCTTGGGATACCGGTCTTCATCAAACAAAGGTAAGGGGAAGTTACCCAAAGAGCACTTTGGTGAGAATGCCACAGTAGAGTTCCCTAGGGCCAAAATAAGGTCACATGCAATGTTGCAAATGCAAATGACAAGGGGAAATCTTCTAAGGCTAGAGAAGAGTTGTATGCTAGGGTGACATATGATTATAGCAAGGAGAGGTCAATAAATGACAAGAGAAAGTCATTTAAGAATAAGGGAGAATTAACCAAGGACATGATGTCTAAGGTTAAGAAGGTTAAATTTGTAGGTCAAGCATCACCTGAGGTGCACTGTTATGGCCTCGTATTTTTAGATGAGTCACCTAGGAGGTGGCTAGGGTTAAGAGTTCTAAGGGGAGCTTAAAGAGTCAAATAGAGACCCATAGTCAATGAATCTTAAGTGGGCCTTGCTTGGGATTCTAGAAGAATCATGAAGTGTGTCAAATGGTTTGGAGATAAACTTGAGTCTCAAATCCAAGGAATTGACATAATTAAGATGAGTTGTTATGCAAGAAATATGAAATGAGATTCATATTACATGAAAATTAGTTTTAGATATATAAGTGTCATATAAACTAATGCTAGAAATGCATTATGGTTTAGAATGGACAGATACTTCAAGAGGAAACCAAAATTAGGACTTTTAATCAAGGTTCAATTGAACCATTTAGATAGTCTTAGACTTTGTATCAATATTGGGATCCATGATAGATATATTTTTAAATATATTTTTTTCAAGTAGACAAGGGTAAAACATACCTCTCCATAAAATTTAATTTTTTTTTGAAGTTTATGAAATTTTTGGTGTCTTTCTAAAATTGAGTTCAGAATGTTGTTTGGCCTTAAATAGGGTGTCAGTCGACTGCATCAGAGACCAGTTAACTGGTAACTTTATCAGTTGACTGGTAACACTGTTCATTGAACATAAAATGGTTCTGTGAGGATATTTCGATGAGATCAGTCAACTGGGACATAGGGCAGTCAATTGATATAGTCTGAAACTATTTTTCAGTAGTAGGAAATGATCAAAAAGATCATATACATATATGTAATACTATGAGAGATTAATACATGATAATTGTGGTCATTAGAGGTTAAAGAGTCTAATAATCGGTATATTGTTAGAGTTCTTTTTGATGTATGGCAAAGGGGGAAAAGATTAGATTTAAGTGGGGAACCTAAATACCTTTGTAAGAAATCCTAACTCAAGTGGAAGCTTAAGTGAAGAGAGAGCCTAGGATTAGGTTCCATGATATATGCATGAGTTTATTACATATTTTGTTTACATGGTTATTGCATTATATGTTTTCCTAACTTAAACTGGTTACCAAATATCAAAAAATGGGAGATTGTTTGAGCAATCAGTGTGACCATAGATTTTGATGTTTAGGCAAAGGTTTAAGTTATGATATTGTTGTAATTGATATGCACTTATAAGTGTGCAGGATGCGGGTATAATAAAGGAAATTCCAAGTATGATCTTGACAAAGAAAAATCTAAGTTATGATCTTGGCAAAGATAAAGTCCAAGTGTAGAGGTTTGGCGGTGTAAGTCCATGTGTGTAGTCTTGGAAACGTAAGTCCAAGTGTGACTTGTCAAGGTTAAAGTCCTTGAGGTGAGAAGCCTCTTGGCAATGGAAGGCCCAATAACAAAGGATAAGGTCGAAGGAAACTCTTAAAAGTAAAGCGTGAAGGATAGGGAAGTATTTGAGGGACAAAAGACTGATGGAGGAGGCTAGAAGGCAAGGTCAAAGTTGTACGGGCAAGGACGAGTGCATGAGTGATTGTACTTGGGGTAAAACCCTAGGTTTAGGGTTTACCAGTCAACTAGTATATGTTTCAGTTGACTGGTGGTTGGGAACCAGTAAACCCAGAATAAAATTCTGGAGTTTGTGGTTCTAGGGTTACCAGTTGACTGGTGTCTTCATCAATCGACTAGGAGTGCTTCTGTTCACTCAGTAGATATGGAGTAGTCGACTGGTATCGAGTTGTAGGGTTGTAATGGTTAATTTTTCATAGAGATCAGTCGACTGATGACTTTACTAGTCGATTGGTTGCAGGAAAATAGCTTGGATGTTTACCCTAAGCTCTATATAATGGAGTTTCGGATGGCTAGCTTAGGTGACAAACTTAGAGGTGGTTAACCCCTAATTAGAGTCTCCAAGCTCTCGTGTGATCCTCGTGCTCTTGATCAAGTTGTGGTGAGGTTTATCCACCGACAAAGAGGTTTGAGCTAGTTGTAGTTTGCCGGGGAATCATATGCATAGGGATCGTCCACCTTACGGACAACCGTGGAGTATGAGTATCATCTCCGAACCACGTTAAACGAATGTGTTTGGATTTGTGTTTGTTTTTTTATCGTGTATTGTCTTCTAGAGTTAGCTTTCATTATTACTTGTAGTTTGTTTTGTATTCCGTTGTGCTAACAAGTATAAGAAGCGAACGTTATGGGTGATCGGCTATTCACTCCCTTTAACTGGTGATCAAGGTCCCAACAGTGATCACATAACCTTGGTTATGAGGAATGAAACATAATCTGATATTGTTTGGTTTAATTTAGGTAATCAAATAAAATATTGTTTATTTGGAGATTTTAGTGTATAACCTTGTGTAACATTTTACTGTATTACCTTTGGTTTAATCCTAGGCATGATGATATTGTATGCTTAACCTGCCCTCAATTTAAATACAAAAAAAATTTATCAGTCGTTGAATCGATGATCTGCGATTATATTTATTTTAATTTCTAAAAATTAAAATTTTAATATATATATATATATATATATATATATATATATATATATATATATAATTGGATAATATTTTAATTTTTTAATCATTTTATATTTTTTTAAAAATACTTTTATTTGGCTTTAGATTAAGTCAATTTAGTTTATTTTAACTTATAACTAGAAGTTGATTGATTTAATTTACTAAAATTTAAATTAAAATACTAAAGTTAAAAAAAAATCATTATCTTTCTTCTTCCTCCGCTCTCGCTGTCACCACCAACCACCAGCTGCTCGCCACTACCGCCATCCTGCATGAACAGTGGCGACTACAACTGTCGATACTTATTGCCACCTCTGGTGCTACCTACTTCTACACCACTGTTACGCAGGGACAAAGCTTCGAAAGTGATTTGCGCGAGTGAAGGAATGCAACGCCGCCCGCTGCTCGCTACTGCCCGTCGTTCCCAATTCGGCATTGTCCCACTCACTTGGTCGTTGTTATCTAATGACGCTAGATCAAATGAGGCAGAAGTAGAGTAGCCCTCAACGCTGAGGTTGTCATACCCTCGGTAGAGCGGGCAGGTCCGCCACCGCCTAGCTCATCGGCTTGGGTGAAGCGGCTTTTGTTGAAAGGCGGGAAGGAGACTACTAACCACTCCCTCCTTGATAACCCTCCTTGATGTTGGTACCCCAAGGTAGTTTTGATGTGATCAAACAAGTTAAGTTAGGTCATGTTGTGTTTAACATTGTGTCTAAGTGTGCAGGAGCTTAGGAGCACAGAAAGTCGAGCAAAAGATGCAACTAGCGAGAAGGACGACACGAGAGAGAGCCGATGGGCTCGGTGCGTCTGAGGGACGAGATGCTGCGGAAGAGTACGCGAGCGAACGAGAAGGAGGTGCATGGCATTTCCGAGGGACGAGAAGCCGGAGCGGAAGGTTGCTCGAGAAGGTCGGAAGTTGGGTTCGGGTGAGCCCTATTCCGGATGGTCGAAATCACTCAAGCGAGCGAACCCAGAGCGGAAGACCCGAACCGAGGCGAGCAACACTGGAGCAGAAGGTCTGGACCAGAAAAAGTCAACCTTGTTAACTTTTAGGGTCCGGGCGCTCGGACCCATTCCGAGTGCCCGGAACCTTATTTTATCCACTTCGACGTGGATGTTGATCGTTGCGTTAGAGATAGAATTCTATCTCACTCCAGGCGCTTGGAACGCTTCCAGGTGCCCCGACCAAGGCTATAAATACAGCCTGGGTCCAGAAGCTAGAAAATAACAAGAATTACTGAGCAACACTTATGCGCTTTTCTTTTCTAGTTTAGCTTCATATTTCTGTACGTAAATTGTTGCTGAGTAACTCTTTCTTTTTAGTTCATTTAATTATTTTATGCAAGTGTTCTTTTAAGTCCGAGAAGGGTTCGTTTGTTTTTGGTTTTATGCAGGGCTCTTCAACCCCCATTCTACTCGGCCAACGGTCCTAATAAGTGGTATCAGAGCTAGGACGCTTCAGGAGGACTAACCACTTATCGAAGCACTGAATCAATGGTCGGACCGAGCATATACCCACCGAAGTTCGAGGGGGAGTTCGCTTGCTGGAAAAAGAGAATACAGGTATTCTTTAAAATCAACTTTGAATTACTTGTAATAATGTAGTCCGGTTTTGTAGCACCCGAGGGTAAGGAAGAATACCAGTGGATGAACAAAGAGCAGGCCAACTACGTGGCAAACAGCAAAGCAGAGTTCCATCTGCTGAGCGTCCTTCCATCACAAGAAGTCAATCGGATTGGCACCTACAACTCAACAAAGGAGCTTTGGGAGAAGTTCCTTGAGCTACACGAAGGGGCGTCCGAAGCCAAGCTCGCGAGACGGGACTTACTTCGCAACCAGCTCACCAACCTACGATTTGAAGAAGATGAAACGATCGCACACCTTCACTCGAGGATTAAGGAGCTCATCTCCGGATTTTCGAATCTCGGAGAAAAGGTAAGCAATCGAGATTCGCTAAGGTACGCTCTTAATGCATTCCCTAGAAATACAAAATGGGCATCACTAGTAGATGCCTTCTATATCTCTAAGACTTAGAATCTATTAGCTTAGAAGAATTATTTTCAACTTTTGAAGTACATGAATCGAGATGTGCATGTACGAAGGAGTCGAAGCACAACATCGCCTTCAAGGCAACAAGAGACGAACATGAGTCAGAATCATCTCTCGACGACGATGAAATAAGTAGAAAGAAAAGGACAATTAGATACTACCACTGCAATGAAGAAGAGTACGTTAAGAACAATTGCCCTAAGTTAAGGAACAAGGATAAGGACAAAGGAAAGAAGCCTGTCTAAATGAACAAGTACAAGACTTTAAATGCGACATGGGACGAAACGTCGTCCGAATCGGAAGTTGAGGCTTTCTCCGGACTTACAATAATGGCAAGTCATCAAGAAGATGAACATGAAGTAAGCTCGTCCGAAATGAGCATCGAGAGCATCAATGAAGGGGAGCTACATCGAAAGAAAGCAACAGTTCAGGGGGAGCTACGGATAACGAGATCGACAAGGTAAGTCAGGTACGATCTCTACCTCCCGATAAATTATTTAAATTTATGAAATTATTAACCAAAGATTATTGCAAACTTGAAAATGAAATTAAGAAATTAAAGTTAATTCTAGCAAAATCTTGTCCATTAGAAGATTTTGACAGAATAAAGCTAGAAAATGATAATTTGCAACTAGAAATAAATAATTTGAGAAATAATACATGCACATATAGTACAAGTGTTAGAAAATATAGTCCCCTCGGGGCGGTGCGATGGTTAAGACATGGGGAGTTGCCACATGAGGTCTTGGGGTCGAAACTCGGTGTGACCGAGTATAACCTTCCCCATGTCTTAGCCATTTGCACTAATGGCTAGTAGTCACCCGTGATTTACCTCCTCCGTGTTGGCCTAGGGACGGGTTGGCGGGGGCGCTGGGAGCGAGCGAATCGCCTTTTTGCCACAAGTGTTAGAAAATATAACTTGAACTGGTATTTTAAATATCATAAAGGACAAATTAGAAATATTTCAAAGAAATATGTCCCTAAAAATTTCTAATTAATCCAGTTGGAAGGAACCTTTACTGGGTTCCAAAGTTTTGTCTTAATTAAAAGTTTAATTGGATTTAGGGCTCTTAGATAATACATTAGACGTCTAATTTCCTTATGAGACTTTGTTTAGAAAGTAGTTGTTGCTCCAATAACCAAGAAGGCATAGTGCCTCGCCACAGCCTAGAAGCCAAATATTGAGATAAAATGTTTAATTGACTAACTGATAGAGCATTAAAATTGAAATGAGATAATACTTTAAATACTCAATTTTTTTTTACTTGGAAAATTCTCAAATTTTTCTTTGCAAATTTATTTAACTTAGAAAAATTTCTCATTTTTTTAAATTTGTTTAACTTAAAGTTTTTAAGTTATTTTATAAACTTTGTTTTACCAAAATTTATTTTATACGTTGCACAAATTTTTTTTTTATCTTTAAACTTAGAAAATTTTTCTGCTTGAAATTTTCTTACTTAGAATTTTTTTTTTTGCAACACTTAAAGTTTCTAAAATTATTGCAAATTTTTTTTTTTGATATCAAAATAATTTTCAGAATTTTTAAAACTTGATAAGCTTTTTCAAAATTATTTGAAAATCAGAATTACCCTTAGATTTTTCTTGGTACCCCATTTTTTATGTGAATAAAGGGGGAGTAAAAAAATTAAGTCTAGGGGGAGGTAGATTGGTAGATTAAAATTATTTTTTTTTTCACCTTAATTGTCTTTAATTGAGGTAGATTGGTAGATTAAAATTAAATTTTTTCACTTTAATTGTCTTTATATTTATGTTAGTTTACCCTAACTTAACTTGGGTTGCTCACATCAAAAAGGGAGAGATTGTTGGTACCTCAAGGTAGTTTTGATGTGATCAAACAAGTTAAGTTAGGTCCTGTTGTGTTTAACCTTATGTCCAAGTGTGTAGGAGCTTAGGAGCATAGGAAGTCGAGCAAAAGACATAGCTAGCGAGAAGGACGACACGGGAGAGAGTCGATGATCTCAGTGCATCTGAGGGGCGAGGTGCTGCGGAAGAGTATGCGGGCGAATGAGAAGAAGGTGCGCGGCGTTTCCGAGGGACGAGAAGTCGAACGAGAAGTCGGACGAGAAGTCGGAGTGGAAGGTTGCTCGAGAAGGTCGGAAGTTGAGTTCGGGTGAGCCCTATTCCGGATGGACGAAATCACCCAAACGAGCAGAGCCGGAGTGGAAGACCCGGATCGAGGTGAGCAACACTGGAGTAGAGGGCCCAGATCGAAAAAAGTCAATGTTGTTGACTTTTAGGGTCAGGCACCCGGAACCTCATTTTATCCAATTCGACGTGGATGTTGACCATTGCGTCAGGGATAGAATTCTATCCTACTCCAAGCGCCTAGAATGCTTCCAGGAGCCCCGACCAAGGCTATAAATACAACCTTAGTCCAGAAGCTGGAAAATAACAACAATTACTGAGCAACACTTGTGCGCTTTTCTTTTCTAGTTTAGCTTCATCTTTCTGTGCGTAAATTGTTGTAAAGAGGTTTCTCTTCCTGAAAGAGAATTTAGTGTGTTTCACTTCCTTGGATTAATAACCTTCCCGGTTGTAACCAAGTAAATTCCGGAGCCTCTTTCTTTTTAGTTCATTTAATTATTTTATGCAAGTGTTCTTTTAAGTCCGAGAAGGGTTCATTTGTTTTTGATTTTATGTAGGGTTATTCAACCCCCTTTTAGCCAGCCAACAGTCCTAACACTTAATACTCAGCGCCAATCTCGACCGGGTTGTGGCACCATCGTCGCTCGCTTTGCCTCGGTTTATTGCTCACCGCTCGCCTCGTTACTCGCTGTTGGTGCAAGTTGCACCAGAATCAGACCTAAGGTTTTGATGTTGTCAAAGGTTCAAGTTAAGTCTTGTTATGATTTAACAAGTTGACTGAGTGTGTAGGATGTTTACTCAACCGGAAAAGACCTAGTTGGAGGCTAGACAGGAGAAATCTTAGCAGATCGTGGAACCCAGGTGAAAGTCCAAGTAGGTCGAGAGGACCCGAAGCTTGGCGATGTGATCGAGAGGTCTGGAGGACCGAAGATCAAGAGAAAAGTCCTGGGGAGCCGATCAAGGCTGAGTGAAAAGTCCAAACTAGATCTGGAGGATCAAAGTTTGGCAGGTAGGTTGAGGTAAACAAACTGGAGGAGCGACAGTGAGGTCGAGTTCCTGAAGGGAACAACCTAAGGTCGCTGATCCAACTGAAGAAACTGGGTAGGTTTCCAAGTTGAGATCAAGACAGTTCTACTGTCTTTTATATTATTCATGCATTATTATATTATTGCGCTGACATCTGTTTTGCAGGACTCTTTTCTGTCTAACACTGTTTTGTAGGGTTGACTGGATCGGTAGACCGATCCAATCAACATTAACGCATTAAATAAAGATCTCGACAGATTTCAACGAACAGGGAAAGAACTTGTTCGGTCGACCAAAAAGATGGATCGGTCGATCGAACTATTAAAGACCAGTTAATGCAGAATATCGAGCCAGAGTCAGACTCCAGCCAGGAAGGAAGGAAGCGTGTTCAGTCGACTGAATAGGAGGATCGGTCGACCGAACATCCAGTATACCTATAAAAGGAGGCTCAAAGTCTGAGGTTGAATAACTTTTTTCTGATTAACTCAAGTTCTGTTCTGCAAGTAAACTGTGCTACAAGCCTTCATCAGCTCAGCAAGCCACACCATCCGGAAGTGCCGACCAAAACTTCAACTGCGTTTACTTGTTGGTATATTTTTATATAAGCTTGCATTGTAATTCACTTAAGCAAGATAGTAGGGTTGTTATTATCTTTCTCATTTGTACGATCTGCTTCTTTCCGAAGATCTCAGAAAGAAGAGTTATAGTGATTTGCCCATCGGTGCGGTCAAGGACCACGGGCCTTCGAGTAGGAGTCGAGCTAGGCTCTGAACGAAGTAAATGAACCTGTCTCCCTTTTTACTTTCCGCTGCACGATTCTGATTTAAAAGAAAAAGAAAAGTTTTAAAGAAAGTGATATTCACCTCCCCTCTATTGCTCTCATCCGATCTATCACTCGCCACTGCTTGCGCTACCTCTGCGGCCTCCGCTCGCCGCTGCTCGTCTTCGCTTGTTACTGCTCACCTCGCAAGCTGTTAAAGAACAACTCACGAGTTGTTGGCTAAAAAAATTAAAGGATAATTTTGACAAAAAAAAATTGTTACCCCCAGAATCACAGAAAACCTTAGGTTGTGGAGGTAATCAAATTCCGAAGTTATAACTCATTTGATGACATTTTGTTGATGTGGTGATAAAGTTGCATTATTTGGGAATTGATCATAACCTAAACCAAAGAACGTTATCGTTGATAACCTTGTACAGATAATCAAGGTTATCAACGATCACCCTCAACCAAACGCGCCCTTAGGATTTTTTCCTAAACCCTACAACTCTTGGTTGGTCGGGGACTCACGACTGGCTAAGGACACACGATCGACCGAGGACTTACGGCCAAGGCACATCCCAACTCACTGAGGCCTAGCGACTAGGCATGAGGTCGCGACCGGTCAAGGCCTCGCGACTAAGGCTGAGGCTGCGGCCAATCGAAGGCTGGTAGACGTGCCAGACGTCGCGGTCAATTGATGCCTCTCGGTTGCAACCCTATCGATAGGGTTAAGGGGAGAGGGGAGAGAGGAGAGGGGAGAAATTAAAGATGATCTTTAGTATCTTCAATCTACTTCCACTAAAGCCTTTATTAGAGAACGCATAAATAAATTTGTCTATACATCTCATTCAAAAAATCATTAATCCTTTTGACTTATCAACTTCTTTGACTTTCTCATCTCATTCATGTGAAGCATATGTGAAAAAAAGTCATAAATTACCTTTTGTCATTGCTTTTCATTTGTTTAGTTTTCCTTTAAAAATAATTCATTCTTATGTTTAGGGTCCTAATATTATTTTGTTAAATCAAAGTTTTCTTTATTATATGGTTCGTATTGATGACTTTTGTAAGTTCACTTAGCTCATTCTCATGAAACGGAAGTTTGATATGTTTGATATCTTTGGTTGATTCCAATGTCAAATGTTACTTTTGCCATAAATGCTTTCTCTTCACTCCGATTGGGGAAGAGAATGTCAAGTACTTCATCATTATCTTGAATTTTCTAGTATCCTTCATCGAGTCTCTTGTTCTCATACTCTCGAACAAAAATGACTGCACAGAAAGGAAATATCATCATATAATCGAAACTACTTTAAGTCTTCTTAATTATGCATCATTAATCTCTTAAAAATGAGTACAGAATATAAAGTAGGTATAAAAAGGTATACGATGTAAAATGATATATCGCATAAGAGTTCAAAGAATTATAGATAGTCATGATCATAATTTTCTACACTTAACATCGTTAATCTCTTATCACAATGAATTTCACCCTTATCATAGTTTTGTGAAGGATTCTGCAGCCAAAACCACTCTACTCAAAGGAGAAAATTAAAGGTGGTATTTAGTATCTTCAATCTACCTCCACCAAAGCCCTCATTAGAGAACACATAAATAAATTCTCCTAGCATATACAACTTAGTCATCCACTTATACACCTCATTCAAAAAATCATTAATCGTTTTAACTTATCAACTTCTTTAACTTCCTCATCTCATTCTTATGAAGTATGTATGAAAGAAAAAACCACAAATTACCTTTTGTCACTTCTTTTCATTTGTCTATTTTTTTTTTAAATAATTCACTCTGATATTTGGATCCTAACCTTATTTTGTTAAATCAAAGCTTTCTTTATTATGTGGTTTGTATTGGTGACTTTAGTAAATTTACTTAGGTCATTCTCATGAACCAAAAGTTTGATATGTTTGATATCTTTTGTTGATTTCAAAGACATGTCAAATGTTACTTTTACCACAAAATACTTTCTCTCCATTCTAATTAGGAAGGAGAATGTGAAGCACTTCATTATTATTTTGAATTTTTTAGTATCCTTCATCCAATCTTATGTTCTCATACTCTTGAACAAAAATGATTCTACAGAAAGAAAATATCATATAATCAAAACTACTTTAACTCTCCTTAATTATGCATCATTAATCTCTTAAAAATGAGCACAAAATATAAAGTAGGTATAAAAAAAGTGTATGATATAAAATGATATATCTCATAAGAGTCCAAAGAATTATAGATAGTCAAGATTATAATTTTCTACACTTAACATCATTAATCTCTTATCACAATTAATTTTTTTAGAATAACTACTATAACTATACTATAAGGCTTCATTTGGTAGGGATGATAGGATTAGGATTATATTTTCAAAAAGTTATTAATATATCGTTTGATAGGGTTGATTAGGGATAGGATTATGGTTGATTAGGAGTGAGATTCATAATCCCTAGGCATGGGGAGTGATTATTAATCATACCCTTAACCTTATCATAATCAACCTAATTCTAATCCTATCACCTTTATCAAACGGAGTCTAACTATATAAGAGCTATAATTATGTATCTATTATAATATAATGTGACTGGTGTTAGTCAGAAATAAAGTATTTATGTTGTACCAATTATAATTTATAATTTTTTATAATATAATATTAATCTTGATTAGAGATTAAGAGGGTGTTTGGCTAAACTTATTAAAATCAGCTTATAAGCTCGTACATCTTATAAGTGGTTTTAGGAGCTTATAAGTTGTTAGGTCTTATTTTAAAAATAAGTTGTTAAAGTGTTTGGGTGAATTTATTACAATCAACTTAAAGATATTGATGTGTTTGGTATTATAAGATCTTTTTATTAATAAAATTACCAAAAAGGGTATAATACTATTAATAGAGGGTTTTGAGATTTTTATTAATAGAGGGTTTTGGGCGAATTTTTACACCGGGGAAGAGAAAATTAGAAAGAGGCGTTGGCGGAGAAGATGACACAACGTTGGAAGAAAAGTCGGCGGAGATAAAAAGATATTAGGCTTATAAAAATTTATGGAGGATAAGATGGGGATTTATGAAATTATATAAGGATATTTTAGATAAATAAATTATTAAAATAAGATTTTTTTTAAAAAAGTAGGGTCTTCCATATTTTTTTAAAAACAGCTTATAAGCTCCAAAACAGCTTATTTTGACAGCTTATAAGTTGTTTGAAAAAAAATTTACCAAACAAATTTGAAGAGCTTATAAGCTCCAAAACAGCTTATAAGCTGTTTTAGAGAGCTTATAAGCTCAGCCAAACACTCTCTAAGTATTTATAGTATACAGCGGTAACTATTGTAATATGATGTTATTAAAATATCCATATTGTAGCATATGTGAATCATAATTGCTACATTAACATGAACAAAAGTATTTTTAAAAAAAAATAAAAATGAACTGATATAAAACGAGACCTTGATTTTTTATGATAAATAAAAAAAGAAATGTCCTTTTAATTATTCTAATAAAAAGGAACCGTCTTTTAATTTCTACCCATTTTTTATTTGTGAATATTAATTGTAATATATTTTTTTAGGAAACAAAATTTAAAAAATAAACAAGGAAATATATATTATATAAAAACCTTGAGAGTGTATTAAAAATGAAACTAGCCCGTCCACCTCGAGCGAGGAAAGCATTCGGTGGACGGGATGAATGAGTTCTTGTCGCGCGCAGTTGATCAAGCACGGCCTTCCACTCAGCTGGCGAATAATCACCACCTGCTCCCTCTCCGTCCGTCGGTACGCTTCCCGTCCCTTTACCACCCCGCTACCCTTAGCCGTCTCCCTCTCCTCCGCCGCCCGCGCCGCCGCCGGCCGCGACGACCTCCGCCTCGTCGGATCCATCCACGCTGCCGCAGTCGTCAACGGACTTCACTACCACGTCGTTGTCGCCACTTCCATCCTTGACGCTTATTCTAAATGCGGCGACTTGTCTTCCTCCCGCAAGGTGTTCGACGCGATGCCGCATAGAAACGCGATCTCTTGGAACGCCATAATCGCCGGCTACACGAACGCGGGGATGGGCATCTCTGCGCTGGAGTTGTTCGTCAGCATGAAATCCAATGAGTCGACGGTTGGCGTCAATGAGTACACAGTGTCGAGCTGTGTGACCGCGAGTGCTGGGATCAGCGACGTGGTCTCTGGTGCACAGATCCATGGCTATGCTGTGAAGTCGGGGTTCGAGGAAGACCACGCCGTCGCTAGTTCCTTAGCCAATATGTATTTCAGGTGCGGACATGTTGAAAGTGCCAGGAAAGCCATGAAAGGAAGGGAAAACGACTGTTTGAGATCCAAATTCATGATGATTAATGGCTATGTTGTCAATGGAAGGTACTTTGATGCTCTTGATTTCATTGTTAGAAATGCCTTGCAGGATCTTGCAGTAATCGTGATGATAGATTTCAGTATCCTCGTCTCCATCTTAACGATCTGCGCTCAAATTCGATCCCTCAGACTAGGGAAGCAGGTTCATGCTTTGATCATCACACTTGGAACTAATAAATATGGCTCATCAAATTATAGTGCCAATGCTGTTCTGTGGAGTGCTCTAATTAATATGTATTGCAAGTGTTCCAGGGTCCTGGAAGCTCGATGCGTGTTTGACAGATTGCATTGTAGGCATGCTTCTTGCTGGAACTCATTGATTACAGGGCATATTCACAATGGGTTGTTGGAAGAAGCTCGTCAATTCTTCAATAACATGAAGAACAAGGATGTGATCACATGGACATCAATGATATCTGGTTATGTGCAAAATGGATTGCCGCAAGAGGGGCTCAAATTGATGGCAAACTTACAAAACGCTGGTGGTGGGTTGTTACCCGGTAACACCTTCACTTTTCCAGTTGCATTGGATGCTTGTAGTTGCCTTGCAGCATTAGCTTGCGGCAAGCAAATTCATGCTCAAGCTGTGCGAACAGGAGCCCAATTTGGTCTTAATTCTGTGGTTCTAGAAACAGCTCTCATTGACATGTATTCCAAGTCAGGCAACTTAAAGTATGCACGAATAATATTTGACCGAATGGGAAAGAAGAACGAAGTATCATGGACTTCAATGATCAATGGCTATGCAGTTCATGGATCAGGTATAGAAGCTATCAATATTTTCAATAAAATGATAGGATTGGGGCTAGAACCGAATGAGGTTACTTTTGTAGCAGCTTTAACTGCTTGTAGTCGGTGCGGTTTGGTAGATGAAGCAACCCATTATTTCAAGTTAATGAGTGAAAGATATGGAATTCTTCCCACTAAAGACCATTTTACATGCATAATAGATTTGTTAGGCCGAGCAGGGAAACTTACAGAAGTTTGGAAGTTGCTAGAGGAGCTAAAAGCTACAAGAACAAACTGTGAGAAGGCCAGCAACTGGGACAATGTTGAGCATGCTTCTTTATGGGGTGCATTGCTTGCAGGATGCTGTGTTCATGGGGAACTGGATTTGGGTAGGAAAGTGGCTAATAAGATGCTTGAGAACAAGCAACAAATTTCCGGGTCATATATTGCACTTTCTAACCTTTATGCAGCTTCAGGTTGGTGGGGTGAAGTTCATAGAGTCAGAGAGGAGTGGATGAAGGAAGGTGTTCCCATGGAGCCAGGACAAAGCAAAATCCAAAACGTTGCTCTTATATAAGATGCTCAATTGTCGTTCTTGCTTAACGTTGGGGTAGTAGTTATTGCCTGGGCAAACTTTGTCACTAAACTCAGAATCGAACAGCAAAGCTTCAGGTTTTTGGAAGCATTTCTCAAATGCAGTTTCCTAATCAGCAATCAACTTCTTCATCCAAGCATTTATGTAACACTGTATTTTGAAACAAGTGATCTAGCATGGTCAATGAGAGAGACTCAAGTGCTGTGACAATGTCAAACTAAAGTCAGTTAACATTTGAGCATCGACAAGGTACTGTTGAAGAAAGTTTATACAGTTTAATTTACTTGTGAGATTTGGCATGCATCTGGCATATGCTTCAGTGAGATTTCTTTGAGAAAAGCTTCAGTGGGTCTCACGTACAGTGACAGGTTGAGAGTGTATATGCAGAATATGCCAAACTATACAACTTCTTTGGTAATCTCCCCCATGTATTGATATTTTTTTTTTTGCAATATAATATTATATTCAACGCTATTGATGCTAATTATTATATTTGTTTGAATAATTTGCTAACTCTACATGAAGTGTTCATGTAATACTGGTAAATGAAGGTTGAAGGGGCTAGCTCATTAGTAAATAATTAATATTGGCTATGCATTGTCAAAATGAAGAGCCATTAGCTTAGTGTTATAATTGTAAGTGCCTAGAAACTCAAATCGCTTGCTATAACCTTAGACAAATTCTAGGATGTAACTAGTGTAAGCATATGCATGACTTAGTGGAGAGACAAAATAATTTAAATGAATAAATCTAAAGTCAAGGACAGTAGGATATAAATTCTTAATGTGTTCAAATTTTAACATTCTAGTGTCCATTTGATATGATGTCAATTTTTTTGCTTGGCCCTTCAAATGCTTTAAGGACTCATGGTCCATGTGATACATTCCTACAAGTGATAGTGTCATATTTTTAAGGTATTTATCAAAGCATATATCTCCTTGTAGGATAGCTCAATATTGCTTCATTGAGCTTTTGGCTAAAATATGCGAATGGTCGGTCTCTTTGTATTGATATAACTCCAATATCTATTTCTAAAGCATCACATTCAATTTTAAAAATTAAGCAAAGTTAGCAAAGTTAGGAAGTGGAAGCACAGGTGTGGAACTTAGCCTTTCTTTACAGAGATTGAAAGCTGAGTCTTGTTCTTTTCAGAGGTGCTACTATGATGTTAAAATTCTTAACAAATCTTTGACAGAAGCTTGCCAACCCGTGGATGTTACGAACCTCTGTGTTAGGGATGACAATTTCATCCAAATTTAATAGGTAATTCGACATCCAACCTAAATGGAGGAGGATATGGAGGAAATTTTTATATCCGATTATAGTAAATGGGTACTCGAATATGAGTATTTTTGGGTATGGGTATAGAGGCGGATGTGATAAAATCCTACCCATATCCTATCTGATACCCGATATATATATATAAGCTTCATTTTTTATTAGAAAAGAAAAAAAACTTTAGCCTACTTTCCGCCTTGGAAAAAAAAGATTTAATTTGCCTCTTTATTCGGTTATCAACATGTATCTTATTTTCTTTTCTATGAGAAATGCTCATCCAATCGAAGGAGAGCAAGACATGGAAGAGCACACACGTACATTGAAATAATTTTTTTTTTTAAAAAAAAACAAGAATGATAGGGAGCAATAGGATGATAGGTAGGATATGGATACCCGAACGTCCGACAGGTATGAGGATGGTTATGAAAGTTAAATATCCGATAGGTATAGGGATAAGTATGGGGGTAGATATAATAAATGAAGATGGATAAGGAGGATATAAAATCCTACCCAAATTTTACCTGTTGTCATCCTTATTTTGTGATGGTTTCGGTGTCGACCATTTTTCTCTCCATCTACTTCTACCCCCTCAACACTAATAATATATCTAAGTAAAGCAATATGGTTAGTGTAAATGAATATTTTGAAAAGTTAATGATGAACGAAAAATATAAGTATATGACTATCGTCAAGTAATAAAATATCGCTTGCAAAAATCAAGTATCAGTAAGAATCACAATGCATTCTATCTAGAGAAATCGAAATTGTAAAGTCGAGAGAAAGAAAATGCATTGAGAAAACACTAGTCTTAGGAAAAATTCGATGTTTGGGAGCAATTTTAGGATTTTGATTTCATCACATTAACTATTGACACCATAAATACTATTTACTTTCTTACTTTAATGTTTATACGCATGTAGGTAGTCTATCCCAAGGTACTGGTATAAACTTTTAGAATTATACCGGTGTGTCTACTCAAACACGACGTTTACTTTCGAGGCAAACTTACTAAAGTGACCGCTTTCTCAGAGAGGCTCTTGTCACGATACTCCACGGTCTTTTAGGTACTATCTCCTACTTCGTGAACTTGAATCAAATAAACCCATTAAACTATGTGATAGCCAATGATGTCCTCATGAGGTTTTGAACTACTTTCATGAATAACCTCTCACATCTTAGTTTTTATGGGTCGGAGAGTTGAGTTCACTTTTCAGTTCTTTCCCGTGTCTCATGGGATATGAAGATGCATTGTTAATGCCATAATCATGTATGCGCAGTAAATCCAGATTTTGACAACTAAGTCTAGATGAGTTAGTTGAAAGCTGAATATCTAGCTAAGGTATGTATGAGTAACGTAAATATTCATATCATACCCATTACTTGTTAAATATTACAAGGAATTTTTTTCAATGGTTCTAGGCGATTGGAAGAGTGTTCGAACAATTGATTGGGGATAAACCTCGACTGATGAGGTCAGGAGGTTCTAGGCAATTAGAGTTAGCAGCGGGGCAACCACAAAGTCCAAGCAACTGAAGACGGTTTCTAGCCGATCGATAGTGATGAGATTTAGTGATCTGTAAGAGCTGGTCAAGATCAGATTTAACCTACATCTAGGTGATCGAAAGGAGTCCAAACAACCGAAGACCATGAACGACGTTATCTATCAGATAGAAGTTGCAACCATGCCAACATCTTCTAGGTAGGGCTGAGTATTTTGTTAAAACCAAACCGAATCGAACTGAATAAACCAAATAAATTGAATTTTTTTAAACTAATCGAACCGACCGAACATAATCGATATTTTATAGGTTAATTCAATTGAAAATTGAATTAATCAAATTTTTTTCAACAATGATAATATCATGGGATTTACTGATTAGTTAGAAATTTATAGGTTCACTTACTTAGGGATTTATCGATTAATTTTTTATTTCAATTTATTTGGTTTAATCGAATAAGGGATTTTAAAATGAAAATCGAACCGAATTAACTAATATAACCAATTGTATGTAAAAAAAAAAAAATGAAATTTGGTTGAAAATTTGATTTGCAATAAAAATCAAACAACAGAGCTGATATTTTATCGGTTAATTCGTTTGAAAGTTAAATTAATCAAATTATTTTCAACAATGATAGTATAGTGGGATTTATTGATTAGTTAGAGATTTATAGGTTCACTAACTTAGGGGTGTATCGATTAATTTTTTATTTTAATTTATTTGGTTTAATCAAATAAGGGATTTTAAAATAGAAATCGAACCAAATTAACTGATATAACGAAAAAATTTGAAATACTAAAATAATTGAATTGAATTTTTAAATTCAATCAATTTATTTGGTTTAACTGAACTTTTACTGCTCTTACCTCTTGGGCTCCCACAGTCGGGATAGTTAGAGGCAATATTTCTGTAAATATCCCTTATTTTCAAATATCCTCGGAAGGGGATATTGTGGAGGAGATTTGAAATCACTAGGCATAGAGTCATGCCTGGTGATTTCTCTCTCTTTATTTTTTTAACAAAACAAAATAAAAAAATATTTATTTAATGATGAAATTTGGGATATTTGAGAGTGAAATATTTGATAGATGAACCCTGTAAATATTTGGTTTATAAACTATTTGATTGTGCGATATGAGGAGTAAGATATTTAATTGATGATATAGATGTGAGACCATAAATATTTGAGAGAAATATTCAATCTTACTGTGAGGCTACCAAAGAGGTTCCAATCTTTTGGAGATTTGCCACATCAACATTGACAAGAGTTCCATAACAAATGGCATGTGGTAAAAGGATATTCGCTCGCACCCAGCACCCCGCCAATCTATTCATAGGTTAATACAGTGGAGGTAAATCACGGATGACTACTAGTCACTAATGCAGGTGGCCAAGGTATAGAGGAAAGCATGTTCAGACATGTCGAATTTCGATCCAAAACCTCAAGAGTTCGATAACAAGGGAGGTAGAGGTTCATTACAAGAAAAAACAGGGTTTAGCCACGGATTTAGCCATGGACATTTAATTTCTATCTCTATCTAGCGACGATTTTATTAATTTCCATCGCTCTTAGAGATAGACTTAAAATACTCGTCGCTAACCGCATTGTGTTGGTGGTAAAATCCATTTTTCAAAGGGATAGTGATGGCTTGTTCCCTTGTCGCTATTAGTGATGAATAATTTATCCGTCGCTATTAGAGACCAAAATTTCAATTATCCGTCACTAATAGGACTGTGTTGGCGATAAAATCAATTTCCGCGAGATAGAGATGGATTTCACACTTGTCGCTATTAGCAACGGATAATAAATTATCCGTCTCAGCTCTATCAGAGACCGAAATTTCAATTATCTGTTGCTATTAACGATGGATATTTAAATGATCCATCGCCAATAATGACGGATGATTTAATTATGTGTCGCTAATAGCAACGGATAATTAAATAACCGTCGCTTTATGTTATATGTAAGTGGGACTACTTTTTCCTTCGAACCCGATAAATAAATGATTCATCGCTATTAGCGACAGATAATCAAATGGTCGTCGCTAATAGCGACAGATTAATATTTCGTTGCGAAATTTGGGATAATAGGGTACGGCTGCGGCCGGTCTTCCCTACGTGCTAGTTTCTCCTCTTTCGGTTCTCCGACGATTTCCCACTGCTCCGGTGATTTCTTCCTCCTCCAGCTTAAGGTACATTCTCCTCCAGATTTCTCCTCTTCTTGCATCTCTGGCCGAGCACTGCCAGGCTACGGCTGCCAACCTTTGCCGTGGTCGACAGCCTTTGCCTGGTTGCAGCCGGCCGTCACGGCTGGCAAGCTCTGCTTGGGTCTGGCAGCGGCCGGCAGTTATGTATTTCTAAAAATGTCCATTAGCTCAATTACTTGTTAATTTAAGATAAGTAGTTATATCTTTTGTAGTTTAATATTGTATTTTCTATTCACAACTAATCTTAATGAAATTTCATGCAGGACTCAGAGATGATTTTGTTCCTTATTTACTTAGAATGTATTGTATTGGATTACTTTGTATTGGAGAAACTTTATCTTGTATTAGATTTGGACCTGTGTTTGGATTTACTATTATGTATCTAGTTCATTTTAATTCAGCTAGATTTTTATGTTGATTGTGATGTGTTGTGAATTTGTTACATTGTAATTGTTGTTGTGTAGTGAGTTTTGTTGTTAAGTAGTATGAGTTTATTGCGAAAATCATCGTTTGTGGTGGTTGGAGTGATTTATACTTATATGTAAACAGGGAAAATTGAAAAACGAAAATATACTTTTGAAAACTATAGACAATATTAGTGACGGAGAATTGACTTTCCGTCACTATTAGCTAATGTGACCGGTGCGATGCCTTTACAATACGTTGTGAATAAGAGCGACGGATATTTATTTAATCCGTCGCAAATAATTTTGACAGAGTTATCGGTCTGTTTGGCTTGTAGCGATGGACATTTAGGCATCCGTCGCTATATATAGCGACGAATATCTAAATTGCCATTGCTACAATAGCAACAATAGACTTCTGTCTGATGGGATACTTTCCGTCGATATTCCATCACAAATTTAATATAGCGACGGATAAATTCCATCTCTAATTCCTGCCGTACATTTTGATTAGAGCATCCATATTGATATTAATGTGAACATGTTAATACCAATATGTTATTTTTTTTTTTTAATCTATAGACATTAATATGTTCAAGGAATTGAACTTGTTACTAAAAGTATTCACGTTGACACGTACGCTTCAAGCTTATTACAGTTTAAAAATTTTAGATTATTTTTTAAAGATTTCTCCGCAGCGTTTTATGGAGATGAGATTCTAAATAAGAATCATCATTTTTTTTAATGCATGTGTTCATTCTTCTAGTCTTGCTGTGAACTCTCGTCCCGGGGCTAAGGATGATCATGGATTAGATTGATTCGATTATTAGGGTAAAAAATTATCCGGTTTTATTAGATCAGATAATATAATATCAGGACCTACATCCGGTCCTATATCCGACGGTTATTATATATTAGACATCCGACGGGTTGTCAGTTATCTGGATATCCGACCCTATATCCAATGAAATATAAAATACAAATATAAAACAACAAAAAATAAAATATTTTAAATTGATAATAAACATTATTCATTGCATGTTATAGCAGCTAATCGCCCGTAGTTACTACAACGTATAGCAGCTTATCGGCAGTAACTACTACAACGTGTAACAACTTATTGACAGTAGTTGCTACAAGTAGGGGTGATCGCAGATCGGGTTGGTTCAGTTATTGGGATAAAAAATTATCCGACCCTACTAGATCGGATAATGCAATATCAGGACCCTACATCCGGCTCTATATCCGACGGATTTTTATTTTTCGGTTCGGTTCAGGTCGGTATAAGCGGGTTGGTCGGTTTGACGGATTGACTGCTCACCCCTACCCGGGGCTATGGTACAGCGGCAGGGTATCCAGATTGTACCCAGACACTCGCAATTCGAACCCCAGCTATGATGAATTTGTAGGAATTTTTTCACTAAATGGGACACATAATTAAAGGATGTTGGACTGCCCCCTGCGAGCGCTTCTCGATTTATCCTGATAGTAGGTAGAAAACTTCCGTAGAACCGAATCGATCACTCAATTTCGATGTTATCCAACTTGATTAATCATTGTTTTTTAGTCTTGCTGTGAACTCTTGCATGGTTATATTGTAACTTTGAGTAGTCATCACATATTCAATATCTTAGTTCTGTTGCATACTTAAATTGTTAAATCTCTCTAAGTATCAAAAATTTACTATGTTAGTTAATTAAATTAGTTCTTATCTTTCCGTTGCATTATTATCTTCTTGTTTGTCTTATTTTTAATTTTAAATTTAACTCGTAAAATTCATAATTGCTATTAATTTACCTCCCCTTCTAGGACGAATTCGTCCCAACAATTAGTTGATGTGATGGTATTGATTTGTAATAGTAATAGTTAAATTTGGTAGGATTTATATTCCAATTTAATCAAAAAAATTACATTTACTAATAAAAAAGCAATAATTTCATGTTTGAACATTGTATTTTTTGAGAAAAGTCCTATGTTCAATAATTCTGGGTCTCTTCTTGGTTCTTTTCGTAATTTGTATGTCAAATCATGATCGAAATTTGATCAAATTTAATTATAATTTCCTGAGTTCATTTTCTCATTCAGGTTATAATTTAGATAGAAATAGACAGCCGGAGGCCACTGACGATGAGAAGGTGAACCCAGGGGAAAGCAAGGGGCCCGCTCATTGCCAGCAAACCAAACTATAATTTAGAGGGGAAGATGAACCTAGTGAGATCACGGTTAATTTTTATCAGATTTCGATCATGATCTGACATATAAATTACGAAAGAGATTACGGACAACAGGATACTCATTGATGTTTTTTTTTTTTATCATTTTTAAAATTTGGAGGTCTTAAATACGGCTGATATATTTATCATATTATGATTAAGGGCAAAGGGTATATGTCTCTTACTTGGAACTGCATTCCGATCGATAAGTGATCTTTGTGAGCTTTACCATATAAAAACAAAAACTTTGGAGCACTTATTTTTTCAAATGTGAGATCAATATCTTTGTATGACAGCACATTAGAGGTTAGATGTGTCCTCAGCGAATGTAAAGTGTCTCCTTTGATTATAATTTATCTGTCTAGACATTTGGAGTGAGCGATGTCATATATTTTACTCTAATATTAAAAGTTGGATATGCCCCCGGCATAGCCGAACCGGTATGTATGGTAGATTTGTAGAATAGAGTAAAGATTGAATTCCGATGAAGGTATAAAAAATATCCTCTCATAAGGGCATTTTTGTTATCTGATTTATTCCCTTTTAATAACGTAAAACAATCCTAAAGGGATCAACAGAATCACGAGTATTAGAGGTTGGCTGAGCATCACACTTAAAATAATACCTTGAACAGTACGCTAAACTGGTTGCTGGAAGAGGCCCGAGGAACAACATGGTGAAATGGAACAAAGAATGTGTTGTTACTTTACACAGTTTGTCAATTATAGAGCGCCTGCAAGAAAAAGATATTTGAATACACGTATACATACGATTAAAGTGTCAGTATAAAAGATATTATTTGCTTTATATCTTGATGTTCAAATCATATTTGAACAAACAATAATAGAGATGACATGCAAGAAATATAACTAGTTTATGGGATGGACTACTGAAACTCTATTTTGTACACGTAGAAAAGACAAGTTGTCCAAATCAGTTGTGATCCAGAAATTTAAGTATGAAAAGATTATCATGAATTGAATTAAGCGCGGTTAATTAATTATATGTAATTAAAAAATATTTTTAAATAACTTTGCATATAGCCTGCCGTCATGGATTTACTTCGTTCAATTTCTTAACAACGTCTTGAATTAAATTCTCACGATTAGTAAAGATGTAGGTACCTTGATATTTCTAGTATCGACGGGTAAAGTAATGAGCTCATTGATCTAGTACAAGTCGTCATCCAAGTGCACCTCAGCACCATCGAGATTATTCACTCCGGCGATAAGCCATTGACATGTTGTGGTGACACAAGCATTGGTGATGGTTTTCCCAATGGCGGTTGTAGAATCCACTTTTTCGATCGAGTCCACACTATACACAGTCACATGAAAGATACGGAATGTAGATTTCTGTAATATTTTAATTTTTCTTAAAATAGATTTTTTTAAATATTAAATATAAATAATATTAAAATATAAAAATTAACGTCTCCAATAAAATTAGGTCATGGTCATAGGGTCTCCAGCACTAAAATTACTTTAACATTAGTCAAATTAGTCTATTATTAATTCAAACTATTTAATATAACTTAATTACAAATAAATTTATTTTAATAAAAAAGCTATAATAAGATTAGAATAAGATTTTTTTTAATGAATAATAATAGAGTACCATTTTGCTATTGATAATAACAAAAACAAGACATCTTTTATTGATTTTTTACTTGAGAAAATTATTATTGACTCAATCAAATTCATAAAAAATTAGTAATTATTTATTATTTTTTATTTTAATTTTAAATATTTCCCCATTATAGAGCATTCACATCATATACTCTAAATATATATTTTACTTTAAATTTTACATTTTACCTAAAAAAACTCTTGTATCAAATACTCTACTAATTCCCTAAATTTAAATTCTATGAATAGTAACTCTCTAAATTTAGGGAATGAAAACACTACCCTATACATTAAATGAATAATAAAAAAATATAGAGGAGAGAGAAATAATAATAAATAAATAAAGGTATGGTAAATTATAGAGTAACTAGTGTATCATGTATTGAAAAAAGATTCTCTAAATTTAATAAAGTTGACGATTTATCTTAAATTTTAGAGATATTGATAGGGAAATTAATGTGGATGCTCTTAGCGTGGTAGGACAGTAGGTGGCCGCTTCCTCGTATTCCTTCGTCAGGTAAAAGCGCACTAACGGTGTTTTTGGAATCAATCTCCGACATGTCTCCAGCCTCTGCCGTCCTTTCTCCTCCTTTGTCGCCGACTCGCCGCCCAAATTTCCATTCGCCGTCAGAGTTATGTCACTCACAACTCGCTTGGAACCCCGTACTACTAGGGTTAACCGCCGGTAAGGACGGGCGACCGCCAACAGCTATGTCTATTTCAGTGAAATAATAATAATAATAATAATAATAATAATAATAATAATATTTATTCGGAAGAGTTTAATATCGAGTTTTATAATAAAATATATATAGACAAATTAGGAAGAACATTTTACTCTAATACAACACTATTTTATATTAAAAAAAATTATACATCCAATGAGATAAGAAAATTAACTCAAAATCTATTAAAATAAACACACCGACTATATCACATCCGAATCACATCTAATTTTCACGAAAAGTATACATGCATCCCAACAAAAAAAAAAAAAGTGGTAAACACAACCGTTACCACTTTGCTGCTCTACATCCTGTTCCGGCCGCTAAAATTTTTGACCAAGGGCTATTTCTATAATATGGCTACCGACGTCTTTCCCGCCGAAGCTTCATGACACCATCCATCGGTAGTCCGTAGCACCGCCGCCATCAACACTTTGATTAACTATTCTGGTCATCGTAATTTTATTTTAAAATCATTATAATCGATTTTTTTGGCTATACATTTTCACACTCAACTTGGTTGTCTCTCTTTTTATCCGGTGAGTAATGATCAAGATTTTATACAATCAGTACACATAACCTTGTCATATTCAATCAGAGCTGATGCCAATGTGTTCCTAGGGCTTGTTTGTTTTTTCAAATGTCAAATTTCATTTAATGTTGTAAGACCATCAATGTATTTTGATAAACACTCACTCATGACCTATACAACCAACTCAAATCAGCACCAATGAGTTACTTGCAACCTCCTGAATCTCACTATGCCCCCAAACCAAAATTACAGAACTTAGATTGCATTTTGTAAGTTTATGAAATTGCACAAGGTAGATCTGACAGATGAAGCGAACAATGTTTTGGGTCATTTTCCTTAGTGCGGAATCATAGCACAAGACACTATGTTTGGAACCCCTCGGCAGAATTGTATAGCAGAGCGATGAAATCAAATCATAAAAAATATAATGAGAAGTATAATTATATTTTCTTCTCTAGTAGGGCCTTTATGGGATGAGACACTCAAAAATACGGTTTGTATATTCAAGAGTTCCTAGTAAGACAGAAGCAAAACCACATGCAAGTTGTGGACAAGTAAAACGCTTAGAATTAGACATCTACATGTTTGGTGTTGTTCAGCTGAGGCTAAGCCCTATAGACCTAACCAAAGAAAATTAGACTAAAGAACCGTTAATTGTCATTTTATAGGATACTCTAAAAACTCAAGAGGATTCAAGTTTTAATACCCCTTGAGTATACCATTTTTCGAGACAAGAAATGTTAATTCATTGAGAATGGTGAGAACAATAAAGTTAGGGAAATATTATTGAGAAGAACATTGGTAATCTTAATAAGATAACTACTGACACAACTGATAGTGGAATAGTGACTATCCCACATACAGTTGAAGCTGTACAACTAGAAGGGGTAGTTAATCATGATATTTCCATATCTCCTCCAATACAATTGGATGATACGTCAACTCAAATAGATGAATTTCCTCCTATGGTTGAGCACGATTCCAATCATCTCAATATCAAGTGTCACTTAGAAGATCCATTAAATATAGGAGATCTACAATGTCTTGCAATTATGTATATCTCCAATAGTGTGAGTTTGACATTGAGTTGGAAGATGATTTAACATCTTTCCAAGAAGTCAAACAATACTCTCATCCGAAAAAAAATGGATCAAAGCCATGAGAGAAGAGATGAATTCTATGACAGACAACAACATTTAGGAACTTGTTGAATTGCCTAAAGATGTGAAACATATTGGTTGTAAATGAATATTGAAAATAAAATGGGATTCATATGACAATGTCGAAAAGTATAAAGCATGCTTAATTTCCAAGGGATTTATTCAAAAGGAGGACATTGATTACAAAGACACTTTTTCATAGATTTTGATAAAAGATTCTCTTAGGAGAATCATGACACTTGTAGCTCATTATAATTTAAAGTTTCATCAAATGGACCTTAAGATTGCATTTTTCAAAGAAAATATTGAGAAAGCTATATACATGGTGCAGCCGAAGAACTTTGAGTAAAAAAATTCAAAGTACCTAGTATGTAAACTAAGGAAGTTCATTTATGATTTAAAGTAGGCATCTCGTCAATGATACCAGAAGATTGATCAAGTGGTTTCTGTTGGTGCGGTTAGTACTAACGGTCTAACTCAGGTTTTAATGAATGACAAAATAGGTTAAGTTAGTTTTGTTGTTGATCTAACACTCTGACCGAGTGTGCAGGAAAAGTCCAGACAGGTCGACGGACTGACCTGGTGTCTGGCACAAAGCCCAGCTAGGTCGACGGGCCGACCAGATAGTTGGCACGAAGTCCAAACGGGTCGACGGGCTGACCGGACGTTTGGCACGAAGTCTAGCTAGGTTAACGGGCTAACTGGATAGTTGGCACGAAGTCCAGATGGGTCGAAGGGCTGACCTAACGTCTGGCAGGTAAGTAAAGGTAAGTCACTGGAGGGGAGTGACTGTGAGGACGCGCTCCCGGGAAGGGAACTTAAGCGTCGATCCGACTTAGAACCATTTCGGAACTCTAAGTCGAGATCTTGACTAGATTCCGGTCACGGAGAGACGGAATCTAATTAACACTATTTCTGTTGATTATAACTGTGCTAATAATCTGTTTTGCAGGAGATATAAGTGCACCTCGGACTAACGTTTTCTTACAAGAAGGAAGCTACTGGAAATCAATGTCCGGGCGCCCTGGAGGTACCCGGGCGCCCGGAGGCGAAAACTTATCCCCAACGTCGCTATGTCATGTGGAGTTCAATGGTTCGCTCGGCTACGTCATGGTAGAGACGCCCTGAAGGTTCCAGGCGCCCCGAACCTCCTATATAAGGAGGGTCAAGGCTGAAGCTCCAAAATCAACTCAGAATCTACTCTTTTGTGCTCCTGCGACACTGCGAAAGTTCTCCGACAAAGTTCTTTCTTTTCATGTCTTATTTTCATAATTGTCGGTATTTCTTTTCTAGCATTTTTGTACTTAATCTTTGTAATCAATATTCGAATTGCTAGTGGATTGACCAACGAAAGCATCCTTGTGTGTGGACCTTGGAGTAGGAGTCGATAAAGGCTCCGAACCAAGTAAATCGACTTTGTTAGTCGTGTTCTCTCTTTTTGTTTTCCGCTGCGTACTCGTACTCAAAATTTTTTATCGATATTCACCCCTCCTCTATCGAAATTCACGATCCAACAAGTGATATCAGAGCAGGAACCCAAGCTAGCGGTTGCTTGGAAAAGCCTAGCTTTTGGTATAAACATTTATCTAGAAATAAGAATCACATTGGTCAAATGTCTACATTTGTGATAAATGTAGTTGTTCAATTAATTTATATTGTAGATAACATGGTGTGTGGTGTCACATACAGAGGATCATGTTATCAGTACCTTATAAATTATAAACAGTAGCTCACGACCAAAATGGAAAGGAACAAACCATTAGAAGGTCGTAGTGTAATTAGGTATCAGTTTATCTTGACTGTATAATTACACTAGTACACTTAGAGTGTATTGAGTAGGACCATTTGAGGTCGTTTCTTTTATACTGATTTTATAAAGAAACAAAGACCTCGGTTATTATGGAAGTGTGTGCTCTTAATCCTAATATAATAACAAGCACATATATTTGATATTTATTTCTTTAATTTATCAAAGGGTGAGATTTAGTTCGATGAATCAATAAGCCCGATAAGTTGGGAAATGGTATCACTTATAGTGTGTGTTGTTGATTATAGAAGGAAACTGTGTCCTAGAGATACTAGGTTGATAATGTCCTCAAGAGGAGCTCATAAGGATTGTCATGTTAAACCCTGCAGGTGGACCTAGTCCGACATGATGATAAGGTTGAGTGGTACTACTCTTGGACTAAGATATTAATTAAATGAGTTGTCAGTAACTCACTTAATTAGTGGACATTCGATATCTTAAACACAGGGAGACTAACACACTCATGATAAGAAGGAGCCCAAAATGTAATTTGGGATTGGTGCGGTAGTTCAATAATAGTTCTTTAGTGGAATGAATTATTATTGATGGAATTAAGTTGTGTGTTCGGGGCGAACACGGGAAGCTTAATTTCATCGGGAGACCAAAACCAATTCCTCCTCTCGGTCCCTATCGTAGCCTCTTATATATAGAGATTTATACCCACCACATACCCACCTTCTTACCCAACCAATAGGGGCCGGCCAAGCTAAAGGTTGGCCTTAAGGTGGCCGGCCAATAGCTTGGAGCCCAAGCTTAGGTGGCCGGCCATATCATATTAAAAAGGATTTTTTATTAAAATTATTTCTTATGTGGATATCATAGTTTTAAAAGAGAGTTTAAAAATTAAATCTTTCCTTTTAAAGCTTTCTACAAAAGATTAAGAAAAGATTTGAAATCTTTCCTTATTTGTAGATTGAAAGGAGATTTTATTTTTAAGAAAAACTTTCCTTTTTAACCATGATAATAATTTAAAAGAGAAGTTTAAAAATTATATATTCTCTTTTATTAGTTTCTACAAAAGATTAAGAAAAGATTTGATATCTTTCCTTATTTGTAGATTGAAAAGAGATTTTAATTTTTAGAGATAACTTTCCTTTTGGAAATTATCCACATGTTTAAAAGAAGAATTTTAATTTATAAAATTTCCTTTTTATTAACCAATCATGAAGGGATAAAATTTATTGGAGAAATTTTTATAAATTTCTAGAAACAAATTAGGAAGTTTTAATTCTTGTGTGAATTAAATTTTCCTTGTTTTGGGGAATTAGAAGTGGCCGGCCATTATTATTAAAAGAAGAAAATTGTTTTTTAATTAAAATAAATTTTATTTTTATGACAAAAGAATTAAGGAATTTTTTATTAAAATTTCCTTATTTGTCAAGACCAAGGATTATAAAAGAGGGGGTAGAGGTGCCTTCATGGGTGATCAACTCTATTATTCTTCTCCTCTCTTTTCTTCCTTGGTGGTCGGCCCTAGCTTCTTCCTCTTCTCTTCTTCTTATGGCCGGCGGCAACCTCTCTTGGAGCTTTTGATGGTGGCCGGTTCTAGCTAGGAGAAGAAGGAGAGAAAGGTGGTTTTGTTTCTTGCATCCTTTGGAGCTTGGTGGTGGTGGCCGGACCTCTACTTCTCTTGGAGAATTGTGGTGGCCGAAACTTGCAAGGAAGAAGAAGGTGCTTGGTGGTTCTCATCTCGGAAGATCGTTGCCCACACAACGTCCGAGGTTAGAAGAGGAATACGGTAGAAGATCAAGAGGTCTTTTTAGAAGGTATAACTAGTAATTTTCCTTTCCGCATCATGCTAGTTATTTATGGAAATAATACCAAATACAAGAGGCTTACGATTCTAGTATTTCGAATATGTTTTTCGAAGTTGTGTTCTTTTATTTTTCTTTTCCTTGTGATTTGATTGTTCTTTTTGGTTGACCTAAAGTTATTTTAGGAAATTAAATATTAGCTTTCCATAAAAGGTTTTGTCTAGTCGGTGGTGGTTGTTCCCATATCCAAGAAGGTCATGTGCCTCGCCACGTCAGTACTGGGAACCAATTATGGAAATTAATATTTAATGGAATTAATAACTTAGGTGATTTGGATCAAACATGTTAAGTTCCGCAGGAGATCCAAGTCTAAACCTTAAAGAACAAATAGATTAAGTTTTGGATCAAACGTGTTAAGTTCCGCAGGCGATCCAAAATTTAATTTAAAAGAACACATGGTAGCTAGGAAAAGGTTCAGACCTTTGTACAAAATTTTTGTACAGTGGAACCTCTAGGTTTTCCGAGTAGCAACCAACAATTGGTATCAGAGCTAGGGTTTTACCTCTGTGTATTTGGTATTAGGTTAATTATGCACATGTCATACATAATTTAGGCAGGTTAATAGTAGGATGTGCTAACTTTGTGGATGCAGGATCCAACTATTATGGCTTTTATTTATTATGTGTGTGATTGGACCCTTGGACATGTCAAGGGCATTTATATGTGTGTGCATGATTGTATTAAAATACAGCAGGAGATGTATTTAGTTTTATTAGGATTTTATTTTTGATCTAGATACATATACATTCCTTTTATGGAATATAGGATCAAAATTTTAAAATTCTATTTATGTCGCGGATCGAATCTTGCAAAGCGTGGAACCTTCTAAGGACCAGAGGCGCAGCGGAACAAGGAGCAAGATGGATGCGACAGCTAGACCCGGTGGCGGTGGCCAAATATGGCAACAGCTTGGGATGATAACACACGGAGGACAACTAGAGATAAAAGCCATAATAGTTGAAAATTAGATTTTTTATTTATTGCTTTTATATTGTGCTGTGTGTGCATGTTAGTTTACAAGTTTAGTAGGCTAGCATAGTTAAAATTCCTCATTAATAAATAACTAAGTGGGAGAGGATTTTTTTTAAGTAAATCTCATGGTCTCCATTACTGGTTTGTAAGTGATGCAAACAAGCTTGCGCGTTGGCTCTGAGTGCCTTCCTCCATAACGGATGAGCTTGTTTGCGGATCACTAGAACAGACTTCCATTTTTGGATGACTATAGGAAGTTAATTAAGAGCGTGTGATCTTCCCCAACGGAAGGGGCATAATCTTATTAATGGACTTAGTGTCAAGTAATGGTATACACTTAAACACATCTAATAGTATCCTACCCATCGGAGTCACTGCTATTATTTGTGTGACCAAATGAAACCAACTATTAATTTGTCATAAAACTAGGTTGACAAGATAATAAAATTAAAGGGTTAAAACTCCTCTTACAAATGATTGATTTTGTATACGTCCACACTAACGTGGCATACAAAATTAACGGTGTTTGAGATAATTTTATTTGTCATAAAGTTACGTTGACAAGATAGTTAATGGGTAAAACCCTCCTTTTACAAATGTTGAATTTGTATACGTCCACACTAACGTGGCATACAAAATTCACGGTGTTTGAGATGTTGGTGAATTTAAATAATATTGTTTGAGGAATCAATATTTTTTTAAAAAATTCAAAAGTTTTTGACCAAATATTTGATCAAAGACAGATCAACTATTAATTTTATTCGTCATAAAGTAAAGTTGACGAGATAATAAAATTAATGAATAAAATCTCCTCTTCGATTTTGTATACGTCCACACTATCGTGGCATACAAAATTCATGGGGATTTTTAAGGAGTTGATCTTGACCAAGTATTTTTGTGATTCTTAGGATTTAAAATGTTTGTCAATCCCCTAGTAGTCATACTATAAGAAAGACTTAGTAATCTCAAGTGTAATGATTGGAAATAGGACTTGGCCATTAAGGTAAACTGTCTTCTTAGAACTAAGAACAATTTAGGTGTATTTAATTCATTAGTTGAAACATGTCTAGTGGTGTTATCTACCAGAACCTGGAGAGTAGATACAAGATGCCATTAATCATGTCTGCAATTCATTGCAGGGTTTCAGGAAACCCGACAACTAAATGAAAGGTAAATCACCGTCCACATGGGTACTACTGTAAAAGTGGTAGCTATTGCAGTGGGAGATGTTTATCCTTTGATAAGAATAAAATATGGATTTTAAGTAATTGTCTTTACGTACCAAGTTTAGAAAGAACCTGATTTCAGTTTCTAAACTATTATAGATATTGTGTCTATTTTGATAACAAAGTTGTTATCAAGAAAAATAGGGAAGTTATCTATTCTGGTATGATGGTTGATAATTTATAATCCAATAACTCCCACGATGCAACAAATGAAAATTAGTAACACATCTTCTAATTTTAAGAGAAAGCAATCTTCGGAAATGAACCAATTATATCTTTGGCATCTAAAAGCTAGGTTATACTTGAGTAGGATTCATTGGTAGCTAATGAACTTTTGGGTTCATTAGTAGTGGAAATATTTCCAACCTGCGAGTCTTACTTGGAAGGAAAATAACCAAGAAGCTTTTAAGTCCAAGGGGTATGGAGTCAAAGATATGTTGAAATCGGTTCATTCTGATTTGTGTGATCCTATGACTATCCAGACAAGAGATGTTAGGACCAAAAGTAGCTAGAGGGGGGGTGAATAGCTTGTCGCGTTCGCTCGGTGCTCGGTGTAGCTTGTTGTTGCTTGTTTAATCAAGAATGCGCAGCGGAAAATACATAAACAAACACAAACACGCT
The DNA here is from genome assembly GCF_018446385.1 of Zingiber officinale. Lineage (NCBI taxonomy): Eukaryota > Viridiplantae > Streptophyta > Magnoliopsida > Zingiberales > Zingiberaceae > Zingiber > Zingiber officinale. Next base: position 141,368,858 of record NC_055992.1, read on the forward strand.
AACACTAGGATTTTACTTGGTATCCACCTCACAAGAGGTGACTAATCCAAGGATCCACACCAACGCACACACCCTCCACTATGAATAACACTCCTTTATGGTAACTACCAAAGGCGGAGAAGCCCTACAACACTCTCAATACAAGAAGAAGAAAGGGAAATACAAGTTAAGCAAAAGCTTACAAGATGTGCCGTAAAAACCCTAACCCTAACTTCTTCCTCTTGCAATAGATCCGCCTCTTGACTTGGAAAGCCTCCAAGAACCTTCAAGAACTGGCGATCACGTGCTTGTAGAGAGCTGTGGAGGAGCTGGAATGAATCTGAGAAGAGCTCGTAAAGAGATGCCGAAGACCACGCTCGCCTGCGGCTTTAAACGACGCCAACGGTCGGATCCCGATCGATTCGAATGTTCCCAATCGATCGGGGAGGCTTTGGATCGATCCACGGATCGATCCAGAGCGCCTGTGTGACGCCTGGATCGATCCACGGATCGATCCAGCGCGAAGCAGCCGCGTCCCAATCGATCCACTGATCGATTGGGACCTCTGGATCGATCCACGGATCGATCCAGAAGCTTTCTGTTCGCTGGGACAGGTCTGGATCGATCCACTGATCGATCCAGATCCTGGATCGATCCACGGATCGATCCAGCACTTGGTTTTTGTCCAAAACCAAGTCCTAAACCTCCCAAACCAACATCCGGTCTACCTTGACCTGTTGGTATGTCATGCCTAGCATCTAGTCACTCCCTTGACCTGCTAGGACTCCCTTACCAAGTGTCCGGTCAATCCCTTTGACCCACTTGGACTTTTCTCTGTGCCAAGTATCCGGTCAATCCCTTTGACCTACTTGGACTTTTCTTTCATGCCAAGTATCCAGTCAATCCTTTGACCTACTTGGACTTCCCAACACCAGATGTCCGATCATCCTTGATCCATCTGGATTTTCCCTTGTCTGGCTTCACTCACCAGGACTTTCACCTAGCTTCACTCACTAGGATTTTCACCTGGCTTTACTCACCAGGATTTCCATCTGCCTAGCTTCACTCACTAGGACTTTCACCTGGCTTCACTCACCAGGATTTCCATCTGCCTAGCTTCACTCACTAGGATTTTCCATCTGCCTAGCTTTACTCACTAGGACTTTCACCTGGCTTCACTCACCAGGATTTCCATCTGCCTAGCTTCACTCACTAGGACTTCCTTCTGCCTGGCTTCACTCACCAGGACTTTTCTTCTGCCTGGCTTCACTCACCAGGACTTTTCTTCTGCCTGGCTTCACTTACCAGGACTTTCATTTTGCCTAACATCCCAGTTAGGACTTCCCAGTCAAGTATCCAGTCAACCTTGACCTACTTGACTTTTCTTCAATCAATATCTTATTGTCAAACATCTAAACCCAAACCAAGACTCAGCTTGGTTACCCAGGTCAACCTTGACCTGAGGGATATTGCACCAACAATCTCTCCCTTTTTGATGTTTGACAATACCACAATAACACTTACAATCCCATATGTAAGTTAGGCTAATCTCATAGCCTCCTTCTTCATGCCACTAGGTAATGAAAGCATAAATTAAGCTCTTCATTCTCCCCCTAAGAGGGCAAACTCCCTCTAGGTAATGAAAGCCTAACTTACTCCCTTTCATGAGTCCTTTCATTCTCCCCCTATGACCTTCCCATAGGTAATGAAGGACTAAGCTTAACCATACATTCTCCCCCTATTGGCACACATCAACCCATCATTGGACACACATCAACCTATGCTCCAATTCTGGGCACACTTCAACAAATCCATTTGTTGAAGACTCTCCCCCTGAAGAGTTGCTCATCGTTGTTCACAACATCACTCGTTGTGATCAACACGATAATGAAGGTCCCATACCCTTCATTTATCCTTAACTTCTCCCTCAATGTAGACAACTACTCAACCTTGAGCATTATCTACCACTTGAGTGTCCACTTGAAATAATGAGGATATCCACTCCCCATTTCTCCCCATTTCAAGTTTAAATGCTCAACCTTGAGCAAGTTCACAACAGAAGGTTAACCACCTTCCAAGGTTCATGAAAATAATTTTCATGTCTTTAAAGAGTCCCTCCCCCTAAAGACATGGTGGTAACTTCTGTCATTGCACCAACAATGACTTGGAATCCCTAAACCTTTAGGAAACCCAAATTTAGAAGTTTTGAGGTTCAAATATTCAAAATTTGAGACAACCTCAACCTAAACTTCTACTTAGTCTTCGTTAACCAATCCATCCTTGTTTTCAACATGAAAACACCCTTTGTATGTATACAAATGTATTTAAGGGGTTTGGAATGGTTACCTAGACTCAAAGAGGTTCAAAGATGCTGAAATCAGGCCTTCCCAGCCAAAATCAGCAACTTGGATCGATTGGAGTTGGGTTCCAATCGATTGAACCTTTCTGAATCGATCCACGGATCGATTCAGACTCCCTGGATCGATCGGCTGATCATCCAGCGAGCTTCTGCTCGCGGGAATTGCCGTTTGAATCGATCCATGGATCGATTCATGGAACTCCAATCGATCCATGGATCGATCGGAGCTCTGATAGTTGCTGAAATTCCATTTCAGTCAACTTTAGAAACCCCTAGAAAATTCTACAAAAATCCAAAAATTATGAAATTTCGTGTAGACATTATTTAGGGCATACTTAATCATGGAAAAATAGTTTTCTATGAAAATACATCATATTTTCAAAGATTGACACAAACTTGAAAACTTGCAAAAACTTTAGTGTTTTTCTTCAAGTTTGTGTCTAACTATTCAATGGTGATTACTATCAAAAGATAGCCTTCACCAAGGTTTTCCAAAAACATTTTAAAAACATTTTCAAAACCAATATCCCATCATGTTCCTTGGGCTTAATGCACATGACTTGTACATTAGCTTTCCCAATAATGGGAAAACACATAACTATGTGTTTTGATGAATCTAAAACTCAGAAGAATGCACTAAATCAACATCTTGAGTTTTGTTCATCATCCTAACATCTCACTTGTATCTAATGTGCACTAAAACACATACAAGTCACCTTATAGTCTTTGTGAGATGTAGGATTTTGGTTTTGCCCTATTCTAGGGATCATGCATATCTATCTAGGCATTTTGAGAGGTAGACATCCACAAAGGATGTTACTTGTTGATTTACTTGTTAAACAAATGTCACTTGTTTATTCCACTTGTTGTAAACAAATGCCACTTGTTTAACTAATGTCATATGTCCTTAATTTTTAAGGAAATAAACATAATGCATGATAATGTTGTGGCATACATCAAAATAAAATAGCTTTCAAAAGAAAGATTTCTATAACTACATGATGTATGTATGGCATGACATGGTATTTTTGTATTTTTCATGATAAGTCATGAATGCAAAATACAAATAAGATAAAATATGATGTCATGGCATATTATGAGCAAACAATCATGGCATGGTTTAGCATAAATAAAATATACCTAGATTACCTATCTAAGTATCATTAATCTTAGCTAATCCTAAAACTTAAACCCTAGATTGCCCAAAATGCTTCAAGAAAGTGCCAAAACCTAAGTTTGCATTTCTTATTCCCTTGATTAATTTATGCCAATTAAAATAAACATGTCCTCAAATGTTGGCATATTCCATTTTTCCTCAAGAGTAGCACTTTTAAATTTAAGGCCCGGATTGCCTTAAATTGCCTAAGAACATACCAAAAACCCAACTTGATAGTTCTTATGAATTTTCCAATATGTGCCATTTAAGATTAAAATCAATTCTTCCACCATTAGGCACATTTTACTCTTTCAAGGAGTAATCAATAGGTCCATTTCATTTTCAAAGGTTAACTAAACCTTGAAAATGCTCCTTGAGTGTCAATTTCCTCAAAGTTGGGTTAACTACCCTTCTAATCGGAGTTGACACTTTCTAACTCATCTATGGGGTAGAGAAGATGCTCCTAGGAACCCAACACCTATTGGTGCTCCTTGGATGCTCTAGGTACTCACTAGGGATAACTTCCCTAGATACCTTCCTAGTGACCTTGTTGGGCTTCTTAGAAGCCTTGGTCACATTTTCTAGGTCAACTCTAGGGATAGCCTCCCTTGTGACCTTGTTTGTGACTTTCTTAGACTTCTTAGAAGTCTTAGTCACATTTGTTGCAAAAATACTCTTAGGGATGACTTCCCTAGTATTTTTGGCTTGACCACTAGACCTAGGGTTCGTTCCATAACTATATGGAACCCTATGATAACTAGGCACATCCTTCTTGGCTTTTGGTTTGTATCCCAAACCTTTATGGCCATTGGATGACTTTTGTACCCCTAAACCTAGGTTATGCTCATTTTGCCCTAATAGGATATTTTCCATCCTTTTTAGGGTCTTTTCCATTTTATCAAGTCTTGACCTCAAGACTTGATTTTCCATCACTAAGTCCTTAGTTTTTGGTTTTCCATTAAGTTCATGAGCATTTTTGTTTCTAGGCTTGTAGCTACAATCCTTAGAGTTCTTGCCTAGACTTTTACCTACATTCCTAGCCTTAGGTGTAGTAGTTTTGGCATGTAGGGCTACATGCTTTTCCTTAAAGCCCTCATGCTTCCTATTCTTATGGTAAATCGCATTAAAATGATAAAAATTTGACCTAGCATGCTTTTTACCATTTTGCAAGGAAATAGGCTCAACGAAAGTTACCTTCCTTTTTACCTTGGAGGCTCCCCCTTGACTAGTGCCTCCTTGAGCCTTGACCACTTTCTTCCCCTTGGGGCATTGACTTCGATAATGCCCTTTTTGTTGACACAAGAAGCACACAATGTGCTCCTTGCTCTTCTTTGTCCCGGGGGTGGTCACCTTGGGCTTCTCCTTGCCCTTTTGTGCCACTTGGCCCTTCTTCTTGGCCAAGTTGGGACACTTGCTCTTATAGTGCCCATGTTCCCTACACTCAAAACATATTATATGATTTTTATTATTAATTGAAACATTTATACCTTTGCTTGTAGGGGTGGCATCTTTTTCTTTGGATCCGGAGGTAGAAGCTTCCTCTTGATCGGACCTTGATTCTCCTCCATTTGATTTTTCTTGACTTGTGGAGGTAGAAGCTTCTTCCTCCTCTTCTTCTCTTGACCCGGATGTAGAAGCTTCTTCTTCTTCTTGATCCGGTGTCACCAAGGATTGCTCCCCCTCAATCCTAGAGGTGGAGGCTTCATCATCTTGAATATGAAACAAGGAGTATGCTCCCTCCTTGTTCCCTTCGTTGCATTCCCTTGAGGATGAAGCTTCTTGGATTTCCTCTTCTTCGGAGGTTGAGCATCTCTCAACCTCGGAGTCCTCCTCTTGGTCTTGCTCCACAGAGTCACCCTCTCTGGATTCTTCATGATCTTGTACAGTGGAGGGGATCTCTTCATGAAGCTTGGCCAATTTGCTCCATAGCTCCTTTGCATCTTCAAACTCTCCAATTTTGCAAAGGATGGTGCTTGGCAATAAATTGACCAAAAGCTTGGTCACTTTGTCATTTGCCTCGCACCTTTGGACTTGCTCCGGGCTCCATTTGCTTTTCTTTAGAACTTTGCCCTTTGAATTTCTTGGAGCCTTGAAGCCTTCCATTAGAGCAAACCATTGCTCTATCTCCATCATAAGAAAATTTTCGATTCTTGATTTCCAAGAATCGAAACTCATAGAAGTGTATGGTGGAGCCACCCTTGTGTCAAATCCAAGCCCATCTTGGAATTGCATCTTGAAGTTGAGCTTGATAAAGTCTTGAACTTGAAGAATTTGCTCCAACTTCTTCACCCTCTAGCTTTTCTTGATATGCTTGACCCTTCCGGCGATGATTCCGATGAAGAGCGGCCTTGCTCTGATACCACTTGTTAGGACCAAAAGTAGCTAGAGGGGGGGGTGAATAGCTTGTCGCGTTCGCTCGGTGCTCGGTGTAGCTTGTTGTTGCTTGTTTAATCAAGAATGCGCAGCGGAAAATACATAAACAAACACAAACACGCTAACACTAGGATTTTACTTGGTATCCACCTCACAAGAGGTGACTAATCCAAGGATCCACACCAACGCACACACCCTCCACTATAAATAACACTCCTTTATGGTAACTACCAAAGGCGGAGAAGCCCTACAACACTCTCAATACAAGAAGAAGAAAGGGAAATACAAGTTAAGCAAAAGCTTACAAGATGTGCCGTAAAAACCCTAACCCTAACTTCTTCCTCTTGCAATAGATCCGCCTCTTGACTTGGAAAGCCTCCAAGAACCTTCAAGAACTGGCGATCACGTGCTTGTAGAGAGCTGTGGAGGAGCTGGAATGAATCTGAGAAGAGCTCGTAAAGAGATGCCGAAGACCACGCTCGCCTGCGGCTTTAAACGACGCCAACGGTCGGATCCCGATCGATTCGAATGTTCCCAATCGATCGGGGAGGCTTTGGATCGATCCACGGATCGATCCAGAGAGGAAACGCGCCTGGATCGATCCACGGATCGATCCAGCGCTTATCACGCGAAGCAGCCGCGTCCCAATCGATCCACTGATCGATTGGGACCTCTGGATCGATCCACGGATCGATCCAGAAGCTTTCTGTTCGCTGGGACAGGTCTGGATCGATCCAGATCCTGGATCGATCCACGGATCGATCCAGCACTTGGTTTTTGTCCAAAACCAAGTCCTAAACCTCCCAAACCAACATCCGGTCTACCTTGACCTGTTGGTATGTCATGCCTAGCATCTAGTCACTCCCTTGACCTGCTAGGACTCCCTTACCAAGTGTCCGGTCAATCCCTTTGACCCACTTGGACTTTTCTCTGTGCCAAGTATCCGGTCAATCCCTTTGACCTACTTGGACTTTTCTTTCATGCCAAGTATCCAGTTAATCCTTTTACCTACTTGGACTTCCCAACACCAGATGTCCGATCATCCTTGATCCATCTGGATTTTCCCTTGCCTGGCTTCACTCACCAGGACTTTCACCTAGCTTCACTCACTAGGATTTTCACCTGGCTTTACTCACCAGGATTTCCATCTGCCTAGCTTCACTCACTAGGACTTTCACCTGGCTTCACTCACCAGGATTTCCATCTGCCTAGCTTCACTCACTAGGATTTTCCATCTGCCTAGCTTTACTCACTAGGACTTTCACCTGGCTTCACTCACCAGGATTTCCATCTGCCTAGCTTCACTCACTAGGACTTTCACCTGGCTTCACTCACCAGGATTTCCATCTGCCTAGCTTCACTCACTAGGACTTCCTTCTGCCTGGCTTCACTCACCAGGACTTTTCTTCTGCCTGGCTTCACTCACCAGGACTTTTCTTCTGCCTGGCTTCACTTACCAGGACTTTCATTTTGCCTAACATCCCAGTTAGGACTTCCCAGTCAAGTATCCAGTCAACCTTGACCTACTTGACTTTTCTTCAATCAATATCTTATTGTCAAACATCTAAACCCAAACCAAGACTCAGCTTGGTTACCCAGGTCAACCTTGACCTGAGGGATATTGCACCAACAAGAGGTAGTATTGAATATTTTGTCTATTTTATAGACAACTATTCAAGATACAAATAAATTTACTTAATGTACCGCAAGACTAAGTACTTTGATTAGTTCAAAGAGTACAAGGTTGATGCGAAGAAATGTTAAAGTAAAAAGTCACTATGGAAGATCGTAGTGGCAAGTACCTCTTGAGAGATTTTAGGAGTCACTTATCAGTAGTTGGATTTCAACCCCAACTAACTGCACCTGGTACACCCCAACAGGATGGTGTAGTAGAAAGAAGGTAAAGGACTCTTATGAAATAATTAGATAGATGATGAGTTATTCAGAAAATTACCAAATTTGTTTTAAGGATAAACTCTGATAACGAAAGTGAACATAGTACCTTCCAAGTTAGAACTCTCTACTCATATAGAATTGCTGAATAGGTGAAAACCTATTTTGAAGCATATTCGGATTCGGGTAATCCAGCACATATGTTAAAGAGAGACAATGATAAGTTGGATAGAAGTTCACTTGTTTGTAAGTTATCCTAGATAAACAAAAGTAGGTTTATAGTCTTAAAAATCAGAAGGTCATTGTTAGCATCAATGACTGATTTTTTAGAAAAAGACTATATAATGAACCACGTGCTCATAAGTAAATTTGTTCTTAAGGAAATAATAAAGGGCATGTCTAACCTAGTACCAACTGTACAAGATGAGATACCACAAGAAAACTGCAACACGTATCACAAATTGATACACAATTACAGAAAGTGTCTTGTTGTAGTGGGAGGGTTGTTATGCAACCTAAATAGGTTCATGTTTTGGGAGAGTTTTTGGACTCGATCCCTGGAGGACATGAACCTGATCTCCGGTCATATGATGAAGCACTCCAAGATAAAGATGCAGCATCTTGGCAAAGAGTAATGAATAAAATAATTAGAATATATGTATTCTAATAAAATCTGGAAGCTTGTAGAATCACCAAATGGTGTAAAAGCCGTTGGGTGTAAAAAGGTCTATAATAGGAAAAGAGGGATAGACAGGAAGGTAGTAACTTTCAAAGCAAGGCTTGATGAAAAAGGAAACTTTTTCACTGGTAGTCATGCTTAAGTCTATCCGGATTCTTTTATCTATTTGGCAAGTGGTTGTCAAGACAGCATTCCTTAATGGAAGTCTTGAAGAAAACATCCATATAAAGCAACCAGAAGGGCTCATTGCAAAGGGCTAAGAGCATCTTGTGTGTAAGCTCAATTAGTCTATGGACTGAGGCAAAGCTTCAAGGTCTTGGAATATCCGGTTTATCAAAGTAATCCATATCTATGGATTTAGTAACTGGATAAGTCTTGTGTATACAAAAGATGTGATGGAAACGTGGTGGTATTTTTTGTACTATACTTAGATAACATTTTTGATAGTTGGAAACAATATCAAAATGTTGTCAGAAGTAAGGGTATGGTTGTCCAAACAATTCGATATAAAGGACTTGGGAGAATGTATATATTCTTGAGATCAAAGTAATAAGGGATCGCAAGAAAAGAATATTTTACTTATCCCAAGCTTCATACATCGGAAAAATCCTTGTTCGTTTTAAGCATACAAAACTCCAAGAAAGGTTTCTTATCTTTTCAGGATGGAGTAACTTTATCTAAAGATATGTCTCTGTAGACATCAAAGGAGATAAAGGAAATATAGGCAGTTCTTTATGCTACGGCTGTTGAAAGCCTAATGTATGCTATGCACGAGATCAGAAATTTGTTTTGCCAAAGGCATAGTTAGCAGATATCAAAGTAACCCTGGACAAGGACAGTGGACTGCAGTAAAGCATATATTGTAGTACCTTAGAGGCACTAGAGATTATATGCTAGCTTACAAGACAGTTAATTTGGTCCTTGTGAGTTGCATGGATTTTGACTTCCAATCGGATAGGGACAATAATAAGTCAACCTCGGGGTTTTGTGTTTACTTTAGGAGGTAAAGTCAAAACTATGGAAGAGTGATAAGCATAGGTATTTTTCTGGACTCCACCATAGAAGCTTAGTATATGGCAAGCCTCTGAGGTAGCTATAAAAGCTGAATGACTCAATAATCTCAAGATAGACTTAGATATGATTTCTGGTTTGTCCAAAGATTATTACAATTTATTGTAATAATATTGGTGCAGTAGCAAACTCGAAGAAACCATAAGTCTATAAAGGCAAGTAAACACAAAAGAGCGCAAGTACCACCCAATACGAGAAATCGTATAAACGAGGAGAAGTTGTTGCTGCCTAGATTGCATCAGGTGATGACCTATAGATCCTTCCACCGAGGTCCTTAAGGCAAGAGCTTTTGATGGACATGTTGAAGGGTTAGGAATCAGATGTATGATAGCAGATATAGCAGCTTAGTCTTTTAGTATAAGTGGGAGATTGTTAGAGTGTATACTAAAAGCCTAGCTTTTGGTATAAACATTTATCTAGAAATAAGAATCACATTGGTCAAATGTCTACATTTGTGATAAATGTAGTTGTTCAATTAATTTATATTGTAGATAACATGGTGTGTGGTGTCACATACAGAGGATCATGTTATCAGTACCTTATAAATTATAAACAGTAGCTCACGACCAAAATGGAAAGGAACAAACCATTAGAATGTCGTAGTGTAATTAGGTATCAGTTTATCTTGACTGTATAATTACACTAGTACACTTAGAGTGTATTGAGTAGGACCATTTGAGGTCGTTTCTTTTATACTGATTTTATAAAGAAACAAAGACCTCGGTTATTATGGAAGTGTGTGCTCTTAATCCTAATATAATAACAAGCACATATATTTGATATTTATTTCTTTAATTTATCAAAGGGTGAGATTTAGTTCGATGAATCAATAAGCCCGATAAGTTGGGAAATGGTATCACTTATAGTGTGTGTTGTTGATTATAGAAGGAAACTGTGTCCTAGAGATACTAGGTTGATAATGTCCCCAAGAGGAGCTCATAAGGATTGTCATGTTAAACCTTGCAGGTGGACCTAGTCCGACATGATGATAAGGTTGAGTGGTACTACTCTTGGACTAAGATATTAATTAAATGAGTTGTCAGTAACTCACTTAATTAGTGGACATTCGATATCTTAAACACAGGGAGACTAACACACTCATGATAAGAAGGAGCCCAAAATGTAATTTGGGATTGGTGCGGTAGTTCAATAATAGTTCTTTAGTGGAATGAATTATTATTGATGGAATTAAGTTGTGTGTTAGGGAAGGGAAGCTTAATTTCATCGGAGACCAAAACCAATTCCTCCTCTCGGTCCCTATCGTAGCCTCTTGTATATAGAGATTTATACCCACCACATACCCACCTTCTTACCCAACCAATAGGGGCCGCAAGCTAAGCTTGAAGCTCAAGCTTAGGGCCGGCCAAGCCTAGCTTAAGGTCGGCCAATAGCTTGGAGCCCAAGCTTAGGTGGCCGGCCACATCATATTAAAAAGGATTTTTTATTAAAATTATTTCTTATGTGGATATCATAGTTTTAAAAGAGAGTTTAAAAATTAAATCTTTCCTTTTAAAGCTTTCTATAAAAGATTAAGAAAAGATTTGAAATCTTTCCTTATTTGTAGATTGAAAGGAGATTTTATTTTTAAGAAAAACTTTCCTTTTTAACCATGATAATAATTTAAAAGAGAAGTTTAAAAATTATATATTCTCTTTTATTAGTTTCTACAAAAGATTAATAAAAGATTTGATATCTTTCCTTATTTGTAGATTGAAAAGAGATTTTAATTTTTAGAGATAACTTTCCTTTTGGAAATTATCCACATGTTTAAAAGAAGAATTTTAATTTATAAAATTTCCTTTTTATTAACCAATCATGAAGGGATAAAATTTATTGGAGAAATTTTTATAAATTTCTAGAAACAAATTAGGAAGTTTTAATTCTTGTGTGAATTAAATTTTCCTTGTTTTGAGGAATTAGAAGTGGTCGGCCATTATTATTAAAAGAAGAAAATTGTTTTTTAATTAAAATAATTTTTCTTTTTATGACAAAAGAATTAAGGAATTTTTTATTAAAATTTCCTTATTTGTCAAGACCAAGGATTATAAAAGAGGGGGTAGAGGTGCCTTCATGGGTGATCAACTCTATTATTCTTCTCCTCTCTTTTCTTCCTTGGTGGCCGGCCCTAGCTTCTTCCTCTTCTCTTCTTCTTATGGCCGGCGGCAACCTCTCTTGGAGCTTTTGATGGTGGTCGGTTCTAGCTAGGAGAAGAAGGAGAGAAAGGTGGTTTTGTTTCTTGCATCCCTTGGAGCTTGGTGGTGGTGGCCGGACCTCTACTTCTCTTGGAGAATTGTGGTGGCCGAAACTTGCAAGGAAGAAGAAGGTGCTTGGTGGTTCTCATCTCGGAAGATCGTTGCCCACACAACGTCCGAGGTTAGAAGAGGAATACGGTAGAAGATCAAGAGGTCTTTTTAGAAGGTATAACTAGTAATTTTTCCTTTCCGCATCATGCTAGTTATTTATGGAAATAATACCAAATACAAGAGGCTTACGATTCTAGTATTTCGAATATGTTTTTCAAAGTTGTGTTCTTTTATTTTTCTTTTCCTTGTGATTTGATTGTTCTTTTTGGTTGACCTAAAGTTATTTTAGGAAATTAAATATTAGCTTTCCATAAAAGGTTTTGTCTAGTCGATGGTGGTTGTTCCCATATCCAAGAAGGTCATGTGCCTCGCCACGTCAGTACTGGGAACCAATTATGGAAATTAATATTTAATGGAATTAATAACTTAGGTAATTTGGATCAAACGTGTTAAGTTCCGCAGGAGATCCAAGTCTAAACCTTAAAGAACAAATAGATTAAGTTTTGGATCAAACGTGTTAAGTTCCGCAGGCGATCCAAAATTTAATTTAAAAGAACACATGGTAGCTAGGAAAAGGTTCAGACCTTTGTACAAAATTTTTGTACAGTGGAACCTCTAGGTTTTCCGAGTAGCAACCAACAGCTATGTCATGTGGAGTTCAATGGTTCGCTCGGCTACGTCAAGGTCGAGACGCCCTGAAGGTTCCAAGCGCCCCGAACCTCCTATATAAGGAGGGTCAAGGCTGAAGCTCCAAAATCAACTCAGAATCTACTCTTTTGTGCTCCTGCGACACTGCGAAAGTTCTCCGACAAAGTTCTTTCTTTTCATGTCTTATTTTCATAATTGTCGGTATTTCTTTTCTAGCATTTTTGTACTTAATCTTTGTAATCAATATTCGAATTGCTAGTGGATTGACCAACGAAAGCATCCTTGTGTGTGGGCCTTGGAGTAGGAGTCGATAAAGGCTCCGAACCAAGTAAATCGACTTTGTTAGTCGTGTTCTCTCTTTTTGTTTTCCGCTGCGTACTCGTACTCAAAATTTTTTATCGATATTCACCCCTCCTCTATCAAAATTCACGATCCAACAAGTGATATCAGAGCAGGTACCACTTTGATTTGGTGCAACCACCAATCAGACAAGGGGTGAAGCAATTTTTTCCTTTTCTTTCCTTGTCGGCTTTCAATTTTTCATATTATTCCAAACTGGTATTATTACTTTTTTGGAAATTTTTTTACTGCATTTTATCTGAATTGGTGCAACACCAATTCAGCTTTTTATATTATTTCCTACCGCACTGCTAATCCAAGACCAAGTCTTGGGACCTCTCTTGTCTATTTGTTTGATTGTGTGCAGATTAAAATGTCTCAGAGTGAAGGCTTTAGCACGGTACGTCCTCCCCTATTCAACGGAGATGATTTTCCGTTCTGGAAGAAAAGAATGGAAGACTACCTGAAGATGGACTTCGACCAATGGCTCAGCATCACAAAAGCCTACAAAACACCAGTCGACAACTCCGGAAATCCACTAGATCCGGAATAGTGGACTTCGGACATAAAGAAGAAAGCATCGACGGAGAACAAGGCAATCAACACGCTACAATGCGGACTAACAAGGGAAGAGCTGAACCGGGTAGGACCGCACCAAAACGCGAAAGAACTATGGGACAAGTTGATTGAGCTGCATGAAGGAACCAGCGACGCTAAGGTAACGAAACGTGACTTGTTATTAAATAGAATATTTAACATAAAAATGCAAGAAGGAGAAACGGCAAGTCAGCTTCACGCGAGGATCAAGGACATCCTCAACGGGCTCCACGTGATAGACCACCAGATGGAAAACAAAGTTCTAATAAGGTACGCGTTAAATGCTTTTCCACGTAACTCTCTATGAGCATCCATCGTGGATGCCTACAAAATTTGAAAAAATCTGTCTAAATTAAAACTTGACGAACTATTTTGTGAATTAGAGTTACATGAGCAGACTAACACTAGATCCGAGAAAGGTATTGCTCTGCTTGCAGGTTCCTCCAAGGAAAGAACAAAGAACAAGCCTGAACCCAAAGACGAATCTGACCAGGATTCTGAAGACGAAGAGTACCTGGTGAACCTAGTAAGGAAAATGTTCACCAGGAGGAAGAAGAGCTTCATCAAGAAGGACATGCAGAAGATCAGTTCTCCAACCGAACCAAGAAATGTGACATGCTTCGGATGCAACAAGAAGGGGCACTACAGGAACAAGTGTCCGAGATTGAAGAATGACAAAGCAAAGCCGACCAAAAAGAAGGCCCTCAAAGCAACGTGGGATGACTCGTCTTCGAAAGAATTGGAGGACGAAGATCAGAAAAACCAGAGTTACCTCGCACTGATGGCCCGCGAAGCAGAGTCAGAGGACGAATCGGAAGACGGGTCTGAATCCGAATCAAGCCACGAGTCCGTACTCGTTTATGAAGGTCCCGAAGAGGTATACCTAAATTTAAATAGAATTTTTTTAAAAATTATTTCTTGTTTAAATAGTAAATTAGTTAAATCAGAAAACGAAAACAAATTGCTCCTTGAGGAGTAGGGGTGTCAATTCGGTTGGGTCGGGTTGAGTTTTTTTTTTTTAACCCAACCCGAACCCGACCCGAACCCGAGTTCAACCCAAAACACCTCAACCCTTACCCGAACCCGAACCCGACCAACCCGATCAACCCGAACCCGACCCATATAACCCGAAAATCTGATTCAAAACGACTTTTTTGGGATATTTTCCCTATAATTCTTCACTTTTATCTCAATACTCCATCATTATCATACAAACATGATATTAATATACATAAAAACATCTAAATTTTTAAAATAAAATTTGATTTAACCCCAAAAAAAACTCACAACATTCTATATTTAAGTCAACCCGGGTCAACCCGAACCCGACCCGACCCAACCCGAAACTTTTTTACTCTCCAACCCTCCAACCCGAACTCGACCCGAACCCGAAAATGCCCAACCCGAACCCGATTTTTTTCGGGTTGACTCGGGTTGGGTCGTCGGGTCGGGTTCATTTTTGACACCCCTATTGAGGAGAATCAAAATCTCAAGGAACAAATTACAAAAAATAATCCAACTCAAGATCTAACACTTGAGGAGGAGAATTTATCACTAAAATTAGAAATAAACAAATTAAAAGATATGTTAGAAAAATGTACAACAAGATCTAAGAACTTAGATCTAATCTTAAATAACCAAAAAGCAATTTACAACAAAACCGAACTTGGCTATAAGTCAAGCTCAAGTAAAACATTTAAATCATTAATAACCCAATACAAACCAACAAGTAAAGCTTGGGTTCTGAAAGCGTGTTTAACCACGCAAGTAGGACTTAATCAATACTACATACCCAAAGACAAAATATATTACGTAAAGTCAAATAAATCAAATAAAAAACTAGAATACAAACCTAGACAAAAAAATTCAAAATCTGAATATTTTAAAACTCACCAAAACTTAGACTATCATCAAGTAAATTATAACTATAAAAAAAAAATAGACATAAACCAAGAAAGAAAAATTAAATTAAAGGCCAATAATTCAGGGGGAGACTCCAGAATAACTAGCACCTCCAAAACTAACCTACCCGACATGGTAATCCAAACTAATCTACCCGGCAGGGTACTTAGGACTAATTAGAGAGGGGTTCAAGTTTAACTTGAAAAATGGTACTAGTGAAGTTTTGGATGATAGTATGTCAGGGAAGCTTAGTCTATGCATGTCTAGGAAGATATGACTTCGACCTGGTGCATTTGACTAAGTGGAACTGACCGAAGCTACCCTTTATGGATCCTAACCAGTTAGACCAAGGTTTTGTACTAAGTCCAGTGGATAGGACTATTTGGAAAATCTCGAAGGCATGATTACTCTAACGATGTCCAAGTGACTCACCATAGCCCAGAAGTTTATCCAAAGAATGCCTATTTGGCGGACCCAAAGCCAAACATGAATCTAACACAAAGTTAAACCAAACCCTAAAATTGAAAATAATTCATCTCACAAAATTATAGGACTCACTAATTGAAAACGTAGATCGGATGAGATGACTAAGGACTCAATTAAAATAAAATTAAAATATTAAATTAAATTAAATTTAAATGTTTTATTTCAACTTAAAATTTTCTTTTAAACTTAAAATTTTATTTTAAAATTAAACTTAATTTTTTAAAACTTAAAATTTTATTTTAAAATTAAACTTAATTTTTTTAAACTTAAAATTTTATTTAAACTTAAAATTTTATTTTAAATTTAAACTTAATTTTTTTAAACTTAATTTTTTTAAACTTAAAATTTTGTTTTAAAATTAAACTTAAAAATATATTCTATTAAAACTTAATTATTTGTGTTGTAACTTAAAACCTTAAAAAATATCATTAAACCTAAACTCCGTTTGCTTGAAAATCAACTCAAAGTCTTACATAAAATGACCAACCTTGAAAATGATCTTAATAAAATAGGACTAACTTTAATTCCTACCTATTGTAGGAAATCAGGTGGATTTTGGACAGTGGTTACTCCAAACATATGACTGGAGATCACACCAAGTTCACCCAACTTACTTACAAGAGTCTAGGAACAGTTGTCTTTGGAAACAATGGCAAACTCAAGGTAATTGGTATCGGTCATATTGAGCTAAAAACTGATTTTTATCATTACAAATGTACTACTGGTTGAAAAATTCAAGTATAATCTTCTTAGTATAAGTCAATTGTGTGACACTGGATATAAGGTTAGATTTTTACCCTCAGAATGCTCAATCAAGCACCTAGAAATCCCCACAATAAGTCTAAAAGGGTTCAGGAAAGACAACATCTATGCAATCAACTTAATCACTTCTTCAATTAAGTGTTACTTAACACAAAAAAAAAGAAACTTAGTTATGGCATAGAAGAATGTCACACACAAATTTCAGAAATATAAACAGACTAAATGGATTAGTTAGAGGACTACCAAAATTATCTAACTTAGACTCAACCATATGTAGTGCTTGCCAACAAGGTAAACAAACAAAATCTACTCACAAGCTAACTAATCAATCATAAACTAACTCAATACTAGAACTTCTACACCTAGATCTATTTGACACCCATGGAGTCAAATCGATAAATGGAAGTTTATATTGTCTAGTAATAATAGGTGACTATTCTAGATTCACTTGGGTCAAATTCTTAAAAAATAAAGATGAAACTTTTGAAATATTTACAAACTTTTGTAAACAAGTTGAAAATAAAAAAGACCTTAAAATCAAAAGAATTAGAAGTGACAATAGGGGAGAATTTAAAAATCATAACTTTAATAAATTATGTCTCGAACACGGCTATCATCACGAATTCTTGTGTCCAAAAACTCCCCAACAAAATGGAATTGTAGAAAGAAAAAATAGAACTCTGCTTGAAGCATCTATAACAATGTTGAATGAGTACAACCTACCTAAGTACTTTTGGGCAGAAGCGGTTAGTACAGCATGCTACGTGCAAAATAGAACAACATTAAATAAAACACATAATAAAACCTATTTTGAACTCTATTATAATAAACAACCCAATATAAAATACTTTAAAGTATTTGGGTGCCCAACCTGCATCTTAAATACAAGAGAACGCTTAGGAAAATTCACATCTAAAGTAGATAATGGAATTTTTGTAGGATACTCCCTAAATAGTAGAGGTTACAAAGTTTATAATAAGGTTACCTTAAGAATTGAAGAAACTACAAATGTAAAATTTGAAGAATCCAAATAAAACTAAGAACAAACCCAACTTCAACCAATTGAATTTGTCAAGAAAATACTAATTCTGAGGGAACCAATCAATTTCTAAATCACGAAGAGGAAGAACAACCTCAAGAGAGTCAACCTCCTAGAACCATTAGAGTCAACCCAAAATCATCCAACTAGTCAAATAATTGATGACCAGACCTAAGTGTTCAGACTAGGTCATCCTTTAGAAACCTAAGTCAAATTTCATTAATTTCAAAAATTGAACCTAAAACAGTGGCTGATTCATTACTTGACCCAGACTGGGTAATTGCCATGTAAGAAGAACTAGCCCAATTTGAAAGAAATGAAGTTTGGGATTTAGTGTCACCACCCAAAAATAAAAAGATAATAGAAACAAAATGGGTATTTAGAAATAAATTAAGTGAAACTAGGGAAATCACAAGAAATAAAGTTAGACTAGTTGCTAAAGGGTTCAGTCAAGTAGAAGGACTTGACTATGATGAAACATATGCCCCAGTGGCTAGACTAGAGTCCATTAGAATGTTACTTAGTTAAGCAGCCCACAAAGGGTTTAGACTTTACCAAATGGACGTTAAGTTAGCCTTCTTAAATGGACTGATAAAAGAAGAAGCCTATGTAGGACAACCGCCTAGGTTTGAAAATCTAGAACACCCTGATTATGTCTTTAAATTAAAGAAGGCTTTATATGGACACAAGCAAGCCCCTAGGGCATGGTATGAAAGACTAACTTCTTACCTAATTTCTAAAGGGTTCAACCAAGGTCAAATTGACCCAACCCTATTCGTTAAGTTAATACAAAAGGATATTTTCATAGCTCAAATCTATGTAGATGATATCATCTTTGTGTCAACAAATTTAGAATTTTTAGATGAATTCACAAGTCTAATGGAACAAGAATTTGAAATGAGTTTAGTAGAAAAACTAACTTATTTTTTAGGATTACAAATCAAACAAACAAATGAGGGAAACTATATTTATCAACAAAAATACACAAAAGAATTACTTAAAAAATTTAGAATGGAAAATACTAAAGAAATAAAAACGCCTGTGGTCGTGAACACAATCCTAGATAATGCCCCAAATGGAAAATCGGTTGACTTAAAATATTATAGGAGTGTCATAGGTAGTCTACTGTACTTAACTGCAAGTCGACCCGATATTTTATTTGCAGTTAGTATGTGTACTAGATACCAAACCTGCGCCAAGGAATCACATTTGACCCAAGTTAAAAAAATCTTTATATACTTTAAAAGAACAACAAATGTAGGTATTTGGTATCCTAGAACTAATAATTTTGAATTAATAGGGTATTCTGACTCAGATTATGCTGGGTGCAAATTAGACCGCAAAAGCACAAGTGGTGGGTGTCAACTACTAGGTCCATCACTTATTAGCTGGTTTAGTAGAAAGCAACACTGTGTTGCGCTATCTACAACTGAGTCAGAATATATAGCCATAGGAGAATGCGTTGCACAATTATTATGGATGATGCACACTTAAAAAGATTTTAACTTAAACCTTACAAATGTAAAAGTGTTAAAATTGACAATATTAGTTCAATTAATTTAACAAAAAATCAGTGCATCATTCCAGAACCAAACACATTGAAATTAAACATCACTTTATCAGGGATCATGTCACTAAAGGAGACATTGAACTCAAGTACATTGAGTCAAAGTCTAATTTAGCTGACATATTTACTAAACCCCTCACTGAAAGTGAATTTAGCAATCTACAAAGAAAATTAGGGATGTGCCTAATAGATTAGGAAATTTAAAATTGTGTTCAGAAATGGTTATTTTCAAATTCTAAGGTAAAATATTTTTATGTTTTCAAAACTTCTCATTTTTAGAATTTCAAACCAGTTTTAGCCTTAGACTAGAACAAGTCCCTAGAAATCATGTTCCCTTAGGGCTAGTACTTGAGCATCTCACCAACACCCTAGGACTCCCTTGTTTGTGATTGCCAAACATAGAAAGAGGTGAGACGCATAGGCAGATTGCCTGGACTTAAGATGCTTATATCAGTGCATCAATATAAGTCTGGGCGTTAAATACCAAATAAATATTAATTAAATTAAGTCACTCAGTATAGTCAAACACTAACTGATACTTAGACTTAACTTGACTAACCAAGTGAAAACTACTATCTTCTGAATAGTCAGTAAGTAGCTAACTGGTTAGACAGAGGTTGTAATGTCAGGTTCAGGGGGAGGTTAATTATTCTTCCACTTATGTTAAAATTACCTCTTACAAAATATTTTTTTAACAAATCAAAACTAAGTGTTTGGAAAATTTTAAAATTAGTTTTCAAAATTAGTGTTGAAAGTTAAAAATTCTTTTTAAAACAAAAATGTACTTTATTGTTCAAAATTTTAAACTTTTTAAATTTTACAAAAATTAGTTTTAAAAAATTGCTTTTCAAAGCTTAAGTTTAAGACTTAATTTTGAAAATTGAATCTTTTCAAAGAACTTTCAACCTGAAGACTTATTAGGTTAATATTGCAAAACTTAGCTATTTTGAAACTAAGTTATCTTTCTAACTTAGTCATTTTTTAAAACTTAGCTTAGCTATTTCGAAAAAGTTATTAAAAATTACTCTTTCTAAGTAACTTAGCTATTTTAAAAAGGATAAGAAATACTTTTTAAAGCAAAATTTCTAATTATTCAACTCCTCTAAGTCGATCTGATTTGTGTTTGCATTCTTTGTAATGCTTTTGATTGTTGGTGCATTTGATCCATGTTTATGTTTGATGAATGCCAAAGGGGGAGGGTTAGGTGGTTAAGTTAGCTAAAATAAATTGAAAATAAAAACTAACTTAAAAACCTGTTAATGCTTGTTTCACTTACATTTAACACTAACTTAACCAAGTTGTCATTTCATCAAAAAGAGGGAGATTGTTGGTACGGTTAGCACTAACGGTCTAACCCAGGTTTTGATGAATGACAAAATAGGTTAAGTTAGTTTTGTTGTTGATCTAACACTCTGACCGAGTATGCAGGAAAAGTCTAGACAGGTCGACAGGCTAACCTGATGTATGGCACAAAGCCCAGCTAGGTCGACGGGCCGACCAGATAGCTGGCACGAAGTCCAAACGAGTCGACAGGCTGACCGGACGTTTGGTACGAAGTCTAACTAGGTCGAAGAACTGACCGGATAGTTGGCACGAAGTCCAGACGGGTCGAAGGGCTGACCTGACGTCTGGCAGATAAGTAAAGGTAAATCACTGGAGGGGAGTGACTGTGAGGACGCGCTCCCGGGAAGGGAACTTAAGCGTCGATCCGACTTAGAACCATTTCGGAACTCTAAGTCGAGATCTTAACTAGATTCCAGTCTCGGAGAGATGGAATCTAATTAACACTATTTCTATTCATTATAACTGTGCTAATAATTTGTTTTGCATGAGATATAAGTGCGCCTTGGACTAACGTTTTCTTGCAGGAAGGAAGCTGCTGGAAATCAATGTCCAAGCGCTCGGGAGGTACCCGGGCGCCCGGAGGCGAAAACTTATCCCCAACGTCGCTATGTCATGTGGAGTTCAATGGTTGGCTCGGCTACGTCATGGTCGAGGCGACCTGAAGGTTCCAGGCGCCCCGACCCTCCTATATAAGGAGGGTCAAGGCTGAAGCTCCAAAATCAACTCAGAATCTACTCTTTTGTGCTCCTGCGACGCTGCGAAAGTTCTCCGACAAAGTTCTTTCTTTTCCTATCTTATTTTCATAATTGTCGGTATTTCCTTTCTAGCATTTTTGTACTTAATCTTTGTAATCAATATTCGAATTGCTAGTGGATTGCCCAACGAAAGCACCATTGTGTGCGGGCTTTGGAGTAGGAGTCGACAAAGACTCCGAACCAAGTAAATTGACTTTGTTAGTCATGCTCTCTCTTTTTGTTTTCCGCTGCGTACTCGTATTCGAAAATTTTTATCGATATTCACCCCCCCCCCTAATCGAAATTCACGATCCAACAGTTTCTTCATACAGTTTTAAGAAAATTCAGTTGATCAATGTTTGATATCAAGTTCAATGGTAGCATGTTTATTATATTTGTTCTATACGTAAATGATATATTGCTGGCAAACAATTATAAGGGTTTGCTGCTAGAACCCAAGTCATTTCTATTAAGTAATTAAAATATAGGATCTTGGTGATGCATTCTTTGTCTTAGGCATAAAGATTATTCGTGATCGTTTAAGGTGCATATTTGGACTATTACAAAAGACATGTATAGAAAAGATGCTCATTCGGTATGACATACAGAATTGTGCTCCTGGCAACACACCTGTGTCAAAGGATGATAGATTTAGCTTACAACAATGTCCACATTATAAACTTGAGATTAAGAAAATACAACAATTTCTTTATACATCGGCAGTAGGGAGTTTGATGTATGTTAAGGTATATACACGTCTGGATCTTGCATACATTGTGGGGATGTTAGGTAAATATTTGAGTAACCCTGTATCAGAGCATTGAAAAGTTATAAAGAGGGTTATGCAGTATTTAAAAAGAATCAAGGATTACATGTAGGGGTGTAAATGAACCAAGCCGCTCATGAGCTATTCGAAGCTCGATTTGATAAAAGCTCGTTTGAGCTCATTTAATAAGGCTCGTTAAGATAAACAAACCAAGGTCAAACTTCATAATGCTCGGCTCGTTAGCTCATGAACATGTTCGTTAAGCTTATGAATGAACTTTTAAATGAAAAAATAATAGATTTAATATTGAGTTTATAGATTTTACACTATACTTATGAAAAATAAATATATTAAATTTATTTATTAGAATAGAATTGTAAATTTTAAAAAGAATATTATAATTTTCTCTAAATATATAATTTAATATTTAATGAATCTTTAAATTTATAATTTATAATTTATATTTATTAAGTTCGTTAGGCTCGATAAAAGCCCGATAAGCTCATGAGCCATGAATATATTCGTTAAATAAAGCTCGGGCTCGGCTCGATTATAAACGAGTTAAACTCAAACATTCAAGAGTTCGGCTCGGCTCGGCTTAATTACACTCCTAATTACATGCTCACATATCGGAGATCAAGTTATCTGGAGATCATTAGATATTCAGACTTTGATTTTGCTGGATGCTTAGATAGTAGGAGATCCACCTCAGGTTATGTCTGCATGCTAGCAAGAGGGGTATATCATGAAAACATCAAATAAAGACTAATAGCCACTTCCACTATGGAGGCAGAGTTTATAGCTTGATACGAAGCTTCCGACCATGAGATATGGATGTGGAAGCTTATCATAGGGTTGTAAATCATTGGGAGCATTGACAAGCCATTGAGAATTAACAATAATAATAAATCTACAGAATTGTATTCTAAGCTTAAGTTCATCGAAGTCTAAACACATCAACATAAATTTTTTAGCGGTTAAAGAAAGAGTCCAAAGTGATTAAATTATAATACAGCAAATAAGAATAAATTCCATATTAGTGGATTCACTTACTAAAGGCTTGTCACCCAAAGTGTATCATCAACATGTGCTGAATATGAGATTCTTCATTTTGACAAAGTACCTATTTGGTAAGACTCTACATTTTGGTGTAATGCTCTATATTAATGAATACATGTATTTTCTTATTTTTTCTACGTACTAAAGCTTACATGTGTATAAAATTTTGACTCTGTGACATTTAGGTATCATGATTTACTATTGTAATTTTGCATACGGTTTTATAAATATAATATACGACTCTATTTTGAGTCATAAGATTAAATCATGATTTACCACTGTGCTTTAGCTTAATATTTTGGTAAATATGATTTGGGTTTGTTTGGGTCGTAAGGAAGACTTGTTGAGAACGAGCATGTACAAATCACATTTCATGTCATTCTTATTCTACACATCTACATTTGATTTATATTGTTATTGATATTGGCACTGTGATTACTATTAAATCATGTTATAGTTATAGTAACTCTGACTTCTTTAGTTATGTACTAATTGATATAATAGACCAGATTATTTAAAGAAATATTTAACTCATAAAATTTTGTTTGGTATGATTGAGATCAACTAAGATGTTGTGTGTATACGATATCACGCATAATCCAAGTAGGGTGATTGAAGGATTTAAGTCTCCATTAGGTGGGTTAATACGAGATTAACAATACACAACAATTTACCATTAAAGAATTTAAATCTCAATTAAAAGATCTAATGCTTTATGCATTGGGGGGCGTTAAGTTAAATGGATATGGATTAAATATGTAGATCAATAATCTGATTCATTACTAATAATGGGTTGTTAATGGGTATGGGCTTTAAGGTAGATGATCCTTGCAATAGGGGCAAAGGCATGTAAGGGAAGAAACTTCATTGATTTGGACATCTTGCTAAAATTGAGTTTCATCATCTTCCTTCTCTCTTTCCCATTGAGAAGGAATTCAAGATTGTTGCTCGATCCTTGCAAAAGACTTCCCTTGCATTGCAGGAATCTCTCCGACGACAAGTAAGGGATACAATGACTCTTGCAATGGATTCAGGTCAACCCATTATTTGCTATTGTATCGATTTCAATTTTGACTTATTAATTAATGATGGCTAGATCCTATGGATGATACATTCTTTAGTTTGTTTCGATGTATCGCTATTGCTTTTAGATAGGTCTTCACAAGTTCATGGAGTTATATTAGCTAGCAAACAACACTACTAAATGAATTGAGATAGAAAAATAGAAATTCCTAGTGTACTAACAAGTGTATCGTGGATAAATTGTATATTGTTGATAAAACAAAGTTGTGGGAATTAGCAACTCACTTCTCTTTTGATAAACCTTGTTTGTTTAAGAGATCGCACATTCTGAATGCGACTGATGCCATAACCACTTATTAGAGTCACTTTGCAAAAGCAAAAAATATGCTAGCCTCTTCCAAAAAATAGGCTCTTATGGTAAGATGAAGCATGAAGTTATTCATCAATCACTCCATTCTTCTTTTTTCATCAAAGAGATAAAAATCCCGGGGCTACAATGCAATGGTTAGGTCCTCTAAATGAAAAATCAAGCATCCAAAGATTAAATCTAAACTATGATGTACTATAGAAATGTTCTTTTAATGGGATGATAACTCTAAGAACATTGGCTGCTTGGATGGACCTCTACGAGAGCTTCCCAACAGCCCCGGTCCTTCGACTGAAGAGACCCTGGGCGAAATAATAAAATGAGACCCCAATTAAATTTCCAATAATACATAATTTATCTACAATAATTTCTTCTAGCATTTTTATTTGCAAAATCTTCTATAATATTATCAGTTTCAAGAATTTCTAAGATATCTTTCTCAATACATAAAATTGCCAATCCATTTAATCTTTCTTGAGACATTGATGATCTCATATATGTTTTTAATAATTTTAATTTTGAAAAACTCCTTTCAGCCGATGCTATTGTAACAGGCATAGTTAATAAAATTCTATAAGCAATTGCAACATTTGGATAACAATCTACACTTTGAACAAATTCAAGAATATCAATTGCAGACATTATCATATTTGGTAAAGTCGTTTGTAATATTTTTAATTCAGTAAATAAATCATTTAACTCAACATCTGATGAGTTGTCATGAGTTAGAGTAGATTTTAAATTGACACAATATTTTCTTAATTCACCATCATTCAAAGTTCTTAATGTTTTTGAATCAAATAAAAAGCCAAATATATTTTCAAAAGTTTTCATTTGCTCGAATCTACATTTTAAAGAAGCAATTGTCATGTCCACAATAACAATAAAATAATCAATTCTAAAAGACTCTTCTAATGATAGTGAAACTTCATCATCTTCTCTTTCATTAAATTGTCTTTTTCTAAAAATACGGCGCTTTGTTGTAAATATTGGCTCTATATTCATATCTAATGCAAGACTCTTAGCAATAGTCAAACTTGCAGCATAACCATCATTCCTATACTTTTCAAAAAATGATATTACACCTTCTAATTGTTTCATAGCAGAGTCCATGCACATAGATTTTGATTGTAATTTCTTACTCACCATGTTTATAGCAAATAAGATATCATACCAAATGACCATACCAAGTAAAAATTCAAATTTTTCAATTGAATTAGCTAAACTTTCAGCTTCACTTATTGACTTTGCATCATCACAAATATTATTTAATTCAAGTAAAGCTGCTCTCACTTCCACAATTTGAAATCTAATAGCTTGAACACTTTTAATACGACTTTCCCAACGAGTATTCGACAAAGATTTTCCATCTCTTAGGAGAACTTGAAAATAATGTATATATGCGCTGCACTATTCCAAAAAAAGAAACAGCTTTAACACAAGAATGTGTCATATCACTAAGAGTTAGATAAAGACTATGACAAGCACATGGCATATACAAGGCTCTTGGATTTATTTCAAGTAACCTCTTTTGAACTCCTTGGTGTTTTTCTTTCATATTGGAACCATTATCATAACCTTGACCTCTAATATTTTCAATACTAAGATCAAGTGATTTTAATACATTTTGTAATTCGTTAAAAAGTCCTAAACCTGATGTATCATCTACTTTTAGAAACTCTAAAAAGTACTCCTCTATTTTCACTTTATTATCTGACATATTAACACATCGTACTATAAAAGTCATTTGTTCTTGATGACTTATATCTGGGGTACAATCAAGAATTATTGAAAAATATTTTGCTTCTTTAATTTTATTAATGATAACACTTTTAACATTATTAGCTAAAATAGAAATTAACTCATTCTGAATTTTATGACCTAGGTAATGATAATGAATTTCATTACTTTGAATACGTCTAATATGATCTTGCATCACATAATCAAATTCAGCAATCATTTCAATCAACCCCAAAAAATTTCCATTATTGTCTTGATAAAGTTTCTCATTAGATCCTCGAAAAGCCAAACAACGTTTAGAAAGATATTTTACAGTTGCTATTATTCTAGTTATAACTTGTCTCCAACGCTCTTTTTCTTTGGAAATTTCTCGTTGTAGGTCTTTATCAATTGTTAGATTTTTATCTAATCGCATTTTTAATTCATTCCAAGTGTTCATGTTAGTTATATGTTCAATAGTGTTTTCATGTTCTTTAAGTCGTTCACTAAGATGTTTCCAATCTCTAAATCCATCCTTTGCTAGTGAACTTCTATTATTTTCATATTTAAACAACTTGCAACAAAAACAATAAACTTTATCCACATATTTACTGTAAACCAACCACTTTCGGTCTCTTATTTCTCCATTGCTTAAATGTCTAGAATAATGAGCACAAGAAAAATGTCTAGAAGTGTCGTCCAAAGGATATACAATATTCATTTCTCTCATAGGCCATTTTTCAACTAAAATATCACGTGCATTGTTATCAAGATTATCCCAATTTCTTGGATCATATATATCAAGTGAAGAAATAAATTGTTCATCAATGTCAATATTCTCATTATCTACCCTATTTAAAACATTTTCATGCTCACTCAAATTTTCCCTTTCTTCGTTAACATCGTGAATCTCATGACACTCATCTACATCATTCACAGTCATAGTTGAATTTTGTGGATTTCCATGAGAATTTTTAATAAAGAATTTATTAATAGCACCTCTTTGTGATTCAGTCAATTGTTCTAGTTTTTTTTCTTTTTTTCCTTTTCTCACATCCAGAAAGATGTTTTTTAGGCAACATATTATAATGTATAAAACCACAACAATTACAAAAAAAAAACAGATAATTCAAATTATTTCACTAGTAAAGGAATAATAGCACCTGGAATATGATAGTTTTCAATATTATTAGAAATGTCCTAGGTCGTTAAGCACCTCATCAGACAACACCTGTTAAAAGAAAATTAAATCATTATCAAATTAAAACTAATTAGTGAAATTATGATACTTAAAGAAACAACAATATTAATTATACTTCAGTGGATGAAAGGCGAGTGGGCATTTCTATATTGCACATAAATAAAAAAAATCATGATTTAATTATTTTTCATAGCTGAATGTCAGAAATGGAACTACTAAAAAGACAAAATCAATAGAAATGACAAGTTTGGAGACAAATAATTGAGGTAGGGCTCAGCAAGCATGTGCCAACAACTCATTGCAAAAAGCAGCTAACATCTTTCTCCCTTTGCACAAAATGATGGCCAATGACACATTTGCAGAAATCACTAAGCAATTCCCAAAAGCTAAGAGTTTAATGAATAAGCTACCAAATCTGTGTCTTAGAATCAACTCAAAACGTGGGAACTAATTTAAGGTTAGCTAAGTTGTACTACTCCAAGCTATGGTGGAGGTCAATTGTATTGAGATCATTAGTAGCTCCTATTAAAAACCTATTAGTACATATCATGTAGCAAAAAATGTAGCATTGAGAATAGGCGTATCACTCTAAGTTATGGTGGATTAATTTTTTTTTTTTCAGATTAGTAATAGCAGTAGCCCCCTATTAGTAACCTATTAGCACATGTTATGTAGCAAACAAGTTATTGATTCCAAACGTGAAAGAAAAAGTTCAAGATGAAGGGACTATACTTATGGCACTAAAATAAACTGTTAGTTCTTCAAGTTACTAAAGATGAGAATCATTTGGTGGAAGCAGGTCTTGAGGGGTTTTATGGGAAGATATCATCAAACCACATGCCAATGCCAACAGAAATTAGAAATCATTGAAAGTGAATCTCAGGTGATCTGCTCATTTCTTCACTCGAATTCTGTTTCAGAAGCCATCTTATTCCTCATCGCATCCCAATTCTTGACACCATAAGTTGTAGGAAAACAGTCAGCAAGACACTAGTCGATCCTATACTAGCCCAAATATACCAATGGAAAATTTTTCTTTCAACAAGGAAACCATTAATAAGAAAGGGAACCATAAAAGAATCTACCTTCCAAGGAGTAACACTAAATCCACCTTACTAAAGAAGATATAAAGAGTAATGTATGTGGCTAAGGTGACAGTTTCAAATATAAAGAGTAACGTATTTTCCATAATGACTTTCTCGTGAAGTAGCTTGGCCACTCTATGTCTCTATCCAAGGGATTACTCCACTTATCTTGTTCACTCCTATGATCAAATAGATCGAAGAATCAAGCACTCCAAAAAATCAAGAAATCACATTAGCTTTTGCATCGTTCTCCTTCTGCTTAAAAAAGTCAAATAAACTTTGTATTCTCATTTTCTCTAAAATAAGGCACAATGAGATGGTTACAACACCATATTCACCTATAAGTTCAATCTTGAATCCGATTTTATTGATTCTTCAAAGACCTTTATAAATTAGTCCATATGCTCAAAGCTTGAGTTTATCATAATGAACTTGCAGAAAGAATTCTTTGTAAAGATGAATCCAAATTAGCTTACCTTTTCTAAAAATAGTAGTCGAGTGGTGATTGTTGAAAAAACTATATTTTTCATTATATTTTTCATTTTGCGAATGATGCACTCACAAACTTATCTAATTTCTTGATGTTGTTTATTTGTTCTTCGACATAACCACTAAAATTTTGAGTGGTAAGAAGACTTAAATCAAGAGGACTAATTGAATTGTGACCAAACACCACTTCTAAGATATGTTTGACTTACAAACACCACTTTCGTATTTTGGTGGCTCTCATAAATTTTTGTCCATCAATTAAATAATAAAACTGAACTATTAGATAATGACCACATACCTGTCCTTGGTCGAAGTTGCATCTTCTATCAAAGAGTTAATTCCCACCACATGAATAAGATCATAGGTTCTTGGGTAAGTTGAGAAAGCCTCACACCTATTATAACAAATAAAACATTGTTATTTGTCCTAATCTATGTATTGTTATAGAACAGAAGAGGATATGCAAGGGAAAAAAATAAATTACAGAAATCTAGGAGTGGTGCAGAGATAAAGTGAAACTAGGGCAAGTTAGCAATTTAGCATACCTAAACTATAAATTGAAACACCAGATGTTTCAGAGGGAAGCGAGCATTCGAGGATGTGGACGAGTGTTTTCTGGCGGCGACGCCGGCAAGGAACGGAGGAAGCACAGTGATCAATAGACAACCAAAGCTCAAATTCACAAATCACAATGAAACTTCTAATTCGATTCCAATTTCCATGGGTTGTACCTGTATTTATCATCTCTCATCTATGTGGATACAAAAGCAACGGTAAGAAATTCGTGAGAAGTGACAGAGATGAGAGATGCGAAAGTAGAAGAAGAAGAGAAGAGATGCGACAGCCGATAGGGAGGGGAAGACAGAGCTAACCGTTGAAGAGCGGAGCCGTGAGCAAGAAGAAGAGATGCGACATGGAGGAGAAGACATCTTGAGTCCTTCTCGTAGGCGGTAGGCCGTAGGCGCAGGTGCAGGCGGGAGGCGGCGTGACGACGAGCGCTGCAGCCTGCAGGCTTGCAACTTTTCCATCGGTAAGTTTTGCCCTAATTTTCATTCCTCCACTATTAAACATAATATTAAAAAAATAAAAATTTTGGGCCCCTTCAAAATCGAGGCCCAGGGCCATCGCCCAGGTTTGCCCTCCTCCAGGGCCGGGCCTGCTTCCCAATTTACTCTATTGGATGACGAAAATTTTTTGTAAGATCGAGTCAGAGATAGTTATCTCTAAGATTAATCGATTTGAATAGTTGGATAACTAAATTAAAAAAAAAACCTAAGGCGGTAATCAAATGGTTTGTTGGCGTCTCAAACATCCTCTTTTATAGCAAAAGGTGATTACATTCACTTCAAATGCCCTTCATAGCTCGTTCCTAGATTATGTGAAGGGAGACAAATCACAGAGTCAATTTATAGTCAATCGCCAAATGAGCATCTCAACATCTTTGAGTTGTCAGGTGGTATTAATTACCTTATATCATATAGCCTTTTAGTGGTATTAATTAGCCTATAGAATACGGCCAAAGGTGGAATTAATTACATATAGCCTTTTAGTGGTATTAATTAGCCTATAGAATATGGCATTTCGGCTATTAGAACACTTTCGAATCTAGAGGGGGTTATTAAAATCTAGAGGGGGTTGTTCGTTAATGATGATTTATAGCGGAAAATTCAAAGCAAATACTAATACCCTTGGATTTACTTGGTATCAAGCTCCTTGAGATGACTAATCCAAGGGTCAATTCTCCTGACTCACAATACACCATGAAAACACTACAAGAAAAATAGGATTTTACAACACTTAAAAGACAACGTTTTTTTTAAAAAACATTGTCTTTTTTTTTACAACGCTTTTAGTGAAAAGCGTTGTCTATCTATTTATTTTCTTACTAATAGACAACTCTTTTTTAAAAACAGTTATCTATTAGTGATTTTTGTAGGTCAAAGGCAATACTTTTTAAAAAGCATTGTCTATTAGTATTTTTTTAGTCATCAAACTCTTGAAATATTTTTTACCAAAACATCTCGCCTTCCTATTGATATTTTGTAACGACTCAACTTTCCCTATTTCGAGTTCTAAATATCCTTAAAAATATTTGGAAATGCTTTTAAAATATTTTAGAAATTTTTAAGAATTTTTAGAGTATTTTTATGTAATTTTTGGAGGTCGTTTACTAAACGAAAGAAGTTTTGACAAAAAAACATCTAAGCCAAAATTCGAACCGTAAACCTCGGACTTGAACCAAGTCTTAATCGAATCCAACCAGCCAACTATTCTGCAAACGTTTTGTGAATTAATATGAAACGAAATACATTTAAGCAGTAGTTAGGAACATTTAAAATAAAAAGAGAATAAAAGGCTCGGTTGAGGATTCGAAACCGCGACTAGACGTTTCGGTTAAAACACAGCTAACCAACTATTCTGCAAGAACTTTGTTAATCAAGTTGGGAACAAATTATATATAAGCTATAGTTAGAACCAAAAATAATATAAAGGTTTAATTTCTTTTTACCGAACCCGAAAACTCTTCTCTCCTCTCTCGCTCGCGAACGGTGTGCGACGGCTCTCGGGCGGAAACGAAGGAAACCTAGGGTTTCCTCCCTTCGGCGGCCGGCGAAAGCTTTTTCCGGCCGGTCTTCACCCGTGTGTGACCACCTCGACGAGGGGAGCTCGGAAACGCAAAGAAGCCGCCAAGATCTTCACATCCTCCGAACCCTAGAAGCAATTTTTTCGGTTGTAAGTCCAAGAACACGAAGGTAAGTCGCTTACTTACCTGCGGTAAGGGTGGTTCCGGATTTCGATTGATGTTTCCTTGTGTCTTTTGATTTTTGAAGCATGTTGTGAACTTGCTGCCATGTTGCTGCCGTGAGTTTCATTAGGGATACAAGAGGGGAATTTGTTTAAATTTTGATTTTGGGTTGCTTTATAATTAGGGTTAAGCTGTGAAGGTGTTATATAGGGCTGTTTTAACTTTACAGCAAGTGAATTTGATCTTGTGCAAAGAGAAAGGGGCAGGGTAGTTTCCGTTGGAGGTTGTTGTCCATTTGTTTTCTGTGGGCAGACAGTGAGCACAAAGATGTGCTTGACTAGTATGTAGTTTCTTTGTGGACACTACAATGAATAGCTATATGTGGCACTTTGGTCTCTTTTGGTTTTCCTGCCGTGCCACTAAACAGAAGGACCAGATTGTTCAAACTAAGTCTATCCAAATCCTGCAAACAGTAAAATGACACAAGAAACCTTAATTTCTTTTTCTAGAGCATGTTTCATTAAGTGCAGTTTAGATATGCTTTCTTGTTACATTCAGTTCTGCTTTCCATTGTTTTATTCCTGTTGTAGCATGTTTAAGGAGTTATGTGTGTGAATGTTGCACTACAAATTGGGTCATGTCTCTAGTTGTTTTCCTTAGAAGATTGGAAACTTACCCATGCTTAACTCAACTTACAAAGCTAGTAAATATCATATGCATAGGGGTATGTTTAATTTCTGTTTTAAGTGTTCGGAGTTCTTGATCATGAGGTTTAAAGTGTTGTACCATGTTATTTTTAGACACTTCAGTTTAGTATGGCATGCAGATTTTATTAAGCTAACAAGTGCCGAATTTTGCTAGTATAAATGCATTCGGGTTTGCTGTGCATTATGTTTTAGTTCTTTACAGTAGCAATTCTTTTCTCTTACAGTAGCAAATGTTATATGTGTTCATTTGCTTCTAATAGCTCTTTAAATTGAAGCATACAGTTAGCTTTCCTTGCTATTTTAACATGCAT
Organism: Zingiber officinale; assembly: GCF_018446385.1. Classification (NCBI taxonomy): domain Eukaryota; kingdom Viridiplantae; phylum Streptophyta; class Magnoliopsida; order Zingiberales; family Zingiberaceae; genus Zingiber; species Zingiber officinale. The sequence continues at coordinate 141,401,562 of NC_055992.1, forward strand.
GAGCAGCCATGTATTTTAATGGAATGATTATGTGTTCTATTAAACTGTTTAGGGGATTATGAGTAGCTATAAGTAAGAAAAGACCAAGGTTTTGAAAGAATCCCTAAATTTTCAGTATTGGGATCAGCAGCACACCAAGTGCTCAAAGAAATGCCAAGACATTATATTATAAGAACATAAAAAGATAATAAGTATTTTATTTTAAAGAAAGGCTAGTACCCGACTTCCAAGGTTGTTGTTAAACAAATCCAGGTGACCAATTCCAAGGTCTTGGCCCTGGTAAGACCAAGGTCTTTACCCTCGTAAGATTGATGACTAGCTACCACAGTCCCTATTAGGGAGCGCGCATTGGTACTAAGCCTGGGGCCCAAGAGAAGTTGATTATTATTTTAAAGTAATAAAGTATAAGTTTTGAAACAAATGAAACAAGCTCCATTTATGCTTAGAGTCAGTAAGTTTAGCTTCTTTTAATTCGAAGCATGCAGTATTAGTTTTGTTTGTTTCCTGATTAGTTATTTAGCATGATTAGTTTTATCTTCTAACATGCAGTTTTATCCTTGTATAGTATGATTAGCTATAAGATTTACATGAGTAGATTCCTTAGCTTTTTTTTTGCTACTAGATTAACATAAGCAGTTATGTTTATGTTTTATTTTCTTTTAGAGCATACAGTTTTTAGTTCTTCTTGTATACATGCATATTCGTGTTTTTTTGTGAGTTAGATAGCGTTTACTAAGCAAATTTTACTTATAGATTGCATTTCCTCTTACTGCAGATAAAGGAAAGGAAAAGATTTAGCAAGGAAGGCGACAAGGTAGTGCGGATGGTGTGTGATGCCAGGACTGTGGGAGAGATCTGAGGAATTGAGTCGTACTTTATGCTTTATGTCAATTGAGATTGTAAAAGAGTTGTTTCTTATTTTTCTGTTGTTGCTAATTGAGTCTATTCCGTATTGTTAGTTTGGTTGTTTCCACTTTTGGAGCTTTATTCGTTTACTACTGCTAGAATAGTTTTTTTTAGTTGTTGTGTCTTATTACTGTGTGGTTGTGAAGTATATATACTAGCCGCATGTGGCTGATGGTTATTATTTGCATGTATTGATGAATTTGGTCGCCGGTACAGGGGAGATTTTGTCAAAAATTTTCGGTAAGGACTCCTCGTGGTTTCGATCATACCGATTAAGTAGAGTTAGTAGTTAAGTAACGGTCACCTTTAAAGAGTAGTAGTAATAGTAAGAAGAGTGGTCGTTACATATTTGGCTAAAACTTTTTACTTCTGCAATTATTTTTCCACCAAACTCCTCACACCCCAAATCCTCCCAACGCGCAAACTAAAGCCTCACGCATAAAACTGAAAACCATCACACGAACCCTAAACTCACGATGTCCTCCTAAACTCACGATCTCCTTTCACGTGAAACCTAAACTTGCGATCTCCTCACACGAACTTCCTCCACTGAAATTGCCAACACTAAACTCCGTCTCCATCAAAATCTCAGCCCATCCTCTCTCCGACGAAGCCCTCTCCACCGAATTGATCTTCGTCGGGATCTTTTTTTGGACCAATCATCTTAATCCAAGTAATTATCTCTTATGTCAGTAGGATTTGCTTCGTTATTTATGATATAGTTGTAGATCTTTTGATCCTTTTGCTTCTTCTTGCTTAGTTCAAGGGGATCATCTTTTGATCCTTTTGCTTCTTCCTACTTAGTTCAAGTAATTATCTCTTATGTATGATTTGCTTCATTATTTAGGATATAGTTGTAGATCTTTTGATCTTTATTGATGCTGATTTTAGGTTAAAGACATGCTAATATGAGTAAAGGGGATCATTATTTATCTATTGTTATTTGTTGTTTTCCTTTGTTTTTATTATTCTAAAATATTTGCAATTAACATCTGGTATTATTTATTGTTTTTGTTTTTGTTATTTACCTTTCATTTGTTATCTGTGATTTTCAAACTTGTATTTGTGTTAATATTTTGGTATATTATTTACAACTATTTTGAAGGTGTTAGCTCATTGTTGGTTATTTAGCTGTTACAAGAATGGACAAAGAATGGATGTCAAAGGATAGACTATCACGTGAATATGAGTTTGGAGTAGAGTCTTTCTTGTAATTTGTAATGAAAAATGCTAATGATCTGAATGCAATACCCTGCCCATGTGCAAAATGTGGTAATCTAAAGAAAAAAAATGTATAAACTATCAGGGCACATATGTATTATAATAGTATTGATTTGACATATCATACATGGATATGACACGGTGAAAGAGCTACGATAGGGAATACAAAGAATGATAGTGATCAAGTAGGGACAGATGAACAAAAATATGTTGCTTAGGAACCAATAGATATGGTACATGTTGCATATGATAGTTATGCTAAGATTCCAACCCAATTCAATAAGCTACTTGAAGATGTCAAGAAGCCTTTATATCCTGAATGCACTAAATTTACAAAGTTATCTGTAGTTGTAAAATTATTCAACTTGAAGGCTAAGGGTATAAATGAACTAAGCCGTTCGTGAGCTATTCGAAACTCGATTCGATAAAAACTCGTTTGAACTCGTTTAATGAGACCCGTTAAGATAAACAAACTGATCCTGTCCGAATGCTGAATCAACGGACGCTAGGCACGGGGCGCTCTTCGACTGCTATCGTGGATCTTCGACTGGTGGCACGAAGCTCCGACGGACCTGCACAGAAGTCGGGCCGGGAAGGGGTTCCCGGCGGCGACCCTTCGACCCTCAAGTCAGGCGAAGCTCAAGAAAGAAACAATGGCTTCAAAACGCGTAGAATGCATACCTCCGGCGAAAAATGAGGGCCTTTATATAGGGCAACGAAGAAGTGAGTGTACACCTACCGAGGTGTACACGTGTCCATGGCCCATACTCCAGTAAGGACTTGTCAGTGAGCTTCCCTAACTCATACTGCTACAGTCTCAGCATGTCCTCGATGGGACAGCGGAATCCCCTGTCACAAGATTTGGAGCATGGCCCGCACGTGAAACATACCTGCTGTTAGAAAAAGACGTTCCTTGTCCTTTTCCCCTTTCCTCCAGATCTGACTTCCGGGCGGACAGCTCCCTCAACATCCGGCCGGACATATGCGGTGGTTTACTTGGGGAGATCCTCCATCACGTGCTTTATGGAGACTATTAGCAGTGTTACCTTATGGCTTTGGCCGAGCGTGAAGTCCGCTCGGCCCTGCGACCTTTTCCACTGAGCGCCGGAACCCTGATTTCGACAGGGTGCCTTTAACCATCAGCCGAATATCGTCCGGTCGGCCAGCCGATCGGACCCATCCCTCTCCGGACGTTTGATTCCACCGGACGGTCGGCCGGCCGTCCGGTCGGACCCGGCCCTCTCCGGATGGACAACTGCCACTGTGACTTCCACGTGGCGTTGACTCCACAGGGTGGGGTCCCCTGTTCTTACTACCGGATTACTTGCCTCCCCTTCAAGTCTAGTCGAAGGAGGCGAATAGTCCGACTGACTGGACTAAGAATCTGGCCGAGCGGCTCCTCCGTGCTGGTATCCTCCGCTTGGCCCACCATAGAGGTAGCCTTAAGCGAATCAACAATGGCATTCACCGGATCTCCTCGTGTTCTGCGCCAATCTTCGACATTAAGGTTGAGCATGCTTTCATTAAATGCTCCGAATGATTGAATGCCACGTGGAGCACTGCCATCGGCGTACGGCGGCAGCGGCATGGTGTTTTGATGTGATCGAAGCGATTCGAAATGGACGGCTCGATGCATGCTTTGATTCCCGTGACCTGGATCCAACGGTGGAGGCCGCCCGGCCTTCACCCTATAAATTCTTCGTTTCCTTCTCTCCCTCACCTGCCTCGGCGATTTCGACCATTGCCCCCTGCGCTTTGGAGCTCCGGCGATCCCGTTTCTGCTCTCCGACGCTCTTCGGCGCCTTTTCCTTGATCCCTTTCCCCGCAGCAAGGTTTTATATCTTTCCTTCCTCCTTTCCAGTGTTTCGTCCGCATTTCTTTCTCAGTTTCGATCCTTGAAACCTCCTTTCGTTTGCTGTTGTTTTTCTCCTGCCTTTTTGCCTTTTGATTCCTTCCGATCGGCCCATGGCTAGCTCTTCCAATCCCGAAGATCAGTCGCTCGGCCCATGGTACACCACCATGCAATCCCGATTCGAACAGCGGGACTTCGATATTTTGACACCTCAACGTTCTTCTTCTCCATATCGGAGATAGCAGTATTCTTCCGAGTGGTGGCCAGGGTTATTTTTGTGTCAAGCGACTTGACTTGCCGCTCGGACTCGGCCAGGGCATGGGCCTGGTCAGATGTCTTCTTCTGCTCGGCCGCCAGCAGAGTTTGAGCTTTCTTCAGCTTCTTTTGCAGCTCGGAATAGGAAGGGCCCTGAAGGCCGGATGGACCAACTGCGGCCTTCAGTTGTCGCAGCTCTTCATCCACCAAGGCCAAGCGGTTGGAAACCGCAATTTCCTCCACCCATCTCTGGCAAAAGAAAATTATAGTTATTAGCTGCCGATCGGAAAGAATGCATACAAAACTTAGTAGAGCAAACTTACCCCCGTGGCCTCCCGCATGTGGCTATTGGCCAAGTTTCCGAGGGGTATCAGCGCGGTGCGTGCCCGAGCATCGACCCACATCTCAGCTAGGGGCCCTTTCAAGGTGATGGTGTGCTCGGGCGCAGATGGACGGTCGGCCTCTGGCAGCAGCTCTTCAGTCGGTAGATGAAGAGTGACCCGAATCGTGCGGCCATGACCGGGGGTCGTCCGACCGGCGGTTGGAAGGGGAGGCAAGTGATCCGGTAGTAAGAACAGGGGACCCCACCCTGTGGAGTCAACGCCACGTGGAAGTCACAGTGGCAGTTGTCCATCCGGAGAGGGCCGGGTCCGACCGGACGGCCGGCCGACCGCCCGGTGGAATCAAACGTCCGGAGAGGGATGGGTCCGATCGGCTGGCCGACCGGACGATATTCGGCTGATGGTTAAAGGCGCCCTGTCGAAATCAGGGTTCCGGCGCTCAGTGGAAAAGGTCGCAGGGCCGAGCGGACTTCACGCTCGGCCAAAGCCATAAGGTAACACTGCTAATAGTCTCCATAAAGCACGTGATGGAGGATCTCCCCAAGTAAACCACCGCATATGTCCGGCCGAATGTTGAGGGAGCTGTTCGCCCAGAAGCCAGATCTGGAGCAAAGGGGAAAAGGACAAGGAACGTCTTTTTCTGACAGCAGGTATGTTTCACGTGCGGGCCATGCTCCAAATCTTGTGACAGGGGATTCCGCTATCCCATCGAGGACATGCTGAGACTGTAGCAGTATGGGTTAGGGAAGCTCACTGACAAGTCCTTACTGGAGTATGGGCCATTGACACGTGTACACCTCGGTAGGTGTACACTCACTTCTTCGCTGCCCTATATAAAGGCCCTCATTCTTCGCCGGAGGTATGCATTCTACGCGTTTTGAAGCCACTGTTTCTTTCTTGAGCTTCGCCTGACTTGAGCGTCGGAGGGTTGCAGCCGGGAACCCCTTCCCGGCCCGACTTCTGTGCAGGTCCGCCGGAGCTTCGTGCCACCAGTCGAAGATCCACGATAGCAGTCGAAGAGCGCCCGTGGCTAGCGTCCGTTGATTTAGCATTCGGACAGGATCACAAACCAAGCTCAAGCTTCGCAATACTCAGCTTGTTAGCTCGTGAACATGTTCATTAAACTCATGAATCAACTTTTAAATTAAAAAAATAATAGTTTTGATATTAAATTTATAGATTTTACACTCTATTTATGAAAAATATAAATAAATATATTGAATTTATTTATTAGAATAAAATTATAAATTTTAATAAGAATATTATAATTTTCTCTAAATATATAATTTAATTTTTAATGAATATTTAAATTTATAATTTATACTTATTAAACTCGTTTAGGCTCGATAAAAGTTCGAATAAGCTCGTGAGCCATGAATATATTTGTTAAATAAAGCTCGAGCTCGGCTCGATTATAATGAGCCAAGCTCAAACATTCAAAAGTTCGACTCGGCTCAGCTCGATTATACCCCTATTGAAGGCCAAATACAGTTGGAGTAATAAAAGTTTCATTGACCTACTCAGTTTGTTAGGAGAAATACTTCTAAATGATAATGAATTGTCTTTATCTTCTAATGATGCAAAGAAAAACTTATATGCATTAGGGATGGAATACATGAAAATTCATGCTTGCTCTAATGATCGTATCTTGTATCAGAAAGAGTATGAGGATTTTACCAATTGCCCTACTTGCGGAACATCAAGGTGGAAGTTGGGCCAAACAAATACAATAAAGGAAGGAGTTCCTACAAAGGTTTTATGGTACTTCCCCCCTATTCTAAGATTTCAAAGAATGTCTCGGAATAAGGAGATATCCAAGGACTGAACTTGACATGCTGATAAAAGACTTCGTGATGGATACTTGCATCATCTAACTGATGCACCATCTTGGAAAATAGTTGATCACAAGTGGCCAAATGTTGCTACTGAGGCAAGAAATCTTAGATTGGCCATATCAGCTGACGAGATGAATCCTCATGGTTCGATGAGTTCTGTGTATAGCTGTTGACCAATTTTAATGATCACTTACAATCTTCCTCCATGGTTGTGTATGAAGAGAAAATTTATGATGCTCACATTATTGATTTCTAGTCTCAAACAGCCAGGAAATGATATTGATGTTTACTTAGCACCTCTAATTGATGACTTAAAATACTTATGGGATATAGGTGTTGAAACATATGATGCATATCGACAAGAAACTTTCTCGCTTAGAGTTGTCTTACTATGGACCATCAATGATTTTCCTACATATGGGAACATGTCCGGATGTATTGTAAAAGGATATCAGGCATACCCTATTTGTGGTAAAGAAACCTATTCAACAAGGTCGAGGCATAAAAGGAAAATGTCATATACAGGCCATAGAAGGTTTCTACCTGCAACTCATCCTTATCGAAGACAAAGGAAGGCATTTAATGGGAACCAAGAGTTTACCCCTGCACCAAAACCATTGAGTGGCGATGAAGTTTTTGAAAGAGTTGAAAGAATTAATTGTCATTGGGGAAAATTCAATGGGAAAATTCAGTCGAAGAAGAATGTTGTAAAATCATGCTGGAAAAAGAAGTCAATATTCTTTGAACTTCAGTATTAGAAACATCTACACGTTCAACATGTTCTTGATGTGATGCACATTAAAAAGAACATCTGTGAAAGTCTCATCAGTACATTACTTGACATTCTAGGAAAAACAAAGGACCGAGTAGCAACGAGATTAGACCTTTTGGAAATGAATGTGAGGACAGATTTGGCACCAAGGATGAGGGAAAAGAGAATGTTTTTGCCAGCAACATGTTATACATTTAGTAAGGATGAGAAAAGAAAGATTTTGAATTCTTTGTTTGGAATACAACTTCCGACATGTTACTCATCCAATGTTAAAAATCTTGTGTCGATGAAAGATTTGAAACTGGTTGGCCTTAAGTCACACGACTACAACACTTTAATGCAACAATTGCTTCCAGTGGTCATCCGTGGTGTCTTGCCTAAATATGTCAGACACACTATCACCCGCTTGTGTTTCTTCTCCAATGGGTTATGTGTTACTCAATAAAAAAAACTCATATATCAAAAATCATTAACGTATGAAGGGCATTAGGATTGTTTAATTCAAATAAGGGAAGGAAAGGCAGAAAAAAAGCTATGTGGGAAGTAGTAAAGGTATGTGTAATTATATATAACATATATTTTAATGTGTATATTTATCATTAATAATTGTCTCTAATTACCATAGGCGCCTCGACAACAAGATGCTAAACAATGTGGTTATTATGTGATGAGATTTATGAGACAAATTGTTAAAGAGGTTAAAATTATCGAGAGAGATTCACTACAATCAATAGTAATGTTATCTTGCTTATTTCAAATTATTTGAAATAAACTATTTAAAATTTGCAAAGTCAGTGTTGATTGTTTTTTTATTAACATAATATGTGTGTGTTTACAGTTCACACAAGCGGAGTACTCTCGGGAAGAAATTGATGAGATGCGTTTGGAGATGGCAGAATGTACATAATATCATATTTATGAGTAGGTATGTTCAAGTTTATGTATGTTTATTATCTTGTTTTAGCTAAAGTGAACAAAATTTCTTAAGTGGGTTTTTAACGAACTGTTTGTTGTTGAGTGTTGTGTTTTGTCTTTAGTTTTATATTCTTCTAATGTAAATATTCCTGAAAGTGAACAAGATTTCTAATGAACAGTTTATTTTCTTCAGCACTTACTAATTTCTTTTAGCTTTTTGTATTTCTATGTTCTAACAATGATTTCTTAATTCCTCTATCAAATAGCAACTTCTTGTTTCTTTGGAATCTATTTTTAGCTATGCTTGTCTTTTCCTTCCACTGCTTAGTACATCTTATGAGATGCAATCTACCCTTGTTAGTATGACCTTGATATTTCATCTTAGCATTTTGAATCCTACCTAGAGCCATCAATGGTTTATAATTAGGATTTGTTGTGCAACGAAAGGAGGGAGAGGGTAGAGGGGAAAAGAAAGCAAAACAAAAATGTAATCAAGGTGCAATCTCTATGTTTGGCCATTTTAGGATATTTCAATATAGGAAAATATAGTAAAAAAGCTTAATGGTCATCTTGTATCATTTCTGTCGTTGGAAAGTACTACAAACTATTAAGATATATTGATAGTTACTGTCATTGCCTTTTATTTTAGATGTTACTTCTTGACCTTTCTTTGAAGAAAATTTCTTCTCTTTTATTCTCTTGGCCAACCATCCTTATTATTCTTGTGCATGTTTTGAAAATACATTTTGGCAGTGCCTTTTAAGTGTTGCCGCTATGTATGCCTAATCTTTTTTCAGAGTCTATCTAGCACGTTAAACTCATAATTCTACAAGCTTTTTTTAGGAAACATGCTGCAAATACTGACAGAGTTGCACATCAAGTTGATAGCAGAGTCCATCCACACTAAAAATTAATCCTGTAACCTTTCTTGTTGCAATATGTAGTTCTGCTTTGCAGGATGTTTCAGCTTTGCAGGTTTTGTGAATTTTAGCTTTTTATGGTGTGAGATTTGTACTCTGTATGCATTTTAGCAGGATGTTTCACTTCTTGAGCAATAATTCTGCTTTGCAGGTTTTGTGAATTTTAGCTTTTTATGGTGTGAGATTTGTACTCTGTATGCATTTTAGCAGGATGTTTTACTTCTTGAGCAATCAGCATTTACTAGAATGGATAAATCGCAACATGTAGACATGTAGTTAAAACAATAATCTCCATTTATGAGCAATAAGTTTTGGTTCATTTATAGACAATAGCTAGTTGAAGTAATTTTTTAGTTCAAATTGTTGACTGTAATTTTTTGTTTATATTTCGGCCAACTGTTCAATCTGTTCATAGCTCACAAAGATCCTAGACAAAATCCAATTACTTTTTCCTACAATAGAATCTACTCGACCAAGATATAACCCTGGGATACAAGTGTTGTGCTCTTTAAACAATTAAATTGAGAAAGACAAGCTACTTCTTCAGTATTGTGCTAGTAATTGTATTTTGTCCCAGTCTCAAGACGACAATCATTTTGAGTGTAGCTAGTAGAAGTAAACAGATCGTTGGCTTCGAGGTCGGCTAGCTATGTTGTTTTAAATTTGAATGTCACTATCTACTTTAAAACAGAACTAGTTTTTAATTTGATATTTGTTTCTCCTGTAAATACTAACATCTACTTTGTAGTTAAATTCTAATGTTTTGGTTGAATCTATTGTTTTGGTATGAGTTTGAAATCATTAGTCGAATTTGGACATGGTAAAAGAAAAATAATAATTTTGTAAATATATAAAATAATAATTTTGTAAATAGATATTTTTATTTTTTTTATTTTAAAAAGACAACGCTTTTAAAGTGTTGCAAAAATGTTGTCTTTGCAAAAAATAACAATGCTTTTAAAGCACTGCAATAGTGTTATCTTTGCAAAAAATGACAACGCTTTTAAAACGTTGCAAAAGTTGTGTCTTTGCTACCAACGACAACGCTTTCAAAGCATTGCAAAATCGTTTTCTTTACAAAAAAATGACAATGTTTTTAAGGAGTTGCAAAAGCATTGTCTTTGCTACAAACGACAACGCTTATAAAGCGTTGTTGTTGAGCGGACTTTTAATAATAGTGCTTTTAACAATGCTTTTTCAGACACATAGACAACGCTTTTAAAGCGTTGTCTATCAGTTTTTTTTCTTGCAGTGAAACCTCCTAAGAGACGAAGAAGCCTCGTACAAGCAAATATGAGAAATACAACAAGAAATACAACAAGAATAAAGAAATGAATATAACAATGAACGACCTTTGCTCTTGATCTCTTATTGATGTGGATTGTCTCTTGATACTTGGAAAGTGCAATAACATTTGTCTCCAAGAAGCTTCAAGAATTGCAAAGAGTGTGGAGAAGAAGATTTTTTATTTGAACACGATGAAACCCTTTATGCCTCGCGATCTAGGGTTTCCGATCGATTAGACTTACGCCTAATCGATTGTCATGTCAAATCCGAGCAAATCCAGCCATCCAAACCTCGCAATGGCTCCTTTCTGCTTCTCCCAATCGATTAGCTCTTTTTGATCGATCACCTAATCGATCAAGAAGGCATCTGTTCTCTCGTGATAAAATTCATAATTGATTGAGTGCCCTCTCAATCGATTCACCACTTTCGCGAGGAGTTTACGAAAAACTCGCCTCAATCAATTACCCAATCGATTGAGGATGCTCTAAATTGATTGCCCAATCGATCTAGAAGTCCACTATTCTCACGAAATTCGCCTCAATCCATTACCCAATTGATTGGCTTCCGGCTAAATCGATTAGCCAATCGATTCATCGTGCCTCTTCATGATAGCACTCCTAATCGATTCATTGATTGATTGAACTTGGGTCAATCGATTGCTCCAACCCTAACTTACTTAATCTGAGTCTAGAGTTCTCTTGCCTAATATTTCGATCAACCGTGACTTGTTGGGACTTCCTTACCAAGTGTTCGGTCAACCTTTTAACTCACTTAGACTTTGTTAACTTCCCATTGGACTTCTGATCACCAAGTGTAGTCCTCCTTAATTCACTTGGACTTTCCTCTGCCTAACCCTCAAATTAGGACTTTCCTTTGCCAACGTACGAACCTCCTTGACCCACTTGGAATTCCCTTTACCTAATCGCAGTTAGGACTTTACTTTGCCAACGTGCAATCCTCCTTGACCCACTTGGACTTTCCTTTGCCTAATCGTAGTTAGGGCTTTCCTTTGCCAACGTGCAGTCCTCCTTGATTCACTTAGACTTTCTTTTGTCTAGCCACAATTAGAACTTTCTTTTGCTAACAAGTGGTTCTCCTTAACCCACTTGGACTTTCCTTTCAGATATTTTCTAAACATATTGTTCAAACATCAAAACCCAAGCTCGAATCCACTCGGGTTTAGTCAAATTGGTCAACCTTGATCCAAAGATAATTGCACCAACAATCTCCTCCTTTTTTATTTTTGACAATATGTCTAAGTTAAGCTAACCCATTAGCCCAAATATCATGCCAAATGCATGAATATGGATTTCTAACTTAAACTCCACATTTTCTCCTCCTTCGACACACATCAAAAACTTTTCACCTTAAGAGCCATTAAGTTCAAAGGAAATCAATGAAAATCCTATACCTTTCATTGTATCCTATGCTCAACCTTGAGCATAACTCCATCACAATGAAGATTTCCAATCTTTTATTGTTTCCAATACTCATCCTCGAGTATTCATAATAATGAAGGTTCCCTAACTTCCATTATTTCTTCATCCTTATATAAAAAAATCATACTTTTAATGATTTAGAGTTCTTAAACCTTTAGGAAACTCAAAATTGAAGTTTTGAGGTTCAAAATTCAACTTTAAAACTAAACCTCTCCTAAACTTCAAGTTAGTCCCTTTTAATCATTCCTTTCTTATTTTCATTGAGAAAATTATCCTAATGTACTTATACAAGTATTTTAGAAGGTTAGGAATGGTTAACTTGACTAAACATGACTTAATAGACTGAAATCAGATCACTTAAACTAAAAATAGTCTTCCTAATCGATTGGTTTTAGCGACCAATCAATTCTAGTATGTCTTAATAAATTGAAGTTGGGTTTCAATCAATTATTGGCACCTTAATCAATCAGTTGATTGATCCAGAGGGATTTTGCTCATGAAAATCTCATTATTAATCGATCATCTGATCGATTAACATGTCCCAATTGATCACCTGGGTTTCTAATTTTCTGAAATGAATTTCATACAAAAATTCAGAAATCCCTAAATAATTCTAGGATTTTTCTAAAATTCATGAAATTTTACATGGACATTATTTATATCATATACTATCAGGGAAAAATAATTTTCTATGAAAATAACTTTCATTTTCAAATATTGATACAAAATTAGAAATCATTGAAAACTTCAATGTTTCACCCTACTTTGTATCCAACTAATCAATGGTGATTCCTATCAAAAGCTAAACTTTACCAAGGTTTTTCAAAATGATTTGAAATGATTTTCAAAACAAATTTCCAACCATGATTTTTTGAACTAAATGCACATAACTTGTATACTTGCTTTCCCAATAATTGGACTTCACATAATCTTATGATTTGATAATACTAAAACTCTAAAAAGATGCACTAAATCAACATCTTAAGTTTTATTCATCTTCCTAGTATCTAACTTATATCTAATGTATCTCAATACATAAATAAGTCAACCTTATGATTTTTGTGAGATGTAATATAAGTTTTCTCTAGACTAAGGGATCATGCATTTCTAACTAAACATTTAAACTTTGATTATCCAACCTAGGATATCAATTGATGTCATTGCCCTTTGATGCATGGAAATGACTATGACATATATCAAAATGAAAAAAAAATAAAAGAAAAACTATTATAAATAATGATACAGGTATGACATGACATATGATATATGATATTTTTCATAATAAATATGAATGCAAAATATAATATCATGGCATATGATAGGGTACACAAAATATGATAATTTTAGCATAAATAAAATGCATAGATTCTCTATCTAAGTATCACTTAACTAATCGCTAAATTAAAAATAAACTTAAGTTGTCCTTACCTCCCAAGAAATGTCAAAATCCTAACTTAATATTTCTTTGACTTTAAACCAAATTGTGCCAATTTAATCATTAATTTCTCAAAAATATTGACACACTTTTACTTTTCGAGAGTAAAGATATAAACCTTCATTTTCAATATATAACACTATCTTAAAATACCCCAAAGTACCAAATTTATTATGGTTGGATTAACCACCCTTCCATTTAGAGTTGACACACTCTAAATCCATCTAGAGTGTAGAGAATACACTATTAGGAACTCAAAACTTATTGGTACTCCTTGGGTGTTCTAAATACTCACTAGGGATAACTTCCCTGGATACCTTCTTGATGGCCTTCCTAGCCAAGCTTCATGGAAGTCTTAGTCACACTAGTCTCCTCTATGTCAACTCTAGAAATGCATTCCCTTGTAAAGTAAGCAGTGGAATAAAGTAAAAACAAAAATAAAGAACACGTCTCTTTTTTATTTAGTTCGGAGCCCAGCCAACTCTTACTCCAAGGTTTGTAATCGTCGATCACTTTTGTTGAACAATCCACTAAATGATAAACTAATATTACAAATGAGAGTACAATATGCAAGTAAAAGTAAAGTATACTAACAATGATAAATCTAAGAAGTAGTGCAGGTTGTCGGAAGCCTCTTGGCATCATAGTAGTTGCAGCTTGCATGAGCAGAGAATGAGTGCAATAGTAAATTTAAAAAAAAGGAGGTTATTTTGGCTCAAAGCTCGAGGGTTTTTTTTATAGGGCTCATTCTGTCGATTGATAAAGGGTCTCATCGACTGAACCTAACTATCGACTAATTCATCTATCCATCGACAAACCCACTGTTGCTTCCTTGTTTACGATGATCTGATCTGTTCGATCACAGAAATCTCGTTGTTTTATCGAGGGAACAAGATCTTTCCGTCGGCTGAACCTTATTTTCCCTATTTGCTCAGATCTGATCCGCCTGATCCTTAAGATCACGACTTCAATCGACTGATAAGGTTTTATCTATCGACTGAACAACTTTTTCCCTTTTCTGTTCTTATTCGAATTTCATTGTTATGATGTTTCTTTGATTCGTCGACTGAAACATTTGTTCCGTTGACGGAACCTCATTTTTGTAAAAATAGTGCTAGTAATAATTACCCTGGAAAACAGAGTTAGAACATAAATATGTAGAGCAAGATTAGTGTTAAAATAGTATATATGAATGAGATAGTAATGACTGTCTTGATCTCAACTTAGAAACCTCCGTTAGTTTCTTTAGTTGGATCAATACCTAAGGTTTGTCCCTAATGTGGCACGACCTCACTTCACTACATCCAATAGTTTACCTCAACTCACCTGCCAAACATCGGGTCCTCCAGATCTGTATGGACTTTTTCTGCTTAGTGTATGATTATCTGATTCACTAAGACTTTTCCTACAATACTAAATTAGCACAATAGCAATGATAGTAATGCAAAATAGTATTAGTAATAAGGTTTATCAAAATTTGCTGGTTCGGTCGACCATGCACGATCAATCGAAAACCATTCGGTCATACATGCTTAGAGTTCACTCCTTCAAGGCTTCTCATTACCTAGGGTTATCTTCTCGTAGTATTTTCCATTGCATGGCTTCACTTACCGGACTTTCACTACCTAGCTTTACTCACTAGGGTCTAGCTTTACTCACCAGGACTTTCATCACCTAGGTTCACTCACTAGGACTTTTACTTGGAGTTTACTCCTCCAAGACCTAGGGTTACCTCCCCCTAGTTACCCCTCCTCCTAGGGTTTTCCTCTTTACCTAGGGTTACCTTCTCCTAAAATTTTCCTCTTGCCAAGTATCAGGTTACCTTGACCTGCTTGGACTTGCTAGTCACTCGGTAGACTACTTACCACTTGCAATCACTTATTAGTCATCTAATCAATCTTGACCTGACTAGACTTATCACTTGACTAGGTCAACCTTAACCAAGCTCCATTAAACATATTGTAAGACATTAAAATTCTGGAGGTCGATTACACCAACATTAATGGCTTCTTAGGCTTCTTAGAAGCCTTAACCATGTTGATCTTCTTAAGATTAACTCTAGAGATAACTTCCATTATAACCTTGGCTTGAACTCTATGGTATAAAGGCACATTCTTCTTGGCTTTTGTTTTGTATAACAAACCTCTCTTGCCATTGAATGGATATTGTTCTTCTAAACCTAGGTTTTGCTTCTTAGGCCCTTCGACACTAATTGTCATTTTCTTAAGGGTCTTCTCCAATTTATCAAGTCTTAACCTCAAGACTTGATTTTCTATACTTAAATCCTCAAATTTAGATTTTTTCTATTATTCTCTTAGACACATTTCTTGTTAGGCACATATTTAACTTGTTGCGGTTTCTTGCTTAAATCGTTATCTATCTTCCTAATCTTAGGTACGATAGTCCTAACACGAAATGACTTGAAATTATCTTGCATATCAAAGGGTCGATCTCCTTTAGTTTCTCCTTATCCTTTGGTGCCACTTGTATTTTCTTCTTCTCTAATTTAGGACACTTACTCTTATAGTGTCTTTTTTTCCTACACTCAAAACAAATAATATGATCTTTATTTTTACAAATTGAAATTTTTATACCTTTACTTGTAGACGTGACACATGACTCTTCTTCTTTTGACCCGAAGGTAGAAGCTTCTTCTTGCTCCGGTGCCAATGATTGACACTCCCACTCAATCCTTGAGGTGGATGGCTCTTCAAATATTGAGTATCTCTCAACATCTGAATCCTTATGCACATGAAACAAAGAGTTTCCTTTTTTTCCTTTGTCGTTACTTTCCGTTAAGGATGAGTCTTTATGAAGTTTTGTCAATTTGCTCCATAGCTTTTTTGACATCTTGATATTCTCCAATTTTGCATAATAGAGTGTTTGACAATAAATTAACCAATAATTTAGTTATCTTATCATTTTCCTCGCTCCTCTTAACTTACTCCTCGATCCATTTATTATTTGAACCTCTTGGGGCTTCAAAAATCTCAATTATAGCAAACCATTGCTCTATGTCCATTATCAAGAAGCTCTCCATTCTTGATTTTCATATATCAAAGCTTCCCATTTGGAATAATAGAGGTGCCCAGAAATCAAATCCGAGTCCATCTTTGAAATTATTTTAAAGTTGAGCTCCTTTAAAGATAAGTTCTTTAACTTGTTGAAATTTAGAGCTTCAAGCTTTAAACTTCTTCTTCTTCCTCTAACTCGTTGCTCTCTTGATGATTAGTCCAATGAAAAGCGGCATCACTCTTATACCACTTGTTATAACACTTTTGGAGCTAGAGGAGGGTGATTAGTTCTAATAGCTTCATTGATGATGATTTACAGTAAAAAAACTCAAAGCAATGCTAACAGCCTTGATTTTACTTAGTATCCATCTCCTTGAGGTGACTAATCCAAATGTCCACTCTCCTCACTCACAGTACACTATGAAAACCTCCTTCTAGGAGGCGGAGAAGCCTCGTGCAAGCAAATATAAGAAATACAACAAGAATAAAGAAATGAATACAACAATGAACGACCTTTGCTCTTTATCTCTGTTGCTGTGGATTGCCTCTTGATACTTGGAAAGTACAACGACACTTGTCTCCAAAAATCTTCAAGAACTGGCAGAGAGTGTGGAGAAGAAGATGTTAGAGCAATCTAGTGACCCTAGATTTTGATGTTTGAGCAAAGGTTTAAGTTAAGTTTATTATTGTATTTGATATGCATTGTGAGTGTGCAGGATATAGGTACAATAAGGAAAATCCAAGTGTGATCTTGGCAAAGGAGGAAAGTCCAAGGACGAGTCTTGGCGGTGTAAGTCCAAGCATATAGTCTTGGCAACGTAAGTCTAAGTGTGACTTGGCAATGGATGAAGTCCCGGAGGCGCGACCTCTTGGCAAAGGAAGACCCGACAATAATGACAAGGCCGATAGAAACTCCAGAAGGCAAGACGTGAAGGATGGGGAGGTATCCGAGGGACGCAATGCTGATGGAGGAGGCTAGAAGGCTAGGTCTAAGTTGGTCGGGCGAGGACGAGTGCTGAGTGAATGTACTCAGGGGTTAAATCATAGGATTAGGGTTCTACTGTAACATTACTGTAGCAGTCGACTGGTACTTTCATCAGTAGACTGGTAGCTGATCGTTAGCTTGTAACAGTCGAATTTCACTTAGGACCAGTCGACTGGTAGTTGTACCGGTCGACTGGTGGTAGGGAAAACAATAGGTGTTTTCCTCCCGAGCTCTATTTAATAGAGCTCAGGGTGCTTGGCCAAGGTTGACGAAATTAGTAGAGTAGTGGTTAACCCTAATTAGAGTCTCCAAGTGGCCAAGTGATCTAGCGTGCTTGTACGAGGTTGTGGCGATGTTTCTCCACCCACAAGGAGCTACATGAGCTAGCCGGAGGTTTTTCAGAGAGTCATCCACCGACGGATCGGGATCATCTACCTTATGGACAGTTGTGGAGTAGGAGTTTTATCTCCGAACCACGTTAAATCAACATGTTAGGTTTGTTTTCTCTTGTTAGTATTTGTTTTTGTATTCCACTGTGCATACTAGCCATTGTAGGAAGCAAACGTTGGATGAGTCACTATTCACCCCCCCCCCCCTCTAGCGGGCATCAAGGTCCCAACAGAAGATGTTTGATTTAAACTCGATGAAACCCTTTATACCTCGCGATCTAGGGTTTCCAATCGATTGGTCTTATCCCCAATCAATTGTCACGCCAGATCCGAGCAAATCCAGCCATACAAACCTTGCAACGACTCCTTTCTACTTCTCTCAATCGATCACATGATCAATTTGTAGGACCCGTGCGACCGACAAAAGAGGGGTGAATTGCTTGCAAAAAATAAAGTTAAACTCTTCTCAATCTTTCAACTCAGATTAGTAGCACAATTAAATTAAAACAATTGAACAACTAATAAAATAAAAGAGACTAAAGAATTGCTTGGTTACAACCTAGGTGGTTGATAATCTAAGGTAAGAGAAAGCACTAAAAAAGTCTGCTTCGTGTAGGCGGAGAAGTCTCTTACACTCGTTGAATGCTCAGAAATGTGCTAGGAAATGAATACAAAAGTTGTTGTTAATTTCCTAGGTTTAGGGGTCTTTTTATAGCTCCGGAAAATGTTATCCGCGGCTTGAAGACGCCTTTAAAGGGGCCCAAGGCATCTTCCATCGGATAAACTTTATCCCCCAAGATAAAACATTATCCTTGGGTAACGGTTAGGGAAGACACCTTCTATGCCTGGAAGGTGCGTTCACACTATTCATCAAAGGTGCCTTCCATGAGGCAGATCAGATCCCATAAGCTAATCTCTTTGCCTGGGTGATGCTCCACTAACCAGGGTTGAGCTCACCTGAATCCAACTCCGACCTTCTCCTCGAGCAGCCTCCTACTCGGCTTCTCATCCCTCAGACCGCCGCACGCGTCCTTCTCGTCCACTAATGTACTCTTCCATAGCATCTCATCTTTTAGATGCATCGAGATCATCAGCTCCTTTCCCGTGTCATCCTTCTCGCTAGTTGTGTCTTCCGCTTGACTTCTTGTATTCCTAAGCTCTTGCACACTTAGACATAAGAATCAAATACAACATGACCTAACTTAACTTGGTTGACCACATCAAAACTACTATAGGATACTTATACGATTAAGCTCTTCTTGATTAATCCCTTAATCAATCAAGAAGTTCTTTATGCTCTCGCAATAAGACTCATAATCGATTGGACGCCTTCTCAATCAATTCACTACTTTCGTGAGAAGTTTGCAAAAATTTTGCCTCAATCAATTGAGGATGCTCTGGATCGATTGCCCAATCGATCCAGAAGCCCACTGTTCTCATAAAATTCACCTCAATCGATTATCTAATTGATTGGCTTCTGGCTGAATCGATCAACCGATTGATTCACCGTGCCTCTTCGCGACTGCACTCCCAATCAATCCATTGATCGATTAAACTTGAGCCAATCAATTTCTCCAACCCTAACTCACTTAATCTTAGTCTAGGGTTCTATTGCCCAACATTTCGATCAACTATGACCTGTTGGGACTTCCTTACCAATTGTTTGGTTAACCTTTTGATCCACTTGAACTTTGTCAACTTCCTATTAGACTTTCAATCACCAAGTGAGGTACTCCTTGACTCACTTGGATTTTTCTCTGTCTAACTCTCGAGTTAGGACTTTCTTTTGCCAACGTGCAGCCCTCCTTGACCCATTTGGACTTCCCTTTGTCTAATCGCAGTTAGGACTTTCTTTTGCCAACATGCGGTCCTCCTTGACCCACTTGGACTTTTTCTTGCCTAACCATAGTTAGAACTTTCCTTTGCCAACGTGCGGTCTTCTTTGATCCACTTGGACTTTCTTTTACCTAACTGCAGTTAGGACTTTCAGTTGCTAATATGTGTTATTTGATCCACTTGGACTTTCCTTTGCCTAACTGCAGTTAGCACTTTCCTTTGTCAACGTGCGGTCCTCCTTGACCCACTTGGACTTTCCTTTCAGATATTTTCTAAACATATTGGCAAAACATCAAAACTCAAGTTCGAATCCACTCAGATTTCGTCAAACTGGTCAACCTTGATCTAGAGACAATTGCATCAACAATCTCCCAACATCGACCAACGGCATTTAATCAAGACCCGTAACCCATACCATTTAGTTCCTCATTTAAAAACTCCTGTCATCCCTAGTTATTTGACAATTGACTATAAATTAATCCCGTAATTTACCTCCCTTCACGTAACTTGAGTACAGACTATAAGAAATACTTAAGACGAACGCAATCATCTTTTACTACCATAATTCCTCATTTAAATCACTTTCACCGTTCAAATCATCCACCTTCCAAACAGACTTTCATTCATCATGTTTGTTATCCTTTTTTATTTGAATGGTTTGTGTTACCTCCCAATCATAGTATATGAATCTATAAAACCGACCCCGCAGGGTACGGTACAGTGGAAAAGCAACGAGGCTCTTTTCCATCAACGAGAATTTGAATCTCATGTTAGCTCTAATATCATGTTGGCCATTTTCAAACACCTATCGAGTTCAAACCACTGGTGTAGTTGGGAACTCTATGTGGCGCACCTGTGCTTTCCAAATTTATTTGGTGCCTCGTAAGTAGGACCGGGTCATCCACCTCTAATTTAGTCGGATAGTAAGAGATAAATACTGGATTAAAAAAATATGAATCTATAAAGCAGAATTCACAAGTATGAAAATCGTAATAAATACCTTCTGTAATAATTTACACTGTAGCATATGTCATGAACTGAATGCTAATATTGTGTTCCTTTTGAGAATAGCATTCTACCCAACGTACATAGGGTTATACTGAAAGCATTGTCTTTGTCATCAATGGAATAGCACTTGGATTCCACACATGATGCTTCTCATTGATTAAATCAGATTTTTGGTTGTTCAGAACAACACCTCAACTACTAGGACCCGTATTGACGGGAGCTTTTGGTTGTTCAGAACAATACCTCAACTACTAGGACCCGTATTGACGGGAGCTTGCACCGGACTAAGTTCTTTCAAAGCTACGTACACATTTTTCGGCTCTTTTTATCCATTCTCTCAAAATTGGATTCACTTTTTCTGGTACCTCATCATGGGGGCAATGACCTGAAATGACAATAATCAACACTGTATCGGCAAAAAAAAATTTTGCAAATATGACCTCATCCAGTAAAAAAAAAAATCTAACAGAATCATGACATAAAAGAAGAAAGATTTAAAAACTAAGATGGAAATAGAGAAAGTTAAAATATCTGCAAATAAAAATGTATATGAATTCATTTTACATCATAAGTTTTGCGATGTTACCTGCATCCAATTCACTGACTGTAGCATTGCTGCAATGTGATTTGATCATAGACAAGAATGCTTCAGATTTGGTCAGTGGGTCTTTCATCCCCTGAGTTTGTTGAGTGGAAGATTAATCATCAGCTGATAAATTAATTTGCCATGTGAATCCTTCGTTCATGACACTTACTTGTATGACCAATACCTCTCCCCCAAAAGAGTTGAGTAGGTAATTGAGTGGAATGGACAGGTTGAAGTTGACGACACTTTCCAGAACAAAAGCTACACCAGGATCAAATGACTGGCTTTGGTTAAGGAACAAAGAGATTGCATGATTTAGTATCTCAAAACCTATTCATCCCTAGTTCATGTATCCACTCTTAATCAGAAGCATTATCGTCTTATGTCATGTCAACAGAACGTGTGTACTTAACGCATCCAAGGACATAGTAAAATAAAGAATAAGGAAGCACTTGAATGTAAAACATGATCAATGATGATGACTATTACCTATTGATATGAGTCAGAAAGTCTCTATTCACTAATTTTTTCAATACATGCACAATTGTAGTTTCAACGCCAAAGTTGAATCTAATGAAAACCCACCTACCTTCAAGACCCACAAAAAATTAATTTACTAAGAATTTAAGAAACAGAAATATTGTATTGTATTGTTAATGGAATAGCCACTTGTACAGACATAGGACTCTACACGTAGTTATAAACCTAAAAGTACTAAAATGGAAACAGCATAATAACCTCTTAACCCTAATCCTCTCAACACTCACCCTCAAACTAAACCATAAACATCAGCAAATAACAAATAAAAGAAAGCACTCGAGGTCCAAGAGGAAAGGACAGCTTAACCTTTTGCTAGACTTAAACAACCTGAGAATAGATTATTTTCACTGTTCAGATCACCACTAGCATTCAATCCATATACACCATGTAAATAGGATAGAATAAGATAATACTTTAAGTAACAAAAATCTCTAATCCAGCCCACATCAGCAATGTGCAACAGACTGGAGAAGGGAATCACCCGATGAGGATCCTATGGTTGACATGGTACATCAGCAGCATGTGAACATAAGAGAAAAATTGGTTGAGATTAAAAGAAGAAAAAAAGGAAGGGAAAAGCTCAAAGTCCCCCTCATGTTGTGATCCAAAGAAGGTCAACAATAAAAGTGCCTTTCAGTTGGTCAACAATAAAACTGAAAGGCACCCTCCTTATGCATTGATAAGGAGTGGCAAAAAGAAACAACATAAACTTTCTAATGAACCCTCCAATGCGTGATAAAATTTTCTTGCATCAAAACTTTAGTTGGATAGCTTGCTAGGAAAGCAGTCATGAAAAATCTGAAAGAGATGGTTCCATTGGAAAACTAATAAAGAAGCATTTCAATGCCACGGAGTACAAAGTCACTGACATTTCAGATAAGTTTTTTTAATAAATACAGAAATAGTAAAGAATTGTAACTTATTGCAACCTCTAATTTCAAAATCTCAGGCAAACCATCAGTTAAGTTCAGCACACTACAGGTTTTAGAGAATCCTAGTCATGATTTATCAGATAGTACATTCCAATAACAGAAAAAACATTTTAAAAAAAAAAGACCAGGTAAAACTAAGCCAGATGGAGTTGATTACAACTAGTAAAAATTGTACAAGGATACAGCCCTGAGAATTTCACCAATTAGCCAACTGTCTGCCCGTTCGACCTTCTGTATCAAAATAATGGTAAGATTCAAACCAAATGTCACTTTAGTAAAACAAAGATTAAGGTTAACTATGAGAATCATGCATAAACTATAGCATAAATTCCAGTTTTATACATGATTTTTTTCTTATTAAGTACCTACCAGTAATTCAGTAAATAAACATGCATGTATATGAAAAATTACAAGAAGAATTTTCCCCACTCTAAAATGATATCAAAGTCACCAATTCCAGGGATTCCTTGCGCATTGTTTGTATTTTCTATTGTTCTTCCTTGAATGTTATTTGCCTACACATAGACTATGTCCTCCTAGGTTATTACCTTTTCTTCACAAGCACAAGGATCACCTTGTCTTTGCTCACGGGAGCAATCATCACTTAGTCTTTATTTACACACAAAACTCATGAACCGTGTCTCACCTCATCTAAGTGGCACACTTCTATCTCGTCCTTGCGCTCACTCACACCATTTATATTTGTGCATGCTAAATCTAAGCAATCAGATTCATAGTTATTGAGGAATTTATTGTCCCCCATACGCAATGAGAGTTCCTGATTGTCTTTTCCACATTCACAAAACCAATATGCATGTAAAGGTGTTGATGGGGCATTTAAAGGTGAAATGGACAAAACCTAGGACAAATATTAAACACCTCTAGGGCCATGTTAGCCTCAATATAACTCTAGATGAGTCATGCCAGCCTAGAACAACCCGAGTTGGTACTACCTATGGCCTAGCAAGTGCTTGAACACGAGTTTCCTACGTCGTGCTCGACATGCATAAGGCCCAAGCTCACCCATAAAGCACAAATCTAATAATAAAAATATATTTTTTAAAAGTAATTTATAAAATAAAAAATTTACACAATAACATAAAAATTTATTAAATAATTTTAAAAAATTAGTTACAAAAAATATTTTACAAACAAATTTATTAATATTTTAATTGTTTAAAAAAAATAGTTAGCAATAAAATGAGGATTTTCATATAAATACTTTATGAGCCTATAAATTGGTTATGGCTTCACACGATAGACTCCGTGTCGGTCACAACACATTCAGATTAGGGTCACATCATTTAATTAATTTGAAGTATTTATTTGGTATAAAGATTGCTTGTTCAAAAGGAGACGATATCTCACAATGGAAGATGTGTTTGGCATGTTTAAGTCTATATGTTAGGAGCTAAGAAAGTTGAAACTTTCATGATTCATAATGTCAGGACAAAGACACGAAAAGATATAATCTAATACAAAGAAGTATTGGAACTTAGTTGGAAAATTGAGGTACCATATAATCACCAAATCTGTCATCTCATTCAATGTGAGTGCAATTGATCAATTTCTTAAACTCCATGTCATGATCATTAGGAAGCAACTTTAAAGATTTTGCAACAGTGTTACAATGTTCCAGGAAAAGGTCTCTAGGAGCAGGTTTTCTCTAGGATAGTAAATCCACATAAGTTACTATGTTCTTGTGAGAGGTAATATGAGATCTTAGACAAGCAAGAAGCAAACTATTATGATCAAGTGAAGAGGAAGAATAAGGGCTATTCCTCTAGCTATATATGAGTTTATTAGGCTTAGACAGTCGATAGCCAAGTTCAAAAATATCCCTGGCTAGTTGATGTCTCAATGAAGTTATATTGGGATAATTCGGATGTTGTGAACATAGTTTTCAATTACATATTTCATAAATCATATATAAATAGGTTGGCAATTACTTTATAAGTAAAAGATGCAATATAAAGAGATCATCTTTTTATTTGTTAACTCCAATGATCAATTAGCAGATTTCTGCCCTCGGCTTGGTGCAGCGGTAAAGACATTTGGTGGATCTCCACAGCATCGCAGATCAATCCTCGGCTAGAGCATGTTTATGCTCTATTTGATGGAAAAGCATGAAACGCAGCATGAAGTATGATTACCCATGGGTCTGGGCCCACTTGTGGAGCGCCCATGTTGCGAACACAACGCGAAGTACAATTACCCATGGGCCTAGGCCCACTGGCAGAGCGGCCGTGTTACAAGTCATGGTTGCGTACTCAAGTGGAGCATGACTCTCATCAGCAAGAAGTGACCTGTGAAGGTTGGCTACCAGTGTCCAACAACGCAAGCACTTCTCGGATTTACCCAAGTGGCCAATAGGAAACTTCCGTAGGGCTGGGCCGCCCGCTAGAGTCGGATATATGGATTACCAAAAATAAATAGCAGATTTCTACGTGAGAGGTTGAATAGATTTATAACCAATTGAAATTTTACAATATTCAAAAGCCAACTTGAGGGGGAGGGTAAGAGACCATTTGTAAATTATTAGAAATTCACTTAAATTAGGTAAGTACACAGGGATCTATTTATAAAGTTACAGTAAGGTAGTACATAGATAGGTGAAGGGTGAGATCAACAGTTATAAGTTTTCACACTTTACAGTTTTGATCAAGTCCATAACCTTATATAAGTTTTTCAATTTCACTTAAAAGAATACGTATTAACAAATGAAAGACCGTTGACTGTTGATAGTAGCATTTAATCAAAATATTTTTTCAAGTGTATAGATATATATATTTTATTTTAATTTTATTCTTCTCTCCCTCTTCTTCTCTTCCGCCTCTCTTCCTCCTCTTCAAATACCTGTGATAAACCTTGCTTTGCTCCTCTTCATCATCTTCCCAATAACTTGTTGTCCACCTCCTCCCACTCCCTCTTGCTCTTCTATTCCCACCATATCTTCCTTTCCCATTTCTTTCCTAATTCATTGTGGTTTTCTACCATCATTACAAGGAACGAAGAATGATAAATGGGTGATAGGAGCACGTGAGTAAGCAAATAGGAAGGAGATGTCAGTAGAGTGCAAGGAGAAATCATGGGAGATTGAAGAGAAATACAATGGAGAGGAAGAGGACAAAACCAGGAGCACTTCTTCATAGAGGGAAATGGTGGGAGAGGCGAGAAGGGGAGAGGGAAGAGGAATAGATGAAAAGAAAGAAAGATTATATAGGAGTCGACTTAAAGTGAGCCATAGGAGATAGAAGAGGAAGGAGATGGAGAGGAAGAGAGACGAGAGAGTTGTGAGAGAGAGGTCATAGTAGTGGGCCACAAGAGAGAGGAAAGAGAAGGGAGATGTGGGAATAAAGAGAGAATAACTCAATGGACAGTGTATAAAAGGAAGGAGAAGAAGGTGGCAGGTAGTGGGCTATGAGAGAGGAGGAAGAGCCAGAGTGAGAGTGAAGAGGAGAGAGAGGGAGGGTCTAAGGCTTGGTGAAGGTAGGATGAGAAAGTGCAGCAATAGGCTATAGAAGAAAAGAAGTGGAAGAGGGAAGAATAGAGAGAGAATTTTATTTGAAAAATATGTTTATAAATATCTTTAATTATCATAAATAAAATTTTAATCAAAAATGCTATGTAAAAGCTTTTGTCTGCAGCATTAGTTTTGCTTCAGTAAAATCAATGGATATACTTGCTCGTATAAGTTCAAATATAAAAATTGAAATATATACTATATATTTGATTCTTGAAAAGCTGCCTCTAGAAATTTACATACAGTTGGATAGCACTTCTGAATTATCTGGCCAGCTCTTGACCTTAGATATAACAACAGCACTTGTGCCTGCAACCATGCAAGTGCAGATATTCTCCCTTCCTGAAATTAAAAGCATTTAAGTTGTCAGTCTCAACTCTATATTCAAGAATCTAGAGCTTGAATTTCTCAACTAGATAATTGAAATAAAATTGAAATAAAATTGAAATGGTCGTCTTTTATCATAAAGATGCATACTACTGGCAATGTTACATGTACATCATAATAGAATGGGTAATACGGTTTTGACTTTCAGAATGCTCAAGAATATTTATTCGTTAAAGAAACAGCTCAACTCATTCTGTTAGAAACAAAGGGGTTCAGTTCTCATCCAAGCACATATATGATGTGTTTGACACAACCTGCTTTTTTTCCAATTTCTAAGGCTCCATTTTTGGGGTTTAAAAAAATCCTCAGGTTAACTTATCCTTACCCATCAAATGGAGCTCATTCAGGCACATGTATGATATATCTGACATGATTTATGCTTCTTTCCAATTTCTAAGGCTCCTCTTCTTTCAGGTTTAAAAGTACTCGGGTTAATTTATCCTTGCCCACTAATTAACAATTACATATACTACTTGTCATATGAAAGTAATTTCTTTTTTAAATGACTAATTTACAACCTGGATCGACTTACATTAACTACTGGAGATGAAGAATAAGAGGGAACAATAAAGCCAGCTGTGTTTATAAGAACAACAGACTTTACTAAAGAAGGCCATAGACCTGCAACTATAGCAGCAAAATAACCTGAAAATGACAAGAGTGTTAAGAAATTCCTAGAGAATCATATCATGAAGCATGAACTCACAAGTACAAAGTACAAAAAATAAATATTATGATTCAACAGGACTCATAATTCTCCAATAAAATTGATCAAAATAAAGCACAAGCTAGGACGTACCACCTAAGGAGTTGCCAACAAGATGAACAGGTTCTCTTACAACATCAACAACAAAATCTCTCAGTAATTCTGCCCAGAATAACTCAGTATATATAATATTTGGTTTTTCTGACTTCCCAAAACCTAAAAGAGTAACAGCCCAAACTCGAAATCCACCATCAGCAATGTTGTCAATATTGCCTCGGAAATGCTCCAAGAAAGCCCCAAAACCATGAACAAGAAGAACTGCAGGGCCTTCATTGCCTGCTGCTGTGTACTATATGGAAACTTATTTTAGATGAGAAGAAACATAGAAGCCTAATCAACCAAAAAATGAAATGCAACCCAGCATAAACATACTTATCAAAAGTCAAATGTATTATAAAAAAAGACAAAGAAACAGAAATTCCAAATTGTAAATTTAAGTTTATTATTGGACTCATCAAGAAACAGATTTTCTAAACTTAAAAAACATAAAGTGGTGCCTTGACCTCCAATTTTCATACAAGCATATTATTATATATTCCCACACGGCACATGCAGTTTTTACATAAATGTGCAAAAGCTCCAAAGTATTTTGGTCGAGTCTTATATCATTCTCGGGATTTCTTTGAAAAACCATAGAGATACATGTAGTCTTGACAAATTAATTTAAAGAAGAATAACATATAAAACGGTTTGTGTTTCCCCAATAACCTGAATAAAATAACTTCTCCATCTCCAAATCCTTGAGGTGTATATTTCCTCATTGCACATTTGGCTTTTCAAAGCCAGAAGTGAATACCACTGTTAGGCAGAAAATAGCGTTAGATGAATGGAAGATCTCATGTATATGTAGCATAAAGTTTCTATATTTTTTACTTTTCTCCAATCTCATAATGTAAATGTAAAAAAAAAAGAGTAAAGAACATAAATCACAATCTTTTAATGCATTTCATGGTTGATAAATCAAGACCCTACCTCCATGGAGCAAACAGCATCAATTGCTGCTGCAACTGTAGGTGCTGAATATCCAAATGGCGAGAGAAAACCTGCATTCCGTTCTTTCTCATACTTTATAGCTTCATAGTATACTCTCCTCCGAGATATAATCCCTAAATAAAGGGCAGAGCCAAATAGGGCCCTAAATGAGGCTCCCTTCCTACTTTCAGTGTTCCGCAACTTGTCATGCAACCTAATAATCAAATCAGGGAATAAAAATTGATCAAGCTCACAAAAGATTTAATGGACATCATGCTTTCAAACAAACAAAAAATACTAATGTATTTTAGGGTCTATAAAACCACGTATTGAGTCTGTTTAGGATATTGCTTATGAATAGGACATAAGCAATACAAAATCAACCAGAATTTTGCATGGCATAACAAGCTTCCTAAGATAAATTGTATTATGAACTATGGGCAGACTGACTTAACATCAACCTACCTTAACCCGGTGTAACATGAATCATAAGTTGTTAAGCAAATGAAATAGGCTTTTATAAATAAACAATTACATACTGTTGCCAATCATCTCTCGCTGTTCCCTCAAGATATCTTAAATAAGCAGCTAGAGCATTTAAGGCAACACTTGTTCCACCTTTCACATGGCTCCCTTTTGTTGTAAACATAGAACTTGAATTTTTCACTCCTAATTCATTGTTTAAATTTGTTGAGGTCAGTTCACTTTTTCTATCATGACTTTCATGTTTTTTGGTAGGATCAGTTCGTGCAACAACTTGATGTTTACTCTTTTTGAATGTGGACTGAGCTGATACATTTTTCCAAGAAATCCAGATCTTATCTGAGCGAGCAGTTGAATCATACAGATACTTCTTCACATCATTGAAAGAGGGGATTGTACCTGACAGTTAACAAAACCATTACATACTTCTCGCCATCAATAAAAATGCAAAAGCATACGCACATTATTTATACAAACCAAATTTTGAAATAAGCAATGAGATACCAGGAAACATGAGAGGATACCAAGTTTCAACTCCGTTCTCAATATGGGCATAGCTGGAGCTGGCAATGGACGAGATACTGGCAACTTCAGTTTGGTAAAGTCGTCATATGATGCTGGTAGTTCTTTCAAATTCTAGATAGATATGTAACAGTGATACAACAAATTACAAAAGAATTTAAAACTGAAAAGTAAGAAAAAGAATATCAACTAGACAACCTTAAGATCATAAAAGGGAGTCCTCCAAAAAACAAATTCAGGGTGTCCCCATGATAAAGGTACTGCACTTAGAGATGATTGAACAGCAGTGGTCAGCTTGCGAAGATCATATTCAGACTCCTCTTCTGCATATATATGAGTGGGTTTCACCTGTCACACTTAGATGAATGGGTAACCTGTATTAGCGGAGACAAATTTTGGTTTGCAGAACAGAAGAAAATCAATCTTTCATCAATCTATTAACATAGTCAGACACAAGTAGACATTATTCCTAGCTTAGCAACCTTATTTGCAACTTCCAGAATAAAATCCTCAGTGCTCCCAAAGCCAAGAAGTAAATCAGATCCTTGATTCGTGAGCATTTCTTTCAGATCTTTCACAGAGGAAAAAAGAAGCTCCAGCATCTCATCAGAAAGGCCTGCATATGAAAACAAAAAAGAAATTAAATAAATTCCTAGTGAATCATAATCCTTTATGTGGCACATGTTTTTCAAAACTCTCTCGAACCCAGGATTATCTTCAGGATCAACAAAGTTCATCGTGCCATGCTCAAATTGTACATCCCTGTTTGTTGCTTACAAGTATTGGCAAATATTTTTGGAACAAAGTTACTATTTTTAATATTACGGAAGCAGTTATTTACCCGAAGTGTACTTCCTCTGCAGCAGAATAACGTTTTGTCAAAAAATAGTGTTCCTTCGATGTTAACAGATTACTAGATATCTGGTAGAGAGAAAAAATTAATTCTTCACATCTAAATCATTCCCTTAATTCCCTTCTGAAACCTCCTTCCGGTTTTTCATCAGCGAAATCGCATTCTACAAAATGTATGTTCCAGAAATTCCTAATTAAGTGCGCCTATGAGGGAGGAAACAGAGTTAAGAGGCAAACTCGACATGGTCCGGCAATCGAAGACGTAAAGCGGGACGACAGTCTTGTGCTTGGCCGCAGCAGCCAAAAGACCCGGGTGGTCGTCAGCACGGAGATCATTCTTAAACCACACCAGAGCTGCTCCGCAACGAGCGGCGTCAGCCTGCACGCCTGCCGACGCCGTAGCCCGTATCGTGGCAGCATAGGCGGGAAGACAACGGGACGTGGCGAAAGGATGGGAAGGGAAGAAAGCAATGCAGGAGTTGGGGCGGAGCGAGAAAACAAGCGCCATGGTGGTTGACAGTGATAATCCATCAATCTCCACCGCGCCAGGGCATTGATAAACTCTAGGGTTCCTCCATGGCCGACGATTTCTGTGGTAGAGAAAAAATTTCGAGCTTGGAGTCTTTCGGCTTCCTTTCGGAGGGCTGTGGTTGGGCCACGACGAACTCTTTGGGCAGTGGTGGTGGGATAAATACGAGTAAGAGAGTTTAAATCTCTATACAAAAGAACTATAACGAAAGTAAAATTAAGGAAAAGTTTTCACAGTGGAAAAGTTTCCGTCGTTTATTTCATTAAAATTTTTCGAAAGAAAAATAACACAATTCATCCGCGGATAATTTTTGAGCCAAAATCGATCACCTCAAAATCGGAAGGAAAGCAGCGGATGGAAAAAGAAAATGACGCATGTACCCCTTTTACATTCACAAAATTACACCATATACCAAAAAAAATGACGCATGTAGCCTTTTTAACTCATAAAATTACACTATGTACCAAAAAAAATGACGCATGCATCCTTTTTGATTTACAAAATTACATCATAAGTATTCATCTTCCTCTGTTAAGATAAACAAATGTGCAAAGGAAAATATTTCTTCACCATTTCTTTTCTCTTCCTCCAAAGATAATTTTCCATAGTTAACTCCTTTCCTTTTCTTTCCTCATCCACACTCTTGAGTAAACATAGCCTAAATGTACATATGTGTGATTTTGTTTTATAGTAGGTATTTAGATTTTACGATTCCATTCAATTTACTAAATTAATTCAAGAGTATGCCGCCGTACTTCACTACCCATAGTTCAATTCCTGCACGTGTGATCCATGTGAAAATTAAATAGAAATATACCAAGCCTTTTACTGCCACACCAAATCCTGGGACTACGTATTGATTAACTTGAAAATAATCTCTCTATTTTAAAGATTAATCGGAGTAACCTTCGACACTTAAATATATCACTATAAAAAAATACAGTCTTACTGACAAAATTACCGACAAATAATAATATCCATCGGTAATGTCGAATTTACCGACGAAATAATAATTCCGTCGGTAAACAATAATATTACCGACGGAATTGTACATTTCGTCGGAAAACTCGTAAGTTTACCGACAGAATATACAATTCCGTCGGTAATATTATTATTTACCGACGGAAAATTGTTTCCGTCGGTAAATGCGCCTAAAGTAAACCTAGTGGCCCGATCTCCTTTCTTTCCACGAGCGCGGACGACAACGGCGGCTAGCTAGGGTTCCTCCGATTCGTCGGTAAGTCAAATTTCTTCGTCTCTTTCCTCTTCCCTCTTCCCTCTTCCCTCTTTCCTCGGTGGCGGCTGTGTCGGCCGCCAGCGACCCACTGGCCGAGGTGCAGGCCACCAGCAGGCCGCTGGCCGTTGTGTCGGCCGTCAGCGGCCCGTATTGATTCTTTCACAACTTCTTATCCCTTGGATACACTAATCTCGTTAGCTTCCTTCCTATATCATCCTTCTTGTTCACTTGCGTCTTCTACTAAGATTTCAATGTCTTCGATGCTTTTCATTCTTTTTAATTCCTCGAGTGCCTCATATCACGATTCATCGTACTCCACCAAATTCTGAGCCATCAAGTACTGCATGTTCCCCCAAGTCCTTACATATATCAGTAATACGAATAAGGTCTAACTCATCAACCTTGACTTGTCGAGGACTTCTCATCATTGCTAAGTGTTCAATCCTTCATAGTCCATTTGGACTTCATCAATTGTCAATAAATCGGGTTTTTAATCGATTTTTAAACCTTCTGTTCATTGTTATAGTGTCAGCAGACGACTGTTAAACCCTAGAAATCGACTGTTACCTTAATAATCAAATTGCACAATTGATTTTGCAATGTTCTTATTTGTTGCTACAGTATCAACAGTTGATTGCTAAAACTTATCAATCAATTGGTGCTATAGCAAAAATATTATAGTAAACCCTGAAGTTACTATAACAACCCACAAAGTATTGTAGCAAATCCTAAAAGCACCTCAAACCTCAATTTTAGGATTTAGAGTTCATTGGTCGATCAATATACCCTATTAATAGACTAATACTCCTGTTTCAGTCTTACCAATTTGAATTATTGTCTTGCCTAGTATCTGGTTGGTCTCAACCTATCAGGAATTCTTTTGCTCAACATTCGATCAACTTTGATCTGCCCGAACTTTCCATTGCCTAGCATCTGGTTAACCTTGATCTGCTGTGACTTCTCATCATTGTTAAGTGTTTGGTCCTTGATGACCCATTTGAACTTCATCAATTTTCAAGTGTTTGGTCAACCATGATTCACTTGGACTTCCCTTCTCATACCCAGTGCCTTGTCTTTCATAACCCACTTAGACTTCCTTCTTACCAACCCCATATTGAATTTCCAACCACCAAGTATCTGATCAACTTTATCTCACTTTGACTTTCTTCTTGCCAACTCCATGTTAGACTTCTAACCCCCATGTGTCCGATCAACTGTGACTCGAACTTTTTTCTTCTTGTTAAGTATCTAGTTAAACTTTTAACCTACATGACTCCTGCTCAACTAGCCGACATATTGATCAAAAATCTAAATCCAATTTGAGTTAACTCAAGCTTGGTTAATCTTGACTAGAGGTCAATTGCACCAACAGTAAAGTTCAAGTGAGTCAAGGTTGATCAGATACTTAACAATCAAGGAAGTTCAAATAGGTCAAGGAGGGTCGGATGTTTGATAGTAGTGAAATCTTGACTAGGGGTGAGCAAAAATTCTGTTAAATCAAACAAACCGACCAAACGACTGAATTGTAAAATTTGGGTTGGTTTATTCAGGATTTCATTTTAAAAAATTGATTAATTTGGTTAATTCAATTCAAATTTAGTTTTAAATTTTTTTATTCGGTTAAACTGATTTTTTTTACCAAACTAAATTTTTAGACCAAAACTGAATTTATTAAACAAAACCAAATTTTAAAACTTTAATTAAAAAATTCAGTTAATCCGATTTTTGACATAATTAATTGATATTTTATTGGTTTAGTTTGTTTGATTATTTTATAAAATTCAGTCAGTTTACTAGTTTGAAAAAAAAAATTATTCGGTTCGATTTTAACCGATACTCACCCTTAGTTTGACATGTTAAGGTTGACTGAATGCTAGAAGTGAAGTCTTGACAGTTCAAGATTGATCTGATGCTAGATAATGGTGAAGTTTTAGCAAATTAAAGTTAATCGGATGTTAAGAAATAATGAAGTCCCAACAAGTTAAGATTGACCGGATGTTGGACAAAGAAAGTTTCGGTAAGTCAAGATTGATTAGATATTAGGTAAATGAAGTCTTGGTAGGTTGAGGTTAACCAAATCCTAAGTAAGGCAAAAAATTCAATTTTGGTAAGGTTGAAATAGAGGTATTCGTCGATAGCTAGGTAGTTGCAATCGACTAATGAACTCCTAAACTTTGAGTTATGAGTCTAAGAGGTCTTAAGGAGGGTTGTTGTATATCAATTGACTGTTGAATATGAGTAATCAACTAATGACACTACTGCAAGGAATAGAATATTTAAAATTCAGTTGATCAACTCGATTGATCATCATTAATCAACTGATGACAATATTGTAGCTAGCGCTGTCAGATGGGTCAACCCGTGGTGGGGTGGGCCAGCTCGTGGCGAGGGCAGGCTAGCCATCTGGCGAGGTGGGGCGGGTTGACCCGTCTTCTTGGCGGGTTGGGAAATCCCCAACCCAACTATGGGTTGCAGGTTAGGCGGGTTAACCCGCGGGCCCATCAAAATTTTTTTAAAAAGTTTCATATCTTTAAAATTTTTCTTTAGAAATATTTTATCAATCAAATATATTCAGAAATAGATATTTTAAATGTAAATAGACAGAAACAAGTACTTATGTTTGATGAAAAATATTATTTTTATTTCAAAATTATAACAAAGATAGATAATAAATTGGCATAAAACTTGATTTATATATGTTTCTCAACTCGTGGGTCAACCCAAGCCCGTTGCGGGCCCATCGCACTGGTCATGGGTTGGCCCGCGGTGGGTTGGGTTGATAAAATTTTAACTCAATCCACTTAAAATTATTTGGCGGGGTGGAGTAACCCGACGAGCCCAACCTAAATTTACGACTCTAGTTGTAACGAACAAAATATTTTAAACTAGACTATACCACTTGAATGATGTAGTAATAGTCGACTATGTTAGATTATATATATTTATTTGTTTATAGCTGTCAGGGTAATTTAGTCTTTTTCCCTTTATATTTAGAATTTAAGATTTCTTAACTAAATTATATAAATACCTTATACTCTGTATTTCAATAATTAATTTTGGATTCAATAATATGGCTAGTTTTTTCTTTTACTTAATTTTTACATGGTATCAGAGCAAGGTTCTCTTTCTCCGACCTAATTTTTTCTATCGCCCCCTATTATTACTTCCTATTACTGCTACCGTCTCCTACTGTTGTTACCGATTTCAACGCCAACGCCCTGTCCTGCCGATTTCGATGCTGACAACTTGTCCTACCAATTTTGGCGTCGATATCCTTTTTTGTCGATTTCGGTGTCGACGTCCTATGCTGCTAATTTTGGCGGTGACGCTCTTTTCTGTCGATTTCAATGTTAATGTCCTGTGTTACTGATTTTGGTATTGACGTCCTTTTCTATTGATTTTGACACCGATGCCCTATGCTGCCGATTTCTATGTTTGACATCCTTTTCTGCCTCGAATTCTCTGTGTGACCACGGGTCATCCTGACACTAATTTTTACGGATCGTATAGATGTATATCCTTACAGTTTGGTTATTGTGAGCATTATTCGTTCTGTCATCATACCTGGTCCTGCAGATGCTTCATGGAATATAATCCGTATATATTGGAGCAGTTTCAACAGTTCTTTACTTCACAGTCCTCTACCATGTCAGCTTCCTCTCATATAGGTTTATCATTATTTGGTATTTTAGGTATATCTTCATCCTTATGGATTTTGGACTCTGGTGCCTCCCATCATATGTCATCTAATTTATCATCTTTCATTTTTTTCTCCCAATTCATCTATATCTATTGTGATTGCTAAAAATACTCGTATGTCATTAGTAGGTGTCGGTTCAATTGTTACATCTTGTTTATCTCTTACTAATTTTATTATATTCCAAGTCTTACTTTAAATCTTATTTCTGTTAGTCAATTATATGAGTCTAGATACCTAGTCTTTTTTCTTTATCTAATTATTATGTTCATGACCCGCAATCTCAGAGGCTAATTGAGACAGGTCGTAGGCAAGGAGGACTCTATGTTTTAGATCAAATCAAAATATCAGAAGTTGTAGCTTCGAGTGTGATTTATCATCTTTTCATCTGAATCGTTCATCTTCTGATTTTTATTTGTGTCACTCTTGTTTAGGTCATGTTTCAGCATCTCATTTATAGTTTTTAGCTTCTACAGAAGTATTAGGACCTTTAAAAAATTATGATATTTCTGATTGTAGTGGTTGTAAACTGGCTAAATTTTCTACCTTACCATTTTCTAAAAGTCTTTCTTTTTCTTCTGCTTTATTTGATCTTATCCATTTTGTTGTGTGGGGGCCCCTCTCCTATTCTTACAAAAGGGGGGTCAAGGTATTATGTTTTGTTTATTGATGATTGCACTCATTACACTTGGGTCTATTGTTGAAACCACATGGTAGTTTTGATGTAATCAATTATGTTAAATTAGGTCATGTTGTGATGTCTAAGTGTGTAGGAGCTTAGGAACACAAGAAGTCGAGTGAAAGACATAGTTAGTGAGAAGGATGATACGGGAAGGGAGTCGAAGAGCTCGGTGCATCCGAGCGATGAGGTGTTGCGGAAGAGTACACTAGTGGACGAGAAGGACGTACACGACATTCGATGGATGAGAAGCCGGAGAGTCTGCTCAAGGAAGAAGATCAGAAATTAGGCTCAGGTGAGCCCTATTTTAATTGGCCGAAATCACTCAGGTGATCGGAGTAGCGGAAGAGCTAAATGGAGCTACTAGATGCACCTTCAACAAGAGTGGAAGGCGCCTCCACAACCTTCAGGCGAAAGGGGCCTTCAATAGGGCTAAAGGCGCCTTCAAGCAACCATGGAAGGTGCCTTCGACCAGGAATTTAGTCGTTGGCAGTGGATAAACGTTTATCCACTACTGCTTCGCTGCAGGCGCATTCCACCCTGTTAAAGGTACCTTCCATCCACAAATAACTTTTCCCAAGGGCTATAAAAAGACCCCTGGACCTAGGAAATAATCAATCAACTCTTGTTTTAATTTCCTATCAACTTTATAAGTTTTCAACGAGTGTAAAAAACTTCTCCGCCTTCAACGAAAGAGATTTTCTTTTAGTCCTTTCATTGGTCTTGGATTAACAACCACGTAGGTTGTAACCAAATAAATCTTATGTCTAATCTTTTAAGTTGTTGTTTTTATTTATTATTATAGTTGTTTTTAATTAGAGTTGAAAGAACAAGAAATATATTACTTTCTTTTTTTAGGAAATTCACCCCTCTCCTACCGGCCCCACTATGCCAACATCTATCTTATGAAACATAGATCTGATTATCTTACTATTTTCAACAACTTCATTACCATTTTCAACAACTTCAGAGTTCTTGTGAATACTTAACATTCTAGTATTATAAAGTGTTTCCGTTGTGATTTGGGTAATGAATACACTTTGAATCATTTTTCACAATTACTTGTTTTTGATGGTATTATTCATCAAACCTCTTGTACAGATACTCCTGAACAGAATGATGTGGATGAACGAAAACATAGGCATCTTGTTGAAATAACCTGTTCATTTTTATTGTTTGCCAGTGTTCTTAGTACCTTTTTAGGGGAAGCAATCCTTACCGCTTTTCACGTGATTAATAAAATTCCAACCTCACACAATTTAAGTTTGTCATCTTTTGAAAAATTGTATGGGCATGCCCTCTCTATTCCTCTTTGCGTGTTTTTTATTGTACTTACTTTGTCCTTCGTCCACATGTCGAGCGTAATAAATTAGCCTCTCGGTCTACTCTTTATGTCTTTTTGGGTTCTGGTGTTACTCAAAAAGGATATCGTTGCTTTAATCCCGTTAGTCAAAAATTTTATGTCTCTCGTCATGTTGTGTTTTTTGAGCATATTCCATTCTATTCTATTCCAGCTAATTCGCATAATATGATAAAATCAAATCTACTTTGTATTGATCCTTTCAATACAAACACTGAGGAAGTTTCACCCACAGCTCCTACTGGTAGCTCAACTAAATCTAGTACTTTGGTTCCTAAAATATCCGCTCCTCATGCTCCTCCTTCTGCCACTACCCAATCATCTCCTGAGGTTGCGGATGATCCTTCTCTCCATCGTCGTCAATCCACTCATGTTCGTAAGT
This sequence comes from Zingiber officinale, assembly GCF_018446385.1. Taxonomy (NCBI): domain Eukaryota; kingdom Viridiplantae; phylum Streptophyta; class Magnoliopsida; order Zingiberales; family Zingiberaceae; genus Zingiber; species Zingiber officinale. Next base: position 141,439,419 of record NC_055992.1, read on the forward strand.
CTACTAAACTGCTAGATTTTGCTTAATCTTGTTATTCTCATTCTTTTGCTTCATTTGTTGCATATATTCATTGTCTTTCTGAGCCTGCATCCTATAGAGAAGCTGTTTGTAACCCACTTTGGCAGAGTGTTATAGCTGAGGAACTAACTACTTTGCATCAAACTCATACATGGGATTTGGTTCCGTTGCCACCAGAAAAATACACTATTAGTTCTCATTGGTTATATAAGATTAAAACTAAATTTGATGGATCTATCGAGCAATACATAGCTCATCTTGTTGCTAAAAGTTATTCTCAGAAGTATGACATGGATTATGAGAAAATATTTGCTCCTGTTGCAAAAATTATGACTGTTCGTATTCTGATTGTTATTGCTTCTGTTTATCGATAGAGAATATTTCAGATAGATGTCAAGAATGCATTTGTAAATGGTGCTCTTCATGAAGAAGTTTATATGACACCTCCTCCTGTTATTTTACACCGACCTGGTGAAGTTTGCAGACTTCGTAAAGCGCTTTATCGTCTCAAACAAATACCTCGTGCTTGGTTTGAGAAGTTCTCTACAGTGATTACTTTGCTTGGTTTTTATCCTAGTAATCATGATTCAGCATTGTTTGTTAGATGTACGAGTGCAGGTCATATTTTTTTATCATTATATGTTGATGACATGATTATTACTGGCGATGATTTTGATGGAATTACTTTTCTGAAGTCTGAGTTGGCTCGTTGTGTTGCTATGAAAGACTGGGTATACTACGCTACTTTCTAGGTATTAAGGTTGCTTATTCCTCGAAAGGTTATCTTTTATCCCAAACAAAGTATATATTTGATTTGTTTGAGCGTTCTCGTCTTACTGATAATAGAGTTGTGATACTCCTATTGAGACTAATGCTCGATATTCTCCATTTGATGACTCACCTTTGTCAGATTCTAGTTTGTACAGAACTATTGTTGGAAGCTTGTTTTATCTCACTGTGACTTGTCCAAATATTATGTATACTGTTCATGTGGTTAGTCAATTCATCGTTGCACCAACTACAGTTCATTGGGCTGTTGTTCTTCGTATTCTCAAGTATCTTCGAGGCATTCAATTTCAAAGCTTTTTATTTCCTTCTACTTCATCTCTTGAACTGCATGCATACTCTGATGCGGATTGGACTGTGATCCTATAAATCGTAAATCTACCACTTGTTTCTACGTTTTTCTTGGTGATTCCCTCATTTCTTGGAAGAGTAAGAAGTAATATATTATTTCTAAATCTTCTAAAGAAGTTGAGTATCGTGTCATTCAAATTACACGCAATTCAATTTTTCATGAGCAGACGAAACATATTAAAATTGATTATAACATTACTTGTCACCATCTTCATATTGACACAATCATATTATCTTTTGTTCCTTCAAAGCTACAAATTGCTAATATGTTTATCAAGTCATATTTTGTTTCACGCATTCGTTTCTTATCTGACAAACTCTCAATGCTTCTAGTTGTAGCATTGTGAGTTTAAGGGGATGTTAAATTATATATACTTATTTGTTTATAATTTTCAAGACAATTTAATCTTTTTCCCTTTTATATTTAAAATTTAAAATTTATTAGTTAAATTATATAAAGACGTTATACTCTATATTGAAATTTTAGATTCAATAATAATATGACAAATTTTTTCTATTCTTTAATTTCTGCGTATTAATGGTGAATAGTGATTAACTATTATACTTGATGTTAGTTAGAAAGAGACATTTTACAAGTAAAACATTTGAATTCAAACAACAATTAATTGACAGGAGCTAGTAGTTCACTATTTGGTGTTTTTTAACCTTGACTTGAAGCCGGTACAGAAGAGTTTTGTGGAAGATTTCACAGACCGATTGTTAAGGGTTTTTAGAGGAGCATGTTGCTTCATTTTCAAATCTTAGAAGACGATCCAAAAGCGATAAACTACGATCAAGGCCAAGCTTCTTTGCATAAATGTGTTTTTTTATTTCTCTTGATGTCATTCGTATATTTGTGTTTGTATTGTATTATTTGTAAGAATAGGTATTATAAGATATTTCTCCACTCTAAAAGATTTCTAATAAGGAGAAAGACTCAATGGCGGTAGCCCTAGAATTTAGCCATGGTTCATGGAGTAGAAATTAAGGATTCTGGACCATGTAAAATCGATTTTTGTTTTTTTTTCTCATGTTATTTTCCACTACATATTGATCCGTTCTAGACGAGTACACAATCAATAACTATAGACCCTCCTCCAGTGACATCATCGATTGCAACACACGTTGCCACATATGAAGATATTTTGGACTACTGTAGCTCTATATTATTTATACGAAATATGTGCAAAAATTAAAATTTCTCCTCTTATTTTCATAATCGTATAACTGTCCCATTTTTTTAAAAAAACAAAATCATCCTCATTGTCTTTTAAATAGGAATTTTATTGTTGAATATCGTAAGTGAATAAATTTAAATATGTCTTGAAATATATTTATTAATATACATGAATATGAAATATTATTTTGTAAATTATTAGCTGTCATCATAGCCAAGACCAGATTTACTACTAAAGTTGACAAATCCAACATTATGAAATTTCATGTGACAAATGATTATGAAAACTTAAAGGCTAATAATGATGTCAAAATTTGTTTATGAAAACCTTGGATTTGTCAGCGAGATGGATGTTGAGGTGAAAGTGTAATCCAACCAATGCGGTGTAATCTAACCTGCACACACAAGAATAAACATTAGGGGCCACCTGAATGACAAGTAACTAATGCTTACCTAACTAAAAGACTAAAAGTGGAAGTCGAGAACTTGGTCAATATAATATAAAGTTGAACAAAAAAACTCCCTAATGACAAACATACTTTGAAATTTATAGGTAATAATGATGAGAAATACATGCAAAGATCGGGACCATGATTCCTGAGAAATTAGATACCATTTAACTATTCATCTATTAATTTCAATGGCCACTATTAATCTCATTTACCTAATCATTAATCTTGCAAGTAAGAATCAAGGGTCGTGTAGGGACGATGTATGGATCGTGGACCATGAGCCTCAAGACACTGAGGGCCATGTAGAGATCAGGATCCGCTTTATCTTATGACCAATAACTTCATGGGGGTGATATGGGGGTGATGGTGGTTATCATGAGAAGACCTACGATGTACCACAAATATAGTCTATTATATAGAGAGATAGAGAACTCGGAGAACTGAGCTCGGTGAAGAGAGCTCAAGGAACTGAGCTAGAAGTAAAGAGCTTGAAGAATTGAATCGGAGTAAAGAGTTTGAGGAGCTAAGTTTAATTTGGAGAGTTAGAGCTCAGTTTAGGGCATCTCCTATATATGGTTGAAATTTTATATGAGTTATTTTTTGTAATATCTAATATGTCACCGCCATATTAAAAATATAAAAATATACTACTCTCTCTCAAAAAAAAAAAAAAAAAATCCTATAACTTTTATTTTTAGATTCTACATTATCATTTTTTGTTTGCACATCATTAATTAATGACTCCACCCTTTTATATATATATAGTTAATTTTGAGATGAAATAGTAGATTTGAAAATTCATTACTGCTCTTATATACAAACCTCAAACCTTGCATCTATAGGGGCATCTTCGATGAGAGGTTTTAAAGAGGTTTATGAAATCAAAAAATTAAAGAAAAAAACTCTAACTCTTATGAATGCAAGTAGGACTGTAAGCAAGTCAAGCTAAGTCAAATTTTGGGATGTTCAAGCTTATTTGATAAGATAACCAAGTCAAACCAAATCGAGACCAAAATGAACGAAGTCATTGAAATTATTGTTCAAGCTTGACTTGATTTATTTTATATGAGCTCAAACTTGGTTTAAACTTAGCTTGAGCTTGGTTCGTTTAGATATTATCAAGCTCTCAATTCAAGTTTATTTGATTGTTTGAAATTTTTACTTATTTGATTGATTATTGAGTTTAAGGGTGAGCAAAAGTTCAGTTAACTGAGTAAAATGACCGAACTGATCATTTTACAATTCGATTCAATTATTTTGATATTTCAATTTTTTTTAAAAAAAAATTGATTAATTTAGGCTATTCGATTTAGTTTTAAATTTTCTTATTCAACTATAGAGGACCTCTTCTGCATGCCTTCTCATCGGAGGTAGGGTGGCATGTCACAACGACGCCAAAGCTTGTCGAGAGCAGCCGAGATCGCGGGGTTCAGGGGAGCCATCGACAACAACGCCCTTTGGCTCCTTTCTGCCCTATTTTTGAGAGGTACAACAACACCCTTCTACCCTAATTTTGAGGGGTTCATGTCCCCTTGTTTGAATGAGGCTTCAAGCCTCAATTTTGAAATCCTTAATAGTTGATATTTCCTTAATAGTTCAAGTCTTTATTTGAATGTCCTTGCCTTATTTCAAAGAGTTGCAAGTGTGTCCTAGTTAGACTTGAACTCTCGCCGGACGCCCCTTCTTTGCTATGATCTTTCAGAGAAGACTAGTAAATGCATTTTGTGTTAATGTGGCAATGTAGACGATAATGGCACTTTCCTCCTCTGGTGCAGAAAATAAGTCACTTAATAACGGTGAATTAGCGATGACCTACTGAAGTCCAAAGCAATCCTTCATCCAATTCCTGAGCAAAGACCACTCCTTGAAGCCCTAGACTCTTACGGTTGGAAATAATGAATCAGGAGCTCTTGAAGAACGAGAGAAAGACAAATTGGAGGTGCCTTAATTTGTGATGTCACCGCACAAACATTAGGTTTCTTTGATTCTAAATATTGTTTAAATTCTTTTCCATTTCCTCTTCAATTCCTCGAGTTTGGTTTACATTTGAAAAAAAACTACTGATTAACATTTGTAAATGTTCGGTTAATTAGGTTGAAAACTAAATTAATAAATATTTTATCGGTTCAGTTTGCTTGAAAAATTTTGGTTTGGTTTAGATTTAGTTAATTTGGTTTAGTTGATTCGGTTTTAACCAAATCCTCATCCCTAATTGAGCTTGATAATTCAAACTTGTTTGTTCATTTTAAAAGTTTCCTTGTTTATTTAGTATGTTGATAAGAGTTTTATTAATGAACATAGTTTCTGAGTATTGTTCATGAATAGTTTCTGAGTATTGTTCATGAATGTTATTCATGAACGTTATTCGTGAACATTATTCACGAACATTGTCCACGAATATTAACGAGTTGAACACAAATGCATTCAAACTTATTTTTTTATTTTAACGAGATGTTCAATCTTATTTATTTAACTGATACTAGTCATCATGCACATGCATTGCATGTGTAATATAATACATAAGTACACGTAAATTAGTACCCTAGTCAGGTCCATATAGTAGTCCAATGCAAGAGCGAAGCTCGAGAACCCCAACAACAAGCTGCTGTAATGGACTCTCCCTTATGAAAAATTAATTTAATATCATACTTGATTTTAGTCAAAAAGCCGAGAAAAGCATCACGCACACGCATTGTGTGTCTAATATAATGCATGAATATGGGTAAATTAGTACTACATACCCATAAATTAGACTTGGCAATGGTGCACCAGGCCCATGCAGTAGTGCATCCGCAAGGGTGACGCTTGAGAACCCCAGCAGCAAGCTACTGTAATGAACTTTCCCTTATAAAAAGCCGAGAAAAGTATGTTTTCTAATGTCATCGACCCAAGGTATTTATAGAAGTTTCTCCACTCGCGGTTGTCAATTCTAAAATGCGGTGACTAAAGAGAACTCTGATAGTATTTATTTTTTATATAAAAAATAGAAAAAATTATTAATAAGTCTTCAAAATTTTTCCAATGTGAAAAGAAAAAAAATGACATTGACATAAAGTTATTTTGGACTTCACCAAAATTAGTTAGTAAAGGGTCCCAATTCCTAATAAAATAGTAAGCTAGTAAGATTATATGTATTGAACAAACATAAACAAGCTCTTATCAAATTGAACACCAAACTTATTCTTAAACATTCGGTTCATTTACAACCCTAAATGTAAGATTTGAGATTCTCATGCAGTTTATGAGCCGTAATGAAATTTCAAGCCCACTCTTTCATCTCAAAATTAACAATAAGAGTGAAACTAGTAATTAGTTGATAATGAAGAATCCAATAAAAAAAGTTATAGGGAGATTTTTGATTGTGGAGGGAATGATAAATTTTTTATATTTTTGATATGATATTGAGATGATATATTAGAGACTATAAAACAACTAATATATAGAACTATAATAATTGGAGATGCCTTCATGATTAAAGTTTTGTTTTCCAACCTTTTCATTTCACAATCGGAGATGCCCCTAACATAGTTGATAGTGCTTTGTAGAGCTCATGGATATTAACATGCCAGCCTAGGGTTAGCTATTTAATCTAATATTTTTAAATACATTAGTCTAATATACTAATCTAGAGTAGAGATATGTAGGTGCGATCTACTGAGCTAGGGTATCAAATAATATTGCATTTATATTTTTATAATTTGTTAAAAATTATTAAGGATTAGGGATGTTAGTGTAATTTCCCTAGGTCAAGGTTGATCAGTTTGACTAAACTTGAGTTGGCTTAAGCTTAAGTCTTAATGGTTGAGTTTTGATGTTTGACAATATATGGAGATTATATGTGCAATCGTCCATCTAGGGAGATTATTGGTGTAATTCCCTTTTGGTCAAGGATTGACTAGTTTGATGTGAAGGAGAGTCAAGTAGATCAAAATTGACCATATACTTGATTGGAAAGTCCAACGAGAAGGTTGGAAGAAGAAGGAGAATCCTGGTGAGTGAAACTAGGTGAAAGTTCAGGTGAGTGAAGTCAGACAGAAGGAAAGTCATGGTTAGTGAAGCCAGACATATGAAAAGCCTTGGTGAGTGAAGCCAGACAATTGGAAAGTCCTGGTGAATGAAACCAGGCAGATGAAAAGCCCTAGTGAGTGAAGCTAGGTAGTGATGAAGTCATGGTAAGTGAAGCTAGATAGTGGTAATCCAGGTGGGTCAAGGTTGACCAGACACCTGGTGATTGGAAGTCCAAGTAGGTCAAAGGTTTAACTGGATACTTGACATAAGGAGAAAAGCCCGAGTGGGTCAAAGGAGTAACCAGACACTAGGTGAAGAAGTTTTAGCAGGTCAAGGTTGACCAGATGCTAAGAAATGAGGAGTCCCAACATGTCAAGGTTGACTAGATGTTAGGTAAGGGAACTCTAGACTTCGATTTGAAAGTTAGGATTTGGTAATCAACTAGGTTAGTTGATTACTGAACCTTAATTGATTAAAAGCAGCTTTCATGAAATGTACAGAGGGTTTGGTAATCGACTAGGTTAGTCAATTACTATAGCTCAATCGATCAAGTGATCGATTGAATTTGAATTTTTGAATGCACAAAGAGTTTGGTAAGCGATTAAGCAAGAGAACTTAATGTCTTACAGCCTGTTCTCACGCAAACAAAAAGCTTCCTAATCGATTACGATAATCAACTTTTCCTCGTTAAATGGGGGTAGCCTAAACAGACTTTCTCGGGACCCAATTTTTATCCTCGTAACCCAAGCCATATGGTCTCCGAAAAATTCTCGAAAAATTTCCTTATAGTTATTCGCCTTTTTTTTCTCGATATTTTACACCTCCACCTCTAGGATTGAGGGGGAGCATCATTCATTGACACCGGAGCAAGAAAAAGCTTCCACATCCGGTTCAAATGAAGAAGAAGATGGTGTCACCTCCAAAAATTAATCAAATGGAGGATCATGTGTCACCCCTACAAGCAAAGAAGGTATAACTATTTCAATTTGTAAAAATCAAAGTCACATTATTTGCTTTAAGTGTAGGGAAAGTGAGAATTACAAGAGCAAGTGTCATAAATTAATCAAGAAGAAGGGTTAAGTGGCACCAAAGGGCAAGGAAAACCTAAGAAAGTCGGTCTCATGGAATGAAAAAGCAAGAAGCACATTGTGTGCTTCTCTTGCAATCAAAGAGGACATTATAGGAGTCAGTGTCCAAAAGAGAAGAAATCGACTAAGCTTAAAGGAGGAAGCATAAGTAAAGGGAAGCTCTCAAGAACAAACCCAAGGCATCATTTATTGTGTCAATTCCTTTAAGTCATGGTAAAAAGCATGCTAGAAATAATTTATATATATTGATCATGTCCGAAATCTGAGTCAGATGAAGGCCAACTGAGATGACATCTGTGTTGGTGAAGAGGCGACTTGGACACACCTAGCGTATATGCACCAGAAAGGCGGACCCTCACGTGGAGCTCAAGGACAGTGGTAACGATACTAGTGGGGCAAGAGTCTGGAACCCCGACAGAGAGGTCGTTGGTCGTGAGAGCATGTTCACTTATAACTCGCGCTGGGGTAATAGTTTGGAATCTCGACTGAGAGGTCGTTGAGGCACGAGAGCATGCTCGTTTATAACTCGCACTGGAGTAAGAGTCTGGAATCCTGACCGAGAGCTCGTTGGTCGTGAGAGCATGCTCACTTATAACTCACGTTGGAGTAAGAGTCTGGAGTCCCAACTGAGAGATTGTTGGGATATGAGAGCATGCTCACTTATAACTTGCGTTGGGATGAGAGTCTGAAACACCGACTGAGAGGTCGTTGATCATGAGAGCATGCTTACTTATAACTCGCGCTAGGGCGAGAGACTGGAACGTCAAACAAGAGGTCGTTGGTCGTGAGAGCAAGCTCACTTATAACTCATGTTGGGGCGAGAGTCTAGAACGCCGACCGAGAGGTCATTGGTTGTGAGAGCATGCTCACTTATAACTCACGTTGGGGCGAGAGTCTATAATCCCAATCGAGAGGTCGTTGGGGCATGAGAGCATGCTCGCTTATAACTCGCCTAGGGCGAGAGTTTGGAATCCCAACCGAGAGGTCGTTGGTCGTGAGAGTATGCTCACTTAAACTCATACTGGGGCGAGAGTTTAGAACACCGACCGAGATGTCGTTGGTCGTGAGAGCATGCTCACTTATAACTCGTGCTCGGGTGAGAGTTCAACCGAGAGGTCGTTGGTGGTGAGAGCATGCTCACTTATAACTCATGCTGAGGTAAGAGTCTGGAACGCCGACCGAGAGGTCGTTGGTCGTGAGAGCATGCTCACTTATAACTCGCGTTAGGGTGAGAGTCTGGAATGCCGACCGAGAGGTCATTGGTCATGAGAGCATGCTCACTTATAATTCGTGCTGGGGTGAGAGTCTGGAATCCCAACCGAGAGGTCGTTGGGGCGCGAGAACACGCTCGCTTATACTCGCGCTGGGGCAAGAGTCTGGAATGCTGATCGAGAGATCATTGGTCGTGAGAGCATGCTCACTTATAACTCGAGTTAGGGTGAGAGTCTGGAATCCCGACTGAGAGGTCGTTGGGGCGCGAGAGCATACTCACTTATAACTCGTACTGGGGCTAGAGTCTGGAATTCTGACCGAGATGTTATTGGGACACGAGAGCATGCTCGCTTATAACTCACGTTGGCGCGAGAGTCTAGAATCCTGACTAAGAGGTTGTTGGGGTGTGAGAGCATGCTCACTTATAACTCGCGCTGGGGCGAGAGCCTAGAATCCCGACCAAGAGGTCGTTGGAGATTGAAGGAAATACCCTGTGGACTTAGCCCAATCCACTTGTAATCATGAAACGTATTACATAAGACATTAATTAAATTTTAATCTTATTCTGATTCTGAGGTTGTGATGAGGTGCCAAATTTCGATCAACGCTTTCGGACGCCTCTTACTCCACTTCCCTAGGTAGCCGCATAGAATTTTTGGTCCCGAGACATGGTACCTGTGAGGCATGGTGCCACTGTTCTCATATCAACTCCATAATTTCCCTGTCCTTTCCATCATAAATGTCACTTCATGGGAAGTTGACACATGTCCCACGAACTTCCCTTGATATGATGTCTGATGCATGCTTTCTGCACGCGACCTGATGACACTTCTCTTCTTTGATCTGACGGCTGTCGTGTAGTTTGCTATTTTGATTGTCCGGCTCAAATCCCCATGTTCCTTAAGGGTTTTAGTTTAAAACCCCTAAAGGGGCTTCCAATGATTGCTCACCAGCGCTTCATCTTCCTTCAACCTTTCCTTCTTTGCTCGTTTATACTCGTTCACTTTCCCCTTCGTGCATCTCCTTTGTAAGTGCTTCTCCTCCCTCATATTCTGCTCCCGTTGGTGCAATTTTATGTTAACGGTCTAACTCATGTTTTGATAAATGGCAAGTAAATTAAGTTAGATTTTGTTGTGATCTAACCACTTGATTAAATGTGCAGGAAATTCAATTAAGTCAACGGGTTGACTGGATAGCTAGTACGGAATTCAGCTAGGTCAATGGGTCGACCGGATAGCTGATACGAAGTCCAGATAGGTCGACGAACTGACTAAATATCTGGTAAGAAGTCCAGCTAGGTCAACGGGCCAACCGGATAGTTGCATAAAGTCTAGACAGGTAGACGAGTTGACCATATGTCTGACAAACTGGTAAGTTAAGGTAAGTTATTGGAGGAGAGTGACCAAGTGAGGACATGTCCCAATTGGTGGGGCAGTAGGCGTCGGTCCAGTTTACAACCATTTGAGATCCCTAAACTGAGACTTTGACTAGTTCATGGTCCAAGGAGGGCATGAACTAATTACTACTCTTTAATTATAATTATGCTAATACTTGTCTTGCGGGTTTATTGGACTAACATTCTTTTACAGGACAAAAGAGGGAAATTGCCTTCGGTTGAACAGTGCTAGAAGGCGACTTCCACCACCGCCTGTGGAAGGACAAAAATATGAGTTTTTGAAAATCACGTGATTCACCCTCCCTCTCACGTGCGATCGATCCAACAGCTCCTTCATTTTGATTCGACAATGGTCGAAGAAATGGTAGTACCATGGTATGCATATTTTCATTCTGATTTTGATAGGAGTGACCTCAGGTCGGTATAATCTAGCTTGTAGTTTTCTGAAGCATACCAGTTTTGCTTTCCGAGACCCGATGACCATTCTTATCCTCCTCCCACCGGCTTTGTGACCTTCTTCAAAGACCAGTTTCTCGACGGTCTCCGTTTTCCCATCCCTTCCTTCTTTTCCTCCTTGAGTCAGTATTTTAGTATCCCCTTATCATGGTTCACTCCTAATGCCTTCCGTGCTATGTGTGGAATGGTAATTCTTGCCGCTTGTATGAGATTTCTTTGACTTCTCAACTTTTCTACCATTTTTATTCCCTTAAGCGATCGGAGTCGGGTGTCTTCATGGTGCAATCCAAGACCGGGTATAAATTTTTCCAGGGTATGTCTTCTTCTAATAAAGGCTGGAAGTCCCGTTTTTTTCTATGTCCAGTTGCTTGATTTCGTGACTTGGCCTGTTGAATGGCGTCCTAATCCTCCCTCTCCTTTTGAGTTGAGTGATCATCAGCACTGGCCCGACTGTCTCACTACTTCTGAGAAATTGGATGGAGTGTAATTTCGACTCTCTTCTCTGCTACGGGAGAGTGTGTTGTACACTTTCAGGCTGAGCCCCATCTAGATGCCTTTGAGCGCCCCTTTCAGTAAGATTACCCGTATCTTCTTTCATATCTTCACTAACTGAGGTATTTTCTTTTTCCTGCAAAAGTCGTCATGTTCCAAGCCTTCGCTTTTGACTCCTCCATGATGCCCAGCACAATCCTACAAAAGTGAGCAGAGAGATTATGCTGGCCAGGAGGTTCCCTAGGTCAGTGCCTTAACAGGAGCTCCTCTCAACAGTCGGGGGGCCCTGAGGGTCCCGAAGATGAATCTCTTCCTATTGAAGCAATTGTCGGCGAGCCAACTTCCTCTCTGGCTCCCAAGCAGCGTTTACGCCTTCAGCGCAAGAGATGACGTGTTACTCCATCAATCCAATCTTCTCCCTAGAGGCCTCTTATGTCCCAAGCGTCCTTTAAGGTCAAAACTCCCGCCCGAGTAAGCACTCCAACTTTGTCGGAGGCTACAGCCTCCTCTCCTGTCCCCATCTTGGTCCAAGAGCAAACAACCTCTTGAGCAGAAGGCCTGCTCGAGACTTCTATGCCCTCTGCTCCTCCAAGCTAGAGCCAGCAACCGCCTTCGGCTCCTGCTTCCTCTTCTCGCCCCAAGGAGTATCTCAAAGAATGGTATGTCTTCACTTCTTCATTTCAAGTGTCATCCCTCCAAGTGCTAGGTCCCATCCCTTTCTCCAACACTTCTCCCAATTGCGGTCAGGTGCAACTTCATGATACCCTGACCGATTTATGGAAATGCACTGCCGACCGGATTTTGGAATGCCCCCAACTGGACTTGGCTGACTAGTTCTCCCAACGACTAATGTTAGTAAGTTTTATTTGCTTCGTCTTAATGTCCTTGGAATACTGCTAATCCTACCCGTGTTCTTTACAGACCTGTGCCATGGGGCTGAACCTCTTCCAGTATGTAGTCGGTCTGTATCGGGAGAACGAATCCTTGAGGGCTCGAATTCAAGAGCTAGCATCTCTTGCACCCCCGGGTGACACCTTTGACCTGACGATCTTTGAGAGCCTGATTTAGTCTCACCTGTAGACGGTGGAGAGCAAACTTGAACTGCCCGGGACCTGGTTCACGCATAGTTCGAGAAGGTGCATTCCCTAGAGACCAATGAGTCTAGGCTTAAGTTTGAGGGCATGAGGCGCGTCTAGATCCTAAATGACTTGGAGGTAAGGGACACAGAGGTTACCAACCTCTCTTCCCAATTGCAGGACCTCCAAAAGGCACATGCCTCCCTGCGGACATACCTGGTGGCTAAAATGGCAGATCTATTCGCTAGCACCAATCGGGAGGTTGCCCTTCAGAAGTAATTAGATGCGACTCAGGCTACCCTTAAGTCTATGCAGGAGGAGCTCTCAACGGCTAAGGCAGAGACAACAGCTACTCACCAAGAGTTGGCTAAGGTACGAGACGACACAGATAAGGCAAGGGAAGAGATGAAGGACTACCAGGCGAGCAAGAACTCTCGTCCGGTAGCCCACAATACCTCCTTCCTAGCTTCCAAAGATTTTGGAGCTAAGGTAGGCCACCTCATCGACCAAATGCTTTCTTATGGTGGGCGTAGGGGCTTTGTTGTAGCTGTAAGAGAAAGGTTTGCTTCGGTCGACTCCTCCTGAAGACTTCCTGGATCGGACTCACCTTCTCAACGAGCTCCCTGACGAAGTCTTTCCTACTTTTGAATAGTCTCTGTCCCCTTGTAATTGTCTTTATTTTGAATGATGATGTAAGGTTTCATATCTCTCTATGACTTTGAACTTAAAATTTCTTTAAGATGTTGTGTAAATGAACATATTATCCGTCTGTAATGTGATGCTTAAATATCTATTGGGCCTGTCCAGGACTCTTAGACATTTCACCTTGTATGCTTAAGTGACCTGTTAAGTGTTTAACCCCTTCATGGATGCCTGATCGGCTTATCACCCAGGCAGGCATCAACAAAGGTCATTTCAGTTGATCGGGCATTAATCCTTACTGGCCACTCCATCTCTCCAAACGGGTTACGTAGTATAACTACTCGATTAGTTGCGAGCCACAGTGATTCCAGGGTCCTCTCACTTGCCTAAGTAGAGATTACTGTAGCATCATTTGTCTCCGATGTCATAAAGACTTCCAACTCTTTTTTAACACGTGTCCATCAATCCCGCTTTTTCTGACAAGACCATTCTGCAAGATTTTCTAAGATGATCCAACGGCCAACATCAGTTACGCTCCTACCCCTATCGCCACATATGTTGTTTACGGATCGCATGATTGACTTTGAGATCGAGGCGTTTCTTCTGGCGTCCCTCCTGACAGCTATAAATAGTCTACTCTATGTCTCCTTTAGACTCCTTACTGTTAGCTTAAGCCCTCCCCCTTCTCTTCTTCCTTCTGTGTTTTTTCCTTCTCGCCCTTCTTTTGCTCTCCATGGATCCTTCAGTACCTAGGCCCACTCCTGGCGTGTCGACCTTCAGCGGCGTAGATCTGGATGATCTTCGCTTCAACTACAAAGTGTCTGCGGTCATGCACATTATCATACCCTCGAGGTTCATCAACTTTCTCGCCTCCTCAAGGTTATGTGATATTTTTCAAAGAACAGATTGAAGTTGGTCTCCATTTTCCTATTCACCCTTTTCTCTCTGAAGTGAGTCACTATTTCTGCATTCCCCTCTATCAGCTTATCCCTAATTCCATCCGTATTCTATGTGGGTTTGTTTTTGTTTGTGAATTATGTGACCTTCATTGAACCCCTCGCCTGTTCCACTACTTCTTCTCCCCTCGACGCCCTGCCAAGGGCTTTTTTCGCTTCTAGGCCCACCTCAGGACCACTCTTTTTGCTCTCTTATCCTCTTTAGGGTCCGAGTGGAAAGCAAAGTACTTCTTCCTTTGCTTTCCCTCTACCGTAGACTGACCCCACTGAGCGAAGGTCCTCGCTTCCTTCATCTCCTTTCTTGGGCAATTATTGCGCAGACCCTATGTTTATGGAAGCAGAGGCATAACTGGTGGGCTGGCGCTTCGAACTACGCGTGTTACTGATGGAGAATGTGTTGTTCCTAGTTCGGCTAAGCATCGTTCCTTTGGAGCTTCCATATTTCCTTAGTAAGTGTTACTCTTGTCCTAATTTACTTTTGCCTTCTTATCCTGACCTTTACTTTGTTGCAGTGGACACTATTACCAGGGCGTTTTTCATCAGACCTCTTCCACTGAGCGCTCTAGAAATAAATTGTCGAGGGTGATCAATCCTAAGTAGGTGATGCCCCCCCCCCCCCCCCCCCCCACCTTCAAATCTAACCGCTCCCGGGATGGCCGCGAATAGTACTTCATATCGTCCTACCGCCCCTCCCATGACACATCTTGATAGCTCTATCCCTGAACCCTCTCAGCAGACTTCTTGTGTTCCTCCTGCTTGCCGCCCTCTTCCTTCGAAAGAGGGGTCAGACTCAGATGATCAGCCACTTTCACGTCGGTCGAGGCACAGACTTGCTGAGGTCGGTCCTGGGGCCAGGGCCTCCACTGCGACCCAGGTGCCTCGGTCAATGGCAACCTCTGTTTCAGAACCATAACCCCAGGGTGGCCCTTCCATTCCTTCAGATACTCGACTGGGGCTTAACCGAGGGAAAACCCCTTTCGTTAAGGAGGAGATCGATCCGGAGGAGGGATCCATACCAGCTGCATCGCCCGGACCCTCCTCTCGTCGGCCATCGACCTCCACTCTTCCTACGCCCAGCAGGACTGCTCCTGGACCCTCCAGGTTCTGAGTATTCAACTTCACGCCAATATACCTTCTGAGCAGAGGATACACCATGACCCTTCTTCTTATGCTGGTACCGTTCTGCTATGGGCGAAACTGGCAGTAGCCTGGAAGGATTCTATGGATTAGACAGATTCTGTCCCACTTCATGGCCTAGCAGACTTGTTCACCGAAGATGCTACTGCGGTCAGTCCTTGACTTATTTTATTGTTCCTCCCTTCCAATTCTGATTGTCCTTTTCTATGGCCAGCTCTATGCCACGATGTTGTGCTTGAGTCAGATAGCCATGGACATGTATCGGCAGAATAAGATCTTGATGGAGGACATTGAAGACCTAAAGTCTCCTTCTTCTTACCCCCCCTCCAACCGTGCTTCAGCTAAAGGCGAAGGTGGCACTCTTAAAAGAGCTGAATGCTTCCCAGAAACAACTCCTCAGTGAGGCCTTACTAGAGGCCCATCGGTTAAGGGATGATAAGAAGAAGCTAGAGACCCTCCATTAATCAACTGATGCTAAGTATCAGGAGGAGCTGACCCTCAAGGAGAAGGTCCAGTCAGAGCTGGCTCAACAAACTGTAACCATGGAGAACTTCAAACTCATGCACAAGTAAGAGATGGACCACCTGACTAAGGAACTTAACTCCAAGGATGCGCTTCTCAATTTAAATGTCTAATAATGTTTTTTCCAAAGTTAAATGATTCCTTGTCTAGCACATTTACTGTCTTATTTTCTTTTTACTTCCCCTATTTATAAAAGCTTGTCTCTAGCTCCTTAGTTCCTACTTTCCATTGAGATTTTCCTACTTTCCTTAGGCTAGATCTGGGTGGGTAAGTGAGGCAGAGCTTGTCAAGTCAAGAGCAAGAGAACTTATTGTGAGAGATCTTTTAGACCTTTGCCTGTCTTGGCTGGGACAGTCAGCCGAGGTTTAGAAGAGCTTTGTTTAAGGCTTGCATAAGGAGTGTAGTAGGACTGAACTAAGTCCTATGTCTGTGACTTGATGACTTTCGAAGTGTCTCGTTGAAAGAAATAAGCTTAATCTAGGTCAGGATTATTCGACCGAATTTTTTGCGCATATGTCTGTAGTGCTCATTCTCTGGCATTAGATCTTTCTCTCAAATAACCACTGTTACACACTCATACACGATAAGGTTGGAGGTAATTAGCACTCCATGGACGATCCAACTTTCTACCTTGAGCATCCTGTAGGTAATAGGTACTGGACGCTAGTTTCTTAATGACCTTATAAGGGTCATCCCATTGAGGTGCTAACTTAGTTACCTCTCCTACTGTCATGGTGATGTTGATTTTTTCGGTATCTTCTATCGTCACGCTCCATAATAGGTGAAGGAAGTTCCCATAGATGATGCCAAATTGATCCTGTCCGAAATCTGAGTCAGACAAAGGTTAGCTAAGATAGCGTTGGTGTTGGCGGAGAAGCGACTTGTACACACCTAGCGTATGTTCACCGGAAAGGCAGACCCCCCAAATGGAGCTCAAGCACAGTGGTAACGAGACTAATGGTACTTAGTCTTTGCCCACACTTAGACAAGTCCACGAAACGTTAGAGACCAGAAACTAGGAAAAATGTCCCCAGCGCAGGCTCTCCGACGCTCAAGTCAAGTACTTTTTCCCCAGAAGAATAGTGTACGAGGGAAAAAAGAATGGTAGAAGATGAGTGCATATGTGCACGATGAGAGAAGATGTATAGTAGTCTCCTATTGGTGTAAGGAAGATTCCATTCACAGATGATAGCTGACCATTGGAATATTCCTTTATGCATGATAGTTATTTTCTGACAGAAGGTTACGATTCCCTGATATTGTTGTCGCCTAGTGCTTTTTGTCCTACCCGGGTTTATTTATACATAGCTCGGGATGACTGTTCGGGTGTGACACCTGGCTCGAGTCTTGATAAGGGGGATAAGCTGTGGTGAGGGCACTATCTTTCACGTTTGGATTGCTAAAGGGTCGATCGGGAGTTGTCTTACTAAAAGTACCAGGCCTGGCTATGCGACCCTAGCTAAGGAACCCTGACTAGTCGGGGTAGGTTAGACATTACTCCAAGCTGCATCTTATGTCTCAGATCTGGGACCCTGATCTGTCTATACCCGCCCATGATTTATACGGCTGATGACGTTAGGTGGTCTAACTCTTTCTTTCCCCTCCTAACTACTGACTGTCACGTCCCTTTGACTTTTGACCGTCACGTCTCCTTGACTTTGGATTGTCCTTGACTGCCACGTTCCCTACCTTTATGCATCGTATAATATATCATTTCAATGCTATTTATCATGAAAATAGAAAGCATGATAGGATAAGGATAAATATATAACATATCATGCTAAGATAACTCAACTTAAGGTTAAGAAGGTAGATAACAATTTAGACAATAACTCTAAAGATTTTAGGTACATGCCTAAGAGAAAGAAAAAATCAAGGTTTTAATGAAAAACCTAAGGTTGAGGAGTTATGAAAGGAAAATCAAGTCTTGAGGTCAAAACTTGATAAATTAGAGAGGACCCCTGGAAAAATCACACATGAAGAACAAGGGTCCAAGAACAAAAACCTAAGTTTAGGAATGTGAGAGCCATCCAATGGCCACAGAGATTTGTGATACAAATCCAAAGCCAAGAAAGATGTCTCCTCTTATCATAGGGTTCTATATAGCTATGAAACTAACCCTAAGTCTATGGGGCAAACCAAGGTTACAAGGGAGGCCATCCCTAAAATTAACATTGTAAAGACCAATGTAACTAAGACTTCTAAGAAGTCAAAGAAAGTCACCAAGAAGGTCACAAGGGAAGCTATCCCTAGAGTTGACCTAAGTGAGTCAAGTGTGACCAAGACTTCTAAGAAACCTAGAAAGGTCATTAGGAAGGTATCTAGGGAAGTCATCCCTAGTGAATACCTAGAACATCCAAGGAGCACCAATCGGTTTTGGGTTCCTAGGAGTATGTTCTCTACACCCTAGATGAGTTTAGAGAGTGTCAACTCCAATTGGAAGGGTAGTTAACCCAACCTTGGTGAAGTTGACACTAGGAGGAAATTTTCAAAGTAGTTGTACTCCTTGAAAATGTGAAAATGTAAATGCTTACTCTTTGGAAGAGTAAAATGTGTCAAAATTTGAAGAATTAGATTTAATTAAAATTGACACAAATAAGAAAAACTAAAGAAATGTCAAGTTGGGATTTTGATGTTTTCTTAGGAAAATAAGGGCAATCTAAGGTTAATTTTAAGTTAGTAAAGATCTAGAGATACTTAGATAGATAATCTAGGTATATTTATTTATGCTAAATTACCATGATTGTTTGCCCATCATATGTCATGACATTATATTTCATATTCATTTTATTATGAAAAATACTACAAAAATACCATGTCATGTCATACATACATCATGTAGATAAAAGTCTTTTTCTTTTGAAAAATATTCATTTTGATGTATACCATAAATCATCATGTATTATTTTAAATTCCTTGTAATTAAGGATAATGGCATTTACCAACAAGTGTGGTAAAGGAATTTATCAACAAGTGATATCCTAGGTGGATGATCAACTTAACAATGCCAAGATAGATATGCATGATCCCTTAGATTAGGGTAAACTAAAATTTACATCTCATAAAAACTATAAGTTGACTTATATGTGTTTTAGTGTACATTAGATACAAGTGAGATATTAGGATGATGAACAAAATTTAAGATGTTGATTTAGTGCATCTGTTTGAGACTTAGATTCATCAAAGCACATAGTTATGTGTTATCCAATCATTGGGAAAGCTAATGTACAAATCATGTGCATTTAGCCCAAAGAATATGGTTGAAAATTGGTTTTGAAAAATATTACAAAATGCTTTTGGAAACCTTG
Organism: Zingiber officinale; assembly: GCF_018446385.1. Taxonomy (NCBI): domain Eukaryota; kingdom Viridiplantae; phylum Streptophyta; class Magnoliopsida; order Zingiberales; family Zingiberaceae; genus Zingiber; species Zingiber officinale. The sequence goes on from NC_055992.1 coordinate 141,458,496, forward strand.
ATGAAAACTATCTTTCAATAGTAATCACCATTATCAAACTTTGAATAAACATTGAAAATTTTCAAGAATTTTAAATTTTATGTCAATTTTTGAATATAAGATGTATTTCTTAGAAAACTATTTTTTCATGATAGCATATACCTTAAATAATGTCTACAAAATTTTTCATGATTTCTAGAAATTTATAGAATTTTAGGGGCATTTCTGAAATTCGATTGAAATCGATTTTAGAAATTATAAATGATAATTAACTAGGCTAGCCAATTACCACATCCTAATCAATCAGGTTGATCGATTAGGCGAATTCTCGTGAGCATAATAGCTCACAGAATCAATAAAGAAATTAATCGATTACAACAATCGATTAACCTCTGGGAATCGATTGAATCCCAACTTCAGTCGATTATGGATGGTCTTAAGTGATTAAGAGCCTTCTTTTAACACTTAAGAGTCTATTTTCAGCTTAAATAAGGTTATTTGAGTTGAATAAACCGTATTTAGTTGTGTTAACTATCCCTGGCCCTAAGGAGTGCTTAGATAAGAATCAAGGGTAGTTTTCTTAATGAAAACAAGATTGGAATGGTTAAAAAAAGATTAAGTTGAAGTTTAGAATGAGGTTTACATTAAATATTGATATTTGAACCTCATAACTTCATATTTTAGGTTTCCTTAAGGTTTAGGAATTTTAAGTTATTGTTGATGCAATGATAGAAGTTTGGAGCATATTTTGAGGAGGAGCTACTCCTTAAAAACATGAACTTTTATTCATTTTCAAAACCATGGAAGGTTGTAAACCTTTGTTATTGTGAATGCTCAAGGTTGGGCATTTAAAAACAATGGAAGATTAGATATCTTCATTGCAATGGGTGAATGTTGTAGGATGAGTATTGATTGATTAATGCTCAAGGGTGAGCATTTGGGCACAAAAAAGGGTATGAGACCTTCATTATGGTGTTGTGAATAACAAGTGAGGTTGTAAACAACGTGTGGATAACTCTTCATGGGGAGAGTTTTTGATGTGTGTCAATGGGGGAGAATGTAGGATTTAAGTTAAGAAACCTTCATTATCTAAAGAGGAAGGTTACCCTCTTAGAAAGGAGGAGAATGAAGGAAACCCTCATTCATGATTTGACATGAAGAAGGAGTTAAGGCTATGAGATTAGCCTAACTTAAATGGCGGATTGTCAAACATCAAAAAGAGGGAGATTGTTGGTGCATTTTTTTTTGTCAAGGTTGACCAGTTTGACTAAATTTAAGTTAGCTCAAGCTTGAGTCTTGATGGTTGAGTTTTGATATTTGACAATGTATGAAGATTGCAGGTGCAATCGTCCATCTAGGGAGATTATTGGTGCAATTCCTTTTTGGTCAAGGATTGACCAGTTTGATGTGAAGGAGAGTCAAGTAGGTTAAGGTTGACCAGATGCTTGACTGGGAAGTCCAACAGGAAGGTTAGAAGAAGAAGGAGAATCCTGGTGAGTGAAGGCAGGTGAAAGTCCTGGTGAGTGAAGCCAGACAGAAGGAAAGTTATGGTGAGTAAAGTCAGTCAGATGAAAAGTTCTGGTGAGTGAAGCAGGCAGTTAGAAAGTTCTGGTGAGTAAAGTTAGGTAGATAAAAAACCCAAATGAGTGAAGCTAGGCAGTGGTAATTGGTGTTTGCCCTTTTTTATGTCACGTGGCACATCAAATTAATTAAGATTGGAAACTCACATAAGCTAAAGATAAATGTTGTAATAACGAGTCCCAAGTCATATTTTTCCAATAATGATTAATAAATGTGCGTTAATTCTAGAATTGATTTGAATAAAATTCTTGCATCACAAAGGTCTATTATTCATTTCCATTCGGTTCTCATTTCAACTTGAACACATCTAATTCTCAAAAATTCACTAGATCAATTTAAAATAGAATCAAAGAAATGTTGTTTACATCCAAACATAATCCGCTTCAACTCAATAAATTAAGTTTCAAAAGTTCAGTTACTAATGTATCATCAAATCCAGTAAATCCATTTCAATCACTTCAATTACATTTACAGATCTTGTTAAAATAAAAAACTCAAACCAATTGATGTTGTACAGAGGTAGCATCCAATTCATAATAGAAATCAACTTTAACAATCAAGCTCAAACAACTATTCTGATGCATAGATCCAAGGTTTTATTAAACTAATGTCCAAAACTAGACCATCTTGCTATAATCAGAATTGCAAACAATTTAACAGGATTCAGATTGTAAAGCTCAATCAAAGTGAAAGTGCAAAAGAAATTCAGAATTTAAATTGCAAGAGTAAACTCAACAGAAATTGAATTATGAAATGCTAAACAAAAATTAAAATGTAATCTACACTATCAGATCTTCAGATCTGAGCAAATTCATGGATAATTCAAAAACAAAGATAAGGGAACAAAACCTAAATGACATTCCACAACCAAACCCCGAGACTAAACCTCTCCTTACTGTCGTGCCACTGTGCTTGCTTCTGGGAACGCCTCTTGAGCAAACACAGCAACCCACCGAATCCATAGCTCATCCAGGTGAAGTCCAAAGCTACTAGGAACACCTCTCAAGCTCGGAATCATCTGAATTCTCCAGTCGTTAAAAAATAGAGCAAATCTTGCCAATCCGGAAACGCGAAGTGAAGATGAAGATGGATTGATCTATGAAGAATCGGGGAATGCCCTCATACCCTTCAGTTGGAGGATGGAAGCATCAGATCGGGGAACACCCTCAAATCTTTGTCGGAATGACGCTCGTGGACAACAGGATCGCGAACGGGGAATGCCTTCAAATCACGGCTCTATCCCTTGAATGCTGGTCGGCGGATCTTTGCAAGCTCGCCGGAGATGAAGAAAAGTGAATCTCAGATTTGGAAGTGGAATGGGAAGCTGCGGCGAGGACGAAGAAGATGGATGAACAGTGGCGGTGTCGTGAGGAAACGCCAAGCTCCAGGAAGCACTGTAGCTTCTCAAAGCTTTTAAATCCCCTCCTAATCTGATCAGAAGTCTGAGAATGCTCGGAGCTCAATCAACGGTGGAAGATCACTTAAAATTTGATCCAAAGGTATTGATCTTCATCTACAGTCCAGATCTACTCCTCATTAGATTGGATGAGCCGAATCTTCAATGGATGGCGTAGATCTGCTCCAATCTTGAATGAACGACTACGATTGTTATGGAGCTTGATCACCTCGTTTCGCTCTATATTTGATCGCAAATGTGGTCTGATCTGATCGGGTCCATGACCCTTTTGATGCCTACAAAATAATAATCAAATATTAGCATCAAATACCATGATAATTGGCTAATTTACAATTAAGTCCAAGATCAAAAGTAATTATGAAATATGATGTATATATGAATTCAATATATGAAAAGATAATTAAAAATATGCATTATAAATTAAAATAATGTAGCAAAATCATGGTTATCAAATACCCCACACTTAATCTTGGGCGTCCCATTTAAATAAAGAAAATTAAAAATCCTACTTAAATGACACTCCCTAAACAAATTCCTAAACATTATTAGAAAATAAAGAAAGTAAACCATCTAATATTATCACATTCCAAAATCTCAAGCATTCATGGACTTAAAACTTTACTTTTGGTTAACAACATAATAATTTCCATCTATCATGAGTAAATTGAAATTGATATCACACTAAAAAGCTCAGAAGATGGAGTTTTTGTGGCCCTCATCCTATTTCACATGTAATCACAAAAATAGAGGGCACTCAAGCTACTTGTGCTTCTTGCACTACCATATGCTTGCTTATCTTCTATTCTCTGCCACTATCCAAAGTATTAGAATACATAATTATGAAGGCTTATCATAATGACAAAAGAAGCATAAATCAAATGAAATCAAAGTTAAAGTGTTAAGGTAAGAAAAGAATTCAATATGATTCAAATGAAGGTGGAAGACGTGAATACAATGAATGTTATGTAGATGAATGTCTGGCCATACTTCCATCTTTACTTCTTTGACTTACTGGCCAATGCACAACAATTATTTCCCAATTTCAGCTTCTTTTAAGTTCATAACAGTTTAATAAATCCCATGGTCTCCACAAAGTGTAAGCTGACGAAGCTCTGACATTTCATCCCTATAAACAATCTCATTTTCATTTTCTTGATACAAACTTGAATTCCTTTGGTTCAAATCAAAAAGATCAATCTAAAATAGATCTACTACAGCTTCATCGAATTGAACAATTTCAGTTTTTGTAATGCCTCCATTTGTGCTTACTGTCATCATTGTTCTTGGACAAAATTACTGCCATTGTCTCCTTTCCCTCAAGAATAATATCTCATTTTGAAGTACTTCCAAAAGTTGGCACATCATTTTGCACAGTACTGCATTTCCTCTACTGATTTCAATCCAAATCTCTGACTCCAGCCATTTAAACCCTTATAATTCTGACTTAGAGTTGCAGAAATTTTTGAGGAATAAAAAATACCATATGTATATCTACTCTTTCCAAACCTTACTAAAGTTGAATGTTCTGGACATAACAAACTTGCTAAGGAATGAAACTAAGCTTAAAGTAATCCAGAAAACTTGACACTAAATCTATTGGAATCACTCTCAATGAAACTCAACATGTGCCTATTTTCTCCCCCACACTTAAGCTTTATCCGTCCTGGACAAAAGTTCCTTTCCTTTACTTGCACTTCATTGGTAAAAAAAATTCAAACTAAAACATATTTATTTAGCACCGAATTCTGCATTCCAGCATTCAAATTCAACTTAACAGAGCAAGGAAAAAAAATTAGAAATCCCCCTTGTTTTAACCAAGAATTTAAGTTGGCACATTGCTCCAAAAGCTAAACAACCAATAGAATGAGATAATAGCTGAATACTCATTAAAATATAGTCCAAACACAGGTTTAATTTAGACCTGCAATTCCAATTTTAGATCTGAACTTAAGTTCCCAGATTCTACTACAAAGTCAATTCTGTAAAATTTTCCAGCAAGTTAAGCTCTAGAAGATAGTTCATTCGACATTGAATCAAAAGGACTTTGAATTCCATCCATTTTGGATTAGAGACATCAAGAAAACTTTGGAATAAAACTAAACATTCTTGAAAATCAGAATTCAGTTCCAGAGTTATGGCTACATTCCTTGCTGTTTCCCTTTTTTTTATTGGCATCCTCCTTTGCATATGATCTACAACAAGGCTTAACCATATTTTCTTAAAATGACACAAAAATTCAGCTCTAATTTTAACTCCCACTAGCTGTAAAATCAGTAACCAGACACACTAGTTCAATATCTGATTTACTGCACACTGCAGTTTCTGTATTTTTTTTCCTACTGAACTCCTTTCAAAATTCAATCGTCATCATTTATATTCTTCAATGAGTTGTCTCATTCATTTAATCATTTAAAGCTTGACCACAATCGACTCCAATTTGGAAACTCAGCTAAAACATAACTACAGAAATCCCAGTGTTGTTTAGTTTCAGGTTTTCCAGTTCCAGAATTCTGTTCCACTCATAATTTACTGCATTTAGCTCAAACTTTACTGTTAAACCTCTATAAACTATGGCATTCGATTACTCACTAACACTTAGCTTGAATTCAATTCATTTGGCTAAAATTTAAACTCCAAGAATTGGCACAGAATATTGCCTAATAAACAGAATTCAGTAACTTCATTAGGTTTCCAACAACTTGAGGTTTTTAGAATTTAAGTCTTCCTTCCTCTTGATTATCTGGACATTTGAATTTCACATATTGATTCATGATGGATAAATTCCAACAACCACAAAAACCCATTATTCCTGCATTCTCTTCACTGCTTTGAGCATTTCTAGCAATCTGATTCTATCAAAGTTTTGTCCAGCAGGTTTGTGAAGAAATAGAAAGGAAGTAAACAACATTTCCTTCTAAGAATACACGAGTTTCACTTAATTTTCCAATGATCTTAAGGGCTAGTGATGAAAGATTGGTACACACTTGATACATAATTTAAACTGAATTCTATTTTGTTTATTGTTGCCCTTACTGCTTTGTGAATATAACTTCGAACAATAGCTTTTAAAATCTATTTCTTCATTTTCCTTTAGCACTTGTTTCTCACTCAGCTGAAAAGATGTCTTCCAATGTGTTGTGTAGTTAAGAAACCAGCAGGTTGTTTTCTCACAAAAATAGCTTTTCACTTCTGAATTCTTGTATTTGAGTGGTACAATTTTAATTCTTTAACTTCTATGTAATTTCTGCACAGCAAGCTTGAAGCCCTAATCTCAATAGATCTCTTTAATTAACATTCACTCAAATTAGTTTGTCTTCAATTCCTTCTAATCAGAAGAAAGGATGCTAATACAATTTCAGCTTCAACATTTTCCTGTTCTGAGTATCCAGTTACTGCAATTCTCTTCACTTCTTCAGAAATAATGATGCCATGTTCAAGTGCTTCATTAGTGAAATGATACCCACCAATTGAATTCCGAATTATAGTATATTATGATCATATTTCAATAGCTACAAAATTCACTGTTTCTGCATTTTTTTGTCTAGATGTAGTTTCTGAATTTCATCCTTTCTTATTTTGCAGATACCATGGAAGGTAAGCATACCATTTGTTTTCAGCATATTCTTAAATTTCAATTAAGTTTCCCCTCATTTGAATATTGCATTCTAAATCTTGATACAAATCCGATACAAAATGCACCTCCACATTCTAGCTCTGCACTTTAATGTCTTTGCATATTTTTGTGCAATGATCACTGCAACTCATTCTGCATTTCTGTCGTGTGTAAAGTCCCTAATTTAGTCAACAGCTATACCCATCAATTTCCCTAGTAGTACTATCCAAAATTAAAAATTTGCAAAATGGTAGCAAAACTAGCATTTAACTGCAGCACATGCAAATTTCAGATGCATTTCTCATCTTTCTACTGATTCTTGTTTGTGTAGCCTACTCTAAACGAGCCTTTTCATTGACACTAGCAATGTACAGATGCAATCATATCCACTATCATGCCTTCAGTCTTCCATTACTCCATCATTGGCTTAATTTTTGCACAACTATTATTTGACAGCATACAATATCTTTCAGCTAATTCATTCAAAGCAATTTGTTGTAACATACACTTTAAAATTTCTAAGCTGTAGAATCATTACTGCATTTAGTCCCAAACTTGCCATCACAATTTTAGAAACAGATTCTTGTTCTCCATAGTACTCCAACAGGTAAATAAGAGTGGTTTGCATTTCTGCATTCCTTACTACACAGATTCTTTATGCATTAGCTTATCAAGGCAATATTCAATTTCCAAAATCACTTCTGTTCCTCACTTTCATTCCATAACTGCACAACAGTGATGTCCACATCCAGCCATACTTTAATTATGAACTCTTTTCAGCTTATCATTTCTACAATTCTGCTATACAGATTTAGCTAGCTCTATAAAGGTTCACCATAATATCAATTTCTAGAATTCAATGTTGTTTAAGCTTGCTTCATACATGATTAAGCCCAAGAAATGATTAAGTTTAACACTTCAATCTTAAGAACCATCCATTGAAAACAATACTATTGAGAAACAAGCTCAATAATTGGTACAAGAATCATTTCAACACTCCATCATCAAATTGAATATGAATTATGGTCTTTAGCAAATTTCATCTAAAATTCAAAAATATTACACACTTTCCCCACACTTAATCCTTTGTCCAACTTGGCCAAATAATACATCAAATAACAAACAAAGTATCCACATCCAAGAGATTAAGAGATGAGAAAAGATAAAATGATATGATGATTCAAAAGAAAACAAGCAAGAAATTGTGTGGAAGAATATTAAGCAAATTAATTTACTTTCACAAATATGATTCAATCCATTGAATTGTAGTTTTGAAAGAGTCAAAGTAAGTTCTAGAATTACAATAATACAAGCGCATCACTCAAATTAAGGCTCATCCTCACTAGGCATAAATGAATCATCTCAATTAAACAATCAAGTGTCCATTATTAAGTAGAAACATTGAGAAAATTAAAAGTTCATTTTTGACATTAAGCCTCAAAATAAGATATTCAAATCTAGCTCACATTCTCTACTTCTAACATATTATAGAAAAATGTTAAGGGGTGTCATTTTCTTATTCACACTCAAAATAAAATGCAATAAGAAAACTACCAATGGTAAACATAACTAAATGCAATAAGAAAATCAACCTTTGCATTCAAAAGATTTATTAAAGAAAAAGCTAAACATAAAGCATGAATTGAAATGCAAAAGGAAATTAAGTCGGAACAAACTCCCTTTAATTTCGAGCGATTGAAGAAGGTTTAAAAGAAGAAGTCACCCTGGAAGTGGAGTAATAATTGTTACACTCAAATTCTTTTTATTCTTCATTTTTCCATTGCAAATTCTTTCCGGAGGTTGAATGCGGTTCAGTTCAAGCATCCACTCCAGAAGCTTGTATTCTCATACAACATCGTTAAAAGAAAATACCTCCCACATGCATGTAGGATAAAAAGAAAATAGGAGAATATTAGTGTGAGTATAAAATATTTTAAAAAATGAATCACATCTGATAAAGTCAACAATTGGTACCTCAATTAAATTTTCTGAAAAATCATAAAAAATTTTCACCTTGTCATATTGAAAGGTACATAGAGTGGTGTTTGTTACCTTCTTTTCATCAAGTAATGGCTCAAGCTCTGGTTCTGGTGAATGTACAACTTCATGTAGTGATTCTTGGGTACTTGGCTCCATAGCTCAAGTCCTTATACTTACATCCTTTATTCTTGATGATTTTTAAGGTAATGTTTCCAGAAAGCAATCCCCTACACTTAAATCATCTTCAACAATACCTGCATCATTCATATCATCTCAAGCAACAACATTAGTAGAATCAAAAAGTATGTTCAACTACATTATCACCACAAATAATACTAGAAAATTTTTGCGAAGAAATGAGAGTAGGGTCAGGCCTGACAGAATCTCTACTTTCCATCTCCCTACTGGAGCTTCGTATTTGAAACTGGTTGATGGATGATGCAATTTGATCCAACTGATTTTGTATATTTTGAATTCTTGAGAATTGTTGCTCTTGATGCTCTCTCATTTGTTGCATAATCTCCTTTAATTTCCATGTTGACTCATCCATCTGAGGATTATTCTGTTGAAAAGGATTTGACATAAAAGATGTTGAAACCTCTTGAAACCCATATGCATTCTGGTAGGTTGGATATGGCTCAATAAATTGTCCTTATGCACTTTCATACCAGAAACATGAATTATCCACCCAATTAGCATTATAAGCATTATAAATGATTCATACCTATTTTGTTGATCCATAGTTGGGTAAATTTGATATTCAAGCTGAAAACACTAACTCTCCATTCCACCTCCAAAATTATGAAAATATGGATCCATGCTACTGAAATCTCCTGTTCTTACACTGCATACTAACAATCAATGTTAGAAGATTCAAGAATACAAAATTTTAAACACATGAGAATATGAACATTTAAAGCTATAACAATTCAAAGATAAGTCAACATGAAAATGTAAAAAGAATAGCAATCAAATCTATCAAGATACTAACAAAATAAACCAATCAATGCTCAATCTAAAATAAACACATACTACTAGTTAACTCCCCGGCAACGGTGCCAAAATTTGATGTTTGCCCTTTTCATGTCACGTGACACATCAAATTAATTAAGAAACTCACATAAGCTAAAGATAAATGTTGTAACAACGAGTCCCAAGTTGTATTTTTCCAAGGATGACTAATAAATGTATGTTAATTCTAGAATTGATTTGAATAAAATTCTTGCATCACAAAGGTCTATTATTCATTTCCATTCAGTTCTCATTTCAACTTGAACACATCTAATTCTCAAAAATTCACTGGATCAATTTAAAATAGAATCAAAGAAACATTGTTTACATCCAAACATAATCCGCTTCAACTCAACAAATTAAGTTTCAAAAGTTCAGTTACTAATGTATCATCAAATCTAGTAAATCCATTTCAATCACTTCAATTACATTTACAGATCTTGTTAAAATAAAAAACTCAAACCAATTGATGTTGTACAGAGGTAGCATCCAATTCATAATAGCAATTAACTTTAACAATCAAGCTAAAACAACTATTCTGATGCATAGATCCAAGGTTTTATTAAACTAATGTCCAAAACTATACCATCTTGCTATAATCGGAATTGCAAACAATTTAACAGGATTCAGATTGTAAAGCTCAATCAAAGCGAAATTGCAAAAGAAATTCAGAATTTGAATTGCAGAAGTAAACTCAACAGAAACTGAATTATGAAATGCTAAACAAAAATTAAAATGCAATCTACACTATCAAATCTTCAGAACTGAGCAAATTCATGGATAATTCAAAAGCAAAGATAAGGGAACAAAACCTAAATGGCATTCCACAATCAAACCCCGAGACTAAACCTCTCCTCATTGTCGTGCCACTGTGCTTGCTTCTGGGAACACCTCTTGAGTAAACACAGCAACCCACTGAATCCATAGCTCATCCAGGTGAAGTCCAAAGCTACTGGGAACGCCTCTCGAGCTCGAAATCATCTGAATTCTCCAACCGTCGAAAAATAGAGAAAATCTTGGCAATCCGGAAACACGAAGTGAAGATGAAGATGGATTGGTCTCTGAAGAACCGGTGAACACCCTCATACCCTTCAGTTGGAGGATGGAAGCATCAGATCGGGGAACACCCTCAAATCTTTGCCGGAATGACGCTCGCGGACAACAGGATCGCGAACGGGGAACACCCTCAAATAACGGCTCTGTCCCTTGAATACTGGTCGATGAATCTTTGCAAGCTCGCCGGAGATGAAGAAAAGTGAATCTTAGATCTGGAAGTGGAATGGGAAGCTACGGCGGGGACGAAGAAGATGGATGAACAGTGGCGGTGTCGTGAGGAAACGCTGAGCTCCAGGAAGTACTGTAGCTTCTCAAAGCTTTTAAATCCTCTCCCAATCTGATCGGACGACTGAGAATGCTCGGAGCTCAATCAACGGTGGAAGATCACCTAAAATATGATCCAAAGGTACTGATATTCATCTACGGTCCAGATCTACTCCTCATTAGGTTGGAAGAGTTGGATCTTCAATGGATGGTGTAGATCTGCTCCAATCTTGAATGAATGACTATGATTGTTTTGGAGCTTGATCACCTCGTTTCACTCTAGATTTGATCGTAAATATGGTCTGATCTTATCGGGTCCGATCTGATCGGGTCCATGTTCCTTTTGATGCCTACAAAATAATAATCAAATATTAGCATCAAATATCATGATAATTGGCTAATTTACAATTAAGTCCAAGATCAAAATCAATTGTAAAATATGATGTATATATGAATTCAATCTATGAAAAGATAATTAAAAACATGTATTATGAATCAAAATAATATAGCAAAATCATGGTTATCAGTAATCTAGGTGAGTCAAGGTTAACCAAACACCTAGTGATTGGAAGTCCAAGTAGGTCAAAGATTTGACCGGATACTTGGCATAAGGAGAAAAGTCCAAGTGGGTCAAAAGAGTGACCAGACACTTGTTGTAGAAGTTTCAACAAGTCAAGCTTGACCAGATGCTAGGAAATGAGGAGTTCTAACAGGTCAAAGTTGACCAGATGTTGGGTAAGGGAACTCTAGACTTTGGTTTGGAAGTTAAGGTTTGGTAATCGACTATGTTAGTCGATTACTGAAGCTTAATCGATTCAGGCAATCGATTAAGCAGCTTTCGCGAAATGCACAAAGAGTTTGGTAATCGACTAGATTAGTCGATTACCGTAGCTTAATCGATTAGGGTGATCGATTAAGCCTGGATTTCATGAATGCACAGAGTTTGGTAAGTGATTAAACAAGAGAGTTTAATCGCTTACGACTTATTCTCGTATGAACATAAAGCTTCTTAATCGATTACGGTAATCGATTAGGAAGACTTAATTGACTAGTCTAGTCGATTAAGCTTTAAAAACTAACCGTTACCAGTTCGATAAAAGACATTCCTGTGGATAGGGCTCGACATCGCTCACATATCTTCTTCTCCACCGAGCTCATGACACACATCAGTTCTTGGAGGCTTAGAGAAGAGTGTTGTTGCACTTTCAAACATCTCAAGAGGTGTACTCAAGTAAGAAGAAGAGGAAGCTAGAGTTTTATTGTGTAATCTTGTAAGATTCCTTTTTGTATTAGATTCTTGTTTCTTTCTTCTTGTATTTCGGTATTTGTGAGTTTGTACTAGGTTTTTCTGTCTCCGGATAATTTTCAAGAAGGAGTGTTTTGATAGTGAATGTGTGAGTGAGGGCCGAATTTTTGGATTAGTCATTTTTTTTTAGATGAATATAAATAAATTTATATTATTAGCATTGAAGAATTTTATATCAACTTCATCTATTACAACATTATCATCGATGAGTGGGAAAAACTATTTACCCCTTCTAATTCCGAAGTGACCCAGCAAGAGGGGCTCATTTATTAGGTGTTTCAATTTAATTACAGTGTATAATGTCTAGGCTGAAATTAAAATTTTGTTTTGTTATTAATTAAAAAAACAAACTGTATGAATAAGGCATGGCCCATCTGATACCCACCAACCAATTAATAGTCCATGAAACGTTTCCAGTTTCGTGTAAAGATTTTGATTGACCGCCAAAATTAATCCGACAATCCCTGCCTATATATTGTCACACCGCCCTAATTTCGCCTTCCACTTGTTATCTCCCTCCATTGCTCTCTCTCCTTCCCCTCACACTCGCAGAGTACGATGCAGCACCGCCAAACCTCACTCTTCTCTTTCCTCCAAAAACTCACTCCGGGGAATGAAGGATCCTGCGAACCCTATTCTTCTCCGGACGCGATCCGCCACGCACGTCAGCCAAAGAAAGCCCCGCACCCAACACCATTAGAGTCGAAGAACAACTCCGAGGAAACCTCCGATGAGATCGGAGGAACTGACGCTTCGTCTCAAAAGATGCGGCGTCAAGTCTTATCGGCGGGGATTCCGGTGGCTGCCAATGATGGCGATCGAAGAGCTAATCATTTTTCGAGCATCATGAGCAAATTTGTGAAGGAAGACAAATCCGGATGCGCCAGTAATGGGAAATCGTACGAAATATTTACCGATTTATGTTTTTGGTTCATCTGGATCATGAAGTCTTTTGGTGAATTTCTCTCTGGTCTAACTGGATTTAAGGCTCACACAAATTTGATTTAGGTGGCTGAATGCATTCCTTGTGGTGCGAGGATTTTTTTTTTTCATCGGTTTTAGATTTTCCGTTTGGCTATTCCAATGGCAACGAATTAGCCTTTCACTTATCTTAAATCATATTACATGTAGAAGATAGGGGAGATAGAGAACATATTTCAATGGTGTGGATGTACGGGAGGAGTTCAACGGAGAGCCAATAGGCAAAAAAGCCGAGGAACATTCATACAGAAAATCCACATCAACGTAGCATCTAAGTGTACTAGATAGTTTCACATTATTTCCATTGGTATTTAGATACATTTCTAGATGAGTGCTAATTAAAAATGGCCAAGAAGAAATATGTAACCTGCTGCAGGTTTGTTAATTGAAACAGAGAATGAGGGAACCTGAGAGTTAGATTCTTTGACTGTCTGGTGCTTTGAATAGTCGTTGGCAACTATGTTTGAACTTTACTCATTTCTGCCTATATCTTCTAGATACCCCTATGTACTTTTGTACAAATTCTATTTAGTTTATTTATTATTTATTTTTTGTGGATTTGCCTATAAAATATGTTATTTAAAACTTGTTTCAACATTTTGTCTTGCCTTGCAACACTGTGAGATTATATTTCTACTTGGATGCTAGTGGCGCTAACCACTAGGTCTAACTTATTGCACATTGATGCTATTTCGTTGTTTTTCCTCTACATGACTCCTACACATAAGTGAGTTGATAATTTCCCAACTAAAGGCATTATTATAGTTTTACTTCTACGGTATGGATCATGTCATACAAGGTCCTGCACTGCACTTATTGATATTAGGTAGTTCTCCTAACTATTTGAGCTAGCTTGAATGTTTCCCCAAATTTTCTTAGCATATATAACATTTTATTTTGATAAAAATTGGGGCTTGGATTTGTGATGACCTTCTTAAGGAATTCTTTTGAAAGTCCGAACTATTTTCTTCTTAAATGCACTAATGTTCTAGAGAAGCGTGCTAGGATTTTTCATAACTTTTCCCTTTCTTTGGTCTTCAGGAACCAAGATTGCTGCGGTTCCTTTATTTGTCACCCCAATGATTCCACTGAGAAAAGTGTGAAAGATAGAACTCCTGATGATAAATGCTCAGCCAAACATGTTTCAGCGATTAAGAAGAGTTCTGATGGATTGGGACCTCTGTATTCTGAATGTGATTTAGATGTTCTAGGGCCAGAAACTCCTGCTGTGCGCCCTCGTGTTCCGCTTTTCAAGAGAATTCAACAGGATCCTTCTGATTCTGACAAGCAAGATTCTTCTCTGTTTGGTCCTAACAAAAGGTTTAAGCCAATAGGCAAGACTGTTACTGAAAAGAAAATCCTGGAGAATTCATGTGAAAGTACAAGTAGCAAATTTGAGTGGCTTGTTCCTTTTAAAATTAGAGATGCCAATGGAAGGAGACCAAGTGATCCATTTTATGACAAGAGAACCCTGTATATTCCACCTGACGCATTGAAGAGAATGTCAGCATCACAAAGGCAATATTGGAGTGTGAAATGTCAATATATGGATGTTGTCATTTTCTTTAAAGTGGTATGTTCCTGTAGTATCTACTATACATGGGATCTTTATCCTAACATCTCCAGGAATATATTCTAAGATGCATTGTTTTGATGTTTCTTTACGTTTTAAAATTTGAAAATATTCAGTATCATGATTGTGTATCAATGTTTTGAGTTTCTACTACTAGTGATTTGTGACTAGTTTCTAAGAATTCATGTTTTATTTCTTCCTATTTCAGGGCAAGTTTTATGAGTTATATGAGTTGGATGCTGAGATTGGACAAAGAGAACTTGACTGGAAAATGACCATTAGTGGTGTCGGTAAATGCAGACAGGTTAGACTATCTGGATCTTTCTTAATGCCAGTCATTCTTTGTATTTTTGACTTAACGAATAAAGAAACTTTGGTATTGTGTAAATAGTTGATCCAAGTTAAGTTTTCCTTTACCTTTATCATCACCAATTGACCCTTCCATTGTCCAATTCAATGCCTCTTTCTCCATCCTCCGTTTGTGCTGTAGGATTAGCTTTCTAGCTTTCTTGTAGTTTCTTTCTTATTGTTGTCTTTTGAAATTTCCACATTAAATTCACATTTTTGCAATTTATGCATTCATATGGATCTTTGAGGTTTTGCTACATCATTCCTGCCTTTCAAATATGTGAGACAAGATAATTCACTAATTTAATTTGTGTTTAACTAGAAAGGTTAATTACATCTGATCTTCATTGAGGGATCTATTGAACATTTAATTAAGACTGGCATACTTGACTAAATGATATTCATGTATTGTCAGCAATATTTGCAGAAAAATTTGTTTCACATTTGAAATCCCACTCTGTCGAACAGGTTGGTGTTTCAGAGGCTGGAATAGATGATGCTGTTCATAAACTAACTTCTAGGGGGTAAGAAAATAAGCTTATCATGCTTCTGTCTTTCCTTGTTACAATTGTTGGAGCAATTTTGCATGGTGCATAACAAAATCACTTGTTCATGATTATGATCTTGCTGACCAAATTAGCTACAAGTATTTGTGTCTAAGGCAGACAAATTTCAGAAGTAGTTGCAATACCCACACAATCAAAAACTTTGTTGGCCTTGTATCTTGTTATTTTCAACTTGCAACTTGTAGATATAGGTGTCTAAGATTGTCATGCGCCGGGATCACAGTGTGATAAAACGGAACTAAGAGCAAATAGCCAATTACTAACTCCATATAATTAAGGTCAATAAACTTTATTGATTTGTATTCCATTTTCTAAAATACTGTAAAATTGTACCGTGCAAAAACATTATAAGGTTGAACAAAAGTATTATAAAATAAGAACCAAACCCAGAATAGCACATTGAAATCTTTGAGTAACTTTAAATACTAGCTGAAACAAATTAAAATATCAAAATGCTACCTTTGTTTGTAAAATTGAAGGACAAAGAAAAATACAAAGTAAACACAAATTTGCTAAGTGGGTAATTATGAAATTGTGAATGAATTTAATAAGTCAAGAAAATGAAGCAAGTCTAAGTTTTATATTACAACTTTGAATTTGAATTTTTTGGTTCTTTAATGTATATATATATTTAATCAACTATATTTATTCCTTTTTTGTTCAATTATTATTTAGAGTTACTATTGTATCTCTAAATTATCTTCAATTGTCCTTTTACCATATAATATACTTTTAATTATTACCATTTAGTCACCGATTCTATAACTATCACCAATAAGGAATCTTAAGAAAATCCATGTCAATCAATTAAGAAGTGAATTGTCACCGATTCCATACCTATCTCCAATAAGGATTCTCATGAAAATCCACGTCTGAATTACTAGAGCAAATGTCTTCAGAGTATAAGAATGTCATCTCACATAAGGGCTAAAAGTCTTCACCGGTAGTATACAATAATATAGCATCCTCACACAAATAAGTATTGACCCGCAATTGCTCGCTACCACATCCTCTTGTGGGTGGTAAGGTATTCTAATATAAGACTAGCTTCTGAGTTTTCACTTTTAGTATTTCTTTTCTCTATTTAAAATCATTGTTGTTTCATTATTGTCATTCTATAACAGTTTATAATTTAATTAGTCTAAACAACTATTCTAAATGAACCTTTTGTTATCAATTATGCTAATTTACTATATATTATCATGTGTTCTCTAGGTATGAAGTATATATTATCAAAGTATAGGTTTCAACATTTAAATCAACAGAAATGATTGAAGGTAAAATAGAAATTATTAAAGATAAAACATATCTAATGATAGATATCAATTGAAGAGTAATTTAGAGTATATTAATTTTTAAAATAACCCTGCCTATATTAATCCCCATGTGAAACTCGATGTTATATCATTTACTCCTAATAGTTTAATTGTCGTAAAACTCATTTTACTATTTTATAAAAATATTATTTTAATCCTTATTATAAAAACAATTATAGAAGTATATATGTAATTCATTTTAACTAGCTATTCATGCACAAGAAAAATATTTATGTGTCTAAGGATATATTTTATAACCCTCTATATAGAGCAAAAATTTGAAGTGTTTGCAAGTTAGTGTGAGCCGCTCAAATTTGTATCTACAAATAAAATATGAAAATAATTCAAAAATAATAATGACATAAAATCTCAAAATTTACTAAATTTTGTAGTCACAACGGATCAAATCTTGATTTGCTACCTCGATAAAATTTTAAGCTCCTGCCAATATAGGGTCATGAGGAAGGGTATATTGTATGCAAGGCTATTTTCACTACTTGAATCCGTGACCACCAGGTCACATGACAACAATTTTACTGGTGCGTCAAGACTTATTTATTTTATATATTCTTTTATTATTGAATGAACATAAGTGAGTGAAAACACCAAGGTTGTATACGGTTCATTTATAACCTTACCTTTAATGAGTTGGCGTACAACAACATCATTAAATGAGGATATTGAAGGTTCAGAAAATGAGGAAAATCAACGATCACCCTTAGCTTGACTAATAGTGATCACCTAGTGGCTACAAATGCCCAAGAAGTAAGAGGAGGGAAGAGAAAGAGAAGGAAAGGGGAAAGGAAGTCGACAATGACTTATTCTTTTTTCCGCTCAAATTTCCCTCTTGATTTTGGCTTTGAAATGATAAGCACTGGGAGAAAAATGAGGGAAACAGTGAAAGGGGAAGGAAAGAGGGAGTTGAGGGCAGCAACTGTTGTGGTGGCAGAGGCTGTTGTGGCAGTGACGGATGGCTGTGTGAGGATGAGAACAAGAGAGTGGAGAGAAAGAAGAAGAATGCGCTGGTGTTGCTGCAAGAGGAGGGAAAGAAAGAAGAAAAAGGAAGAGGAGAGGTGCTGTTGTCGGTACTTGAAGACGAGGGAAGAAGAGGAAGAAGGAAGAAGGAAGAAGGAAGAGAGGAAACGGACGTGTGGAAAAGCTTCGATGCATGCAATGTGAGCGAGTAAAAGAATGAGAAGGAGGAAGAGAGAAGAGAAAGAGAAAAAGGAAGAGAGAAGAGAAAATATTATCCTTAATTTCTCAAAAAATTCCAGTACTCATTTTAAATTAATATTTAGTTAGCTGAATTGGCTGAAACAAATCCAAATCAATCCCACATAACTCTAATCGCTAGTTTACTTGATGGGTTCAATCCAAACCCAATTTGATCTCAACTCGACAGCCAAATTCTATTTTTAACAGATTAGTTCGATTTATTTTATTTTATTTAAAAAATAAATTCAGTATTTATTTATTTATTTTGTGGGTTTTTTTAATAAAAATTTAGCATAGATAACATATTCCATCTAATATTTCAGCATTGACACTAGCACTGTTCACACTATGTTTTTAGTATGGTTAATTTGCATTCTGAACCTAGATACAATGTTGGACGGATGGAACAACTTGAGACCTCAGAACAAGCAAAAGCTAGAGGAGCATCTTCTGTAAGTATTTCTTGCAATTTATTGACTTTATTATTCGTCTTGCATCTTTATTCTAGATAGTGATGGTATTTGCATTCTTATCTTATGTTGATTAGAATCATTTTATTACTGAAAACATACATGAATGGGGAGTATAAGTGCCATATTATGATGAAATTATATAAAAAATGATGTGTTATATGTTGCAATAAAAACCTTTGACAATAAGATAGATCATCCTATGTTATCCAAGGGTCTAGAATGAGAAATACAAAAGCATAACTTCTGAAGTGCACAACTGTCTAAGCTGGATGACTTACACAATTAACATGGGGATTAAGTTACTAAAATGTTCATGATCCATGTGCCTCGATCAACGATCTCACAAGGATTGATGCATTGTGAGAAGAAATATGTGCGTCAGTTAACTATACTATCTGATAGTGTTTTGTTCTTGGCTATCTAACGACAGAGAAGAGAACTTAAAAATAGAAGTTGGATTGAATGATTGAAACAATATAGTGTCAATAAGTGAACCTCATGAAGAATTTTGTAAAATGGATTGATAAGTAGAAAGTAATAAAACATTTTAACCCATTGAAAATGAAATAAAATGATATCATGGACTCATGATCAATTTTATTTTAACTGTGTCTTTATTATTACTATTCTCCTCCACTTAAGAACTTGACTTTTGATAACTTATCATCTTCCTCTTGTTCATTCTTTCCATTGGACAAGAAGGTTCAATTTTGATATTGTACTCTTTTTAGTCAAGGAGGTGTTTGATTTACAACAATCACGATTTAGTTAAATTTTTCTCATAATGTTAGCTTGCACTCCTCATATATGCCCAATATTATTCTTATTTTTGTAAAAGAAACAAAAATCCAAACAATTAGTTGCTTGACAGTTGACACACATAAAAAAAAATGAACCAAGGAATGCCTTTATTAAGGTTGTTATCAGTAAATTTTTGTTAAAGAGTGTTTATATTTTTGATTCTTTATGTTGTTGGGAATGGAAGAGGAAGGAGATTTCGTGGGTTTTCACTTTGAAAGGGGAGGGGGCGGAGGGCTTGTGCTATGGAGAAGAAAGTTGTGAGAGGGGAAGACATGTGTTGGGGGATAAGGAAATGTGTGTGGTGGTGGTGCGTGTGTTCCTTAAACTTTTACACTTTCAGAAGCACACTAAATTGTCAGGCCTTTTAAAATGATCCCTAAGGTAAAACATTATATTATACATATTATATATTACAAATATTATGTACTTCTCACACCCCAACTATAGTATGTTCCAGAATGCCACGTACTTGCTCAATAAATTAGCAATATGCAAGGCCACATGACATATCTGATTTTTATGTAAATCATTTACTAGATGATTTCTTACAAAATCCTTACAAATCCAAGGAACACTTTCTCAAAACCCTTCTAGCCTAGTGTCACTTAAAGTACAGATAGTTCTATTTAAAAAGAAATGATTAATAATTGAGGGGGCGTTTGGTTCTTTCCTAGGAATAGGAATCGGAATGGAAATCATTGTATTGTGGAATGGGAATGGGTATGAGCATGGATATCACTCTTAAAAGCAATGTTTGATTACTTGCATATTTTCTATCGGAATAAATCAAAATTTCCTTTTTTATCCTTAAAGGAAAATAAGAGAAAAAATTAGATGTGAGAGAAAGATGAATGTGAGAGAAAAATATGATGAAAGAGAATGATGAGAGAGACAGTATGATGAGAGAGAAAGTGTGATGAGAAGGAATGAAGAGAGAGAAAGTGTGATGAGAGAAAATGAGAAAAGAGAGTGATAGGAGAGAGCATGATGAGAGAAGATGAGAGAGAAAATATGATGTGAGAGAAAGTATGATGGGAGAGGATGAAGAGAGAGAAAATGTAATGAAAAAAGAGGAGAGCGAGTGTGATGAGAGAGAAAGTGTGATGAAAAAAAGAGAATAGTGAGTGTGATGGGAGAGATTGAGGAGAGAGAAAGTATGATGAGGGAGAAAGTATGATGAAAGAGAAAGTGTGTTGAGGAAAAAAAAGGAGGGAGTGTGACAAGAGAGATTGAGGAGAGAGAAAGTATGATGGGAGCGAAAGTGTGATGAGAAAAAAAGAAAAAAAGTGTGATGGGAGAGATTGAGGAGAAAGAAAGTATGATGAGAAAAAAAAGAAGGAAGAGATTGAGGAGAGAGAAAGTGTAATGAGAAAAAAAGAGGAAAGAGAGTGTGATAAGAGAGATTAAGGAGAGAGAAAGTGTGTGATAAAATGATGAGAGAGAAAATATGATGAGAGAGAACAAGGAGAGAGAAGTGATATGAAAAAAAAAATAAATAAATATATTTTGATATTTGATATTAAGGGAGAAAATTTTAATTTTAGGTCAAGAGTATTTTTGGAATAAGGAAATATTTTGATTGATAAAATTAGGGTAATGACTCATTGAAGGGGAGGTACATGAGAATGAGTCATTACTCAATTTCAAGGATTCATTTCCTTATTTGTATTCCTATTCCTATAATCCAAACATTAACAATGACAATCAATGATTCCCATTCCCATTCTCCACTCCTATTCCCCTAAACCAAACGCCCCCTGAAATAACACAAACAATTTGCATACTATCTTATGCATAGATTACGACCACAATTACTTTAGTAGCACAAGTCCAAAATTGTGACACTTAACCCTTGTGACTCAGTCTATAAAGACCATATAGCTTGAATAGAATTAGTTCTATATAACAAAACCATGTCGACATGTCCAATGCATAATCCCCAGTGGTGGGTCCATCTCACAACCTTCACTTTAATATTGGTTAATCAGTCATGTATTCCTGAACTTAATGATAATATCACAGTTATACCAACAGTAAATGACATGTTCAAAAGTTATGTTATTGACTTCATAAACTAAATCACAAACGATAATATATACACGCAGATAAGTATGCATATACACACACATCACTTAAAACATGATGACAAGCTAGAATAACTCTTACCTTACAGGAGAACTTTGCTGATAGAAGTCTTTAAGGTTCCACTTGAAGATTGAAAATTTATTCAATTTGCCCTACAAAATAAATCCAGAAGCTAATTAAAAAAACAATGATATAGGAAAAACCTTAGTATCAACCTTGGTACTCATGACTCCAAGGTTAGGGAGGAGGCTTACTTAATGACCAGCAAGATAAATTCCTACCCCTTCTCTTAGAAATTCAAAGGATAACTTCTATTTTTCCAAACCATTAATTCCTTCTTCAAAATTCAAAAGCCTAACTTTTTTTTTCTTCTTCTTCTTCTCTTCCTTTTCCTCCCCTTTCCTCTCTTTTATTCTCTTTTCTCTTTTTCTGTTCTGTTATTTTCTAAACAGGAGCAACCAGCAACCATTTCTAATCAACAACAACCAGCAAATATTATTATAAGCGTAAGAATTTGTTTCTCTTTAGTCAGTTAATTTAACATTTAATAAAATTTCTTTCTTTTTTTAGAATTGAATAAAATAAGATTCTTAATGTATCAATCATGGTGTTTTTTTTTTCACTTATGATTCATATGTAAGAATAGTATGGTTTATATGTAAAATTTATCATGGTGTAAAAATACAAATTGTGAACCATTTGATTTTGAGAACAAGTCAAAATTGTATCTTGTTTTTGAAATATCCACATGCCACATCATACAAAGGCTAATGATCCTTCATGTAAGTGTGTGATACTCAGCACAAGGCTTCTCACTATCATTGTAGGCTGAACCATCACAAATCATAGAGGAGACATGGTCTAGGACATCCATTGGAGGAGCTATATTTTTCATCTAATCTAAGCTCTTTAGTTCGAGAGTTAAACTCTCATACTTGCAGACTATCTTGTGAAATAACAGCATAACTACAAAGTAGCTACAACAATTTGTAGTACCTTCTATAAATCAACATTATAAAATCCATTTGTGCTATTAATCAATATGCATTCGAGTTTCACATATAGAAGTAAGTTCTCTATGTAAGTGATCTAGCATGGTAAGAGCAGCCACATTGCTTTCAATAGTAGATACTTGAAGTGCTTGGATCATATCCAAACAATTGCTTGTTCAGTGGATGTTCTAGACCAAGGTCTCCTTGGTGATTGTAAAACCCTGTTGTGTCACCTTGTGCTATACTACTTTTCTTAAATGTGTTATCTTGTGAAGAATCACAGGCCATGCTAGTCCCTACTTTTTGTTGCGTTGTATCGAAACTCAGTGATACGAACTTTCGTCTTTAAGTTTTTTATTTGTTTTTTACTTCAAGTTGGACTGCAGGTGTATCCACAGCCAACTTTATTGTCTAACTAATTTTCACTGATCAGCATAAATCATATCATACCAACTTATTTTGTCTATTTTTTTTATATTAACTTACATAATTGTGGTTGTGTATGCTTATATGTTTGTTGTGTAAATTTGCACACAACTGATTCAGCTTCTTGTGCTTCTTAAATGTCTTTTATCCAGGTCATCCAAAGAAAACTTGTAAATGTATCAACTCCTTGCACACCAAGTGATGGCAACATGGAAGCAGAAGCAGTTCACCTTCTTGCTCTGAAAGAGGTTTGCATGCATCTTGAGCTTGACGATTTCTGAATCATATTTCATCAGGCTATTAAGTGAAAATATTTACTGAAACTTCAGTTCCTCCCCTCCAATTAATACGTGTCTCATGTTTAAGGCAAAGATCTTCCATATGTTCCTTGATTTATTTCAAATATAACCTTTAACCTTTATCAGAAATGAAAAGTTACCGTCAAGTTCCTGCAATAGAAGCAATATTGTTGTTTTATTCGTGATTTATCTCTCTTCATATAACTTGGGACGGGCTGTGAGAGGTGCCAAAAAAAAATTGCTACAATATTGTTGTTTTATTTGATCATGGATTTCACTGCTAAAAGAAGAGGCTAGAGGTTGTAAAACTTAATATTGACAACAACTTGGATAGTGTGTTGGTCCGAACACCAGAATCTTACAAGGAGAAATCCTTACTAAGTTATGAAATGGATAACCTTGAAATGTATTCATGTTGTGGCAACTATAAAATACATACAAATATGGAAATGGTGGATGATGTTATGAGGTTGTTTGTGGTGTGCAACATGTAATAAACTGCTCATGGTCAGTGGACTAGCAGCATGGTTCAAGAATTCATAGCTGACTACTAATACCAATGTATTAACTGTTGTCAGGTGATTTGTTGTAGAAATCCAAAGATTCGTCCCGCTTACATTCTTATAAAGCATACACTTCACCATGCTGTTTTATATGAAATAGTGAACTTATTATACTAAGAATATGATTTGGTCCTGAGTATAGGATCGAGTCACAGGTCGAGATCCGGATCCGTACTTGATGATGCAACACGAAAGGGGGAAAGGGAGGAGGAAAGACTCGTCCTAGACAGAGTCCCAATTACTCAATTTTTCTTCCCCTCTTCATTGATAATAACACTCCTTTTATAAGGAGTTAATTACATGGACTATTCAAGGAGAAAAAGGAAAAGACAATCCCTAAAGGAAACAAAGAATCAAATAAATAAATGCCCTTTATTTATTTCTACTTATAACAGTAGCAAATTTGAGCAGTAGTAAAATTTGGACAGTAACCAAATAGACAGTAGCAGATTTATTCAGTAGCTAATTAGGTAGTAGTAGATTTATTCCAAATTGTTAAATTAGGTAGTAGCAGATTTATTCCAAGCTAGTAATTTGCTTCCGATTATAGTGGCGTCCTATAAAGGTGTCCACATCAGAATATGAGATATCTACTGAGCATATTAGCAATGCTTTGCCTAGCAGGATGTATTACTGTATGAACTCATTTCTTCCGCTTCATGAAGTATTGCTAAGATACCATGATTAATTTAATTTTGTATTCATGATTTAGGGAGATTGTTGTCTGGTGATTTGTTATAGAAATCAAAGATTCGTACCAATTTCATTCTTCTAAAGCATACAAATCATCACCAAGTTTTATGTGAAACTCATATTATACTAGAATCTGAGATATGTACTGAGCATATTCACAATGCTTTGCCTAGCAGGATATATTACTGTGTGAACTCATTTCTTCCACTTCATGACCTTTTACCAAGATACCATGTTTAATTTAATTTTGTATTTGTGATTTAGGGAGATTGTGGTTCTAAGGATGGTTCTATTTTTTATGGATTTGCTTTCCTTGATAATGCTTCATTAAAATGTTGGGTGGGTTCCATTTCTAATGATAACTCTTGTGCTGCACTTGGGGCATTGCTAGTGCAAGTAAGTTTGTCTTTTCACCTAGTTATCTTAGGTTTCCCATTTTGTGTTCACTTTTAACCAATTAAGCTTTTGCAGATTTCACCAAAAGAAATTATCCATGAAAGATCTGGTATGAATATACATGGGAATTCATTTATATATATGTGATCTTTTTTGAATGACTTTGAAATTCTTATTGTGATTATTTCAGGACTCTCAGAAGCAACTCGTGTTGCACTAAAAAAATATGCTTCAGCAGGTAAGCATGTAAAGACATTTATGTGGAAATTTTCTTGAAGGAAACTAATGCTTTGAATTTTAGGTTAATTATATTAGGCGTTTATCCACTTCCATTTGGTGCTAGCTGTTAAACCAATTAAATCCACTGTCTGATATAATCCTAGTTTTTGGTTATAGTTGGATAACATGGCTTAACATTAGAAACATTTACTATTCTTACGAATGTTAAAAAGTTTCTAGCAAGTCATATTCTAGAATTTTCTTAGAATCTTTATCAACTCCTAATGTTTGTCTTTTGATTTAACAATGTTTTGGTCACCTATGTGGCATGTTTCTATTCTCTAGCTTAACTTTATGGCTCCATTGTTCTTAGTGAATGAATGCACTGCATTGGTTGGATCATGTGGCTAGTACTGTTAGCAATATTATATTTTTTTTTTTAGTTTATAGTGATGAACAAATAAAATATTGCATGAAATATGAATTGAGATTTGTGGTTGGATTTTGTATTTATATCGCTGGAGCAAGATGGAAGACAATTGAATCTGGATGGATGCTTTGAGAAAATGTTCAAAGTTGTTTGCCCTTTTGGTGTCAAAATATTGCACATGGACTATAACAAAGTTATCTAAGTCAATGTATTGGAGTGATGCTTCCTTTTGCTAATAAAACATTGGCAGAAAATGACAATAATATAATCAACATTGCCTCTTTCAAGTGCAGGTTCAATGAAAATACAATTGACTGCCACAACTCCTGGTGTAGATTTTCTAGATTCAAGTGAAGTTATGAAGTTGGCTAGTTCTAAAGGATACTTCAAAGGATCTTCTAAGCAATGGTTTTCAGCAATTGATGGTTCTGTGAACTGTGACCTTGCTATATGTGCTCTCGGTGGGCTTATTACTCACCTATCAAGACTAATGGTGAGAGTAGAAATTTTTCTTAGTTTGTTTATTTTGACACTACCCTTATCTGTGACAATCTAAAAATTTGATTTGAGTTGATTATATTAGAGGATAATTAGTTATTGTGATTTTCAAACTAATTGGAAACTATGAAGGCCACTGTGGTTCTATAATTATCAACCATAGTAGGTTTGTTTTCCTGTTTAATATTTCCCTGACTTTGGTTCTTGAGGTTTTTATTTTGTTCTGATTATTAATATTTTTCGAATCAGCTAGATGATACTTTACGTAATGGAGAGCTCTTTTCTTACCATGTGTATAAAAATTGTTTGAGGATGGATGGCCAGACTCTACTTAATCTTGAGATTTTCAGCAATAATGTTGATGGTGGCTTGTCAGGTAAATGGTCATGATTTTTGGCTTAGCTCTTGATTTTTTTGCTTGAGAAATTCATATTATCATTACATGCATGTATGCCTTCCTGTTACCTAATTGTGTCTGAATGTGGTAATTCTAGGCACTTTATATAAGCATCTTGATCATTGCTTAACTGCATCTGGTAAACGGCTTTTGAGAAGGTGGATCTGTCATCCTTTGAGGGATTTTACTGGTATCAATCAACGGCTTGACGTAGTGGAGGCATTCATAAAGAATTCAGAGATAATGTCCTTGATAGCTAGTTATCTGACTAGAATTCCAGATCTTGAGAGATTACTTGGACGAGTCAGGTCTACTGTTGGTTCATCATCCATGCTACTTTTGCCATTTGTTGGAGATAAGATACTGAAGCAGCGGGTACATAATGCATCTTGGTCCTTACAGTTCCCATCTTGTCATGATTAAAAATTATTTTATTAAATTATAGTTTAGATGTCATTTAATGCTAGAAGATTAACATAAAGATATGCTAATATATTCTTATGACTTGAGCATCATTTGAGAAGAACTCTCTCTTTTTTTAGAATAGGCAGTTATGAGAACCCTCAGGTACTCATTTTGTATGTTAATAAGAGGAGTCTTATTGATTAACATTTTGTATGTTTCTCCTCTGAATAGATTCCTCTAGCAGTACGCAAACATTTGTCATGGAATTTGATCTGTTGTCCCTTAGCTTTATCAAGATGCAAAGCTGGTTCACTCTGATTGCATCACACACTACCATTTATCATGACTTTAAAGAATTTACTTCAGGGTAATATGAGTAAGGTTGTTGTCAACCTTGATCCAACAACACTTGTTTCTAGTGTTTGTTTTTGTGATCATACTTGTTCCAGCTAAAAAATGATTGGCTAATCTTTGACAATGCTTACAGAAAATTCATGACGATTCATAGACTAATTTAATAAGCAATGGTATAATATGTTATTTAGGATGAATCAATGAAATTTTTTCCTGGAGATTGTATGAACATCTCATTATTGGTAACATACACAATACTGAGGTGCTGGCCACTTATACCTTACCCTTTATTTCAGATTAAAACATTTGGATTTCTTGTTAAGGGGCTTCGAATTGGATTAGAATTGTTAAATATGATAAGGAAAGAAGATCATGGAATGCTGCCAATATCATTGTTTGTCAATATTCCAAACCTCAGCAGCCTTGATGATCTGCTTAACCAGTTTGAAGTAGCTTTGGAGGATGACTTTCCACATTATCAGGTTTGTCATGAACTCTGGATTTGGCATATCTCAGTTTGAGAATGCAATTAACTTGCTGCCACTAAGTTTAATGTTGTGATTTGACTTTATACATGGTGCTAAATTGTTAGGATCACATTGTCAAAGATTCTGATGCTGAAACTTTAGCTGTCCTAGTTGAGCTATTTTCTGGGAAGGCTATTGAATGGTCTCAGGTCATCAATGCACTTAATTGTATTGATGTGCTTCAGTCCTTTGCTAGAGCATCAATTTCGTCATTTATGCCTATGAGTAGGCCTATTCTTTTAGTGAATGCATATTCACCAAATCTAGCCAAAGATAAGGATGGTCCGATGCTTCACATGAAAGGTTTGTGGCATCCTTATGCTGTTTCAGGTAATGGGAATGATCTGGTTCCTAATGAGATACACCTTGGAAATGACTCAAAAATTTGTCATCCTTGTGCATTGTTGCTGACTGGACCAAATATGGGTGGAAAGTCAACATTGTTGCGAGCAACATGCCTAGCAGTTATATTAGCCCAGGTTATACTAGAGGAAATTCACCTGCGCATGTTACTTGAAGCATTAAAATGTCATCTCTTCATCTCCATGTTTTCTTGTTTGCAGCTAGGTTGCTTTGTACCTTGTGAAGAATGTATGTTATCCCCCGTTGATACCATCTTTACACGTCTCGGTGCAACTGATCGAATCATGTCTGGTGAAAGTTAGTGCCTCATATATTTCTATCCTTACAAATTTTCTCATGCTACATAGAGCATGCTATGTATACTAATCTTTTAAATTTGTTTTCCATTAGGCACGTTCTATGTTGAGTGCTCAGAAACAGCATCAGTTCTTCGGAATGCTACCAAAGATTCTCTTGTTTTGCTTGATGAGCTTGGTCGAGGAACAAGCACATTTGATGGTTATGCAATTGCCTATGCTGTAAGTTTTTTTAGGGAAAGCCAATTTAATCTCATTACACAAGAAGAGTGTATAGTAGATGACACTTTTAAGAGTTTATATTTTGTTTGAATTAAATAATTGAAAAATTATATTAATTCCTTGATAGGATTGTTTGTTTTAGATTACCAAAAGGCTAGAAATAGTGAGCCTGAACTTTGGATTTTTTTCTTCAGTTGTCCATATGTTTCCCTGGTTTTTGCACACGGTACATCCATCTCAGCTTTTACCATTATTTTGCAATTAGCAAAATGTATGTACCCATATTCAACATGCAAGAGGTAATTTAGAGTTCACATATCTGTCTTTAAACTTTCTGCAATTATGTTTTATAGAGGTGGGGTATCTTATCTAATAGATTAGAGGTGAAATAATCTTTTTCCATTCTGCTTATTAGTTGATGATTCTAGCATTTTTATCCTGGTATAAGTACCTTTTTCATTTAGAACGTTGGATAATGAATTTTCTTGAAACCCTGTTCAAATTCTGGGTGTTGTTGATTTCTATGCTTTTTATTTGCTTCCTCAACCTGATAGGTTTAATATGTATGGTGCTTCAATAGGTGTTTCGCCATCTCTTGGAAAAAGTTTGCTGCAGGTTGCTGTTTGCTACCCACTACCATCCACTTACTAAAGAATTTGGATCACACCCTCATGTAAGCCTACAGCACATGGCCTGTTCTTTCCACGTGGGAGATGGAATCTCTTCCCCGAGGAATGATCTGGTCTTTCTCTACAAACTTGCTCCCGGTGCTTGCTCGGAGAGCTATGGCCTGCAAGTTGCTTTAATGGCAGGCCTCCCTAAGCAAGTTGTTGAAGCTGCTGCAAGTGCTGGCCAAAACATAAAACAGCTCATCAGTCGAAATTTCAAGTCAAGTGAGGCCAGGTCTGAGTTCTCCACCCTGCATGAAGAATGGTTGAAATCACTCTGGGATATTTCAAAGCCTAGTGTGAGTTTGGGCGATGAAGACATATCTGATACTTTGCTTTGTTTGTGGCACGAATTGAGGAGCTTTTATAAACTGAGGTAGTGGCTTCCGATCATAAAATCTTATTTGGCATGTATTCATATTGAATAGATTTCTGACAAGGCTTCTGAAAGTCTGCATTTTTGTGCATAGATGCAGTTCATTTGCGTTGGAATGTATGGCGTAGTTTTTTTAACCCTTAGTTAAGCTACAGTGTTATTGTGTTAAGCAATGCATTTTTTGTTTTTACCGATAACTTTGTCGTTGGAAAGGGCGATTTTTGTTTATAGCAAGAAATTGTGTGGTGATAGATTAGCCTTTGCTATCATTCAAATAATAGTTTGGCCTGAGGAGGACAGGCATAGGGATAGAGATTCGAATGATGAGGAATTGGAATGTCTTTTTTTATTGGTCAATTGCAATATAAACACGGAAATTAGTACAGTAGGATTGTTAAAATAAAATAAAGTTATTGTATATGAACAAAATATAGAAGATTAAATTATGAAATTATTCCTCTAATATGGAGAATTTTTCAAAGAGATTCATCTAAGTTGAAAATAACAAATCAAGCCTATACAACTGAGTAATTCAAAAAGTTTTTACAATATAAAACTAATAACCTTTAGTGAATCGATTAATATATTCTTTGAGCACCATTCGGACTCAGTAGTATTTGTGCAGCGCCATTCTTACATCGAAACTACGTTATCTCACGGTTATATATATTTCGTAGTCATAAAATAATCCGCTGAGTGCGATTTCGTGACGGTATTGATTAACCTGCGGTGGGTCACTACATATTAGAAATCATAATAAAATAATTAATTTCATTATGTTAATCGATCATAAATAGTTAATGGGAACTCAAAGGCATCTAAAATTTAAAAATAAATTTAAATTCTTTTATTTATAGATTTTTATAGTTTTGTTGAGATTTAGAAAGATTGATGCAATTTCATTAATTTGACATTTCAACTAATACATTGGATTTTAATATTTTATGAGATCTTCACTATAACTATATTATTTACAACATATCATATATATTTTATATATAAAGTATTTTTTTTTAAAAAGAGTTAATACATTTTTATTAAGTTAATTTATTTTAAAAAAGTTTAGCACCATAATTTTTTTATTGGATTCAAGGAGCATCCGTTTTTTTTTTAATCAAAAGACGTTCCATCCACTAACCCCATGCAAAATTATAGAACTGCCCTTAAGTGTAATGTTTGGCTAGTTTTGACTTTTTAGCAGACAATTTTAATTTTTTGGTACATCGATTTCAAGTTTAAATCCTGATCTGTTCAAACGGACTTGACTTGATCAACGATATTTATATTATACTAATTATAATTTAGAATTATTATAATATATATTTAACTTGTTAAAAATATTCATGTTATAGTAATTATAAACCATCTTGCATGAGTATTTTCTAGGCTAATTTCTATCTTTTGTATGAATTTTTAACTTTTTAGTTCGAATGACTACTGTTCTTCATGATATTTGATGAAAGGAAGCAAAGATCTTGACTTTGAAGCTTGTTTGGAGATAAAAAACTATTGAAGCGACAATTCAGTACAATACACAGCTTGACCGTAGTACCTAGTATGACCATGTATCACCTATGGATGACGACTTGAAATTGTAGCATCGCCCGAAACCTCTAACAAGGAATATGACTAGGCCGTGGCACCTACCATGACCATGTTCTATTCAGAAAATTGGCGAGGAGCAACACAGAGTGAACCACGGCCAAGCCATGGTGTACACCATGGCTGTGGCATGCTAGGTCATGTTGACGACGCCTTGCAATAATTTAAGAAATTTTATTATATTTTGGTAACTTTTCGAGTCTATAAAGACAACCAGGGGGCACCAGTTCAAGGCATTCCGAGGTTCTCGTGACAGGAGATCCTAAAAGGGAGTCGTCTTCCAAGAGATCTAAGGAGCAAGAGATTTCGGTCGTCAAGGAGCATGTGGAGACCATCCCAAAGCATCATCGATATCTACAAACTAAGTCCTTGAACCTCTCTTTGTTTTGAGTTGTAGCATCTTTGTCTTTAGCTTGTTTCTTCATTGTGATGGATCTTCTTAATTTTAGGATTAAAGAGTAATCCAATATTAAATTGATAGTTGTAGTTTATTATTCATCCATTTTCTTGCATGATATGTTGGTCCTTAATTTAGTTGTTAATATGCATGTCATGCTAATATGTCTTAACCGACGTTAGCATAGAACTTAGGGCGAGGAGGAAGAACCAAAAGGTAAACTTATATTTTGGACCTCTAGGAACTAAACTTGAGAAACAAAAATAGTTCAAACTCTCTTGAGGGTATCATTGATTATCATAGAGCTTAAAAGGCCTATCCTAGTTTGACTACCATAAAAGTAGGAGCCACGTTAAGGTAGATACAATTGTGTATTCTCGAAAGGGAGCATCAGACACCTTACGATATACCACCTTCAAGATTGATCAACATTAAGGTAAAAGATATATTTACAACTACATTATCAATGATAGCCGTGTTCATATCGAAATCCTAAAATTATCATAAAGAACTAGTTTTCTTTTCATCTTTTTATTCCATATTCTTAGTGCATTTGCTTTTACAATAATTCTCTAAATTTTGATTCGTCTATATAGCCTTCCATTGCTCATAAATTGATACATAACTCTATGATACTTGAGAACTATAATTTTACTATTTAATAATGACCGTGCACTTACAATTAGTATATATTAGGTGAAAATTTTTGAGTCGTATTACTAGTGATGTCTGATCCTTAGCTTGATGTCGCTTTCCAAGTAGGAAACTTCATTGGGATCGATTTTGTGTAAGGGATTGTTAGAGGTTGAGGTCAGAGATAACTTACTTTGCTAGGGTTCCCTGTGACTGTTGTCTAAAGACCATTGTGGCCATGTAGGTAGAAGAGGTCGGGGCTTGGTGGGGTCCTATTGGTATTGAGGACGTCTGTCGCACACATGACTAAACTAGGGCAATGACCCAACTAGGTTTACTCGAGGTGCATCAAATGTCTCCCCTTCAAGTAAGACTGAGGAGCATAGTCGAATAAAGTCATATTAAATGTGTAGGAGGTTGTTGGTGTGAGGGTGGAGTGACCTCTCCATCTTAAGATTCCCTAGGAGAGGAACATGATCCACGTTTGTGAAGATAATAACCAGAATGCCAAGAATGTCAAAATTCCAAGAGAAGTCCAATCCTACCCCAACCTAGGAGAATAACTCAATCCCTATTGTTGGTGCGGGAAGCATCCAACGATCGAACCTGAGTTTTGACAATGGCAAATGATTCAAAGTTAAGGTGTGTTGTGATCTAACGTGCTTGACTAAGTGTTTCAGGAAAGTCCTAACTGTGGTTAGGCAGGTAAAAACTCTAGGGGGTGGTAACCCTAGGTCATAGGGGGTGGTAACCCTATGCGGAAAGTCTTGGCAGGTCGAAGGCTTCAGGCAAAAGTCCTAGAAGGTGGTAACCCTAGGTGGAAAGTCCTGGTGTCGCGAACTAGGTGAAAGACTGAACTAGCCAGGAAGCGGATGTCCAGCAGAAAGTCCGGAAGCTTCGAGTGCTGAGCAAAAGTCCAGTCGATCTGGAGGATCGCACTGGCAGTAGGTAAATCTCCTGAGTGGAGTAGGTGAGGACGCATTCCCCGCAGAGGGAACAGTAGGCGTCGGGTCGACCTAGGGTTTTCGGTCGGAAATCCGAAGTCAGACTCGGACAGTCCGGAAACTGTCAAACTTTCACTTTTATACTATCACTTATGTGTTATGAGCTAACTTTGTGCTGCAGAATATTTTTGAGTTTAACATATCTTGCAGGGACCAAAGTGTAAAATTGGCCTCGAATGAACAGTACCGAGGCGCCTCCATGGAGCTTGGAGGCGCCTCGGGTGCAAAGCCTGAGCTGGCTGTGAAGCAAGCTTGGAGGCGCCTTGGACAGCTTGATGAAGGCGCCTTGGAGAGGCTGAAGGCGCCTTGAACCTTATCATGATAAGGTTCGACCAGTTCAGCGCTTATCTCTGCGGCTGACTCGGCTCATTCAAGGCGCCTTGGTGAACAGTAGAAGGCACATTGAACACCCTTTATAAGGGATCTCGACCAGCAGCTCATGACAAGAAACTCCAAGTAATCTCTCTGCAACCAACTGCTAACGACACGATCCCGAACTGCTGTGACAACCACCCGACGACCCGGAGCTCCGAAACTTCAGTTTTTCTCACTGTCGTCGGTATAATTCAATTGTTTATTGTTAGCTATTGTACTTCATCTTGTAATCATTTTTATCGAGCTTATAGTTGTTGCCCACGCAAAGCGATCAAGGATCGCGGGCCTTCGAGTAGGAGTCGATCTAGGCTCTGAACGAAGTAAAATCCCTTGCGTCTTTCTGTGTGATTGTTCTCTGTTTATTCCGTTGCTTTAACTCTTACGCCTTTACGATTCCGATAATCGAAACAAAATAGCCGCGAGCGCTATTCACCCCCCTCTAGCGCGTCTCGATTCAACAATTGGTATCAGAGCGGGGTAGCATTGATCTGGTGCAACCACCAATCAAGCAATTTTTTCGCGGTGTTTTAAATTTTTCGGAGTCAACTGAAATTAGTACTATTACTATATTCTAGTTTTTTTTTTCGTTCGTTCGTATCAATTTCGCTCGAGGTTGGTGCAACACCACTCGAGTTAGTTCTCTTTTCAAGTCTTTACTCCCGCACTGCTAATCCAAGACGTAGTCTTGGGACATATTTTTTTTTCTATTCCTTTTTGCATATTCTCTCAATGGCCCAACAAGAGGGTTTCAACACCGTCTGTCCCCCGCTCTTCTCCGGAGAAGATTTTGGGTACTGGAAGGGACGGATGGAGACGTTTCTAAAGATCCAGTTCGAGATGTGGATGATCATCCGAACTGGATTTCAACTACCGACTGACACTGAGGCAAACCTACTCCCTGCGAAGACTGGGAACCCTCCCTCATCAAGAAAGTGGAAGCCAACGCCAGAGCTACCTGCACCCTCCAGTGTGGATTGACCAAAGAGGAGCTCAACAGAGTTGGTCCATTCTCATCAGCAAAGGAGCTTTGGGAAAAGCTGATTGAACTTCACGAGGGAACCTCCGACACAAAGGTGAGTAAATGTGATTTACTACTTAATAAATTATATAATCTGAAAATGCAGGAAGGTGAGACAGCGAGTTCACTACACGCAAGAATTCAAGACAGCCTCAACTCTCTCCACGGAATCGGGCAAAAGATAGAGAATCGAGATGTCATAAGGTACGCACTAAACTCGTTTCCGAGGAGCACATTGTGGGCATCAATGGTAGATGCTTACAAAGTCTCCAAGGATTTATCTTCTATAAAGTTAGATGAATTATTCTGTGAGTTTGAATTACATAAGCAGACTAATGCACAGCCGACCGAGAAGGGGGTTGCTTTGATTGCAGGTGCCAGTCGAACACGCGAACCGAGAGCACGACGAAGAACTAAACTTGAATCGGAAGAAGATCCCGACTCAGACGATGAAGACGACGAACTAACAATCGAGCTCGTGAACCTCGTAAAGAAGCTCTATAAGAAGAAGAAGGACTTCAACAAGAAAGATCTAAAGAAGGTGGTACAAACCAAGGAGGTTCAACCAAGTTCGAAAGATAAGTTCAAAGTTATCTGCTATGAGTGCAACCAGAAGGGACACATCAAGGGCAACTGCCCAAATCAAAAGGAAGCTAAGAAGCAGAGAAGGAAGAAGGCCCTGAAGGCGACGTGGGACGAATCTTCTTCGGAAGACGACGACGACGAACTTGATCAGACAAGCCTACTTGCTCTAATGTCCAGGGACCAGATTGACGGACCCGAGAGCGAGAGTGAGTCGGAGGCCGAGTCCGAGCGAAGCCACGGATCCGTATCCGATTCCGAAGGGCCAGATCCCGCTGTAAGTATCCCTCGTCTAAATAATCTAGTCAATTATTTGTTGCGCAAACTAGCTAAGTCGAACCTTAAGGTCAAGTCACTTCTAAGGGAAATAGTAGTCCTTAAAGAAGTGACTAACTTTAAATCATTACCTGACCAAGTTCAGACTGGAAATTCAACTCAAGTTCAAAAACTTGAGGAAGAAAACTCTGGTCTGAAAAATCAGGTCAAGAATTTAAAAAATACTTTAGAACGATTTTCTTTAGGTTCCAAGAATCTTGACTTAATTCTTGGGACACAAAGAGCCGTTTATAATAGAACTGGGCTAGGATACAAAATCAAAAAGAAATATAAATCTTATTTATCCTTAATAAACAAACCAAATAGTAAGGTAATCCAAGCATGGGTCCCCAAGTCCAAATTGGTCAATCAAGTTGGACTTGGTCAATACTGGGTCTCGAAGGATCAAATACACTACCTCGATTGCCCATATCGAGGCTATGATCCAGGAGGAGTTAACAGAAAAACCATTAAAATTAAAATTTAAAATTCAAAGTCAAATTCAAAATCAAATTAAAATCAAATTAAACAAAATTAAAATTCAAAATTTAAAATTAAATTAAAATTTTGAACTTAAATCAAAATTTAAAAATTCAATTTAAATCAAATAAAAATTTAGAAGGAGGATCCAGAATAGCTGGCACCCCTAACTAAACTACCCGACTGGGTAATTGAACTTAATCTACCCGAAATGGGTAAACAAGAGTAGACTACCTAGTAGGGTAATTAAGGTTAGAAAAAATGGGTTAGATTTAACTTGACCCACAGTACTGGTGAAGTTTTTGGATGATAGTACGTTAGGAAAGCTTGGGCATCGCATGTCTAGGAAGATATGACTTCGACCTGGTGCATTTGGCCAAGTGGAACTGACCGAAGCTACCCTTAAACGGATCCGAACCAGTTAGACCAAGGTTTAGTATTAAGTTCAATGGGTAGAACTATTTGGAAAACCTCGAAGGCATGGTTACTTTAATGAGTTCCTTGTGACTCACCATAGCCCAGAAGTTTATCCAAAGAATGCTTACTTGTTGAACCCAAAGCTAAACCTGAATCTAACAAAGTTAAACCAAACCCTTAAATTGAACCTCAATTCATCTCACAAAAATTATAGGATTCCGTGATTAAAAATTTAGATCGGGTGAGATGACTAAGGAATTTAAAATTCAAATTCAAAATTAAACTCATTTAATTCAAATTCTATAATCAATTAATCAATTTTAAAAACTTATTTTAAAAACCTTTAAAACTTAATTTCAAAATTCTTTTAAAAACTTTTCAAACTTATTTTAAAAATCTTTAAAACTTAATTTCAAAATTCTTTTAAAAAATCTTTTCAAACTTATTTTAAAAATCTTTTAAACTTAATTTGAATTTTTTTTAAAATTCAAAATATTTAAAACTTAATTTCAAAATTCTTTTAAAAAACTTTTCAAACTTATTTTAAAAATCTTTAAAACTTAATTTAAATTTTTTTTTAAATTCAAAATCTTTAAAACTTAATTTCAAAATTCTTTTAAAAAACTTTTCAAACTTATTTTAAAAATCTTTAAAACTTAATTTCAAAATTCTTTTAAAAATCTTTTCAAACTTATTTTAAAATTCTTTAAAACTTAATTTAAAAATTATTTTAAAAACTTTTCAAACTTATTTTAAAAATCTTTAAAACTTAACTTCAAAATTCTTTTAAAAATCTTTTCAAACTTATTTTTAAAATCTTTAAAACTTAATTTCAAACTTCTTTTAAAAATCTTTTCAAAATATTACAAAATCATTTTAAATCGTTTAAAACTTATTTAAAATCAATTTCAAAATTATTTCAAAATTAATTAACTTATTTTTCAAAATTTAATTAAAATTATTTTTCACAAATTAACTTAAAATTATTTTCAAAAAATTTAATAAACTTAAAATTATGTTCAAAATTAATAAACTTAAAATTTTCAAAATTAATAAACCTAAAATTATTTTCAAAATTAATTAATTAAAATTATATTTAATAAACTTAAAAAATTAATTAACTTAAAACCATTTCCAAAACTTTTCAAAACGTTAATTTAATCAAACATCTCACAAACACCCAAAGGATTAATTGATTGCTAACTTAGATTGAGTGAGATAGAAAAACTAAGGAGTCTACTTCAATTAAGCTATCTTTGAATCCATTAAACGGAAACCAATTCAACTACTTCATGTGTAGGAATTGGATCAATGGATGTTGGATAGTGGATGCTCCAGACGCATGACTGGAGATAAGTTGAAGTTTACTAAACTCAAATACAAGAATTTAGGATCAGTTGCATTCGGCAACGACGGTAAACTGAAAGTAATCGAAAAAGGTAATATTGAACTTAGTTCTGACTTCATTATTCGAAATGTTTTATTGGTTGAAAAGTTTAACTTTAATTTACTAAGTATAAGTCAATTGTGTGATAGTGGATACTTAGTCAATTTTGACAAATCTGGGTGTTTAGTTAAAAACATCGAAAACCCTGAAATCAGACTTAAGAGACTTAGAAAAAATAACATCTACACAATTGACCTATCAATATCCTCAATAAAGTGTCTCATGACACAACAAGAGGAAACCCAATTGTGGCACAGAAGACTGGGTCACACTCACACTAGACTCATTTCTAAAATGAGTCAAAATGGTCTAGTTAGAGGTTTGCCAAAATTAAAATTCATTGAAAACTTAATCTGTAATGTTTGTCAGCAAGGAAAACAAACTAAATCAACACACAAGTCAACGAATCTAGAAAGAACTAACTCTGTGCTTGAGCTCCTTCACCTTGACCTATTTGATTCACATGGAGCCAAGTCACTAAGCAAGAACCAGTATTGCTTAGTTATAATTGATGACTACTCCAGATTCACATGGGTAAAATTTCTAAAAACAAAAGATGAAACTTTTGAAATATTTAGTAATTTTCTGTAAATTAACAGAAAATGAAAAAGATACTAAAATTAAACGTATCAGAAGTGATCACGGGGGGCGGGGGGGGGGGGGGGGATTTGAAAATCATAGGTTTACCCAATTTTGTAAAATAAATGGATACCAACATGAATTTTCATGTTCTAGAACCCCCCAACAAAATGGTCTAGTGGAACGTAAAAATAGAACAGAACCCTACAAGAAGCAGCTAGAACCATGCTAAATGAGTATAACTTAAATAATCAATTTTGGGCCGAAGCCATAGATACAGCAAATTATATTCAAAACAGAATTCTAATTAACAAACCTCACAATAAAACACCTTATGAACTATATTACCATAAAATTCCCAACCAAACTAGTTAAAAGTATTTGGTTGTAAAGTTCACATTTTAAATACTAAAGATTACTTAGGAAAATTTACACCCAAATCTAACCAAGGAATATTTTTAGGATACTCCTCAACCAGTAGGGCCTTTAGAGTATATAATCAAAATACCTTAAAAGTTGAAGAAACAACTAATGTAATATTTGATGAAGAAAATAACCTACCTAATATAAATGAAAATATTGACATCAATCCAAGAACTATAGAAGATGATGAAATCCAACCTAACCTCAATAAACCAGAAGAACCAGTTTCTGACCCACACATAAGACTAACTAGAGTAAGTACCTCTCACCCACCTGATCAAATTTTGGGTGACCCAAACCTAGGAGTCAGAACTAGATCCTCCTATAGAAACCTGAGTCAGATTGCCTTTATTTCTAAAATTGAACCTAAGACTATAGAAGAAGCCCTACTTGACCCAGACTGGGTTATTGCTATGCAAGAAGAATTAGCCCAATTTGTTAGAAACTAAGTCTGGGAACTTGTACCTAAACTAGTAGATAAGTCCATAATTGACACCAAATGGGTATTTAGAAACAAATTGGATGATCAGGGTGATATAGTACGGAATAAGGCAAGACTAGTGGCCAAAGGGTTCAGTCAGGTTGAATGTTTGGACTATGATGAAACCTATGCACCAGTAGCTAGACTTGAATCCATTAAGATGCTACTAGCTTATGCAGCACATAAAGGATTTAGACTATACCAAATGGATGTCAAGTCAGCCTTTTTAAATGAGTTTATTAAAGAAGAGGTCTATGTAAGCCAACCCCCAGGATTTGAGGACCTAGATTATCCTAATCATGTATTTAAATTAAAAAAGACCTTATATGGACTAAAATAAGCTCCTAGAGCATGGTATGAAAGACTATCCAATTACCTAACATCCAAAGGCTTTAACGAAGGTCACATAGATCCAACTCTATTTGTAAAAACTATAGAAAAGACATCTTCATAGCCCAAATCTATGTTGATGATATAATTTTCGGCTCAACCAACTCTAAATTTCTAAAAGAATTCGTTAAATTAATGGAAAATGAATTTGAAATGAGTATGGTGGGAGAACTAAATTTCTTCTTAGGTTTACAAATTAAACAAACAAAAGACGAAATCTACATTTACCAAACTAAATATGCTAAAGAACTAATTAAAAAATTTGGCATGGAAAACTCAAAAATCATAAATACCCCAATGGCCACTAACATCAACATTGACTCAGACCCAGAAGGAAAATCGGTAGACCCAAAGTACTATAGAAGTATAATAGGAAGCCTACTCTATCTAACTGCAAGTCGACCAGATATAATATTTGCAGTTGGTATGTGCACAAGATACCAATCTTGTGCAAAAGAATCACATTTAACATATGTTAAAAGAATACTTAGATATATAAAAGGCACCCTCAATATAGGACTTTGGTACCCTAGAACTAGCACCTTTGACCTGTTTGGCTATTCTGACTCAGACTATGCCAGGTGCAAATTAGACAGAAAAAGTACAAGTGATAGTTGCCAAATCTTAGGTCAGTGCCTAGTAAGTTGGTCAAGCAGAAAGCAACATTGTGTTGCTCTGTCAACCACTGAAGTTGAATACATAGCTCTAGGAGAGTGTGCCTCTCAACTTTTGTGGATGATGCATACCTTAAAAGACTATAAATTAGAATACAAAAATACAAAAATCTTAATTGACAATATAAGCTCAATTAATCTAACTAAAAATCCAATTCACCACTCTAGGACTAAACACATAGAAGTAAAACACCACTTTGTAAGGGATCACGTAGCTAAAGGTGAACTTGCACTCAACTATGTTGAGTCCAAATCAAATCTAGCTGATATTTTCATAAAACTCTTACCTGAACTTGAGTTCAGTACACTTAGAAGACAAATAGGAATGTGCTGGGTAGAATAGATATTTTCAAATTCATTGTCTTACTTCAAAACTCATTCTTTTCAAAAATTGGTTTTAAAAATATAGGAAAATAATGATTTTTAAATCCTCGTTTTCTTAGAATTTTCAAACATTGGACTTAGTTTAGGCTCTACCCTAGAAATCCTGTTCCCCTAGATTTAAGCCAGAGCATCTCACAAACACCTAAGTATACCTTGCTTATGTTTGAAAAACATAGAATGGTGTGAGATGCATAGGGTACAGCCTGGACTCAAGAATACTTATTTCTGTGCATCAATATGAGTCTGGGCATTAAATACTTTATTAACAGTAATTAAGTCAAGTCTTCCAGCTCTAGTCAAATCTACCTGGACTAAATGACTTAACTCGACTAACCAAGTGAAAGCTGCTGCCCTCTAGGCAATCAGCAAGTAGCTAAATGTTAGACAGTTGGTGAAGGAAATATTAAGTTTAAGCATGCTTGTACTTTAGGGCTCTGATACCTGATCAAAACAAATTAATAAATTAACAACTATTTCACTTGACTCATGCTTGGACTTAAGGACCAACCAATTTAATTAAATTAAAATTTAGTTTCTCCCTCTTCGTCCTAATAATTAAAAAGTTCTTACTCATATGTTTTCAACATTAAGTATTAGTCAAAATTAAACTAAGTGCCTTTTTAACTTAAGCTCTATTTTCAAAATTCATTGTTTGCAAAAGACTAAGCTAAGTAGTTCATATAGAAACCTTCAATTTTTTCAAACTTAGCCAACCTTCAAATCTAACTTTTTATAAATTCTTGCTAAACCATTTTTTACTTACCTGAAAGTATCATTGCTTTCAAAATGTTTTTTGCTAAGTAAAAAG
This sequence comes from Zingiber officinale, assembly GCF_018446385.1. Taxonomy (NCBI): domain Eukaryota; kingdom Viridiplantae; phylum Streptophyta; class Magnoliopsida; order Zingiberales; family Zingiberaceae; genus Zingiber; species Zingiber officinale. The sequence continues at coordinate 141,500,194 of NC_055992.1, forward strand.
AGACTTCAAATTTCTTTAAGATTTTCAAAATTTAGCTAAGTATATTTCAAAATCAACTAAGTTTCAAAAGTGGCTAAAATCGTTCTTAATAGTCTACTAAATATTAGCCTTTTAAACTTAGTTAAATTTTTTTTTCCAGAGTAATTTACCATTCATAAGCCCAATCTATTTTTTCCTAAGAAAAAATTGCTTGAAACTGGTTTATTTTTTGATAAATGGCAAAGGGTGAGAGTAGGAAATTCAAAAAGTAAAAATCTACCTAATTCCTACCTAATTCAAAAGTAAAAGGAAGCCCTGCATTAAGGGGGAGCTTCACAAAGTTTAAGTGTTAGCTTAAGTTATGTTTTTATTTAAATTTATATACTTAAGCTTACTCACTTAAAATATTTTAATATACGCATGCATTGTTTTATGCATTTGTTTTACTTAACTTTGAATTTGGGTTGCCATAATCAAAAAGGGGGAGATTGTTGGTGCGGGAAGCATCCGACGATTGAACCTAAGTTTTGATAATGGCGAAGGATTCAAAGTTAAAGTGTGTTGTGATCTAACGTGCTTGACTAAATGTTTCAGGAAAGTCCTAACTGTGGTTAGGCAGGTAAAAACCTTAGGGGGTGGTAACCCTAGGTCATAGGGGGTGGTAACCCTATGCGGAAAGTCTTGGCAGGTCGAAGGCTTCAGGCAAAAGTCCTAGGAGGTGGTAACCCTAGGTGGAAAGTCCTGGTGTCACGAACCAAGTGAAAGACTGGACTAGCTGGGAAGCGGATGTCTAGCAGAAAGTCTGGAAGCTTCGAGTGCTGAGCAAAAGTCCAGTCGATCTGGAGGATCGCACTGGCAGTAGGTAAATCTCCTGAGCGGAGTAGGTGAGGACGCGTTCCCCGCAGAGGGAACAGTAGGCGTCGGGTCGACCTAGGGTTTCCGGTCGGAAACCCGAAGTCAGATTCGGACAGTCCGGAAACTGTCAAACGTCCACTTTTATACTATCACTTATGTGTTATGAGCTAACTTTGTGTTGCAGGGTATTTTTGTATTTAACATATCTTGCAGGGACCAAAGTACAAAATTAGCCTTGGATGAACAGTACCGAGGCGCCTCCATGGAGCTTGGAGGCGCCTCGGGTGCAAAGCCTGAGCTGGCTGCGAAGCAAGCTTGGAGGCACCTTGAAGGAAGCCAAGGCGCCTTGGACAGCTTGATGAAGGCGCCTTGGAGAGGCTGAAGGCGCCTTGAACCTTATCATGATAAGGTTCGACCAGTTCAATGCTTATCTCCGCGGTTGACTCGGCTCATTCAAGGCGCCTTGGTGAACAGTAGAAGGCGCCTTGAACACCCTTTATAAGGGATCTCGACAAGCAGCTCATGACAAGAAACTCCAAGTAATCTCTCTGCGACCAGCTGCTAACGACACGATCCCGAACTACTGTGACAACCACCCGACGACCCGGAGCTTCGAAACTTCAGTTTTTCTCACCATCGTCAGTATAATTCAATTGTTTATTGTTAGCTATTGTACTTCATCTTGTAATCATTTTTATCGAGCTTATAGTTGTTGCCCACGCAAAGTGGTCAAGGATCGCGGGCCTTCGAGTAGGAGTCGATCTAGGCTCCGAACGAAGTAAAATCCCCTGCGTCTTTCTGTGTGACTGTTCTCTGTTTATTCCGCTGCTTTAACTCTTACGCCTTTACGATTCCGATAATCGAAACAAAATAGCCGCGAGCGCTATTCACCCCCCCCTCCTCCTCCTCCTCTAGCGCGTCTTGATCCAACACCTATATCATAAGGTTGATAATCAAAATGCCAAGAATACTAGAACATTGACTATAACCCGACCGATATGCGTAAGAATGATAAGAATGCTCGAGTAACTACCATAATCCAGTTTGGAAGAGAAGCTCAATTCCACGACCACTAGGATAATAACAATAACAATGGCAAGAATGCTTGAATACCAACGATAATCTGATCGGGGAGAGAACCTCGATCCCATGACCTTGAGGATAATAATAATAAAAATGCCAAGAATACATGAATACCAATAGTAATCTAACCGGGGAGAGAAGCTCGATCCCACAACAATGAGGATAATAACAATAAAAATCCCAAGAATACCTTAATACAAACTATAATCTAATAGGGTAGAGATGCTTGATCCCATGACTATGAGGATAATAACAATAAGAATGCCATGGATGCAAGAATATCAACTATAATTTGATTAGGGTGAAAATCAATCCCACAGCCATGAGGATAATTATAATAAGAATACTTAAATATCAACTATAATCTGGCTGAGGAAAGAAGCTTGATCTCACAATCATGAGGATAATAACATTAAAAATGCCAAGAATATCTTAATACTAACTATAATCTAATCGTGGAGAGAAGCTCGATCTTGTGACCATAAGGATAATAATAATAAGAATGCCTGAATATCAATTATAATCAGACGTGAGAGAGAAGCTCGATTCCACAACCATGAGGATAATAATAATAAGAATGCCAAGATAGGGCAAATCTTGTCCAGACCATGGATAGTAGCTCGATCTCATGATTGTGAGGACTATACTAAGATACGACAAATCCCACCTTGACCAAGGAGAGAAGCTCGATTTCGTGGTCGTGAGGATTGTACCAAGATCTTCTATGGTCGTGAGGATTGTACCAAGATAGGTCAAATCTCGCCCAGACCAAGGAGAAAAGCTTAATCCTTTGATCATGCGGATTGTACCAAGATAGGGCAAATACCACCCTGACTAGGGAGAGAAGCTCATGTTAGTGCTGAGAGAATAACATTGAACCTAAAGTTTTGATGTATAATTAAGGTTAAAGTTAGATTATTGAGATCTAATAAGTTTGTGTCAAGTGTATAGGAGCAGGTTACTTGATAGATGGTGAGTCCTAGTTGGGAACCAAGTATTGGCTAAGTCCTAGTGGAGCTAGGCAAATAAACTCTAATTGGAAATTAGACAAGAGCTAAGTCTTGATTGGAAACTAAGTAAGAAAGTCTTGGGAACTAGGTGGATCAAATCCAAGTGGAGTCAGCTGGGAGCTAAAGACTTGGCAAACAAGTCCAAGTGGAGTCAGCTTGGAGTTGAAGTTTTGGTAGGTGAAGTTCAAATGGAATCAGTTGGGAGTTGAAACTTGACAACTCACAGTAGATGGGCCAGCTGGGAGCTGAACATTTGCTAAAGTAAGTGTGAGTAACTTAGCATTTTATATCATACTCATTACATATAAAAAAAATAGGGAAGCAAATTTTTGACGGTTCTAGGCAACCATAAGGGAATCGGGGCAAATGATTGGTGATTACTCTCGACGGGAGAAGTCAAGAGTTTCTAGACAACTGGAGCTAAGGTCGAGGCGACCAGAGCATACGGGTGGCAAGAGTTGACTGGACCTGGTCAATCTAAATCAAACTTGATCAACTGAACTTGATCAGTCTATCGATCCTTGGGATTAGTCTACAGATACTTGGGTTAGGTCTACTAATCATTGGGATCGATTGATTGAACTGATTTACGTCTTGTCACACCCTGGGGGAGTCCTTGCCAGAAGAAATTTCGGCAGCATCTCCCCTGTACGGGTGACAATATGAAACTTTCTATATCCATCCAAATACCTCGGCCAACACGGTCGGAACAATATATATATAAAAACAAGCAATCACCACGCAGTTTAATAGTAAAACTAAACAAATGCAACGATAAGAAAACCAGGTCAAAAATCCTACTCAACTACACCCATAAAGCTCAAAATCGATATCCTACTCCACTACACCCATAAAAACACAAATCACAACGAACTCACCTCTTTTGCCATTCGGGCAGGCATGTAGCAAAAACACATTCAAATAAAACTCATCGACAATAAAGATAACACAATATCCAAGTGTCAAAGCTAGAAAATGTCTAAAAAGTACAATAAGAAACCAAAAGATAAAGCACATCCTCGCGATCTGCAGGGGACTAGCAATTGGAACTCTCCGGATAGCCTCAACATGAAATATAATAATAACCATGGGGTGAGTCAATTCCTCAGCGGGTAATATTGACATGCATAGTAAGAAAATAACAACTAGCACTAATCATGCGTACAGTCTCCTGATATAAGAATGATAAATGCAACTGAAATATGCAGGAGAAAACTGTACTAACCAGGACCTGGTGTATGGATAATCAACCGAGAGGTATAGGAATCCTGTATGCATGTCAAACAAATGCATCCATCCAATATGCAGCATACAAGTGCAACAAACACAAGCAATAAATGCATCAATGCGTTTGATGCCAATGACATGTCCTGGTCACCCCTACTCTCCAGTCAGTCGTCTCACACACGATGGTGAGACTGAGTGGGTAGGGCTGTGACAACCGTGCACTCTGCCATCACTGCTCCTGATGAGTGACCGAGTGGACGGGATGCTGTCGGAGTACACCTATCCTCCTACCCCAAATCATAAGTGGGGGAGCTCAATGCTCTCATCTCCTTGAGCAAGTCCAGAGGAGGGATCCCTGTCCTACTACAACGTTGCATCACACTACTCATGAGTGGGCCAACCGAGCCCTTGACAGAGCAACCTGCTGTAACACACCCTGCCTGATAAGAACTACTTACCCATGAGTGGTTGTGTGTGCAGATCCATGTAATTGGTGATGTGCTCAACAATAATGGAGTCGACTATCGCGCATCATGCAATCATGCGAGATGATGCATGACACTAAGCATGACAATATCCTGAACCTATCCATATATATAAAATGTGTACCCTAGCATAAATGGATCAAATCTGAAGATCTAAGGTAAATAGGTAAGGTATGATAAAAACCTAGGCCAGTATATCAAAATGCATGGTATGTCATTACCTCTATGATCATAAGTAATCTGAAGGGTATAAGCATGAACGCTAAACAGGTAACAATCAAAGCATGCTCAGGTAATAGATAATGACATACCGATGCAAATATAAACATAACTATTATTCTTTGTTAAAATCTACTATGTATATCAAATGACCATATCAAAAGATAAGTCAAGGTACACGCCTCCAATAAAAAGGTCCAATCCGGTAATTGAGATACTCGTCTCGCGTCAAAGTCCTGTACCAATTAATGTGTATATTTTATTTAGCTAAATCTAAATAAGTAGCTAAATAAAATCTCTAACACTAAATTAGGGCAAAACCCTAATCAACACATAAACAACTAAGGAAGAATTTTCTTCCGACATCAAACCAAGTCTACACACTTACCCTAATCTGAAACCTCAGTCGGTGATCCACAGCCAGAGACAACTTGCTGCCAGTAAACCTGACCGAAGCGAGGTAAATGGTGCTGCCCTCTAAATCAAATACCCTTCAACACCAAACTCCACTAATCTTTAGGTTCTGTCTGTATCGCGAACACCTGTATTTTAGTGTTCAGATCAAAATGAACTCAAGAATCATCACATTCAACAACCACCTAATCCCATAACAATCTGTGCACCTTACCTACTCGATATTCCCTTTGCCGGCGATTGGTGGCGAAGATGGAAGACCCGATGGTGAGGTCTAGGGCACGGGTGAAGCAACTAGGGCTTGGATCTTTGCCTCTGGTTGAATGCCCACTCTGTTGGTTGGTCCTAGGAAGATCGTACCGGTTCCACTGTACAAAAATTTTGTACAAGTCCTGAACCTTTCCTAACAACCTATTGTGTTTTTTAGAAATTAAATTCGGAATCACAAATGAAACTTAACATTATTGATTCCAAATTTAACTTATCTGTTCTTAATGGTTTAGACTTGGATCGCAAACGATGCTTAACATTATTGATCTAAATCCATCTATGTTATAAATTCAATTAAATATTAATTTCTATAATTGACTTCCAGGACTACATGGTGAGACACTAGGCCTTCTTGGGTATGAGATCATCCACCACCGCCTAGACAAAGCCTTTTAAAGAAACCTAATATTTAATTTCCTTATATAACTCTAGGTTTAACAAAAAGGAACAATCGAATCACAAATTCGAAAAAAAAAACAAAACAAAAGAAACACAACTTCGAATATCTAATCCGAAAATCTAGAATCACTAGCCTCTTGTGTTTGGAATTCATACAAAGAAAACTAGTATGATGCGGAAAACAATTACTAGTTATACCTTTCTTTGTAAGCAATAACCTCTTGATCTTCTATTGTATTTCTCTTTACCTCTTGGACGTCGTGTGGGTGATGATCTTCCAAGATACAAACCCACCCGAGCCTTCTTCCTATGCAATCCAAGTTTTGGCCACCTTCCACCTCCAAGGGATGCTAGGGTGCAATACCTCCTTCACTCCTTCTCCTTCAAGCAAAACCGGCCACCAATGCCTCTCCAAGGATCAATGCCGCCGGCCACAAGAAGATAGAAGGAAAAGAGAAAGGGCCGGCCACCAAGGATAGAAGAGAGGAATAGAATAGGTTGTGTCTCCCATGAAGACACCCTCTGCCTATCTTTTATAATCCTTGGTGAATCCAAAAAAGGAAAGTTTTATAACAAAAATTAAAACTTCCTTTAATTTCTTTAACATGGCTAAAAAAGAAAATTAAAACTCTCTTTTCTCCATGTCATGGCCGGCCACCCTATCAAGCACCAATCAAGGAATGATTTCAATCAAAAATTAAAATCTTCTCTTTTAAAATCCCTTTTGTGGGAAGCTATAAAAGATATGTTTTATAAATTAAAATCTCTCTCTTTTAAATCCTTTTATGGATATCTATAAAGAAAAGATTTTTAAAATAAAACTTCTCTTTTAATTCATGATTATAAAAGAGGAAAGTTTTATCAAAAATTAAAATATTTCTTTCTCACTACAAATAAGGAAAGATTTCAAATCTCTCTTTAATCTTTTGTAGAAAGCTATTAAAGGAAAGATTTTAAAATTTAAAAACTCTCTTTTAAAACCATGTAGATGAATCATAAAAGGAAAGTTTTTAACAAAATAAAAATTCTCTTTTATTTCCTTTTGTGACCGATCTAAAAAAGGAAAGCTCTATAATTAAAATCTCTCTTTTAAATCTTTTTGTGGATGACTATAAAAGGAAAGATTTTAAACAAAATAAAACTTCCTTTTTCTTCTTTACTTGGATGGTTAAAAAAGGAAAGTTTTGACAAATTAAAATCTTTCTTTCAAACCATTGTACATGGCTACAAAAAAGATTTTTAAAACTTCCTTTTAAGTCTTATGTGGCCGGCCCCCTTAGCTTGGACACCAAGCTTGGCCGACCCATCCTTAGGCACCAAGTAACTCATGTGGCCGACCACATCTTGGACACTAAGATGGGCTAGGCCGACCCCCTTTACTTGGGTAAGAAGCTGGGCGTAGGTGGATACTAGGCTTTATATAAGAGGTTACAATAGGGACCGAGAGGAGGAATTAGTTTTGGTCTCTCGATGAGCTTGAGCTTCCTGTGTTCGCCCCGAACACCCAACTCAAGTTCATCAATAATAATTCATTCCATTAAAGAATTATTATTGAACTACTGCACCAATCCCAAATTACATTTTGGGCTCCTTCTTATTATGAGTGTGTTAATCTCCCTGTGTTTAAAATGTCGAATGTCCACTAATTAAATGAGTTACTAACAACTCACTTTAATTAATTTCTTAATACCAAGAGTAGTACCACTCAACCTTATCGTCATGCCGGACTAACTCCACCTGCAGGGTTTACATGACAATCCTTATGAGCTCCCCTTGGGGACATTATCAACCTAGATTACTAGGACACAGATTACTTCTATAATCAACAACACACACTATAAATAATATCATTTCCCAACTTAGGCCTATTGATTTATCGAGCTAAATCTCACCCTTTGATAAGTCAAAGAAATAAATACTAAGTACACGTGCTTGTTATTATATCGGGATTAAGAGCACACACTTCCATAATAGTAAAGGTCTTGTTCTTTTATTAAGTTAGTATAAAAAGAACTTACCTTAAATGATCCTGCTTAATACACTCAGAGTGTACTAGTGTAATTTATCAGTCAAGATAAACTAATACCTAATTACACTACGACTATTCCAATGGTTTGTTCCTTTCCATCGCAGTTGTGAGCTACTGTATATAATTTATAAGGAATTGATAACATGATCTTCTGTGTGTGACACCACACACCATGTTATCTACAATATAAATTAATCGAACAACTACACTTAACTTATAAATGTAGAAAATTGACCAATGTTATTCTTTATTTCTAAATGAATGTTTTATACAAAAAACTAGGCTTTTAGTATACACTCTAACACACTCGTGCAAGGGTGGTGGTGGACCAAGTCTAGGGCACAGGAGCGCTGCTGCTTGGCGTGAGGAGGAAGGGAAGCTTTGGCCGGCACCCAGGGACTAGACCTAGGGTTCGGCTGGCCGATCGACTCCCTGCGGCGTCGGCGTCGGGGAAAAGAGAAGAAAGGTGGAGGCTCGGCACAGAACCTCTCCTTGGCTGAAGGTGACTCCAAGGGAGGAAGAAACTTGGCCGGCGGTAAGAAAAGAGGAGATGGGTCGGCGGCAGGATCTTAGGGCATAGGTGAGGAGCGGCGTGATAGGGAAGAAGAGAAATGGAGAAGAAGAAGAATTGTCGGGCACAGTTTTGTACTCTCGGGGGAGAAGGAAACCGCCGCGTGCGGTTAGGGCACAACGTCGGGCGGGGAAGAAGACTCGGGCACGCGGAGGAGGAAAGAAAGAAAAAAATAAGAAAAAGAAAATAACAAGAAAATCAACATTTCCTCGCTTAAATGGGGTAGCCCAAACAGGCTTTCCCGGGGCCCAATATTATCCCCATAAACGAAGTCATACGGGCTCCGAAAAATTTCTAAAAATTTCAGAAAATTCCCTTATCGTTATCCGTCATTTTTTTGGTATTTTACATTCTCCCCTACTAATAAAAATTTGGTCCCCAAATTTCGTTATCTACCATTAACAAGTACTAACAACAGATAGAAAGTATAAATGCTGAATAGAAAATAACCCACATACCTCAAGTAAAAAGGTGGGGTTATCGAGCTCGTATCGTATCCTCAAGCTCCCAGGTAGCCTCCTCGTTCGTATGATGCTGCCATCCGACTTTAACTAGTCGGATAGTCTTGTTCCGCAGCTGACGCTCTTTCTGGTCCAGAATCCGTACCGGAACCTCCTCATAGGTAGCGTCAGGCCGAATGGGAACTGAGATATCTGTCAGCACATGTGTCAGGTCGGGTATGTATCTTCTCAGCATAGATACGTGGAATACGTCGTGAACGCCTGCCAGGGACGGTGGTAGTGCCAGACGATAAGCTACTGCTCCAATCCTCTCTAGGATCTGGAAAGGGCCAATGTACCGCGGAGCTAGCTTACCTCTAAGGCCAAATCTCTTCACCCCTTTCGTGGGTGAAACTCGCAGAAATACATGGTGGCCAGTAGAGAACTCTAGGGGTCTGCGTCTCCGATCAGCCTAACTCTTCTGGCTATCCTGCGCCTCTGACATCCCCCGTCTGATAGTACGGACCAATTCTACCTCATGCTGAGCTCCATGAGGTCCCAACAGCTGGGCCTCCCCAATCTCATCCCAGAGGGTGGGTGTCCGAGAATGCCTACCATACAACACTTCAAACGGTGTCATCTGGATAGCCGAATGAAAGCTGTTGTTGTAGGCGAACTCTACCAATGACAAATGGTCCTCCCAACTACCTCCGAAATCCAATACACAAGATCTTAGCAAGTCCTCTATAGTCTGAATGATCCGCTCTGACTATCCATCTGTCTGCGGATGGAAAGCTGTACTGAAACGGAGCTGAATGCCCAAGGCCTGCTGCAGACTCTGCCAGAATTGAGACGTGAACTGTGGGTCTCTATCCGAAATAATACTCAAAGGAACACCATGTAATCTGACGATCTCCTGGCAATATAGATCTGCCAATCGATCCAGGGAATCAGTCTTCCGGATCGCTAAGAAGTGCGCGGATTTGGTTAATCGATCAATGATTACCCAAATCGCGTCATGGCCTCGACGTGTCCTAGGCAAACCCACCACAAAGTCCATGGTAATGTGTTCCCATTTCTACTCAGGAATAGGAATCCACTAAAGTAATCCAGCAGGTCTCTGGTGCTCAGCCTTCACCTACTGACAGACAAGACATCTAGCTACGAATTCCGCGATGTCTTTCTCCATACTATTCCACCAGTAGGAATGCCTCAAATCTCGATATATGCGGGTCTCACCTGGATGGATCGCAAATTGAGAGCAATGAGCCTCCTGAAGTAGCTCCTGTAAGACCGGGTGAGACTGAGGTACGCATAATCTGCCTCGGAAATATATAATACCCTCCTCATCTCGTGTAAACTCGGTCTGCTGCCTGGAAGCTATCTGGCTGCCAATGAACTGAAAATGCTGATCACCAGCCTGGGCCTCTCGGATCCTCGTCCTGATCGACGACTGAGCAACCATGGTAACAAGAATACCCTACTTTGTCTGTCCCTGCTCCTCAAGGCCTAACTCGGAGAAACCCTGAATCAAGTCTGTGACTGAAGCCCGGTGGCAAGCCAAAGCCCCTCTGGACTTTCTGCTGAGTGCATCGGCAACCACATTAGCTTTCCCAGGGTGATAGCTAATGGTACCATCATAATCCTTCAGGAACTCCATCCATCTCCTATGTCGGAGATTAAGTTCATTCTGAGTAAAAATATATTTGAGACTTTTATGATCAGTGATAATCTCAAATGTAATACCGTACAGATGATGTCCAAATCTTCAGAGCAAAGATGATGGCGGCTAGCTCCAGATCATGTACTGGGTAGTTCTTCTTATGCTCCTTCAACTGTCGAGAAGCATAGGAGACTACCCTGCCGTGCTGCATCAGAACAACGCCCAAACCCTGAAGAGATGCATCGGTGTAGAGCACGAATTCGTCCTCTCCTGAGGGTAAAACCAAAACCTGAGCCGACACTAATCTCCGCTTCAGCTCCTGAAAGCTGGTTTCGCAAGCTTCTGTCCAAGTGAACTTCATGCCTTTCCTGGTCAAGCGTGTCAGTGGCATAACAATCTAGGAGAAACCCTTGACAAATTGTCTGTAATATCCAACTAGTCCCAGAAAACTACGGATCTCCTGAACTGATTTCGGCTGCTCCCAACTAGTGACAGCCTCGATCTTATGAGGGTCTACTGAAATACCTCTGCTAGAAACCACGTGTTCCAGAAAACCGATTAAGGATAGCTAGAAAGCACACTTGCTAAACTTCGCGTACAGCTGATGTCGTCGAAGAGTCTCCAAGACTGTGCGAAGATGCTGTGCATGTTCCTCCTCGGAACGCGAGTAGACCAATATGTCATCGATGAAAATGATAACAAACTGATCAAGATACTCTAAGAAGATGTGGTTCATCAAATCCATAAACACCGCTGGAGCATTGGTTAGCCCAAATGGCATTACCAAAAACTCATAATGGCCGTATTTGGTACGGAATGTTGTCTTCTAAATATCAGATTCTCTGACTCTCAACTGATGATATCCGGATCGCAGATCAATTTTAGAATACACTGATGTACCTTTGAGCTGATCAGACAAATCTTCGATCCATGATAAGGGGTACTCATTTCTGACTGTCACTGCATTCAGCTGTCTGTAGTCAATACACAACCTCAGTGTACCATCCTTTTTCTTGACAAATAATACCGGTGATCCTGTCCGAACGCTGACTCAACGGACGCTGGGCACGTGGCGCTCTCCTTTTGCCGACGTGGGTCTTCGACTGGTGGCACGAACCTCCGGCGTACCTGCACAGAAGTCGGGCCGGGAAGGGGTTCCCGGCGGCGACCCTCCGACGCTCAAGTCAGGTAAGCAAGCAGTGAAAAAGTAGCTCTCAAAATATTATAATGCGTACCTCCGGCGAAGGATGAGGGCCTTTATATAGGGCAGCGAAGAAGCGAGTGCACACATATCGAGGTGTACACATGTCCGTAGTCCATACCCCAGTGAGGGCTTGTCAGTGAGCTTACCTGACCCATACTGCTACAGTCCAAGCATGTCCTCGATGGGACAACGGAACCCCCTGTCGCATGATTTGGAGTATGACCATATCACGAAGCATGCCAGCTGTCAGAAGATGTCCCTTGTCTTTTTCCCCGTACTCCTGCCGGGAGTCCGACCGACCCACCTCCACCTTCCGTCCGACCGGTCATATATGATGGTCCACTCGGGAAATTATCGGTAATGTGTTTTGTGGCGACTGTTAGCAGTATGCTTCATGTCTTTGGCCGAGCGCACCGTCCGCTCGGCCCTACGATCTTGCTCAATGGGCGCCGGAACCCCGACTTCCATAGGGGTGCCTTTTGCCATCGACTAAACACCGGGCGGCCGCCCGGTCGGTCAGAACCCTTTCTCCGGTCGGCCTATTTGGTCCGACCTTCTTCAATGGATCGCCTGGCCCTTTGACTTCCACGTGGCGTTGACCCCTTACAACGAGGGTCCCCTGTTCTTACCGCCGGATCACTTGCCTCCCCTTCAAGTCTAGTCGAAGGAGGCGATTAGTCCGACTGACTGGACTGCAAGACTGGCCGGGCGGCTCCTTCGTGCTAGTATCCTCCGATCGGCCTACCGCAGAGATGGCCTTGAGTGAATCAACAGTAGCCTTCATCGGATCTCCTCGTAATTTGTGCCAATCTTCGACATTAAGGCTGAGCATGCGTTCATTAAATGCTTCGAATAGTCGAATGCCACATGGCGCACTGTCATCATCGTACGACGGCGGTGGCATGGTGCTTTGATGGGATCGAAGCGATTCGAAATGGACGGCACGATGCACGCTTTGATTCCCGTGACCTGGATCCAACGGTGGAGGCCGCCCGACCTCCACCCTATAAATTCTTCGTTTTCTTTTCTTTCTCTTATTTGCCTCCGCGATTTCGACCCCTGCCCCCAGCGCTTTGGAGCTCCGGCGATTCCGCTTCTGCTTTCCGACAACCTCCGGCGCCTCTTTTCCGCTTCTTCTCATCGTAAGGCCATCTTTCCTTGTTTCCGGTGCTTTCCTTACATTCCTTTTCCATATTTTCATCCTCGGGATATCCTTTCGTTCGCTGTCTTCCTCCTTTTGCCTTTTTGCCTTTTCGATTCCTTCCGATCGGACCATGGCTAGTTCTTCTCATCCGGAAGACCAGTCCCTTGGCCCATGGTACACCACCATGCAGTCCCGATTCGACCAGCGTGACTTTGATATCCTGACTGATAATTTTGATATTCCCGACGATTTCGAACTTCTTTTAGCCGGTCCCTCCGCTCGGCCACACAAGCCGCCGCGCGGAGCATTCTGTGTCTTCCGCGACCAGTTTACCGCTGGTCTGCGTTTCCCTGTACATCCTTTCATCATAGATGTATGTAATTTTTTCGGTGTTCCGCTTGGCAGTTTGGTACCCAACACCTTTCGTCTCCTCTGTGGTGTTGTTGTTTTGTTCAAGATTCACAACATCCCCCTCTGACCGGAAGTCTTTTTTTATTTCTATTATCCCAAGCAAGCTGAGCTGGGCACCTTCATGTTTCAAGCTCGGCCCGGCTTAGTCTTCTTCAACAAACTACCTTCTTCCAATAAACATTGGAAGGATTATTTTTTCTACATCCGTATGCCCGATCAGGCCAACTTCCCGACCAAGTGGCATGTCAACCTACCCCCTACTCCCGAGCTGAAGAAATTCAAGACCCGACCGGACTACCTCCATGCTGCAAATATGCTAGCCGGTCTGCGACTTGACATCAATAAGCTTCTTCATGAAGGAGTGATGTACATCTTCGGCCTGAGTCCCATACGGACTCCTCTTCCGAGCGGCTTCGGTAAGAATCTTACTTGGGCATTTGCTTTGATTGCTAACTGATTTCTTTTCTTTCCTTTGCAGCGGACATCGTCATGGATTCGGTGATGGCCGGCGTTTTGAAAAGAAAGGCGGCCGCGCTAGAAGCCGCGGCGGCCAAAGAAATGGAAGCACTGGGTATCCAGCCGGTCGGATCCCATGAAGGAGAAAGTGCGGAGTCAACCGCTCCAGCCTCTCAACAGAACGTGGCCAGCGGAGCCACCCCCACCGGAGAACCAAGTGTCCCCGAGGAAGGTTCCGCTCGGGAAGAGGAGCAACCTCTACAAAAGAGGCGCCGAGTGGAGACTCCCCTGTGGTCGGCTACCTCCGCGGTCCAACCATCCGAGAGGGTCACTGCGACTGCTCGGGGCAAGGCGCCAGAGGCCGAAACCATTTCTTCCGATCGGACGCCTTCTGAATGGGACGAGCCAGCTGCTCCAATTGAGGCTACTCCGATCAGCACCCTTCCGCCCGCTTGTCACTCAGTCCAGCGCTCGACCATTCATTCCCCGTTTTCTGCGCCGGCTTCTGATCCCCTTCCGACCGCCGGTCGGACGACCCCCGGTCGGACGACCCCCGGTCATGGCCGCACGATTCGGGTCACTCTTCATCTCCCGACTGAAGAGCTGCTGCCAGAGGCCGACCGACCAACCGCGCCCGAGCACACCATTACCTTGAAAGGGCCCCTAGCTGAGATGTGGGCCGATGCTCGGGCGCGCATCGCGCTGATCCCCTTCTGAAACTTGGCCAATAGCCACATGCAGGAGGCCACGGGGGTAAGTTCGCTCTCTCCGAAGTTTTGTATGCATTCTTTCTGATCGGTCGCTAACAACTCTAATTTTCTTTTGCCAGAGATGGGTGGAGGAGATTGCAGTCTCCAACCGCCTAGCCAAGGTGGACGAGGAGTTAAGGCAGCTGAAGGCGGCGTGCAGTCCGTCCGGCTCTCAAGGCCCATCGTACTCCGAGCTGCAGAAGGAGCTTAAGAGGGCTCAGGATATGTTGGCGGCCGAGCAGAAGAAAACAGCCGATCAGGCCCACGCCTTGGCCGAGTCCGAGCGACAAGTCAAGTCGCTCGACACAAAATTAACCCTGGCCACCACTCGAAAAAATACGGCCATCTCCGATCTGGAGAAAAAGAACGTGGAGGCTCGAGGCCTGGAGCTGAAAGTAAAAGAGCTGATGGAGCAGCTCGACAGAGAGAAGGCGGGCCGCTCGGCAGACGCGGAAAAGCTTCAGAATCTGAATGAGGCCCTCACTGGCTCCCAGGCGGCTTTCAAAGAATATCAAGATGCCGAGCCGAGTCGAGTCGCTGCCTTGAGACAGGGCTACATCCGCTCGCCCGAATTCTCGGAGAAAATTTGCGAGCGGATGTACACAGCCTTCGACTTGGCTATGACCACTACCATGACATATCTGAAGTCTAAGGGCCTTCTTCCAGAGTCCACTACTATTCCGGCCGGCGATCAAGTGGCGCTTCTGGATAACATCCCC
Source organism: Zingiber officinale (assembly GCF_018446385.1). Classification (NCBI taxonomy): domain Eukaryota; kingdom Viridiplantae; phylum Streptophyta; class Magnoliopsida; order Zingiberales; family Zingiberaceae; genus Zingiber; species Zingiber officinale. The sequence continues at coordinate 141,515,521 of NC_055992.1, forward strand.
AAGACCCTTTATGATTACATTGAGTAGACGTCGATAGATGTAGTTGGGCCGCTAGGCCAAAAAATGATCTTTTCTGTATTTAGGCCGCTCGGCCTAAAGTTTTAATTTTAATGCAATGTTTTTCTTTTATGTACTCTGTCCTTTCGCTGGTGAATATGTGTGTTGACTGCTCGCCTATTATCACCCCTCTGGTATTCGATAGGTTACCAAGTATTTGGCATTGCCCTTCCGCTCGGCTTAATATGTAATATTTCGACTACTTAATATTCCGCGTGGATAGCAGAGATCGTTCGCTAAATACCGATGAAGTACTTTTGGGTGCTGGGCCGAGCGGAATGTAGAGACGATCTAACGATATTGAAGGCGAGTTTCTGGGGCAATTGCATCCTTTTTATTGGCATCTTCCGCTCGGATGATTTATAGACGCCGGCTCGTCTCTCTATATTTAACGTCGGAGCTCGACGGTCTTCCGCTCGGACGTCTATAGACGCCGGATCGTCTCTCGATATTTAACGTCGGAGCTCGACGGTCTTCCGCTCGGATGATTTATAGACGCCGGCTCGTCTCTCGATATTTAACGTCGGAGCTCGACGGTCTTCCGCTCGGATGATTTATAGACGCCGGCTCGTCTCTCGATATTTAACGTTGGAGCTCGACGGCCTTCCGCTCGGATGATTTATAGACGCCGGCTCGTCTCTCGATATTTAACTTCGAAGCTCGACGGTCTTCCGCTCGGACGTTTATAGACGCCGGCTCGTCTCTCGATATTTAACGTCAGAGCTCGACGACCTTCCGCTCGGATGGTTTATAGACGCCGACTCGTCTCGATACCCTTTAATGGGCACCTTCCGCCGGATGATTTATAGACGCCGCCTCGATATTTAACGTCCGAGCTCGACGGCCTTCCGCCGGATGGTTTATATACGCGTCTCTCGATATTTAACGGCCGAGCTCGACGGCCTTCCGCTCGGATGATTTATAGACGCCGGCTCGTCTCTCGATATTTAACGTCGGAGCTCGACGGTCTTCCGCTCGGACGTTTATAGACGCCGGCTCATCTCTCGATATTTAACGTCGAAGTTTGACGGTCTTCCGCTCGGACGTTTTAGACGTCGGCTCGTCTCTTGATATTTAACGTCGGAGCTCGATGGTCTTCCGCTCGGATGATTTATAGACGCCGGCTCGTCTCTCGATATTTAACGTCGGAGCTCGACGGTTTTCCGCTCGGACGTTTATAGACGCCGGCTCGTCTCTCGATATTTAACGTCGGAGCTCGACGGTCTTCGGCTCGGACGTTTATAGACGCCGGCTCGTCTCTCGATATTTAACGTCGGAGCTTGACGGCCTTCCGCTCGGATGATTTATAGACGCCGGCTCGCCTCTCGATATTTAACGTCGGAGCTCGACGGTCTTCCGCTCGGGCGTTTATAGACGCTGACTCGTCTCTCGATATTTAACGTCGGAGCTCGACGGCCTTCCGCTCGGGTTGGGTGAATCTGCACTTCCTCTTTTTCTTCATAAATTAAAGAGGGTGGCTTTTCGGTGATGACATTTACCTCGATCCGTGGCGATTTCTGAGCGGAATTTGCTTCTGCTCGGACCATTTCAATGTAGCATCGCCGAGCTGCCAGTTGGTCTCCCCGTACTTCTCCTACTTTGTCTTCGACAGGGAACTTGATCTTCTGGTGCAAGGTGGAGACGGCCGCTCGGAACTCGCTGAGCGCCAGTCTTCCCAAAATGACGTTGTAGGATGAGGGAGAGTCCACCACCACGAAGTTCGCTGTCCTCCTGAGCGGCTCTTCTCCTAGTGAGATGGCCAGCCGGATTTGTACGACCGGTAGGACTTCATTGCCCGTGAACCCGTAGAGGGGGGTTGTCATGGGCAGCAGCTCGGCGCGGTCAATTTGTAGTTGATCGAACGCCTTTTTGAATATTATGTTGACTGAGCTTCCTGTGTCAATAAAAACGTGGTGAATAGTGTAATTGGCTATTATCGCTTTGATGAGCAGAGCGTCGTCGTGGGGCACTTCAACTCCTTCCAAGTCTCCAGGCCCAAAACTGATTTCGGGTCCACTCGCCCGCTCTCAGCTGCAGCCGACTGCATGGATCTGGAGCTGCCGGACGCTCGCCTTTTTTGCTCGGTTGGAGTCTCCTCCGGTCGGCCCACTAGCTATGATGTTGATCTCGCCTCGGGAAGTATTGCTTCTATTTTCTTCTTCCCGAGCGGACGGTCGAGGACGTTCCCTAGACATCCGGAGATTCTCCCGTCTTGGAGAGCGACGCCGCTCGGGAGTCTGTTGCTGTCGTCTGTCAGCTACCGTCCGATCGGCTTCACTAGGCCTCTGCCGCCTGTCGGCTGATGGCGACCGACGACCTCCACCTCTGGGAACGGGGTGGACGATTAGAGGAAGACTATGGCAATCCCTGGTATTATGTGTGTCCGTCCGGTGGAAGGAGCAGAACATTGGGGTCCATCTCTTCTTTGTTCTGGGCCGCTCGACTGCTACTTCTTGGACATGTGGTCTTGGATGAGCTCGAATTGCTTCGGCCCGTGGTCCTCTGGGCGGCTGATGAGCAGCGTGCGGTTTCCGTTCGGCAGGGGGAGCCCGCTCGGTTGGAGTTTCTTTTTTCCGAGCCGCTTGCGCTTCCTCCACGTTGATGTATTCGTTGGCCCGGTGTAGCATGTGGTCATAGTCTCGGGGCAGCTTCCGAATGAGTGATCGGAAGAAATCCCCATCCACGAGGCCTTGTGTGAAGGCATTCATCATGTCCCCAGGGCGTAGCACAGATGGGGAGTGCATGGTTCTGTGGCTGAAAGGTCCAGGGGTCGATCCCCGGGGTGTCACTGCCTGGGGTTAACGTCTCCGCCATGCACTTTCCACCTGTGTACCTGCATTTACCTCCCTCCATATCCGTGGGACCGACACTAGGGGGGCCGCTGATGTGGCGGTTTCACATTTTTTTTTTTTGTGATGGCATTCATCATGGTCTCCGAGGTGGCTGTTGGAATGTCCATGACCACTCTGTTGAACCGCTGGATGTAAGCTCGGAGCGACTCGCGAGCTTCTTGCTTGATGGCGAATAGGCTCACGCTGGTTTTTTGATAGCGCTGACTGCTTGCAAAATGATGGAGGAATGCCGTTCGGAAGTCCTTGAAGCTTGTGATGGATCCGTCCGGCAGCCTCCGAAACCATCGTTGAGCCGATCCGGAAAGGGTGGTGAGGAAAACTCGACACTTCACCCCGTCTATATATTGATGCAGAGTTGCAGTGTTATCGAATTTACCCAGATGATCATCAGGATCGGTGGTCCCATTATATTCGCCGATCGTCGGAGGCACATAGTGCTTGGGCAAAGGGTCTCTTAGAATAGCCTCCGAAAATTGGCGATTGATCCGCTCGGGTGATGCGTCCGCTCAGGGGGCTTTCCCTTTTCTGCTATCTCGTCTAGGCATTTCATTCGAAGATGATCCCCGATCTCGATTAGTTGCTACGGCTTCAAGAGGGGTGCGGAAGAGGGCTCGATGGAATGCAACGGTGGCCGGTGGTGCTTCCGCTCGACCACCAGACGCTGACGTTGCTTGCTGCTCCGGCCGCTCGGCTGTTGCTTTCTGTTTTTGCTCCACAAGCTTGGCGGCCCTCAACTCGATCAGAGCGTCGAGTTCCTCCGTGGAAAGCGTCACCGTGTGTTGTCGTCCAACCTCGTCCATTGTTTCCGTTCGGATGCAGGAGCGTTCCCACAGACGGTGCCAAATTGATCCTGTCCGAACGCTGACTCAACGGACGCTGGGCACGTAGCGCTCTCCTTTTGCCGACGTGGGTCTTCGACTGGTGGCACGAACCTTCGGCGTACCTGCACAGAAGTCGGGCCGGGAAGGGGTTCCCGGTGGCGACCCTCCGACGCTCAAGTCAGGTAAGCAAGCAGTGAAAAAGTGGCTCTCAAAATATTAGAATGCGTACCTCCGGCGAAGGATGAGGGCCTTTATATAGGGCAGCGAAGAAGCGAGTGCACACATGTCGAGGTGTACACGTGTCCGTAGTCCATACCCCAGTGAGGGCTTGTCAGTGAGCTTACCTGACCCATACTGCTACAGTCCAAGCATGTCCTCGATGGGACAGCGGAACCCCCTGTCGCATGATTTGGAGTATGACCATATCACGAAGCATGCCAGCTGTCAGAAGATGTCCCTTGTCTTTTTCCCCGTACTCCTGCCGGGAGTCCGACTGGCCCACCTCCACCTTCCGTCCGACCGGTCATATATGATGGTCCACTCGGGAAATTATCGGTAATGTGTTTTGTGACGACTGTTAGCAGTATGCTTCATGTCTTCTGCCGAGCGTGCCGTCCGCTCGGCCCTACGATCTTGCTCAATGAGCGCCGGAACCCCAACTTCCATAGGGGTGCCTTTTGCCATCGGCTAAACACCGGGCGGCCGCCCGGTCGGTCAGAACCCTTTCTCCGGTCGGCCTATTTGGTCCTACCTTCTTCGATGGACCGCCTGGCCCTTTGACTTCCACGTGGCGTTGACCCCTTACAACGAGGGCCCCCTGTTCTTATCGCCGGATCAACCGGAGAACCCCATGGAGAAGCACTAGGGCGTATAAATCCCCGATCTAAAAGCTCCTGTAGTTGAACCTTCAGTTCGTTCAACTCTTTTGGTACCATATGATAAGGAGCTTTCGATCTCGGTGAGGTTCCCGGAATCAACTCAATAGCAAACTCCACTTGTCTTCTGGGAGGCAAACCTGGTAGCTCCTTTGGAAATACATTCGGATACTCTCGGACTACTGAAATGTCGAAGAGTTGAGAACTACTACCGTCTTCAGTATGAATCAAAGATAATAGAAAGCCCTGACAGCCATGTGACATCAGCTTCTGAGCTTGAATCGCCGAAATGATCGATATGCTGTCGTCTCTGATGCTAGTGAAATCCCACGAGGGTTGGTTCAGAGGTCGGAATGTGACCACCCTCATCTGGCATTCAACAGTGACATGATATGCTGACAAACAGTCCATGCCAAGAATAATATCAAAGTTGACCATTTCCAATACTAAAAGATCTACCGCAAGTATCATGTTGCCAAAATCTAACGGGCAACCTCTGACCTCCTGAGTGACATCCGAGGTATCACTGGACGGTAGAGAGACAGTCAGTCACTGTGGTCTGAAAGTGGGTAATTTACCAATCTGCTGCATAAAGGTACGAGATATAAAAGAATGCGAGCTACCTATATCTATCAGCATATCAACAAATAAGGCATAAATAGAAATCGTACTGTGGAAAACGGATCTGTCGGACCGCTGCGCATCCTCTCTGGTCACCGCATGAATACGTCTAGTCTATGGCGGTGGAGGAGGTGGTAGTGCTACCAAAGGCTATTGCGCTTGAGTCTGAGCCTGCCACTGTGATGGTGCCGGGTACTGAGCCAGAGACTGATAGGTAGGATGAGACTGATACTGGACCGGCGGCTGGGGCGATGACTGATACTAAACCAGTGGCTTGGGCTGCAGCTAATACTACCCCTGAGTCAGATACTGTGGTCCCAGAACAAAGCTCTGTGGTACTATGAGAGTACTGAGGTACTCCTGTTCGAGCATGCCAAATGCAGCTGTTGCAGGAGGAGCTGTCCTTTGTTGATGATGTGAGGATTGGGCTCTGTGCCCTCCTCGCTGAGTCCCTGTCTAAATGAGCTGAACTCCATGACTAGAAACTCCGGAAGCAATATGCTGAGCCTTCAGCGAACAATTTCGGCTCATGTGCTCAGACAGTTTGCAATAATAGCAAACTGACTGCCCCAAGGTGCAGGCTGATGTGGTGTGCTCTCTGGACCCACACCGGGCGTAGTGGATGTCACTGGCGGTTTGTTTTTGGGTCTGCTGAAGAGGCCAGAAACATTCTGATGAAGACCGCCTTGACTTCTGTGGCTAACCAGAAACTCCAGAAGTACCCTGACCTGGCCGACTGCGACCACTCTGCTGCTGTGTAGCTTGTGGCTGCTGGATCTGTCCAGATGTCTGACTCGTTTGCTTCCTTTTCTTTTCCATATACGCTCTCTGGTGAGCTGACTCTATCATCAGGGCTCGATCCAGTGTCTCTATGTAAGATGCGTTCCCAAAATCGGCAAGCTTTACTTGCAGATGTCCATCTAGAACTTGAATAAACTGCTGCATAAGAGAACTGTCCTCAGTAACCAGTTCTGGACAAAATCTGGCAAATTAGTTAAACTCGGCATTGTACTCTGTCACCGAGCGGTTGTTCTATCGCAGACTTAGAAAATCCTGACGGCGAGTCCTCTGATATGCCCGTGAGAAGTAGCGGCTCTCAAAAGCCTATCTGAATCTGGCCCAGGTAATGTTCTGCTCACTTATGATGGAACGCTGCGTAACCCACTAGGTGTCGGCCTCATCCGGTAGATGGAAAGCAGCCAGCTCTGCTTTCTCCCACTCGGAGCAAGCTATGTAGAAGAAGGTCCACTCCATGGTCTCTATCTAGGACTAGGCCACGCTCGGATCAAGCTCTCCTCGGAAGAGTGTGAATCGACTCTTCATCGACTTTGCCAACGCTGGAATCCGGGCTTGTGCTGCGACAATATCAGTGAGGTGTGTAGGGACGGCTGCAGGAACTGGTGGAATCACTGGAGCTGGTGCTACAGGTGGTACCGCTGGATAGACCGGGGGAGGTACTCCTGGTGCTACTGCATAAACTGGGGCATATACCACTGGTGGTACTGCAGGGTCGAGATGGGTGGCCGTGGCTGGAGGTACGGTAGGTGGTGGTACCGGAAATGGAGCAACCGGTACCACTGGTGCGGGTGTTGGGTACACTGTAGGTACTGGGGCACAAGTGCCTGGTACACCGTAGGCTCGACCGGAGCAGGTGTTGGGTATGCCAGTTGTACCCCTGGTGGTACCATAAATACGGTAGGGGTGGGTACAACGGGTGCAGCCGAGGTAGGTACCTCTAAAGGAGCCATCAGGGTCTGAGAGCCCATGTCACGCCCCAGAGGAGTCCCTACCGAAAAATTTAGGCAACATCTCCCCTGTACCGGTGACAATTTGAGGCATATATACATACAAAATACATCAGCCACATACGACTGGAATATACACACAATAGAAACAACATAACCACGTAATTTAATATACTCAGCCTACCCGGCTGGACAACAATGAAATAAACACACAACCACGTAGTATAATAACAACCCACACGGCTGTAAGTAAACGCAGCGGAAAACACAAAATAATACGAACGTAAGATCAACAACGACACTAACAAAAATACCTACAATCACCAGACTTGACTCCAAAATTCACATCTACTTATTGAAAAGCAAAATACATAAAATCAACATACCACCCAAACAATAACAAAACCAAAAAGAAAACTATCCTCGAGTGTGACGCGGGACTGGCAGTCGGGACTCTCCAAGCTGTTGGAACCCCAAGGTTGTTTTGGTGTAATCAACAAGTTAAGTTAGGTGCTGTGTCTTTCTAACCTTGTGTCTAAGTGTGCAGGAGCTTAGGAGCACAAATAATCGAGTGGAAGACGCAGCTAGCGAGAAGGACGGCATGCAGTGCGTCCGAGAGACGAGGCGCTGTGGAAGAGTACACCGGCGGACGAGAAGGAAGCGTGCAGTGGTTCCGAGGGACGGCGGACGTGAAGGAAACACGCGGTAATTCCGAGAGACGAGAAGCCAGAGCGGAAGCCCACTCGAGAAGACCGGAAGTTAGGTTCGGGTGAGCCCTTTTCCGGATGTCCGAGATCACCCAAGCAAGCGGATCCGGAGTTGAAGACCCGGACCGAGGCGACCAGAGCCGGAGCAGAGGACCCAGACCAAAAAGTCAAGTAGAGTTGACTTTTGGGTCCGGGGCGCCCGGAATGTACCGGGGCGCCCGGACCCCTCCGGGGCGCCCGGAACGTACCGGGGCGCCCAGAGTTGAGTTTTTCATAGATCAAGTCAAAACTCAATCTGAACGTTGGGGGACAAAATTTTATCCCTCCAAGGCACCTGGAACCCCCAGGGTGCCCCGACCAAGGCTATAAATATAGCCTTGGTCCAGAAGCTTTTCAACAACTCAGAGCAATTCATTTCCAACGCTTGTACACTTCAGTTTTAGATTAGCTTCCTTGTTTTACGCTTTCACTGCTGTAAGAGGCTTCTCCGTCCGAAGGAGATACTAGTGCGACATTTCTTGGATTAACAACCTCCTTGGTTGTAACCAAGTCAAATCCGGTGCCTCATCTTTCTGATTTACTTTCTGCTTACTTTAATTTACAAGTGTTAGTTTAAGAGTTCGAGAAGGGTGTTTTTGTTTTTCAGGGCTATTCAACCCCCCCCCCCCCCCCCTCCTTCTAGCCGGCTACAATGGTCCTACAAATGGTATCAGAGCCAATGCACTTCAGGAGGACTAGCCGCCGAACGAAGCAACGAGATGGTCGGACCAAGCATCCACCCACCGAAATTCGAAGGGGATTTCACCACTTGGAAAAAGCTGAAGCAGGTATTCTTTACCACCGATTTTAAATTAATGCTTACAATAGAATTTGGTTTTACAGCACCGGAAGGTAAGGAGAAAAACAATTGGACGAAAAAGGAGCAGGCCGACTTCGTGGCGAACGGCAAAGCAGAATACCATCTGCTAAGTGTTCTTCCGCCTCAAGAAGTCAACAGGATCAGGAACTACGACTCGACAAAGGAACTTTGGGAGAAGTTCCTTGAGCTGCACGAAGGGATGTCCAAAGACAAGCTCGTCAGAAGAGATCTACTTTGCAATCAGCTCACTAGCCTGTGACTTGGGGAAGACGAGACGGTTGCGCACCTGCACTCGAGAATCAAGGAGATCATCACCGGACTCTCGAATTTCGGAGAAAAGGTAAGTAATCGAGATTCGCTAAGGTACGCTTTAAATTCCTTTCCTAGAAATACCAAATAGGCATCATTAGTAGATGCTTTTTACATTTCTAAAGATTTAGAAAAGATTTTGTTAGAAGAATTTTTCTCGACTTTTGAAGTGCATGAATCAAGATGTGTAGGTTCGAAGGAGCCCAAGAACAACATCGCCCTCAAAGCTTCGAGAGACGAACCTGAGTCGGAATCTTCTCTCGATGACGAGGAAATGGTAATGATGGTAAGAAGATTCAAGAAACTTTGTAAATCTAGATCTACTAACCATCCGCAAGGGAAAAAGAAAAGGATGATTCGCTGCTACCACTGCGATGAAGAAGGGCACATCAAGGACAACTGCCCCAAGCTGAAGAACAAGGACAAGGAGAAGGGTAAGAAGCCTATCCAAAAGCGAAAGGCCCTAAAGGCGATGTGGGACGATACGTCGTCGGAGTCGAGGCATTCTCCGGACTTGCTCTAATGGCAAGTCATCAAGACGATGACTGCGATTCAAGCTCTTCTGAAATGAGCATCGAGAGCATCGATGAAGGGGGAGCCACGTCGGAAGAAAGCAACAGTTCAGGGGGAGAAATGGACAACGAGATCGATAAGGTAAGTGAGGTATGATCACTTCCTCCCGATAAACTCTTTAAATTTGTTAAACTATTAACAAAAGACTGTTGCAAATTAGAAAAGGAGATTAAAAAATTAAGAATAATTTTGGCTAAATCTTGTCCCTTAGAAGGATTAGACAAATCAAAATTAGAAAATGAGAAATTGAAATCAGAAAATAAAGATCTGAAAATTCAAGTAGATAATTTGAAAAACCATGCATGCTCATCTAATTTTAGAAAATTTAAAAATTTAAATTGGTATTATAGATATCACCAGGGACAAATTAAGAATATTTTAAGAAAATATGTACCTAAGAAATATTTAGTTAATCCAGTAGGCTGGAACCTATATTGGGTTCCTAAATCTTGCTTAGTCTAAATTTTAAATGAAATTAATGTTTTCAGTGAGAAAATTAAACAGTGCATTTCTCTATGAGGCTTTGTCTAAGGAAGTGGTTGTTGCTCCAATAACCAAGAAGGCCTAGTGCCTCGCTACGACTTGGAAGCCAAAATATTGAAATAAATGTTTAATTAACTTTCGATCAAAGCATTAAAATTAGAATTAATTAATGCTTTTAAAGTTTTTCAAACATTTTTTTCAAAATATTTTTATACTTAGAAAAATACTTTTACATGAAATTTTTACTTAGAAAAATCTTAGGTTAGGATTTTTTTTTCAAAAATAATTTTTGCAAAGACTTAAAAAAATGTTTTTGCAAAGCTGTCTAAGTTAGAATTTTTTTTTTTTTTATCATTTCACTTATAATATTTTCTTAAAATTTTACTTAAATTTTTTTTTCAGAGACTGTTTATTGTAAAATTTTTAAGGATCTCAAATTTTCTGACGTTTTTACCCTTAGATTTTTTCTTATAACCCCATTTTTATGCGATCAAAGGGGGAGAAGGAAAAGTATAAGTCTTAGGGGAGGTAGACCAAAATTTAACTTGTTTTATTTTTGCACTTAATTGCAAACTTAGTTAAGTTTATTTTATGTCTATTTTTACCCTAACTTAACTTGGGTTACTCACATCAAAAAGGGGGAGATTGTTGGAACCCCAAGGTTGTTTTGGTGTGATTAACAAGTTAAGTTAGGTCCTGTGTGTTTCTAACCTTATGTCTAAGTGTGCAGGAGCTTAGGAGCACAGGTAGTCGAGTGGAAGACGTAACTAGCGAGAAGGACGGCACGCGGTGCGTCCGAGGGACGAGGCGCTGCGGAAGAGTACACCGGCGGACGAGAAGGAAGCGTGCGGTGGTTCTGAGGGACAAAAGCTGGAGCGGAAGACTGTTCGAGGAGCAAGAGACGCAGCTAGCAAGAAGGATGGCACGCGGTGCGTCCGTGGGACGAAGACTGCGGATGAGTACACCGGCGGACGAGAAGGAAACACGCAACAATTCCGAGGGACGAGAAGCCGGAGCGGAAGCCCACTCGAGAAGACCAAAAGTTGGGTTCGAGTGAGCCCTTTTCCGGATGTCTGAGATCACCCAAGCAAGTGGATCTGGAGTTGAAGACCCAGACCGAGGCGACCAGAGCCGGAGCAGAGGACCGTCCGGGGCGCCCGGAACGTACCGGGGGGCCCAGAACGTACCGGGACGCCCGGAGTTGACTTTTTCACAGATCGAGTCAAAACTAGATCTGAATGTTGGGGGATAAAATTTTATCCCCCAGGGCGCTTGGAACCCTCAGGGCACCCCGACCAAAGTTATAAATATAGCCTTGGTCCTGAAGCTTTTCAACAACTCAGAGCAATTCATTTCCAACGCTTGTACACTTCAGTTTTAGATTAGCTTCCTTGTTTTACGCTTTCACTGCTGTAAGAGGCTTCTCCGTCCGAAGGAGATACTAGTGCGACATTTCTTGGATTAACAACCTCCTTGGTTGTAACCAAGTCAAATACGGTGCCTCATCTTTTTGATTTACTTTATGCTTACTTTAATTTACAAGTGTTAGTTTAAGAGTTCGAGAAGGGTGTTTTTATTTTTTATTTTTCAGGGCTATTCAACCCCTCTTCTAGCCGGCCGCAACGGTCCTACACAAGCATCGAAGACTCATCTACCTATTACCTGGTGAAAGAAAAATCATTTTTGTGGGGTGGTGAGTATTGGAACTCAGCGGATATAGGAAAGATAGTGCATGAACATAACATACAAATAGAGAATGCCAACAATATCCAGTCTAATAAAAGGAATAGCAGATACTAAAACAAAACCATAATAAATGCTCATACCTGAAACCATATCCTAGGCTAGTAATAGAATGTTAGAAACTAATCTGCTACAGTACTGCTCATAACTACAGAGGAAATATGTAAGGTATATATACAAACTTCCAATAAGTAAACCAAAGACTAAACACCTACAACGAGGGTATATCTCAACATAAGCAAGCATAGCAGCATAAGTGAGCAACAGCAGTAAGTAAGCAATAACAACATATGTAAACAGCAGCAACCAAAGCAAGTATAATAACAGCGTATACACGGATGGTCACTCCCGCTCACCCCTCTGCACCATGACCCCTGTATAGTCGACAGGTCGGGTCAGTGATAGACTGTACACCACTCCAGCTACCACTCTCTCGAGTGGCCGAGGGGACAGTTGCATAGTAGCTAACTAGCTACATCTGCGACAGTGGTCCCTGTTGCTCGCAACTCCAGTTATCACTACCTATGAGTGACCGAGTGGAAGCACGACAGGACAAGCAGCATTAACTCCAGCTACCACTCTCTCAAGTGGCCGAGGATGCGGCCCTGGTCAACGACTCTCTCGACCGTAAGGGAGAATTGGTCGTTGACATGCATGCTATGATATAATGCGCCGAATACAACAGTCATCATACAAATATAAGCAGAAATTAGGTATGCTACATGAAGCCAGCATGCTTAATACGGTACATAAACAAACAACAGTCATCATACCAATATAAGTAAAAATTAGGTATGCTACATGAAGTCAACATGATCAATATAGTACATAAATAAACAATAGTCAAAACATACAAACATGGTATCTAGTTCTGCTTTTTTCATGGACAACAACAAGAGACTGTATAGATATGGAAACGAGTTTCTCAAAGATCGAGTGGAAGTATCAAGCGCGGGAAAAATAAGAGTGGAGTCAAGGTAAAACAGTCCTTATCCAAAAATAGCTCATGCATCAAGTTCAAAGAACTAAAGAGACAAAATAAGAAGTACCCCCCTTTATACGTAGATCGAGCTAAATAATCCCCACGCCGAAGTGCTCGTTTCAAAACAACGCCCTGCAAATCATATATTATACAATTAAGCTAATCTCATAAGCAGCAACAAACTAAACTCAACCCCAACTTAATTAGGGGAAAACCCTAATCGAACTATGAATGAATCTTGATTCACCCAAATCCAATGGTTAGATTAGATTTAACCCAACATTATCAACTCTTAAATTAATTCATTTAGCAATCCATTTACTAAGCATCACAAACCCAACCACAAGAGGCTAAAAATTAAATCCCTATCAACAACAGATTAATAAATCTCTAACCTAATAAAGAAATCTAAATCAATCCCAAGCTAGCCTCAAGCACAAATTAATCCACCTAATGATCCAAATCTAATTAGATGATAAGTTATCTTTAATCCACCAATCAACTCCTTATTTCTTATAATCCAAGAAACCGTTGAACTGAACAATTCATCTAACATACAAATGAATTTACCAAGCTATTCAAAATTAACCAAACCTAATGATCACCACTTTCCCTTCCATATTTCAGATTCTTACATGCATGAAAAAAACCCTAAACAAGAATCTAGCATTCAAAATCCATAACCTATAGATTGTATTACCTCTACGGCTCATAGCTTGGCTCCTTCTCCAATAATGGTAAATCTGCCCATCATCCCTCATCACCTCAACGATCACCAGTCTACCATGGTCGTCAAAAATTCAGATAGCATTGCCGCAACTAGGGATCTGCAATCCAGATCGTGCTGAACTGGTGACAACCTGTGGTAGCGGTCGAACATGAATGGTAACAGGAACAAACGACACATCATACCTTCTTATGGCCGGAAGAGCAGTGATCGTCGGCTACGCCTTGGCTGGTGCCAGCAATCAACAGCGTCACGACGTCTTGCGACAGAGAGGAGGAAGGAGGCACTGCTCTCTGGTGGAAGAGGTGTCGCTTGGATCCGTACATGAGAGGGAAAGCTAGCCCTAGCCCCTGGTGTCGATCCTTTTCCCCGGTGACAACAATGCCCGACGACAGCTGCCTCTATGGTGATCGATCGGGAGGAGTGACAATGAGGCAAGGCAAGGAATCAGGATTGAGGGGATGGCGAAGAAGCTCAGTCGGCGGCGGCTCACAAGGCACCAACACGATCTACTTGTGGAGTCGGGCGGTGGATCAGAACTAGGGCACGACCGAATGGGGGACTCAGATGCTCGGCCTCCGGCGAGCTCCTGGTGTCCTCGACTAGGAGAGGGGAGGTCCGGTGGAGAGGGCGGAGGTGGGGCGGTCGGAACCGAGAGAGAAGAAGGGAGAGGCGGCGTCGGGCTGTCCGCGCGCGAGAGAGTTGAAGAAGAGGGGAATCGGGTGTCGGCATGGGTTTTAGGGCACAGAGGGAAATAAAAGAAAGGAAAAGGAATAAAATTTTTAAACATTTCCTCGTTTAAATAGGGTAGATTAAATAGGCATTTCCGTAGCCCAATAATTAATCCCCTTAACCTACATCATACGAGCTCCGATTAAATCTCAAAAAATTTCTAAATATTTTTAAAAATTTCAATAAGATTATTCGCCCATTAACCTTATTATTTAATTATTGTTTGGGTGTCGTACTTTACAGCTCGACGCACCCGCAGTATCTTGAATCTATCCTTGACTGACAGGCTCAAACCTAGTAGGGATCTCTGGCGAGTCCGTTGCAGAGATTCCAAAGTCCTCTTACGTGGCCGTCCAACACCACGTCTCGCAGCTACTCGTGTAGATCTCCTCATATCTGTTAAGTTATAACACAAATATCACTACAAGTATAAAAATTATAAAATTATCTTTATACCTATTTGCCGTCTGGAGATGTTCCGTCGCTGTCCAGTTCCCATTTTACCTCAAAATTTCGGACAAGAAAATCGATGGAAACCGTAAAAATTCGAAAATAAATACCCAAGTTAACTAGCAAACTTGGGCTAACCCAAAAATCTAGAACACCAAAAGCAGGTATCACAACCCGCTTTGATACCAATAAATTGATATCAGATTAAATCTAGAAAATCCGTAACACGAAAAACAAACAAGTATCACCAACTTGGCTCTGATACCAAATAAATTGGTATCAGATTATTTCGAAAATCCAACACAAAACTCGACTCGGCACAATAAAATACGAAAACCAAGTATCTCAAACCTGGCTCTGATACCAAATAAATTGTCACGCCCCGGGGGAGTCCCTGCCAAAAGAAATTTCGAGAGCATCTCCCCTGTAAGGGTGACAATCTGAAACTTTCTACATCCATCTAAATACCTCGACCAACACAGCCGAAACAATATATATATAAAAACAAGCAATCACCACGCAGTTTAATAGTAAAACTAAACAAATGCAACGATAAGAAAACCAAGTCAAAAATCCTACTCAACTACACGCATAAAGATCAAAATCGATATCCTACTCCACTACACCCATAAAACACAAATCACAATGAACTCACCTCTTCTGCCATCCGGGCATGCATGTAGCAAAAACACATTCAAATAAAACTCATCGACAATAAAGTTAACACAATATCCAAGTGTCAAAGCTAGAACAAGTCTAAAAAGTACAATAAGAAACCAAAAGATAAAACACATCCTCGCGATCTACAGGGGACTAGCGACTGGAACTCTCCGGACAACCTTAACCTGAAATATAATAATAACCATGGGGTGAGTCAATTCCTCAGCGGGTAATATTGACATGCATAGTAAAAAAATAACAACTAGCACTAATCATACGTACAGTCTACTGATATAAGAATGATAAATGCAACTGAAATATATAGGAGAAAACTATACTAACTAGGACCTAGTGTATGGATAATCAACCGAGAGGTATAGGAATCCTGCATGCATGTCAAATAAATGCATCCATCGAATATGCATCATACAAGTGCAGCAAACACAAGCAATAAATGCATCAATGCGTATGATGCCAATGACATGTCCTGGTCACCCCTACTCTCCAGTCAGCCGTCTCACACACGATGGTGAGACCGAGTGGGTAGGGCTGTGACAACCGTGCACTCTGCCATCACTGCTCCTGATGAGTGACCGAGTGGACGGGATGCTGTCGGAGTATACCTATCCTCCTACCCCAAATCATAAGTGGGGGAGCTCAATGCTCTCATCTCCTTGAGCAAGTCCAGAGGAGGGATCCCTGTCCTACTACAACGCTGCATCACACTACTCATGAGTGGGCCAACCGAGCCCTTGACAGAGCAACCTGCTGTAACACACCCTGCCTGATAAGAACTACTTACCCATGAGTGGTTGTGTGTGCAGATCCATGTAATTGGTGATGTTCTCAACAATAATGGAGTCGACTATCGCGCATCATGCAATCATGCGAGATGATGCATGACACTAAGCATGACAATATCCTGAACCTATCCATATATATAAAATGTGTAGCCTAGCATAAATGGATCAAATCTGAAGATCTAAGGTACATAGGTAAGGTATGATAAAAACCTAGTCCGGTATATCAAAATGCATGGTATGTCATTACCTCTATGATCATAAGTAATCTGAAGGGTATAAACATGAACGCTAAACAGGTAACAATGAAAGCATGCTCAGGTAATAGATAATGACATACCGATGCAGATATAAAAATAACTATTACTCTTTGTTAAAATCTACTATGCATATCAAATGACCATATCAAAAGATAAGTCAATGTACCCACCTCCAATAGAAAGGTCCAATCCGGTAATCGAGATACTCGTCTCGCGTCAAAGTCCTGTACCAATTAATGTGTATATTTTATTTAGCTAAATCTAAATAAGTAGCTAAATAAAATCTCTAACACTAAATTTGGGCAAAACCCTAATCAACACATAAACAACTAAGGAAGAATTTTCTTCCGACATCAAACCAAGTCTACACACTTACCCTAATCTGAAACCTCAGTCGGTGATCCACAGCCAGAGACAACTTGCTGCCAGTAAACCTGACCAAAGCGAGGTAAATGGTGCTACCCTCTAAATCAAATACCCTTCAACACCAAACACCACTGATCTTTAGGTTCTGTCTGTATCGCGAACACCTGCATTTTAGTGTCCAGATCAGAATGAACTCAAGAATCATCACAGCCAACAACCACCTAATCCTATAACAATCTGTGCACCTTACCTACTCGATATTCCCTCTGTTGGCGATTGGTGGCGAAGATGGAAGACCCGATGGTGAGGTCTAGGGCATGGGTGAAGCAACTAGGGCTTGGATCTTTGCCTCTGGTTGAAAGCCCACTCGTGCAAGGGTGGCGGTGGACCAAGTCTAGGGCACAGGAGCGCTGCTGCTTGGCACGAGGAGAAAGGGAAGCTTCGGCCGGCACCCAGGGACCAGACCTAGGGTTCGACTGGCAGATCGACTCCCTGCGGCATCAGCGTCGAGGAAAAGAGAAGAAAGGCGGAGGCTCGGCACAGAACCTCTCCTTGGTCGAAGGTGACTTCGAGGGAGGAAGAAACTTGGCCGGCGGTAAGAAGAGAGGAGATGGGTCGGTGACAGGATCTTAGGGTACAGGTGAGGAGCGGCGTGATAGGGAAGAAGAGAAATGGAGAAGAAGAAGAATTGTTGGGCACGGTTTTGTACTCTCGGGGGAGAAGGACACCGCCGCGTGCGGTTAGGGCACGACGTTGGGTGGGGAAGAAGACTCGGGCGCGCGGAGGAGGAAAGAAAGAAAAAAATAAGAAAAAGAAAATAATAAGAAAATCAACATTTTCTCGCTTAAATGGGGTAGCCCAAACAGACTTTCTTGGGGCTCAATAGTATCCCCGTAAATGAAGTCATATGGTCTCCGAAAAATTCCCAGATAATTTTTAAAAATTCCGAAAAATTTTCTTATCGTTATCCGCCATTTTTTCGATATTTTACACATTTGGTTCGACCCGAGTGAAGTCCAGATCACCCCGATCTTCGTCCGATTGCTTTCGATTGTGTTTGTCTGCTCTCTATTTTTCTTCTATCTCCAAGTTCCTACAAAACAACATTTAAACACAACAAATCATGTAAACTTAACCCTGTAAGTCTACCTGACCTACCAAACTTACTTCTTACTTAGAGTTTACTCCTCCAAGATTTAACACCCTAAGGGTTATTCCCTTAGATCAAGCCTAACCACTAAGCTTCTTTCTTGGAATTTCTCTAAGACTTCACCACCTAAGGATCACTTTCTTAGGATCAAACCTAACACTATAAGTCTTTTTGATCTACTAGGTTTTTTGTCTGGAGTTCCTCCAAGACTTCACTATCTAAGGCTCACTCCCTTAGGATTTTCCTTTACCAAACATCTAATCACCTTGACCTGATTGAATTTGCCATTTGTTAGACATTCAATCATCCTTGACCTGCTTGAACTTTTTCTTGTCTAACATCTGATTCTCTCTTAATCTACAAGTACTTTTTCTTGTCAAACATCCATTCATCCTTGACTTGCTTCGACTTTTCCTTGCTAATCATCCAGTCAACCTTGGACATGACTAGACTTTACCTTTGCTTGTCATCAATCTACCTTTGACTTGAATAAACTTTGCTCACTTTTAAACATCAAGTTCTGTTTAGATCAACTCTTAGTCAAACTTGACCAGACATAGGTATATTGCATCAAAACTCTGGAGGCTGATTGCACCAACACTCTTGTCATTTAACATAGGAATGAAATTGATATTTCTAATTATATTAGCAAGACTATTGACAGCTGAAAGAAAAGGAAAACAAACATGTAAGATTGAAACAAACGAGAGAGGGGGGGGGTGAATCTTGTTTTAAAACTTTTCTTTTCGGTTTTAAAAACTTATCGGAAAACTAAGTATGCAACGAAAAAGTTAAGTAAGAAAAACACAGCTGAAAATAAATACGCGTTTAGTTTTACTTGGTTCAAAGTGTTAGTTAGAGCCCTAGAGCCAATCATTTGATGATTGTATGGACTCATTGTATCATATTCTTGTATATTAATAAAGACATTTGTTTGGTTATTATACTTATTTATATTAGTGCCAAATAGACTAAGTATAATAGTGTCCTTGAGTAGAAGGTTCTTACCTATATCAATCGATTGGTTGAATCGATAGTGAGATGATATAGGGAACACTACTCTAAATCATTCCTAGTCGAGTATTAACATTCAGGGACAATGTTAATACAATAAGACTAGCATGTAGGTCAGCTCGATGACTTGATCTCACAAGTCATGGATATAGAGATATCAAGCTGACACATGGGTATGCATTAGAGAATGTATACTGAATGACCCGCCATGAGAAAGTATCATGGATCGTTATATGAGTGTCATATACTTTCTCATGTGGCTATTAGTATGACTATTAGTCCTTTGACCTGAAGTCACCATGGATCCCTACATAAGGAGTTATGTACTTTGGTTTCGTCAAACGTCACCCGTAACAGGGTGGACTATAAAGGCGATTACTGGGTATGTAACAAATTATGCAGAGGGATGTGAGTGATGTAGATGAGATCTATCCCTCCCATATGACGGGAGCGACATCAATATTCTTGATAGAGTTAGACCACGAAGTGCATGACCATGCCCAAATGAGTCAACATGAGATGTTGAGCTCATTTGATCGAGTGAGTCTACTTGGAGTTCAAGATTTAGATTGATTAGAGGATGACACGGTCTATGCCTCATATTGATCAATCTAGATGTCTAGGATAGAAGGACAATGTCACATATTGTGAGGAGTCACAATTAGTAGTCACAAGGTGATGTCGGATCTCGACATTCTTGTAACTTGGGTAGTAATGATGTGTTGCTAGATACCGCTCATTACTTATGCTCCTAAATGAGTTTAGGGCATTGCCAACGTTACAAGAACCTATAGGGTCACACACTTAGGACAATTAGATGGAGATTAGGTTTATATGATGAACCAAGAGGATTAGATTCATTTGATGAATCAAATTGGATTAAGAGTAATCCTAATTGGGCTAACTTGAGTTCGACTCAAGTTGATTCATGTGTTCAATGAGTCTAATTTAGATTTTGACTCATTGAATCAATTTAATTAAATGAATTAGATTCATTATATTAAGTTGGCTTGAATCAAATGGTTAGATTAGATCAACCATGGAAGAGATTGGGTCAAGTTTGACTTGACTGAAGAAGGAAGACCAAAGGTTAATTTTGACTTGACCTTTTGCCACCTCATTGGTGAGTTGGCATTAGGTGGACCAATGATGATACTCCACATCATCATGGGTGCCACCTCATGGAAGTTACAAAGCCATTTTCTTTAATGGTTTCATATTAATTGCAATTAATGCAATTAATTTGGGAGTTTTTCACCATTTGAGAGTGGCCGACCACTTTGTGTTCGAGTGTGATTTCAATTTTCATTGAAGTGGTGTATCTTCTTCTTCTTCCTCTTGAAGCTCTTCCTCTCCCTCTCCTCCTTGCCTTGGCCGAATCTTACCAAGGTGCTAGCACACCTTTGTGTAAGGTTTTCTCCACCTACGTGTCCATGTGGATACTTCTAGAGGACCGACGCTTGACGGTCTAGAGATTCGGCAACTCCTTGGACGAGCGGGAACGCGAAAGGCACGCAACAAGGGTAAAGTTCTTAACATGTAGATCTAGGAGTAGATCTAAAAGGTTTTTCAAACTCGTACTCGTATTTATCGTTCGGTTTTCCTTGCACGGATCCGTTGGCCTTGGGTGATTCGGGGTTTCAGCGACGCGAAAAGTGGTTTTCGCGGCCCGAAAAACCCAACACAAAGTCTTCAAGGACTTTTATTCGAAGGCCCACGATCCCTTGGACCGTATCGATTAGACAATCCACTAAAAAAAGAACCTTGATTACAAATAAAGAAAGTGTAACATGCTACACTTTCTTATATAAGAATAATAGAAATTAACTTTTAAAAATGTTACCAATATTTGTAGTAGTTGAAGATCGTAGTTCGAGGTCTGTGTCACTCTGACTGCAGCAGTTGGGAGTAGTAGAGTCATAGTAGAGCGGTGTCAGAGAGATGATGCAGCAGAAAAAGCTAGAAAGCTTATTCAGAAGTTGTGTTTAAAGAGCTGGTCGAACCCCTCTTTTATACTACATTGGAGGCGCCTTGGTTCATTCGAGACGTCTCCATGAACTATGATCCGATCCCCAGAGTTCGGCATTTATCCTCTTGGAGGCTCCTCCAATCGTTTGAGGGCGCCTCCAACGCTTCAACCCGATGCGTCTCCAATACCCGAGGTGCCTCCAACGTTGAACTTTTATCCTCGTAGCTTATCCTCTCTGGGGAGCCTCCAGCTATCCGAGGTGCTTCTAGTGCTTTACGTAGGGCGCCTCCAATTAGCCGATGCACATCAAGCATTGCTCATCTGAGGCTTATTTTTTCTCTAACTCTATCATACAAAATATGTTAGTTCAAAATAATAAAGAATACCTACAAAATAGAGTTAGCACATATAATAAAATTTATAAATTATATCTTGTCTGACATAGCCAAGATCTAGTCTTAGTCCCAACTTAGACTTTTAAAATGGATCTTAGTTGGTCTAACACCTACAATCCTACTAGGACTCGTCCTTACTGGATCTCTCTCCTCTAGTGATTTACCTTACTATTTACAAAATCACTTGACTTGTCATTTGACCCACTAGGTCTTCATACCAAATTCTCCATCTAAACTTTAGTTAGTTATTAGGTCTACAAATCTAACTAGATTTTCTGTCATATATTAACTAGTCTTCTCTAGACGATAAAATTCAAAAGAGAATAGATGACAACTCATCGAGTGTCTTAGAGACCATAACCCTTTATCTAGACGGATAACCTATCTATTATCCTTATTTTTTATTTTAATTTATCAAAAACTTAAATAAAAATTACTCATAAGATCTCCTCTGTACGTTAAAGAGTCACACCTTTCAGATATATTAAAGTCTAAATACTTAAAATCCGAATTAATTATTTTAATTAAAGTTAATTTAATATGCCCATCTACATATATACATAATTATTTAATATTTAACATCAATGTAAACATCCAACAAAACTAGTCCTAGCATGCTGGATTTTCCATGAATTAATTAATTAAGTCTCTTTTGGTAGCCACTGGATTATTTGAATATATATATTTAAAAAGAAATCAATGTGGTTCGATCAATCAACGGTTTCATATGTTCAGAATTTTCTAACAAAAAGTATATATGAGTGACACAGACGGGCATGATAGCACCATAATTAATCAAGGGGATTAATAATTAATTACAAGCTTTATTAATCTGCTCTTAATTATCGAAGATCTACACAGCAAATTAATGCTTAATTATATCATGCATGCATGATATAATTTTATTTAGCATATGAAAGTAGCCCTTCTTCGATCATATATATATATATATATATATATATATATATATATATATATATATATATATATATATATATATATTATTGCTATATATTATATATATATATATATATATATATATATATATTATTGCTTTTCCCAGACACAATAGTCGTTTCCGGAGGCGACGATGACAAAGCCTGGAGGAATGAGATTCCCCACGCTGTATCTCGACCCGATCTTCGTGATGACTTTTCCGTCCACCATGGCCACGTAAAGGTCAGCCTCGGCGGCCAAGACCCTCACCGCGCTTGCCGGGTAGATTCCGTTCCTCGCCCTGATCGCGCTCAGTCGCCCTATCTCCTTCCCCAACCCCCAGTCGAACATGTGGTCGTAAAACTGCAGCATGCATGACGTGGATAATTAAACAAATTAATTAAGCTTTAATCAGATATTCATTCATTCAATCAATCATCGTTATCTGTACGTCGTATACGAATATATAATTAACTTGGGAATTAGGGTACGTAGAGCTCACGATGGAAGGGATCCCTGGATGAGTGAGGATGTAGGCGTAGCCTTGCATCACTTTGTCGGAAGGGAAAGGCCACAGCTTCTGCGTGGAACCGGTGTCGTGGTTGTCGACGAAAGTGACCGCCTTCTCCGGCCACCACCCGATCATCCCGGGCGGCTTGCCTTGAGGATCGATCATCCTCCACAGCTCCTTCTCCACCGCAGCCTGCAGAATCCCCTTGGTGGTGAAGTCGAATGCCGTCGCGGGGCCGCCCACCTGTCGGACCCAGTCGACCAGCTCCTGCCTGCTCCCGTCCTGGTCGTACGCCGGCTTCCCGTCGCTTTCGGTGGCCAGCGAGCTCCAGATCTCGGCCACCACGAAGCTCGGCTGGGCGCCGTCCACGTAGACCTTGGCCGCGCCGGCCGAGTACCCCCTGGCGAAGTCGAGCCTCCACCCGTCGAAGCCGATCTCGGTCCTCAGCCAAATCAGCCAGTCGGAGAGCTCTCGCTGGACCTGCGGGTTGAGGTGGTCGATGTCGGGCGCCGGCGGGAAGTCGGCGCCCGTGTCGAGGTTGCCGGTGCCGTCCGAGTACTGCGCGTCATCGCGGCAGATCATGTGGGGACCCCAATCCAGGCGGCTGTCGTCCGTGCCCCCTTCGAAGACGCACCATATCCCCCGCCCATCTTTCCTCTCGGCGCACCGGTGGTTGATGACGACGTCGGCGACGCACTCGATGCCTCTCTCGTGAAACGCCCCCACCAGTGCCTTCAGCTCCGCCTGGCTTCCGTATTTCGAAGCCTCCAGGTCGTACAGCCTGCCCGGCATATAACCTTGCTGACTGACGGAATGAGACGGGGGAGGAAGCCAGACGTGGGTGACTCCGGCGTCGGCAATATCGGAAACTTTGCCCCTCAGGAAGTTGTACCAACCTCCCTGCCTATTCCAGGATTCCCAATTGAAACCCTGCAGTACTAGTGCACATGATTTTAATCAAGTCGATCGATCGATGATCTTTTAAATACGTACAGAAACCTAGCTAGCTAGCTACGTATCTATATATGGATTGAGTCGAGGATTGTATGATCCGTACCTGGAAGAGAATCTGAGAGAGAGACATGTCGGGAAGGAGAACAAACAGAAGCAGGAAAAAAGAGACAAAATGGTTCCCCATCTTTGCCTTTAATTAATTTCCTGATGCCTACTTCTGATACATAAAAGACTGGCTGGATGGATGCCTTTATATAGGCGACGCCATTTTGACAAATAGGTGCGCTTGGATTTTGAAATTTTTCAAAAGGCCCGTCATATTTTTATATTTCTTAAAAGGTCTACTCCTTTTGTAGAATATCTTTTTTTTTATTAGCAAATTACAAAAATAAATAATAATAAAAGTATGATGTAAGGATCTATTGCAAACTGAAAGAAGACAAATATGATATATGACAACGTATGGTGCTTGATTAATCCCAGAGTTCTCACAAACAATGTTCAATAATATACCTACTTAATTAGTTGGGTATGCCCTATCTCTTCCGGGTAAACTAAGTAAATTATCGCGGTGGTGCCGGCGATACTAGACCATTTGGGATAGATGATATTATCTTTTTTTCCCTAATAATATACTAAATTACCTTAAAATCACTGCACTAATGTAAATATTTGTTTGGCAGAAAATCAAAAGTATTTTTTTAATACATTTTCTTTTAAAAACTATCAAAACAATGGCTCATCTAATTTCTTCATGTTAGTATGTTACAGTTGCTTTAGCGCACTGCCTTGGAGCTGTTTAAACTGCACTACCTTCAAATTGTTTTGATTTATGCAATTAAATTGGATAAATAATTATATGCAGGGTGCTATTTTAATTTTTTTTCTTTGTTGTTTGTTTAGTGTTAATCCAATATGATGCAGTAGTCGACAAAGTTTTACTCATATGATTGGCCTTACCCATTAGATAGCTTTAGAAAAATGTTGCTTGTGCAAATTATATTGAACATCTACTTATCTAAAGGTAAACGGTTTTCTTCCTGATTCACAAATACAATTTATGCATACTTAAAGGCCGATCTCCAGAGTATTATATTCGTCCCTAGATCTAATGCTCTTATTTGTTCTCTTAAACATTTTACCATATGAAACTAATTACAATGACTAATATCCTCAAGGAGGCAATTGATTTCAATTTATGATCACAAGGGAATAAGGACCTCACAATTGATTTCAATTTATATCCACTGGCTTCATCTTTTGAACAAGCATTTGTCATCTTGTTTTGATTAGGAATTATCCTTATTGTGATCCCACTATTAGCCAATATCTTGATTTATTATTCATTCGTCTTCCTATTGCACATGATAAGATCAACTTATCCTCCAATGTCTACATAATTCATATAAAGATAAATATGTTTTGCGACCAATATGCTTTGAGAGCTCTCTATCTGTGTATTATTTAGCTTTTTTAACAATTTTTTTTTATTATCTTTAGTATGTTTACCATTTATCATTTGTCACATTCTGATTTCTCATTATCTCATTTACTTAATTATTTGTATCCATAGTCATGCTTCATCACAAAAATAAGCATAGTTGGTCAACCAAATGAAAATGACAATCACCTACTCACTCATGATCTTCCTCTATCTCAATCTTTATAATTTCTAATTTGATTGTTTTGCTAAAAAAGTTTCGATAGATCAAATAAGACATGGAACTTTTGGCAACATTCTAAAAAAACAAACATTAAATATAATATGAATAAGACACTACAATATTTTCTCCTTTCACATGAGAGCACATGCCCTACTTTCTTTTAATATTGTGCATATTATAGTCCAAACATACCAACTTTCTAACAATTGGATTCACACACACACACACATTTTTTGGTTAGAACTCCAATCTTTCTTTAAGAAATTGTCTTATTTTAGTTAATAAGAAGTAATGAAGGTGATTGCTAGTGTGAGAAGGTTAATCTCAAAATTGTCACATACTTTGATGTACTTTTCATTATGTATTTAACATAAGTTTGTGCATATGCATTGTAAGATGATGCACCAAATTTTGTTTAAACATTAATATGAAATGATAAAAGAAATGTAAAAGAAATGGGAGAACTCATCTCAATTTTTTTCTGATAAATATATCACAATTACATCAAAGTCCATGATCCCAAATATTTAATATAAATATTGAACACATCTCTAGGTATAGGCTTCATAAAGGATTCTACAACCATTTTTTTCATAGATATGTATTTGTATGATGAATTTATTTTATGTAACCATGTCTCTCACAAAGTTGTATTTGATTTCAAATTATTTGAATTTTGAGTAGTGCTTGACTAACACAATTCACTAACACTGAGTCTGCCATGAGCTTGATGCATCTTTGAACCCCCAAGGGACTTTAAAATCTCTTAAGACATCTCCTTGCACTACCCTTGAAAATGCATGCCATTCAACTTCCACTTTCAATAAGAATATACAAGTGGACAATGCTCTTGCAAGTAAATTGGTTGAAAATAAAAAGATATTTTGGATAAATAATTATATGTAGAATACTATTTTAATATTTTTTTCTTTGTTGTTTGTTTAGTGTTACCAATCCAATATGCTTAGCTTGTAGTAGTCGACAACGTTCTACTTGTATGATTGATTGGCCCTATCCACTAGATAGCCTTTGGAAAATGTTGCTTGTGCAAATTTAACGTCTACAACATTTTCTCCTTTCACATAAGAACACATGCCCTAGTTTCTTTTAATATTGTACATATTATTGTCCTAACATACCAAATTTCTAACTTGAATTCACACACATACTCATTTTTTGGTTAGAACTCCAATCTTAATGATCACTTTCCTTACTTCACAGTGGCGGTATTAGTATTGTAAGCTTGAACTCTTAATTATTAATTTGATAATTAAGCTTAAAATTGTCTCATTTTCATTAATATGAAGTAATGAAGGTGATTGTTAGTGTGAGAATTAGGTCAATCTCAAATTTGTTAACATACTTTTCATTATGTATTTAACATAAGCTTGTGCATATGAATTGCAAGATAAAGTACTAAACTTTGTTTGAACATTAATATGAAATAATAATAATAAATGTCAAAAGAAATGGGAGAACTAATCTCACTTTTTTCCAATAAATATATCACAATCCTAGATATTAAATTGAATATTGAACTCTTCTCTCGGTATTGGCTTCATAAAGGATTCTGCAATCATTGTGTGCATATAGATGCAACTATGTTTCTCACAAAGTTGTGCTTGATGTCAAATTGTTTGATTTTTGAATAATACTTGAGATTTTTAATGAATATTGAGCCTGTCCGAAAGTAGAAAGGTGGAAAGTTAAGGATGTAGCAACTTTGTTGACCGGCCATAGATCTTGCTATGCTATGCAAAACAAGTAATGTCAATGCTGAGTCAGGGAAGGGGTTCTTGGCGTTGGCCCTCCGATGCTCAAGTTAGTCACCGGAATAGTGGAAGAAAGTTGAGCAACAATAACCCTAATGCAAACAGTGAATAATTCGTACCTCCGCCGGTGATGGACCCCCCTTTATATAGAGCTCTGGTGGGCGACGTGTACACTTTTCGAGACATGGACACGTTCTCTAATATGTCCTATGAAGGGACCTATTAGGAAAGTACCTCTGACACCATACCTTAACAGGGCATGCATATCTATGACAAGACAGTAGAAGTTTCCACCATACGATTCGCCTGTCAACCATGCCTCGTGTCAGTGACATAATCTCCTAGAAGGATATCAAGTGATATGACCATAGTTTGCTTGGCCAAGCGGAGTAGCCGCTTGACCGGGACTCCGCTCTGTTAATGGTCAGGTCCAGCAGCTGGCTGAGCGAGGTAGCTACTCGGCTGAGGCTCCTCCGCTCTATCGACCTCAGTTGCTCTTCCCTATAGTAGTGTGACCTCCATGTTTGGACAAGCTCTCCAGTCTCCTCAGTGTCCTATTGTTCCACCTTGAGTGTTTGATTATCTTATCATAATATCCCGAGCTAGACGGGTGGTCCGCTCAGGACATGTCTCCCGCCGGTCGGGCCCTGATTGTCCCGACCAGTCGTTGCAGTCGTCCACCGTTCGACCATTTGACATTCTGACGTTGATCATCTTGACTTTGACCTTTACCTGGCAGTTGACCCCGTGCCAGGTGGGCCTCCCTATTGTTAGAGTGTATACTAAAAGTCTAACTTTTGTAAATATTTATTTGTTGAAATAAAAAAATCACATTGGTCAATATCTATATTTATTTATTAAATGTAATTGTTCAATTAATTTATATAGTAGACAACATGGTGTGTGATGTCACACACAGAAGATCATGTTGATGGTTCTTTATAAATTATAAAAAGTTGCTCACGACTAAGATGGAAAGGAACAAACCATCGGAATAGTCGTAGTGTAATTAAGTATTAGTTTATCTTAATTAATAAATTACACTGATACACTCTAAGTGTATTGAGTAGGACCATTTAAGCAAGTTCTTTTTGTACTGACTTAGTAAAAGAACTAGACCTTAGTTATTATGGAAGTATGTGCTCTTAATCCTAATATAATAACAAGCATATATATTTAACATTTATTTCTTTGATTTATCAAAGGGTGAGGTTTAGCTCGATAAATCAATATGTCCGATAAGTTGGGAAATGATATTACTTATAGTGTGTGTTGTTGATTATAAAAGTAATCTGTGTTCTAGTTATCTAGGTTGAGAATGCCCCCAAGAGGAGCTCATAAGGATTGCCATGTTAAACACTGCAGGTGGACTTAGTCCGACATGACAATGAAGTTGAGTGGTACTACTCTTGGAGATAGATATTAATTAAGTGAGTTGTCAGTAACTTACTTAATTAGTGGGCATTCGTCATCTTAAACACAGGGAGACTAACACACTCATAATAAGAAGGAGCTTATAATGTAATTTGGGATTGGTACGGTAGTGCGATAATAACTCTCTAGTGGAATGAGTTATTATCGATGAACTTGAGTTGTGTGTTCCGGGCGAGCACGGGATACTCAAGCTCATCGAAAGGCCAAAACCAATTTCTCCTCTAGGTCTCTGTCGTAGCCTCATTATAGCCTCAAGTCCATCCAAATATAAGCCCATCTTGGTGTCTAAGAAGGGGGTCGGTCCAATGCTTGGTGACCAAGCAAGGGTCGACCACATCCTCTTCTATAGGGGCCGACCCTATTGCTTGGTGATCAAGCTAGTAGGGGCCGGCCACAATAATTCAAATAAGAAGGGTTGTTTTGAATTTTTAAAATCTTCTCATTGTAGAAAACTATAAGTTTTAAAAGAGAGATTTTAATTTTTAAAAATTTCCTTATTTGAATTAGACCACATGTTTTAATAGAGAGTATTAAAAGTTTTAAATTTTTCTTTTTTTAACCATCCTCATGGTTTAAGAAAAAAAGGAAGATAAGTTTTAAAATTTAAATTTTCTATTACCATGTTAAAAAAGAAAATTTTATAAGAAAAGTTTTAAATTTTAAAACATGGTTTTAATTTTTAGAACTTTCCTTTTTTAACTCCTACTTTAGGAAAGAGAGTTTGTAAAATTTTATAAGAGTTTTTCTTCTTGTAAAATTTTATAAAAAATAATATTCCTTTCCTCTTATGGGGGTCGGCTACCCTTGCTTGGTGCCCAAGCAAGGTGGCCGACCATATTAAAAAAAATAAAATTAACATTAATTAATTTTGGTGATTGATTCAATCAAGAGGAAAGAAAAGAAAAAATTAAAAGGGAAAATGAAAATTAGAGGAAGATTTTAATTTTTGTAAAAATTCTTCCCTTATTTGCCTTGGGCAACTAATATAAAAGAAGGGGTGAGGAGGCTTCATGAGATACAACTCTTATTCTCTTGCTTGGAGGATCTCTTGGTGGTCGGCCTTCTCTCTTCTCCCTTTCCCTTTGCTCTCTTCTCCTTGGTGGTGGTGGTGGCCGGATTTTAGAGGAAGAGGAAGAAAGCTTTTAGGTGGTGTTCATCTTGGAGGATCGTCGCCCACACGACTTCCAAGGCAAGGCAAGGAATACGGCAGAAGGTCTCGAGGTCATTAGTTTACAAAGAGAAGGTATAATTAGCAATTGTTTTCCGCATCATGCTAGTTATTTCTTTTTGTAAGAATTCCAAACACAAGAGACATTAGATCTAGTTTTTCGAATAAGTTTTTTGAGTTTGTGTTTTCTTCTTCTTTGAATTTGTGATTCGTTGTTCTTTTTGGTTAACCTAGAGTTATTTAAGGAAATTAAATATTAGCTTTCCTTAAAAGGTTTTGTCTAGGCGGTGGTGGTTGCTCCCATATCTAAGAAGGTCATGTGCCTCGCCATGCAGTCCTGGAAGCCAATTTTGGAAAATAATATTTAATGGAATTAATAACATAGGTGGATTTGAATCAATAGTGTTAAGTTTCACTTGCGATTCAAATTAAACCATTAAGAACAGATAAGTTAAATTTAGAATCAATGATGTTAAGTTCCGTCTGCGATTCCTAATTTAACTTCTAAAGAACACAATAGGTTATTTAAGGAAAGGTTTGACCCTTGTACAAAAATCTTTGTATAGTGGAACCGGTACGTTTTCCTAGGACTAACCAACACCTATATCGCCACATCAAATATAATTGCCACTTAACTAACAAAATTCACTAATATTGAGTTTGATGCATCTTTGAACCCCAAATGACTTAGAAATCTCTTAAGACATATGTCCTTGTACTACAGCTAAAGATACAAGAAGTTTAGCTTCCACTTTCAATAAGATTATACAAGTTTGTTTATTACTACATGAGATTGCTCCATTGTTTGGTATGAAAACATAGTTGGAGGACTATTTTCCCTCATCTATATTGCATCCCAAAATCTATTGCTGCAATGATGTTCCCAAATGGTCAAGTGCAACTAGGTTAGTTTGATGTGCTGAAAGGGAATTTAAGTTAGGTTCGTTGGATAATCTTTGCCAAAGATAGAGGGGATTTTGTTGAATTGAAATTACAAATTCAACTTTAACTTATCTGTTGCGGGGCCCAAGCTGATTAACTTAAATTGACAATAGAAGCTTTACTGTATTATCGATGATAGCATGAGATGGTGCGAATCGCTGCTAGAATTGCTTGAATCCAAGTGAAACATTGTTGGCAAGGTCAAGTTCCTAAGTGCCTTGAGTCCGAATGGGAAGTCGAGTGAGTTGGGATGCTGAGTGCCAAGTGTTGAGTTGGAAGCATCGCTGCTTGAGCACTGAGTTGGGGAAGGGATGATGAGTCAGGACACCGAGTGCGCTACCTACCAAATCATAGAGTGTTGAGCTCTCTAGAGCGTTGAGTCATCGAGTCAGCCGAGCTGTAGAATGCTCCCGAGTAGAAGCCGAGTGCAACCGAGTAGACACATTGCCCGACTATTGAGTCAACCGAATGATTTTACTTGAGAGCCTAGTCGGGAGAGAGATTGCCCAACTACCGAGTGGATCGCTGAACACCGAGTCGGCAGAGAAATTGCAGAATGCTCAAGAAGTATTCTCGAGTCCCAGCTGGTTGTTGCTTGAGCCGAAATAGAAAAACCAAAAGTCGAGGCCTGCGTTTGATGCAATTCCCTTAAAATAGATTTACCCTACCTTCGACGGTTCTTCGAGATTACATAGATCGTCTATTTTTTAGAATACAACGACAAACTATGATCACCACCAAGCACTAATGGTTGCCACGAATTACACTATCACTATGATTATGCTGAGTGAAAATGCACAACAAAGAGGTAGAAGACAAGGGAACGAAGTGGATGGATTTTTGCCATTGTTCATTGTGTGTTCTACTCAAGATCTCGACCTCCTTTTATAGGGGAGTCTCCCCTTTAACTTCGTTAAATGACCAAGTAAAGTCCTTTTATTGCCTTTTCACCCAAATCAAAATGTCAATCGTAATCAACTATTTCACCCTAGAGGTATGGATAAACCATTAACATCCGTTAATGCATCTGTTATGCACTTGAGTAGGTACCAAAAATGTATGCATTTGGCAAAACGTTAGTTCATTCACTTGGATAAATTTTCCCCAACCTATCCAACATTCGACGCACACAGGTCATGTTCGTACATGAGTTACTTTTGGTTCAGTGCAATCCAGACCCCTGGATTGCATCAATTATGCACTTGAGCAAGTACCAAAAATGTATTCATGTGGTAAAATGTTAGTTCATTCAGTTGGATAAATTTTTCCTCGATCGGTTTAACATTCAATGCACTCAAGTCAAGCTCGCACATGAGTCACTTTTGGTTCTATGAAAAATTCTAAGAATTATACCTCCAATTCTCTTAGAAGCGGCTCCACTTCTTTCTCACATAGGTGATTTCTTAAGAGTATTCTACATTACTCTATTGAATTATTAAAAGTCATATGCTTAACCTCTATCCTTTCAAGTCAAAGATACTAGGAAAGGAATCCCTAAGAGTACTTTTGACAAGACCAATGTGACTAAGACTTCTAAGAAGTATAACAAAGTCACAAAGAAGGTCGCAAGAGAGGTCATCTCTAAAGTTGATCTAGTAAAGGTGACTAAGGTTCCAAAAAGGCCTAATAAAGTCACAAAGAAGGTTACAAGGGAAGTTATTCCTAGAAGTGACCTAGTAGAGGTGACCAAGGCTTCTAAGAAGCCTAGAAAAGTCCTTAGGAAGGTATCTAGGGAAGTCATTCCTAGTGAGTACCTAGAGCATCCAAGGAGTACCAATAGGTTTTGGGTTCCTAGGAGCATATTCTCTACACCCTAGATGAGTTTAGAGAGTGTCAACTCTAATTGGAAGGGTAGTCAACCCAACCTTGGTAAAGTTGACACTTGAGAGCATTTTCAAGGTTATTGTTAACCTTTGAAAATGAAAAGGATTATTAGGGTTACTCTTCGAAAGAGTAATATATGTGTCAAAATTTGAGGAGTTGAATCTAATTTAAATTGACACACTTGAGAGAGGCAAAAGAAATGCCAAATTGGGAATTTGGCATTTTCTTATGGAATTAAAGGAAATGTAAACCTTAATCCAAATTGTCACTCTTAGAAAGAGTAAAATGTGCCAAATAAAATTTGAGGATTTAATTTTTAATTTCCATTGGCACAAATAGGAAAGGATAAAAGACATGCCAAGTTGGGTTTTGGCATTTCTTCAAGAAATAGGCAATCTAGGATTAGAATTTAAAGGCTTAGCTAAGGGATTAAGGATACTTAGATAGTCTATCTAGGTATATTTTATCTATGCTAAAGTGTCATGATTGATTTCCTATCACATGTTATGACATCATATGTTGCATTCATCTTTATTATGAAAAATATAAAAATACCATGTCATGTCATACATACATCATGTACCAGTAACATGTCTTTTGAAAAATTGCTCATCTTGATGTATGCCATATATAACATCATGCATTATTTTAATTCCCTTGCTATTAAGGACAAATGACATCTATTATGAATGGTAAATATTCCAATAAGTGGGAGTATACCAAGTGACATCCTAGGTGGATGATCATAAATTTCATAATGCCTAGATAGATATGCATGATCCCTTAGTTTAGGGTAAAACCAAATATACATCTCATAAAGAACCATAAGGTGACTTGTATGCATTTTAGTATACATTAGATACAAGTGAGATGTTAGGATGGTGAACAAAACTCAATATGTTGATTTAATGCATCTTGTTGAGTTTTAGGTTTATCAAAACACATAGTTATGTATTTTCCAATCATTGGGAAAGCTAATGTACAAGTCATGTGCATTGAGCCCAAAGAATATGGTTGTATATTGGTTTTTAAAATGTTTTTAAAATACTTTTGAAAACCTTGGTGAAGACTATCTTTTGATAGTATTCATCATTGAAAAGTTAGACACAAACTAGGAGAAAACATTGAAGTTTTCAAAAGTTTTCAAATTTGTGTCACTCTTTGAAAATAGGAAGTTTTTTCATAGAAAACTATTTTTTCTTGATAGAGTATACCCTAAAGAGTATCTACATGAATTTTCACGATTTTTGTAATTTTGTATAATTTTTGGGGAGTTTCTGAATTTCGCTAAAACTAAATTTCAAAAAATCAGAAACTCAATCGATCAACCGATCGATTGTGATGGTTTTAATCGATCAGTCGATCGATTAGGAGGAAGCCAATTCCCGTGAATAGAGGGTCAGTGGATCGATCAGTCGATCGATTGACCCAGGCTGGATCGATCAACCGATTGATTCAGAGGGAGTTTATGCAAGTAGAAGCTTGCGGAATCAATCAATGGATTGATTGAAGTAGCTTCAATCTATTGAGTCCCAACTTCAATCGATTTGGAAGTCTGATTTGTTGGTGTAATATTCCCTATATCAAGGTTGACCTGGTTGACTGAGCTTGAATAGGGTCAAACTCGAGTCTTGATGTTTGGATTTCGATGTTTGACAATACATGTAGACAACACATGGAGATTGTAGGTGCGATTGTTCATGTGGGGAGATTGTGAAGGAGAGTCAAGTAGGTCAAGGTTGACTGGATACTTGACTGGAAAATCCTGGTGAGTGAAGCCAGGTGAAAGTCCAGGTGAGTGAAGCTAGGCAGGTGTGGAAAGTCCTAGTGAATGAAGCTAGGCAGAAGAAAATCCTGGTGAGTGAAGCCATGTGAAAGACCTAGTGAGTGAAACTAGGCAGTAAGGAAAGTCCTGGTGAGTGAAGTTAGGTGAAAAACCTAGTGAGTGAAGCTAGGCAGTAAGGAAAGTCCTGGTGAGTGAAGTTAGGTGAAAGTCCTAGTGAGTGAAGCAAGGCAGCAAGGAAAGTCTTGATGAGTGAAACCAGACAGAAGGAAAGTCCTGGTGAGTGAAGCTAGGCAGAAGGGAAGTCCTGGTGAATGAAGCCAGGCACAGGAAATCCAGGTGGATCAAGGTTGATCAGACACCTGGTGGAGATAAGTCCAAGTGGGTCAAGGATGACCGGACACTTGGCACAAGGAGAAAAGTCCAAGTGGATCAAAGGGATTGAATGGACACTTGGTGAGGGAGTCCTAGCAGGTCGAGGGTGACCGGATGCTAGGCATGATGTACCAACAGGTCATGGTTGATCGGATGTTGGTTTAGGGGACTTT
The DNA here is from genome assembly GCF_018446385.1 of Zingiber officinale. NCBI lineage: Eukaryota > Viridiplantae > Streptophyta > Magnoliopsida > Zingiberales > Zingiberaceae > Zingiber > Zingiber officinale. Next base: position 141,550,207 of record NC_055992.1, read on the forward strand.
GGACTTGATTTTGCACAAAAACAAGGAGCTAAATCGATCAGCTGATCGATTGTCTCATGCCCAATCGATCAACTGATCGATTAGGTGAGTCCCCATGACAAAGGCTTCCCCAATCGATCAATCGAGAATTCCCGATCGCACAGAAAGCCTCCCAATCGATCAGCCGATCGATTGGGAGCCTCCAATCGATCGGCTGATCGATTGGGAGCTGCAATTTTGCGCGATAAGCTCTGGATCGATCAACTGATCGATTTAGGTGATTCCCAAGAGCACAGAGGTGCTCTGGATCGATCGGTCGATCGATCCAAAGCCTCCCCAATCGATTGGGATTCGACCGTTGGCGTCGATTAAAGCCGTTGTCGAGCTCTTTCTCTGCAACGCTTGCACTGTTCAGCTCCGATCTTCACAGCGATTCCAGAGCTTCTCCACAGAGTTCTCACCGACAGATCTTGAAGGTTCTTGGAGGCATTTCCAAGTCAAGAGGCGGATCTACAACAAGAAGAAGAAGCTAGGGTTAGAGTTTCATTGTCCAAATCTTGTAAGTTTTCCCTTGTATTTGCGATCTCTTTGTTTCTTGTTGTATTGACAGTATTGTAGGGCTTCTCCGCCTTCGGTAGTTACCGAAAAGGAGTGTTTATATAGTGGAGGGTGCGTGAGTGTGTGGATCCTTGGATTAGTCACCTCTTCTTGAGGTGGATACCAAATAAATCCCTAGTGTTAGCGTTGAGTGTTGTTTCTTTGTATTTTTCGCTGCATTTCATCACAAGAAACAAGCAACAACGAGCACGCGATCACGCCGAGCTATTCACCCCCCCTCTAGCTACATTTCGGTCCCAACAAGTGGTATCAGAGCAAGGCTGCTCTTCACCGGAATCATTGCCGGAAGGGGCAAAAAGCTAGAGGGTGAAGAAGTTGGAGCAATTCTACAAGTCGAAGACTTCATTCAAAAAGTTCAACTTCAAGATGGAATTCCAAGATGGACTTGGATTCGATACAAGGGTGCCTCCACCGTTCACAATGACAAGCTTCGATTCTTGGAAATCAAGAATCGAAAATTTTCTTATGATGGAGATAGAGCAATGGTTTGCTCTTATGAAAGGCTTCAAGGCTCCAACGAAGTCAAAGGGCAAAATTCTCAAGAGGAGCAAGTGGAGCCAAGAACAAATCCAAAGGTGTGAGGCTAATGACAAAGTGACCAAGCTTTTGGTCAATCTATTGCCGAGCAACATCTTGGAGAAAATTGGAGAATTTGAAGATGCCAAAGAGCTTTGGAGTAAATTGTCCAAGCTCCATGAAGACCCCTTCACTGTACAAAATCAAGACAAATCCAAAGAGGGTGACCTATTGGAGCAAGACCAAGAGGAGGAGGACTCCGAAGTTGAGAGATGCTCAACTTCCGAAGAAGAAATCCAAGAAGCTTCATCTTCAAAGGAATACAATGAAAAGGGCAAAGAGGGAGCATACTCTTTGTTTCATATACAAGATGAAGATGAAAAAGCCTCCACCTCTAGGATTGAGGGGGAGCGACTTTCAGTGATGCCGGATCAAGAAGAAGGAGAAGCTTCTACATCCGGGTCAAAAGGAGAAGAAGATGATGTATCCTCCAAAAATCAAGAGACATCAAATGGAGGATCCAGTGCCATCCCTACATGTGAAGGTATAAATATTTCATTTAAAAATAAAAATCATATCATATGTTTTGAATGTAGGGAACATGGGCACTACAAGAGCAAGTGCCCTAAATTGGCCAAGAAAAATGGCCAAGTGGCACCAAAGGGCAAGGAGAAGCCTAAAGAGACCGCTCACGGAACAAAGAAGAGCAAGGAGCACATTGTGTGCTTCTCTTGCAATCAAAAGGGACACTATCGAAGTCAATGTCTCAAAGGGAAGAAAGCGGTCAAGGCTCAAGGAGTAAGCACAATTCAAGGGGGAGCCCTCAAGGTAAAACTCAAGGTATCATTTGTTGAGCCTAACCCTTTAAATAGTGGTAAAAAGCATGCTAGTACCATTTTTATCATTTTAATGCTATTTACCATAAAAATAGGGAGCATGATAGCATTAAAGAAAAACATATGGCTCTCCATGCTAAGACTACCACACCTAGGGTTAGGAAGGTAGGTAAAAGGTTAGACAATAACACTAAGGACCATAGTTATAAGCCTAGAAATAAAAATGCTCAAGGATTTAAAGAAAAATCAAAATCTAGGGATTTATGGGAAGAAAATCAAGTCTTAAGGTCAAGGCTTGATAAAATGGAAAATACCCTAAAAAGGATGGAAAGTATCCTAAAAGGGAAAAATGAGCAAAACCTAGGTTTAGCACAACAAGGGTCATCCAAAGGTCATAGGGGTTTGGGATACAAACCTAAAACAAAAAAGGATGTGCCTTCTTACCACATGGTTCCATATAATTATGGAACCAACCCTAGGTCAAAAGGTCAAGTCAAAAATGTTGGGACCTTGACGTCCGCTAGAGGGGGGGGGGGGTGAATAGCGTCTCACCCAAATCGTCACTTCCTACACTTGTTAGTACGCAGCGGAATACAAAAACAAACTAACAAATACGAAAGTTAACCTAAAACAAGAAAGAAGAAGACAATAAACCAAACACAAACCCTAACACAAGGTGTTTACGTGGTTCGGAGATAACTTGCTCCTACTCCACGGCGTGTCCGTAAGGTGGACGATCCCTCAATCCGTCGGTGGATTAGTCCCCGGCAAACTCCGGCTAGCTCAACCTCCTTGTGGGTGGAGAAACCTCACCACAACTCCAACCAAGATCACTTGGACACAAGAGATCCTTGAGCACTTTGGTGACTACTAATTAGGCTTTAACCAAGTCTAATTTCGTCACCTTTGCCGGCCATCCCAAGCTCCTTCTTATAGAGCTTGGAGCAAATCAGAAAGCTGATTTGCCCGTTACCAGTCGACTGGTCAATGCACCAGTCGACTGGTGCCAACGGCTATCTCAACGGCTCTCTGCTACAGTGCATCAGTCGACTGCTACAATCATCAGTCGACTGCTACAGTAACGCTACAGTACTGCTACAGTACGCTACAGTAAACCCTAATTTTAGGATTTTGCCTCGAGTACATTCACTCAGCACTCGTTCTCTCCCGACCAACCTAGACCTAGCCTTCTAGCCTCCTCCATCAACCTCGCGTCCCTCGGATGTCTCCCCATCCTTCACGTCTTGCCTTCTGGAGCTTCCTTCGGCCTTGTCCATATTGTCGGGTCTTCCTTTGCCAAGAGGCTCCTCACCTCCGGGGCTTCATCCATTGTCAAGTTACACTTGGACTTTTCTTGTTGTACTTGTATCCTGCACACTCACAATGCATATCAAATACAACAATAAACCTAACTTAAACCTTTGCCCAAACATCAAAACCTAGGGCACCTAGATTGCTTCAACAAAAAATACAAGGGAAGTTATCCCTGAAGTATTTTTGCAACAACAAACGTGACTAAGACTTCTAAGAAGTCTAAGAAAGTTACTAAGAAGGTCACAAGGGAAGCAATTCCTAGGGTTGACCTAGAAAAAGTGACCAAGGCCCCTAAGAAGCCTAACAAGGTCACTAGGAAGGTATCTAGGGAAGTTATACCTAGTGAATACCTAGAGCATCCAAGGAGCACCAATAGGTTTTGGGTTCCTAGGAGCATTTTCTCTACTCCTTAGATGGGATAGAGAGTGTCAACTCCGATTAGAAGGGTAGTTAACCCAACTTTAATGAAGTTGACACTCGGAGAGCATTTTCAAGGTTATTATTAACCTTTGAAAATGAAAAGGATAAACGGTTACTCTTGGAGAGAGTAAAATGTGTCATAATGTGAGAAATTTGATTTTAAAATTAAATTGCCACATTTAGGAAAATCATAAGAACTACCAAGTTGGGATTGCGGTATGTTCTTAGGAATTAAAGGCAACTTAAGCCTTAATTTAATTTGTTACTCTTTAAAAGAGTAATTTGTGCCAAAAATTTGAGGAATTTACTTAATTTAAATTGGCACAAAATTTATAAAAGCAAAAGAAATGTCAAATTTGGGTGTTGGCATTTTCTTGGGAAGTTTTGGGCAATCTAGGATTTAAATTAAGTTAGGTAAGGTTTAAAGATACTTAGGTAGATAATTAGGTATATTTTATTTATGCTAATTTACCATGCTTTGTTTGTCCATCATATGTCATGATATCATATTTATTTTGCATTCATGTTTTATTATGAAAAATATAAAAATATCATGTCATGTCATACATACATCATGTAGTTATAGGAAATTTTCTTTTGAAAATTATTTCTTTTTAATGTATGCTATAACATATTATGCATTATGTTTAATTCCTTACAATTAAGGACAAATGACATTTACTAACAAGTAACATCCTTGGTGGATGTTCATAACTTCAAAATGCCTAGGTAGATATGCATGATCCCTAGATTAGGGTAAAATCAAAATTTTACATCTCACACGAACTATAAAGTATCCGAAAGACGCAAGGCTGATGGAGATATCTTGCCCTAGCATTTTTCAATCGTACATAAGATGTCAATGTAACATTGTTTGAAATTATCATTCCTATTTATGACCTATGACTCTTCAGCTATCACTCCTAAATCTCCACCGTACTTTCTCCTTTTTAAATAATTTTTATAAGTGGAGAAACTCTTACATGATCACACTAAAAAGATAAGCACAAAGCACAGGCAAGTAAGATAAACAAGAAACTACGCTAAGAATTACGACAAGCTCAAGAACTATTAAAAGGCTCTCTTTGGTTCTCCTTGTACAGCGGTTAAGTTGTCTTCGACCTTTACTTTTTTTATTTTGTCATCGATCAATCGTCTGTCTACAATGCATTGTAGTCCTCTATTTTCATGATTACCTCTAACTCTAGTGTGCCATTGGATCTTTAAGTTGATTACGTTCACACAAGTTGACTAGTTTCCTGGGCAACAATGACTAATGTCAATCTCACTCGACTGCTTAACTTCTCATGTGCTTCTTTTGCGCAATCAACAGTCATCTTTCTTTTCAGGCTTTGTTAGGGGATCATTTGAATACCCATTGACTCAACACGTTCAATCACTACTAATCAACTTTACTTCAAGCAAAAATATTATATTCACGATCCATCAACCATGAGCCACCTTAGCTCACCAGTCCATCATGAATATTTTTGAGTCAACTGGATTTTTTGACTTAGTCAACTAGCATTGCACATAACTAGTGCTCCACCATTACAAACTTAGTTTATGCATACGAAGAGCGACCATAACTCAGACTCAATCCACACGACCAACATGTGCCTGTCCAAAACCCGATCTTAGCACATCGGGAGGTTATGCAACTGGAGGGTCCAGACCACAAATAGAGTCCCAGGATGAAGGCCCATCCATTACACACGTACTGACGTACAATCAGGCTGCTGGGATCACCACCAGGTCAGATCCTCTGCTCCCATTTTTCTCTATCCCCATGTTCCATTATCGATTGGACAGATCAGATTAAATCTCAAGATATCATGACGTCTTTAAAATATGTACAATATCCTCGTGATGTGCAAAACATCTTAAGATTTAATTTGATCCGTCCGATCGATAATGAGACACGGGGACATAGAGAAATGAGGACAGAGGATTTGAACTGGATCACCACGCCACTGCCAAAGTCGCATGACAGATTTCATACTTGCAACAATATGCAAACTAACTATAACAGTTCAATTATTATATAATCGAGAGAGAATGGTGTTTATCTAAAAGTATTCAGGAGCCAATCTGTTCACTGGGTAAAGTAATATCAAAAGTGATGGGAACGCCCTCGAAGTATGGCATACTTCTTTGTTGGAGCTGCAGGCACTCTTCCTGTCTGGCCGTGGTAGGATCGAAAGTCCTTCCACAGTTAAGAGCCAAACCTTGTTTTATTCGTCCCAATTTCCGGGCATGCAATACTTGCTTTGAGATGACTGGAAGCCGGATTGACTGGTACTCTTCCAAAGCAGAACTTAGGTTCTCCAATCCCCATTTTTTGAGGCAACAACCCAGGACTGCTGCATCCTGAATGGACATGTTGGTGCTTCTCAATCCATGTGGAGTTGTTGGGTGGGCTGCATCTCCGACTAGCACGACATTGTCCCGGAATAACTTTGGTAGAGGGTCGCTGTCATAAATGATATTTATGAAAGGTTCCTTGGTTTCTTTCATGACCCTAGCAAGCTCAGGAACCCAAACCTTGTCTGCTTCTTCATGCATCGTCTCAATCATGGAATCACTCACTTTCACGGTTAGTGAGCTTTCCTGAAAGAATCTAAATCAGTCTAGGAAACATAATTCAGTTCCAAAAAAATATAGAATTCTGATAACACAATGTGATAAGTGAATCAACTTTGCAGAACTCTAAACAAAGAATTCAGTGAGACTGATTACTAGAAGGATTAGCAGATTGAGTAATTTTAAGCAGATTGCATGAATCTAATGACACGTCCTAGTTAAGTAGCTTAAATTTGCCAACTGAGATTTACTACCTTGCGCTCAGGTTCTGGGCCATTTATATACCAAAGCCAGTTAAGTCTATGGCCTTTCAGTTCATAGAGCACACAATGTGTTGCAAGGGCCAGATCAAAATATAAGCAATCCGCCAGATCTGGATAAGATTGACGAATACCAAGGATGATGTCATCATTTTCTTTGCCTGAAAAATCTAAAATCCCTCTCCAGGCATAGTAGCCGGAATACCTGTCATGATTTGAACAATGTAAGATGAATGTTGATGGAACTAGAGTAGCAGAGACAGACAAGAGTGGTCAAGTACATCTTAAAAGCATAACCTTGGTTTTCTTATAGCTTTTTGTCCAAAGAAAGACAAGTGATTGCAATTGCACAAGAAAATAATGCTCACCAGTTTTGACTGCAGAAACCAAAATGGATAAAAATCTAATTTCAGATAAACTATATGTGAGTTCATGACTAGTAGATGGGTTACTAGAAGCACATGGAGTCAATGTGAAACCATAAGTGCCAAAAAACATTATCCCCTTCAATTCGTTGCATAGTTTAAAAGCATATTAGGCACTGCACCTTCTGAATATGTAGAGTCCTATTACTTATGTAAAATGTTTAATCTGATATCAAAGTACAGAAAACTCTTAGCGTTATAGACAAAACATGGAATTTGACAGTACTATATACACAAATTGAATTATATGACAGAAATGATTTTACTATTCAAACTACTCTTTTGTTCTCATCTGAGTAGACAGAGAAGCAACTCAGATGATAGGGGAAGTGATGCTATTTTAAACTTGAAAGTCTTAATTTATGATTTTTAGAATACAAGTTTTAGATTTCATAAGTTTTCTTTAAGAACAAGCCTAAGTTTTATTTTGAAGTAGTCAAGACAAAAAAAAAAAGTTTGGGCTACTTAGATAAAATAGTTTTAGGAACTAGTAATTTGTGCTAACCTTATCTTACTAGGTGCGGTCAGCTATATGGATCCTTCTACGCCATTAGGTTCTATCCTGACTCTATCATCATCTATATTTAAATAAATTTTATCAAGTTTTATTATTGCTAACCAAGTTTTTCTTGGTCTTCCTCTTCTTCGTTTGATGTGCACATTTGTCAAAGTTTCACATCGCCTAACTAGAGAATTTATTTGTCGTCTAATTATATGTCTGTATCATCTTAAACGCGTCTCTCGTAGTTTTCCCTCAATAGGTGCAACCCCGACATTTTCTCGAATATTTTTATTTCTTATCATGTATATTCTTGTATGTCTATGCATTCACCTTAACATCCTTATCATTGCAACTCTCATCCTCTGCTCATGTGTTCAAGTTATAGCCCAACATTCAGCTTCATATGATATGGCAGATCTAATTGCTGTTTTGTAAAACTTCTCTTTAAGTCTTAGAGGTCCTTTACGATCACAAAGAACACTCTTCTCCATTTCAACCATCCCGCTTGTATTCTACATGAAGCATCTCCCAATCCCTTTATTCTTTTGCGAAAATGATCCTAAATACTTAAAACTACAACTCATCATATCCTATCTTAACAATTATCTCATTATGTTTAATATTGTTAAATTTAAATTCATTTTTACTCTACTAAGTTTAAAACCTTTCAGTTCTAGCATTTCTCATCAAAATTCGAGTTTAGCATTTACTCATTCACGTGTCTCGTCTACTAAAACAACATCATATGCAAACAACATATACCATGATACCATATCTTGGATGTGTCCAGTGAGTTCATCCGTGATTAATGTAAAAAGATAGGAACTTAGAGATGATCCTTTGATGTAACTCTATCCTTATGGGAAATGTTTCGGTTAATCGGCTTGGAGTCTTCATTTTTATCATTATATACTCGTACATATCCTTAATTAGTTCAATATACGCTATGCTAACACACTCTCTTTTCTAGAATTCTCCATATAATTCCTCTTGGACTCTATCATAGCTTTTTCTAGATCGATGAATATCATGTGTAAGTCTTACTACTATTCCCGATACTTTTCAATTAGCGCATGAGAAGATGTATTGTTCTCTACTACTAATCCTCTCAAAAGAATATCCACTCATATGGGTCTTAGACACATGATCTTTCCAAACTAAGAATACGGGGACTTGTCAAAAAAGTCCAAATTTAGAATATTGGTACAACGACATAATTAATGTTCAAAAGTTTAAATACTAATATTTCATCAAATATTAGCTCAAATTAATTGTATATAACATATATCATATAACATCTAGCACATATCCGAATTTATATAAATTTTAAAAGGTAAAAATATCTAAATGTATATAGCCTATAAATAGTAATATAAATTAAGTTATATATAAGGATGACAATTTCACCCAAATTCGATGGAGGATCCGATATCCAAGCCGAATGGAGGAGGATATGGAGGGACTATCGATACCCGATATCCGACTTGAATACCCAATTAAATAATATATACATATATTAAATAAAATTTTCTTTTTCCAAAATGTACTAATTATTTTTGTTGATAATAGGATAAAGTTATATAGATGTTTAATCTATTTTTTTAATCATATATATATTTTTAATAAGATGTTAATTTTTGCATGTTTTTGTTGAATGATAATAGTTGGATAGAAAGAAGTAAAATTGTAAATATAGAAGATATCCGATCCTTTAATGGATATGGGTATACCCATCGGATATTCTATACCTGGTAAGTATGGGGATGTTGGATATAGAATCTGATCCGAACCCGACTCATTGTCATCTCTAGTCATATAACTTAATTTGTATAAGTTATAAGAGTTATATAAGTCGTAGGCCATATTACTTTAACTCATTCCTAATAATTAATATGCCTAACATGTTGGGGATCTTGTGGTCGGCTAGAAGGGGAGTTGAATAAACGTTACCCCCAATTCGATTGCTTCCTACGTATTCATTAGTGCACAGCGGAAAACAAAGAATACGAATACAAATACAAATATGAAGGCTAAAGACAATAAGAGAGAATAAGCAAACCGCTAACACGTTGCTTTTAACGTGGTTCGGAGATTAGGGCTCATACTTCACAACTGTCCGTAAGGTGGACGATCCTTATCTGTCGGTGGATTAGTCCCCGAAAACTCTGACTACTCAAGCAACTCCTTGTGGATGGAAAAACCTCACCACAACACCAACCAAGAACACTTGGACACAAAGGAAACCTTGAGCACTTAGTGACTACTAATTAGGCTTTAACGAAGTCTAATTTCGTCACCTTTGCCAACCATCCCAAGCTCCATTTTATATATCTTGGGAAGAAACGACAAGGCTATTTTACCATTACCAGTCGACTGGTCCTTACACCAGTCGACTGGTGCCTGGCCAACGGCTTTCCAACGACTCTTTACTAGTCAACTAGTGTCAACACCAGTCGACTGATCTCTGCTGTTCGGGCACAGAACCTCTCTGTGCTCACCCCTAGTCGACTGGTCCAGGCCAGTAGACTGGCACAACCCTAAACCTAGAGTTTTCCTTTCCGAGTTCATTTCTTTCGCACTCGGACCCTCATGACTCACTTGACACTTCTTCGCAGCTTTGACCTCTTGCCTTCAAGCCTCTTCCTTTGGCTCTCGTCCCTCGGATGTTTCTAAGCCCGCGGCTCGTCCCAATGTCATCCTTCGCGTATGCCTCGAAGTCGTTTCTCCGCCCTTGTCCTTGCTGCCTTGTCCACGATCCCTCGGATGCTCCATCCTTCACCGGACCCAAAGCCATCAAGCTGAGTCATATATGTATCCTACAAACCTGTAAAACTCAAATACACATATCAAATACAAGAATGAACCTAACTTAAATCCTTTGCCCAAACATCAAAACATATGGTCGCACGGACCATTGGGATTGCTCCAACAATCTCCCCCTTTTTGATGTTTGGCAATACGTTTAAGTTAGGGAAAACATAATAGCAAATAAACATGTTAAAACAAATGGACTTACACCACCGAATAGACTTAAGTTGCCAAGGCTACACACTTGGACTTACACCGCCGTAACAAGATGCACAATGCATTAGAACCTATCACAAGGCTCCCCCTACACCTAAATTCCCCATTGAGCTAGGAATTTTACCACGGGGATATTTAAAAACCTATCACAAGGCTCCCCCTACCTAAAGGTACTTAAGGTTTTCCCAACTAAACCTTACTTCCCCCCTTTGCCTAATATTAAAAAGTTCCAACAATATCCCAATTGTCAAAAACTTGATCATCAAACTGATCCTAAACTCATGTATTTTTCCACCATGAATATCATACACCTATACGAGTTGACCTGGTCAAAATCAGTGCTGAAAAACAATTTCAAACTGGTATCAGTCGACTACCTCTAACATCAGTCGACTGCCCTCTTCGACATAACCTCACAGAAGCATTCTGTGATTGAAAACCACTGTTACCTGCACCAGTTGAGCCCAATTCAACATTTTCAACCAGATTTCATAAATGCACCAACCAATAGTTCCACAGATATCCAAAAATCCCCAAATTTTGTGGAGAAGTTTGTTTTATCCGTGTCTACTTGGGAAAAATATATTTGAAAATGTACATATCTCAGATCCCAAGATTGACATGAAATCCAAAACTATCTAAATACCTTAATTGAACCTTGACCTAAAGTCTTAGTTTTGGCTTCCTCTTGATGTATTTGCTCATACCAACCCACAATGCATCCCTATCATTGGTTTATATGTCATTTATATATCCAAAACCAATTATCATGCTATATGACTTCAATGTCATAGTTCCAAGCATGAAACACAACCTATGTGTGCCAAATCCTTAGGTTTGAGACTCAAATCTATCTCCAAACCACTTTGGCACATTCCATGGCTCTTCTAGACTCCCAAGCAATACCCACTTGAGATTCATTGGCCATGGAACTCAAATTGACTCTGTAAGCTCCCCCTAGAGCTCTTAACCTTAATCAACTCCCTAGATGACTCATCTATTTTGGCTAAATCACAATGATGCTCCTTAGAAGATTTCCTTATCTTCTTGACCTTGGACACAACATCCTTGTGATAGTTATATGCAACCCTAGCATATTTCTTTTCCTTGTCCTTGGATGACCCTCCTTTACCATTATTATTTGTCACCCTAACATATAATTTCTCATTAGCCTTGGAGGAACTAGATTGGTATCCCAAACCCGATTTATCATTATTAGGTCTTTGGCTGCCAACACCGTACCTAATCCCTTAAATCCAACATTGAATCTCTTAAGAAATTTTCTAACTTATCAAGCTTTGCCTTCAAAGCTTGATTTTCCCTTTCTAGGTTCCTAAACCTAGAGTCAACATGTCCACCTTGGGCATTCCTATACCTACTCATTTTTTTAGGCATATGTGTCCCCTTCTTGGGATTTTTGCCTAAGTTCTCCATTACCTTCTTCTCCTTAGGTAATGAGAATTTAACATGTCTAGGGTTATCATGAATTGGTCTCCTAAGATTATGATCTACATTTACCCTATTCCTATCATGATATCTAAAGCCAAAATTTTGCATGAGTAAATAATGGAAATTATTTCTAGCATGCATAGGAGAATAAACATTTGAATTATAATTCAAGTTAGGGTATACCTCCCTTACCTTTGAAGTTCTCTCTCGACTTGAGCTTCTCTTCTTCTTCCTCCCATTTCTTTAGATGCTCCAACTTTTTGATCTCTCCCTTCCTTGGGCATTTTGTGTGGTACTGTTCCATTTTACCATGCGTGAAGCATCTAATACGCGTCTTCTCCTTCTTCATCCTACAACACAAATTAGATTCTAAAGGAATTGAATTGAGTTTAGGAGTTACATTTTGCTTACCCAATGGATACCTACTCCTGTAGTGTCCTTCTCATTACACCCGAAACAAATGATGTTGTCTTTTGACTTCACTTCGGTGGAGGTGCTCCCTAGCTTGACCTCCAAGACCTCCTCTTCACTTGTCATGGATTCTTCTTCAACCCTTGAGGATATTTACTCATCCACACTGGCGGATGACATTTCTTCATCCTTCTCCTCGGATGATAACTCATCTTCCTTCTCCTTGGAAGTTAAACACACGTCATCTCCAGTTACTCTTCCTCCACTTGAGCCACTTCATCATTTTCTTCGGATTTTTCTTCTTCTTGTGTAGGCATAAGTTCTTCGCCTAGAACCTTCTTCACTTTGCTCTACAATTCGTGGGCATTCTCATATTCTCCTACACGACTTATAACGTTAGAAGGCAAAATATCTATTAAAATTGATATTACCTTTGAGTTTGCATCCGATCATGAGGTTTGCTCTTCCGTCCAATAACATGGTCGGAGTTTCTTCTCATTCTTGTCTCTTGGAACTTCAAACGATTCCTCCATCACCATCATCGTGTCCCAATCCGTCTCGAAGAACACCTCCATTTTCACCATCCAAGAGGTGATATCCCTCCTTCGAATTTCGACGGGACAATCAAACTGGTCATCCTTGCTTTTCTCGGCGGTTATTCTGACGGAGAGCGTCCTTGGCTCCAATACCAATTGTTGGGGATCTTGTGGCCGGTTAGAAGGGGGTTGAATAGACATTACCCCCAATTCGATTGCTTCCTATGTATTCATTAGTGCACAGCGGAAAACAAAGAATACAAATACAAATACAAATATAAAAGCTAAAGACAATAAGAGAGAATAAGCAAACCGCTAACACGTTGCTTTTAACGTGGTTCGGAGATTAGGAGTCCTACTCCACGGTTGTCCGTAAGGTGGACGATCCCTATCCGTTGGTGGATTAGTCCCCGGAAACTCCGGCTACTCAAGCAGCTCCTTGTGGGTGGAGAAACTTCACCACAACACCAACCAAGAATACTTGGACACAAAGGAAACCTTGAGCACTTAGTGACTACTAATTAAACTTTAACCAAGTCTAATTTCGTCACCTTGGCCAGCCATCCCAAGGTCCATTTTATAGAGCTTGGGAAGAAATAAAAAGGTTGTTTTACCATTACTAGTCGATTGGTGCCTCTCCAACAGCTCTTTACTAGTCGACTAATGTCAAGACCAGTTAATTGATCCCTGCCGTTCGGGCACAGAACCTCTCTGTGCTCACCCCCAATCAGCTGATCCCAGTACCAGTCGACTGGCATAACCCTAAACCTAGGATTTCCCTTCCCGAGTACATTTCTCTCGCACTTGGACCTAGGGTTGTAAACGAGTCGAGCTGAGCTTTGGAGTGTTCAAGCTTGTTTAATAAGGTAACCGAGCCGAGCCTAGCCGAGCTTAAAATGAACCAAACTTTTGAAATGATTGTTCAAGCTTGGCTTGGTTTATTTTTTATGAGCTTGAGTTTGTTTGAAACTTGGCTTGAGCTTGGCTTGTTTAGATGTTATCGAGCTCTCAATTCAAGCTTGGCTTAAGCTTGGTTCGAGTTTGGCTTGAGCTTGGTCAAACTTGGTTTGTTTAGATGTTATCGAGCTCTCAATTCAAGCTTGTTTGATTGTTTGAAAACTTTAGTTGTTAGATTGGTTATTGAGCTTGATAATTTAATCTTATTTGTTTATTTTATTTTATTTTATTATTTATTTAGTATATTGAAAAGAGTTTTATTAATGAATATGGTTCGTGAACATTGTTCACGAACGTTAACGAGCTGAACACATGTGTTCAAGCTTGTTTGTTTAGTTTAACAAGCTGTTCAAGTTTGTTTATTTAATTAATCTTGTGTATATTTAACGAACATATACAAGCTCTTACCAAGCCGAACACCGAGCTTGTTCACGAACGCTTGGTTCATTTACAACCCTACTCGAACCCTCACGACTCACTTGACTTTTCTTCGCAGCTTTGACCTCTTACCTTCAAGCCTACTTCCTTTGGCTCTCGTCCCTCGGATGCACCAAGCCCGCGGCTTGTCCTAATACCATCCTTCGCATATGTCTCAAAGTTACTTTCCTCGGACCTTGTCCTTGTTGCCTTGTCCACGGTCCCTCGAATGCTCCATCCTTCACCGGACCCGAAGCCATCAGCTGAGTCATATGTGCATCCTGCAAACCTGCACAACTCAAATACACATATCAAATACAAGGGTGAACCTAACTTAAACCCTTTGCCCAAACACCAAAACACAAGGTCGCACGGACCATTGGGATTGCTCCAACATAACCCACCTTTTGTTCTATTATAAATGTATACTTTATTTAATTTTTAAAATGTATTTCAAGTTTTTTAATAGTTAACTCCACCTAGTGGGATAAAACTTAGTTATTATTACTGGTTGTTGTTGCATTTCAATTTTTTAATTAAGCTAAACTTATCCAAAATTATTAGCTTTTAGGGTTCAATTTTAAATTTATTTAGAGTTTGGTTGGGTCCTTCAATTCAAAGTTAATTGGGTCCAAATAGAGTTTGCTTTAGACTTATGTTGACTGGTTTAGGGTTGAACCAAGTGTATTCTTGGTTTGGACTACTTCAATCATGTTTTAGCTTGGATTAGTCAGGATTAGGGATTTTCGAGTTATTTATTTAATTCTCTCCTCTCCCTACTATAACTCCCACACCCAAGCCCTCCCTCACTCATCCCTTTGTGCCCCACACATGTGTCATTAGTGATCTCAACCGTGGGAGCTACGATCATCCTATATGTGAATTACGGCACATTCATCCTCTCTGACAGCTAAGGTATTCCCTTTTTATCTCTCTCAATCTCCCTATCTCTCTTCTCTCTCTTTCTCATAATTTCTCTTGCATCCATCTTTCTTGAGCAGCAATTGGCAATCGTATCTCATCAAGTGGCAATGCCATTGAACGAAACTCCCTCACTCCACGCAAATGATGTAGTACTCTCCCCGGCATAGTGCCATTGAAATCCATCTCCTTCTAGCATGATTTCTTCTTCTTGCCCTCACATGCAAGCAAGTATGACTACTTAAACTAGTATGTCATATGTATACCTATGTCATATCGAAACAAGCACAACACAATATGTGTTTGCTAAATAATTAGTGCATAAGATTATTCCTCTAACTTTTAAGAGAATATGTTAATGTTGGAGTTGTAAACAAGACAGCCCTAACAACTTTACTTGCATTATTTTCCAATTAATTAAATATTTTAAATGCTTTTGGTTCTCTATATGAGATCGCTTGATTTTCATGTTGCATCAATTGTATCAAAGTTAAACTTCTAGTACAGTATTTAACACTTTTTGGTATTGTCATGCTCTCTATTCAATAGTCAATCTACCTATCTCCTTGAAAAGTGACTTTATCCTTCCCATGTGCAACTCGACAACCCATATTTGAGCATCACAGTCCGTTGTATTTGATACAACCGCCTAATTTTGCTTCACTAAGCATCTTTGTTTCTAACTCATAACCGTCAAAGCAACTTTCTCTGATGGACTCATTAACCCCACCTTGTGTTTAGTCAGAGTTGTACCAAACAAGCAAATCACTATTTCTTCAGAACTACAAGAGAAACTTGGACTCTTCACTGAGAGCACTTTAGCATCTTCATCTTGCATCATTTATTGGGACTTGTTCAAGACCTAGATATAGACCATTGAAAAATGAAATTTGCAAGACACATTATAACAGGAAATTGCAAAGAAAAGAGATCTCTACTATTCCTCCCAATTGATCAAGACCAAATTGTGACAACTTCAACAATAAAAAAGCTTACACCACTTGATGGGTAAACTATAATTTTTAAATTACTTTTATTTAATTTAGTCAGTTACTTTAAATTTCCTACATTTGATTAGTTTCATATCCTATTTATATATATTTAAAGAAATCATTATATAGTTAATCACTTTATTTATATTTAATTTAGCCATTATCCATCATTTAGAAAAAAAAAACGTAATTTGTATGCAATTTTATTTTATAAGACTCACTAATTATCAATAGCCTTAGATCAACATATTGAGATAAACCAATCACTAATGTGAGAGATATAATATTAGTTGCAAATGTCCTAAAATCAAAATGCAAGACCAACATAGATCTAAGAAAACTAACTTGGACGGCCAAGACGGCTTAATAAAGAAGATAAAATGTGAAAATATGTATTCTTTAGATGAAACCTTGGATAATGATGCCATTAGGAGTCGTAATGTAGTTCTCCTTGATAAGCAAGAATGATGTGGTTTCAAATTAGAAATATTAAATTTGAAATTTCTAACATAAGTAAGTTTTGGTTTCATAATTAGTTTTTTAAGAAAAATATTTTGACGCAGTCAAGATAATGTAAGAAAATTTATATTAGTAGAATAATTTGTTTTAGGAATTAGATATCTATTTACTAGGTATTTAAGGGATAGATTATTTCTTGTTTAATTTCTAGAACACTATGTCAATGTTGGGACTTTTAGAAAAAAAGATCATAACCCCTTTGTCCACATTATCTTTCAATTAATGAAATTGTAAACTAAAAGTGTGAGTTTTAATTGTTAGTGTGAGATTGTTCAATTTTGTGTTGCATAGGAAAGATTTTACATAGAAGAATAAGAAGTATTAAGAAGATAAAAGCATAATTTATGCATCATGTTTCAGTTTTGACTAAAAAGTAAGAAAACTTCTTATTCTATGAAATAATATACCCAGTTGTTTGTATCTAAGGGACAACAAAAGCTTGTACAAGCATTAATACTATAGGTAGTAAAGTGATAGGCTACAATCAAAACATGAATATGCATCTAGATTGTGTAATTCCACATTGGACCGGGGAGGACATCAAAGAAACTATCTTATCACTTCAAAAACAAAAGGCAACATGAATTGTAGACATAAGACGATTCTAACATTCTGTATTTAATTTATAAACGATAACAAATATACTTTCTTGGCATCAGACTAATGATTGGTAACTGAAACATAGAGAAAACTGAAGTCAACATGAAATCAAAGGATAGCAAAACTAGGAGGTTAGTGAAGCGAACAAAGCTCATGTTCCTTGGTACCAAGTCACATACCTTAACTTTGAGTTAGGGAAAAGTTGACGACGGATGGAAGACAGACAACCGTCGGCGGCTACAACCAGATCGCTAGCAATCCCAATAATCTCATCAGTACGAAGCACTCTGGCTTTAGTGGCAACGGAAGATCTGCCATCTGATACCTCGAAGGACATAAATTGGTGGCCCCAGAGGACGGTGCCCAGCGGCAGCGTACGGAGCAAGATGGAGTGAAGATCTGCCCAATGGGCTGCTCTGAAATCGAAATCTTCGTCCCTCGTCAGGGTTCGGCTATCCTTCGTCCCACTATCAGTCAGGCGATTCTGCATCACACAAAGTAAAATGGGTGAATATTCGAGGACGGGTTAGAAGAGTAATGAAGAACGAGAGGGGAACAGCGAGCGAACGAGATCGATGGAGAGGGGGGAGGTGACATCGTGGAGGTGGGGGTCAGAGATCCATCGGCTAAGGAAGCGAAGGGACTGAGGATCGAGGCAGAGGCCTGCTCCGGTGGGACTCCCATCAGGCGGTGAGGCCGATTTCTCGAAGACGGTGACTCGCCAGCCGGCGGAGATGAGGGCGTGTGCGCAGGACAACCCAGCGATGCTTCCGCCCACCACCACCGCCTGCGGCTTTGGCGCCTCCATCTGCGGCTTTGGCGCCTCCACCCTGGAGTGGATGACTCTTTGTAGCCATCGGATGAAACATTTTAAAAAGGGCAGAAAATTGAAAGATGATTGGAAAATTAGAAAGGTGAAAATTACGTTTTTAACTTGTAGTATTTTTTAATTTCAATTTTTTTTTCTAAAATTGAAATTTTTCAACGGAAAATGATGAGTTGTAAATTAAATTTGAAGATTTTGATTTTTTTTTTATGACTTGTTTTTTATATTTCAACCATAAACTAGATATTTTTTTGTTGAAAAATTTTAATTTTAGAGGAAAAATGATTGAAATTGAAAAATATTACAAGTTACAGGACTAAGAACGTAAATTAACTCATAACAAGACTAAAATTGAAAAAGATGTAAATTACAGGACTGAAAATATAATTTTCTCAATTTGAAATGTAGGAAATTAAAATAACATCTCTAATAATATATTTTTACTATAAGAAAAATTAATCAGATTATCAATTTCTGAGAATAAATCTTTAATCATTACCGTCTACTTTAATATAGTTCTAAAATTATAATGTAACGTAATTTAAATTATAAAAGATAATAAAATTTTATAATATGAATTATAAGGTCAATATTGTGTAATCTAACTACATTCTAAATTAAATATTTAATTAAAATTTAAATGTTAAATATATTCTTAGTCTATTTTCTATACTAAGCTATTGATATTATTAGATGTCGATCATCCCATCGATAAAGATGACAAAATATTTTTATCATTTATAATAATATGAATTATATTCCTTAAAAAAAACACCTGTAATCATCCTTTATATAGATAACGTTTTGATCCAACACATAGTATAAGATTAATGACATTCCATTATAAATTGTATTGAGAAAGAAATTAAAGATAATTTTAAATTAACACTTCACTAATAAAAGGAAATAAATTGAAAAATAAAATGATTACAATAATTAGATATTTTATTAGTTTGTTATTTGGTAATTATTATTTTCTATTTAAGTAATTAATAGGAAATTTATTATAATCCCTACTTGTTTTTTCTTATTTAGTATATTTATTTTCATATTTGTTATTGAATGGAGTTTATAACAGGAGTCTCGAGTCCTTAAAAAAAACATTGATAATTAATGTCATTGATGTCATCAGTTGGTCTCATAAAAGATTTTTACTGGAGTTAATTAGAAAGTGTACGTCGTGATTAGTACAGAAGTTTAGATTGTGCCCTTTATTTAATGAAAAAATTTCTATAAATATATCATAACTAGGGATCGAATCGTAACTACTTGAATAATAATTTAGATATCTTATCACGACATCATAGCCCTGGAGACTAAAAATGATAATTCCAGTTAGCGTAATTGACTATCTCTAAGGTGATCGGTCCGATCCTATGGAAGTTTCACACCGACCATCAAGGTAAATCCAGAAACGTACGTGATGGTCAGTTCAGAAGCCCAGTATCTTTTGGTTGCACTCTCATTTAGAGAACAAATTTTTATAAATACGTCATACCTGAAGATCTAACCGTGGATGTGTAGATAATAACTTGAATATTTTATCGTGACATCATAATCCCGGGGACGAGTATGGAGCCCCCTAGTTTAATCATTTTGAATTAATTGAATTTTCATTTTTCTTTTTCGTGTGAGTTTACTTCTCAGGTGATAATCATGTTTGCTCATCGCTTTAGCTACATCAATCGATATCAGGCCGAAACCAATTCAGTTATATACCTCTTTTCCCCACTAATTTCTTCTTTAATTCCTTTGGGCAACATCAACAATTTTTCTTTTCTAAAGTATTCGTGCAAATTTTTAACAAAGAGACTCGCATTAACTCGATAGCATCTTTCTAACTTGACAATTATTATTTATTTAAATTTAGCAAGCTAATTAATTTGTGTGCATTATCTATTCAACTCACATATTATTTATTTCCATATATTTTAAATCATCTTTGCTTTATTACTTGCTTATTTTATCCCTATAATTTTATTTATCTAATTTTCTATTATCTCATCCTTACTTTTGCCCTTATTTTGAATCATCTTGATTTTCTATTTGTCTCTTTATTAGTTCCAAGTTTTAATTTATTTTTTAAAATTTATTATGCCATACAATTTAGAAATCTCATTACTTGTCCAACCTCCATATCTACTATGACAAGAAACACTACAATTATAGAAATAGATGCTATATGTGAATTTGTGGATGACAAGCTTAACACCCTTCAATCGAAAGTGGAAGACCTAGAATGATAGTATCCAAGATCAATATGCTACAAACGGAGAAGAACCAATCACACATAGGTAGAGATATGAAACAAATTCTAAATAAAAAATATGTCCCAATATATTTTATAAACCAATAATACACCATTTGGATTCATCTAAAATAATGAAACATGTGCATAGTTGAATATTTTAGCAAATTTAACAACTTATGAATGCGGTGTAATCCCAAATTAGACCCTAGGAAAATCATAATCCACTTCATTAATGGTTTGAGATCTAAAATTCAAAGATAAGTTAAACTATTTGCCCCCGCCTCAATTGAAGAGGCATGTCAAAAGATGAAAAGATTGAGCAATTTGTGAAAGCTCGCTCCTACCTTGTGTTAGTGTAATTTCCCCCAAGTTAAAATTGATCAGTTTGACTAAATTTGAGTTGGCTCAAGCTTGAGTCTTGATGTTTGAGTTTAATATTTGACAATATATGAAGATTGCTAGTGCAATTATCCATCTGGAAGATTGATGGTCAAAGGTTGACCAGAAGTCAAGTAGGCCAATGTTGACTGAATACTTGATTGGAAAAGTCCTAATTGGAGGTTAGGTAAGGGCAAGACTAACGGGAAGGTTGACAAAAGAAGAAGAATTTAAGTGAGTCAATGTTGACTAGACACTTGGTATGAAAAAGTCATGATGAATGAAGTCAAGTGAAAAATCCTAGTCAGTGAAGTTAGGCAGTGGGAAAAGTCCTGGTAAGTGAAACTAAGTGAAAATCCCTAGTCAGTGAAGCTAGGCAGATGAGAAAAGTCCTAGTGAGTGAATGCAAGTGAAAAGCTTTAGTAAGTGAAGTTAGGCAGTGAGGAAGTCATAGTGAGTGAAGGCAGGTGAAAAGCTTTAGTGAGTGAAGCTAGGCAGTGAGGAAGTCCTGGTGAGTGAAGTCAGATAGTGAAAATCCAGGGGGTTAAAGGATTGATCAAACATTTGGTGAGTGGAAGCCCAAGTAGGTCATGGAGGACCGGACACTTGACACGAGATGGTAAGTCTAAGTGGATCAAAAGATTGACCACATAATTGGTGACTAAGTCTCAGCAGGTTTAGGTTGGCCAAAAGGGAACCTTAGACTTGGTTAGGTAAGTCAAGGTTGGTCAATCGGTTGGGAAATCAATTGAGCCAGAGTCCCAAGTTGATCGATTGGGGCATAGTCGGTCAAATCGATAAATTATCGATTAGGGATACACTAATCAATCAGTTGATTGATTAGAGCCTTTTCTCGCAAGAGCACGACACATGGCTGGATCGATCGATTGAGCCACTCCAATTGATTAGGTGATTGATTGGGGATGGTTTCTTGTGATGGCGTGGAAAAGAGGCTGAATTGATTGGGAAGAGACTAATCGATTCTGAAGTTTTCCGCGAGAGCACAGAGGCGCTCTGGATTGATCAGTTGATCAATTAAATCTCTCCAATCGATTGATCAATTAATTGGGATACGATCGTTGCATAGGTTGACGACTGAATTTGCTCGAATCTCACATGGCAATTTAGTGGAGGTAAAGCCAATCGATTGGGAGCCCTAGATCGTGAAGCATAAAGGCGTCAGGTGGATTCAAACGTGCAACCTTTCTCACAACAACACTCACATAATTCTTCTCTAACTTTCTCCGCTATTGCTCATTGGACCTTGAGCTTGGAAAACAAGTGTTGCTGCACTTTCTAACTGGTCCAAAGACATCTTCAAGCTACAAGAAATCAAACAAGAGAATTTTTTTCATTTATTTTGTGTATCTACTTCTTGTTTGTATTGTACTCTTGTGTGAGCTAGTATGAGGTTTCTCTACTTCCAGATGGTTTCTGAGAATGAGTGTCTTTGATAGTGGAGAGTGTGCTCAGCGTGGATCCTTGGATTAGTCACCTCATCTTGAGGTGGATACCAAGTAAATTCTTGTGTTAGTATTGGTGAAGTTTTCGCTTCAAATTTTCGCTGCAAATCATGTTCGACGAAGCGAGACGAGCTATTCACCCCCCCCTACCCCCATCTAGCTCTGGGTGTTCCAACAAATAGTATTAGAGAAAGGTTATCCTTTATCGGACTCATCGCAGAAAGGGCAACGAGCTAGAGGAAGAAAAAAAAAAGTTGAAGCCCTAATTTATGTTGGGATATGCTCGATGAAGTGTGCTAAAACATATTTCGTAAACATGCACAGCGGAAGTCTAATGTAAATAAATCTAATTTATTACAACACATACCACACACATGTAGGAGATAATCACATAGACAAGATCATAAAACAAAAATGAAACAAATAACCATTATTCTAGGTATACCTTAAGAATGACCTGTAACGAGAAGGGCATCAACTGTAACAACGTTGTCGAACTTCGCCTCTATTTGTATCCACGCTAAGCTCTACAAGCCTCTCATTCGGAAGTTACTAACCACAAGTAGAGGAGAGGAATCAAGAGAAGAAGAGGAAGCAAAACAAGGAAAAACTTCTTCCTTGCTTGGAGGTCGCGACAACAAGGAGAAAAAAATTTCTCCTTGTTGTGGTGGGCGGCAACAAGGAAAGAGTGAGAGAGAGGAGAGGAAGATTTGGTTTCTAAAAACCCAATCAACTAAATAATGAAAATTATTATATGTCTCTCTTAACAATATCAATATATAGCCCTCATTAATAAGTTGGATTAGAAAACTCAAATCCAACTCATTGTCCCTTAACCAAAAATTAGTTCATTAGTTTGGTTCACGACTAAATCAAGTTGGTCCATGACTAATTTATGATTAAATCAAATATGGTCCAATTCTTCCATAAGAGATGTGGCCCATCCGAGCTTCCATTGCGATAAATATTTCTATATTTATCTTATGCATAGTCTAACCAAACATTTATCTCTTGATCTGAGAATCCTATTCTTTAACTTTTTTTACGTATTTTAAAAACTCGTTAGTGTGTGTGACCTAATAGGTTCTCTGTTTATCTTGATCGTCCATAATTAACTACTTAATTATGAAACAATCATGAGTGACACCTAGTAGTACATCATGATCCCCAATGAACCAGAAAATCATAGTTGATTCCAGAATTAACTTTGAACCCTTCAGCAACTACAGTGAATCATGCCTCATTCCTTTCACTCATCTTATACTCACTTGGTTCAGGACATGGTCTATATGTCAGTCTCCACTAGGCTGACTACGTCATATCTAGCCCAAGTAATACTTCCTCATTTTACGTATTCAAATTACTTGTTTATGTGTCTAAGAGTCTCGTACTCTTAACATGTTGTGCTTTGGTCAAAGATTTTGAGTAATAATCCTAATGAGTGACCATAGGGTATATGTCTCCTCGCAAGGAGCGATAAATCTTCTATGGGATATCTAAACACCTTCAAGCATTTCAACTTATACCCAATCATCCCGAGTTCACGCCTCGATGAGATACTTGCTTAAGATGTCAAAGTATAAGTACTTCATGACCAAGATGATTTGTATACCTCAAGTCAAAAGAAAACTTGCACTCGAGCTGTAGTAAGAGCTTCACAAACATATCCATATATGTAGATAACCATATGAAGTCTTACAAAGAGTCACTCCAATGAACTAGTTACCATAATTAGCATCCACGTTTAACCCTCGGCATCCCAATGTCTCCAGCCAGTGAGAGAAAATAGCTACTTGATGAACCAAGGAGTATAACCCGTACTAGTCTTATAGAATTGATGGTGTCCGAGTACATCAATTCAACAACTAGGAAAATTCTAATATGTTCATAATTGTACATGTAGAGATAATTACACGTTGTGATCCAATCACAAATTCTTTCATGCTATGAATTATATTACAGATATTCAGTGAATGAGTTTAAGACCATCAAACATATAACATACACTCAAATAGTAAATCTATATTTATCATATAAATAGTAAAAATCATAAGGCATCGCCTTAGGACATCCCTCAAAATCTAACAATTTCAAAAAGTCAAAGACTTCATTAAAAGAGTTCAACTTCAAGATAGATTTCTAAGATAAACTCGAATATGATACTCGAATGCCTCCGCTATTCACATTGACAAGTTTCGATCTTTGGAAATAAAGGATGGAGAATTTCTTGATGATAGAGATAGAACAATAGTTTACTCTAATGGAAGGTATTCATGCTCCAACAAATGACAAAGATAATCTCATCAAGAAGAGCAAATGGTAAAAATCAAGAGAAGCGAGACCAATGACAAAGTAACTACATTATTGGTCAATCCATTGGCAAGCAACATCTTGAGCAAAATTAGAGAATATGAAAATGCCAAGGAGCTTTGAATAAAATTAGTAAAGGTTCATGAAGATTTCTCCACCATACCAAATCCAGACAACTTCAAAGAGGGAGACTCATTGGATCAAGAAGAAGAAGATTCGGAGGTTGAGAGATATTCAACATCCGAAAAAAAAAGAAACTGAAGAAGATTCATCCTCAAGAGAGTGCAAAGAAAAAGGCAAAAGGGTATACTCTTTATTTATATGCATGAGGATTTGAAGATTGAGGATGCTCAAAGTCTGAGGAAGAAATTGAAGAGTCATTCACCTCAAGGATTGAGAGGGAGCATAGACTATCAATACCGGAACAAGAAGAAGTTTCAATTTCTGGATCGATTGATGAAGAACCAAGTCCCTCCCCTATAAATAAAGGTATAAAGATTTTAATTTGTAAAAATAAAAATAATATCATTTGCTTTGAGTGTAGGGAAAATGGGAACTGTAAGAGTAAGTGTCCAAAGTTGACCAAGAAGAAGGGTTCAGTGGCACCTAAGGCTAAGGAGAAGTCAAAGAAGACACAAGCCTTGGTGCGCAAAGGCAAGAAGCATATTATATGTTTCCTTTCCAATCAAAGGGACATTACCAGAATAAATGCTCAAGGAAAAAGATTTTGGTTAAGAATCAAGAAAGAAGCTTAAATCAAGGAGGAGCTTTCTAAAACAAAATTAAGGTACCACTATTTAATGGTACTTATGTCAATCATGATAAGAAGCATGTTATAAATAATCTTTATTATTTTAATATTATTTATCATGAAAATAGGAAGCATGATAGAATTAAGAAAAAATATATATCATATCATGCTAAGACTACCTCACCTAAGGATAGGAAGATAGAAAATAATTTAAGTAAAAATTCTAAGGACTTTAAATATATGCCTAGAAATAAAATTGTCCAATACAATCAAGAAAAATCTAAATCTAAGGATTTAAAGATGGAAAATAAAATTTTGAGATCAAGGTTTGATAAATTAGAAATACCCTTAAAAGAATGAAAAATGTCTTTAAGGGGGTCAAATAGACAAAATATAGGAAGAGATAAGTAAGAGTCATTCAATGGTCATAGAGGTTTGGGATACAAATCTAAAATTAAGAAGGATGTAGCTTCATACCATAGAGTTCCATATAGCTATGAAATCAATCCTAAGTTTAGGAGTCAAATCAAGGTGACAAGGAAAGTTATCCCTAGAAGTAACATTGAAAAGACCAATGCGACTAAGATTTTTAAAAAGCTTAAGAAAGTCACTAAGAATGTCACAAGGGAAGTTATCCCTAAAGTTAACCTTAAAGAGACTAGTGTGACCAAGGCTTCTAAGAAGCTTAGGAAGATCATTAGGAAGATAACTAGGGAAGTTATCCCTAGTGTTGGATCGAAAGCGCTAGAGGGGGGGGTGAATAGCGCTCGTGACTATTTCGTTCGATTTAAAATGTGTCGAGTGAAAACACAGCGAAAATAAATAAAGGCAAACACAGAAGAACACAGGTCGTTTACTTCGTTTGGAGCCTGTGAGGACTCCTACTCCAAAGCACACGCTCGTTGAGCATTTACGTTGGGCAACAACTATAATCACGAGAATTATTACAATCTAAGTACAGAAAAACAGTAATTAAATTAATATCGACAACAAAGAGATGAAAAACTGAAGCTCCGGGTCGTCGGGATGATTTTGCAGCACTTCGGGATCGTCTCGTTAGCAACTTATAGAGTAAGGATTGCTCGGTAGGTGTTGTTTTGATCTGTTGCCTCGACCCCCTTTTTATACTGTGCTGGAGGTGCCTCCAAGCCTGTCCAAGGCGCCTCCAGGCCGTTGAGTCGCACGCGTGGATCAGCTCTGATCTGGTCGCGCCTTATCCCATTGAAGGTGCCTCCAAGGCTGGTCCAAGGCGCCTCCAACGCCTGGTCCAAGACGCCTTCAGCTTGGTCTAAGGCGCCTCAGCTCTGCTGCGCTGGCTTTTTCTGGCTCGCACCCGAGGCGCCTCCAAGCCCCATGGAGGCGCCTCGGGCACTGTTTATCCGAGGTCAAATGTGCTTCTTTGTTCCTGCAAAATGTGTTAGTCCCAAACACAAACCCTGCAAAACAAAGTTAGCACAGAAATATGATAAATGATATAATCGACAGTCATCGGACTGTCCGGGTCTGACTTCGGATTTTCGACCGGAAACCCTAGGTCGACTCGACGCCTACTGTTCCCTCTACGGGGAACACGTCCTCACCTACTCCACTCAGGAGATTTACCTGTTGCCAGTGCGATCCTCCAAATCGACTGGACTTTTGTTCGGCGTTCGAAGCTTCCAGACTTTCTGCTGGACTTCCGCTTCTCGGCCCGTCCAGTCTTCCACCTGGTTCGCGACACCAGTACTTTTCACCTAGGGTTACCACCCCCTAGGACTTTTTCCTGAAGCTCTCGACCCGCCAAGACTTTCCGCATAGGGTTACCACCCCCCTATGACCTAGAGTTACCACCCCCTAAGGTTTTCCACCTGTCTAACCGCAGGTAGGACTTTTGCCTAAGTACCACTTAGGACTTTCCTGCAAGCTCCATGAACTTGTTAGATCACAAGACGACTTAACTTTGAACCCTTTGTCATTATCAAAACTTGGGTTCGATCGTCTGATGTTTCCCGCACCAACACCTAGTGAGTACCTAGCACACCCAAGGAGTTTCAATAGGTTTTGAGTTCCTAAGAGTGTATTCTCTACACCATAGATGGGTTTAGAGAGTGCCAACTCTAATTAAAAAGATAGTTAACTCAACTATTAATGAAGTTAACACTTTGAGGGAATTTTCAAGGTATTGCTACACTTTGAAAATGAGAACTTAATATTTACTCTTTGGAAGAGTAAAATGTGCCAAAATTTGAAGATTTAAACTTAATTAAAATTAGCACAAATAGGATAAATCAAAGAAATGCCAAGTTCGAATTTTTGCCATTTTCTTGAGAGATAAGGATAACCTAGGATTATTTTTGACTTAGCAAATAGATTGAGGATAAAGACACTTAGATAATCTAGGTATTTTTTTTTTTGATAAAGTTGTCATGCTTTGTATACTCTACACATGACATGTCCTCATATCACACATGCATCTTGCCATGATATTTTAATACATTCATACATACATCATGTCACTTATAATATATCTAGGGTTTACTCTTAGAATTTATTCTGAAAAATATGCATGTAGTGTAGGATCGTTGTGCAAGGGGGGGGGGGGGTGAATAGCGCTCATGGTTTTCACATTTATTTTAAAACAATCAAAAAACAGTTGAGAGAAAGTAATGGAATAAAGAAAACAAGAACAATGCTAACACACCAAGAGTTACTTGGTTCGGAGCCTGTGGCAACTCCTACTCTAAGGCTCGCACATGAGAGTACTTTCGAATGACAATCACTAATCAATCATAAAGTGTATAAGTACAATTTTAAATGGTTACAAGTAATTAGAAAAGTAAAGAATACTGAAGACTTGGAGATTTAAATCTTTAGTGTGGTGGTCGTCAGGGCAGCTTTTGAGCATCGAGGAAGCATTTTCACAACATCTCGAATAAGCAAAAGTTGCTTAGAATAATAATTTTGAGGTGCTGGCCGAATGCTGCTTTTATAGGTTGTTCCGGGCACCTGGATCCCCTCCGGGCGCTCAGACCATGACATTGACTCATCCAATCAGTGCGCTCTAGTTTGGTGAACATATGAACTTTGGTGGTCCGAGCGCTTGGAGTAACTTCGGGCACCCGAACCGTGAGGGCGTATGGTCGGGTGAGGCTTGCCCAAGCAACTGCTCGGTGAAGGTAGTCCAGGCGCCCAGACCCCCTATTTTTGCTACTTCAATTTTCTACAAAACAAGGTTAGTGCAGGCAATAATATATAATGAAATATAAGTTTCGACAGTCTTCAGACTATCCGATCCTGACTTTGAGTTTCACTGAAATTGTAGGTCGGACCGACGCCTACTGTTCCCTCTTTAGGGAACACGTCCTCACCTACTCCTCTCATGAGAGATTACCTTTTGTCAGATCAATCGTCTAGACTATTTGGACTTTTTCTTAACATCCGAGGCTTTAGGTCTTTTCCGCTGGACGTCCGATCCTCGACCCGTCTAGTCTTTCACCTGGTGTCTGTAATCCCCAAGACTTCCACCTAGAATTTGCGACCCTAAGATTTTGCCTTACGTCCTAGTTGTACTAAGACTTCGCCTAGTCCTTCGAAGCTAAGACTTTTCATAACCAAGGGTTACCACCCCCTAAGACCTAGGGTTACCTCCCCCTAGGATTTTCACATGCCTATAATCCATTAGGACTTTTGCCTAAGAACACTTAGGACTTTCCTACAAGCTCATTTACACTTGTTAGACAACAAGTAACCTTAACTTTAAACCCTTTGCCATTATCAAAACACAGATTCAATCGTCTGATGCTCCTTGCACTAACAATCTCCTCCTTTTTTATTACCGCAACATAGTTCAAAGTTAAGTAAAAACAAAAAGTATTTGAAAGGATAAAGTAGAATAAATACCAAGTAAATTATAATATTTTTCAAGGTAAAAAATAAAATGTTACTCACTCCTCGTTAAGTATTACTTTTTCTCAAAATAAGATTTTTTACTTTACTTTTAACATCTTTCTCAAAATATTATTCACTCCCCTTTAAGTATTACTTTTTCTCAAAAGAAGGCTTTTTACTTTACTTTTAACATCTTTCTCCCCCTTTGACATTTATCAAAAAATTATTAAGTAGAAAGAAAAGTTGAAAAAATTTAAATTTAAGAAGTTAACTTTTAAATATTTTCCTTTAAGCTCCCTCTAAAAGTAACACTTTACTTTTCTTTTCAAAAAAATATATTTAACTTTTAAAGAGTTTCTTAGAAAAACTTACTATATATTTAACTTTAAAAAGAATATTTTTGAAAAATACTTAAGTAAATATTTAGCTTTAAAAGGGATGCCTTTGGAAAATACTTAGATTTGAAAAGATTTTCTCTTTAAAACAAACTTAGCTAAATACTTAGCTTTGAAAAGATTTTCTTCGAAAAAAACTTACTAAATACTTAGCTTTGAAAATGATTTTCATATAAACTTTTAAAAAAGTATTTGATTTTAACTTATAAACTTTCTTTTGAAATAGCACCCCACAAGAAAACTTTAAAAAAAAATTAACTCCATATTTCTCTCTCTCTCTCTTAAAAAGTTTAAGTAATTTGTAGGGGATATTGAGCTTAAATAATTTGATTAATGTCTTGATTAATAACTATGACACTAGAGTCGAAGCATAAAAACATAAGTTTAATAATATAAAGCTAATTATTTATTTTCATGATTTTCTATCTCACCCATTTTATGTTATCAAACATGTTCAGCTTATGAGTTTGTGTGAGATAGAGTTAAGTTAATTTTGAAGTTGATTTTATCTCTGACTTTAAAAAATATTCATGATATTGAAGAATATTTAAGTTTGAATTTAAATTTAGATTTCAAAAATATTGAATTTTAAATTTCAAAATATTTAAGTTTGAATTTAAATTAGGATTTCAAAAATATTGAATTTTAAATTTTAAAATATTTAAGTTTGAATTTAAATTTGAATTTTAAAAATATTGAATTTTGAAAATAGTTAAGACTAAACTTAAATTTTAGTCTTAAAAATAAAATTTGAAAGATATTTAGGTCTGAATTAAAACTTGAAGATTAATTAATTAAAGTTTTGAAATTAATTAAAGTTTTGAAAATAATTAAGGTTTTATAATTAATTAACATTTGAAATTAATTAAAATTTTAAAATTAATTTTGGATTTGATTGGTTTGAATTAGGTTAAATTATTTCTTAATTTAAAATTAAATCCATCTCACCCTGTCTAGATTATTAAGAAGGGAACCTTATTAATTTTGTAAGATGGTTAATTTAATCTTTAATTTAAATTTAAATCTAAGGATTGATTTACATTTAAGTTAGACTAAGATTTAACAGTTAGTCAATTAAATATTTTTTCAATAATTGGCTTCCAAGCTTTCGCAAGGCACTAGGCCTTTTTAGATATTGGAACAACCACTTTTATTCAAAGTATTTTAAAAATTAAATATTTAATTTTCTTTCTGAGAATCATTGGTCTAACTAAACAAGTGTCAATCAAGTCTAAGTCCTTATCTATCCTAATCTAAGCATGTATAAGGAAAGCGGCCTACCTTCTTCTTTGCTTCTGATTTGAATACTCTGGCTTGTAGTATCCCTTCTGCTTGTAGTCATAGCAAGTAACTCCAGACTTGACCTTCATGTTTGATTAAGTCACCTTCTTCTTCTCAAGTGTCTTTCGAACTAGTTTGACTAGTTCGGTGGTGATTTCATCTTCTTCTAAGTCCAATTCATCTTCGGACTCGGATTCTGTCTGACGCTTTCCTTTTGGTTCCCTCATTCTATTTGTACCTGCGACTAAAGCAATACCTTTTTCGAATAACAGTACATTAGTCTGTTCATGAAGTTCGAATTCAAAAAATATTTAATCTAATCTAATTAAGAAAAGGTCCTTAGATACCTTGTAAGCATCTACCATTGATGCCTACAAGGTGTTCCTAGGAAAGGCATTTAGCGCATACTTGATAACGTTGCGATTTTCCACCTTTTGACCAATTACGTGGAGACCGTTGAGAAGGTCTTGGATGCGTGTATGTAGTTGGTTTGTCGTCTCCCCCTCTTGACGTTGCGATATTTATGTAGTTGGTTTGTCATTTCCCCCTCATGCAGTTCGATTAGCTTCTCCCATAAGTCTTTGGTGCTTGTAAATGGGTTAACTCAATTCAACTCTTCTTTGGTTATGCCACACTGGAGGGTCTGGGTTGCCTTTGCATTAGCTTCGATCTTCTTACAGGTTTGTGTGTCTCATTTGTCATAGGGGATGAGTACTCCATCTTCGGTGGAAAATATGAATTCGGTTTGGATTATGATCCACATTTCCACTTAGGTCTTGAGGTGATACTCCATTCGGCTCTTCCAGTAGCTGAAATCCTCGCCGGAGAAGAGTGGTGGACGAGCGATGTTGTAGCCTTCTTGGTGGGCCATTTAGAAAAATACTCTTGCAAAGATAAAAATAATGATACTTGTTCCAAGACTTAGTATTAGATTAGTAGTGTGGTAGGAGAATAAGATAATAAATCAGCTCAAATAGTGATGCACTATTCTCGAGAAGAATTCGACAAATCAACAAAATTTGTGAGGAGATGTTATAAGACCAATCTAGACTTATAGCATAAATTTGAAAATGAAGAGAAACGAAAAAAATGGACAAAACAATGCTCGAACAGTAGTTGTACCGATTTAAAGCGGCTCCGCTTTGATACCAATTGTAGGATCATTACGCTAGAGGGGGTGAATAGTGTTGGTCCCTTTGGAGGCCGACAAGAGGGGAGGGGTGAATTGCCCTACAAAAAAAACACAAACCTTTCTCGGATATTCAACTAATTTAAAAGAACTTGTAATCAAAATAAAGAGACTAATAAAATGCAAATCAGACACAGAGGTTTACTTGGTTTGCAATCAGGGAATTGCTAATCCAAGGAAAGTAAGTGCACTATCTGATGATCTCCTTTGGGCGGAGTAGCCTCTTTACAGCGTTGACAGCACAAATAAAAGGAACAGAAATGAAAGCACAGAGAAAACTAATTACAAGTGAGTTGAATAATCTGTGCAAACCAGTGCTATATTTATAGCACTAGTCGGGGAGCCCCGAAGGGTTCTGGGTGCCCGAGGGGATAAAATTTTATCCCCCAACGTTCAGATCGAGTTTGACTCGATCTAGTCAATTTCTCTGGTCCGAGCGCCCGGAAGGGTTCCGGGCACCCCGGGCTGCTCCGAGCGCCCGGAATGGTTTCGGGCACCCCGAGCCCTAAAGTCAACAGAGGTTGTCTTTTTCATCTCCAGTTCAGCTCGTCTCAGTCCGGGTCTTGTTCGCTCCGGCTCCGCTAGCTTGGGTGATCTCGGCCATCCGGAATAGGGCTCACCCGAACCCAAGTTTCGGCCTTCTCCTCGAGCGGCCTTCCTTCCCGATTTCTCGTCCCTCGAACGCCGCGCATGTTCTTCTCGTTCACCAGTATACTCTTCTGTGGTCACCTCGTCCCTCGGACGTACCGAGCCCATCAACTCTCTCCCCGTGCCATCCTTCTCGCTAGCCGTGTCTTCCGCTCGACTTCCTGTGTTCCTAAGCTCCTGCACACTTAGACACAAGGGTTAGACAAAACATGACCTAACTTAACTTGTTTGATCACATCAAAACACCTTGGGGTTCCAACAAATAGCTCTCCTGGCTTTCACGTTCATTTTAAAACAATCGAAGAATAGTCGAGATAAAGCAGTGGAATAAAGAAAACAAGAACAATACGAACACGCCAAGAGTTACTTGGTTCGGAGCCTATGGCGACTCCTACTCCAAGGCCCACATGTAAGAGTACTTTCGAAGGGCAATCACTAATCAATCGTAAAGAGTACGAGTATAATTTTAAAAGGTTACAAGTAATTAGAAAAGTAAAGAATACCGATGACTCGAAGATTTAAATCTTTAGCGTGGTGGTCGTCGAGGCAGCGTTTTCACAATAGCACGAAGAAGCGAAAGTTGCTTAGAATAATAATTTTGAGGTGTTGGTCGAATGCTACTTTTATAAGTTGTTACGGGTGCCTGGGTCCGCTCCGAGCACCCTGACCATGACGTAGGCACGCCCAATCAATACACTCCAGCTCAGTGAATAGATGAACTTTGGCGGTCTGGGCGCCTGGAGCAACTACTGGAGCCTGAACCTTGAGGGCGCCTGACCGGGTGAGGCTCGCCCGGGCTGCTGCTCGATGAACGCAGTCCTGGCACCGGGACCCTCTATTTTTGGTACTTCATTTTCTTACAAAACAAAGTTAGTCCAAGCAATAATATATAACGAAATATAAGTTTCGACAGTCTTCGGACTGCCCAGTCCTGACTTTGAGTTTTGCTAAAACTCTAGGTCGAACTGATACCTACTGTTCCCTCTTCGAGGAACGCATCCTCACCTACTCCTCTTAGGAATTACCTTTTACCATATCGATACTCCAGACCATCTGGACTTCTGCTCAGCATCCGAGGCTTTAGGTCTTTTCCGCTGGGCGTCCAATGCTCAACCCGTCCAGTCTTTCGCCTGGTGTCTGCAACCCCCAGGACTTCCACCTAGAATCCGCGATCCTAGGACTTTGCCTAACGTCCTCATCCTGCTAAAACTTCGCCTAGTCCTTCGGACTAGGACTTCGTTGCCTAACCATAGCTAGGACTTTCCATAACCTAGGGTTACCACTCCTAGGACTTAGGGTTACCTCCCCTAGAGTTTTCCACCTGCTTAGAATCTACTAGGGATTTTGCCTAAGAACACTTAGGACTTTCCTGCAAGCTCATTCACACTTGTTAGAGAACAAGTAACCTTAACTTTGAACTCTTTGCTATTATCAAAATACAGGTTTGATAGTCTGGTGCTCCCTGCACCAACATGTGATATATACCATAATCATTATTATGCACTATTTAATTCCTTGTAATTAAGGACAATGACATTGATTATCTAATGGCATTCTAAGTGGATGATTAAAACTTAAAATGCCTAATTAGAAATGTATGATCTCTTATATTATGGAAAATCAATATCTGCATCTCATAAGGACTATAAGTTGACTTGTGTGTGTTTGGATACATATTAGATACAAGTGAGATGCTAGAAGGATAAATAAAACTCAAGATATTGATTTAGTGTATCTTTTTGAGATTCAGTTTCATCAAAACACATAGATTATATGTTATCCAATCATTGGAAAAGCTAGTGTACAAGTCATGTGCATTTAGCCTAAGGAACATGGTTGGAAATTATGTTTCGAAAATCATTTCAAAAATGCATTGGAAAAACTTTGGTTAAAGCTATCTTTTGATAGTAATCACTATTGTATAGTTAAACATAAGTTTGGAAGAAACATTGAAGTTACAAGAGTTTCTAACGTTGTGTTAATCTTTGAAAATGGGATGTATTTTCTTAGAAAACTATTTTTCTATGATAGTATATCACACAAATAATGTCTATGCAAAATTTCATGATTTTTGGAAAAACATAGATTATTTATGGATGTCTGAAATTCAACCTGATCTGATTTTAGAAAATCAAAAACTCAATCGATCAGCTAATCGATTAAGGATGTTCAATCGATCAGTTAATTGATTGAACTGAGTTTTCTGTGAGCACAGAGACTCGTGGAATCGATAAGTGATCAATTGGCCCGGACTTCAATCGATCAATTGATCGATTGAAGCATTTTTGTGCAAATAGAGGCTCGCAAAATCGATCAGTTAATCGATTGAGTGGCTTTGATTGATTGAGTCTTTACTTTAATCAATTAAAAAAGCTGATTTTGGCTAAGGTGGTCTAATTTCAGTTCATTAATCCATATTTAGTCGTGTTAACCATCTCTAACCCTAAAAAATACATTTATATGTATTTACGGGTAGTTTCTTGATGAAACAAGAGAGGAATGGTTAAAGAAGACCAAGTTGGAGTTTAGTATGAGGTTTAGTTTGAAAGTTGAATTTTAAACCTCATAACTTCAAATTTTAGGTTTCCTAAAGATTTAGGAATTCCAAGACATTGTTGGTGCAATGATAGAAAATTGGAGCATGTGTTGAGGGGAGCTACTCCTTAAAGACATTATTGAGATTTTTTTTGAACAAGGAAACAATGGAAGGTTGTAAACCTTCATTGTTGTGAATGTTCTAGGATGTGCATTTGATGATGAGTGTATGCTCTAGGATGAGCATTGAATAATGGGTGTATGCTCAAGGATGAGTATTTGGAGACAATGTGTAGGATCGTAAAGTCGCTAGAGGCAAGGTGATAGAGATTTTCGAAAATAGAGAGTGAATTATGCAGTGGAATAATAAAAGAAAAAGACTAGAAGGAAAAAGATAATTACATGCTAATACAAGTAGTTTTTACTTGATTCGAAACCTTCGACGACTCCTACTCCAAGACCCACACTTGTCGAGGGCTTTCATTGGGCAATCCACTAATAGCTCGAATGATCATAAAAGTTAAGTACAAGAACTAAAAATAATATTACCAACATAGAGAAAATAAGAAGATCTTGATCGCCGATTGCCGAAGGAGCTTTACAACGTCGTAAGAGATTTTCCGGAGAAGCACGCAGGAATGAAAGTCGTAGAAGATGTTGTTTTGAAGCTACTGGTCAGAGAGCCTTATATAGGCTCATTCCTAGCTCCTGGAACCCCTCCAAGCACCTGGACCATTGTTGACGTAGTAATCTCTTGTCAAAACTTCATCCGCGAAGTTTATCCATTTCCGGGCACCTGGACCCCTTTCAAGTGCCTGGACCGTTGACGTGGGTTCGGTCAGTCGTCGCGCTCCAACTCAACTTTGGGATAACTTTTCTGGTCTAGGCGCTTGGACTAATTCTGGGCACCCGGACTGCCCGGGTGCCTGTGGCATCCACCCAGGCAAGACTGGTCCGAGCGCTTGGACCCCTTTCGAGTGCTTGGACCACTTTTTGTCTCTTTTCTTCCCTGCAACAAAAGTTAGTCCAGGTAATACAAAAATATATTTATCCTGCAAAATAGAGTTAGCACAATGTTAATAAAATATGAGTAGTAATTAGATCTTATCTCCCCAAAATTAAGATCTAGTCAAGGTCTCAACTTAGGTTTCCCAAGTAGACCTAAGTTAGATTGACGCCTACAGTTCCCTCAACCGGGAACGCGTCCTCACTGGATCTCTCCTCCGGTTGGTTATCATCACTTATTACTTACAGTCACTTGACTTGTCTTTGACCCACCAGATTTTCCGCCAGTTGTCAAGTCAGCAGATCTAACTAGACTTTGACTGATTGTCAGGTCTTGCGGACCCAACCAGACTTTCCGCCAGATATCGAGCCTTGCGGATCTATTTAGACATCCCACCAGTTATCGGTCCCCGCGGACTTAGCTAGATTTCAGCCTGGTGTCAAGTCCTTTAACCCTATCAACTCCTACACACTTGGTAAAGCAATTAGATTATAAAATACTATAACTTTAATACACTTGTCATTCATCAAAACCTGAGTTAGATCATTAGTGCAAATTGCACCAACACAATAAAGGGTATGAGACATTCATTGTAATGTTGTGAACAATAAGTGAAATTGTGAACAATATGTGGATAACTCTTCAAGGAGAGAGTTTTTGATGTGTGCCAACGAGAGAAAATGTAGGGTTTAAGTTAGGAAACCTTCACTTACCCAAAAGGGGAGATTACCCTCTTGTTAAGGGGGAGAATGAAGAAAATGCTCATTCATGCTTTGGCATGACCAGAAGTTGAGGCCAGTGGATGAGCCTAACTTAACCATATTAACTAACATAAAAAAGGAAAAAATTGTTGATATAATTTTTCCTAATCAAAGTTGACCAGTTTAACTAAAATTGAGTTGGCTCGAGCTTGAGTCTTTATATTTGAGTTTTGATATTTAACGATATATGGAGATTGCTGGTGCAATTATCGATCTGGGAGATTGACGATCAAAGGTTGACAGGAAGTCAAGTAAGTTAAGGTTGATTAGATATTTGACTGGGAAAATACTAACTGAATATTAGACAAGGACAAGACTAATGAAAAAGTTGGCAGAAGAAGGAGAATTCAAGTAGGTCAATACTGACTAGATACTTGGTGTGGAAAAATTCTAGTGAGTGAAGCCATGTGAAAAGTCTTAGTGAGTGAAGCTAGGCAATGAGAAAGTCCTAGTGAGTAAAGCCAAGTGAAAATCCATAGTGAGTGAAGTTAGGCAGATGGAAAAAATTCTGACAAGTAAAACTAGGAAGTGGAAATCCAAGGGGTCAAAGGATTGACCAGACATCTAGTGAGTAGAAGTCCAAGTAGGTCATGGAGGATTAGACACTTGGCATAAGACGGTAAGTCCAAGTGGGTCAAAGAATTGGTCAGACACTTGGTGATGAAGTCCTAGCAGGTTAAGGTTGACCGGATATTAGGCAAGGGAACCTTAAACTTGGTTAGGCAAGTCAAGGTTGGTCAATCGGTTGGGAAATCAATTGAACCAAAGTCCCAATTGATCGATTGGGGAAGTGTCGTGAGCATAGGCAATCCTAATCGATTAGGGATACGCCAATCGATCAGTTGATCGATTGGAGGCTTTTCTCACGAAAGCACAGAATGTGGATGGATCAATTGGTTGATTGATTGAGCCACTCCAATCAACCAAGTGATCGATTGGGGTTGGTTTCTCGTGATGACGCAGAAAAGAGGATGAATCGATTAGGAACCTTCCCAATCAATTCTGAAGTTTTCTACCAGAGCATAGAGGTGCTCTAGATTAATCAGTTGATCAATTAAACCTCCCCAATCGATTGGGATACGACCGTTGTGTTAGTATCCTAAGGTAGTTTTGATGTAATCAACCAAGTCAGGTTAGGTCTTGTTGATTTCTAACCCCTGTGTCTGAGTGTACAGAAACTTAGGAGCACAGGAAGTCGAGCGAAAGACGCAGCTAGCAAGAAGGACGGTACGGGAGAGAGCTAATGGGCTCGGTGCATCCGAGGGATGAGGTGCTACGAAAAAGTACGCGGGCATACAAGAAGGAGGCACGCGTCATTTCTAAGGGACGAGAAGTCGAAGCAGAAGATTGCTCAAAGGTCGGAAGTTGGATTTGGGTGAGCCCTATTCTGGATGGCCAAGATCACCCAAGTAAGCGGAGCCGGAGCAGAATACCCAGACCAAGGCAAGCGGAACCAGAGCGGAAGACCGGGACCGAAAGTCAACAATCTTGGAACCCCAAGGTGTTTTGATATGATCCAACAAGTTAAATTAGGTCCTGTTTAGTTTAACCCTTGTGTCTAAGTGTGCAGGAGTGTAGGAGCACAGGAAGTCGAGTGAAAGACGCAGCTAGCAAGAAGGACGGCACGAGGAGAGAGCCGACGGGCTCAGTGCGTCCGAGAGACGAGGTGCCGCGGAAGAGTACACCGGTGGACGAGAAGAACGTACACAACGTTCGAGAGACGAGAAATCGGGGAGGAAGGCTACTCGAGGAAAAGGTTGGAACTTGGGTTCGGGTGAGCCCTATTCCGGATGGTCGAGATCACCTAAGCTAGCGGAGTCGGAGTGGAAGACCCGGACCGAGACGAGCTGAACCGGAGCAGAGGGACCGGACCGCAAAAAGTCAACAAAGTTGACTTATGTCGTTCGAGCGCTCGGAATCATTCCGGGCGCCCGAGACCTTATTTGAGTCCGAGTGCCCGGAACCCAAACTTATCAGTGATGATGTGGACATTGACCGACACGTTGGGGATATAATTCTATCCCCCCTAGGTGTCTAGAACTCTTCCAAGCGCGCTGAACAGTGCTATAAATATAGCATTGATTCAACAGTTAGATCAAGAACTTGTAATCCATTTCTCTTTGTTATACTTTTCTGTGTGTGTTGTTAACACTGAAGAGATTACTCCGTCCGAAGGAGATCTTCAGATAGTGTGCTACATTCTCCTTAGATTAGCAATCCTCTAATTGCAAACCAAGTAACTCCATTGTGTCTATTCCTTTGTTAGTCTCTTTCTTAATTACAAGTGTTCTTTATTTAATTGAAAATCTGAGAAAGGGTTGATTTATTTTGCAGGGTAATTCACCCCTCCCCTCTTGCCGACCTCCAAAGGGACCAACAAGTGGTATCAGAGCAATGACGCTTCAGAAGGACTAACCGCCGACCGAAGCAAAGCAACCAATGGTCGAACCAAGCATCGTTCCACCAAAATTCGAGGGAGACTTCGTACACTGGAAATGTTGTATGGAGGTATTTCTGAAAATCAATTTCGAAATTTGTTTAATAATAAAATATGATTTTGTAGCTCCTACAAATCAAAATAGAGAGGAAAAAGAAGAAAACCTTTGGACGAAGTAAGAGCAAAATGATTCCGTAGCAAAAACCAGGCGGAATATCACGTACTGAGGGTGTTGCCGCCTCAAGAAGTCAATAGCATCGGAAGCTACTCGTCGACCAAAGAACTCTGGGAAAAATTCTTGGAACTACATGAAGGCACATCCGAAGCCAAGCTTGCAAGAAGAGACATACTTCGAAACAAACTGACAAATATCCTTCTTGAAAGAGGTGAGAAAGTAGTCGATCTACACGTAAAGGTAAAAGAATTAATTATCAGACTCGAGAACCTCGGTGAAACGGTAACCAACCGGGACACCATATGCTACACACTCAACACCTTTCCCAGAACTCCAGAATGGACCTCAATAATCGACGCCTACTACATCTCAAAGGACCTAGAGGTAAGTACCCTAGAGGACTTTTTTCTACTCTTGAATTACATGAAACCATATGTGCAGGGATGTCAAAAGACTCAAGTCAAATTATGGCGCTAAATGTAACTAAGAAGGATGAACCCGAGTCAGATTCAAAAGAAGATCAAGAAGCTTATATGGTAAGAAATTTCAAAGAATTTTTTAGATCTAATAAATTTAAAGAAATGCATAATAAGAAAAAAAATCAAGAAATAAAAGAATGGTTCATTGCTACCAGTGTCAAAAGGAAGGACACTTAAAAGAGGATTGCCCAGAACTCAAGAAGGATAAAGTCAAGATACCCAAGAAGCACAAGAATCTAAAAGCAACTTGGGACGACAGTTCATCGTCTGAGTCCGAAATACAAGAATATGTCGGACTAGCACTGTAATATTCTGTGATCCTATCTGAGAAGCTTGACAAGATGGAGAGCCGGGAGAAAAAACCTACTGCTGGTGAAGAATAATGTCTGTAGAACACCGATCCGAGAAACCCAAAGCGGATCGAGAAGAATAGAGTCACCGAGTGCCCTCCTTGCGCGAAGATCCGATGACGAGAGAGAAATCCCACCGAAGAGAACCCAGATTCAGAACTCCCAAGACTTCTTGCGCACAAGAGACCAGCCAACACTATCGTCAGTGACCTAAGACCGGGGTGGGAATCCCTGGCTAGGCCCTCCGATGCTCAAGTTAGTGATCTCTCACAGTGTGGAAGAAGGAAGAAGAAGAAGAAGATGAACAGTAGCTAAAAAATTAGGATTCTGAATGTGCACAATGATGTGAACTTACCTAGCCAACGGAGAGGATTCCCCTTTTTATACCACTTCATATAACCTCCGTAGTCATGAAGTGGACCCCGGTTTGTTAGAATTTGTTATGAGATGACGTAAGTTGCGTACTTGTAATAAATGACTTTTAAGGAATCTTTTCTGTACCCCAGATGTACCTTCTTTATCGTCTAGTACCTGCAAAATAGTCTGAAAACACATTTCCCGCCAAAATATATAACACCTGTTATACAATCGTATACTGCAAATATCTTCATTAACTATTTTATTTAAAATATTTACTTCTATCCTGTTTCACAGGTCCTTTAAAGTGTTTCTTGCATTAGTCGGAGCTGGGCTTAACTAGGCTTGATCAAGTATTATTACCTCTCATGAGGCTCCTGGGGCAGTGCTCGTCCGAGCTCCTTTATGTTTATTATTCTAGCCAGCACTGGGCTATATTTTATCAAGTGTCTTTTCAGGGTATTAGTCAACCCGGCCGATATTGGCTTTCCTTCTTAAAGGCATGTCTCGGTCGATACTGGTCTATTCACTCGAAAGTATATCTCGACCGATATTGACCTTCCTTCCTAAAGGTATGTCTCACTCAATATTGGCCTACCTCTTTTGAGGTATATACTGATCGATATGGGTCTGCCTCCTTGGAGGTATATCCCGACCGATATTGGTCTTCCTTCTTAAAGACATGTTTCGCTCGATATTGGCCTACCTCCTTTGAGGTATATTTCGGTCGATATTAGCCTACCTCCTTTGAAGTATTTGCTAATCAATATGGGTCTGCCTTTTTGGAGGCATATCCCGGTCGATATTAGCCTTCCTCCTTAAAGGCATGTCTAGGTAGATACTAGTCTACTCACTCGGAAGTATATCTCAGCCGATATTGGCCTTCCTTCCTGAAGATATGTCTCAATTAATATTGGCCTACCTCTTTTGAAGTATATGCTGATCGATATGGGTCTACCTCCTTGGAGGCATATCCCGGTCGATATTGGCTTTCCTTCTTAAAGGCATGTCTAGGTAGATACCAGTCTATTCACTCGGAAGTATATCCCGGTCGATATTGGCCTACCTCCTTTGAGGTATGTCTAGGTAGATACTAGTCTACTCACTCGGAAGTATATCCCGGTCGACATTGGCATTCCTTCTTAAATGCATGTTTCGCTCGATATTGGCCTACCTCCTTTGAGGTATATTTTGGCCGATATTAGCCTACCGCCTTTGAGGTATTTGCTGATCAATATGGGTCTGCCTCTTTGGAGGCATATCCCGGTCGATATTGGCCTTCCTCCTTAAAGGCATGTCTAGGTAGATACTAGTATACTCACTCGGAAGTATATCTCGGCTGATATTGGCCTTCCTTCCTGAAGGTATATCTCACTCAATATTGGCCTAACTCTTTTGAGGTATATGCTGATCGATATGAGTCTGTCTCCTTGGAGGCATATCCCGATCGATATTGGCTTTCCTTCTTAAAGGCATGTCTAGGTAGATACCAGTCTATTCATTCGGAAGTATATCCCGGCCGATATTGGCCTACCTCCTTTGAGGTATTTCCAGACCGATATTGATCTATCTTCTCCGTTTGGTTATCTTCTTTCCCTTCCTTATTGGGGATCCACAAAACCTAACCCATATCACTAGCCTTCCCTTCAAGTCTAGTCGAAGGAGGTGTAAACGACTGACTAGACACAAGTCTGATTTTATTTTTTTCCTACCCGTGACCTGGCCACAGGTACTGAAGCGACCTTATAGATTTTATGTACAGTCATCTTGTGAACCTGAGTATAGTGATCGCGTGAACCTTAGTACAATGATTCCTTGGGTCCTTTGTTCCTTTAAATAGGGCTATAACCCTCTCCTTGTTCCTCATCCACCTCAGTTCTTTTCTTTCCTTGCTAACTTTTCCTGCTAAGAGTATGGTCTGGAATCCCCCTCATTGGGGGCGATTCTTGTTAGACAAGGCGAGATCTATGTATGAATTTATTCAAGTTTTTTACTTCGGCTAACTCTAGGGTTCGAGAAACCTTCACAAAGAATGACGTTTCTCGAGGTTTAGATTCTCCAACCGAAGGCGCAACTGTTCTGGAGACTCAACGAACTTCAGAGGAATTCTTCTTACTTACAGAGGACCAACCAAATAGCCCTTGGATGTTGCTACAAACGCGTAGCCCATGTTGCCCTTGGGCTAGGATTGGTTGCTCTAGTTGCAGAACTCCGGGGCTCGAACAGGGGAGAGGTTCTTTCAGTCACCTTTGCACCATGGTCTGAATAAATCTATCCCCTTCCCCTTGCCCTTGAGTTTTCTACTTCATAGTTTTCTTCGTCCCGGGCAAAATATTACCACTTCTGCTGCCCGGGTAAGCTTTTTTCGTGCCAGGTAAGATATTTCCACTTCTGCTCCATGGTAAGTTTGACTCCAGTGGGACTGAAATTTTCCGAGAGCTTATGTTTGCAACTTTTGCTATCTTTTCGAGGCTTAATGTTTTGAGGGGAAATGTAATATTATGTGTTTGATCAGCTTCTAAATGTAAATTTGGACACTCTGTTATATTAAATCAGGCAGCTTTATTGAACCTTTCTAATTTGTAAGAACAGACGTGATGCTGTGCTCAATATCTACTCGTATATCATAAGCAGGGTTATTTCGACAAATATTCCCTTGTTTTATTATAGACAAGGTTGTTTTCGGTCCATGCTATACTTATCTATTGCGACTAATCACTATACTAATTGATATTATTTTGTGTATCTTAAACAAAGTTACTTCGACCTATCTGTCATAGTTGTGTCAGTCGATACAAATAAAATTATCTCGATCAATGGTGATTTATATTTTGTAATGACATTAATTTAAGACATGTTATACGCCTAAATAGTTTTCC
Source organism: Zingiber officinale (assembly GCF_018446385.1). Classification (NCBI taxonomy): domain Eukaryota; kingdom Viridiplantae; phylum Streptophyta; class Magnoliopsida; order Zingiberales; family Zingiberaceae; genus Zingiber; species Zingiber officinale. Next base: position 141,593,824 of record NC_055992.1, read on the forward strand.
TTAATTTTTCTTGTCCTTAACCTGAGCCTAGTCAAACTCAGTCTCTCTCTCTTTATTATGCCTAGTAAACTACGCTTACTTTCAAAACTTCTTGGTTTGTGATTGGCTTTCCCTATGGTAAGAGAATGTTGGAAGCGTATAACGAGGTGTTACCAACCCCAGCGTGATCCGATCTGTCGCATCTAGCATAAATGTCTCTTTATAATTATGTGACACATACTTTCTCTCTTTGCTACGCCACGTAAGCCTTTGTCCTTTTTCCTGTAATCCTCAGCGCCTACTGAGATAAAAATGTTTTGATCTGACGATGGCTATGTGTTTCTCAAACCCTAAAGCCTTTGTCTTTTTTTTCGACTTTGTCCCTTCTTTTCTTACCTTAGCGTTCTTTTCTTGCTGCGGTTTTCGATCAAACCTCTTGCTCACCATTTTTCGGCGATCTCTTTCCTTGCTTTTAGTAAGTAATCTGTTGTTCCGCTAGCCTTTACTTGTGTCTATGGCTGAGGAAGCAATTGCTCCTTGGTATCTCCAAATGTCTTCTTCCTTTGATAAAAGTGCTAGGCTTACCATCCGTCATCAATATGAAATCCCCAGGGAGTATAGCATTCTAATCCTGACACCAGATGATCGTCCTCATCGTCCCCTTGCTAATTGCGTGACTTTTTTCAAGGATCAGTTGATATGAGGTTTAAGGTTTTCATTCCTCCTTTCCTGATCGAAATAAGCTAGTATTTTGGCATTCCTTTGCAACAGTTTGCCCCTAACGCCTTTCGTTATCTATGTGGTGCTTACATGCTATTTCGTCTGCTAGATATCCCTCCTACTCCTCAAAATTTTTTCATGTTTTCTTACCCCAAGTGTTCGGAACCTGGTGTTTTCTTGTTCCAGTCCCGGACTAAAATGGTTCTTTTCGAGGATATGCCTTCGTCTCTTAAAGCTTGGAAATCCCGCTTCTTCTTCATAAGGTTTCCAGGACTCATTCCTTGGTCTTATGCCTGTAAATCCTCCTTACCCCCTTTGCCCGATGTCAGGGAGTTTCATCTCCATCATTCTTTTCCTATTTATTATGAAAAGTTGTTGAATCGTCGACTTTCTATTCCCAAGTGGCTAAAAGTCGATCTTCTATACTTGTTCGGCCTGAGCCCCGTCAAGCCTGATACACAAGGCTCTTTAGGTAAAACCCCGTTTCTTACTCGTTGATTTTAACTAACTAAACTATTTTTCTTTTCTATGCAGTGGAGAGCTTTTATTCTACTTTGATCGACGAAGAACTGTGTCTGGCAGAGGACAAAATTCAAGCCAAAGAAAAAGAGCTTCTGACCGCTATTACTCCGCCGCGTCCAATCGAAGAGCCGGCTCCTTTAGCTGAGGTACCCAGCTCTTCGGCAATTCTTAAGGCTCCCGAAGGTCTTTCCACAAAAATTCTTGTTGCTTCTTTACCCGCTGTTGCTTCTCCAGTGGCTGCTGCTACCTCATCATCCGCCCCTCTTCCTATCATTGAACTCACGTCTTCTGGTAGCTCAGGTAAATCGATAGCTGAAATAGCTACCGGCAAGCGTCCGGGGCGCAAACTTACCAGGGTTCCTCCGTCAAAAAGGAGACTTATCCTTCCTGCTGACAAACTGGTTTCAAAAGATTTTGTTCCTGCTGACCTTCCTTCTGATGAGCCTACGTTGGCTGAACTTTACCCTTCTCTTAGTTTTCCTGTCTCACCTTTCTCCAATGTCAGTGCTTCTGGTGATGTTTCTTTCACATTTCCATTGTCTATTCCAGCATCCGGATCTTTACCTTCCTCACCTTCTTCTTATTTAGTCTTTGCTCCTCCATCTATTCCTACTTCCTCCTTCTCTGCTGGTTCTTCTACTATTCCCGTTCTCCCCATATTGCTAGGGGGTTCCTTTGCTAACACTTGGGATAAGGTTCATCCCATTTTTGAAGAACGTACCACTTCCGAAGCAATTGATCATTTTTCCCATAGTGAGAATCAGGTATGTTTACTAATGTCTATTTATTATTCATTGATAACCATGTCGTAATCCATTATTATATCTCTAGTGATGGATAGAAAATATGGGCTTGTCTCGGCTGATGCATCTTTTACACAACGAGAACAAGAAGCTGAGATATGAGAATGACAAGCTGAAACAACAAGTTACTGAGTTATCTTCTGCCACATTTTCCACTGCTTCCAAGAAACAACTTGAAGCTCAAATTGAAAGTCTTCAAGTGCAATTCAGATCAGCTACGGATCTTAACCAAGAATTAACTTCCAAACTTGGTGAATTAAAGGTTGATTATGAAGTGGAATTGGCTAAAAAACTTAAAGTCTTGCAACTGAAGGATAATGAAATAACTTCCTTGAACACCTCCCTCAATTCAGTTAAAACCGAGGTTTCTGTCAAAGAAAACGAACTGAAGACTTCCCAAACGGCTCTGGTGGTCTACAAGGCGAACAAAGATACTCGCTACAAGGAACGAACCACCGTCATGATTGAATCCACTGAATTCAATAGGCTGATCGTGAAGTCAATCTTAGCAGCCTTTACTGCGGGAGCTAAAGGGGCGGTTCAACAATTGCGAGAGGAAAAATACTTATCTCGTGATCCCCCTCCCAACTTCCTAAATCGTTGCAAACTTATTGAGGATAGGCGTCCTGATCTATTCCCTTAGCTGACCTTAGTATAACTTTCTTTTCTTACTTAAATTCGAATCCCTGTAAAGGGGAACTAGGACTTTGTGATGACAATCTAGTGAACTCATGTAAAGTGGATCCTCTCTTTTTCATTGTTAAATCTATCTTTCCTCATGATGATTGTTTGTTTTGTTTAAATGTATTGAACGTCACTTGACTGGCTATCATAAAATTCCGCCCAAACTCTTATAATATTCTCTATTTCGACCGCTCTTATCATGACCGACCGGTATATACCAATGCTGACAAATATCGTCCGATATTTTATAGCTAATTGTATCCCGTTTGACTTAGTGCAACCCTATTGTAATATTTTCGATATTGGTAGATTTGTTATACTCGACCAATTTATACTTATATCATCTTATGTATTATATTTTGATCAAATTTTATATGGTGGATGTTACCCGGCTTACCATTACAAACCTTTGGTCGACATATCTGAATAGCATTTATCTTGGCCGATCTACTATGACCGACCGATTCATATTCACCTTTATGAATCTCGTCCGGTATCCTCTAACCAAGTCTTGTCTATCAACTAATGCCTCATACCTAACTTTTGCCCGGTCTATTATGCTCCTTTGGGTTTGTTGTTTTACGAAACAAATAATTCAAGCTTATAGTACCTGACCGATTTTTCTTATATTCGTCGGACTCTCTTAAGAATTAAAATTATATCAAGGGGAACTTTTTGTATTTTTTTTCGAGGAAGATTACTTAACCTCTTTTTCTTGGGATTCATTCCCCTTTTTGAAATCACTCATTTATGACGATTGAAATTTCGAGTACTTTTTCTTTTCTTGTTTCTTCTACTATCTTTATTTGGGGGTTTTAGCGCAAGACCGGAAGAAAAACAAGGGTTTTAAGTTCTTTTCCGCTTTTCAACTTTTCTCTTTGTCTTCCCCGATTCATCTTCATTCTACTATTCCACCATGGCTACTTCCCCTCCCGCATGGTTCCTTGCGTGTGTCTCTGATCTTACAGAGACGGAAGAGGTGGATTTGAAGGCGACTTATGGCTTTCCTTCTTATATAGGTCGCCCAACTCTGCTAGATAGTCCCCATCTTCCTCCTTTAGGGTGTATATTTATCTTTCGGGACCAAGTCTTACAAGGTTTTCGATTCCCTCTTCATCCCTTTTTTTCTGATGTTAGTGTATACTTCAACATTCCCCTCAACCAGCTTATCCCTCAGTCTTTCTCTATTCTCATGGGTTTTATTGGAGTATCTAAGCTGCTAGACTTTCCTTTATCCCTCGCCTTTTTCATCACATCTTCGTTCCACGGCAGATAGATATGGGTGTTTTCAAGTTTCAATCTCGCCCTAAGGCTATTTTGTTTAACCGCATTCCCCCTCAAGGGGAATGGCGCCATAAATTTTTTCGTATACGTCTTCCTTCTCCTCCTCCTTTTCCTATCCAATGGATATGCGATTTACCTCCGGTTCCTAGTACCCATAATCTCCTTAATGATCCCTCTGTTGCCTTTGCTTTATCTAAACTGAGGGGAGCAAAATTCAGCTTGCCCCATTTAATTGTGGAGGGTTTGATGTTTTCTTTTGGGATAAGTAATATTGACACCCCCTTGGATGGCTCTTTCGGTACGTATAAACATTTTACCCTACGTCTATTGATTGGTATATCTTCTTCATAATGGTACTTAATTCCTGTGTTTCAGCTGATGCTCTTCTCCCAGCTTTCATGTACAAGAACCCTACTATGACTAAGTCCTTTGTGAATAATCTTGGAGAAGAGTGGTTGCGAGCTCGCCGGGCTAATCCTAATTCCTCTACCTTGGGCTTGCTATCTGAGGAAGAGCAACAAGCAAAAGCAGTCGCAGCCATGGAAGAGGAAGAAGAACAACCTTTCGTTGCCTTAATCAAAAAGCCAAAGCTTACTGAGAATGTACCCTTTGGTGATCTTTTTGGTACTTTTGTGCAAGCTCCTCTTGTTCCGGCGCCTATTTCTCTTGAGAGAGGTAAAGCACCGATGACTCCCACCTATATTATCTCTAATCCTACTCTTAGGATGATGAGACCTGGTCTACTCATCCCCTCTTCTTGTGCTATTATTTCAGCTCCCTCTGCTTCTACTTCTGAGATGGTCGTTGATCCGGTGGTAAGAGCCCGGGACCCCCTAACGAGGGGTCAACGCCACGTGGAGGTCAAAAGGCCAGGTGGTCCGTCGAAGAAGGGTGAGCTGACCGGACTCATGAGAAAAGGGCAAGCCGATCGATCTGCCAGTAAACATCTGATAGTAAAAGGCGCCCTGACAGGGATCGGGGTTCCGACGCTCAATGAAACAATAGCTATGAGCCGAGCGGAGGGCCTAAGAGAAGGTGACATACTGCTAACAGTCCTTACGTAGCATCCGCCCGGAAGTCTCCCCAGCATATCAATGCAAATGACAGGCGGGACGTGATGGGCGTGCCGCCCGGCCGGCGCAGGGGATGAGGGTCGTCCGGACGACGCTTTTCGTCCAGCTGGCCGGACGGACGCCCCAGCCGGTGGTGGGTAAAGAAGGACAGGAACATCTTCTGACAGCCGTCAAGTCCTATGGCTAGGCCATACTCCAAGTCTGACAACGAGGTGTTCTGTTGTCCCATCGAAGACATGGTTGGACTGTAGCGGTATGGCGTCAGGTAAGCTCTCTGACAAACACATACCGGGGTATGGGCTGCAGACACATACGCGCCTCGGTGGGCGTGTAGAGGCTCTTTCACCGCTCTATATAAAGAGCCGCAGACTTCGCCGGAGGTACGCATTCTATGATTTTTGGAGCCGCTGCTTTGTTGCTTGTTGCCTGACTTGAGCGTCGGAGGGTCGTCGTCGGGAACCCCTTCCCGGCCCGACTTCTGTGCAGGTTCGCCGGAGCTTTGTGAGACTAGCCGGAGATCTACATCGGCGACCCGGAGAGCGCCACGTGCCCAGCGTCCATTGATTCAGCGTTCGGACAGGATCAATTTGGCGCCGTCTGTGGGAACGCTCCTGCATCCGAACGGAAACAATGGACGAGGCTGGACGACAACACACGGTGACGCTTTCGATGGAGGAACTCGACACTCTGATTGAGATAAGGGCCGCCAAGCTTGTGGAGCAAAAACAGAAAGTAACAGCCGAGCGGCCGGAGAAGCAAGCAACGTCAGCGTCTGGTGGTCGAGCGGAAACACCACCGGCTACCGTTCTATTCCGTCGGACCCTATTCCGGACGCCTCCTGATGCTGTAGCAGTGAATCGCAATCGGGGATCTTCTTTAGATGAAATATCAATACGGGACAACAGAAAAGGCAAGGCCCTCCGAGCGGACGCTTCTCCCGAGCGGAAGCACCGACTGCCACAGTCCCATTTCCCTCAAAAGCAGATACTTCATCTCCCGAATTCAACTTATAGCAAGCCCCTCCTTCTGGAACCTCAAGAGCGGGAGTTTGATGTCAGGCGATGAATCGACCGCATACAAGGAAGTTGGGTGGATGAGCCACCGAGCGGATGAAGATGGATTGGCACTTAGATCCACCATGAAGCGCAAATTATCTCCAGCCTGTCAGGGGCAGGGCGAGAGGTGCACCAATAGAATATGTGCTGTATATTTTCCGTTTGGTTGTATATTTGAAATGCAGAAGACAAAATGTTATAATGTGTGCAATTGGCATTATCGGCCGAGCGACCTATCTTCATGGTGTATAAGATCCGAGCCAAGCGCTCTTGGCTCGATGAAGAAGGCCTCGAGCCGTTCGGCTGGAGGTATAGTATCCTAGCCAGGGGCTCGATGACGAAGGCTCGTAGAGCAATGGGAGCAGAAGGCTCAAGTAAAAGGATAAAGCAGCAGGCCGCCTCCACCTCTGGTAGGCCGAGCGGCCATGGAGGACCGACCGGGAAGTTTCGCCATCCTCCTGGCCTTGATAAATTTCGACGAGTACATTGTATCCACCTCACTCCACGGGTATTCGGGAGTTGAGAAATTGCGTTAGATCTTATGCTGATCGACAGGTTAGTTTTTCAGATGTAGTTTCTTTCTAGCATAGAATTCATCATAATTTTCCGAACGAAGGCCCCGAGCCGTTCGGCCGGAGGTATAGTATCCGAGCCAAGCGCTCGAGGACGAAGGCCCCCGAGCCGTTCGGCCGGAGGTATAGTATCCGAGCCGAGCGCTCGAGAACGAAGGCCCCGAGCCGTTCGGCCGGAGGTATAGTATCCGAGCCAAGCGCTCGAGGACGAAGGCCCCCGAGCCGTTCGGCCGGAGGTATAGTATCCGAGCCAAGCGCTCGACGAAGAAGACCCCGAGCCGTTCGGCCGGAGGTACGATATCCGAGCTGGGGGAAAGGTGTGCTAAATGTAAATTTATACACATTTCGGTCGCCCGTGTCCTTGTAATGCAGGAAGCAAAATTAATTCAAAGGATTGCCAAGGGTTCCGCCGATCGGCAGTATCGAAGTTAGCCGTAAAGGCCGTCGAGCTCCGACGTTAAATATCGAGAGACGAGACGGCGTCTATAAACATCCGAGCGGAAGACCGTCGAGCTCCGACGTTAAATATCGAGAGACGAGCCGGCGTCTATAAACGTCCGAGCGGAAGACCGTCGAGCTCCAACGTTAAATATCGAGAGACGAGCCGGCGTCTATAAACATTCGAGCGGAAGACCATCGAGCTCCGACATTAAATATCGAGAGACGAGCCGGCGTCTATAAACATCCAAGCGGAAGACCGTCGAGCTCCGACGTTAAATATCGAGAGACGAGCCGGCGTCTATAAACATCCAAGCGGAAGACCGTCGAGCTCCGACGTTAAATATCAAGAGACGAGCCGGCGTCTATAAATGTCCGAGTGGAAGACCGTCGAGCTCCGATGTTAAATATCGAGAGACGAGCCGGCGTCTATAAACGTCCAAGCGGATGTCGATCCAAGTGATACATTCCGGCGGTAAGAGCCGACCGACGACAGAGCCTATGCTTGAAGGCCAACATACAGCCGAGCGGCTCGCTTAGCAAGAATATATGGAAAACCTCTTTGAGGTCACGTTTGCGCGCCGAGCGGCTATGCAGGCGCATGGGGAAAAGACATTTTCTGAAAACAATCCGCTTGAGTCCGTATTAGAGTATGAAGCCGAGCGGAGGGGTTTTAAAGAACACTTGAACGTGACGAAAGAAATTTCTTGCCAAAACAAAAGTTGAAGGAAAGGAAAAGATTATCTATTAAGCACAGGGCTAACCAAAAAAGTTACAGCAGAAATAAGTTTGGCCGAACGACGGGGATACAAAAAAGTTCATAAGAAACACTCCTCATGCGTCGAAATCAAAAAGAGCATCAGGGATGGCGCCCATCACGGTCGTGAGGTCCTCGGGAGGGATGGTCAGCTCGGCGGGCAGGTGGCCTTTGGCCTTTAAGTGATCCACAGCCGCTTTGATCGCCTCTTCAAAGGTGAGGGAGATCTTGTCAGTAAATTTCTCCCCAAAGGCATCCGAGAGGACGAATGCCTTCCTCACCTCGTCGGAGCAAGCCGACTCCCCCTCTTGATACTCTTTGAGCTCGGCGTGGGTAGCGTCGCTGGCAGCTTGGAGATCCTTCAAATCTACATCAAATCTTTGAAGATCGGCCGAACGACTCTCCTTCTCGGTGGCCAGAAGAGCATCCAGATCCTTGATGCGTTGCTCCAGCCCTCTGATCTCCACCTTCATTCGGTCCATGTCATCGATGGTCTGTCGCTTCCGAGTGATCGCCGTCTTGATCTCCTTATCTCATTGTTTGACCATCGCTTCAAGCCGAACGACCTTGCTCGCCAGATCGGAAGCCCGTTTCCATTCGGCTTCCAGTAATTTTTGGCCGTCGACTGTTGGCTGTCCCCCGCGGCCTTGAGTTTTTTCAATTCATCCTCCAGCTCGGCCAACCGATTACTAACGGCAATTTGCTCCACCCAGTTCTACGAGCAAAAGTGAACAGGTTAAAAACTTAATTCAAATACACGAACAAAGAAAAGGAGCATACCCCGGTGGCCTGTTGAAGGTTGCTATCGCCGAGCTGCCCGGGAGTCATCGCTTTTATTTGGCGCCGAGCGTCCTCCCAAGCTTTTGCAAGAGGGCCCGTCAAGGTGATCTGCTGCTCGGGGACCACTGGCCGATCAGCAGCAGCCATGTATTCCTCTAAGGGGAGGCGCAGGACGGTTTTAATTAAGTTCTGGCCGCTCGGCTCGCCCTGAGAAGCATCGGCCTTACCGGATGGCCCACCGGTGGACGAAGAAGGAAGCTCGCCCAAACGCCTGATACGGCGCAGAGTTCTTGAAGGGATGGACGGCAGCACCTCAGAGCTTGCCCTCAGAGAGCCATGTGGGGTCGGGGTACTCTCCAGGGAAACCGTCCCGGACAACACGGGAGCATCTGCGCCCAGCTCGGGCTGTGGCTCATCAAGTGGAATTGAGGCAGATGCAGATTCTGGTCGACGGCGCTTCCGAGTGAGTAGCGGAACATCATCGGCCGAACGACCCTCCACCTCGGCTTGGGTAGAAGGTTCTGTGCCGCCCGCTGCCTCGTCGTGAGAAGTAGTAGCTGCTAAGGCTTCAGGGGCATCCTAGGTCCCCTCGCCTAATTCGCCGGTCGGATCGGCTGGATTAAGGCCCCGCTCGGCGACCTCCTTGTTCTTCACCGCCTCAATCTGAGCGGCTTTCAGTTTGAGCTTCTCGGTCGCCTTAGCACGCCACATGACTTCAGCTGCAGAAACAAAGATTAAATCAATTAGAACAAAAGAAAAAGGAGGGATGAGAATCGCTTACTCATGCTGCAAGGCAGATCGGCTGGGGTGGAAGACAGGCCGAATATATACATTACTCCTGGGAGGAGCAGCTTGTCAATGTGATAGCGCTGACCCACCAACCGCTCGGCCGCATGAAGATAGGCCGCATCACCTCTAAATTTGCCGAGCTCCGGTTGCGCCGGCATCGCCGTCTGCCACTTGGTACGAAAAGTTGGCAGCTCGGGAAAACGCACATAGAAAAAGTGCTCCTTCCAATGTTTGTTGGAGCTCGGCATATTATCAAAAAGGACGAAACCTATCCTAGATTGGAATATAAAGGTACCCCACTCGGCTTGCTTGGGATAAAAAAAGTAGTGAAAAATCTTAGGGTCAAGGGGGATGTTGTTCAGTTTAAAAAGGACTATCACTCCGCTCAACAGTCTAATGGAGTTAGGGACTACCTGGCCGAGCGGAATGCGAAAATAATTGCAAATTTGTAAGAAGAACTTGTGGGGTGGAAAACGTAGCCCGGCCAAAAATTGGTCTCGGAAGAATAGAACGGTGCCGGGCGGTGGTTCATGAGGCCGATCAGCCAGTGTGGCTAACACTATTTGGTGGTCGGTCGGCAGATCATAGGTTCGAGTGAGGCGCAAGGCGTCCTTTTCGTCGAACCGGCTTTCCATGTTCGAATACCAAAGACCCAGAGCACCGCCGGTCGGCTGTGAGGTGTTGGTCATGGTATAAGGCTAGGGATGGACGCGCGATGGAAGGAGGGAGAAATAAAAACAGGGAAAGAATGTGGGATGATGAAAGAAATAGCTAATAGAGAGAAAAAAGGAGAGGCAGCAAGGAAAAGGAATCCTTACGGGCAAAGAAGATGATCGAAGGGGGCTGCAGAGTCGTCGGAGAGCTGAAACGCAAGGTCGCCGGAAAAAAGGAACAGAGGGATGGCTGGAGACGATAAGGTCGAAATGCGGCGATGAGCTGGGGTCGGGAGCTTTATAAGGGCGGCCGCGATCAATTTACACCGTCCGATCCAGGTCGACGATAACGAGGTCATCATCCAACCGTTCATTTCAAACGGCGGATGTCCCATCGGAAGTGACGTCACCGCCATACTCTGACAAACGCACGATTGCCACGTGTCAGCAGGATACTGGCCGCATTTAATGAGGTCCCCTTACCGTGCGTAGCGCACGTGATGGGTAGTAGGGGAGAGCATCGGACATGGATTCCCAAAGAACACAAGGCACGGACAAGATACCGCCGAACGGATGAGTATCCCTAGGCCTGGCCGAGCGGCCTAATGCAGTGATCATTGCTCAGTCAGATCGGCAGTCCAGTCAGTCGGACTTCGCCTCCTTCGACTAGACTCGAGGGGAAGGCAAGTGATCCGGTGGTAAGAGCCCGGGACCCCCTAACGAGGGGTCAACGCCACGTGGAGGTCAAAAGGCCTTCGACCCCCCTGCTCCATGGGAGTGCGAAGAAAGGCTCGTGGATGTCTTGTCGGAGAAACTGCAACTGGAGGGAAATATGCATGTTCTTCTTCTTCTGGTTCTTTTCCCTTCCGGTGCTCAGTAGTTGAAATCGCTGAATTATGAGCTATTGGCAGGGTAGCTCCAGTATGCGCTTGAAGTTGTTGTTGTTGTTGTTGCAAAGCTTTTTGTACATGAGAATTAATGAGGAAATCCAGATCCTCACGGCTAATGGTGAGTAGATTTAATTTTCCAGCCTCTTCCATCTTGTAGTCTCAGATTCAGGTGAAGTTCCCACAGACGGCGCCAAATTTTAATCCTGTCTGAGAAGCTTGATAAGATGGAGAGCCGGGAGAAAAAACCTACCGCTGGTGAAGAAAAATGCCTGTAGAACACCGATCCGAGAAACCCAAAGCGGATCGGGAAGAATAGAGTCACCGAGTGCCCTCCTTGCGCGAAGATCCGATGACGAGAGAGAAATCCCACCGAAGAGAACCCAGATTCAGAACTCCCAAGACTTCTTGCGCACAAGAGACCAGCCAACACTATCGTCAGTGACCTAAGACCGGGGTGGGAATCCCTGGCTAGGCCCTCCGACGCTCAAGTTAGTGATCTCTCACGGTGTGGAAGAAGGAAGAAGAAGAAGAAGATGAACAGTAGCTCAAAAATTAGGATTCTGAATGTGCGCAATGATGTGAACTTACCTAGCCAATGGAGAGGATTCCCCTTTTTATACCACTTCATATAACCTCCGTAGTCATGAAGTGGACCCCGGTTTGTTAGAATTTGTTATGAGATGACGTAAGTTGCGTACTTGTAATAAATGACTTTTAAGGAATCTTTTCTGTACCCCAGATGTACCTTCTTTATCGTCTAGTACCTGCAAAATAGTCTGAAAACACATTTCCCGCCAAAATATATAACACCTGTTATACAATCGTATACTGCAAATATCTTCATTAACTATTTTATTTAAAATATTTACTTCTATCCTGTTTCACAGGTCCTTTAAAGTGTTTCTTGCATTAGTCGGAGCTGGGCTTAACTAGGCTTGATCAAGTATTATTACCTCTCATGAGGCTCCTGGGGCAGTGCTCGTCCGGGCTCCTTTATGTTTATTATTCTAGCCAGCACTGGGCTATATTTTATCAAGTATCTTTTCAGGGTATTAGTCAACCCGGTCGATATTGGCTTTCCTTCTTAAAGGCATGTCTCGGTCGATATTGGTCTATTCACTCAGAAGTATATCTCGGCCGATATTGGCCTTCCTTCCTGAAGGTATGTCTCACTCAATATTGGCCTACCTCTTTTGAGGTATATACTGATCGATATGGGTCTGCCTCCTTGGAGGTATATCCCGGCTGATATTGGTCTTCCTTCTTAAAGGCATGTTTCACTCGATATTGGCCTACATCCTTTGAGGTATATTTCGGCCGATATTAGCCTACCTCCTTTGAGGTATTTGCTGATCAATATGGGTCTGCCTCTTTGGAGACATATCCCGGTCGATATTGACCTTCCTCCTTAAAGGCATGTCTAGGTAGATACTAGTCTACTCACTCGGAAGTATATCTCGGTCAATATTGGCCTTCCTTCCTGAAGGTATGTCTCACTCAATATTGGCCTACCTCTTTTGAGGTATATGCTGATCGATATGGGTCTGCCTCCTTGGAGGCATATCCCAGTCGATATTGGCTTTCCTTCTTAAAGGCATGTCTAGGTAGATACCAGTCTATTCACTCGGAAGTATATCCCAGCCGATATTGGCCTACCTCCTTTGAGGTATGTCTAGGTAGATACTAGTCTACTCACTCGGAAGTATATCCCGGCCGACATTGGCCTTCCTTTTTAAAGGCATGTTTCGCTCGATATTGGCCTACCTCCTTTGAGGTATATTTCGACCGATATTAGCCTACCTCCTTTGAGGTATTTGCTTATTAATATGGGTTTGTCTCTTTGGAGGCATATCTCGGTCGATATTGGCATTCCTCCTTAAAGGCATGTCTAGGTAGATACTAGTCTACTCACTCGGAAGTATATCTCGGCCGATATTGGCCTTCCTTCCTGAAGGTATGTCTCACTCAATATTGGCCTACCTCTTTTGAGGTATATGCTGATCGATATGGGTCTGCCTCCTTGGAGGCATATCCCAGTCGATATTGGTTTTCCTTCTTAAAGGCATGTCTAGGTAGATACCAGTCTATTCACTCGGAAGTATATCCCGACTGATATTGGCCTACCTCCTTTGAGGTATTTCCCGACCGATATTGATCTATCTTCTCCGTTTGGTTATCTTCTTTCCCTTCCTTATTGGGGATCCACAAAACCTAACCCATATCATTCCAGTTTTGAGATTCTGGTTAAGTATGGCTTAAAAGGTTAGATGGTACTATCCATATCACCAAGGTGCACTTTCCTTTTCGGAAACCAAAACTTAAGAACTCCAAAGTTAAGCGTGCTTGGTTTGGAGAAATCTGAGGATGGGTGACCTCCTGGGAAGTTTTCCAGGGTGCATGCAAGTGAGGACAAAGCACGTTGAAAGGACCTACGGTGGTTTGTGGAGCTAGTCGTCAACCCGATGGGCAATTCTGGTGGTATTCCTGGCTCGATCTGGGTGAGGCTCGCCCGGGCCAGGGTGTTTACAGATGGTATCAAAGCAACCTTGCGACCGTGAGTGCGCCTGTGGCAGGAACACCCAGGGCACCACCTAGCGAGTAGGGGTGTAATCGAGCCGAGCCGAACCGAACTCGAGCCGAGCTCGAGCTTTATTTAACGAATTTATTCATGGCTCACGAGTTTATTCGAACTTTTATCGAGCCTAAACGAGCTTAATAAATATAAATTATAAATTTAAATATTCATTAAAACTAAATTATATATTTTAAAAAATTATAATATTCTGGTTAAAATATATAATTTTATTCTAATAAATAAATTTAATATATTTATTTATATTTTTCATAAGTAGAGTGTAAAATCTATAAATTCAATATCAAAACTATTATTTTTTTATTTAAAAATTAATTCATGAGCTTAACGAACATGTTCACGAGCTAACGAGCCGAATATTGTGAAACTTGAGCTTGATTTGTTTATCTTAACGAGCCTAATTAAACAAGCTCAAACGAGCTTTTATCGAATCGAGCTTCGAATAGCTCACGAGCGGCGTGGCTCATTTACACCCCTACTAGCGAGGGAGATTCTGGGATTTGTCTATGGTGTGATTCGTGGTTACACAATGAGGACGTTGTGTCTTTAAGTGGGGGTGATTGTAATATCCCGGTTCTGAGATTCTGGTTAAGTATGGCTTAAAAGGTTAGATGGTACTATCCATATCACCAAGGTGCACTTTCCTTTTCGGAAACCAAAACTTAAGAACTCCAAAGTTAAGCGTTCTTGGTTTGGAGAAATTTGAGGATGGGTGACCTCCTGGGAAGTTTTCCAGGGTGCATGCAAGTGAGGACAAAGCACGTTGAAAGGACCTACGGTGGTCTGTGGAGCTAGTCGTCAACCCGATGGGCAATTCTGGTGGTATTCCTGGCTCGATTTGGGTGAGGCTCACCCGGGCCGGGGCGTTACAAGCACTGATGGCAAGCTATGAAGGGCAAAGTACATCAAAAGCCAGCATCGATGAAGGGGGAGCGACTTCAGATGAAAGCAGCGAAGCAGGGAGAGAGTCAGACTTCAAGTCTGATATGGTAAGTGAGGTATACCTCTTACCTCCTGATCAGCTTTATTATGGTATTAAGTCTATGGCAAAATCCATGTACAAATTAAAAAGTAAAAAAATAAATTAAAAAATAATAGAAATAATTTTTTTTTTTGCAAAATCATGTCTGTTAGAAGATCTTGATAAAGTAAGACTTGAAAATGATAAATTAAAAGAAGAAATAGAAAACTTGAAAAATTCTATTTGTTCAAATATTTCTGCTTTTAGAAATTATAGAGAATTAAACTGGTACTATAAGTTTCACAAAAGTCAGATCAGAAAAATATCAAAAGCTTATATACCTAGAAAATATCTGATTAACCCTGTAGGAAGGAACTTCTATTGGGTTCCAAAAACTTGTTTAATTTAAATATAAACTTAGCACTTTCAGTGAGAAAATTAAACATTTAATTTCTTTATGAAGTTTTGTCTAGAAAGTGGTTGTTGCTCCAATAACCAAGAAGACCTAGTGCCTCACCACTACCTGGAAGCCAAGTATTGAAATAAAAAGTTCAATTGACTAACTGAAAAGACATTGAATTAAAATTATTTAATGCTTTAAAGGGTTATTCAATTTGTTTTAGAAAATATTTTCGACAATATCTCTGTTAGCAAAAACTTAGGAAATTTTTGCAACTCTTAACACTTATTAAAGTTTCTTTTAAAAATTACACTTAGAAAATTTTAATATTATTTCTGTTAAAATAATTTTTTAAGTTATTTATTCCATTGTACAAAAATTTTATTTTTACCTTAGAAATTTTCTTACTTAGAAATTTTTCCATAGCAAATATTTTTTTACCTTAGACTTGTTAAGGAACCCTATTTTTTATATGATCAAAGGGGGAGAAGAATGTTAAGTCTAGGGGGAGGTGTATTCAAAATTTTTCATTGAAAAATCTTATTTACACTTTTTGGCAAATTCATCTGTTTTTTCATTATTTTTGTTTTACCCTAGCTTAACTTGGGTTGCCCACATCAAAAAGGGGGAGATTGTTGGAACTCCAAGGTGTTTTGATATGATCAAACAAGTTAAGTTAGGTCCTGTTTAGTTTAAGTCTTGTGTTTAAGTGTGCAAGAGCTTAGGAGCACAGGAAGTCGAGTGGAAGACGCGGCTAGCGAGAAGTATGACACGGGGAGAGAGCCGACGGGCTCGGTGCATCCGAGGGACGAGGTACTGCGAAAAAGTACATCGGTGGACGAGAAGAACATACGCGACATTTGAGGGGCGAGAAACTGGGGAGGAAGGCTGCTTGAGGAGAAGGACGGAACTTGGGTTCGAGTGAGCCCTATTCCGGATGGCCAAGATCACCCAAGCTAGCGGAACTGGAGCGGAAGACCCGGACCGAGACGAGCTGAACCGGAGTAGAGGGACCGGACTGTAAAAAGTCAACAAAGTTGACTTATGTGGTCTGGGCGCTCGGGACCTTATTTGAATCTGGGCGCCTAGAACCCAAACTTTATCAGCGATGATGTGGGTGTTGACCGACGTGTTGGGGATAGAATTCTATCCCCCTAGGCGCTCGGAACCCTTCCAAGCGCCCCGAACACTGCTATAAATATAGCACTGATTTCAATAGTTAGATCAAGAACTTGTAATCCATTTCTCTTTGTTATACTTTTCTGTGTGTGTTATTAACGCTGTAAGAGGCTACTCCGCCCGAAGGAGATCTTCAGATAGTGCGCTACATTCTCCTTGGATTAGCAATCCTCTGATTGCAAACCAAGTAACTCCTTTGTGTCTATTCCTTTGTTAGTCTCTTTCTTAATTACAAGTGTTCTTTATTTAGTTGAAAATCCGAGAAAGGTTTGATTTATTTTGTAGGGTAATTCATGTTGGAACCCCAAGGTTGTTTTGGTGTGATCAACAAGTTAAGTTAGGTCATGTATGTTTCTAACCTTGTGTCTAAGTGTGCAGGAGCTTAGGAGCACAGGTAGTCGAGCGGAAGACGCAGCTAGCGAGAAGGACGACAGTCCGAGGGACGAGGTGCTGCGGAAGAGTACACCGGTGGATGAGAAGGAAGCATGTGGTGGTTCCGAGGGACGAAAGCCGGAGCGGAAGATTGCTCGGGGAGCAAGAGACGCAGCTAGCGAGAAGGACGGCACGCGGTGCGTCCGAGGGACGAAGACTGTGGATGAGTACGCCGGCGGACGAGAAGGGAACACGCGACGATTCCGAGACCCGAGAAGCCGGAGGGAAGCCCGCTCGAGAATACCGGAAGTTGGGTTCGGGTGAGCCCTTTTCCGGATGGCAGAGATCACCCAAGCGAGCGGATCCGGAGGAGAAGAACCGGACCGAGGCGGGACTGAACTAGAGAAGAAGTCCCCGACGAAAAAGTCAACAACTGTTGACTTTGGGCTCCGGGGCGCCCGGAGCAGTCCAGGGCGCCCGGAGCCCTCCGGGGCGCCCGGAACCCTCCGGGGCGCCCGGAACCCTCCGAGGCGCCCGAAACCCTCCGGGGCGCCCTGAGTAGCAAAATTGACCAGATCGAGTTTTGACTCGATCTAAACATTGGGGGATAAGTTTTATCCCCCCCCCCCAGGACGCCCGGAACCCTTCCAGGCGCCCTGACCAAGGCTATAAATATAGCCTTGGTCCAGAAGCTTGGAATCAACTCAGTAATTAGCATTCCAAACACTTGTGCGCTCACTGTTCTAGTTTAGCTTCTGTTTTTGTGCTTTCACCGGTGTAAGAGGCTTCTTCGCCCGAAGGAGTTTTTAGTGCGATTACTTTCCTTGGATTAACAACCTCCCCGGTTGTAACCAAGTCAAGTTTTGAGCCTCTTCTTTCTGCTTTTTATTTACTGCTAATTTACTTTATGCAAGTGTTCTGTTGAAAGTTCGAGAAGGGTCTTTTCTGTTTATTTTTTTTAGGCTATTCAACCCCCCTTCTAGCCGGCCCAACGATCCTACAAGTGGTATTAGAGCCAAGGCGCTTCAGGAGGAATAACCGCCAAACGAAGCAACGAGATGGTCGGACCAAGCATTCACCCGCCGAAATTCGAAGGGGATTTTGCCACTTGGAAAAAACATATGCAGGTATTTCTTACAACAGATATTGAATTATTTTTAACAATGAAACTTGGCTTTCAAGCTCCAGAGGACAAGGAAATAGATAAATGGACAAAAAAGGAGCAGGCCGACTTCGTGGCGAACGGCAAAGCAGAGTACTATCTGCTAAGCGTTCTTTCGCCTCAAGAAGTCAACAGGATCGGTAAATACAACTCTGTAAGGGAACTTTGGGAGAAGTTCCTCGAGCTGCACGAAGGAACGTCCGAAGCCAAGCTCGCCAGAAGAGATCTGCTTCGCAATCAGCTCACCAGCCTACAACTTGGGGAAGACGAGTCAGTCGCGCATCTGCACTCGAGAATAAAAGAAATTATCATCGGACTTTCGAATCTCAGAGAAAAGGTAAGTAACCGAGATTCGCTCAGGTACGCTTTAAATTCCTTTCCTAGAAATACCAAATGGGCATCATTAGTAGATGCATTTTACATTTCTAAAGATTTAGAAAAGATTTTATTAGAAGAATTCTTTTCAACATTTGAAGTGCATGAGTCAAGATGTGCAGGAATGAAGGAGCCTAAAAACAACGTCGCCCTCAAAGCCTCGAGAGACGAACCCGAATCGGAATCCTCTCTCGACGACGAGGAAATGGTAATGATGGTAAGAAGATTCAAGAAACTTTGTAAATCCAGATCTACTAACCATCCACAGGGAAAGAGGAAAAGAACGATCCGCTGCTACCACTGCGACGAAGAAGGGCACATCAAGGACAACTGCCCCAAGCTGAAGAACAAGGACAAGGAGAAGGGTAAGAAGCCTATCCAAAAGCGAAAGGCCCTAAAGGCGACGTGGGACGATACATCGTCCGAATCGGAAGTCGAAGCTTTCTCCGGACTCGCACTGATGGCGAGTCATCAAGACGACGATTGCGATTCAAGTTCTTCCGAAATGAGCATCGAGAGCATAGATGAAGGGGGAGACACGTCGTAAGAAAGCAGCAGCTCAGGGGGAGAAACGGACAACGAGATCAACAAGGTAAGTCAGGTACGATCTCTTCCTCCCGATAAAATGTTTAAGTTCATTAAACTTTTAACAAAAGATTGCTACAAATTAGAAAGTGAAAATAAAAATTTAAAAGTAATTCTAGCTAAGTCTTGTCCCTTAGAAGAATTAGATAAATTAAAACTAGTAAATGAAAAATTGAAACTTGAAAACGATGATTTGAAAATTCAAGTAGATAACTTGAGAAACCATGCATGTTCATCTAAAACCAATGTTAGAAGATTTAATAATTTAAATTGGTACTTTAAATATCACCCTGGACAAATTAGGAACATTTCAAGAAAATATGTTCCTAAAAACTTTTTAGTTAATCCAGTAGGTTGGAACCTATATTGGGTTCCTAAATCATGCTTTAACTAAATTTTAAAATTAAAATTAGCATTTTAAGTGAGAAAATTAAACAAAGAATTTCTTTATGAGGCTTTGTCAAGGAAGTGGTTGTTGCTCCAATAACCAAGAAGGCCTAGTGCCTCGCCACGACCTGGAAGCCAAAATATTGAAATAAATGTTTAATTAATTTACTAATAAAGCATTAATACAAGAATTAATTAGTGCTTTAAAAAGGGTTATTCAAAACATTTTATTTCAATTTAGAAATTTACTTACTTAGAAATTTTTAATTGACTTAGTCATTTGTTTTTAAAAAAATTATGCTTAAAAATTCTCAAAAATCATTCTTTCTTAAGTTAAAAGATTTTCTGAAATTAGAAATTTATGCTCAAATTACTTAGAAATTTTTTTCCTAAGTCAGAAACTTAGAAATTTTTTTTTAAGTTAGAAATATTTCTCAAAATAATTCTTGCAAAAACTTAAAATTATTTTTATGAATTTATTTTAAATATTTTTTCAAATTTACTAAATCTTTAACCCTTAGATTGTTTTTCTTGGAACCCCATTTTTTGTGATCAAAGGGGGAGAAGGGAAAGTATAAGTCTAGGGGGAGGTAGATAGATTTAATTTTTTCTATCTTTTTGTACTTAAATTGCAAATTAAGTTAATTTACTTAATTTTATTTAATGTCTATTTTAACCCTAACTTAACTTGGGTTGATCACACCAAAAAGGGGGAGATTGTTGGAACCCCAAGGTTGTTTTGGTGTGATCAACAAGTTAAGTTAGGTCCTGTGTGTTTCTAACCTTGTGTCTAAGTGTGCAGGAGCTTAGGAGCACAGGTAGTCGAGCGGAAGACGCAGCTAGCGAGAAGGACGGCAGTCCGAGGGACGAGGTGCTGCGGAAGAGTACACCGGCGAACGAGAAGGAAGCATGCGGTGGTTCCGAGGGACGAAAGCCGGAGCGGAAGATTGCTCGGGGAGCAAGAGACGCAGCTAGCGAGAAGGACGGCACGCGGTGCGTCCGAGGGACGAAGACTGCGGAGAAGTATGCCGACGGACGAGAAGGGAACAAGCGACGATTCCGAGGGACGAGAAGCCGGAGGGAAGCCCACTCGAGAAGACCGGAAGTTGGGTTCGGGTGAGCCCTTTTCCGGATGGCAGAGATCACCCAAGTGAGCGGGTCAGGAGGAGAAGAACCGGACCGAGGCGGGACTGAACTAGAGAAGAAGTCCCGGATGAAAAAGTCAACAACTGTTGACTTTGGGCTCCGGGGCGCCCGGAGCAGTCCAGGGCGCCCGGAGCCCTCCGGGGCGCCCGGAACCCTCCGGGGCACCCTGAGCAGCAAAATTGACCAGATCGAGTTTTGACTCGATCTGAACGTTGGGGGATAAGTTTTATCCCCCCCCCAGGGCGCCCGGAACCCTTCCAGGCGCCCTGACCAAGGCTATAAATATAGCCTTGGTCCAGAAGCTTTGAATCAACTCAGAAATTTACATTCCAAACACTTGTGCGCTTCTGTTCTAGTTTAGCTTCTGTCTTTTGTGCTTTCACTGCTGTAAGAGGCTTCTCCGCCTGAAGGAGATATTTTAGTGCACGTTCATTCCTTGGATTAACAACCTCCTTGGTTGTAACCAAGTCAAGTTGTGAGCCTCTTCTTTCTGCTTTTTATTTACTGCTAATTTACTTTATGCAAGTGTTCTGTTGAAAGTTCGAGAAGGGTCTTTTCTGTTTATTTTTTTTAGGTTATTCAACCCCCCTTCTAGCCGGCCCAACGATCCTACAATTCACCCCTCCCCTCTTGCCGGCCTCCAAAGGGACCAACAAACATGATGTTGACTTTCTTGGTTTGGGAACCCAGACCCAATCCGGGAGCTCGGACCCAGTCCGAGCGCTCAGACTCACTGAACTCCGGGCGCCCGAACCCAGCCTAAGTGCTCGGACTCACCGAACTCCGGGCGCCCGGACCAGGATGTTTATCCAGAACACATCAAACGTGATCCGATGCGACAAGGATAAAGTTGTATCCCCTCCAGGTGCTTGAAACCCTTCCAGGCGCCTCGAACAGGGCTATAAATATAGCCCTAGTCCCAGAAGGTAAATACAATGGAAAAAGAGAGAAACAATACTTGTAATGATCGACTTGTCTATTTAGATCCGTAATTGTGAGCTTTGATTACTGTAAGAGACTTCTCTGCCCGAAGGAGATAATATTAAGCTTTTCATCATCCTTGGATTAACAACCTCTCCGGTTGTAATCAAGTAAATAGTTGTCTCTTCTTTTCTCTATGTAGTTTTTATTTATTTTATACTAGTGTTAATATTGGTAAAGCCATAAGTCGAGAAAGGACATTTTGTTTTCTTATTGTGCAGTCTATTCACCCCCTCTTGCCGATCGCCAAGGGACCAACAAGTGATATTAGAGCGAGGTTGCTTCAGGAGGACTAACTGCCGAACGAAGCACACGAGATGGTCGGACCAAGCATCTACCCACCAAAATTCGAGGGGGAATTCATGAGTTGGAAGAAAAGGATAGAGGTATTTTTTTTAAGTCAGATTTTGATTTACTCTTGATAATGGAATTTCATTTTCCAGCACCCGAAGGCAAAGAAAAATACGAATGTACCAAGAAGGAGCAAGCTGACTTTGTGGTAAACGGCAAAGCAGAGTTCCATCTGCTAAGTATCTTACAGCCACAGGAAGTCAACCGGATTGGAGCCTACGAGTCTGCCAAGGAGATCTGGGAGAAATTCTTAGAACTACACGAAGGAACCTTGGAGGCGAAACTCACGATACGGGATTTGCTCATAAACCAGATCAGTAATATCAAACTATAAAAAGGTGAAACAGTTGCACACCTTCACTTAAGGATCAAGTGAGCTCATCACTGGACTTATGAATCTCGAAGAAAAGTTAAGCGACCAAGATTCACTAAGGTACGCGCTTAATGCATTCCCTAAAAATACTGAATGGGCATCATTAGTAGATGCCTATTATATATCTAAGGAGCTAGAAACTAGTATTTTAGAATAATTATTTTCAAC
Source organism: Zingiber officinale (assembly GCF_018446385.1). Lineage (NCBI taxonomy): Eukaryota > Viridiplantae > Streptophyta > Magnoliopsida > Zingiberales > Zingiberaceae > Zingiber > Zingiber officinale. The sequence goes on from NC_055992.1 coordinate 141,615,856, forward strand.
TTCGAAGTCCATGAAACAAGATGTGTAGATCTGAAGAAGGAGCCAAAGCACAATATTGCCTTAAAGGTAAAGATGGACGAAAAAGATTCAGAATCTTCTCTCGATGACCACGAAATGGTATTAATGATATGTAGATTTAAAAAATTATTTAAATCTAACAAATTTAATAAAGTGCAGGGTACAAGAAGAAAAAGAAAAGTAAGACACTACCACTGCAATGAAGAAAGGTATCTCAAATATAACTATCCAAAATTGAAGGACAAGGACAAGGAAAAGAACAAGAAGCTAGTCCGACCCAAGTATAATCTAAAGGTGACGTGGGACGACACGTCATCTGAATCGAAGATAGAAGCCCTCACCGGACTTGCACTAGCAGCAAGTCACTAAGAAGACAAAGATGAAGCGAGCTTGTCCGAAATGAGCATTGAGAGCATCGATGAAGGGGAGCGACATCGTAAGAAAGCGGTACTTCAGGGGGAGCTTCAGATTACGAAATCGACAAGATAGTCAGGTATGATGTCTACCTCCAGATAAAATATTTGAATTTATAAAACTATTATTCAAAAATTACTGTAAATTAGAGAAAGAAAATAAGAATTTAAAATCAACCTTAGCTAGTTCTTATCGATTAGAAGATTTCGACAAAGTAAAATTAGAAAATGAAAAATTGAAAAAGGAAATAGAAAACTTGAAAAGTCATACATGCTCAAAGTTTATTCTTTATAATTTTAAAAATTATTCAGGACTTAACTGGTATCTTAAAAATTATAAGGGTTAAATTAGAAAATTATTTAGAAAATATATTCATCGAAAATTTTTAATTAACCTAGTAGGAAGGAACCTATATTGGGTGCTAAAACATACTTAAGTTGATTTTTTTTTTCACTTAGGGCTTTCAGAGAGCAAATTAAATATCCTATTTTTTTAAAAGGCTTTATCTAAAAAGTGGTTGTTGTTCCAATATCCAAGAAGTCCTAGTGTCTTACCAAAGCCTGAAAGCTGATTATTAAAATAAGTATTTAATTGACTAACTGTTAAGTATTTAGTAGTTATAAAAATACTTTAAATTGTTTGTCAAAATTTATGTTCATTAAAAATTTAATTAAGAAAAATCATATTTGTTAGAGTTAGTTTAGTAAATTTATTTTTCTGTGAAATGTTATCTAAACAATTTTTTGAAAATCTCCCGTTAGAAAACTTTTTCAAAATGCAAATTTCTTGAAATTTTACTTGAACTTCCAATTTTACTTAAGAGTTTTTGAAACTAAACCTTTCATAACTTTTTGATTTCCCTTAGACTTTAAATTTAAAATTTTCAAAATCATTTTAAAGTACCATATTTAATGCAATCAAAGGGGGAGAAGGGAAGATTAAGTTTAGGGGGAGGGTAATTTAATTTTTTACAAATTATTAAGTTAGAAATTTATTACCTTCTTATTTCTTCATGGTTGTTTACCCTAACTTAACTTAGGTTGCTCACATTAAAAAAGAAAAGGTTGTTAGTACCCCAAAGTAGTTTTGATGTGATCAACCAAGTCAGGTTAGGTCCTGTTGGTTTCTAACCCCTGTGTCTAAGTCTACAGGAACTTAGAAGCACGGGAAGTCGAGCAAAAAATACAACTAGCGAGAAGGACGACACGGGAGAGAGTCGACGGGCTCGGTGCGCCTAAGGGGCGAGGTGCTACGGAAGAGTATGCGGGCTGATGAGAAGGAGGCGTGTGGTGTTTCTAAGAAACGAGAAGTCGAAGCAGAAGATTGCTCGAAGGTCGAAAGTTGGATTTGGGTGAGCCCTATTATGGATGGTCAAGATCACCCAAGTGAGCAGAGCCGGAGCAAAAGATCCGGACCAAGGCAAGTGAAACCAGAGTGGAAGATCGGGACTGAAAGTCAACAAGATGTTGATTTTCTTGGTATGGGCGCTCGGACTCGCCGAACTCCGAGCTCCAGGAACCCTTCTAGGCGCCCGGACCAGGATGTTTATCCAAAATGCGTCAAACATGATCCGTTACGATGGGGATAAAGTTTTATCCCCCTCCAGGCGCCTGGAATCCTTCCAGGTGCCCCGACCACGGCTATTTATAAATACATCTCTGGTCCCAGAAGTTAAGTACAACGGAAAAAGAGAGAAACAACACTTATAATCATCGACTTGTCTATTTAGCTTCATGATTGTGAGTTTTGATTGTTGTAAGAGACTTCTCCGCCCGAAGGAGACAATATTGAGCTTTTCATCATCTTTGGATTAACAACCTCCCCGGTTGTAACCAAGTAAATAGTTGTGCCTCTTCTTTTCTCTATTTAGTTTTTATTTATTTTATACAAGTGTTAATATTGGTAAAGTTATAAGTCGAGAAAGGACTTTTTGTTTTCTTATCGTGCAGGATATTCACCCCCCCCCCCCCCTCTAGCTGGTCGCCAAGAGACTAACACGTTGCACATGTTGGCAGCTAGAAATTGATTGGGTGTAAGGCCAATCATTGGGAGTCCTAGAACATGAAGTATAAAGGAGTCAGGTGGATTCAAACATGCAACACTTCTCACAACAACACTCACACGATTCTTCTCCTACTTTCTCCAGTATTGTTCATCGGACCTTGAGCTTGGAAGATAAGTATTGTTACAATTTTCAACTGGTTTAGAGGCATCTTCAAGTTACAAGAGATCAAACATAAGAGGTTTTCATTTGTTTTTGTATCTACTTCTTGTTTGTATTGTACTCTTGTGTGATCTTGTACGAGATTTCTCCATCTCTGGATAGTTTTCAAGAATTAGTGTCTTTGATAGTGGAGAGTGTGTTCAGCGTGGATTCTTAGATTAGTCACCTCATCTTAAGGTAGATACCAAGTAAATCTTTATATTAGTATTGGTAAAGTTTTCGCTTCAAATTTCCATTACAAATCATCTTCGACAAAGAGAGACAAGCTATTCATCCTCCCCCCATCCCTTTCTAGCTCCGGATGTCCCAACACCTTGTGATCACTAACCCTTTTGACTGATAATGCCCTACATATAAGACGTCACAACAATGAAACAAACTCATTGGTTTAGCCCGCATTGGATATGTCATTCAATAAGTAGAGATGAATACATAAACTTCTTAAAAAGTAGAAAACTCTAACACTTCATCTTTAATTATCATGGTAAAAGTAATGTGGCATCCAAGTGTCCCCATAGAGTCTCAACATTAGAACAAGAGCCCAATAGGAAGTAGCATGCTTTCCGATCCCAAGTAATGACGAAGAAATTGACTCTCTCGTTGAACACCGTGAAGATTAGGAAATTGAAGAACAAACCATAGGACTCAACATAAAGTATTGCATCCTTTCCACACCCACATCTAATGAAAAATAAAAATGATTAGCATTGTAAGGTTGTAAATAAATTATCATATTGAAAATACATTGAAAAGATTATGAGTTTATATGAGAAAGATATATCCATTGATATGAAATATTTTGAGTAGAACCTAAAAAAAAACCACGAGAGCTTAAGTATAATATTATACTATTATGAAGATATCTATCAGAAGGTCTAATCGAGTCATGTGAGTAAATATTGACCTCGAACAAAGAAAGTGGGAGCTTCTATGTTCGAATCAAGAGGACTTGACACCAGGCAAGAAGTCCTAATGGACAACCAAGTAGAGAAGCCTTAGTTGCGACTATGCAAAGAAGTCCTAGTAGGTCGAGTGAACCAAGGGGTAAAAAGTCCTGGTCGGTCGAGGATTGGATATCAAACGGATAAGATTTCTGCTTGAGAGGGGTCTGTGGTCTTTCGTTTGAGGGGAGGGGGATTATTGGGGTTACAAAGTTACAAGCAAGTCCCACATTGAAAACACATGGAAAAGATCATGGGTTTATAAGGGAACATATTTCTATTGGTACGAGACCTTTTGGGTAGAGCTAAAAAAAATAAAATCATGAGGACTTAACCCCAAAGTAAATAATATCATAACATTATAGAGATATTCAAATTCCTTCAATCCTAACAAAAACAACTAACATCTTCCACACATGCAAAATGTGAAAGTAAGTATTGTAAAATAGTGGAAGCTGCACGAACATATTATTGACATAGGTCATTTCTAGGATTGAAGTCATACTTGAACCACACTAACTACAGAAAAAGTTAGGTTTACCGATGAAACAAAATGGCCGGTGATCCTAGTATTTTACTGGTAATATGGATTATCGTTCAAAAATATTTTGTTGAAGCTTGGTTAGTAATCCATGGTCGTTAAATAAGGGTACCAGAACATTATGTTGGTCGGTATTTTTTTAAACAATTACCAGCCAAACAAATGGTCGATAGATATTTTTAAAAATAAAGACCAAATATATATTTGGCTGATTTTTGAGTCCAAATAAATGGTCGGTATTTTTTTAAAAAAAATACTAGCCAAAAATATATTTAGCCGTATTTTTTGCCCAAACAAATGGTCAGTAAAATTTTTTAATAGTACATCCAAATATACATTAAGCTGGTAAAATTTTAAAAATAAATGGATGGTAAATTTTTAAAAATACCATCCAAATACATATTTAGCAGACAACTTTTTGAAATAAATGATCAATAATTTTTTTAAAAAATAACTACCAAATATATATAGTCGGTAATATATTAAAAAAATTATCAATCTATATTTGTCGTCATTTTCAATTCAGTTACCAGCAAAAATACATTTAGCTATTAATTTTTTTAAAAAAATATTGAATTATTTTTATCAATTTATGAATTGTTTCTACAAAATAATAATTGATAAATTTCAAAACACTAATTAAATAACCGATAAAAAGATAAATTTTATCATGCTAGTAAATTATCTAAAAATGATAAAAGAAAGTAAATATCAAATTAACTGATAAAACTGTGCTATAATAAAATATCTAACTAAAACAAGAAATATTTAGATAATCTTCTCCTTTTGGGTAGGAGTCGACTCAAATTGTTTGAGTAATCCACTAGCTAGTTGCCACATGAGAAGCTGTTGTAATTTTTTTTTGTCTTGACTTGTTGGATCTTCAATTTAGATATTTATGCATCTTGTGTAACAATTGGCTCTCACATAACGTTCATCTCTGCTTGTGAACTAGTGATGTCTTTTTTTCTCTTTTACTTGTATGATAAAAGAAGACAATTAATTAAGGATATATACTCTCTGATAGATTAAGATTGTGTTGCTTTTATAATGATTAAGGATATCATTCAATTAAGAAGACTTTTCTTTAAAAATATGTTCCTAAAAAAAACTCATCTATAACATTACCTTGTTTTATTAATGTAGGAATTATTTGGATAAATAGAATATGATTTTTTGATATTATGATATATCCTTTCAGATGGAAATTAATGATAACGAGGTTGAGGGTGCTATTCTAACTACTCCAACTGTGGGAAGTGAAGTTCATGCAGCGACTGAATCACATTCACAAAATGAGAGTGTTCCAATTGAGGCAAATGAAGCAACTCTAAATAACACTTTAGATGTTGAAATTTCGGGTACAAATGGTGAAAAGAAAAGAAAATTTTGATCTATTGCATGGGGAATTAGTGAAAAAATTAATTGAAGGAAAATGGAAAGCGGTCTGCAATGATTGTAAGAAGACCTTAGGTGGTGAAACTAAGAATGGTACCAAGCATTTACTTGACCACATGAAAACATGCTTGCACAAAAAACAGAAGACCATACAACAATCTCTATTGCAACCAACAAAATCCAATGATGGGACAACGCAGCTTGGGACATACCATTTCAACCAAGATCAAGCAAGGGCAGAGCTTGCAAATATGATTATATTGCATGAGTACTCGTTATCTATGGTTGATCATGTTGGCTTTAGAAGATACTCTTATGCATTGCAACCAATATTTAAAGTTGTTTCCTGGAACACAATCAAGACAGACATCATGAAGATAGTTGAGTATGAAAGAAATAATACAATGAAATTATTAGACTTAAATGCTAGTCGGATTGCGCTGACAACTGATATGTGGACAACAAGTAATCAAAAAAGAGGATTCATGGCCATCACTTCACACTTCATCGATGTTTCATGGAAATTACAAAGTCAGCTTGTCAGGTAAATTTTTTTCTCTTTAACTTTATACTTGCATTTACCATTAATAGTATTACTATTATCATTACAATGTATTATATTTCTTTTTCTACTAGGTTTATATATGTGTCGTGTCCACATACTGCTGAGGTCCTCGCAAATGCACTTGTTGATTGCCTCTTGGATTGGAACTTGGATCGTAAGTTATCTATTTTAACCGTTGATAATTGCACAACTAATGATGCTATGATTGAGCTTATTCTGGACAAGCTTCCTCCTAGTTCACTTATCTTAGAAGGAAAATTATTTCACATGCGGTGTTGTGCTCATATTTTGAATTTGGTTGTGAGGGATGGACTAGAATTAATCAGTGATAGCATTAAAACAATTCGTTATAGTGTTGCATTTTGGACAGTAACACCAAAAAGAGATGAAAAATTTATTGAAACAGCTCGACAATGGAAGGTTCCAAGCACAAAGAAACTAGAACTTGATTGTAAAACACGATGGAACTCTACATATTTAATGCTTAACACTGCATTGGAATATGAAGCTGTGTTTGCTCGCTTGAAACAACGTGAGACTTTATATAAAAGAGTTCCCACACAAGAAGATTAGTCAAAAGTGAGAGATATTTCTTCCAAATTGGAGATGTTTTTTGATGCCACAGAGTTGTTTTCGGGGACCAAGTATCCCACTATAAATCTTTTCTTCTCAACTATTTGCGATATTAAGTTGGCAATTGGTGATTGGCTTCTCTCGGATGATAATTTGGTGAAAACAATGGCAACAAATATGAAAGTAAAATTTGAAAAGTATTGGGACATAATGAATTGTTTATTGGCAATTGGGAGTATTTTAGATCCGAGGTACAAGATGAAGACAGTTCAATTCTATTATCCTCTTGTTTATGGTGATATGTCTTCGTATGAGATTGAAACACTAAAGAAAAAGTTGTGTGACATGGTTGAAGAGTATGAGAAGAAATCCAAACAATCGCAGAAAGTGAAAAATTCACAATCTTCTTCTTTAAGGCTTCCACTTCCTAAGCGTGGTAGTTATGCTGATAAATTTGAGATGTTCATGGATTCTAATACTAGTACTGAACATAAGTCAGACTTGGATTATTATTTAGAAGAGTCTCTTTTGCCAAGAACAAGTAAGTTTGATATCTTATGTTGGTGGAAGACAAATGGGATCAAATATCCCATTTTGCATGATATTGCTAAGGATGTGTTGGCCATTCCCGTGACAACCGTTGCTTCCGAATCAACATTCAGTACTAGTGGGAGAGTTTTAAATGCTCACCGTAGTAAACTTCATTCTAAAACTGTTGAGGCTTTGATGTGTGCTCGAGATTGGTTATGGAGTGAAATTCAAGGTATTAAATAGTTTTCAAATGAAATTGTTTCTATTTCTTTATTGTTTTTCATTAAAATATTTGTTATTTATTTTGTCTTATTAGATTCTACAATTTCAAAGGATCAAAAGTTTGACAATGATGCTGATATTGAGATAAGTTATTTTTATTATTGTATTAAAGTGTTTTAAATTTAATTAATTTTTTTTTTATATGTCTTATTATTTTGTAGGAGTCGGTGTCATGCTCACGCACAGTCACAAACAGCAACTCTATAGAAGGTTAGAATTACTCCCCTTTTTATCAGTTTCAGGAATATATTCTGATAATAATTTAATCTCTTAGAGATTGTTCCCTATTACTCCATAGAATTTAGAATTGTTTTCTAATTATTTTTGAGATTATTGCCAAGTATTATGTGCCAATCTCGTTTTTTCCTTTCGGACCGTTCCTATTTTGTCTTGGTTATTTTAGTCGTCAGATTTTTGTCTGTGTCATGTTTTAATTCATGCTGCGATTTGTGGTTATCTATTTTTTCACGCTCAGAATATGTGTGATGGTTCCTTTCTCAGTAGGCGGTTGATGATTCAGATCCCCTTTATAAAGGACATGATTATAAGAAACTTCATGCTTTCTCCTGTCGCTGCGAATTATCTTTGATGCACAACTCTTATCTAACTTAAGAGGAAGTACATATGACAACACTTACCTAACTAGGAATTATATTTTTGGATTTTTGATTCGTGAACTATATAGTAATGCTGGTGTTGCAAAAAGCAACTCTGATACCAAGCTGAGGTACGATGAGACAGGTAGAAAAGGATAATATTAGTTCTCTTATAGACTTGGAATTCTTCTATTTGCTTTTTCTTTGCTTTCTTCTCATGTTTCTCCTTCCTCTAGAATTGTTCCTGTCGTATGTGCAATTATCTTTCTCCTCTTTGTATCATTGTCTGGTTCTGTGTCATTTTGTCAATTGGCTAAGAGAGTCCATATATTGAAGTTCATCACACATTAGTTGGACTATCATTAGTTGTAGCAATAATGAAGAAAGCCTTTGATCTTGAGTAAGATGTGAAAAAGCTAATGCAGGCAATATGTGGTCAACCCATATAGTGCATATAAAATATGTGGGCATACATGATCAGTTTTAAAAATATTTATATCAATAAAAATGACCAATATATACAAAAATAAGTATATTTTGATATATCTGATTTATCTTTTCACACAAAAATGTGTGATCATATGATGCATGACACATGGAAAACCATGTTTTTGTTAATCGATATGTAGACTGCGTTTGCCAATTGCCATATACTCCGTTGTGTGATCTTTTGTCGAATCTGCTAGGTTGTCGCACATGAGGCGCAAGTGGTGCCATGATCTTGAACAAGATGCATTCTCTTGTTCTCAATGTAACATTGTGATTTCTTTTTTATGCTTATTCTAGTAAAAAATTATTTTGGTGATCTTCTTGTCACTCTTTTATTGATATCTGAATTGATTTTGTTTTGTTACTCCTGTAATATTGTTTACAGGCCTTTAGAGAACGAGAAGGCAAGGAATGAGTTAAAGAATGGAGAGAGTAGTGGCAGTGCAAATGTTTTGGTGATCCCTAAGGCTTGGCAATGCTATGTATTTTGCACCTGATGTATATGCATTGTTTGGACCTTCATATGATCCTTGAGACTTGGCAATGCTGTATTTTGCACCTGATACATATGCATTGTTTGGACCTTGATCGCTTTGTTTATTGATGGTGGATTTTGCTCTTAAATTCTGGAATATTAATTTTTTTTTTAAATATCATTATACTATTTCATTAGCTTTGTTTGATAGATTAAAGAATTAAGTTTGAAAAAGGAAGGTATTATTATATTATTGTAATTGGTGTTTTGAGAATATATTGTATTGTTATATTATTTAAAATGAGATGGTATATATATATTTTTTCTAAAATCGGGGATGAGGTTGGGGGTCGGGGCGGGGATGGTATTCCCCGATTAAAAAATCGGGGATGGGGCCGGGGATGGAGATTTAATCCCCGTGGGGTCGGGGTCGGGGATTCCCCGATTAGGAAAAATTGGGTATGGGGGCGGGGATGGGGATGGGGATAAAATTCAGGGGCGGGGATGGGAATAGTAAACCCGCCCCCGCCCCACCCCATTGCCATTCCTATTGATGTTACTCACTTGAATAGAATATGATTTCTTCGTAACTTCAAAAGATAAACCTCTACATCATCACAACCTTGGAACTCAACAACAATAATTAGTTCAATAATTTATTAAAAAGGAAATTATTGTAAATAACTTATCTTACGAATATTACTTGAATGTGCTGAATTAGTTGAATTTTGTCTAACTTTGAGAGTTCCTTAAAACTTTTGTATATAAATGGTAAGAAACTGTGCACCAATGCCCTAAGTTCGGTAGTAAATATACTAGCTGTCGAGCGCGTTAGCCTACATAAATTGATTTTGATGTAACTGTAATTTCTTTCCCCTTTGTTTCATTTACTAGACGATGCACATGTGAAATCCCCTTAGATGACTGTGATGATGAACGTCCATGACGACCTATAAAAAAAAATTAAAAACTATCAATTCTTGGACAAGTTCAAATAATATACAAATATTAAATATTTAATAGAATGTAATTCAAGTGTGAACATATACCTTGTCGTGAAAATGTTGGAATCATAATTGATGAATTTGGATGACTGATAGATGGAGGAACAACTAATGTGGTTATCGTTGTTTTAAGTTTTTTTTTTATATTTAACAAACATTAATTAAGTTAATAAAAAATGATCATCTAGTTAAACACTAACTACATACAATTTGTGTTATAGTTTTTAACTTTCATATTATCGTGGACAGATCCCACAAGTCTGCTAGAATGAGATATAGTTATTACTCAAATAATTAGTAGGTCAATGAATACAATTATATCTAATTTCTTAAACTAAAAATAAATAAATATTGAAGTGGGAAAATTTGATTATTAATTATACATGATCCTGTCCGGAGTCTGAGACAGACAAAGGCCTGGTAAGTTGTTACTAGTGTTGATAGAGGGGCGACTGAGATACCTTTCTCGTATACAGTTCCAAAAATGGACTCCCACATGGTGCTGACGGACGACGATGATTGAGTCGGCAGTACCTGAGCTCTGCGCATACTCAGACAAGCACACATGCGTTTGAGGTCAGAAACCAGAGAAAAGGTCCCCGGAGCAGGCCCTCCGACACTCAAGTCAGGTACTTTTTCTCTAGAAGAACAATGCACGAAGGAGAAAGAAAGTAGAAGACAAGTATGAATGTGTGAGAGAACGTACCTGAATGAGGGAGATGACCTCCCTTTTTATATGACAGTGCGTACCCTCTGGAGCTTGACCGATATTAGAGAATGTCGGGTATTAGGCCTTGTCAAGTGATGGAGTACACGTGGCATCCTCCTGTAACCTAAAGGAAGGTTCCATTCGCAAGTGACTGCAGACCGTTGGAATATTATCTGACACTTAGTAGTTATTCTCTGACAAGCGGTTACGATTCCCTGACCCTATTGTCCTGTAGCGTCCCCTGTCCCGACCGAGTATGAATAGAGCAGCTTGGGATTATCAGTCGGGTATAACACCTGGCCCAAACCCGGGAGGTCGGGAGCTGTGAGGAGATCGTCTAGGAGCTGACCGAGAGTTGGCTGCCCAGGAATTAGCTTACTAAGAGAATTAGGCCTAGATTCGACCAAGTCATGAGAGACCGACCAGTCATATCCCGATCAGGTATCACCCCACCTGCCTATCAGGTCTTAGATCAAGGGGTCTCGAATCTAGAGTCCCGATCTGTGAGAATCCGACCGGGAATCATGTTGCTGACGTTGTCACCCGGTGCTACTTCCTCTCTCCATGCATGTTGACTGCCACCTCCCATTGACTTCTAACTGTCGCTTCTCCTTGACTTCTGACTATCACGTTCTCTTGACTTCTGACTGTCACGTCCCCTTGACTTCTGACTGTCACGTCCTCTTTACTTCTGACTGTCACGCCCTCTTGACTTCTAACAGTTACGTCCCCTTGACTTCTGATTGTCACATCCCTTGACTTTTGACTGTCATATTTTCTTGACTCCTAATTGCTCCACCTTATTAAACTCTACCATTATGTACCGTATCAATACACTAAATGAACTTATAATACACTCGTTATGAATGGAAAAAAAATCAAATCCATGGAATCAAAATGATATTTGTATAAAAAAGTGAATGAAATTGATTACAATATGAAAATGAACTTATAATACACTCGTTATGAATGGAAAAAAAAATCAAATCCATGGAAATCAAAGTGATATTTGTTTAAAAAAGTGAATGAAATTGATTACAATATGAAAATGGAAGAATAGTCTCATGCTAAAGTCAAAGTGATATTAAGGAAATCTGTTGGATAGACAGCTCACTAACATTGTGAAAAAAAAATGTGACGAGGTGCAATATGATGACAGAGGGATGTGACGCCACCATCAGCTGTTGGCTTGGATGGAGGTGTGGCAATGACTGTTGGACGGCTATTGTGGCAACAATGTCCGAGCGCACGCGAGGAACGGAAGGGGAAAGAGAGTAGCAGTGGAAATAAAAGCTCAAGTTTTTTTGCGAGGAAGATGAAGGATTTTTAGTTGATAAATAGTAGGCAAGTGTAAATAAAGATACGAAATTAAAAGTTAATATTTTGGGAAATTAAAAGTTAATATTTTGGAAAGGAAGATGAAGGGTTTTCATTCCGAAAGAAATAGGTAAATAAAGGAAATAGATGTTAACATAAATAAAAATAAAAAAAAAAGAATGAAAATAGGTTTATAATAATATAATTATTAATTGATTTAAAAATTAATTATTATTTTATTAAGAATTTGTACACTTTACTAACTAATTTTGATAAAGCTCAAAAATGAAATTTCGTTAATGTAATTTCTTCTTTTCATACTAAAAATAATTTTAAAACTTATTAGAAAATTTTTCAGATTGTTTTTTATATAAAAAATATGTATTGTCAAGATTCTCTTTAGTCCCACATCTTAGGATTACAACACCACAAGCTGAGAATCTTCTATAAATAACTTGGGTCAGTGACGTTAGAAAGCATACCTTTCTCGGTCTTTTGGCTAAGATTAAGAGCATCCACACCTTTCTCGGTCTTTTGGCTAAGATTAAGAGCATCCACAATAGCTTGGGATATTTCTCCCAAATATTTGTGGACCCCACTTCCACATCATCTTTCAAATATCTCACTATTCAAATATTTCAAATTTCACAATGAAATATCCCACCAATCAAATATTTATGGGTCTCACTCATCAAATATTCACTCTCAAATATCCTCAATTCCACAATTAAATATCTCATCAACCAAATATTTATAAGGCACAACCATTTAATTAACTTACATTTAATTTTAACAAAAATATAATAGAAATATAAATTTAATTTCATACAAATACAAATATTTTATAAATTTAAAATTAAAATACAGAGATACAAACCATATTTAATTAATAAAATAAACATGGAGCAAATAAAATAAAGGATATAAATTAACTACATGTTTAATTTTTTCTTCAGTTGTTCACATATTGCTAGATGATTTTGAAGTTGTTCATCAGTCATGCCTCGTGTGTCCATTACGAGGAGTTGATGTGCTTGGATGAGTTGATCAACTTTCTTATTGTTATTATACTCTTCCAAAAGCACCATTGATTGTTGCATAGCCTGATTCAATTCATCAAGTAAGCCTACTCTTTCTCTGTCTTTCCTCTTTGCTGTCTTCTGTCCCATTGGATGAGATCGGATTTCTCTATCATCTATATCAGCAGTTATGTTAGAATTAGAAGAGTCAGTATGTGCACCTGATGATTCTGATGTTCTTGCTTTTTTTATAGCCCGTTGATCTGAGGATTAAGGAGCATACATAGGACTATCTTTCACGATTCTCCACACATGCTCATATTGGAAAGTAGTTTTAAAAGTACTCCTGTATTCTTCATGAGCTCGCACCATCAAATCCTCATCACTCCATCCGCTTGGTCGATCATTATACCATTTATTGTAGATTCCATTGTATCTATTTACGATCTTTTTTAATGAAGCCGAATGTGATTTTGCTTTCTCCGCAGTTCTCTTTTTAGCTCCCTTAGCTCGATTGGTATTGAAATATGTCACAACTTGTTTCCAAAATGACTCACTCTTCTGCGCATTACCAACTACTGAATCTTCACTCATAATTGTATAGGCCGCTGCAAGGAGCTTATCATCAGCCACTGTCCATACTGTTCGCTTGTTATGGTCTTCATCTGATTCGTTGCCCATCTATGGTGCTTGATTGAGAATAATATCGTCGGACCCTATTTCAGATGAAAATGGAGGAAATTGTTGTTGGGACCGAAATGTAGTTAGAGGGGGGGTTAATAGCTCGACGCGATCACATGCTCGGCGTTGTTTGCCTCTTGCGATGATGTGCAGCGGAAATACAAGAAAACAAACACACAACGGTAACTCTAGGGATTTACTTGGTATCCACCTCAAGAAGAGGTGACTAGTCCAAGGATCCACACACTCACGCACCCTCCACTATAAAAATACTCCTTCTCGGTAACTACCGAAGGCGGAGAAGCCTTACAACCTCACAATACAACAATGAGAAAGAAAGAAGCAAAATATAAATGAAACTTACAAGATTACAATGAAAACTCTAACTTCTTCTTCTTCTTGTTGCAACTCACCTCTTGACTTGGATGAGCCTCTAAGAATCTTCAAGAACTGGCGGTGAGGAAAAAAAGATCGCTGTAGAGAGCTGCTGTGATCGCCCGTGGAGAAGAATCGAAGAACTTCCCGAAGACACGCTCGTCAACGGCTTTATTTGCGCTAACGGTCAAATCCCAATCGATTGGATTGCTCCCAATCAATTGGGGAGGCTTTGGATCGATCGGTCGATCAATCCAGAGCGCCTTTATGCTCTCTGGAATCGCCCTGAATCGATTACCCGATCGATTCAAGGCTTTTCGAGTGATTTCCAGCGCTACAATCGAACGGCCGATCGATTGGAGGTTTCAATCGATTAACTGATCGATTCAGAAGCTTACTGTTCGCTCAGAAACTCTCCCAACTGATTGACCGAAAGATTAGGGAAGTTTCAATCGATTACCCAATCGATTCAGCCCATTTCTACACGAATTCACGTCAATCAATCGATTGACCAATTGATTGAACCCCCCAATCGATTGGCCAATCGATTGGAAAGTAGAAAACTGCATAGAACTTGAAATTAGCTTCGTTTCGCATCTAAGATCACCTCATTCTGTTATCCGAGTCAAAAGTTATGGTCTTCGGAAGTTTACTACGTCCGAACTTCCTAGTTCCATGCCAACTCCCTATTGGACTTACGACCGCTAAGAATTCGGTCAACTTTTGACCCATCTGGACTTTCTCTTTGCGCAAAGTGTCCGGTCAACCTTGACCCACTTGAACTTACCATCTCATGCCAAGTGTCCGGTCTTCCATGACCCACTTGGACTTCCAAACACCAGGTGTCCGGTCAACCTTGACCCACCTAGATTTCCACATGCTTGGCTTCACTCACCAGGTCTTTCCATCTGCCTAGCTTCACTCACTAGGACTTCCCATCTGCCTGGCTTCACTCACCAGACTTTCACCTACCTTCAACCACTAGGATTTTCACCTAGCTTCACTCATCAGGATTTTTCCACTGCCCGGTTTCACTCACCGGGACTTTCCACCTGCCTGGCTTCACTCACCAGGACTTTCACCTAGTTTCACTCACTAGGATTTTCCAACTGCCTAGCTTCACTCATTAGGTCTTTCACCTGGCTTCACTCACGAGGGTTTTTCTTTCTGCCTAGATTCACTCACTAGGACTTTCCAGTCAAGTATCCGGTCAATCTTGACCTACTTGACTCTTCTTCAAACTCAGACTGGTCAAACCCTAACCAGAGGGGAATTGCTCCAGTAATCTCCCCAATCGGATGATTACTGTAAAATATCGGAAAATAGGAAATATTAATAAGGGAATTTTTTGAAATTTTTCGAAATTTTTCGGAAATTTTTTGGAGCTCGTATGGACGAGTTCACGAGGATAAAAATAGGACCCGGAAAAGCCTGTTTTGGCTACCCCAGTTAAGCGAGGAAATGTTTATAATTACATTTCCTTTTTCCTTTTTATTTTCTTAATTTGTTTTCTTTTTCTTACCTTGCCAAAACCCCCCGACGCCGCGACCTTCTCCCCCTTGCGCCCGACGCCTCCGAGCCCTAACCGCCGGAGCACTAACCGCCGGCCGCGGTGGTTTCTTCTTCCCCTCTGCGTACAATAGCCCTCGGCTAAGGGTTTCACCTCTTCCCCTCGCCACTGCCCGTCGCCCTAGCCGTGAGATCCCGATCACTGGCCGCCGGCTCTCGGTCCCCGATCGCAACCCCGCCGGTCTCCCTTCTGCCCTAGCATCTCCACCGGTCGCCTCCTCGGTGTCGAGATTCTTCTTCTCCTCTTCCGAGTGCTGACAGCCGACCAAGCTCCCTTGCCCTAAATCTGCCGACCCAGCACCACCATTTCTTGACCTAGCCAGTCATTAGAAAGCTTGCTGCCATTGTTGACGAAGCCTCAGCCCTAGCACGGTTGTCGTGAGCTCTAGTTGAGGTCGCAGGGTTCTGCCGAGCCCTAGTTTCCACTGCCGAGTTCCTTCTTCACCAAATCCTTACGCTGTTAGGATTTGGGTTTTTGGCGGTGTACACTGTCATCCATTTCTCCTGCCACAGAAGGTCACCAGCAGCTAGTTGTGAGGGGTGTTTCAATTAGACACAAGGAACTGCCACCGTAGAGGTAATGGTTATGTTTTGGGAACATAGTTTGGAAGGAAAATTGATGATTTGGTTTGTTTGTTTTGTTCCCAGCAGTTGCCCCTGTTCCGACAGCCCTCATTTCAGCAGTAAACGATTAGCAGCAATCAGTGGTTGTGATTTGAGGTAAGGTGTATAATTTGTTCTGGTCTTAGGAGCATACTTGGAAGGAATCAAGTTTATTTAGGTTTAGACCTAAAGCAAGTTGATTATGTGATGTTGATTAGGGTTCTAGATTTAATAGGAATTTGATTTAGTTACTGAATACATATAGTAATTAGATAAATCTGGATATGTTTGATACCACAGGACTTTGACGCGAGACGAGTATCTCGACGTTCGGATCTGAATTGATTGGACCATTTCTTTTGGAGGCGGGTACTTTTGACTTATGTCATTTGATATACATAGTAGTGAATTTAACAAGTTGCATTAATTATGTCCTTTATTTGTTTCGGTTAGTCACTACCCAATATCTGATACATGATTGATTGATTGCTTGATTTGCATCCCATGTATACTTTATTTGTTTATACATGCTTATAGGGGGTAGTGATATACCATGCTTCACCATGTTCAGGACCTAGGTTTTATACCTTCTGTGTACCTTTGAATTGTTTTGATTCGTTGACCTATGATGCACTTTTATATACATGTGGATTAGGTCAGGATATTTTGTGGTTAGTGTCATGCACCATTTGCATGATTGCATGCTGTGCGATAGTCCGCTCCATTATTGTTGAGCACATCGCCAGTTACATGGATCTGCACACACCACCACTCATGGGTTAGTGGTCGATTCAGGCAGAGTATGTTGCAGCAGGGACTCTGTTAGGCACCGTTGGTCCGTTCATGGGTAGTGTGACATAACGTGTTATCCGGCAGGGATTCCTCCCTGTCACTGTGTACCGGGAGATGAGAGCATTGCGCTCCCCCATTTATGATTTGGGGTAGGAGGATAGGTGTACTCCGACAGCATCCCGTCCACTCGGTCACTCATCAGGAGTAGTGACGACAGAGTGCACGGTTGTCACAGCCCTACCCACACGGCCTCACTATTGTGTGTGAGATGATCGACTGACGTCAGGGGTGACCAGGACGCATCATTGGCTTCATATGCATGATGCATTTATTGCTTGTGTTTGTGTTTGCTGCATTTATATGCTGCTTATTGTTTGGATACCTATGTTTGACATGCATACAGGATTCCTATACCACTAGGACTGTTTGACCTTATACTCAGGTCCTGGTTAGTACAGTTTCTCTCCTGTTTACTTCATATGCATATTTTTATCTTTCTTATATCAGGAGATTGTACGTATGATTAGTGCTAGGTGTCATTTCCCTACTTTGTATATCAATTGTACCTGCTGAGTGTTGGACTCACCCCGCCTTCATTGTTGATATTTTCAGGTTGATGCTGTCAAGAGAGAGTTCCAGTTACTGGTCCCTGCAGACCTCGAGGATATGATTGATTTTCTTTTTGTTTCTTTTCTGTTCTAGACTGTTTTTGAACTTGTTATGTTTTGGATTATTCTACTTATGGACATTGTATGGATTTTATTATGTCGATGGATTTAGATTTGGATTTATTCTACTACATGCCTGCCTGGACGGCAGAAGAGGTGAGTTCATCGGATTTGAGCTTTACGAGTGTAGTGGAGTAGGGTTGATTTCGAGTCAGGGTATTATCTTTCTGTTTACTTATATA
This sequence comes from Zingiber officinale, assembly GCF_018446385.1. Taxonomy (NCBI): domain Eukaryota; kingdom Viridiplantae; phylum Streptophyta; class Magnoliopsida; order Zingiberales; family Zingiberaceae; genus Zingiber; species Zingiber officinale. The sequence continues at coordinate 141,633,882 of NC_055992.1, forward strand.
AACTGCGTGGTGATGGTTTATTTTGTTGTTATTATTCCAGCCGCATGTGGCTGAGGTATTTAGTGCTTGTAGAAAAGTTTCAGATTGTCCACCGTACTGGGGAGATGCTGCCGAAATTTTCTCGGACAAAGACTCCTCTGGGGCGTGACAATTTAGTGGTATCAGAGCACAGTTATACGATCTTTTGTTTTCGTATTTTTAATGTTTGGGATAACCTGATACCATTTTATTTACTTGGTATTAGAGCGCCAAGTTTGGCGATACTTGTTGGATTTTCGAGATGTATCTGATACCAATTTATTGGTATCAGAGCAGGTTATGGATACATGCTTTTGGTGTTCTGGATTTTTGGATGTCTATTTCGGTTTGTACGGATTTCCGTTATGGTTATGTTTCGGACTTCCGTTTCGGATTTATATGGTTTTTCGGTGATTTTCATGTTCGGAATTTTGAGGTCAGGAGTTGGGGACTGGACAACGATGGAACATCTCCAGATGGCAAATAGGTATGATGTTTATTTTATGACAGTTAGGACATCTATTAGCACTTTATCTTTATTACCTGTCTGGTTGTTGTAGCCATATTACATGTGATGGGATAGCCACTGATCTTGGTCGACCCTAATAGAGATCAAGGATTATAGTCTCTGGTGATTTTTCATATCATACCATCAGTAGTTTTAGCTTCTGTTACTACTATTAGGAGATGGAGGCACATATCAGCCTCTGCTATTGTTAGCTGGCTAATGGATGATACCTACATATTCCTGTTGACTTAGCTAGTAGAGTTTTTATACTCATATCTTTTGGATATTAAGGTACCCGATACGATGAAAATTGGTCATTGAGGAGTTAGCAAGTTTGATCATTGTTGAGAATGGTTTGAGGTTGAGGGATATTGTGAGATCAGATACTGTGATATGTTGATTTCTAATGGCTTGTGAGAGTAAATGTTATGTGGTTGTCTGATGATCTATTACTGGATATTTGTTTTGATGGTGACATAGTGAGTGTCAACTATTTTGATGATCTATTAGTTGGGTTGTCGTTGATGGTGACATAGTGAGTGTCATGTATGATATTCACAGGTTTGATGATTATAGTTGGTGATCAGATTATAAATCGGGTGCTAGAGAGTTTACGGTTTGGTGTGCCTATGAAATTTTAATAAATCTGGTTAGTTATGGTTAGTTAACAGGATGATAAAATTGATATTTGCTTCTTCTGATATTGGACTATGTGGATAAATAATGATTTGATGTTGTGAATGCTAACTTGCTCTCATGGGGAGTAGAGATTTATTCATCTGATATTATGTGGGTTGATATTTTTGAGGATAAAAATGAGAGTGTCTTGATGATCTTGAATTCTAACTTTTTCTTTTGGGTCGTACACATTTATACATAGGATATTATGTGGGCTGACATTTTCTAGTTGAGTTGATGTAATTAGTGTTGAATTGACCCATGAACTGATTTAGTTATTTGACAATTTATTTGGGGGTCAAGTTGTAACTTGCTCTGGTGTCTATAAAGATGGATCCCTTCGGATAGTTCTGTATGGATTATGGATCAATGAACTGGTAGGATTTTTGTTGTGCTGCCTTTGGTTGTCATAGTTGAAAATTTTTCTGGGTCTGTTGAGTGGATACATGTATGGAACATGATATCCGGTTGATTATGATTGGATTGGTTTGTGAATCCTAGCAAAATTTTTGATCATATAACTCCATATGAGTGATTAGTAATGGTTTCAGATATTGAGGATATAAATTTGATTGAAGTGTTAAATGTAACCAATTTTTCATCAATGTCAAGGCTGGATGAAAATGGTTTAGTGTTGTGTCGGATTTGGATAACATAGAAGGTAAAATAGGGAATGTCAGGTTGATTGAATTAAATATGCTGATTAGGTATATCTATGTGGTGTATACTTGTCCAGTTATGATGATTGTGGGTGTCTAGTAGATTATACCCGAGTGGTTAGACATACATGTCTGATTGTTTATTGGAGGTATTTGTCAATTAAAAACTATGTTGTGGAATATGCACATATGTTTGAGTGTTTTATTGGATGTATCTTATTGATTTAATTTGAGTTGTGATATGTGCAGATGTGTTCGGTGTAATATTCGAGGTATTTTATTGATTATATTTGATTTGTGGATGCACTTGTGTCTATTAGGTTTTGTTGGAAGTATTACGTTGATTATACTCTTGGCATAGGTGTATATATGCCATGTGAGGTTGTTTGAGGTGTATTGTCGATTATACCTATGTTGATATATGCACATGGGTTCGGTAGGTATTGTTGGAGGTATCACACTGATTTATACCTGTGCTATGAGTGTGTTTGGTGTGTACAAATGGGAGGATTATGTCGATCACACATATGTTGTGTGAGCAAGTTTGTCAGGTGTATTGTTGGTAGCAGCATGATTCTACTTATGTTGAATGCAGGATGTAGAGTGTCTGCATTATGTCATTTGTTGGATTACCCTGTCAACCCATATTCTTATCAATGAGTGATTCACTACGATGTTGATAGATTTGAGGATGAGTTTGATTTGTTTACTAGGTTGTTTATACCTTTGGCTGCCCACAGTGATATGTGGTTGAGTGATCTCGTGCAGCCCCTAGTTGGATAGTTAGGTGCCTTGGACACTTATGGATCGTTTGTGGTGGAGCGGAGTTCCCACATATACATATTTCGAATTGCTTGTAGCGGAGCATTGCTCCCATATCTATTGCAGATACATGATATAGATTATTTGTAGTGGAGTGTTACTTCTGCATATTGAGGATTTCTTGTGGTAGAGCGTTGCTCCCACATATGTGGTATTTTCTGTGATGGAGCATTGCTCTCACACTGGAGGATCTATGCTTAGATGATTTATATCGTTGGTGATCATATTTCAAACTTATTGTCAAGGATCTTATGGTTAGAAATGTCTGTGATATGGAGATTATGTGTCATGATTTTACCATTAGGGTTTGGGAAGCCTTAGAGGTTTTTCAGAGACTTGATGATTTTGGTATTTCCATTGTCTTTGTTGACGGTGTTGTGATCTATTTCGGATCCACGGTGAGTTAAGCACTTCATCTTTGTATAGTTCTAGAGATGCTTCGATGGAAACGTCTAGATGTGAAGATCAGTAGTGCGTATTTTGGTTGTCTTCTGTGAGATGTTTGAGACACACGGGCATCAGTAGGAGTATACCGTGGTTCCACATGAGATCGAGGTTGTTACCGTTGGGAGTAGACGGAGTCTATAAAAGAGGCTCGCAACTTCCTTTGTTTGGCTCGATATTTCCGGAGATACGTTGAGGGTTTCTCTTAGATAGCTATGTCACTGACACGCTTGGCCTGGAAAGGCGTGAAGTTCACTTGGACTGAGGATGACAAGACCAACTTCTAGGAGCTGAAGCAGAGACTAGTGTCGGCTCCGATTTTGAATTTTTACCTTCTGGAGAGGACAGATATGTCCTCTACACCGACGTATCTATTCAGGGTGTGAGCGCTGTTCTGATGCAGCACGATATAGTAGTCTCCTATGCTTCTCGTTGGTTGAAGGATCATGAGAAGAACTACCTGTACATGATCTGGAGTAAGTCGCCATTATTTTTGCCATGAAGATTTGGCGACATTATTTATATGGCGTTACATTTTAGATTATCACTGACCATAAGAGTCTCGAATATCTGTTTACTTAGAAGGAACTTAATCTCCAACAGAGGAGATGGATGGAGTTCCTGAAGGATTATGATTGTACCATTAGCTATCACCCGGGGAGAGCTAATGTGGTTGCCGATACGCTTAGCAGAAAGTCCGGAGGGACTTTAGCTTGCCACCGAGTTGTGGTCACAGACTTGATTTAAGGTTTCTCCGATTTGGGCCTTGAGGGGTAAGGACAGACAGAGCAGGGTACTCTGGTTACCATGGTTGCTCAGTCGTTGATCAGGACAAGGATACGAGAGCCATAGGCTGCTGATCAGTATTTGCAGTTTATTTATAGCCAGATAGCTTCCGGGCAGCAGACCGAGTTCACCCGAGACGAGGAGGGTGTTATACACTACCGAGGCAGATTTTGCGTGCTTCAGTCTCATCCGGTCTTACGGGGGCTACTTCATGAAGCTCATCGCTCTCGATTTGCTGTCCACCTAGGCGGTACCCATATGTACCAAGATTTGAGGTGTTTCTATTGGTGGAACGACATGAAGGACGACATGAAGGAAGACATCGCGGATTTTGTAGCTAGATGTCTTGTCTGTTAGCAAGTGAAGGCCGAGCACCAAGGATCTGCCGGCTTACTTCAGCAGATTCCTATTTCTGAGTGGAAGTGGGATCACATTACTATGGACTTTGTGGTGGGTTTGCCGAGGACACGACGAGGCCATGACGCGATTTGGGTAATCGTTGATCGATTAACCAAATCCGCGTACTTCTTAGCGATCTGGAGGACTGATCCCCTGGATCGATTTACAGATCTATATTGTCGGGAGATCATCAGACTACATGGTGTTTCGTTGAGTATCATTTCGGATAGAGATCCACGGTTCACATCTCGTTTCTGGCAGAGTCTGCAGCAGGCCTTGGGCACGCAGCTCCGATTTAGTATAGCCTTCCATCCACAGACATATGGACAGTCAGAGCGGACCATTCAGACTTTAGAGGACCTGCTGAGGTCATGTGTTATGGATTTTGGAGGCAGTTGGGAGGACCATCTGCCGTTAGTAGAGTTTGCTTACAACAACAGCTTTCATTCGGCTATCCAGACGACACCGTTTGAGGCGTTGTATGGTAGACCTTGTCGGACACCCGTCCTCTGGGATGAGGTTGGAGAGGCCCAGTTGTTGGGACCTCATAGAGTTCAGCAGGATGCAGAGTTGGTCCGTACTATCAGACGGAGGATGTCAGAGGCGCAGGATCGTCAGAAGAGTTATGCTGATCGGAGACGCAGACCACTAGAGTTCTCTGTTGGCGACCATGTATTTCTGCGAGTTTCACCCACAAAAAGGGTGAAGAGATTTGGCCTCAGAGGTAAGCTAGCTCCGCGGTACATTGGCCCTTTCGAGATCTTGGAGAGGATCGGAGCGGTAGCTTACCGACTGGCACTACCACCGTCCCAGTCAGGCGTGCACGATGTATTCCAAGTATCGATGCTGAGGAGATACGTGCCTGACCCGACGCATGTGCTGACAGATATCCCAGTTCCAGTTCAGCCTGACATTACATATGAGGAGGTTCCGGTACGGATTCTCGACCGGAAAGAGCATCAGTTGCGGAACAAGACTATCCGGCTGGTTAAAGTCGGATGGCAGCATCATTCGGATGAGGAGGCTACTTGGGAGCTTGAGGATATGATCCGAGCTCGATATCCCCACCTTTTCACATGAGGTATGTGATTTTATTTATCGTTCAGCATTTATGCTTTACCTATTGTTAGTACTTGCTGATGGTAGATAACGAAATTTGGGGACCAAATTTTTATTAGTGGGGGAGAATGTAAAATACCGGAAAATAGGAAATATTAATAAGGAAAATTTTCGAAATATTTGGAAATTTTTCGGGAATTTTTCGGAGCTCGTATGGACGAGTTCACGGGGATAAAAATAGGGCCCGGAAAAGCCTGTTTTGGCTACCCCAGTTAAGCGAGGAAATGTTTATAATTACATTTCCTTTTTCCTTTTTATTTTCTTTATTTGTTTTCTTTTTCTTACCTTGTCGAAACCCCCCGACGCCGCGACCTTCTCCCCCTTGCGCCCGACGCCTCCGAGCCCTAACCGCCGGAGCACTAACCGCCGGCCGCGGTGGTTTCTTCTTCCCCTCTACGTACAATAGCCCTCGGCTAAGGGTTTCACCTCTTCCCCTCGCCACTGCCCGTCGCCCTAGCCGTGAGATCCCGATCACTGGCCGCCGGCTCTCGGTCCCCGATCGCGACCCCGCCGGTCTCCCTTCTGCCCTAGCATCTCCACCGGCCGCCTCCTCGGTGTCGAGATTCTTCTTCTCCTATTCCGAGCGCCGACAGCCGACCAAGCTCCCTTGCTCTAAATCTGCCGACCCAGCACCGCCATTTCTTGACCTAGCCAGTCATTAGAAAGCTTGCTGCCATTGTTGACGAAGCCTCAGCCCTAGCACGGTTGCCGTGAGCTCTAGTTGAGGTCGCAGGGTTCTGCAGAGCCCTAGTTTCCACTGCCGAGTTCCTTCTTCACCAAATCCTTACGCTGTTAGGATTTGGGTTTTTGGCGGTGTACACTGTCAGCCATTTCTCTGGCCATAGAAGGTCACCAGCAGCTAGTTGTGAGGGGTGTTTCAGTTAGACACAAGGAACTGCCACCGTAGAGGTAATGGTTATGTTTTGGGAACATAGTTTGGAAGGAAAATTGATGATTTGGTTTGTTTGTTTTGTTCCCAGCAGTTGCCCCTGTTCCGGCAGCCCTCATTTCAGCAGTAAACGATTAGCAGCAATCAGTGGTTGTGATTTGAGGTAAGGTGTATAATTTGTTCTGGTCTTAGGAGCATACTTGGAAGGAATCAAGTTTATTTAGGTTTAGACCTAAAGCAAGTTGATTATGTGATGTTGATTAGGGTTCTAGATTTAATAGGAATTTGATTTAGTTACTGAATACATATAGTAATTAGATAAATCTGGATATGTTTGATACCACAGGACTTTGACGCGAGACGAGTATCTCGACGTTCGGATCTGGATTGATTAGACCATTTCTTTTGGAGGCGGGTACTTTTGACTTATGTCATTTGATATACATAGTAGTGAATTTAACAAGTTGCATTAATTATGTCCTTTATTTGTTTCGGTTAGTCACTACCCAATATCTGATACATGATTGATTGATTGCTTGATTTGCATCCCATGTATACTTTATTTGTTTATACATGCTTATAGGGGGTAGTGATATACCATGCTTCACCATGTTCAGGACCTAGGTTTTATACCTTCTGTGTACCTTTGAATTGTTTTAATTCGTTGACCTATGATGCACTTTTATATACATGTGGATTAGGTCAGGATATTTTGTGGTTAGTGTCATGCACCATTTGCATGATTGCATGCTGTGCGATAGTCCGCTCCATTATTGTTGAGCACATCGCCAGTTACATGGATCTGCACACACCACCACTCATGGGTTAGTGGTCGATTTAGGCAGAGTGTGTTGCAGCAGGGACTCTGTTAGGCACCGTTGGTCCGTTCATGGGTAGTGTGACATAACGTGTTATCCGGCAGGGATTCCTCCCTGTCACTGTGTACTGGGAGATTAGAGCATTGCGCTCCCCCATTTATGATTTGGGGTAGGAGGATAGGTGTACTCCGACAGCATCCTGTCCACTCGGTCACTCATCAGGAGTAGTGACGACAGAGTGCACGGTTGTCACAACCCTACCCACTCGGCCTCACTATTGTGTGTGAGATGATCGACTGGCGTCAGGGGTGACCAGGACGCATCATTGGCTTTATATGCATGATGCATTTATTGCTTGTGTTTGTGTTTGCTGCATTTATATGCTGCTTATTGTTTGGATACCTATGTTTGACATGCATACAGGATTCCTATACCACTCGGACTGTTTGACCTTATACTCAGGTCCTGGTTAGTACAGTTTCTCTCCTGTTTACTTCAGATGCATATTTTTATCTTTCTTATATCAGGAGACTGTACGTATGATTAGTGGTAGGTGTTATTTCCCTACTTTGTATATCAATTGTACCTGCTGAGTGTTGGACTCACCCCGCCTCCATTGTTGATATTTTCAGGTTGATGCTGTCAAGAGAGAGTTCCAGTTGCTGGTCCCTGCAGACCTCGAGGATATGATTGATTTTCTTTTGGTTTCTTTTCTGTTCTAAACTGTTTTTGAACTTGTTATGTTTTGGATTATTCTACTTATGGACATTGTATGGATTTTATTATGTCGATGGATTTAGATTTGGATTTATTCTACTACATGCCTGCCTGGACGGCAGAAGAGGTGAGTTCATCAGATTTGAGCTTTACGAGTGTAGTGGAGTAGGGTTGGTTTCGAGTCAGGGTATTATCTTTCTATTTACTTATATAAATTGCGTGGTGATGGTTTATTTTGTTGTTATTATTCCAGCCGCATGTGGCTGAGGTATTTAGTGCTTGTAGAAAAGTTTCAGATTATCCACCGTATAGGGGAGATGCTGTCGAAATTTTCTCGGACAGGGACTCCTCTGGGGGTGACAATTACATCTTTAATCTCCACGTATTATCTGTATTGTCAAACATCGAAACCCAAACATAAAGACTCAAGCTTGAGCCAACTCAAGCTTAGTCAACCAGGTCATCCTTGACCTAGGGATATTACACCAACAATCTCCCCCTTTTTAATGTTTGACAATACCTTTAAGTTAGGCTAATCTCATAGTCTCAACTTCCTTCATGCCAATGTATGAATGAGGGTTTTCTTCATTCTCCCTCTTTCCTAGAGGGTAAACTCCCTCTATAGGTAATGAAGGTCTAACTTAAACCACACATTCTCCCCCTATTGGCACACATCAAAAACTCTCACCCTGAAGAGTCACTCACCGTTGTTCACAACTTCACTCGTTGTGTTTAACATGGTAATGAAGGTCCAATACCCTTCATTATCTCCAACGCTCACCCTTGAGCACGAACAACTAAACAATGAAGATATCCACTCCTCACCGTATTTGAAAAGCTCAACTTTGAGCATTTACGTTAAAGAAGGTTGACAACCTTCCAAGGTATATGAAAAAATAGATTTTTATGTCCTTAAAGAGTAACTCCCCCTAAAGACATACTTCAAACTTCTGTCATTGCACCAACAATGACTTAGAATCCCTAAACATATAGGAAATCCAAATTTAGAAGTTTTGAGGTTCAAAAATTTAATATTGAAACCAAACCTCAACCTAAACCTCTACTTAGTCTTCCTTAACCAATCCATCCTTGTTTTCATCATGAAAACACCCCCCAAATGTATACAAATGTGTTTTGAGGGATAAGGAATGGTTACTTAGACTAAAAATGCTGAAATCTAGCTTACCCAGCCAAACTCAGCATTTCAATCGATTGGAGTTGGGTCCCAATCGATTGAACCCTGCTGAATCGATCCACTAATCGATTCAGGCTGCGTGGATCATTCGGTGGATCGATCTAGCGAGCTTCTACCCGCGAGAAATGCCTTCTCAATCGATCGCCCGGTCGATTGAGGCACTCCAATCGATCGGGTGATCGATTGAAGCTCTGAAAATGCTGAAATACATTTTCAGTCAATTTCAGGAAGTCCCCAAAAATTCTACAAAATTTGAAAAATCATGAAAAATCATGTAGACAATCCTTAGGGTATATACTTTCAAGGAAAAATAGTTTTCTATGAAAATACTTTCTATTTTCAAAGATTGACACAAACTTGAGAACTTGTAAAAACTTTAGTGTTTTCTTCCAAGTTTGTGCTCAACTATTCATTGATGATTACTATCAAAAGATAGCCTTCATCAAGGTTTTCCAAAGTATATTTAAAATCATTTTCAAAACCAATATCCAACCATATTCTTTGGGCTCAATGCACATGACTTGTACATTACCTTTCTCAATGATTGGAAAATACATAACTATATGTTTTGATATACTTAAAACTTAAAAAAATGCACTAAATCAACATCTTGAGTTTTGTTCATCATCCTAACATCTCACTTGTATTTAATGTGTCTGAAACCACATACAAGTCACCTTATAGTTCTTTAGTGAGATGTAAACTTTTGATTTTGCCCTAATATAGGGATCATGCATATCTGTCTAGGCATTTTGAGATTATGAACATCCATCTATGATGTTACTTGTTAATGAATGTCATTTGTCCTTAATTTACAAGGAATTAAAATAATGCATGATGTATTATGGCATACATCAAAGATGAATAATTCTCAAAAGAAAATTTCCTATAACTACATGATGTATGTATGACATGACATGGTATTTTTGTATTTTTCATAATAAAACATGAATGCAAAATATGATGTCATGACATCTTATGAACAAACAAAGCATGGCAAATTAGCATAAATAGAATACCTAGATTAACTATCTAAGTATCCTTAAACCTTAGTTAATCTTAAAATTTAAACTTAGATTGCCCAAACTTTCCCAAGAAAATGACAAAACTCAAATTGACATTTCTTTTACTTCTCCTACATTTGCCAATTTAAGTTAAGCATATTCCTCAAATTTTGGCACAATTTACTCTTTTAAAGAGTAACAAGTTAAAATAAGGCTTAGATTTGCTTTTAACTTCCCAATAAAATGTCAAAATCCCAACTTAGCATTTCTTTACACTTGATCTCTTGTGCCAATTAAAATTATATCCAAATACTCAAACTATGGCACATTTTACTCCATTTAAGAAGTAAATGATAATCCACTTCTTTTTCAAAGGTTAATAGTAACCTTGAAAATTACTCTCCGAGTGTCAACTTCATCATGATTGGGTTAACTACCCTTTCAATTAGAGTTGACACTCTCTAACCCATCTAAGGTGTAAATAAAATGCTCCTAGGAACCCAAAACCTATTGGTGCTCCTTGGATGCTCTAGGTACTCACTAGGGATAACCTCCCTAGATACCTTCCTAATGACCTTGGTAGGCTTCTTAGAAGCCTTGGTCACTTTTTCTAGGTCAACTCTAGGGATTGCTTCCCTTGTGGTCTTCTTAGTGACTTTCTTAGACTTCTTAGAAGTCTTAGTCACATTTGTGGTTTCAAAAATACTTCTAGGGATAACTTCCCTTGTATCCTTGACTTGACCCTTAGACCAAGGGTTTGTTCCATAGTTATATGGAACCTTATGGTAAGAAATTACATCCTTCTTAGTTTTAGGTTTGTATCCCAACCCCTTACGACCATTGGATGACTTTTGTACTCCTAGACCTAGGTTATGATTTTTGGACCCTTGTGTTTCATTTGTGATTTTCCTAAGGATCCTTTCCATTTTATCAAGTCTTGACCTCAAGACTTGATTTTCCTTCCATAGTTCCTCAACCTTAGATTTTTCACTAAAATCTTGATTTTTCCTTTTCTTAAGCATATGCTTAAAACCCTTAGAATTATTTCCTAGTTGGTTATCTACCTTCCTAACCTTAGGTTAAGTGGTTTTAGCATGAAAAGCTACATGTTTTTCCTTAATGCTATCATGCTTCCTATTTTTGTGGTAAATAACATTAAAATGATAAAAATTAGAACTAGCGTGCTTTTTACCATAATTTAAAGAGGTATGCTCAATAAATGATACCTTGCGTTTTACCTTTGAAGCTCCCCCTTGATCCATGCTTCCTCATTTAGCTTTGACCGCTTTCTTCCCCTTAGGACATTAACTTCGGTAATGTCCTTTTTGATGACACGAGAAACACACAATGTGCTCCTTTCTCTTCTTTGTAGCAGGGGTGGTCTCCTTAGGCTCTCCTTGCCCTTTAGTGTCACTTGGCCCTTCTTCTTTGCCAAGTTAGGGCGCTTGCTTTTGTAGTGCCAATGTTCCCTACACTCAAAACATATGATATGATTTTTATTTTTAATTGAAATACTTATACCTTCACATGTAGGGATGACACTTGCTCCTCCTTTTGATGTTTCTTGATTTTTGGAGGATGCATTGTCTTCTTCTCCATTTGACCCGGATGTAGAAGCTTTTCCTTCTTCTTTATCCAATGTCAACAAGGGTCGCTCCCCCTCAATCCTAGAGGTGGAGACTTCTTCATCTTCATCTTGTACATGGAACAAGGAGTATGCTCCCTCTTTATCCTTTTCGTTGCATTTCTTTGAAGATGAAGCTTCTTGGACTTCTTCTTCGGAAGTTGAGCATCTCTCAACTTCGGAGTTCTCTTGATTTTGATCCAATGAGTCACCCTCTTTGGATTCTTCTTGATCTGGTACAGTGAAGGGGATCTCATGAATCTTTGCCAATTTGCTCCAAAGCTCCTTAGCATCCTTGAATTCTCCAATTTGCTCCAAAATGTGGCTAGGCAATAGATTGACCAAAAGCTTGGTCACTTTATTATTGGCCTCGCTCCTTTGAATTTATTCTTGGCTCCACTTGCTCTTCTTAAGAATTTTGCCCTTTGAACTTGTTGGAGCTTCGAAGCCTTCCATAAGAGCAAACCATTGCTCTATCTCCACCATCAAGAAATTTTCGATCCTTAATCTCCAAAGATCGAAGCTCATCATTGTGAATGGTGGAGGCACCCTCGTGCCGAATCGGAGTCCATCTCGGAATTCCATCTTGAAGTTGAGCTTCTTGAATTCTTTGACTTTGATGAATTTGCTTCAACTTCTTCACCCTCTAGCTTTGTTGCCCCTTTCGGCGATGATTCCGGTGAAGAGTGACATTGCTCTGATACCACTTGTTGGGACCGAAATGTAGCTAGAGGGGGGGTGAATAGCTCGGCGCAATCTCGTGCTCGTCGTTGCTTGCCTCTTGCGATGATGTGCAGCGAAAATACAAGAAAACAAACACACAACGCTAACTCTAGGGATTTACTTGGTATCCACCTCAAGAAGAGGTGACTAGTCCAAGGATCCACACACTCACGCACCCTCCACTATAAAAGCACTCCTTCTCGGTAACTACCAAAGGCGGAGAAGACTTACAACCTCACAATACAACAATGAGAAAGAAAGAAGCAAAATACAAATGAATCTTACAAGATTACAATGAAAACCCTAGCTTCTTCTTCTTCTTGTTGGAACTCGTCTCTTGACTTGGATGAGTCTCCAAGAACCTTCAAGAACTAGCGGTGAGGAAGAAAAGATCGCTGTAGAGAGTTGCTATGATCGCCCGTGGAGAAAAATCGAAGAACTTCCCGAAGACACGCTCGCCAACGGCTTTATTTACGCCAACGGTTGAATCTCAATCGATTGGATTGCTCCCAATCGATTGGGGAGTCTTTGGATCGATCGGCCAATCAATCTAGAGCGCCTCTTTGCTCTCTGGAATCACCCTGAATCGATTACCCGATCGATTCAAGGCTTCTCGAGCGATTTCCAGCGCTCCAATCGATCGCCCGATCAATTAAAAGTTTCAATCGATCAACTGATCGATTCAGAAGCTTACTGTTCACTAAGAAACTCTCCCAATCGATTGACCAATCGATTGGGGAAGTTTCAATCGATTCAGCCCATTTCTGCACAAATTTACGTCAACCAATCGATTGAACCCCCCCCCAATCGATTAGTCAATCGATTAGAAAGTAGAAAAATGGATAGAGCTTGAAATTAGCTTCGTTTTGCATCCGAGATTTCCTCATTCTGATATCCGAGTCAAAAGTTATGGCCTTCGGAAGTTTACTACGTCCGAACTTCCTAGTTCCATGCCAACTCCCTATTGGACTTACGACCGCTAAGAATTCGGTCAACTTTTGACCCATCTGGACTTTCTCTTTACGCAAAGTGTCCTGTCAACCTTGACCCACTTGAACTTACCATCTCATGCCAAGTGTCCGGTCTTCCATGACCCACTTGGACTTCCAAACACCATGTGTCCGGTCAACCTTGACCCACCTAGATTTCCACATGCCCGGCTTCACTCACCAGGTCTTTCCATCTACTTAGCTTTACTCACCAGGACTTCCCATCTGCCTGGCTTCACTCACCAGGACTTTCACCTATCTTCAACCACTAGGATTTTCACCTGGCTTCACTCACCAGGATGTTTCCACTGCCCGGCTTCACTCACCGGGACTTTCCACCTGTCTGGCTTCACTCACCAGGACTTTCACCTAGCTTCACTCACTAGGATTTTCCAACTGCCTAGCTTCCCAGTCAAGTATCCGGTCAATCTTGACCTACTTGACTATTCTTCAAACTCAGACTGGTCAAACCCTAACCAGAGGGGAATTGCTCCAGCAATCTCCCCAATAAGATGATTACACCTGTAATCTCCACGTATTATCTGTATTGTCAAACATCGAAACCCAAACATAAAGACTCAAGCTTGAGCCAACTCAAACTTAGTCAACCAGGTCATCCTTGACCTAGGGATATTGTACCAACAATTGTGAATCGGGGACTGCATAAGGTGTACATTTATCACTGTCAATTGCATCAACACTAACTCTTCTCTATTTGATTGAATATTTGGTGATTGAAGCTGATTAATTCCATGAGATGAGCCTTGCATGAAATACTGATTACTCTGCCAATATTCTGGAGGATATGTATAAAACGGAGCTCGAGGGTCGCCACTCAAAGAATTTGGATAACTTGGAAATTACGGTAATATGGTGGTGGGTATGGAAAAGGTTGGAAATTTGGTGGATGTTGAGTGGGAAACGGAAATTGAGGATTGAAGAAATTAGAACGAACTCGAGAACTTTTTTCACTAGAATTTTCGTCGATATTTGGAGAGTTGAACAAATCCCTAAAATAATGACCAGAATTTTTATCCATCTCTCTAAATTTTTTGTAGGCAATGAGTATGAAAATGATGAAAATAGATGAAAAAAATAATGTATATATAGGGAGAAATTGAATGTTACCCAACGTTTAATTTTTCGAACGTTTGATTCCTCGAACCTTTAATTTTTCCAACGTACTCTTCCTTTTAATATTTTAATAGTCTTTTTTTAATTAAATTAAAAACAAAAAATAAAGTTACGGCAACCAAATTTTAGGTGGGGCCCACCATATTCAATTAAAAAAATAAAAAGTAGTGGCAGCCCACTTTTTGTAGGCCCCACATGAGGAAATCACCCGGCACACATCCGTGCCCGGTGATTTCCATTAATCCCTCAAATATCCCCCATTGTGGGGAATATTTGAGAAGCGAAGATATTTGGAGAAATATCCTCTCCAAATATCCCCATTGAAGATGCCCTAAGTGTAATATCTATTCTTATCAATTTAATATATAATATAAAATAAATTAATTAATTTTTTATGAACTAGAGTTCGTTATTATCTTACTAAGTCCAATTTATTTATTAAATTACTATCTATAATCTTATTAAATTTGATCAGAAAATTATAAAAAATATATCAAAATAAATTCTAAGTGATATTTTTTTAATTTTTTATAGACTAATATTAATATATATATTAAAAAGAAATCATTAAAGAAATTGAATAATATTTTAAATTTTTAACAATCAAAATTAATATAACTATTGTCTATATGTTTTAAATGAATTTTTTTATTGATATTTTAAATGATATCTAAAAAAAATTCATTTTGAATTTGTTCGATTAAATTAACAAACTAAACTCGAGTTTAACAGTATGTGATTTATAAGCTCACAAATATGTTCGTTAAGAGCCTTGTTAATATGTTCATATAAAATTAAAACTCAAATCGAACTATACTCGAGTTGAGTTTGAGCTTAGGGAAAAACCAATCAAGCCAAGATCAAATCTTTTACTATCCAATTTAGTTTGGTTCGATTACACTTCTAATAAAAAATTACTAATCAAATCTAACTTTAATCATCAAAAAATTATAATTTATTAGTCAAATATAACTTTGATTAGTAAAAATTAAAAGCAATAATAGATCTATTAGTAAAAAACATTACCTACCAAATAGATTTAATTAGTAAAAAAAATTAAATATTATCGATTAAATCTAATTTTAATAAGTAAAAAATTTAAATATTATCGGTCAAATATAATTTTCAAAAGTAGAAAATCACAAATTACCTAGTAAAAAATATTATCGGTCAAATAAAATTGATTTAGCTAGTAAAAAATAAAATATTATCTGTCAAATCTAACTTTTAGTTAGTAAAAAATTAAATATTATTGGTCAAATCTAATTTTATTCGATAACAATTAAATATTACATGTTAAATCTAATTTTGGCAAGTAAAAAATTACACATTATCAACCAAATAGATTTAGCTAGTAAAAAAAATTAAATGTTACTGACCAAATCTAACTTTTGTTAGTAAAAAATTAAATATTATCGATAAGATCTAACTTCGATCAATAACAATTAAATACGATCAATAACAATTAAATATTACCGACCAAATTTAACTTTAGCCAATAGAAAATTACACATTACCTATCAAATAAATTTGGTTATTACAAAAAATTAAAGATTATTAACCAAATGTAACTTCAGCTAGTAAAAAATTAAATATTATCAAATTTAATTTTGACTCGAGATGCGCTGGGGGTGAATAGCGCTCGTGGCTTTCACTTTTTGTATTGAAAAACTTAAAAGTAAAAGCAGCGGAATAATAAATAACACAGCACAGAAGAACCCCGAGTATTTTTCATTAGTTCGGAGCTTTGGGCGACTCCTACTCCAAGGCCCATGCTCGTTGAGCGTTTACTTTGGGCAATCACTATAAACTCGCTAGACCTAACACGCTAGTCTCAAGGTTGCAATTGCCCAACCTGCCCTGCTACCTTATGAGTCCCTTAAAGTGTGTTGCACTGAATATGTAAATCACTCTTAGCTGCGTTTAGTTCGAGATTAGCCTTAATAATTTTGATTATTCATCTAAAATTATCAATGAAAATCTTATTTAGTTTAGGTAATGGACGATTCCTAAGGAATATTTCATGTCCGACATGTCAGAAAAAAGGACATACAATTCGAAATCAGAAAATTGAGATTTTTCTTGATTCCAGAGTTAACGAAATTTTTTTATCCAAAATACACTCGAATAAGAGAAAAATGTGATAAAAAATAAAAATGAAAAGAAAAAAATAAAATAAAAACCTTTTTAAAATTTTTTTTTAAAAAAAGTGAAAAAGCATAAAAAATTTTAAAAATAGAAAAAACATAAAAAAATTAAAAAATGGGAAAACATAAAAAAAATAATAATAAAAACATAAAAAAAAATTAAAATTAAAAATATATATAAAAATAAAAAAATACAAAAAATATAAAAACATAAAAAGGTTAAAAAAAATTAAAAAACTCTAATTTTTTTAAAAAAATTAAAAATTAAAAAGAAATAAAAAAATAAAAAAAATAAAAAACACATAAAAATAAAGAAAAATGTGAAAAAGAAAAAATAAAAAAAAACGTAGAGTTTAAATAATAATAATAATAATAATAATAATAATAATAATAATAATAATAATAATAATAATATATGGTTTGTTTTGTAACTAAAGGTAATATAGTAAAATATTAAACTAGGTTATTTATTAAAACCTTCAAACAAATAAGTTTTAATTTGTTACATTGCCCCCAGGGCGTAGCGTAGACGGTGGGCGCATGGTATCTCTGGCGTAATAGTCAGGGGTCGATTCTCAGGAACTGACGACCTGGGGTTTACCCCGCCATGCGCCTATGACCTATGTACCTGCATGAACCTCCCTCCATATCCGTGGGGCCGACACTAGGGGGGACGCTAAGGTAGCGGATCTACCTTTTTTTTAATTTGTTACATTACTTAGGTTGAAGCAAACAACATTTGGTTATATTTTATTCCCCATAACCTTAATTATGTGATTACTTGGTAATCACATAACCAAGGTTATACATGATAACTTGAACCAAACGCATCCTTAGAAAAATACTTATTAAAGAAAGTATGATGATTCTTCTCTAATGCCCGATGATATGGGTTATAATAAGGGGACCCCCTTTTTCTTTTCTCTCAAGAGAAGGAAAGAATGATAACAAAAATGAGGAAGGCTGGAAAGGGCAAAAGGAGGGACCGCTCAAAAAAGAATAGACCCAGTAAAGGAGGGTCGCTACATGCATGGCAGACAAGGATAGGTCGGGTGTGATAGACTGACCGAGCATGTAAGACCAACCAAGCAGATAGGATCGACCAAGCGTGCAGGACCGGCTGAAAAGATCGACCAAGTAGGTCCGGTCGGCCAAATATAAAGGATCGATCTGATGTAAATAAAGTTTAACTTTGGGTGGTCCGGGACATAATAGGGTTACTCAAGTATAGGAGTTTGATAAGCAAAGACCGGTTGAGCATGGGTACTCGACCGGGCATACATGACCGACCCAACATAGAGAGTCGGCTGAATGTAAAAGTTTCTGACCTTGTACACAATAGACAAGGATCGAACGAATGTAATATATCGATCAAACCTATAAGCCTGGTGAGTAAAGGTTGGTCGGGTTCTATAGATCGGACGAACACAGATGCATTTGGTCTCATGTAACCCTTAACCTACAACTGGCTGAAGGAAGGGTTATCGGATAATGTTGTCTCTACAGACTCAACTAGATGATCTTAGTCAATGATGTAGGGTCGGACGTGCTCAAAAGACCGGCCGAGAATATGAGTTCGGTAAGCAAAGACCGGTCGAGTATAAGAGATCGATCGAAAGTAGAAGCACTTAACATTAAGCCATCCTGAAGGCCTATATATACACCCGACTGATTAGTCTCGGTCGATAAGGTAGGGTCGGCTGAATAGACCGGCCGAGCATAGAGGCGTTTTAACGGCATACGATCGAACGAAGGAAGAGTTAAAGGGCAAAGACGTCTTCATACGTCCAACCAATCAATCTCGGTCGGCAGGATATAACCGCCCAGTTTCAATAGACAGGTCGAGTATGAGAAGTAGATCGAACATAAAGGTCTTTAACCTTACATAGTTTTTGGTATATTTATAATGAAGTCTGGGTTGGGTATAGAACTAAAACTAGTATGGATAGAATATATTCCACATACATGTCAAATAAGCTTATGTGACTAACCAGGCATATGTAATAGGTGAATCATAACAGGCATATGTAACAATATATGATCATATGACAACTTAATCAATTTGGCGGTAAATATCTTCTAGAATCCTCCACGGGTATGCTAAACGACAAAGAAGATACATCTGGGGTAAGAAAAAGATTCCTTAAACTATTATTATTGTAGTTATGGCTTACATCATCTCTTAACAAACTTTAACGAACCGGGGTCCACCTCATGACTGTGGAGGTTAGATGAGGTGGAATAAAATGGGGAATCCTCTCCACTGACAAGGTACGCAAACATACGCATTGCATCTAAATTATTTCTCTCAATATATTAGATTAAATTAAAGTACGAGGGCATGAATATAATCAGGAGAGATAGACGAACACATAGGAATTAGTTTCATGTCAATCCGAGGTCGTTTGATCCATCAATCATTTTTGCCCATAACCAGCCGATGGACCAAATGACCTCAGATTTATTCAACTAGTTCTCCTGATTATATCCATGACCTCAAATATTAATTTAACCCAATATATTACGAGCAATAATTGTTTAAACTAAAAAATATTTAGAAAATGTAATTCATATTCAAAATTGGTTAATAGATCAAACGATCTCGGATTGACATGAAATCAATTCTTATGTGTTCGTCTATCTCTCCTGATTATATCCATGCCTTTAAACTTCAATTTGACCTAATATATTGAGAGCAATAATTTTTTAATATAAATATGTTTAAAAAATTTAATTCATGTTAAAAAAATTATTGTTCTCAATATATTGGGTCAAATTGAAGTTTGAGAGCATCTGAGCATGGATATAATCAGGAGAGGTAGACAAACACATAAGAATTAGTTTCATGTCAATCTGAGGTCGTTTGATCCATCGGTCGTTTTTGTCCAAAATCGATTGATTGACAAAATGACCTCGGATTGACATAAAATAAATTCTTATATGTTAGTCTACCTCTCCTGATTATATTTATGCCCTCAAACTTCAATTTCACCAAATATATTGAGAATAATAATTTTTTGAACATGAATATATTTGAAAATTTTAATTCGTGATTAAAAAATCATTGCTTTCAATATATTAGGTCAAATTGGTGTTTGAGGGCATGAATATAATCAAGAGAGATAGACGAACATATAATAACTTATTTCAAGTCAATCTGAGGTCGTTTGATCCATCAGTCAGTTTTGGATAAAAACGGCTGATGTACTAAATGTCAAATTAACATTTGAGGGTGATCCGGCGGTGAGAATGGGGGACCCACTTCCTGAAGGGTCCCAGCCTGAGGACAGATGGAGGGCTGATTAAGCGGGTAACGGCCGCGTCGAGCAGTTGAGCAGGTCCGAGCGGAGCCAGATATAACCCAGCCATAGGCTGGGGTTTCCGACGCCAAGGCGGGTGTCTGCCCGGCCGGAACCGAAGGGCCGAGCGGGTGGTCCGTTCGGCCAGGATAAGGGCGAGGATACAAAGGTTAGCCGAACGGCCTATTCGTTCGGCTCGGGATATGGGATGTCAGCAAAGGCATGCCTAATGATTATGCCGTACACAAGATTTCACGATAGAGGATCTAGCCGTCACATCATGGAGAGGTTGATACAGTAGCGGTATGACCTTATGGATGCCCTTCTGACAGACCCATACCTGGGCATGGTCGAAAGCAGGTGATTGCTTTGATTGGCGTGCCCAGGCTCCTTCGAGAGGGCTATATAAGGTCTCCATTTCTTCACCGGAGGTACACGAGTCTTCTGTTTCTAAGCCACCTCTTTGTTATTCCTCGCCTGACTTGAGCGTCGGAGGGCCGTCACCGGGACACCCCTCCCGGCTCGGTTTTGTTGCAGGTTCGTCGGAGCACTCGAGAATCTAGCAGGGAGCGCCACATCCCCAGCGTTCGTTGACCCCTGGTTCGGACAGGATCAATTTGGCGCCGTCTGTGGGAACGCTCCTGCATCCGAACGGGAACGATGGACGAGGCTGGACGACAACACACGGTGGCACTTTCAACAGAAGAACTCGACGCTCTGGTCGAGATGAGGGCCGCCAAACTTGTGGAGCAAAAACAAAAAGCATCAGCCGAGCGGCCGGAGTAACAAGCAACATCTGCGTCGGGTGGCCGAGCGGAAGCACCTCAAGCCACCGTCGCATTCCATCGGGCCTTATTCCGTACCCCTGAAGCCGTACCAGCTCGGAGAGATAGAGGATCTTCTTCAGACGAGATGCCTAGGCGAGATGACAGAAAGGGGAAAGCTCCCCGAGCGGACTCATCTCCCGAGCGGATCAATCGCCAATTTTCGGAGGCTATTCTGCGAGACCCTCTGCCCAAGCACTACGTGCCTCCGACGATCGGCGAGTACAATGGAACAACTGACCCGGATGATCATCTGGGTAAGTTTGATAACACAGCCACGCTCCATCAATACACCGATGGAGTAAAGTGCCGAGTCTTTCTTACCACTCTCTCAGGATCGGCTCAACGGTGGTTTCGGAGGCTGCCGGACGGATCCATCACTAGCTTCAAGGACTTCCGAACGGCCTTCCTCCACCACTTCGCCAGCAGTCGGTGTTATCAAAAAACAAGCGTAAGTCTGTTCGCCATCAAGCAAGAGGCCCGGGAATCGCTTCGAGCTTACATCCAGCGATTCAACCAAGTGGCGATGGACATTCCAACGGCCACTTCGGAAACCATGATGAATGCCTTCACACAAGGCCTAGTGGATGGAGATTTCTTCCGATCGCTCATCCGAAAGCCGCCCCGGGATTATGATCACATGCTACATCGGGCCAACGAGTACATTAACGTGGAAGAAGCGCAAGCCGCCCGGAAAAAGGAAACTCCAACCGAGCGGGCACCTATTCAGGCCGAACGGAAACAGCACGCCGCTCATCAACCGCCGAGGGGACCAAGGGCCGAAGCAATCCGCTCCCCTCGTGTAAGGTCCCAAGTACAAGAAGTAGCTGCCGCTCGAAGCAAGCCAAAGAAGAAATGGACCCCTATGTTCTGCTCCTTCCACCGGACGGATACGCACAACACAAGGGATTGTCGAAGTCTTCCCTTCGTGGCTAATCCCGTTCCCAGGAAGGCCGAGCGACGGTCTCCTTCCATCGACAGGAGGCAAAGGACCCATGAAGTCGACCGGACCCGCACCGAGAGGCGACATCAACAGACGCCCGATCGGCATCGATCTCCAAGGCAAGAGAATCGCCGAGCGTCAAGAGAACGATCCCGGCCGTCCGCTCGGGAAGAGGAAAATAGAAGCAATACTTCCCGAGGCGAGATCAACGTTATTGCTGGTGGGCCGACCGGAGGAGACTCCAACCGAGCCAGAAAGGCGGGCGTCCGACAGCTACAGATCCACGCAGTCGGTTGCAGCCAAGAGCGGGCAAGTGGACCGGAAATCACTTTCGGGCCCGGAGACTTAGAAGGAGTAGAAGTGCCCCACGACGACGCTCTGCTCATTAAAGCGGTAATAGCAAATTACACTATTCACCGCATATTTGTTGACACAGGGAGCTCGGTCAACATTATATTCAAGAAGGCGTTCGATCAGCTGCAAATCGATCGAGCCGAGCTGCTACCCATGACAACGCCGCTCTACGGGTTCACGGGTAACGAAGTACAGCCGGTCGGACAGATCCGGTTGGCTACCTCACTGGGAGAAGAGCCACTCAGGAGGACCAGGACAATAAACTTCGTGGTGGTCGACTCTCCTTCGTCCTACAACGTCATTTTGGGACGACCGGTGCTCGGCGAATTCCGAGCAGTCGTCTCAACCTTCCATCAGAAGATCAAGTTCCCCGTGGAGGACAAAGTAGGAGAAGTACGTGGAGATCAGCTAGCAGCTCGGCGGTGCTATATAGAGATGATCCGAGCAGAAGCCTGTTCCGCTCGGAAGGCGCCCCGGATCGAAGTACACGCCATAACCGAAAAACCTCCTACTTTAATTTATGATGAAAAGGAGGAGGTTCAGATCCATCCGACCTGATCGGAGGCCACAACTTTTATCGCCTCTGATCTGGAGGAGGAGCAGAAGGAGGAGCTGATCCAATGCCTACAACGAAATCATGATGTCTTCGTCTGGTCGACACATGAGTTGCCCGGAATTTCGCCAAGCATAGCGCAGCATGAGTTGCATGTCCGACCGGACGCTCGGCCAGTGAAGCAGAGAAAAAGATATTTCAGTGTCGAGCAGAATGCCATCATCCGGGCGGAAGTAGAGAAACTTCTGGAAGCCGGCCACATACGCGAGGTGCAGTTCCCGAGCTGGCTGGCTAACGTAGTATTAGTCTCCAAGTCGGGCGGCAAGTGGAGAGTCTGCATCGACTTTCGGGACTTAAACAAAGCATGCCCCAAAGATTTTTATCCCCTGCCCCGGATAGATCAGCTGGTGGACTCTACGGCCGGCTGCGAGTTAATATGTATGCTCGACGCCTACCAAGGCTATCATCAAGTGCCGCTCGCCCGTGAAGATCAAGAAAAAGTTAGCTTCGTGACTGCTGACGGCACATATTGCTACAACGTGATGCCGTTCGGATTGAAGAACGCCGGGGCCACCTATCAACGCTTGATGAACAAAGTGTTCAGGGAGCAGATCGGGCGGAATCTGGAAGTCTATGTGGACGACATTCTTATCAAATCAGTCCGAGCGGCCGATCTCTTCAAGGACATGGAAGAAACCTTCCGAACGCTACGCAAATATGGAGTCAGGCTAAATCCCCAGAAGTGCCTGTTCGGAGTAAAAGGAGGGCGTTTCTTGGGATACATAGTGACCGAACGGGGTATTGAAGCAAATCCCAGCAAAGTGAAAGCTCTACAAGACATGCCGCCTCCCAGAAATACAAGGGAAGTGCAGCGGTTGACCGGTCGGATAACTGCTTTGTCCAGATTCATCTCAAAAACCGCCAACCGGAGCCTACCATTCTTCAAGATCCTGTGCAAGGCTACTAAGTTCCAGTGGGATGAAGAATGTGACCGAGCGTTCGGAGAATTGAAAACATATCTCAATTCTCTGCCTATACTTGCCAAGCCGATCGGGGGTGAGTCACTTTATATTTATCTGTCGTCAACTGAGCATGCTGTAGGCTCAGCACTTGTGAGGGCGAGCGGCGAAGAGCAGCCGGTGTATTTTCTGAGCTACATTTTAAAAGATGCTGAATCTCGTTACACCGGGCTCGAGAAGTTGGCCTTTGCTTTGGTTCTAGCCGCTCGGCGCCTTCGACCATATTTCTTGGCTCACACCATCATTGTCCGGACGAACAACCCACTAGGAAGAGTGTTGTTGAATCCAGAAGCGTCCGGACGGCTCATCAAATGGACGACAGAACTAAGTGAATTTGACATCCAATACCAACCCCGCTCGGCGATCAAAGCGCAATCCTTGGCTGATTTTGTGACCGAAGTGCAAAAGCCGGAGCCGGAAGCTCTGTGGAGAATATATGTGGATGGGTCTTCCACTCGACTCGGAAGTGGGATTGGAATATTGCTGTTCTCGCCTCAAGAAGAAAAGATGCACTTATCCGTCCGGCTGGATTACAAAGCTACCAACAATGAAGCAGAGTATGAGGCCCTCATAGCCGGATTGCAAGCAACACGGCATGTGGGAGCCGGTCGGGTGACACTTTATTCAGATTCACAGTTGGCCGCTCAGCAACTGTCTGGCACCTTTGAAATCAACAGCGCTCGGCTTAAACTCTACGCTGAGGCCTTTGAAAAACTCAAAGCTAATTTCCGCGAGGTTCTTATTCAGAAGATTCCCCGAACGGAGAACCAGGCAGCCGATGAGTTGGCCAAACTAGCAAGTTCTATAACGCCGGTCATTATCCCGAAGCCAATTGAACAAGTATCTTTGGTGGCACATGTTGACCGGATGGAAGGCCTCATGTTTCCGGACGACTGGAGGACACCCATCATGGAGTTTTTGCGCTCGGGCATCACTCCTGCCGATCGGGATGAAGCCCAGTTGCTCAGGAGGAGGGCCGGTCGATTCACACTTATCGGCGATCAGCTCTACAAGAAGGCTTTCTCTCGCCCGCTGTTGAAGTGTGTGAGCTCGGAAGACTCGACTTACATCCTCCAAGAGGTACATCAAGGATCATGCAGAGGACATCCGGGCGGACGATCACTAGCCAAGAAGATTTTACTAGCTGGATACTTTTGGCCGACCCTACAAATGGACGCCGCTCGGACAGTATCTGCGTGCCTTTCATGCCAGAAGTATCACAACTTCTCGCACCGACCGGCAGAGGAGATGAAGACATCAGTCGTTTCATGTCCTTTCGATCAATGGGGAATGGATATTGTGGGTCCATTTCCGATGGCGACCGGGCAGATGAAATTTTTGCTGGTGGCGGTCGATTATTTTTCCAAGTGGGTGGAGGCCGAGCCACTAGCCAGGATCACCGAGCAGATGGTCAAAAAATTCATCTGGCAACACATCATCTGTAGGTTCGGTATCCCTCGCCAATTGGTTTCCGACAATGGGCGGCAATTCACTGGGAAGGTGCTAGAAGATTGGTGCAAAAGCTACGGCATCGAGCAACACTTCACATCCGTGGCTTACCCCCAAAGCAACGGTCAAGCCGAAGTAGCCAACCGGGAAATTCTCCGTATTCTGCGCGCTCGGCTCGACCACGTGGGAGGAAGTTGGCCGGATGAAGTGCCGGGCGTTTTATGGGCCATCCGGACGACTCCTAAGGAAGCAACGGGCGTCACACCTTTTCATCTGGTGTACGGCGGCGAAGCAGTCATTCCGGTTGAAGTCGGCGTAGAGTCCGTCCGGGTCCAATGTTACGATGGAAGCAACGCCGAGCGGAGGAACATGGAGCTGGATTTGGTTGATGAGGAGCGGGCCAAGGCATCCGTTCGGCTGATGGCATACCGTCAACGAATGAAGCAAAACTACAACCGCCGCGTCATTCCCCGATCATTCCAGGTCGGCGACCTTGTCTGGAAGAAAGTCAAACCGGTCGGCGACGTCGGCAAGCTTGAAGCTCCGTGGGCAGGTCCCTTCAAAATCATCGAAAAGCTCCGCTCGGGTGCGTATTATTTGGAGGATGAGGACGGTCGGCAGTTAGATAGGCCGTGGAGCGCGAACCACCTCCAGCCTTACCGGGCGGGATGAAAGGTGTACCACTGTAAATCATCCTGTGTACTTTTTTCGACTGAATACTGGAAATGCAGAAATGAAGAATCAAGAGGACAATTATAAGGCATTGTCAACAATCGAAGGCCCCGTACCGGTCGGACGGAGGTAAATTATCCGAGCCAAAAGCTCAATGCTGAAGACCCCGTGCCGTTCGGCCGGGCGTACGATACCCAAGCATCGACACAAAAACCGAAGGCCACGTGCGGGAAGCAAAGTGGTGTAATATGGCGCTAATTCTGTATATGTTAAGCTGCGCCGAACGGGAGCGTTAAAATTAGCCTTAACGGCCATCTAGCCCAGACGTTAAACCGTAGAGCCGCGCCGACCGGCTATAAATAACCGCGCCGTCGAACATCGACGTTAAAGAGCGAGAGACGAGCCGGCGTCTATAAATGTCCGAGCGGAAGACCGACGAGCCCCGTCGTTAAAAATCGAGAGCCGCGCAGACCGGCTATAAATAACCGCGTCGTCGAGCACCGATGTTAAAGATCGAGAGACGAGCCGGAGTCTATAAACGTCCGAGCGGAAGACCGACGAGCCCCGTCGTTAAAAATCGAGAGCCGCGCCGACCGGCTAACCGAACGTGCCGTCAGACACCGGCGCGAGCGAGCCGGCCGTCTATAAACGTCCGGCGGAAGACCGAAGAGATGTCGGGGAGCTGGAAAACCGGGATAACGCTGCTGTACGCGAGATCGGCATGATTCAGGAGAGCCTACTAACGGGGACCAGGCCGAGCCCGCCCGTCGTTAAAATCGAGAGCCGCGCCGACCGGATATAAATAACCGCGTCGTCGAGCACCGACGTTAAAGATCGAGACGAGCCGGCGTCTATAAACGTCCGAGCGGAAGACCGACGAGCCCGTCGTTAAAATCGAGAGCCGCGGCTATAAATATCCGCGCCGTCGAGCACCGACGTTAAAGATCGAGAGCGGCGGCGTCTATAAACCGTCCAAGCGGAAGACCGACGAGCCCGTCGTTAAAATCGAGAGCCGCGCCGATAAACGAGCGACGAGCACCGACGTTAAAGATCGAGAGCCGCGCCAAGCGTCCGGCGGAAGACCGACGAGCCCGTCGTTAAAAATCGAGAGCCGACCGGCTATAAATAACCGCCGTCGTTAAAGATCGAGAGCCGCGGCGCCGTCTATAAGCGCCCGAGCGGAAGACCGACGAGCCCGTCGTTAAAAATCGAGCCGCGTCGGCCGGCTATAAATAACCGCGCCGAGCACCGACGTTAAAGATCGAGAGAGCCGGCGTCTATAAGCGTCCGAGCGGAAGACCGACGAGCCCGTCGTTAAAAATCGAGCGCCGACCGGCTATAAATAACCGCGCCGTCGAGCACCGACGTTAAAGATCGAGAGACGAGCCGGCGTCTATAAACGTCCGAGCGGAAAACCGATGAGCCCCGTCGTTAAAAATCGAGAGCCGCGCCGACCGGCTATAAATAACCGCGCCGTCGAGATCCGACGTTAAAGATCGAGAGTCAAACCCGCGACTGTGAGCTTACTGGACGAAGCTAAGGACGCCAAATAACGAGCGTTCGCAAGTACTAAATTGATTAAGTCCGATCGGCCATCAATTTGCCAATACTTCGCATTCACTGAATGCAAACAGCATAGCCAAGCGCTGAACGATTTCGAGGAAAACAAGTCAACTGATTAACCCGATCGGTCGTCTAGTGTGGAACACGTGGAGCTTAACTGATTCTACGAATACGCACCAAACAGACAAAAAACGACAATGAAGGGCAAGCAAAAATAAACAAAAGAAGACAATTACGCCGATCGGCACATGCAAAAATTTTTACATCAGCAGATAAAATACAGAAAGTACTGGGAAGAACTCGCTTCACTCCGGGTCCTCAAAATTAAAAAAGGCGTCCGGGATATCGTCAATCATAGCCGCCAGATCTGAAGAGGGAATGCTCAGGTCAGCAGGAAGGTGCCCTCCCTTCTTCAAATACGCCATGGTGACCTTGACCGCCTCGGCGAAAGTTGAGGAGACGTTGCCACCGAACTTTTCGCCGAACCGCTCCGAGCGGAGGTATTCTTGGCGCGCTGCTGCTAGGCGACTCGGCTCCCCTTCCTTGTACTTTCTGAAAGCTGCTCGGGAGGCAATTAGCGAGTCCTGGAGAACTTTCTGGTCCACCTCCGCTTTAGTGCGTTCAGCGGAGCGCCCATCCCGTTCGGCAGCTAGCTGGGCTTCCAGATTTTTAGATTGCTGATCTAGGGCTCGGACTTCAACTTTCATCTTGTCCAGATCAGCAATCGCCCGCTTCTTCCGGCTACTAGCGCGCTTCACGTCTGTGTCGCGTTTCTTCACCAGGCCTTCAAGTCGAGCCACCTCTGTAGCCAGGTCGGCGGCCTTCTTCTGTTCGGTCTCACGGGCTTGTTTCTCCCGCTCGGTCGATGGACCCCCCGAGACTTGGAGTTTTTCCATGAGATCCTCCAGCTCGGCCAGCCGATGGCTAGTGGCGATTTGCTCGGCCCAATGTTGTAAGGGAAATAATAAAATCAGAAACCAAACAGTAGCAGGACACAAGGAGAAAAATGAACCTACCTGAGTGGCCTGCTGCATGTGGTTATCACCAAGCTGCTTAGGCGTCATGAGGGCCACCCTAATCTGAGCGTCCTCAAAAAGCTTGGCGAGCGGACCCCTCAAGGTTATCTCATGAACGGGGCTTGAAGGCCGATCGGCAGACAATAAATATTCCTCCGATGGGAATCGAAGGGTAGTCTTGACGGTCGGGTGGTCGGCCGGCACTTCCTCAGCCGCAGTCGCCTGGCCCGAGGACTCCCCTATGGTTGATGTTTCGCCCAACCGTCGTAAGCGACGACAAGTCCGAGGAGGAGAGCCAGAGGGATGTGCGGTGGGCGAGGCCACTGAGGTCCCGATCTGCGATGGCGTGCGATCTGGCGAAGCGACCTCGATCGGCGCCTGTGGTTCGCCCTCTTGGGTCGGCGGAAGGCTGGGGTCTCTTCGACGTTTTCGCCGAACTTCCCGTGGTGAATCCCCGGCCTGGGGGACTCCCAGCTCGGCTGGGGCAGAGGAAACAGGATCCGCCTCAGCTTGGTGACGGAGGTAACCTTGCCTGAGGGATATTCCCCCCACAGGGCGGCTGGGGATTAGACCCCGCTCGGCGAGTTCTTTTTTGGTAGCCGCCTCAATTTCCAACTTCAGATGATCAGTAGCCTTGGAGCGCCACATGACTTCAGCTACAGTAGAAAAAATTAAAATCAGTTAGACAAAAAAGGCGAAGTGAGTAAAGAGTCCTTACTCATGCGGTAGGGAAGATTGGCCCGAACGGGAGACAATCCAAAAATGTACAACACCCCCTTGAGAAGCAACTGGTCGATTTTGTACCGTTGACCGGACAACCAGTTTACCGCATGAAGGTAGGCTGGATTGCTTCTGAATTTGCCGAGCTCCGGCTGGGTCGGCACGGCGGTCTGCCATTTAGTTCGGAATGCTGGCCGCTCGGGAAGTCGCATATAGAAGAAAAACTCCTTCCAGTGCTTGTTGGAGGTCGGCATATTATCAAAAAATTTGAAACCTATTCTACTTTGGAAAATAAAGGTGCCCAACTCGGATTGTTTGGGGTAGAAGAAGAAGTGGAATATTTTGGGGTCAAGTGGAATACTATGCAGCCTAAAGAGGACGACCACCCCACTCAGCAGCCTAAAGGAATTCGGCACAAGTTGGCCGAGCGGGATGCGGAAATAATTACAAACTTCCAAAATAAATGGATGGGTAGGAAATCTAAGGCCGCCCTGGAATTGGTCTAGAAAAAAGCAAATGGTACCGATCGGCGGGTTATGGGGCCGATCGGTCGGGTTGGCTATAACTATTTCATGGTCGTCCGGGATCCCGTACGTCCGAACAAGACGCGAGCGCCCTCCTCGTCAAATTTACTTTCCATACTCGTATACCATGGACCGTGAACATGGGTAGCGGGTTCGGAAGAGCTCGCCATCTCGAAGAGACAAAAGGATAGCAACGAAAGAGAGGTGAAACGATTAGGAAAGACCTGGTAAGCGAGGAAAGAAGGCTCACTAAGAAGGAGATGGGCGGAGAAGATCGCCGGTGAGAGGATAGCCGCCGAAAAACGGGAACTGGATCGCCGGAGGCCGCAGCAACAGAGGAGTCAGAAGGACAAAGCACGAGCAAAGATGCGGCAGAGGAGGAGGGCTAAGGCTTTATACGGCCGAAGTCGATTGGCCTCCATCGTCCGATCCAGGTCACGAGAAACAAGAACGTCATCGGGCCGTCCATTTCAAAACAATCGGCGTCCCATCGTACGGATCATCACCGCCACGCGAGAAGAGCCACGTGGCGCTCTGTCACCAGGTGCAATTAATGCGCCCATACCGCGCATGCTTCGACTTAATGAAAAGGATTTGCATGATTTTCGAGAAGATTTAGACAAGCAAACATCTACGTGAAGTGCCAAGACATTCAAAACGAAGAGCCGAGCGGCTGAATTTGGCATAAGGGCCGAATGGCTCAAGGGATATTATAAGCGATGGTAAGGCGACGACCGCCCGCTCGGACACATAGTCCAGTCAGTCGGACTCACTGCCTCCTTCGACTAGACTTGAAGGGAGGCAAGTGATCCGGTGAGAATGGGGACCCACTTCACGAAGGGTCGGCGAGGACAGATGGAGGGCGATTAAGCGGGTAAGGGCGCGTCGGCGATTGAGCGGTCGGCGGGCGGATATAACCCACCATGGTGGGTTTAAACGCGGTGTCTGCGCCGGAACCAAGGGCCGAGCGGGTGTCTGCCCGGAGAGAATCGGCGGTGGTCCGTTCGGCCGGATAAGGGCGAGGATACAAAGGTTAGCCGAACGGCCTATTCGTTCGGCTCGGGATATGAGATGTCAGCAAAGGCATGCCTAATGATTATGCCGTACACAAGATTTCACGATAGAGGATCTAGCCGTCACATCATGGAGAGGTTGATACAGTAGCGGTATGGCCTTATGGATGCCCTTCTGACAGACCCATACCTGGGCATGGTCGAAAGCAGGTGATTGCTTTGATTGGCGTGCCCAGGCTCCTTCGAGAGGGCTATATAAGGTCTCCATTTCTTCACCGGAGGTACACGAGTCTTCTGTTTCTAAGCCACCTCTTTGTTATTCCTCGCCTGACTTGAGCGTCGGAGGGCCGTCACCGGGACACCCCTCCCGGCTCGGTTTTGTTGCAGGTTCGCCGGAGCACTCGAGAATCTAGCAGGGAGCGCCACATCCCCAGCGTTCGTTGACCCCTGGTTCGAACAGGATCAGAGGGTGTGGATATAATCAAGAGAGATAGACGGACACATAGGAACTAATTTAATATCAATCTGAGGTCGTTTGATTTATCAACTAATTTAATCTAAAATCAATTTTGATTTAAAAAATAAAAAAATAAACCGGTTCGACTAATTAAAAAAAAATTAATTGACTGATTTGATTAAAAATTGACCGTTTCAATACCGAATCCATGTGATTATTTTAAAATATTAGTCAACTAAAAAAAAAAAAGTAAAATTGAAAATAGATATATGATTTCGTCATTTTTAAATGTTTTTTATATGAAATAAGTATTTTACATATGTGGTGGTTCAGTAAAACAGCTAAAAAAAATTCATTATAAAAAAAAAATATGAATACAAGGCGCATGTTAATTCCAAGGTGTCGTTGGTGTCGTTGATGTCATTGAACACGATCAATTCATTATGAGAGAAATATGGGAGGACCACATGGTGTTCTTTGATATTTTTTAATAAAAAAAAATAAAATTAAAATCAACAAATAAAATTAAATAGGTGGTATATTTTTATGAGATTAAAATAAAAAATTATATGTACCATGTGGATCCCATAATAATGATAAATATTAATGTTAAACTAAATATGAATATATATACATATATATATATATATATATATATATATATATATAATAGGTGTAAAATCAAATTATTAGAATCATCAAAATGCCCCTTCTTTAAAAAAAATAAAATTAAAAGAACGTTTCAACATATTTTCTATCTCAAAAATATCTTTAATAAAGTCGTTATTACGATGTATGTATTAAATTAAATTAGTTCAATTTTTTAAAAAATACTATATATTAAGTACTTTTATATACAGTTTTTTGTCAATTATTATAACGTCTATTAAATAATTGTTATATTATTCTAGTAGTTATAAAATAACTTTTATAATGAGTTGAAAGTGCTCTTGATAATTTTAAAATGATTTTAATTAAATTAATAAATAAATTTTTATATAAAAGTACTCATGTATAAAATTATTATCCAAATTGAAATAAAAAAAATACTTTAACTACTACAATAACACTGACGTCAGAATATTTTCAAGATGAAAAATATGATTAATAACACTGAAGAAGTATGGATATGTTTAGATAAAAATATGATCAAGTGTTATTTTAATTTATTTTTTACAAAAATGTTTTTAACAAAATAATAATAATTAGAGACAAATTGTTTTTTTAATTTCTGATTTTTTTTCCCCCATTGAATGCCCACCTCTGTCGCGTCCTTCAAAATCCTACATTAAGATTTTTCACATAAGATGGATAATTATAAAATGAAGCGTTCATGTTGTGTTATTATCAAAAGTATTTTGATAATAATCCCAACTTCCATAGTAGAGAATTGTGGCTTTAGTGCCTTTTTTAATTGAGGTTCTAATGCCATGAAAATTATTATTTATACAGAAAATCTACTATTAAGACGACGTTATAGTAATGATCATTAGATACAAGATGAGCCTTTTGGATTGTGATGGAGCCAAAAATGTGATATTTTCATCCCGGGTGATTCAGTATTGTCAGTCTCATAGTAATATATTGACAAGTAAATTATGGATGTACATTTTATCCTAATGCAATGATCCTTTATACGAAAAGATTAGATATTCAATGAAATTTTTTGTATCCATTAAAAATTAATTTTAAAATTTATTAAATTTATTATAGTAAACACTCATACACTTACTAACTAGGAGGTCAACATCTTATGGACTGTTTTGGATCTATATGCAAGACAAGTTTGAGGTCTCTTTCTTAGGGCTAACAAAAAGTTTTTTTCTTAGGTCAGTTAGATTTGATTTGAACAAATAATTTTGTTTGCTTTGTCTCCATCGCAGATGGAAATCTCTAGACATATTTTTCTTCGCCCTTGAAGTAGTAGCACTAGGAAGATGGGATTTTTAATAATAATTGGAGTCGACCCATCAAAACTATCATTTTCAATAACAAAAACTATCTTCGCAAGCCCTCCAATAATTGAATTCCTTTACAAACCTCTTTTGTCTCCATTCAATTATCCTACCTTTGTCGTATGTAAATTAAAATATGATAGCGTGAAAATCTCTTATTACTTTCGCACATGAATTTTCGTATGATTCTTACAAATTTTAAAGCATTTGTTTTTTTTTAAAAAACAATTAAGATGATGCCAATATGTATTAGTATTGTTGGTGGTATTAGTTTATTTAGTAAGGCAAAAGTATAACCCTTTTTTTTTATTGAAATAGTGAAAAGAATATTTTATTTATTTATTATCAAACTAACGTTCCATCCATTTTATTTGCAACGTAACAATTATATATTTAAGATCCCGTATTTATTATAACTATGTAATAATTTTAATCTAGTAATTACTATATATATATATATATATATATATATATATATATATAGATCATCGAAAAAATATATATTGCCCAAAGGTACGAATGACCCCAAATACATCACTCCTAGACAATGTTGGATCGGCTGTGAGGACTCGAGTACCATATAGTGCTGGTGTATACGCAGATACACCAACCCACATCATAGTCAACCTCATCACAAACCCAACCTGATCGTACATACATCACAACCGTGTATCTCTCACACCGATCTCACACATCCATACACTCTGTCTCTGTCCGTACTATCGTCAGTCAGAGCGTCTCATCCATAGTCCACTGTCCATGCAACCTCTCGTGTCGCCAGTCATCCACAGCAAGTATTTATCCTCGGAACCAAATCGACATGGTGATCCAACATGCGCTCCGCTCCTCCTTCGGTCTCGACTCGGTTCGGCGCAGCCACTTAGCCCGCCCAATCTGAACATCTTCATTGCTCGGTGATTCCACGGAACTCTGGCAGCCCATCCATGCCCCCGCCCTTCATGCGACTCCTCCTTCAACCATATGAATCTCTGGCGATCGTCCATTATAGTAATTACTATAATATAATATTATTAGTGATCGATCCTATCCGAAAATAAGGAAATGGAAAGTTAGGGATGTGATTGTTGTGTCGAGCCAGGGAAGAGGTCCCCGACATTGGTCCTCCAACGTTCAAGTTAGTCACCGGAACTATAGAGGAAAGCGGAGCAATAGTAATGCAAGCGTAAACAGTAATAACGCGTACCTCTGTCAATACTTAGACCCCCTTTATATAAAGTCCTGGTGGGCTACATGCACGCTCTTCGAGGCATGAACACGTTCTCCAATGTGCCCTATGAAAAGACTGTTGGGACCGAAAAGTAGCTAGAGGGGGGGTGAATAGCTCGTCGCGTGCTAGGTGCTCGTCGTTGCTTGTTTCTTCAAAGATGCGCAGCGGAAATACAAGAAACAAACCACACAACGCTAACAAGGTTGGTTTACTTGGTATCCACCTCACAAGAGGTGACTAGTCCAAGGATCCACACCTACACACACACCCTCCACTAATAAAACTCTCCTTTATGGTAACTACCAAGGGCGGAGAAGCCCTACAAGACTCAATACAAGAAGAAAGGGAAAGGTAATGAAATACATGTTGGTGCAATATCCTTCAGGTCAAGGTTGACCTGGGTAACCAAGCTGAGTCTTGGTTTGGGTTTAGATGTTTGACAATAAGATATTGATTGAAGAAGAGTCAAGTAGGTCAAGGTTGACTGGATACTTGACTGGGAAGTCCTAACTGGGATGTTAGGCAAAATGAAAGTCCTGGTGAGTGAAGCCAGGCAGAAGAAAAGTCCTGGTGAGTGAAGCCAGGCAAAAGGAAGTCCTAGTGAGTGAAGCTAGGCAGATGGAAATCCTGGTGAGTGAAGCCAGGTGGAAGTCCTAGTGAGTGAAGCTAGGCAGATGGAAATCCTGGTGAGTGAAGCCAGGTGAAAGTCCTAGTGAGTGAAGCTAGGCAGATGGAAAACCCTGGTGAGTGAAGCCAGGTGAAAGTCCTAGTGAGTGAAGCTAGGCAGATGGAAAACCCTAGTGAGTGAAGCTAGGTGAAAGTCCTGGTGAGTGAAGCCAGGCAAGGGAAAATCCAGATGGATCAAGGATGATGACCCTGCCTGTACAGGCATGCCGAACATGTCAGAATGAAGTGGTGGGACCGATACTTAAGTGTGGGTCCAAGCATCCCAAGTGAGAGGTTGAGGCAGTGCCTGGACAGGTAGGATCGAATTAACCGGTCAAGGGAGTGACTAGATGCTAGGCATGACATACCAACAGGTCAAGGTTGACCGGATGTTGGTTTGGGATGTTTGGGACTTGGTTTTGGACAAAAATCAAGTGCTGGATCGATCCGTGGATCGATCCAGGCTCTGGATCGATCAGTGGATCGATCCAAACCTGTCCCAGCGAACAGAGAGCTTCTGGATCGATCCGTGGATCGATCCAGAGGTCCCAATCGATCAGTGGATCGATTGGGACGCGGCTGCTTCGCGCGATAAGCGCTGGATCGATCCGTGGATCGATCCAGGCGCGTTTCCAGAGCACAGAGGCGCTCTGGATCGATCCGTGGATCGATCCAAAGCCTCCCCGATCGATTGGGAACATTCGAATCGATCGGGATCCGACCGTTGGCATCGTTTATAGCTGCAGGCGTTCGATGGCTGCGGTATCACTTCTCCGATTCACTCCAGAGCTCACAAAGCTCAGATCGCCAGTTCTTGAAGGATCTTGGAAGCTCTCCAAGTCAAGAGGCGGATCAAAGCCAAGAAGAGAAGCTAGGGTTAGGGTTTTGTACTCATTGTAAGCTTGTAAGCTTGTATTTCTTGTATCCTTTCCCTCTCTTCTTGTATTGAGTATTGTAGGGCTTCTCCGCCCTTGGTAGTTACCACAAAGGAGAGTTTTATTTAGTGGAGGGTGTGTGTGTTGGTGTGGATCCTTGGATTAGTCACCTCTTGTGAGGTGGATACCAAGTAAAACCAACCGTGTTAGCGTTGTGTGTTTGTTTCTGTATTTTCCGCTGCACATCTTTGAAGGAACAAGCAACGCCGAGCACCGAGCGAACGCGACGAGCTATTCACCCCCCCCCCTCTAGCTACTTTTGGTCCTAACAAGTGGTATCAGAGCGAGGCCGCTCTTCACCGGAATCATCGCCGGAAGGGTCAAGCATAACAAGAAAAGCTAGAGGGTGAAGAAGTTGAAGCAAATTCTTCAAGTTCAAGACTTTATCAAGCTCAACTTCAAGATGCAATTCCAAGATGGGCTTGGAATTGACACAAGGGTGGCTCCACCATACACTTCTACGAGGTTCGATTCTTGGAAATCAAGAATCGAAAATTTTCTTATGATGGAGATAGAGCAATGGTTTGCTCTAATGGAAGGCTTCAAAGCTCCAACAAACTCCAAGGGCAAGCTTCTAAAGAAAAGCAGATGGAGCTCAGAGCAAATTCAAAGGGGCGAGGCAAATGACAAAGTGACCAAGCTTCTGGTCAACTTATTGCCTAGCCACATCTTGGCTCGAGTTGGAGAATTCGAAGATGCCAAGGAGCTTTGGAGCAAATTGGCCAAGCTTCATGAAGAGATCCCCTCCACTGTACAAGATCATGAAGAATCCAAAGAGGGTGACTCTTTGGAGCAAGACCAAGAGGAGGACTCCGAGGTTGAGAGATACTCAACCTCCGAAGAAGAGGAAATCCAAGAAGCTTCATCCTCAAGGGAATGCACCGAAGGGAACAAGGAGGGAGCATACTCCTTGTTTCACATTCAAAATGATGAAGCCTCCACCTCTAGGATTGAGGGGGAGCAATTCTTGGTGACGCCGGATCAAGAAGAAGGAGAAGCTTCTACATCCGGGTCAAGTGAAGAAGAAGAAGATTGTGCCACCTCCGAAATTCAAGAAATATCAAATGGAGGAGCAAGTGTCATCCCTATACAAGAAGGTATAAATGTTTCAATTAAAAATAAAAATCATATAATATGTTTTGAGTGTAGGGAAAGTGGGCACTACAAGAGCAAATACCCTAAATTGGCCAAGAAGAAGGGCCAAGTGGCACAAAAGGGCAAGGAGAAGCTCAAGGAGACCACCCCCGGGACAAAGAAGAGCAAGGAGCACATTGTGTGCTTCTTGTGTCAACAAAAAGGGCATTACCGAAGTCAATGCCCCAAGGGGAAGAAGATGGTCAAGGCTCAAGGAGGCACTAGTCAAGGGGGAGCCTCCAAGGTAAAAAGGAAGGTAACTTTCATTGAGCCTATTTCCTTGCAAAATGGTAAAAAGCATGCTAGGTCAAATTTTTATCATTTTAATGCGATTTACCATAAGAATAGGAAGCATGAGGGCTTTAAGGAAAAGCATGTGGCCCTACATGCCAAAACTACTATCCCTAAGGCTAGGAATGTAGGTAAAAACCTAGGCGATAACTCTAAGGATGTAAGATACAAGCCTAGAAACAAAAATGCTCATGAACTTAATGGAAAACCAAAAACTAAGGACTTAGTGATGGAAAATCAAGTCTTGAGGTCAAGACTTGATAAAATTGAAAAGACCCTAAAAAGGATGGAAAATATCCTATTAGGGCAAAATGAGCATAACCTAGGTTTAGGGGTACAAAAGCCATCCAATGGTCATAGAGGTTTGGGATACAAACCCAAGGCTAAGAAGGATGTGCCCTCTTACCATAGGGTTCCATATAGCTATGGAACCAACCCTAAGCCTAGTGGGCGAGCCAAAAATACTAGGGAGGTCATCCCTAAGAGTATTTTTGCAATAAATATGACTAAGGCTTCGAAGAAGTCTAAGAAAGTCACAAACAAGGTCACAAGGGAAGCAATCCCTAGAGTTGACCTAGAAAATGTGACCAAGGCTTCTAAGAAGCCCAACAAGGTCATTAGGAAGGTATCTAGGGAAGTTATCCCTAGTGAGTACCTAGAGCATCCAAGGAGCACCAATAGGTGTTGGGTTCCTAGGAGCATCTTCTCTACCCCATAGATGGGTTAGAGAGTGTCAACTCCGATTAGAAGGGTAGTTAACCCAACTTTGAGGAAATTGACACTCAAGGAGCATTTTCAGGGTTTTTGTTAACCTTTGAAAATGAAATGGAATTATTAATTACTCCTTGAAAGAGTAAAATGTGCCGAATGGTGGAAGAATTGATTTTAATCTTAAATGGCACATGTTGGGAAATTCATAAGAACTATCAAGTTGGGATTTTGGTATGTTCTTAGGCAATTTAAGGCAATCCGAGCCTTAATTTAAAAGTGCTACTCTTGTGGAAAAATGGAATATGCCAACATTTGAGGAATATGCTTAATTTTAATTGGCATAAATTAATCAAGGGAATAAGAAATGCAAACTTCGGCTTTGGCATTTTTCTTGAAGCACTTTAGGGCAATCTAGGTTTAAGTTGTAAGTTTAGCTAAGACTTTAAGGATACTTAGATAGTTAATCTAGGTATATTTTATTTATGCTAAATCTTGCCATGATTGTTTGCCCATCATATGCCATGACATCATGTCTAGTTTTTGCATTCATGTTTTATTATGGAAAATCCAAAAATACCATGTCATGACATTCATACATCATGTAGTAATAGGATATTTTCTTTTGAAAATTATTTTCTGTTGATGTATGCCATAACATAATCATGCATTAAGTTTAATTCCTTGTAATTAAGGACAAATGGCATTTAACGACACTTATTGACAAGTGACATCCTGGGTGGATGTCTAATATTTCTAAAATGCCTAGATAAATATGCATGATCCCTAGATTAGGGCAAAACCAAAATCTACATCTCACAAAGACTATAAGGTGACTTGTATGTGTTTTAGTGCATATTATATACAAGTGAGATGTTAGGATGATGAACAAAACTCAAGATGTTGATTTAGTGCATTCTTTTGAGTTTTAGGTTCATCAAAACACATAGTTATGTGTTTTCCCATCATTGGGAAAGCTAATGTACAAGTCATGTGCATTAAGCCCAAGGAATGTGATGGGATATTGGTTTTGAAAATGGTTTTAAAATGTTTTTGGAAAACCTTGGTGAAGGCTATCTTTTGATAGTAATCACCATTGAATAGTTAGACACAAACTTGAATAAAACACTAAAGTTTTTGCAGGTTCTCAAGTTTGTGTCAATCTTTGAAAATATGAAGTATTTTCATAGAAAACTATTTTTCCGTGATAGTAAACGCCCTAAATAATGTCTACACGAAATTTCATAATTTTTGGATTTTTGTAGAATTTTCTAGGGGTTTCTGAAGTTGACTGAAATGGAATTTCAGCAACTATCAGAGCTCCGATCGATCCATGGATCGATTGGAGTTCCTGAATCGATCCATGGATCGATTCAAACGGTAATTCCCGCGAGCAGAAGCTCGCTGGATCGATCAGCCGATCGATCCAGGGAGTCTGAATCGATCAGTGGATCGATTCAGAAAGGTTCAATCGATTGGAACCCAACTCCAATCGATCCAAGTTGCTGATTTTGGCTGGGAAGGCCTGATTTCAGCATCTTTGAACCTATTTTAGTCTAGGTAACCATTCCAAACCCCTTAAATACATTTGTATACATACAAAGGGTGTTTTCATGTTGAAAACAAGGATGGATTGGTTAACGAAGACTAAGTAGAAGTTTAGGTTGAGGTTGTTTCAAATTTTGAATACTTGAACCTCAAAACTTCTAAATTTGGGTTTCCTAATGTTTTAGGGATTCCAAGTCATTGTTGGTGCAATGACAGAAGTTACCACCATGTCTTTAGGGGGAGGGACTCTTTAAAGACATGAAAATTATTTTTCATGAACCTTGGAAGGTGGTTAACCTTCTGTTGTGAACTTGCTCAAGGTTGAGCATTTAAACTTGAAATGGGGAGAAATGGGGAGTGGATATCCTCATTATTTCAAGTGGACACTCAAGTGGTAGATAATGCTCAAGGTTGGGTAGTTGTCTACATTGAGGGAGAAGTTAAGGATAAATGAAGGGTATGGGACCTTCATTATCGTGTTGATCACAACGAGTGATGTTGTGAACAACGATGCGCAACTCTTCAGGGGGAGAGTCTTCAACAGATGGATTTGTTGAAGTGTGCTCAGAATTGGAGCATAGGTTGATGTGTGTCCAACGATGGGTTGATGTGTGCCAATAGGGGAAGAATGTATGGTTAAGCTTAGTCCTTCATTACCTATGGGAAGGTTATAGGGGGAGAATGAAAGGACTCATGAAAGGGAGTAAGTTAGACTTTCATTACCTAGAGGGAGTTTGCCCTCTTAGGGGGAGAATGAAGAGCTTAATCTATGCTTTCATTACCTAGTGGCATGAAGAAGGAGGCTATGGGATTAGCCTAACTTACATATGGGATTGTAAGTGTTATTGTGGTATTGTCAAACATCAAAAAGGGGGAGATTGTTGGTGCAATATCCTTCAGGTCAAGGTTGACCTGGGTAACCAAGCTGAGTCTTGGTTTGGGTTTAGATGTTTGACAATAAGATATTGATTGAAGAAGAGTCAAGTAGGTCAAGGTTGACTGGATACTTGACTGGGAAGTCCTAACTGGGATGTTAGGCAAAATGAAAGTCTTGAGTGAGGCAGAAGAAAAGTCTGGTGAGTGAAGCCAGGTGAAGGAAGTCCTAGTGAGTGAAGCTAGGCGGATGGAAATCCTGGTGAGTGAAGCGGTGGAAGTCCTAGTGAGTGAAGCTAGGCGGATGGAAATCCTGGTGAGAGGCGGTGAAAGTCCTAGTGAGTGAAGCTAGGCGGATGGAAAACCACGGTGAGTGAAGCCGGTGAAAGTCCTAGTGGTGAAGCTAGGCGGATGGAAAACCCTAGTGAGTGAAGCTAGGTGAAAGTCCCGTGAGTGAAGCCGGAGGGAAAATCCGGATGGATCAAGGATGATCGGACATCCGGTGTGGGGAAGTCCAAGTAGGTCAAAGGATTGATGGATACTTGGCATGAAAGAAAAGTCCAAGTAGGTCAAAGGATTGACCGGATACTTGGCACAGAGAAAAGTCCAAGTGGGTCAAAGGATTGACGGACACTTGGTAAGGGAGTCCTAGCGGTCAAGGGAGTGACTAGATGCTAGGCATGACATACCAACAGTCAAGGTTGACCGGATGTTGGTTTGGGATGTTTGGGACTTGGTTTTAGACAAAAATCAAGTCTGGATCGATCCGTGGATCGATCCGAACGTCATGATCGATCATCGATCCGATCCACGGATCGATCCGTGGATCGATCCAGAGGTCAATCGATCGATGGATCGATTGGGGGCCTCGCGCGATAAGCGTGGATCGATCCGTGGATCGATCGGCC
Source organism: Zingiber officinale (assembly GCF_018446385.1). Classification (NCBI taxonomy): domain Eukaryota; kingdom Viridiplantae; phylum Streptophyta; class Magnoliopsida; order Zingiberales; family Zingiberaceae; genus Zingiber; species Zingiber officinale. The sequence goes on from NC_055992.1 coordinate 141,675,207, forward strand.
GTTCGATGAGCGCGCCACGGATCGATCCGTGGATCGATCAAGCCTCCCGATCGATTGGAACATTCGAATCGATCGGGATCCGACCGTTAGCGTCGTTTATAGCTGCGTTCGATGGGCTGCGGATCCTTCTCCGATTCACTCGAGCTCGCCAACTCCTCCACGCTCACAAAGCTCGGATCGCGGTTCTTGAAGGATCTTGGAAGCTCTCAAGTCAAGAGGCGGATCAAAGCCAAGAAGAGAAGCTAGGGTTAGGGTTTTGTACTCATTGTAAGCTTGTAAGCTTGTATTTCTTGTATCCTTTCCCTCTCTTCTTGTATTGAGTATTGTAGGGCTTCTCCGCCCTTGGTAGTTACCACAAAGGAGAGTTTTATTTAGTGGAGGGTGTGTGTGTTGGTGTGGATCCTTGGATTAGTCACCTCTTGTGAGGTGGATACCAAGTAAAACCAACCGTGTTAGCGTTGTGTGTTTGTTTCTGTATTTTCCGCTGCACATCTTTGAAGGAACAAGCAACGCCGAGCACCGAGCGAACGTGACGAGCTATTCACCCCCCCCCCCTCTAGCTACTTTTGGTCCTAACAATACAAGCTTACAAGCTTACAATGAGAGCAAAAACCCTAACCCTAGTTTCTTCTTCTTGCTTTGATCCGCCTCTTGACTTGGAAGAACCTCCAAGAGCCTTCAAGAACTGGCGATCTCGAGCTTGGGAAGAGCTGTGGAGAAGCTGGTGAAGATCTGAAAAGAATCGGTGAAGTTCTGCCGCAGCCATCGCACGCCTGCAGCTCAAATACGACGCAACGGTCGGATCCCGATCGATTCGAAAGCTCTCAATCGATCGGGGAGGCTTTGGATCGATCCAGAGCGCTTCTGTGCTCTGGGAAAACGCCTGGATCGATCCACAGATCGATCTAGCGCTTATCGCGCGAACCAGCGCTTATCGCGCGAACCAGCGCTTATCGCGCGAACCAGCAGCGTCCCAATCGATTGGCTGATCGATTGGGAGCTCTGGATCGATCCACTGATCGATCCAGAGGCTCTCTGTTCGCTGGGAAAGGCCTGGATCGATCCACTGATCGATCCAGAGGCTTTCTGTTCGCTGGGGAAAAGCCTGGATCGATCCACTGATCGATCCAGATCTTGGTTTTTGCCCAAAACCAAGTCCCAAGCCTCTCAAACCAACATTCGGTCAACCTTGACCTGTTGGTACATCATGCCTAGCATCTGGTCACTCCCTTGACCTGCTAGGAGTCCCTCACCAAGTGTCCGGTCAATCCCTTTGACTCACTTGGACTTTTCTCCTTTTGCCAAGTATCCTGTCAAATCCTTTGACCTACTTGGTCTTTCCTTCATCATGCCAAGTATCCAATCACTCCCTTGACCTACTTGGACTTTCACCAGATGTCTGGCCAATCTTGACCCATCTGGATTTCCCCATGCCTGGCTTCACTCACCAGGACTTCCAATCTGCCTAGCTTCACTCACTAGGACTTCTCTTCTGCCTGGCTTCACTCACCAGGACTTTCACCTAGCTTCACTCACTAAAACTTTCACCTGGCTTCACTCACCAAGATTTTCACTTAGCTTCACTCACTAGGATTTTCACCTAGCTTCACTCACTAGGATTTTCCTCACTGCCTAGCTTCACTCACTAGGTCTTTCCTTCTGCCTAACATCCCAGTTAGGACTTCCCAGTCAAGTATCCGGTCATCCTTGACCTACTTGACTCTTCTTCAATCAGCCTTGCATTGTCAAACATCGAAACTCAAACCAAGGCTCAAGCTTGGTCAACCAGGTCAACCTTGACCTGAAGGATGTTGCACCAACAATCTCCCCCTTTTTTATGTTTGACAATACCAACACTATCACTTACAATACCACATGTAAGTTAGGCTAATCTCATAGCCTAAACCTGCTTCATGCCACTGGGCAATGAATACATAAGTTAAGCTCTTCATTCTCCCCCTAAGAGGGCAAACTCCCTCTAGGTAATGAAATCCTAACTTACTCCCTTTCATTCTCCCCCTATTGGCACACATCAAACCATGCCCCATCTTTGGGCACACATCAACAAATTCACTTGTTGAAAACTCTCCCCCTGAAGAGTTGCTCATCGTTGTTCACAACTTCACTCGTTGTGATCAACACGATAATGAAGATCTCATACCCTTCATTATCCTTAACCCTACATTTTCCCCCAATGTAGGCAAATACCCATCCTTGAGCATTATCCACTTGAAGCCACTAGAACAATGAGGATATCCACTCCCCATTAAAACTCAAACGCTCAACCTTGAGCATGTTCTTAACGGAAGGTTAACCACCTTCCAAGGTTCATGAAAAATAATTTTCATGTCTTTAAAGAGTCCCTCCCCCTAAAGACATGGTGGTAACTTCTGTCATTGCACCAACAATGACTTGGAATCCCTAAAAACTTTAGGAAACCCAATTTTAGAAGTTTTGAGGTTCAAATATTCAAAATTTGAAACAAACCTCAACCTAAACTTCAACTTAGCCTTCCTTAACCAATCCATCCTTGTTTTCCACACGAAAACACCCTTTTTATGTATACAAATGTATTTTCAGGGGTTTGGAATGGTTTCCTAGACTAAAATAGGTTCAAAATGCTAAAAATAAGCTTTCCCAGCCAAAATCAGCATCTTCAATCGATTGGAGTTGGGTTCCAATCGATTGAACCCTGCTGAATCGATCCACTGATTGATTCAGTCTTCTTGGATCGATCAGCTGATCGATCCAGCGAGCCTCTGCTCGCGAGAAATGCCTTCTCAATCGATCGGCTGATCGATTGAGGTACTCCAATCGATCCACTGATCGATTGGAGGCCTGAAATTGCTGAAATTCAATTTCAGCCAATTTCTGAAACCCCTAGAAAATTCGACAAAATTCCAAAAATCGTAAAAATTTGTGTTGACATTATTTAGGGTATAATTTATCATGGAAAAATAGTTTTCTATGAAAATACATCATATTTTCAAAGATTGACACAAACTTGAGAACTTGCAAAAACTTTAGTGTTTTCTTCAAGTTTGTGTCTAACTATTCAATGGTGATTACTATCAAAAGATAGCCTTCACCAAGGTTTTCCAAAATCATTTTAAAACATTTTCAAAACCAATATCCCACCATGTTCCTTGGGCTTAATGCACATGACTTGTACATTAGCTTTCCCAATGATGGGAAACACACATAACTATGTGTTTTGATGAATTTAAAACTCAAAAGAATGCATTAAATCAACATATTGAGTTTTGTTCATCATCCTAACATCTCACTTGTATCTAATGTGCACAAACCACATACAAGTCATCTTATAGGTCTTTGTGAGATGTAAATTTTGGTTTTGCCCTAATCTAGGGATCATGCATATCTTTCTAGGCATTTTGAGTGGTAAACATCCAACAAGGATGTTACTTGTTGATTCCACTTGTTTATAAATGTCATTTGTTTATACCACTTGTTGGTAAAAACACTTGTCCTTAATTTTAAGGAAATAAACATAATGCATGATAATGTTATGACATACATCAAAAAGAAATAGCTTTCAAAAGAAAGATTCCTATAACTACATGATGTAAGTATGACATGACATGGTATTTTTATATTTTTCATAATAAAACATGAATGCAAAAATAGACATGATGTCATGGCATATGATAGGCAAACAATCATGGCAAGGTTTAGCATAAATAAAATGTACCTAGATTTCCTTTTTAAGTATCCTTAACCACTTAGCTAAACTCAATATATGCAACTTGTTTTATCTTAAAACATTAAACCTACATTGCCCTAAATGCTTCAAAGAGATGCCAAAACCTAAATTGACATTTCTATTTCTCTTGATTTGTTTATGCCAATTAAAAATTTAGCATACCCTCAAATGTTGGCATATTCCATTTTTTCTCAAGAGTAATCACATAAATCAAGGCCCGGATTGCCTTAAATTTCTAAGAGAATACCAAAATCCCAACTTGGTATTTCTCTAGGTTTTCCCAATATATGCCATTTTAAGATAAGATCAATTTTCAACCATTTAGGCACATTTTACTCTTTCAAGGAGTAAATAATAAATCCATTTCATTTTCAAAGGTTAACAAAAACCTTGAAAATGCTCCTTGAGTGTCAATTTCTTCAAAGTTGGGTTAACTACCCTTCCTCTCAGAGTTGACACTCTCTAACCCATCTATGGGATAGAGAAAATGCTCCTAGGAACCCAAAACCTATTGGTGCTCCTTGGATGCTCTAGGTATTCACTAGGGATAACTTCCCTAGATACCTTCCTAGTGACCTTGTTTGGCTTCTTAGAAGTCTTGGTCACTTTTTCTAGGTCAACTCTAGGGATTGCTTCCCTTGTAACCTTCTTTGTGACTTTCTTAGACTTCTTATAAGTCTTAGTCACATTTGTTGCAAAAATACTCTTAGGGATAACTTCCCTTGTATTTTTGGCTTGACCACTAGACCTAGGGTTGGTTCCATAACTATATGGAACCCTATGGTAAGAGATTACATCCTTCTTAGCCTTTGGTTTGTATCCCAAACCCCTATGGCCATTAGATGACCTTTGTGCTCCTAGACCTAGGCTATGCTCATTTTGCCCTTTTAGGATATGTTCCATCCTTTTTAGGGTCTTTTCCATTTTATCAAGCCTTGACCTCAAGACTTGATTTTCTATCACTAAGTCCTTAGTTTTTGGTTTTCCATTAAATTTATGAGCATTTTTATTTCTAGGCTTGTAGCTAAGGTCCTTAGTGTGATTGCCTAGATTTTTATCTACCTTCCTAATCCTAGGTGTGGTAGTTTTAGCATGGTAAGCTACATTATTTTCCTTAATTTTACCATGCTCTCTATTCTTATGGTAAATAGCATTAAAATGATATAAGTTAGAACTATCATGCTTTTTACCATAACGTAAAGGGGTAGGCTCAATAAATGTTACCTTCTTCTTTACCTTGGAGGCTCCCCCTTGACTAGTGCCTCCTTGAGCCTTGACCATCTTCTTCCCATTAGGGCATTGACTTCGGTAATGCCCTTTTTGTTGACACAAGAAGCACACAATGTGCTCCTTGCTCTTCTTTGTCCCGGGGGTGGTCTCCTTGGGCTTCTCCTTGCCCTTTTGTGTCACTTGACCCTTCTTCTTGGCCAAGTTGGGACACTTGCTCTTGTAGTGCCCACTTTCCCTACACTCAAAACATATTATATGATTTTTATTTTTAATTGAAACATTTATACCTTCTTGTGTAGGGATGACACTTGCTCCTCCATTTGATATTTCTTGAATTTTGGAGGTGGCACCATTTTTTTCTTCTTCACTTGACCCGGATGTGGAGGCCTCTTCTTGCTCCGGGTTCATTGATCTACACTCCCCCTCAATCCTAGAGGTGGAGGCTTCATCATCTTGTACATGGAACAAGGAGTATGCTCCCTCCTTGTTCTCTTCATTGCACTCCCTTGAAGATGAAGCTTCTTCTTGGACTTCTTCTTCGTAGGTTGAGCATCTCTCAACCTCGGAGTCCTCCTCTTGGTCTTGCTCCAAAGAGTCACCCTCTCTGGATTCTTCTTGCTCTTGTACAGTGGAGGGGATCTCTTCATGAAGCTTGGCCAATTTACTCCATAATTCCTTTGCATCTTCAAATTCTCCAATTTTGCAAAGGATGGTGCTTGGCAATAAATTGACCAAAAGCTTGGTCACTTTGTCATTTGCCTCGCACCTTTGGACTTGCTCTTGGCTCCACTTGCTCCTCTTGAGAACTTTGCCCTTTGAGTTTGTTAGAGTCTTGAAGCCTTCCATAAGAGCAAACCATTGCTCTATCTCCATCATAAGAAAATTTTCGATTCTTGATTTCCAAGAATCGAAGCTCGTGGAAGTGTATGGTGGAGCCACCCTCGTGTCGAATCCGAGCCCATCTCGGAATTCCATTGTAGAAGTTGAGCTTTTGAATTTCTTTGACTTTGACAATTTTGCTTCAACTTCTTTACCCTCTAGCTCTTCTTGTTATGCTTGACCCTTCCGGCGATGATTCTGGTGAAGAGCAACCTGGCTCTGATACCACTTGTTGAGACCGAAAAGTAGCTAAGGGGGGTTAATAGCTCGTCGCGTGCTAGGTGCTCGTCGTTGCTTGTTTCTTCAAAGATGCGCAGCGGAAATACAAGAAACAAACCACACAACGCTAACAAGGTTGGTTTACTTGGTATCCACCTCACAAGAGGTGACTAGTCCAAGGATCCACACCTACACACACACCCTCCACTAATAAAACTCTCCTTTATGGTAACTACCAAGGGCGGAGAAGCCCTATAAGACTCAATACAAGAAGAAAGGGAAAGGTAATGAAATACAAGCTTACAAGCTTACAATGAGAGCAAAAACCCTAACCCTAGTTTCTTCTTCTTGCTTTGATCCGCCTCTTGACTTGGAAGAACCTCCAAGAGCCTTCAAGAACTGGCGATCTCGAGCTTGGGAAGAGCTGTGGAGAAGCTGGTGAAGATCTGAAAAGAATCGGTGAAGTTCCGCCGCAGCGATCGCACGCCTGCAGCTCAAATACGACGCAACGGTCGGATCCCGATCGATTCGAAAGCTCCCAATCGATCGGGGAGGCTTTGGATCGATCCAGAGGCTTTCTGTTCGCTGGGGAAAAGCCTGGATCGATCTACTGATCAATCCAGATCTTGATTTTTGCCCAAAACCAAGTCCCAAGCCTCTCAAACCAACATTCGGTCAACCTTGACCTGTTGGTACATCATGCCTAGCATCTGGTCACTCCCTTGACCTGCTAGGACTCCCTCACCAAGTGTCCGGTCAATCCCTTTGACCCACTTGAACTTTTCTCCTCTTGCCAAGTATCCTGTCGAATCCTTTGACCTACTTGGTCTTTCCTTCATCATGCCAAGTATCCGATCACTCCATTGACCTACTTGGACTTTCACCAGATGTCTGGCCAATCTTGACCCATATAGATTTCCCCATTCCTGGCTTCACTCACCAGGACTTCCAATCTGCCTAGCTTCACTCACTAGGACTTCTCTTCTGCCTGGCTTCACTCACCAGGACTTTCACCTAACTTCACTCACTAGGATTTTCACCTAGCTTCACTCACTAGGATTTTCCTCACTGCCTAGCTTCACTCACTAGATCTTTCCTTCTGCCTAACATCCCAGTTAGGACTTCCCAGTCAAGTATCCGGTCATCCTTGACCTACTTGACTCTTCTTCAATCAGCCTTGCATTGTCAAACATCGAAACCCAAACCAAGGCTCAAGCTTGGTCAACCAGGTCAACCTTGACCTGAAGGATGTTGCACCAACAAAGACATGTCAGGAAAGTGCCTCTGACACCATACCTTAATAGGACATGCATATCTCTGATAAGACAGTAAAAGCTTCCGCCGTACGATCCACCTGTCGACCATGTCTCGTGTCAGCGACACTATCTCCCAAAAGGATATCGAGAAATATAACAATGGTCCTGCTGCTTAGCCAAACGGGGTAGCCGCTCGACCGGAACTCCCCCGCTCCGTCGGCCTTAGAGAGATAACAATGGTCTTGCTACTTGGCCGAGCAGGGTAACCGCTCGGTCGGGACTCCTCCGCTCTGTCAACCTCAGTTGCTTTTCCTTGCGATGACCGGGTGTAGTGGCGTGTTCATCTCGCTCGGACAAGCTCTTCGGTCTCCTCAGCGTCCTGCCGCTCCGCACTGAGCGTCTAGCTATCTTACCGTATTGGCACGAGCTAGACGGTTGGCCCACTCGGACACTGATTGACCCGACTGGCTGTTGTAGTCTCTTACCGATCGGACATTGATTGCGGCAACCAGCTGTTGTAGTCAACGTCCTCTCGGACACTGTAGGCGAGCCTTTTGACACTCTAGCGTTGACCATCTTGACTTTGACCTCCACCTCGACAGTTGACTCATGCCAGGCGAGGCTCTCCTTTATCACCGCACCACAAGCCTCCCCTCAAGTCTAGTCGAAGGAGGCTGCAAGTCCGACTAACTGGACCAGTAGAGTCTTCGGTGGCTCCCACCTCCGATCGGACCTTGCATACGCTCCTAAGTTTTTGATCGGAACAAATGTCTACGCCATTTGGCTTTATTTTGTTGGCTCAATTTATAGCTACCGCTCAGATCATACCTCTTAAAGCAGATGGTGTATCGATCGCTTGGCTGTGTGACAACCCACTCTATGTGCCTATTAGGACAATGGCCAACAACACTTAAGCGAAATTTCTCCTTTCCTTGCGCTCCCTCGGATGAGACTGTGCAAATCTATGATCATTATGGTTGAGCACGCGGTCATACCTTTTAATTAAGCCTCATTAATGCTTTCTGCTAACTGAACGCCATGTGCCCCACTTTATGTTGTCGGATGTTTGACGTGATAGGCGGATATCTGCCGACGATGTGACAACACCTTTTCAAATTCTACGATCGAATCTTTTCCTGATTTTTTGAACTCTGGATCGGACGGCGTAGAGCGATCGACTACGAGGGTTATAAACCCCACTTCGCGTCGTCGTCGTCTTCATTTCGTGTGCCTTCATCTTCGAGCCTTCTCTGCGACGCTTCACCTTTTCTTCTTCTCCGGCGATCGTTTTCTGTAAGCTTCTTCGCTTTTTCCCTATCTAAATCCGTTCGTTGCTCCTTCTTGATTCTTTTATCTTCAATGGCTAGTTCTTCACAACCTCCCATCCCCGTCCCTAGACTCTTATATACTTCCACCGAGTCCAGGTTTGATGGGGGCGACATTGAAAGTCTGAAATCCGCTTACCACTTCCCATCTAACTACCAGTTGTCATTCCCTCTGCGTAAGATTGACCACATGAGCCACCGACGGGTTTTTTTAAGGATCAGTTCACCATCGGCCTTCAGTTCCCCGTTCATCCATTTTTTCCACTATTTGTAAATATTTTCATATTTCCCTTAATCAGCTTGTGCTGAACTCTTTTAGACTGATGTGCGGGGTCGTAGTTTTGTTCCGCCTGCACGGTATTCCTTTGACTCCTCGACTCTTCCATTATTTTTATTACCCTAAGTTATTCGAACCGGGGACCTTCTTGTTCCAAGCTCAAGTGGGCTTGGTCTTTTTTGATAAGATGTCGTCCTCCAATAGGCATTGGAGGGGCCACTACCTTTTTCTCCACTTTCCTGAGCGATCAGACTTCTCGACTGGTTGACAGATAGTGGTGACAAATCCCCCATCGCTCGGGAAGTACAAAAGTTGATCGGACTTTCTCGAGGCAGCTTCAGTTTGGTCGATCAGAAATAAGACATTCACTGGTTGTTGTTGGAGGGCGTCCTTTACGTGGGCTTGAGCCTGATCCGCACACGGCTTCCATCCAGCCTAGGTATGCTTTTTCTTCTCTTCATCCTTGAATCTAACTGATTTTGCTTTCTTTTTTGCAGCTTGCATCATGTTAAGGACGCGTCTGGCCAGCAAGAGCAAACTTACGAATGCGGAAATTAATGTTGAGGCTATGGCCAAACTGGAGAGTTAAGGCCTACAGTTGGTCGGCTCCCATGAGGATCCACTCGGCGACACCGAAGGAATGCACGCGTCGGGCAGTGAGGGTGGAAGAAGTGCGACTGCAGCCAGTGATGCAGCGATCGCTAAAGCAGACCTTCCTCCCGAACGACCCTCGATGCTGTCGATCACGGTGGCTTCTAAGTCGGCCACTTCCGATGAATCTCTGGTACGACGCAAGAGGTGATGTGTGGAAGGGTCCTCCCACTTTGCTACTTTTGCCCTACAAACTCCGGTCCAAGCCGCCTCACAACCATCCTCCGAGCGAGGCAAGACATCCATGCCTGCTCTTCTCGAGCAGGAAGCTACAGTGATCCACACCTCCTTGTCATCCGACCGGACACCGTCGTTGTCTGGGCTGTCGTTGGGGATAATTTGTGCACTATCGATCTCCTTCATGCCGCCTCAATCCTTGCTAGCGGCCTAAGTCTCCCACATCTGACCGGCCCCAACGCCCTAGTCCACGGGTAGAAATACCTCAGAACCCTCTAGTCTGAGCGACCAGAGGCAAATAACTGTAATTATCCATTTGTCGACCGACAAGTGGCGTAGTCCGGACGACATAGCGTCCCGCACTCCAGAGCACCAGATACAAATCCAGGGGTCGCTCCCATAAATATGGGTCGATGCCTGGGCCTGTGCGGCGGTCATCTCTCTTGGGAAGCTCACGAACAGCCATTCCAGATGCCCACTGGGGTATGTACGTTGCCCTTGTACTTACTTCTTTTTATCCGCTCGACCCTTACCATTTTTCTATTATTGTATTACTGGGTCAAGAGCCTGGCCATGTGCCAGAAGACTTGCATTTTTGGAGCATGAAGTCCAGCAATCGAGCTGCTCAACTAAAGGTCGATCTACAAAAGAGCACCTAGCTGCTAGAGGTAGAGAGGGGCAAGAGCGCCAAGCAGGCTTCGTAACTGGCGAGGCTCAATAAGCAAGCTAACTCCTTCGAGGCGAAGATCCATTCAGCCAATACCAGGAAGCTTCGAGACATTGAGGACTTAGAGATCAAGAACAAAGAGGCTCGGGTCCTGGCTCAAAAACTAAAGGAGGTGGAGGCGGCTCTGAATGCCGAGCGGGAGAGCCGATCGGCTGAACAAGCAGCGGCGTAAGTGTAGCTTGTCGTTAAGGATGTCGAGCTAGCTACTTTGAAGGCTACACTGGAGGAGTATCAAGGCGCTGAGTCAAGCCAGTTCGAGATTCTGAAGCGAGACTACCTTCACTTAGACCCCTTCAATGACTGGATCATCAACCGAGCTCTCCGCCTTTTTAACCTTGCCATCGATGGGACGCTTGACCAACTGAAGGGCGGTGGCTATATCCCATCCACTTTGACCAACAAGGTCATCAACTGAGATAAGTTGACCAAGTCATTGCCTGATGATTTGCTGGATTACCTAGAGTGAACCCGCCCCCTACAAAGCTCACCTCCTTTTGTACTGACCCTTACCAACTTGTAAAAATTTTCTAACTCTTAATGCATTATCGCCCGTTCGGCGTATCTTTGTGTATTTGATTCTGTATTTCATCATGCACTGTCATTCAACATTTCTTTGCTTTGTTGGTTGTCAGACTTGCTCATGCATGCTTCGCCGCTTGGCTCGAGTAAGACTACGAACCACTTACATTTTACAAAAAATTTCTAAGTGTAGTTCCTTGTCCTCCCGGTCGTCGATGGAATTAGTCGCTGGGATGCCCAAGCGATCATTTCAACTCTACCGAACAACCTTAGTTTAGTGAAAACTACTTCTTTGAGCAGCACGTTTCCTGTTCAGCCTTATTCTCTGCTTATATATTTATCGATCATTTTCATTTGTTGTAGACTTGGTTTTATAGCAGTCGATCATCCGTTATTCGTTGTAGACTCGGGTTTATAACCGCCGCTCGACTATTGAAGGCACGGACTTGGGTTTAAAAGTTATCGCTTGATGATTGGTGTAGACTAGGGTCTAATATCATCGCTTGACGGTTGACGAGGACTAGGGTTTAACGTCGCCGCTCGACGGTTGATGAAGACCAGGGTTTAATGTCACCGCTAGATGATTGGTGAAGACCAGGGTTTAATGTCGCTACTCAATGGTTGGTGAAGACCAGGGTTTAAGATCGTCGCTCGGCCGTTAACGAAGATAGAGGTTTAAGATCGCCGCTTGACTATTGATGAAGACAGAGGTTTAAGGTCGTCGCTCGACTATTGACGAAGATAGGAGTTTATGGTCGTCGCTCGACTGTTGATTTGTGTAGACAAGGGTTTAACGTCACCACTCGACGGTTGGTGAAGACAATGGTTTATAGTTGCCGCTCAACTTTCAACTTGGCTGATCGGCACAAGAGTCTGGAATACTTAGGATTTTTATTCATTCTCTTCCTGCACCAACAAAACATACACTTATACAAATACATCTGAACTTATCCACGCACCTCTCACCCGACCCTATATGGTTGGAGATGATTCGCACTCCAAGGTCGTTCGAGCTGTCTCCCGTCTTCATCCTACAGGTAGCAGGATCATGAGTGGAGCTTCTGCATGACCTTGTAAGGTCCCACCCATGGGGCTTTGATCTTGGTGACGTCGTCAACCGGCTTTATTCTTTTCCACACCAGATCACCGACCTAGAAGGAGCTTTGGATCACCCTTCGATTGTAGTTTTGTTTCATTTGTTGCCTGTATGCCATTAGCCGGATGGTAGCCTTATCCCGAGCTTCATCAACCAAATTAAGCTCTATGAGTCTTCGCACAGCGTTCCCTTTGTCGTATAGTAGCACCCGGTCGGATTCTACTCTACCTTCCATGGGGACCACCACTTTGCCGCCATACACCATCTGGAATGGTGTGACGTCGGCCGCCTCTTTTGGTGTCGTTCGTGTTGGGATATGCCTGATATTGTGTGTGCTAAAATACATTTCATAAACATGCGCAGCAAAAATAAAACAATAATAATTCTTTAATTATTATATTACACGCACTACATGCATACAAAGATACAATATGCCAAATATTATCTCATAATTAAATTTTTATGGAAAGTAAATTTATACTAGGTGTACCTTACGGATGACCTGTAACGAGAAGGACATCAACCGTAGTGACACTGTTGAACCTTGCCTCTATTCATATCCAAATTAAGGTCCTTAAGACAACTCCTTGAGTACAAGTCTCTCCTTCGGAAGTTACTAGCCACGAGCGAAGAAGAGGGATCAAGAAGAAGAGGAAGAGAAGTACACAATGAAAAGATTTCTTCCATGTAGTAGTCGTGGCAACAAGGGGAAGGACTTCCTCTTATTGGCGGTGACAAAGAGAGAGGGGAGAGGAAGAGGAGAAGAGAAATTGGATTAAGGTTTTCCAAAAACCTTACAAGCCAATTAATGATCTCATGAGTTGGATTAGAAAGCCCAAATTCAATCCACTATCCCTTAACAAAAAAATTAGTCAATTAACCCCTTGGTTTGGTTCACAACTAAACCAAGTTGGTTCATGACTAATTCATGATTAAACCAAATATGGTCCAACTCTCCCATAGTATATGTGGCTCATCTGCGCTTCCATTGCGACAAATATTTCCATATTTATCTTATGTATAGTCCAACCAAACATTTATCTCTTGATCTAAGAATCATATTATTTAACTTATTTTACGTCTTTCAGAGACTCGTTAATACGTGTGACCCAATAGATTCTCAGTTTATCTTGGCCCTCCATAATTAACTACTTAATTATAGAACGATCATGAGTGACACCTAGTAATACATCATGATCCTATTGGAATGTATACTAAAATTCTAGCTTTTTGTATAAATATTTATTTAGAAATAAAGAATCACATTGGTCAAATGTCTATATGTTAAGTGTAATTGTTCAATTAATTTATATTGTAGATAATATGGTGTGTGGTGTCACACATAAAAGATCATGTTATCAGTTCCTTATAAATTATAAACAGTAGCTCACGACCGAGATGGAAAGGAACAAATCATTATAACAGTCATAGTGTAATTAGGTATTAGTTTATCTTGACTATATAATTACACTAGTACACTTAAAGTGTATTGAGTAGGATCATTGAGGCAGTTTCTTTTTATATTGACTAAATAAAATAACAAGACCTCGGTTATTATGGAAGTGTATGCTCTTAATCCTAATATAATGACAAACACATATATTTAATATTTATTTCTTTAATTTATCAATGGGTGAGATTTAGTTCGATAAACAATAGGCCCGATAAGTTGGAAAATGATATTACATATAGTGTGTGTTGTTGATTATAGAAGGAAACTGTGTCCTAGTAATCTAGGTTGATAATGTCCCAAGAGGAGCTCATAAGGATTGTCATGTTAAACCCTGCAGGTGGACTTAGTCCGACATGACGATAAGGTTGAGTGGTACTACTCTTGGACTAAGAAATTAATTAAAGTGAGTTGTCAGTAACTTATTTAATTAGTGGACATTCGACATCTTAAACACAGGGAAATTAACACACTCATGATAAGAAGGAGCCCAAAATGTAATTTGGGATTGGTGCGGTAGTTCAATAATAATTCTTTAGTGGAATGAATTATTATTGATGAATTAAGTTGAGTGTTAGGGGCGAACACGGGAAGCTTAATTTCATCGGGAGACCAAAACCAATTCCTCCTCTCGGTCCCTATCGTAGCCTCTTGTATATAGAGAATTATACCCACCACATACCCACTTCTTACCCACCTTATACTCATCCTAATGGGGACAGCCAAGCAAGCTTGGAACCCAAGCTTGGGCCAGCCAAAGCAATTAGGATAAGTAAGGTGGTGTGGCCGAACCTAGCTTGAACCCAAGCTTGGTGTGGTCGGCCACATCATATTAAAAGGATTTTATTTTTTTTAAAATTTTTCTTATGTGGATTTCATGGTTTTAAAAGAGAGTTTAAAATTTAAATCTTTCCTTTTTATAAATTTCTACAAAAGATTAAGAAAAGATATGATATCTTCCCTTATTTGTAGATTGAAAGGAAGATTTTAATTTTAAGAAAACTTTCCTTTTTTGTTACCATGTTCATGATTTAAAAAGAGAGTTTTAAAATTAAATATTTCCTTTATAGTCTTCTAAAAAAGATTAAGAGAAAGATTAGATATCTTTCCTTATTTGTAGATTGAAAGGAGATTTTAATTTTAGAGATAACTTTCCTTTTTGAAAATCATCCACATGTTTTAAAAGAGAGATTTTAATTTAAAGAAATTTACTTTTATAACCAACCATGAAGGGATAAATTATTAGAGAAATTTTATTTTTTAAAATTTCCGGAAACAAATAAGGAAGTTTTAATTTTGTTTAAAACCTGCCTATTTTGGAAGCTCTTGAAGTGGTCGGCCATATAGTTTAAGAAAAGGAATTTGATTTTAAATCAAATTAAATTTTCATTTTCATGGCAAAGTAATAAGGAAGTTTTTATTTAAATTTTCCTTATTTGTCAAGACCAAGGATTATAAAAGAGGGGGTAGGGGTGCCTTCATGGCTAAGACATCTGTTCTATTTTCCTCCCTCTCTTCCTTGGTGGTGTCCGACCCTAGAGATTCTTCTCCTTCTCTTCTCTTCTTCTTTAGTGGTCGGTTTCATCCCTCTCTTGGAGCTCTTGTTGGTGGTCGGCTCAAGCTAGGAGAAGAAGGAGAGAAAGGAGGTTTTGTTTCTTACATCCCTTGGAGCTTGGTGGTGGTGGTCGGACCTCTACTTCTCTTGGAGAATAGGTGGTGGCCGAATCTAGCTTGGAGAAGAAGGAGCTTGGTGGTTCTCATCTCGGTAGATCGTTGCCCACACAATGTCCGAGATAAGAAGAGGAATACGGTAGAAGATCAAGAGGTTATTTGCTTACAAAGGAAGGTATAATTAGTAATTGTTTTCCGCATCATGCTAGTTCTTCTTTGTACGAATTCCAAACACAAGAGGCATATGATTCTAGAGTTTCAGATTTGTTTCGAAGTTGTATTTCTTTGTTTTATTTTTCATATTTGTGATTCGATTGTTCTTTTTGGTTAAACCTAATGTTATTTTAGGAAATTAAATATTGAATTTCTATTAAAAGCTTTATCGAGGCAGTGGTGGATGATCTCATACCCAAGAAGGCCTAATGCCTCACCATGTTTGACCTGGGAGCCGATTTTAGAAATAAATATTTAATCAACTTTATAACATAGGTGGATTTGGATCAATAGTATTAAGTTCCGCTTGCGATCCAAATCTAAACCATCAAGAATAGATATGTTAAATTTGGAATCAATAATGTTAAGTTCCGTTTGCGATTCCTAATTTAATTTCTAAAGAACATAATAGGTTGTTTAGGAAATATTCGACACTTGAACAAAATTTTTGTACAGTGTAACCGGTATGATCTTCTTAGGACCAACCAACAGATCCCCAATTAGTCGAAAAATTATAGTTGATCTTAGAATTAATTCTAAATCCTTCAGCAACTACAGTGAGTTGTGCCTCATTTCTTTCACTCATCTTATACCCACTTGGTTCAGGACATGGTCTATGTGTCTTGTCTCCACTAGGCTGACTATGTCACACCTAGCCCAAGTAATACTTCCTCGTTCTATGGATTCAAATTACTCGTACATATGTACAAGAGTCTCACACTCTTAATATGTGATGCTTTGGCCAAAGACTTTGAGTAATAATCCTAACGAGTGGTCATAGGGTATACGTCTCCTTGCAATGGCTCCAGTGTTGTCGCAATAAACAAGTAATGCTTCAACAATGGATGGAACCTCTCCAAGTTCAGTAACGAACTTTTTGATCCAAACCGCTTCCTTTGCTACTTCCGAAGCTGTAATGTATTCTACCTCATAATTAGAATCTGCAATAGTGTCTTGCTTGAAACTTTTCTATCTAACCTCACCTCTATTTAATATGAATATGAATTCAGACTGGGACTTGGAGTCATCCTTGTCCGTCGGGAGACTAGCATCTATATATCCATATGGTCATATCTCCATCTCTATAAACTAAGAACACATCCTTAGTTTTTCTTAAGTACTTAAGGATTATCTTGACAACCACCCAAAGATCTATTTCCGGATCATACTGGTATTTGCTCGTAACACTCAGAGTATATAATACTCGGGTCTTGTACATAACATAGCATACATGATAGATCCTATTACGGACACATAAGGTATCTTATCCATGCAAATCCTCTCGTCTTCTGTGTGTGGACACATAGACTTCGAAAGTTTAATTCCATACCTCATAAATATGAAACCTTTCTTGGATTCAGACATACTAAACCATTTTAACACTCTGTCTATATATATCAACTGTGAAAGACCAAACAACCTACTTGATCTATCTCTATAGATTTTTATCCTGATGATGTAAGTTGCTTCTCCCATGTCTTTCATGGAGAACATATTGGATAACCAAACTTTAACTTACTGTAGAACTGATACATCATTTCTTATAAGCAATATGTCATTAACATATAATATTAGGAATACGACTACACTCCCACTAACCTTTTGATAGACACGAGGTTTGTCTGGATTTTATTAGAAATCAAACTATTTGATCGTCTCATCAAAATGGATATTCCAACTCTTGGATGCTTGCTTTAGTCCATATATAGACCATTGAAGCTTGTATACTTTATTCTTGTTGACAGATGTGAAGCCTTCGGGCTTTGTCATATATACATCCTCGAGCAGATTTCCATTAAGGAAAGTTGTTTCCACATCTATCTTGTTGGTTGCTACTCGAAAAACCTAATGGTTTCACTGTATAAAAAATTTTGTATACAGGTCTGAACCTTTTCCTAGCTACCATGTGTTCTTTTAAATTAAACTTGGATCGCCTGCGGAACTTAACACGTTTGATCCTAAGTTTAATTTATTTGTTCTTTTAAGTTTAGACTTGGATCTCCTACGGAACTTAACATGTTCGATCCAAATCACCTAGGTCATGAAGACAATTAAATATCTATTTCCAAAATCGGCTTCCAGTACTGCATGGCGAGGCACTTGACCTTCTTGGATATGGGAGCAACCACCACCGACTAGACAAAGCCTTTTAAGGAAATTAAATATTTAACCTTCCCATAGTAACCCTAGGTTAACTGCTAAAAATAATCAAATCACAAGGAAAAGAAAAAAAAATAAAAGAACACAACTTCGAAAACTAATTTGAAAAACTAGAATCGCATGCCTCTTGTATTTGATATTTTTACAAAGAAACAAAACTAACATGATGCAGAAAACTATTATTAGTTATACCTTTCTTTGTGAATAATGACCTCTTGATCTTCTACCGTATTCCTCTTCTAATCTCGGACGTTGTGTGGGCAACGATCTTCCGAGACGAGAACCACCTAGCACCTTCTTCTTCTTCCTTCAAGTTTCGGCCAAGCACAAAACTTCCAAAGGATGAAGAACTTTTTCCACCAACCAAGCTCCAAGGGATGCAAGCTTTCTCTCCTTCTTCTCCAAGCTAAGATCCAGCCACCACTTGATCTCCAAGAAAGATGAGAGGTTCGACCACACCAAGGAGAGGAGAGACTTTTGAAGAAGTTGGTCACAACAAGGAAGAAAAGAGGGAGAAAATATAATAGAGGTTGTGTCTCTTGAAGGCACTCAAACCTCCTCTTTTATAATCCTTAGCATTGGCAAATAAGGAAAATTTAATAAAACCTTCCTTAATTCTTTTGCCATTGAAAAGGAAAATTTTAATTAATTAAAATTAAAATCCTTTTCTATATACTTATGGCCGGTCACATCAAAACAAGCAAACAAGGAAATTTTTCGCAAGAAAAATTAAAGTTTCCTAATTTGCTTCCGAAAAAATTTTAAAATAAAATTTCTCTTTAATAATCCCTTCATGGTTGATGTCATAAAAGGAAATTTCTATAATTTTAAAATTTATCTTTTCAACATGTGGATGATTTATAAACAAGGAAAGTTTTTACCAAAATTAAAATCAATCTTTTAATCTACAAATAAGGAAAGAGATTTAACTCTTCTCTTAATCTTTTGTAGAATCTTATAAAAGGAGATATTTTAATTTTTAAACTCTCTTTTTAATCATGTATTCCACATAAGAAAAATTTAAAATTAAAATTCCTTTTCTATTTTTAATGGTCGGCCACACATAGGTTGAACCCATGCTTGGGCCTGCCACAATCAATCCCATCTAAACATGGTTTGGTCGGCCCTTGCTTGAACTCCAAGCAAAGCTTGGCCGACCCCCTTTAGATGGGTATAAAGGTGGGTATAGGTGGGTATAGTACTCTATAATTAAGAGGCTACGATAGGGACCGAGAGGAGGAATTGGTTTTGGTCTCCCGATAAAATTAAGCATCCCGTATTCGCCCCGAACACACAACTTAATTTTATCAATAATAATTCATTCCACTAGAGAACTATTATTGAACTACCGCATCAATCCCAAATTACATTTTTGGGCTCCTTCTTATTATGAGTGTGTTAGTCTCCCTGTGTTTAAGATAATGAATGTCCATTAATTAAATGAGTTACTGACAACTCACTTAATTAATATCTTAGTCCAAGAGTAGTACCACTCAACCTTATTATCATGTCGGACTAAGTCCACCTGCAGGGTTTAACATGACAATCCTTATGAGCTCCTCTTGGGGACATTCTCAACCTAGATTTCTAGGACACAGTTTCCTTTTATAATCAACAACACACACTATAAGTGATATCATTTCCCAACTTATCGGGCTTATTGATTTATCAAACTAAATCTCACCCATTGATAAATTAAAGAAATAAATATCAAATATATGTGCTTGTTATTATATTAGGATTAAGAGCACACACTTCTATAATAACTGAGGTCTTTGTTTCTTTATAAAGTCAGTATAAAAGAAACGACCTCTAATGGTCCTACTCAATACACTCTAAGTATACTAGTGTAATTACATAGTTAAGATAAACTAATACCTAATTACACTACGACCTTCCAATGGTTTGTTCCTTTCCATCTTGGTTGTGAGCTACTGTTTATAATTTATAAGGTACTGATAACATTATCTTCTGTATGTGACACCACATACTATGTTATCTACAATATAAATTAATTGAACAACTACAAATAAATGTAGATAATTTGACCAAATGTGATTCTTTATTCAAAATAAATGTTTACAAAAGCTTAGGCTTTCAGTATATACTCTAACATATCTATCATATCTCATAATCATGATGAGCTAATATGACCAGAAATATCTAAATGGATTTAAGCATGGCCACAGGTGAGAAAGTTTCATCATAGTCAATGCATTGCTTTTGACGAAAGTCTTTCACCACCAATCTTGCCTTGTAGGTAATAATATTACCATGCATGTCAATTTTCTTCTTGAAAATTCATTTGCACCTTATAGGCGTAATGCCTTCAAGTGGGTCTACCAAGTTCCATACTTGGTTTTCATACATAAAATCCATTTTTGACTTCATAGTTTTAAACCACTTGTCCTTTTCTAAACTATTCAAAGCATTTTCATAATCTGTAGATTCCTTATCCTCAATGAGTAACACATCATTTGATTCTCTTACAAGAGATCCATATCTCTCAAGAATATTGTGTGTCTTACCTGATCTACGAGGAGGTTGTATCATAATCGGTTGTGGTTCTTGACTAGACATCTCATTAGTGTTTATTAGAGTCTCTTGAACTTCATAAAGTTCAATCATACTCCCACTTGCTTCCTGTAAGAGAAATTCTTTTTTTAGGAATGTAGCATGCCTTGAAATAAACACTTTTTGTTCCAATGAGTGATAGAATTGGTAACCCTTAGTTTACTTAGGATATTCAATAAATAAACACTTATCAGACTTGGCGTCCAACTTGTCTAATATAGTCCTCTTCAAATAAGCAAGACATCCCCATATCTTCAAATAAGACATGAGAGGTTTCTTACTAGTTCATATCTTATATAGAGTAGTTGAGATTGCCTTCGTCGAGACTCTGTTTAGCAAGTAAACAACTATCATGAGTGCATAACCCCAAAAGGTCTAGGGAAGATCTACACGATCCATCATTGATCTAACTATGTCTAACAAGGTCGATTACACCTTTCTGATGGACTATTATGTTGCGGCGTATAAGGCGAAGTCTATTGAGCTAATATACCATTATCCCTTAGATAATCTAGAAACTCTTGGCTTAAATATTCACCACCTCGATCAGATCGAAGTATCTTAATATTTTTACCAAGTTATTTCTCTACTTCACTTATGAATTCTTTAAACTTTTCAAAAACTTCAAACATGTATTTCATTAGATACATATACCCATAATGAGAGTGATCATCAATGAAAATAATGAAGTAACTATAACCTCCTAATACATGAGTTGTCATTGGTCCACATACATCGGAATGTACAAGCCCAAGTAACTCATCAACTCGTTCACCCTTTCAAGAAAAAGATAACTTTGTCATCTTGCCTTTTAAACATGAATTACATGTATCAAATGTATCTAATTCAAATGATTCGAGAACTGCATTCTTTTGCAATTCATACATGTGTTTCTTGCTTATATGGCCAAGGCGACAATGCCACGAGTAAGAGGTTAATTGATTATCTATTCAGGCGCGTTTACTGCTCTTTTCGATATTGAGTATGTCATTAGATATAACTAACACGTAGATGTCATTGCACAATGTTCCAGTGCCATAAAGAATGTCATTTAAGATTATATAACAACAAGTATTACTAAATTTAAATGGAAACCTTTTCTATTTAAGCAATAAATAGAAACAATGTTCTTTATTAATGCTGGAACAAAATAACAATTATCTAATTCTAAGACAAGTCTACTAGGAAACTTTAACAAGTATGTTCTGATGGTGACTGCAGCAACCTTTACTCTATTCCCAACTTGCAGACTTGTTTCTCCCTTAACGAGCCTTCTGTTATTCCTTAGCCCCTGTATGCCATTACATATATGTGAGTCACACCCAATATCCAATATCCAAGTGTTTGAGGAAATAGCATGACAATCAATAATGAAAATACCTAAAGAGGATCGGGCATCAGATTCCTTATTCTTCTTCATGGATTCAAGATAGATCTTGCAATTTCTTCACCAGTGTCCCATCTTACCACAATGATGGCATGACCCTTTTGTGTCGGTTCTACTGTCTTGGCCTTTTTGCTCTTTCCTATACCCTAATGTTCTGGCTTTCTCTTAGAACCTTTCTTGGAGGAGTCTACTAACATCACAGTTTTCTGTTCACACTTAATAGAAGGCTCCATAGTCTTGAGCATATTTATCATCTAGGGGATGGACGATTCTAAATTGTTCATCCGATAGTTCATTACAAACTGTGAATGACTTTTTAGTAAACTATATAGAATTAAGTCAATACTTAACTCATGATCTATCGTAAAACTAAGTGATGTTAAACGCTCTATGTAGTTGTCCATCTTTAATACGTATTATACTGCAAACGAACCCTCCTGCATCTTTGAGCAAAAGAGAAGCTTGGAGACCTCGAACCTTTCAGATCTATCTTGCTCATCAAATAGCCCACGAAGATAATAAACAATATCATAAGCATCCAAATCCTCATGTTATTTTTGTAATTCAGGAGTCATAGCGGCTAGCATGATATAACTAGTAAGTACAGAATCATCCTTATGTTTCTGAAGGGCTAACCATTGGTCCGCAGTTGCATCGGCATCAAGACTGGCGGGAAGAGGTTGATCAAGGACATAAGGTAGCTTCTCAGCTTTGAGAACCATTTTCAAATTTTGAAACCAGTCTAAGAAGTTTGGTCCAGTCAGTTTGTTTGAGTCCAAAATCGAACGCAGATTAACAGAAGTCATAATTAAATGATTAACCTAGCAATACAAAAATGAGAATGTATAAGAGACATGATTTTATTTATGTAAACAATCCCGCTTATTTATCAAATTCAAATACCTTTATTTTGAATTCGGGAGATGCTAGGTTTTCTCCAAGTGGGTTGATATCCACCATAGATAAGAATAACATTGACTTTAGCGAACAAGTCATTCTTAACTATAGCGGTAGATAACATATTTACCAATTGCACATCACTTATATACAACTATCACATTATGCTAACAACTAATTTATCATCGCATAAACATCGTGTTAATACATTAACAAGTATACATCGAATGTACATCACCCAACTTGACCTCTATCCACATTGATCATGACTTTGGCACAACAAATCAACACTTCAAGTTTAAAACTAACCTGTTAATCATGAGATTGCATATTTATGGTTTGACCAAGATGACTTGTATCCAATCATCCCGGGTCTACACTTCAATGAGATGTTTGCTTAAGATGTCAAAGTATAAGTCTCCATGACCAAGATAACTTGTATACCTTTAGTCGAAGGAAACTTGCACTCGTGTTGTAGTAAGAACTTCAAAAACATATCTATATATATATAGAAAACCATATAAAGTCTTACAGCGAGTCACTCCAATGAACTAGTTACTATAACCAGCATCCACGTTTAACTCTCGACATCCCAATGTCTCTAGCCAATGAGAAAATAGTTGCTTGGCAGAACCAAGGAGTATAACTCATTCTAGTCTTACAGAATTGATGGTGTTCGAATACAACAATTCGACAACTAGGAAAATTTCAATATATTCATAATTGCACATGTAAAGATAATCACTAGTTACGATCCAATTATAAATTTTCACATGCTATGAATTATATTATGGGCATTCAGTAAATGAGTTTAAGACAATCAAATATATAATATGTATTCAAATAGTGAATCTATACTTATCAAATAAATAGAAAAAATCGTAAGGCAATTTACCTTAGGATATCCCTTAAATTCTAACACTCCCACTTGACCTAAAGCCAATCGCTACAATGTCCTAAACTATAAGCACGGACGTGACTCTCAAACTTGCTTTGTGACAGAGCCTTTGTCAAATGATCCATTAGATTCCTTTCAGTGGGAATTTTCTCACGTTGTATTTCTTTCCTACTAACGATTTCCCTGATTAGATGATAATGGCGAAGCACATGTTTTGATTACTGATGAGACCTCGGTTCCTTTGCTTGTGCAATGGCTCCAGTGTTGTCGCAGTAAACAGGTAATGCTTTAGCAATGGATGAAACCACTCCAAGTTCAGTAACACACTTTTTGATCCAAACCGCTTCCTTTGCTGCTTCCAAAGCTGTAATGTATTCTGCCTCATAGGTAGAATCTGTAACAGTATCTTACTTGAAACTTTTCCAACTAACTGCACCTCCATTTAATATGAATATAAATCCTAACTAGGACTTGGAATCATCCTTGTCCGTCTAGAAACTAACATCTGTATATCCGTGTATGGTCATATTCACCATCTCCATAAACTAAGAACATATCTTTAGTTTTTCTTAAGTACTTAAGGATCATCTTGACATCCACCCAATGATCCATTCCTGGATCAGACTTGTATCTCCTCGTAACAGTCAGAGCATATGATACTCGGGCCTTGTACATAACATAGCATATATGATATATCCTATTGTGGATGCATAAGGTATCTTATCCATGCAAATCTTCTTGTATTTTGTGTGTGGGCACATAGACTTCGAAAGTTGAATTCCATGCCTCATAGGTATGAAACCTTTCTTGGATTCAGACATGCTAAACTATTTTAACACTCTGTCTATATATGTCGACTGTCAAAGACCAAGCAACTTTCTCGATCTATCTCTATAGATTTTCATTCCGAGGATATAAGTTGCTTCTCCCATGTATTTCATGGAAAATATATTGGACAACCAAACTTTAAGAGACTGTAGAACTGACACATCATTTCCTATAAGCAATATGCCATCAATATATAATATTAGGAATACGACCTACACTTCCACTAACCTTTTGTTACACACAAGGTTCATCTGGATTTTGTGAGAAATCAAACTATTCGATCGCCTCATCAAAATGGATATTCCAACTCCTAGATGCTTGCTTTAGTCCATAAACGGACCGTTGAAGCTTGCATACTTTATTCTTGTTGATAGATATGAAGCCTTCTGGTTGTGTCATATACACATCCTCGAATGGATTTCCATTAAGACAAGTTGTTTTCACATCCATCTATCATATCTCATAATCATGATGAGCTGATATGGTCAGGAGTATCCAAATGGATTTAAGCATGACCTCAGGTGAGAAAATTTTGTCATAGTCAATGCCTTGCCTTTGACGATAGCCTTTCGCCATCAACCTTGTTTTGTAAGTAATAATATTACCATCCATGTCAGTTTTCTTCTTGAAAACTCATTTACACCCTATAGGCGTAATGCCTTCAGATGGGTCCACCAAGTTTCAAACTTAGTTTTTGTACATAGAATCCATTTATGACTTCATGGTTGTAAGTCACTTATCCTTGTCTGAACTATTCAGAGCCTCTTCATAATCTGTAAGTTCCTTATCCTCAATGAGTAACACATCATTCAACTTTCTTACAAGAGATCCATATCTTTCAAGAATATTGCGTATCCTACCTGATCTACGAGGAGGTTGTGTCATAATCAGTTGTTGTTCTTGACTAGGCATCTCATTAGTATTTATTAGAGTCTCTTGAACTTCATCAAGTTCAATCATACTCCCTCTTGCTTCCTATAAGAGAAATTCTTTCTCTAGGAAGGTAGCAAGCCTTGAAACAAATACTTTTTGTTCCAAGGGGTGATAGAATTGGTAACCCTTAGTTTCTTAGGGTAGTCAATAAATAGATACTTATCAGACTTGGCATCCAACTTGTCTGATATAGTCCTCTTCACATAAGCAGGGCATTCTCATATCTTCAAATAAGATATGAGGGGTTTCTTACTATTCCATACCTCATATGTAGTAGTTGAGATTGTCTTCGTCGGGACTCTGTTTAGCAAGTAAACAGCTGTCATGAGTGCATAACCTCAAAAGGTCTTGAGAAGATCTACACGATCCATCAGTGATCTAACCATGCCTAACAAGGCTCAATTACGTCTTTCCGATGCAACATTATGTTGTGAAGTATAAGACGGATTCCATTGAGATAATATACCATTATCCCTTAGATAATCTAGAAACTTTTGGCTTAAATATTCACCACCTCGATCGGATCAAAGTATCTTAATATTTTTACCAAGTTATTTCTCTACTTCATTTCTGAATTCTCTAAATTTTTCAAAGGCTTCAGACTTGTGTTTCATTAGATACACATACCCATAATAAGATTGATCATCAATGAAAGTAATGAAGTAGTCATAATCTTTTAATGCATGAATTGTCATTGGTCCACATACATCAATATGCACAAGCCCAAGTAACCCATCAACTCATTCACTCTTTTGAGAAAAAGCCAACTTTGTCATCTTGCCTTTTAAACATGAATCACATGTATCAAATATATCTAATTCAAATGATTTGAGAATTGCAATCTTTTGTAATTCTGACATTTGTTTTTTACTTATATGGCCAAGGCGACAATACCATGAGTAAGAGGTTAATTGATTATCTATTCAGGCGCGTTTATTGCTCTTTTCGATATTAAGTATGCCACTAGATATATCTAATGTGTAGATGTCATTGCATAATGTTCAAGTGCCATAAAGAACATCATTTAAGGTTATATAATAATAATTGTTACTAAAAGTTAAATAAAAATCTTTTGTATTTAAGTAAGAAATAGAAACAATGTTCTTTATTGATGTTGGAACAAAATAACAATTATCTAGTTCTAAGATAAGTCCACTAGGAAACTTTAACAAGTATGTCTGATGTCGACTGCAATAACCTTTGCTCCATTCCCAGCTCACAGACTTGTTTCTCCCTTGACGAGTCTTCTGTTATTCTTTAGCTCCTGTATATCATTATATATATGTGAGTCACACTCAGTATCCAATATCCAAGTATCTGAGGAAATAGCATGACAATCAATAACGAAAATACTTGAAAAGGATGGGCCATCAGATGTCTTATTCTTCTTCATGGACTCAAGATAGATCTTGCAGTTTCTTTGTCAGTGTCTCATCTTGCCCCAATGATGGCATGAGCCCTTTTGTGTCATTCTACATGTGTACAAGAGCCTCGCACTCTTAACACGTGATGCTTGGCTAAAGACTTTGAGTAATAATCTTAACGAATGGTCATAAGGTATATGCCTCCTCGCAATGAATGGTGAATCCTCTATGAGCTATCCAAACACCTTTGGGCACTTCAACTTATACCTAATTATCTTGGGTCCACACCTCAATCAGATGCTTGCTTCAGATGTCACAGTATAAGTCTCCATAACCAAGATAACTTGTATACCTCAAGTCAAAGAAACTTACACTCATGCTGCAGTAAGAATTTTACAGACATATCTATATATATGTAGAGAACAATATGAAGTCTTACAGCGAGTCACTCCAATGAACCAGTTACCATAACCAACATCCATGTTTAACTCTCAACATCCCAATGTTTCCAGCCAGTGAGAAAACAGCTGCTTGGCCGAACCAAGGAGTATAATCCATGCTAATCTTACATAATTGATGATGTCTGAATACATCAATTCAATGACTAGAGAATTTTCAATATATTCATAATTCACATGTAGAGAAATCACTAGTTGCAATTCAATCATAAATTTCTCGTGCTATGAATTATATTATGGGCATTCAGTAAATGAGTTTAAGACAATCAAACATATAATATGTATTCAAATAGTGAATCTATACTTAATAAATAAATAGAAAAAATTGTAAGGTGATTGATTCCCTTAGGGCATCCAAATTCTAACATGTTTCCCTTGGTCTTCGCATGATTTAGTGTATGTCAAATGTGATCGCCACAGTTTTTCTAAAAACCTCCTTATTTTCAACTCTTCAATCTTGTTCCAAGTGAATGCCCGCTACAATGGAAAAAATATATTCACTTTAATTTTATATATAAATTGATTGAGCTAGCTTTCCTTGAACTTGTTTCACCATAACTCTTTTGTTTGATGTGAAGTGTGTTGGATCGAAGCGTTCGATAGAGGAGGGGGGGTGAATATTGATTTAAAATAAACGTAGAGCGCACAGCGGAAAGGTAAAGACAAAAAGTAAAGCAACGGTAACAAAAATCTTTTTTTACTTGGTTCGAAGCCTGTGTCGACTCCTACTCCAAGGCCCGCACACAAGGATGCTTTCGATGGACAATCCACTAGCAATTCAAAATAAATGTTACAGAAGAAGTATAAGAATTACTTAGCAAGGAAAAATCAACAATAAGAAAATCAACAATAAGAAAATCAAACAAACTAGTGCTAGTCGGAGAGTCTTCGCAGCGTCGCAGGAGCACAGAAAAGCAGATCGTAAGTTGTTTCATTGTTGTATTGAGCTTCATCCTTTACCCTCCTTATATAGGAGGTTCGGGACGCTCGAATCCCTTCGGGCGCCTTGAATATGACGTAGCGGACTCAACTAGGATGCTCCACGTGGTGAGGCGACGTTAAGGATAGAAATTTACCTCCGGGCGCCCGGATCCATCCCAGGCGCTCGGACCCTGATTTTTCAGCAACTTCTTTCCTGCAAGAAAACGTTAGTCCGGAGGCAAACATACGATATATATCCTATAAAACAAAGTGTTAGCACAGTTTAAAAATAAATAAAATATTAATTAGATTCCGTCTCCTCGAGACCGGAATCTAGTCACGATCTCGACTTAGATATCCGAAATGAGTCTAAGCCGGATCAACGCCTAATGTTCCCTATCTGGGAACACGTCCTCACAGTCACTCCCCTCCAGTGACTTACCTGCCAGACGTCCGGTCAACCCTTCGACCCTTTCTAGGCTTCGTGCTAGCTATCCGATCAGCCCGTCGACCTAGCTAGACTTCGTGCCAAATATTCGGTCAACCCATCGACCTGTTTGGACTTCGTGTCAGACATCAGGTCAGTCCATCGACCTGTCTGGGCTTCTCCTACACACTCGATCAGAGTGTTAGATAACAATGAAACTAACTTAACCTATTTTGTCATTCATCAAAACTTGAGTTAGATCGTTAGTGCTAACCGCACCAACAAAGTGTTTGTATAAGTCATCGAATCTCCTCCCCAATGGTTATTCACAATTCTATTAAGATCGTTAATAATACATACAGAATTTGTAAATCTATCATAAATTAATAAACAAACAATGTTAAATAAATAATATAGTTGAAAAAAATAAAACATGGATAATAAATAATAAACAATATATATGTAAAATTTTAATCTTTAGTACTTACGAATCTCCACAAGGAGATATCAACTCTTGGTTGTCTTCCCTCTCAACAACTGAGTGTCGCACTGAAAGGACTGACAAAGGAATTTATTGAGAATGAGAAGGTCCTACAATTGAAAGGGGGTGAAGGTTCATTGCCAATAAGGGATTGAGATTATGAATATGTTAAGTAGAATGTTATGGTGACGAGTGTGATCTTCCATCAATATTTCATCTATGGTCGCCGCTTCAATGCTATCAACCATAATTGTTGGGATAAAGTAAATAAAAATTACATGTTCATTGGATGCCTATGAAGAACATAAAAAAAAACTTATTATATTTAAATGCGCAAAACAAAACATCAATATGTCACATTTAATCTCTAATGACCTATAGAAAAAAAAAGAGTGTATTAACAAATTAAATATATAAATTTAAGAATAATATAGTGAATAGATAACTAATTGAGTATTGAGCT